>NC_039359.1:171051318-172431461 GCF_003573695.1 Papaver somniferum | reverse complement strand
GAGAGTGTTGAGACCAGAATAGTTGATTCTGGAAGAGTAGTTGTTTCACGACTTGTATCAGAAAGTGGGAAGCTAACAGATGGAAAGCTAGCAAATATTTTCTGAGTGTTGTATCCTCCTGACCTGAACTTCTCATTCGGTGGAAATAGGTAAGACCTATTTATACAAGTAAACGTATTCTGGTCTCGTAAGAAATGGAAAACGGATGAGTAAATGGGAGGAGGTGGTAACTGGTAACGCCTGGAATTGATGTTCCATAAAAGAAAGTGTTTCACCATTGCTCCTTGTATTTACTAACCGCCTCATCCTTATGACACTGTCTTTTAACGGGAGTAGTGTACGCCGCACGCTGTAAACCTCCAAACCGATACCCAATGAGCATCCCCCAGTTTGTGACATGTGTTGATGTCTCGAGTGTTTTCTTGGAAAACATGTAGCATGTTGTTGTTCGGCAAGTTGAGCTTGGGAGACTTGCCGGCTCGGTGGTGATCTTCGACGGTCGAGATTTTGCATCTTGAGAGGAAGGATAGCTGTTGGTTATTGCAACCCTTCGTTTGGTAGCCAGTGGCATGAAAGCATGGCCGGTATGGCTTTAATATGGCCTAGTTTAGGCGCGGCCAAAAGTTAGGGTTTTGGCTTTGTTTGGGCGCGACCAAACTAGGGCTTGGCGTCGGGCCAAAGGTTGCCATTCATTAGCTAGTAACCTTGGACGGCTAAGATATGCATCTTAGATGGAAAAGTGGTCGTTGATCTTCGCAAGCCTTTGTTTTGGTAGCCTCATAGGGAAGTCCGACATGGTATGGTGCGGCAAGGGGGTTGGCATGCCATTGTCACATGTGGCATGGCTGGCATGCCTTGGCGCGGTTTGGGCGTAGCCAAAACAAAGGTTTCGGCGTTGGGCCAAAGGTTACCATGCGTTGGTTGGCGACCTTGGACGGCTAAGATTTGCATCTTAGATGGAAGGATGGTCGTTGATCGTCGCAAGCCCTTCTTTTGGTAACCGCATAGGGAAGGCCGACATGGTATGGCGCGGCAAGGTAGCTGGCATTCCGTTGGCACATGTGGCATGGCCGGCATGCCTTGGCGCGGTTTGGGCGTGACCAAAATTAGGGTTTTGGTGTTGGGACAAAGGTTACCATGTGTTGGTTGGTGACCTTGGACAGCTTAGATTTGCATCTAAGATGGAAGGTTGGTCGTTGATTGTCGCACGCCTTCGTTTTGGCAGCCGTGAAGGGAAGGCCGACATGGCATGGCTTAGGTGCGGCAAGGTGGATGGCGTGGCATGCCATTGGCACATGCGGCATGGTCAGCAAGCCTTGTTGTGGTTTAGGCGCGTCCAAACTAGAGTTTTGGTGTTGGGACAAAGGTTACCATGCGTTGGTTGGTGACCTTGTACGGCTGATATTTGCATCTAAGATGGTCGGTATGCCTTGGCGTGGTTTAGGCGCGACCAAACTAAGGTTTTGGCATTGGGTCAAAGGTTACCATGCGTTGTTTGGCGACCTTGGACGGCTAAGATTTGCATCTTAGATGGAAGGGTAGCCGTTGATCATCGCACACCTTCGTTTTGGTAGCCGCGAAGGGAAGGCCGTCATGGCATGGCTTAGGCGCGGGAAGGTGGATGGCTCGGCATGCCATTGGCACATGTGGAATGGTCGGCATGCCTTGGCGTGTTTTAGGTGCGACCAAACTAGGGTTTTGGCGTTGGGCCAAAGGTTACCATGCATTGTTTGGCGACCTTGGACGGCTAAGATTTGCATATAAGATGGAAGGGTGGCCGTTGATCATCGCACGCCTTCGTTTTGGTAGCCGCATAGGGAAGGAAGACATGGTATGGAGCGGCAAGGTGGTTGGCATGCCATTGGCACATGTGGCATGGCATGCCTTGGCGCGGTTCGGCGTGACCAAAACTAGGGTTTGGGACAAAGGTTACCATGCGTTGTTTGGCGACCTTAGACGGCTAAGATTTGCATCTAAGATGGAAGGGTGGTCGTTGATCATCGCACTCTTTCGTTTTGGTAGCCGCATAGGGAAGGCCGACATGGTATGGCGCAGCAAGGTGGTTGGCATGCCTTGGCACGGAGGTGCGGCTGGCATGGTTTGCATGCCTTGGCGCGGAGGTGCGGCTGGCATGGCATGCCATTGGCGCAGTGGTGCGGTTGGCATAGTTGGCATGCCTTGGCGTGGAGGTGCGGCTTGCATGGCATGCCATTGGCGCAGTGGTGTGGCTGGCATGGTTGGCATGCCTTGATGCGGAGATGTGGCTGGCATGGTATGCCATTGGCACAGTGGTGTGGCTGGCATGGTTGGCATTCCTTGACGCGGTGACGTGGCTGGCATGGTTGGCATGCCTTGGCGCGGTAGCATGACAATTAGGGTTTGGCATAGATGATGTCAGTCAGTGTTAAGGGTTCTTCCGTGGAACATGACCCTTGTAAAAAAAAGGGTACCCCGGTAATTCTTACGTTGGCATGCTGATTGATTCAATAAATGTTCTAATGGTCATAGTGACGTCATGTCAGATGTGCAGTTTTACGATTTTGACCCTAAGCTAAAAACCACCATCAACAACAAGTCATAATAGAACACATTGATCTCGCTGGAAGTTGGAGTTGTGAAGTAGTGGAGATCATGGGTGAGTGATGAAAATCGTGTCTTGTAGTTATGGGAAGACTGTACGGTTTGTACTCCCACTACTCCTTTACCTGTCACTTATCCGTTATTCCAGGCACTTTCTCTTAATGAGCGTGTTGCACGCCACACGCTGTAAACCGCCAGACCAATACCCTGATGTACATCCCCCAGTTGTGGCTTGTTTGATGTCTCGAGTATTTTGGTAGAAAATAGCACTTAGTCATGACTGACATGATTTATATTACTAAGGATGCCAGGTAAAAGTTTACTCGTATAATTTGCTTTACCTGGATGAGGCCCATATGTCTCGAGTAAGTAAAGTCATAAGAATGGGACTTGCTGCGAGTCATGAGCTTCCAGGAGATGTTTGTATAAATTAGGGATGAGATGACAGGTCCTCATAAGAGAAGGACGGCTGGTAGACATTATGACATCTCATTGGTCGATTCAAATTAGATCTAAGCCGATTAAATCATCTATCCAAGTTGGATGGTTGAGATGATTTGCGACAATTTATGTTAATTCGTGAAATTTCGTAATTAGAAAATTCAGATATGAGACCCGTACTAAAACTCCTGTATAATTCTCATACGAACTCGGATTTTGATAATCCTCCCCTCCATTCTTATCAGAAAAGAATTTTCTATCTTCCTTCGAGGGAATATTTAGGTTTTGAGCTCGTTTAGGATGTGAAAAAAGCCCGACAGTAAACTCAAGAAGAATTCAGGAGGAATCCTGCGGGTTATGAGAGTTCTGCCTGGCTGGGATAATTGAGGACCCGTCCAGGGATATCATGAAACTTGTTTGATCCCGCCAGGAATGGTCCAGGCTTGCCTAATCGACCTGCCAAGTCGTATGGCCGTGATTGTTTCTTCCTGGTTTCCCTTTTTCTTCCTTGCTTCCTTTTTTTTTTCGTGGCTTCCCTTTTTCTTCCTGGTTTCCGATTTTTGATAGAATTGAATTTCTATTAGATCCAGGGTCGGTTTTCTAGCTTGCCCAGGTTTAGTCTCGACTAATAAGGACCGAGATATCGTGTATGCTGCGTTTTGAGGTTTACAAAAATTAGGTCAAAAATTGAATTTTGTGAATCGACAAAAAATTGATCAATTTTTGGTGAATTTTGCACGTTGATACAAAATAACCAATTTTTATCATGGAGAGCAGCGCAGCTAGCGCGTCCCTGGATGAGTACCTTCATGCGCACCTTAATCCTGACACTTCGGGAAATTCATGCTACCCAGCTGAGAGTGAACATTAATTTTCATATCATGTCAATATTAAGAGTTCATTCGGGAACATAGCATACCATGGATACTTAGCAGGCTCCGAAATTAGTGAATAATGCAGATAGGAGCTTAAATACTCATTAGGCTCTATACTAGTGAACAATTCATGTAGGAGATTGAGTTTCAATACAATATGAAGAGAGACATAGGCCCTCATCAGATTTTGATATATTCTTCAAATTCCCTGCACAATACAAACATATCAAGGTCCACTACTTCTGATATCGGGTCAGGTAGACAGATTTTTACTGTTTCCTCCCTAAACTAAAAACCAACATCAACATTAAGTCCCATGTTTAGCACGTAACAATGATATTATTGCGGTTAAGCACTAGATGGTGACAGACGAAAAATAAAATTAATGAGAAGAGGCAGATGTTACCAGGTAAACGATTGCCTTTGATCCGAACAGAGACTGGAATGTCAATTTAAAGTAGGAAACAATCATTTTCCTGGTGCATGGTAGGTTGAGGAGTGACCGGGAATCAATGCCGGCTGGTAGGACATGGGATGGTCAGTTAGGGAGTCATCGAGAATTAATGTCGTATGGTAGGACAGGGCATGGTCGGTTGGGGGGTGTTTGGGCATCCCAAAACCCATGCGAGAAAGGAATCATTCCACTAGAGATATTTCCACCGCGAAGCAAGGAGATAGCAATGGCTTCAAGTTCAAAAGGCCAAGTATTGATGACGACTTCTTCGTAATAGATTACACGATTGTCATGATTCATCCTAATTATGTGATGATTCTTCTCAGCCCTGAGGATGAAGCGACTATGCAGTCGATTTTTTGCCTCTTGAAGAATGAATATCCAGCCTCCCCAGTGGACTTCAAGATTTGTCAGTCCTCATTACGCTCATATACATCCATATGTAGGTCAGGCGAGATTACTACCGCCCTGGAGAGTGTGGATGCTTTGCTGAATCTTCCGGTTGTTGGGAATTTCGATCTTATTTGCTTTGATGAAGAGGAAAAATGGCGTGTGGCCCTGGTAGAGAAAATAGCATAGTAAAACGTGAAAGATGATTCTGTGAAGTGTTCCTATACTTGGTGGGTGTCTCAGTGGTGGCCAATTATACCGAGTGACATCTTCAGTATTACTGCATTTTTGTGCCTGTGGTTGTCTAGAGATATTTTTGATGAAGGATCTGATATGAAGATAATAAGACCAAAACTTATTCTCATCATCATCGAACTGGCACAAGGCATTGCTCTGCCTATAGGTAGCTTATTCCTTGGTTCTTTGTACTCCTACCTTGATTCTTTAGTATCTGACATGTATGTCTCTAACGGGTACTTGAAGGTAGACTCGCATGTTCATACCGCATTCCTTCAGGCATGTTTATGGGAGCATTTCAGTGAGTATGATCCTATTCCTGGTGCTACATTATCGAGTGTATAAGGCGGTGCTAAGATACTCCATTGGTTAGAGAAACGTTTGAAATCAGGCGTAAAACTGATTGATTTTTTGGGCAAGGTAAGCATGGAGAACTTTCGTCCCTGGGCGCCGGTTCATCCATATGTGGTTCATCTGAATGCCTTTGCCTATTCCAAATATCGAAGAGTCTTCCTTTTTTTCAACCTTGTAGAAGGCCAACAGCAACTGCTAAATGCAAAGAATTCTGGTGGAAAGAGCTTATTGATCTTCATCAATTCGTACAGGAAGCTGTGAGAGTACCGCGTGATAGTCTTGCTCCTGAGGTCTTGGATAATCATCCAGTTTGAAGAAACTCCCCAGGAGAAAAAGGAAAGCCTATGACGATTCGACCCAGGTGAATGTTCGTGTTTCAGCTGATACCCACCGCGCCTTGACACTTACATGGTTTGTTTGATATTTTGGAGGGGCATCCAGGTGAAACCTCGGAAACATAGTGATAGACCTTAGAACGGTCCATAAGAGAGGGAGATTCGGTCAAATAGGTTTGCTGGTGGCATTCGAACGTTTCAAGTGGTTTTCAGTTCTTCAGACGTACAAGTATGTGTACATTTTTGCTTGACTGGACGAATTATCCAAGTGACTCTGGACTGATCTTGTTTAAATTCTTCTGATCTTTTAGTACTCCGAGAAAGTGAACACTTTTACTATACTTTCCTTAGCCGAACGTAGCTTGGATGACAACGCGTCTAAAGCTTCTCCCGTATATGACGAAGCAAGATCTGGGGATACTTGATCACAATCAAGTGGGGATGACCACTCGGATTCAGAATCTCGTGAAGGCGGAGATGATACTTCGGAGTATAGGGATGACGGGTCTGACTGTGAGACCTCGTGTTTTTATATCGTGATTTTTGTACCTAATTAAATTAAAATTGATAAAAATCAACTCGTGTAGTCTTGGGTGCATAATTTTAATTTTGGGTGTTTATAACTAAATCTAAATATTCTAATGAATAAAAAGGCTAGCATTTATTTCTGTGGTGGTTGGGAATAAGGAATGTTTTCGAATTTTCCCCTTTTGAATTTATGGAATGTTTATTAGTAGTTGCATAATTTCCTCCAAGTCTCACGTGTATACAAGACTATTTTCTCTCTCTTTCTTTAAATCTCTATTAATTTTCATAATTATATTTATTTTATGAAAACCCTAAAAGTTATAACTAGCAGTCATTTTCTTCTCCCTCTTCCTCTCTCTATCAAATTATTTCCACAAAGCCTGGCTATCACTTAACCCTCTGTTCTTTTACCCTCGGATTTTATCTACATAAAAGTACAAAAAAACCAAAACACCATATTTGTTGGAAAAGATGTTGTGCTATGAAGACTTTGCACTCAAGAATTTTGGAAAGATTTTGAGGTAGGGGATTCTCTCTTTGATTTCCATTTCAAAGGATTTTTTTTGAGCAAATTGTTGACATTGTTTAATATATTTCGTTCTTAATGGTATCAGAGCCGACGACGGGTCACCTGTCGAGGGTGGGAAGGTACGCTGGACGGGGTTGGTCCAGGTGCTTCTCATGAGGGGCAGGGAACGTCGGAGATCTGGGCTACATATTTCGGAGCCGAGGAAGGCTCCAATTTAAGGTGGTGGTATTTTAATACCCCGATATTCGGCAGTGGTTGGACGAATGGAATATAAGTAGTGATTTGTCATTTCCTAACACTGAGGCCTTTTCAGCACAATTGGCTACAGAGTTGGCAGAAAAATCTGCAGTTAAGCGTGCTCGGACGGGAGTAATCCAGGGATGGGTGACCATCCGGGAAGTTTCTGTTGGATTACCGCAGCGATACCCGTTGAAAAACCCACACTATCGGATAACCGCAGTGGCTAAGTGGGAACAATATCGGTGGAGGGACGGCTCATTACAAATGGTATCAGAGAATGGTTCCGGTTTACTTGGACTGTGCGTATGGACTTACCAGTTTTTGAAAGTCATGTTTACAGAAAAAAAAACTTTACAATGATTCATTTTTTATTTTTTTATTTTTTTATTTTATCGAAATAATTTTCAGAGTTTTGATCTGCGTGCTTTCTCATCGATTTTGTCTTTATATATGGTCATTTTTAAGTTGATTTCGTTTTTGATTTATTTTGGGAATGGGGTAAATAAATAAAATACTTAACATAAAAATTTGTATTATGGGAATTTCGATTTTGAACTGTTATAACTTTATTGATTTTGGGAATTTGGGACAAATTCCTTTTAAAGTAGTTAATAGTGTGTGACCTCGTGTTTTCTGATCGTGATTTTTGTACCTAATTAAATTAAAATCGGTAAAACTCAACTCGTGTAGTGTTGGGTGCATAATTTTAATTTTGGGTGTTTATAACTAAATCTAAATTTTCTAATGAATAAAAAGGTTAGCATTTATCTCTGTGGTGGTTGGGAATAAGGAATGTTTTTGAATTTGCCCCTTTTGAATTTATGGAATGTTTATTAGTAGTTGCATAATTTTCTCCAAGTATCACGTGTATACAAGACTATTTTCTCTCTCTTTCTTTAAATCTCTATTAATTTTTATAATTATATTTATTTTATGAAAACCCTAAAAGTTATAACTAGCAGTCATTTTCTTCTCCCTCTTCCTCTCTCTATCAAATTCTTTCCACAAAACCTAACTATTACTTAACCCTATGTTCTTTTACCTTCGGATTTTATCTACACAAAATTACAAAAAATTAAAACACCATATTTGTTGGAAAAGATGTTGTGCTATGAAGACTTTGCACTCAATAATTTTGGAAATCTTTTGAGGTAGGGGATTCTCTCTTTGATTTCCATTTCAAAGGATTGTTTTGAGAAAATTGTTGACATTGTTTAATATATTTTGTTCTTAATGGTATCGGAGCCGACGACGGGTCACCTGTCGAGGGTGGGAAGGTACGCTGGACGGGGTTGGTCCAGGTGCTTCTCATGAGGGCAGGGAACGTCGGAGATCTGGGCTACATATTCCGGAGCCGAGGACGGCTCCAATTTAAGGTGGTGGTATTGTAATACCCCGATATTCGGCAGTGGTTGGCCGAATGGAATATAAGTAATGATTTGTCATTTCCTAACACTAAGGCCTTTTCAGCACAATTGGCTACATAGTTGGCAGAAAACTCTGCAGTTAAGCGTGCTCGGACGGGAGTAATCCAGGGATGGGTGACCATCCGAGAAGTTTCTGTTGGATTACCGCAGCGATACCCGTTGAAAACCCCATACTTCCGGATAACCGCAGCGGCTAAGTGGGAACAATATCGGTGAAGGGACGGGTCATTACAAATGGTATCAGAGCATGGTTCCGGTTTACTTGGACTGTGCTATGGACTTACCAGTTTTTGAAAGTCATCTTTACAAAAAAAAAAAACTTTACAATGATTCATTTTTTTTTTTTCTTTTATCGAAATAATTTTTAGAGTTTTGATCTGCGTGCTTTCTCATCGATTTTGTCTTTATATAGGGTCATTTTTAAGTTTATTTCGTTTTTGATTTATTTTGGGAATGGGGTAAAAAAATAAAATACTAAACATAAAAATTTGTGTTATGGGAATTTCGATTTTGAACTGTTATAAATTTATTGATTTTGGGAATTTGGGACAAATTCCTTTTAAAGGAGTTAATAGTGTGAGACCTCGTGTTTTCTGATCGTGATTTTTGTACCTAATTAAATTAAAATAGGTAAAACTCAACTCGTGTAGTGTTTGGTGCATAATTTTAACTTTGGGTGTTTATAACTAAATCTAAATTTTCTAATGAATAAAAAGGCTAGCATTTATCTCTGTGATGGTTGGGAATAAGGAATGTTTTTGAATTTGCCCCTTTTGAATTTATGGAATGTTTATTAGTAGTTGCATAATTTTCTCCAAGTATCACGTGTATACAAGACTATTTTCTCTCTCTTTCTTTAAATCTCTATTAATTTTTATAATTATATTTATTTTATGAAAACCCTAAAAGATATAACTAGCAGTCATTTTCTTCTCCCTCTTCCTCTCTCTATCAAATTCTTTCCACAAAACCTAGCTATCACTTAACCCTATGTTCTTTTACCTTCGGATTTTATCTACACAAAATTACAAAAAACTAAAACACCATATTTGTTGGAAAAGATGTTGTGCTATGAAGACTTTGCACTCAATAATTTTGGAAATCTTTTGAGGTAGGGGATTCTCTCTTTGATTTCCATTTCAAAGGATTGTTTTGAGCAAACTGTTGACATTGTTTAATATATTTTGTTCTTAATGGTATCGGAGCCGACGACGGGTCACCTGTCGAGGGTGGGAAGGTACGCTGTACGGGGTTGGTCCAGGTGCTTCTCATGAGGGGCAGGGAACGTCGGAGATCTGGACTACATATTCCGGAGCCGAGGACGGCTCCAATTTAAGGTGGTGGTATTGTAATACCCCGATATTCGGCAGTGGTTGGCCGAATGGAATATAAGTAATGATTTGTCATTTCCTAACACTAAGGCCTTTTCAGCACAATTGGCTACATAGTTGGCAGAAAACTCTGCAGTTAAGCGTGCTCGGACGGGAGTAATCCAGGGATGGGTGACCATCCGGGAAGTTTCTGTTGGATTACCGCAGCGATACCCGTTGAAAACCCCATACTGCCGGATAACCGCAGTGGCTAAGTGGGAACAATATCGGTGGAGGGACGGGTCATTACAAATGGTATCAGAGCATGGTTCCGGTTTACTTGGACTGTGTGTATGGACTTACCAGTTTTTGAAAGTCATCTTTACAAAAAAAAAAACTTTACAATGATTGATTTTTTATTTTTTTCTTTTATCGAAATAATTTTTAGAGTTTTGATCTGCGTGCTTTCTCATCGATTTTGTCTTTATATAGGGTCATTTTTAAGTTTATTTCGTTTCTGATTTATTTTGGGAATGGGGTAAAAAAATAAAATACTTAACATAAAAATTTGTGTTATGGGAATTTCGATTTTGAACTGTTATAACTTTATTGATTTTGGGAATTTGGGACAAATTCCTTTTAAAGGAGTTAATAGTGTGAGACCTCGTGTTTTCTGATCGTGATTTTTGTACCTAATTAAATTAAAATCGGTAAAACTCAACTCGTGTAGTGTTTGGTGCATAATTTTAACTTTGGGTGTTTATAACTAAATCTAAATTTTCTAATGAATAAAAAGGCTAGCATTTATCTATGTGGTGGTTGGGAATAAGGAATGTTTTTGAATTTGCCCCTTTTGAATTTATGGAATGTTTATTAGTAGTTGCATAATTTTCTCCAAGTATCACGTGTATACAAGACTATTTTCTCTCTCTTTCTTTAAATCTCTATTAATTTTTATAATTATATTTATTTTATGAAAACCCTAAAAGTTATAACTAGCAGTCATTTTCTTCTCCCTCTTCCTCTCTCTATCAAATTCTTTCCACAAAACCTAGCTA
The DNA here is from genome assembly GCF_003573695.1 of Papaver somniferum. Taxonomy (NCBI): domain Eukaryota; kingdom Viridiplantae; phylum Streptophyta; class Magnoliopsida; order Ranunculales; family Papaveraceae; genus Papaver; species Papaver somniferum. The sequence goes on along the minus strand of NC_039359.1, from coordinate 172,420,703 downwards.
TCACTTAACCCTATATTCTTTTACCTTCGGATTTTATCTACAAAAAATTACAAAAAACTAAAACACCATATTCGTTGGAAAAGATGTTGTGCTATGAAGACTTTGCACTCAATAATTTTGGAAATCTTTTGAGGTAGGGGATTCTCTCTTTGATTTCCATTTCAAAGGATTGTTTTGAGCAAATTGTTGACATTGTTTAATATATTTTGTTCTTAATGGTATCGGAGCCGACGAAGGGTCACCTGTCGAGGGTGGGAAGGTACGCTGGACGGAGTTGGTCCAGGTGCTTCTCATGAGGGGCAGGGAACGTCGGAGATCTGGACTACATATTCCGGAGCCGAGGACGTCTCCAATTTAAGGTGGTGGTATTGTAATACCCCGATATTCGGCAGTGGTTGGCCGAATGGAATATAAGTAATGATTTGTCATTTCCTAACACTAAGGCCTTTTCAGCACAATTGGCTACAGAGTTGGCAGAAAACTCTGCAGTTAAGCGTGCTCGGACGGGAGTAATCCAGGGATGGATGACCATCCGGGAAGTTTCTGTTGGATTACCGCAGCGATACCCGTTGAAAAACCCACACTATCGGATAACCGCAGTGGCTAAGTGGGAACAATATCGGTGGAGGGACGGCTCATTACAAATGGTATCAGAGCATGGTTCCGGTTTACTTGGACTAAGCGTATGGACTTACCAGTTTTTGAAAGTCATGTTTACAGAAAAAAAAACTTTACAATGATTCATTTTTTATTTTTTTATTTTATCGAAATAATTTTCAGAGTTTTGATCTGCGTGCTTTCTCATCGATTTTGTCTTTATATATGGTCATTTTTAAGTTGATTTCGTTTTTGATTTATTTTGGGAATGGGGTAAATAAATAAAATACTTAACATAAAAATTTGTGTTATGGGAATTTCGATTTTGAACTGTTATAACTTTATTGATTTTGGGAATTTGGGACAAATTCCATTTAAAGGAGTTAATAGTGTGAGACCTCGAGTTTTCTGATCGTGATTTTTGTACCTAATTAAATTAAAATCGGTAAAACTCCACTCGTGTAGTGTTGGGTGCATAATTTTAATTTTGGGTGTTTATAACTAAATCTAAATTTTCTAATGAATAAAAAGGCTAGCATTTATCTCTGTGGTGGTTGGGAATAAGGAATGTTTTTGAATTTTCCCCTTTTGAATTTATGGAATGTTTATTAATAGTTGCATAATTTTCTCCAAGTCTCACGTGTATACAAGACTATTTTCTCTCTCTTTCTTTAAATCTCTATTAATTTTTATAATTATATTTATTTTATGAAAACCCTAAAAGTTATACCTAGCAGTCATTTTCTTCTCCCTCTTACTCTCTCTATCAAATTCTTTCCACAAAACCTAGCTATCACTTAACCCTATATTCTTTTACCTTCGGATTTTATCTACAAAAAATTATGAAAAACTAAAACACCATATTTGTTGGAAAAGATGTTGTGCTATGAAGACTTTGCACTCATAATTTTGGAAATCTTTTGAGGTAGGGGATTCTCTCTTTGATTTCCATTTCAAAGGATTGTTTTGAGCAAATTGTTGACATTGTTTAATATATTTCGTTCTTAATGGTATCAGAGCCGACGACGGTTCACCTGTCGAGGGTGGGAAGGTACGCTGGACGGGGTTGGTCCAGGTGCTTCTCATGAAGGGCAGGGAACGTCGGAGATCTGGGCTTGTACATATTCCGGAGCCTAGGACGGCTTCAATTTAAGGTGGTGGTATTGTAATACCCCGATATTCGGCAGTGGTTGGCCGAATGGAATATAAGTAATGATTTGTCCTTTCCTAACACCGAGGCCTTTTCAGCACAATTGGCTCCAGAGTTGGCAGAAAACTCTGCAGTTAAGCGTGCTCGGGCGGGAGTAATCCAGGGATGGGTGACCATCCAGGAAGTTTCTACTGGATTATCGCAGCGATACCCGTTGAAAACCCCACACTGCCGGATAACCGCAGTGGCTAAGTGGGAATAATATCGGTGAAGGGACAGGTCATTACACTGACTCTCCAAGACAACTTCTAGGGAGATAAATCAGAAGATGACATAGTGTATTGATTTCGGGTTTAATGTTTCATGGTTCCATCAAGGAATTGCTACTGCCAAGGATTTGAAAATTATAACAGGTTTGTTTCTTTCTAGTGATCTTACTAGGAAAAGCGAAGCAGTTGAGAAGTTGACTCAGGAACTGGAGTTGAAGGAAGGTGTTCTTCAAGAGATAGGAGAGTATTCTCTGATAAGGATGAAATTCTACTAGATATTTCTCTTGAATGCATGTATTCTCTACTTAAAACATTTTCTCCTTAGGTGTTTTGAAAGACAAGAGATGTTCTTTTTATGGTTTGATTTTCTGGTTTTTGAATAAGTTGGTAATTGTTTTGCGAAGATTTTGAGTTTATCGAGATATTGCTTTTAAATAGTTTGTAAGCATGAAATATTAAAAGGGACCAACCTTCCCTTCACATCGCCTAGTCACAATTGGATTGATAGACGGATCAAGTCCCCGGGTCCTAATGGGATGAAGAATAGTTTATTGTAAAGAGGTTTTTCAATAAGACTTACTTGAGTATGGAACTTTCGAATGTATGAAATTGCATCCTCTCCAGGAAGTTTCTTCATATATGCTAAGATAGGGGATAAGACAGGCGCGGAGAAGTTGATGATGGGTCTGGTAGTTTCCTTGATGTTGACTGAGGCATGTAAAACTCATTAGGATTCCTTGATCTCCTCAAAATGGAAAGGTAGGATTCATCAATAGGATCGATCAGCATTGTAGAAGAGTTGACGATAACTTTATGGAAGGGGTTGAAAAGAGGGAGATAGTTCCCTGTCCACGAGTACCCACAGAGCTTTCAACTTGGCAGACCTTTTTTTTTTTGGTTGGTGTTGGAGGAAAAGATAAGTAGGAGGAATCCAAGTAATTTCCTGAGGGGCGGATACCCAGTCCCTAGTTCCAAGTTGGGATGTACAGGATGAGGTTGTACAAATATGATGAAGCTCCTGAAATGGAGAGAGTCCCTATACACCCCTTCAATCCCCAGGTGCAATATCCTCCAGTAATTTAACTGCTTCTTCCACACTGACGTTTTTTTTCCTCGGGCTAGATATGGTGTAGCTTGGACATGTTTTTCTCATTGCGGCAGTCGCGCCTGTGATACTAAATTTGGAACCGAATGGTTTGGACATGCTGGATGTTGCATCTCTAAAGTGGTGGTTTTCCTCTTGCTGCTTCAGTGAAACAACTTACAGAAGGCCGAAGGTTGTATTGCTCGTTGGTGAAACGTATGTGTAGATGATGAAAATGATTTGCTGGTTTTTACGGAATTGAGGAGACGACCGCGTGGAGGAGACTCCTTGAACCGAGAAAAATGTTTAACCTCACACAAATGCACTGCAAGAAGGGAGTGCTTTAAGATCGAGATATCAATCTGTATGACTCCGGCCTAAACCAAGACAATGGACGTTTCATAGTCAATTCGGTCACAAGAGAGGATGGGTCGATCTGTAGGAGGGAAGCTGAGAAATGTGTGAGATCAATGGAGATAGAAGATTGTAGGTGTGTTGTGTATTCTGCGTGAAGAAATAAGATAAGTTCTGATTGATTGAATTTTCTCTGTTGAGAGTAATTTCTCAGACGTTGAGATGTTAATCTCTTGTTGTCTGTTTGACGAGGGATTATCTTTTTGACGAATGATTTTCCTTGTTTTTCAATCATGATTCAGAGACTTATTTATATTGCTAGAATTGTAAACACCTTGATCCCAGGAAGTGTGAAAGTTGTTGGAGTCAAAGAGTGGGCAAGTGGAATCGTGTTAAAACCAGTTGCTCATCGTGCGGAGACTTGGTTGATTTTCTACCCATTAATTTGCTAACTCCTTCAACTGATTGCACGACTTGCTCACATTCTCATCGTGTTTATGAACACACGTGCCGTAGACCTCCAGACCAAAACCCTAGTTAATATCCCCCATGTGACACGATTGATATCTCGTGATTGTGGAGTCTACAAGGAAGACGTGTATTTAGTTAGTCAGTTGCTGACTTCATGGGACGATGAGTCCTTGTATTGCTCACTCGAACATGATTTGAAAATGTTCTAAGACTCATGAATTGAACGTGTCTGTTAAGATAGAGGTATAATTCTCGAGTAAATGTTGATAGTTAAAGTGAGCAAATATTACTCATTCGATGGATTTTTGAATATTGATAGTTGAACCAATATTCCTTAGTCTGAGCAAATATTGCTCGTTTGATGAATTGTTGGTAACAAAACCAAATAGAGTATTAATTAAAATATTGGCAACTGGACGAGTATAATTGATTAGAATCTTGATAATGAGATCAACACAAAAATTATTAGTGTTTGAATCTGCTCAGAATTATGTTTTGCAGAGCTTTGGATCTGAAACCCTAATATTGATCAATTGTTGATCAATTGATGATTTATTGAAAATAAACCACAGAGTGAAGGAGGGACCTGCTACATGGGATGATGAGTCGACCATGTAACGCCCAGATGCTCAAGTGAGCAAAATACCAAAGTCTCTTGAAGACCAGTTGGTGAAAAGATGATTAAATGCTGGTTTAATCCTTCATTATAATAATGTTCGTCTGAACCTTAGATGATAAAACCTAATAAATTATGAAGAGATGAAGGACCAACCAAGGGGTCATGAAACCAGCCCTGGTTGGTCACGGGATCGACTGACGATCATTTTATGAAATTCCAAGTTGTTTGGAAGAGTTTGAACCTAATGTGAACAAATTAGGTCAAATGATGAAAATGTGTGGGACTGGACTCTTGCAAGCCAAATATCCAACCTTGGTCGGTCAAGGTAATATGCTCATGTCGTTAAAGTGTTCATGTCTCAGTTCTGAGAGTTTTGACATTTTCTAATGCGCATTTGAGCAATATTTGAGAAAATATGAAGAATTCAGGGTTTTGCTGAAACCGAGGTATTTCCATGAGATGATGGAAATATAATTAACAAAATAAGGAATCGCAAGGTGTGGGACCGTCCACAGCTATGGCATGACCGGCCTACTAGCACCACGATCCCGTGACACCTTTCCTAATTTTATGTAATTTCCTTGATGTGAAGGAAATATCATGAAACTAGGGAGTTTCATAAAATTAAGGAACTTCCATTATATGATGGAAATATAATTAATAAAATAAGTAATTACAAGGTGTGGAACCGTCCACGACTAGGGCATGATCGGCCTACTAGCACCACGGTCCCGTGACACCTTTCCTAATTTCATGTAATTTCCTTGATGTGAAGGAAATACCATAAAACTGAGGAGTTTCTTAAGATTAAGGAATTTCCATGAGATGATGGAAATAATAATAATAATAATATGAAATAAGGGGCATGTGGGACCGGCCACGGCTAGGGCATGGCCGACCAGCTAGTGGCCCGGTCTCGTGGACCTTTCCCCGTTCTATATTATTTTCATGATTTGAAGGAGTTTGTTGAAACTAAGGAGTTTCCATGAGATCAAGGAAAAAATAATAAAAATAATATAAAATAGGGGCGTGTAGGACCGGCCACGACTAGGGGATAGCCGGCCAGCTAGTGGCCCGGTCTCGTAGAACTTTCCCAATTTTATATTATTTTCATAATTTGAAGGAAACACCATAAACTGAGGAGTTTCCTTAAGACGGAGGAGTTTTGTTCAAATGAAGGGATTTTCATGAGATCAAAGAAAATAATAAAATATGGAATCAGGCGTGGGACTTGTCACGGCATGACTGGCCGGTCGGTGGGCCCAGTCCCCTGGCACCTTAGCTAATATTTTTTATTATTATTTTTCTTCCTATTTGCATAGGTTCATCGTTCCTTCGTATTTTTGAATGCTCGTTGGTGCATTAATGTGCTCGTTAGTGCATCATTGTTGAATACACTTGCACTATTTTGGTCGGGGCTTACTCGATAGCGGCTCAGATGCCTGTACGTTGAATATTTATTACTAACCCATGGAATGCTGCTGGGAAGAGCCATAAATTGAAGTAACAAAATATTATACAGAACGTAGAATATCTTCTAGGAATTCAATTGATGAATCTTGCGACTAGAAATAATATATGATGGCTCTATACTAGCAGGCATGCTGTCTAGGAGCATTATAATTATTCGAAAATCGAGGTATGAGCTAATTGAAGCATAACGCTCGATTTGATTGTTTATTCTGTAAAGTCAAGGAACATTGCGACGTCCTGAAGACGTTAGTGCTATATACTAGTGAGTAATACATCTAGGAGTCGTCCAATCATTTTGATTCATTTCAAAAGTGATTACTAAAATTGCTCAGTTAATGGAATATGATGTGGTCTCAGCTGAGAGACTGCATATATATACGCTCTGAGAAGTAATATACTCTATCAGAGACTTTTGAAGATATTCTGAGAGGCAGTACGCTCGATCATAGGTGTGGCATGAACTTTCACGCTTTAATGAGAGATAATTTTCAATGTTCGTCTGTCTGCTGGATCAGGAACATGTAAGGTTACGATTTTACTCTTTGTTAAAAATCCACCATAAACATTATGCTTCCACGAGTCTCATGAGGCTCTTCATTCTTGGCAGGGCTGGTTCTTTCTTCATTCTTGGCAGGCCTGGTTCTTTCTAGCAATGTTGTTGCTGTTGTAGTTAAGCATTTAGCAGCTTCATGGAGATGGCCACTTCTGTATGGTACCAGTTGTTGCTTTATTGAATTTGCTTCATTAATAGGCTCGCGCTTCGAATTTGACTCAAAAAATGTCTGGAAGCGCAGGTTCTCCAGTAAAGCATGATAGACAGGTACCATGCCATTGATGCACAATTTCACCAGTTGTTGTTCAGTCGCATTTGGATCGTGACAATCTAATACTTGAATTCTGAATCTCTTGACATAATCGTTTGGATGCTCATTGTTTCGTTGAAACATCCTTCCCATGTCTGATAAAGTGATTTGCTCATAAACAAAGAAATAATTTCTGTAGAAAATGTTAACCATCTCACACCAATTGGTTACGCTGTTTGGCGCAATGTTATTGTACCAGGTGTATGCTCTCCCAGTGAGTGATTTTGAGAATTCTTGCAGGTGGAGAACGTGGTTGTACTCATGCTCTCCTAGTGATTCCAAAAAACGAGAGATGTGTTCATGAGCGTTACCAGTACTGTCATAAAGGGAGAATTAAGGAGAGGAATATCCTCTTGGAAGAAGAACTCTTTGCACATAAGGAGGGTAAGGATGTTGGTGTTGGTGAACGCTGGCTGAACCTTCTTTTCCTCGATTTTTAAAGAATTGTTCCAGATCTTCTTTTGTGATGAAATTGGTTTGTTGATTTTTTTCTGATGGACGTTCAGAAACAACACGAGTTTCTTCATCTATAAAGGCTCGCCATGTTGAAGTGCTTGCGCCAAGAGTCATGAAAGCGTTACCTACCTTCTCCATTTGATGTTGACGTTGCTGCTCTGTTAATAGCCGCTTTGACAATGTCTTGAGAAAAACGAGTACCTCCTTTTGGGTTGCATCCATGTCCTTCTGAGATCTAGAGAGGACTTCCTGTCTCTGTATTAAATCGTCAATGATAATAGGAGGTTGATTGTCTCAGATTCTTCCAGCATCCTGTCTTGACGGAGGAATGGTAGTAGTTTCGGTGATGGGAGATGTCACATATGAAGAGGTGTTAGGAGAGGTGGCAGCATCGCTGGATCTTGTGACATGAGGTGTTACCAGCGCCAGCGGTGTTTGTTGGAGGATATGTAATAGAAGGGAGTGTGTTGACAGTGCCTGCAAGTGATGCATTGATGTCAGCAGCAGGATGAATGGGGCCAGCAGGATTGTTATCGCTAACAACATCAAGATTGGTTACCGATTTAGACCTAATATCCACCATTTTGAAATTGAGAAAATTGAGATGAAAATTGGGAAATTGATTTTGCAACCGAGAGATTAATATCCCACTGTGGTCGCCAATTTGTAGTAGGTAAAAACTGATCCTGGAGAAAAATGGGAAATTAGGTATCTTGGTGAGAATCAAATCTAAATCCTAAACAACTGTACTGCACATGAGTACTTTAGATTCACGAGATCAATCTGTACAATTCTGGCCTAAACCAAGAAATGGTCGTTCCAGTCTTGCTTCCGTTACAAAATGAAAGAGAATGGTTGGTCTTAGGGAGGGAAGCAAAGAAAGTATTGAGATCATATTGATGAATTCTGTGAGGTGTAGTTTTATGACTTGTATCAGAATGTAGAATTTGCTTGGGAAGTGTAAGATGTGAATCCTGGATGGTTTCTGAATACTTGTGTTGATAACCGATCCTCCTGGTTGAAATAGATTGAAAATCTATTTATACAAGTCACAGTCGAACACAATGATCTCCCTGGAAGTTGGAGTTGTGAAGTAGTGGAGATCATGGGTAAGTGACGAAAACCGTGTCTTGTAGTTAAGGGAAGACTGAAGGTTTGTACTCCCACTACTCCTTTACCTCTCACTTATCCGTTATTCCAGGCAATTTTTCTCTTAATGGGAGTGTTGCACGCCGCACGCTGCAAATCGCCAGACCAATACCCTGATGTACATCCCCAGTTGTGACATGTTTGATGTCTCGAGTATTTTGGTAGAAAATAACATTTAGTCATGACTAGCATGATTTGTATTACTAAGGATGCCATGTAAAAGTCTACTCGTATAATTTGCTTTACCTGGATGAGGCCCATATGTATCGAGTAAGTCAAGTCATTAGAATGGGACTTGCTGCGAGTCAGCTGCCAAGAGTTGTTTGTATAAATTGAGTCAGCTCCAGGGACGGTTTCCTAGCTTTCCCAGGTTTAGTCTCGACCAATAGGGATCGAGATATCGTGCAGGCTCCGTTTTGAGGCAAAAGACCTATTTTTTGTAAATTGGCAAAATTAGGTCAAAAATTGAATTTTGTGAATCAACACAAAATTGATCAATTTTTGGTGAATTTTGCACGTTGATACAAAATCACTAATTTTTATCATGGAGAGCAGCGCAGCTAGCGCGCCCCTGTATGAGTACCTTCATGCGCACCTTAATCCTGACACTTCGGGAAATTCATGCTACCCAGCTGAGAGTGACCATTAATTGTCATATCATGTTAATATTGAGAATTCAGCCGGGAACATATCATAGGATGGATACTCGGCAGTCTCCGGCATTAGCAAAAAATACAGCTAGGAGCTTAAATACTCATTAGGCTCTATACTAGTGAACAATTCATCTAGGAGCTTGAGTTTCAATACAATATGAAGAGAGACATAGGCACTCATCAGATTTTGATATATTTTTCAAATTCCCTGCAGAATACAGACATATCAAGGTCCACTATTTCTGATGCCGGGTCAGGTAGACAGACTTTTACAGTTTTCTCCCTAAACTAAAAACCACCATCAACAGTATGATACTTTGAAGACGAAGAACTACTAAGGGGAGCTTAGGGAACTTCATCAACAAAAGGTATGTTGAGACTTGAACTCATCTATCACTCAAAAGTCTATCTATTCTATCTCATATTTGAGATAAAAGTCTTATAATATATAGACTTCAATTATGCACAATTAATATTTCGAGCTGAGTTTAACTCGCTTACATATTTCTCGAAATATGTGTTGGTAAGCTTTCGCTTTAACCAAGTTCATCTTACACACTTGACGAAAGTCAAAAGATGATCATGTGAAAATCGCCTGGTAATATCTTACATAATTTGTGTGAGACAGTCATTTGATGTAGACTCGGAATGTTTCGTATTGATCGTTCAATCACTTGAAAATTGCTATGAAGCTAATAGTTTGTGTGAGACATCTATTCCCGTCTTCCAAGAATGTTTCAATGGTTGAAATGAGAGTTTAGAACAATTGGATTTAAGTATAGTGTGCGTACTTGCATATATGTAATCTATGTCCTGGAACCATGGTATGCATACCTTTATGCGTACTGGTTGGTTTGAGAAGTCCGTGAACCTGGTATGCGTATCGGTACGCGTACTGGCGTAAGGTTCAGGTCCGGAAATTTCTGCTGAGTTTGGATGGTATGCATACAAGTTCGCGTACTGGCGAAACCCAAACTTGGTCCGGCTACTTAGGTACGCGTACCTGTATGCATACCTAAGTGGATGATCTTCTAAAATCGGTTTGTTCATGAACTAATACATTTATATAATAAAGAATGCAATCTTTTGCAAACCGTGGCTATAATGTTCATGATTTGATTCGAGTGAATCAAAATCGATTTTGATTTAATTGTGTCTTGTATATTTCTATGAGAATATAAACAATTGAAAAACTCTAGAACTAGTTTCATTTGAGTCATTTGAACTAGTTATGGTTAAGATGAATAAGGTTGATATGAAAGTGTTCATATGGCTAACTTTGGTTAACTATTGTTGAGCCAAAAAGGTGTACACGTTTATGTACGGTTACTCATATCTAAATGAAGGTACATTTCATTTGTGTGTAACAAGCTAAGTTCGATCTAACGGTTGAAAGATATTAGCTTGAGTCTAATCAGGTTTTCATCTAACGGTGAATATTGAATGCTTTGTTACCAAGGTAACATTGATTGCAAACCCTGATTTGAAGACTATATAAAGGAGTACTCTAGCAACTGGGAAACCTAATCCCCACACCTCCTATGTGATACTAGCTGTGACTAGAGTCGATTCTCCTTTAACCTTCGGTTTTTCACGAAACCCTATAGGTTAACGATTTGAAGACTTCTTTGGGATTGTATAGCCACACCAAACTATTTTCTCTGTTGTTGCTGATCTGATCTTGCATCCTCTATCATATTGAGTATTATCTTCTCTAAGATTGGCTCGAGATTTATTCTCCGATAGGCAAGATAAAAAGTAGTCACAAACATGTTCGTCTCATCGTTTGTGATTCCACAATATCTTGTTTCGCCACCATACGATTAATATTATTGTGAGGTAATTGATATTTCTAGGATGTTTTTCGGGAAAATAAGTCTGTTATATCAATTGGTTCCTGTTCACCTTGATTTATTAAAATACAGAACAAAACTCATAGGTTTATCTGTGGGAGATAGATTTATCTATACAATAGACTTTTTTGTGTGAGACAGATTTGTTTATCAAGTCTTTGACTTTGGGTCGTAGCAACTCTTAGTTGTGCGTGAGATCAGCTAAGGGAATCAAGTGCATAGATTCTTGCTGGGATTCAGAGACGTAAGGAGTGCAATTATACCTTGATCAGTGTGAGATTGATTAGGGCTCAACTACATTCCAGTCCGAAGTTAACTTGGAGTAGGCTAGTGTCTGTAGCGGCTTCATACAGTGTGGTCTTCAAATCTGGACTAAGTCCCAGGGTTTTTCTGCATTTGTTGTTTCCTCGTTGACAAAATTTCTCGTGTCTGTGTTATTTATTTTCCGCATTATATTTTGTTATATAATAGAAATATCACAGGTTGTGCGTAGTTCAATCAATTATAGAATCCAACCTTTGGTTGTTGACTATATTGATTAACACTTGAACATTGGTCTTTGGTACCGTTCAAGTTTTTTCACATAATAATCAGGCTCATGGATTTCTATCTGTTTGACTTGCTGATTACATTGTGAAGCAGAGATACAACTCTTGGATATATTTCCATTGATTGAGTCTGACTGTCTAGTTGATTCTCTTGGAATTATATTGGAGTTTGTCCATACAAATTACTAAGCGAAATATTTGGTGTGGTTGTTAGACCACCGCTTTTTCAATTGGTATCAGAGCAGGCAAACACGTTTAATACCCCAAAAGTCTGTGTTTGTAGCAATCTGACTCTATGGACAGTAGTGTTATGTCTGACAACGCAACACCAGTTAAGATTTCTGAATTGGTTAAAATCTTGAGTCCTCTGAGAAATCTCTGATACCTTCTTCATTGACTGAAACTGTGTTCGACTGGGAAAAATGCCTGGATGAATAGTTGGATGATCTTTCAGATGAAAGTGATTTTGGAGAGCAAAAAAATCCTGATGAGGAAGTCTCACAATATATAAAGCTTTTTGACCATCTCATAAAGGAATATAATTCACAACTTGTTTGGCTGAATATATGTCTCATCTTTGTCAAGAAAACAGGAAATTGAGAAATTCGTTAAGGGATATGATTGCGGTTACAAACTCTTACAATCTATTCTTAAATATCGTGAAAAAGATGTGCGTTCAAAGAATTCTAAATGTGATAATCTTCTTCAAAATATCTTTGTGTTGAAAGAAAGACTTGCAGAAACTGAAGCAAGATATGACTCTCAACAAAAATGTTTCAACGACAGAGAAATCAGTCTTCTCGATAGAGAAAAACATTTGGAGACTGATCTTTCTGCTGCTCTTGATAAAGTCAAATCACTGGAAGAGAATTTGAAAAGATTCAATACTAGCTCTACAAAATTATCCACTATGCTGGGAGCGTGTAAAGAACATCATGATATACGTGGTCTGAGCTATAAAGGAATAGACGATCCAAGCACTAGTAAGATCAATTTTGTCTGTGCTATTGAAAAATTCCTAAGTGAAAAACTTCCTTCAGCAGCTAATGTTCATATGAACAAAGATTGTCCACCTTTGAAGGCAGCTCATATGGGAACAGTCAAAAACATTCCCTACAACTGTTATTATTGCGGGAACAAAGGTCACCTTGAAAGGAGATGTCGTTTTTGACCGTGGAATGAAAAACTTCATAACATTCTTGTATGGATGTCTAAAGAAGTAATCAAACCTGCGTCTCATTTTGCTGAAGTAAAAGGTCTTGTCCGCAATCAAGAAAAGTGTTGTGATGAGCCAAATCTTAATTGTAACTATGACACAAAACCTGTTTACAGTTGTAAAGGAAAGAATGTCATATGGACAACTGACTCTTCAAATTACTCTGCAAAGAGAAAAAGCCATCGAAGGAAGAAAAAAAAGCTCAAACGCTCTTCCTTTCTCTGAAGAAAGTCTTGAATCTAAAATAAATGCTCCAGGTTACATTCATATCAATAATCGTGTCTCTCAGCTCAAGATAAGTATAAATAGACTCAAACGCAGCATTAATAAGGCAAGGAATGCGTCAGTGTTATGTACCTCTTGCCCTCCTCTTGTTAACTCTCCTTTGACTAACCCTTTTGTTTCTTCTGAAAACTTTCACGATAATAAAAGGGAAAATGTCAATGTCCTTGATGAGCAGTATGCTCATCAAAATATAACTTGACTACCAAAAAGGGAGCATCCTCGTTGTAACCTTATGAGGATGCTCATAATTCTCAAGAAGGTCTTCGTCTTGAGAATGTGGTCTTTGTTGTATTTATGTTGTTGTTTTAAATAAAATGATCATCTTACTATTGAGCCCTACTCCAGTACATTATTACATAATGTAATATTGTTGATCAATAACTCTTGATAATGTTCTCTTTGTTGCCTACCTTGAAAACTCGTGTTGTCTTCCCTTTGACGGTTTGAGTTTCACGAGAACCCTGTTTTCATATCTTGCTTTCATGTTGTTGATCATGAAAACAAACTTCCAGTTCAGATTTCATCTCAACTGGCAGGAAATCTTCTTCGAGATTTTGAGGTCGTACGTGAACAACTTGGTGTTGCAACAAAGCATCTTGAATTTCTGAAAAAAGAACTGAAGAAAGCAACTAATGAACTTATCTTTGTTCGATCTCTGGTTGCTGGTCATATCTGACGGTTTTCGGGTTCGTTCTTCATTGGAGTTATTTTTTTTGTCTAGGAAACTTCTTGTGAGAATTTATTGTTGTTTTTATGAAGGATAACTAGGGTTTGGAATAGCCATTATTGTGAGTACACATAGCTATTTCCAACGATTTTCATCTTGCAATGTTTTTAGATTTATTTATTTGAATTCTAAAGTTTACCGGGAAGATGATTTTGCAGTATTAATCTTTATGGTTTCATATACTTCAACTTATTATGGGATATGTGTGTTTGCGTCCGTGAACTATGATTGTCCATATATGTCAAAAGTTAAGTCTTTCGTATGTCATTATGCAAATATTGATAAAAGATTGAATGAACTTTTGACAACAAAAGTTAGGCCTATTATGTCATTATGCAAATATTGATGGAAGATAGGATGAACTTTGTTTACAAAGATTAAGTCTATTATGTCTCTATGCAAAGAGTGATGAAAGATAGAATGATTCTTTGTTTTTTCCGCAGTATTGGTCTTCCATGATCCACATCTTTGTATAAATACTATGCGGCTCTGTAAGTTCTCTTATGTGAGCATTTCCGATTAAATTAATCATGGGTTTTCTTGTGGTTAATTTAATTGAGTATTTTGGATATAAATTCATATTCATGTGATTTGTTAATGCCCAAAGAAATCCTTCTTTTCTTGTGAAAGTAAGGTCGCTCTTGTTGTTATTCCGAGAATGACATTTTATGGGCGAGAGTTCTTAATTGAACTTGTGCTTAATGGCCAAAATTTGTGGGGAGTGCGACTGTGGAATATTATAGGGGTTATCTTGTATCTTTATAAACACCTTGATGAATGCATTTAGTTTCGGCTATATGATTGCATCTAAACAAGTTGATATGTTGTACTTGAAAAGGCGAGGGTACCCAAATATACCTCAAGCTAAAACTTCTCCTACCGATAAGTCCTTTCTCTGAAATTGATTGTCTATGGACTGAGTCGAGACAATACAACTAATCGGTTCACACTTCGTGTGGTCGTCTATGGATACGAGATCGCAACAACGAAGTATGTTACTTGATAAAAAGGTTCGGACTTAATCAAACACAATAGGATTCGCTTATCAAGTAAATAGGAATTAACATTTGTGTAATTTACTGTAATTATAATAAAACAATTATAATGCGGAAATATAAAGTAAATGACACAGCAAGATTTTGTTAACGAGCAAACCGCAAAAGCAGAATAATCCCGGAACCTTGTCCATAATTGAATACTCTCAGGATTAAGCCGCTCAACAAAATTACACCAACTTCGTATAGTTGAGACCAAGAAACTAAACCTATTGTTCACCTAGTTCCGTATGTATTCCCACGCCTCCAACTTATAAATAAGTCACGTACTTGGATCAATTCCTTTGATTCGTATTCCAAACAGTAAGGGAACAACAAATTTATTTGGTATCAACTCTCTTCAACCAAGTGACATGAGTTGGACAAAGGCTTTTCTGTTTATCTTAAAATAAACTCCTTTGTCGGGTCCTTAGATCTATCTTATGTTCAATTACCGAAGTAATCATTTAAGATTAAGCCAACAACACTCTTAATCCAAAGAATTGTGTTGATGCTGATCTACTCAATTAATCAATCCAATCTACCACAAGGATAAACCGATTATTAATTGGATCCTCTTTTATCGAAACAAGTATTGTGCACACCAAAGATTATGAACTCACAAATCAAAAATCTTCAATATCTTCTTCGTCTTCAAATCTTCTTAGATCTTCAATATAAACCTGCACACAATCACTTGAATCTCTTGTGATCAATCATGCACAGAACGGAGTCTGTTAACAATGGATTATCACAAGATCTTCTTTAGAACTAAAAACAGCCTAAAGATCCCTGTCAGAACTTTGAACTAGTTTGAGTGAATCTTATATCAGAAGAGAAGATTCTCAATCATAAACAAACTAGGTGCAATTATATTTCAACCACTGTTAGTCAATCAAATCAATGAAAACAAAAGATAAACCGCAATTATAGTTTCCCACCAATGGTACATGCTAGAGCTTCTCAATCCCAAAGAAGACTTTAAACTGAGCGGCCGTAAGAGATTTCTCCTAATTAGGTTACCCTCCTCTCCAAATAGGCGGCTACACCAGTAACAAAAACAAAGAGGAAGTCCGTTGTTACGAAGGATTAGTTTTCTATAAAGGCAAACTTCAAGTATTTATAGACAAGGAAGTTTGGACACCAAGGAATTTCCAAAACCGAAAATATTCTCAAGATATTCATTAAAGCACAAATTTGGTTTCCATAATTCCTGGAAATGCTCTGTACAAAAATAATGATCGAAATCTCTCGGAAAATCTAATTAGTAAATGCACATTACTAATTCTTGTATTTCCTTACAAAATGAAATTAATAACCTTAATTAAAAGATTATTAACTTACTCATGTTTCAATCCTGGGATTTTCTTCCTTTAGTTATTAAGGAATAACTTTGAACAATTAAAGAAATAAACATTGACAACACGTGTTCAAAGTATGTCGACATCCTTACTTTGTAAGTTCTCTTTCACACTTACAACCTTGAAACCGATTTGGCATACTTCCAAACAAGTTTAGAATTGGTTCATCAGACTTTCAAGAACTATGTGATTGATCAAATAAATATTCAATCACAATCATGAGTTTAACGGTTCTACCAAAACAAGTTTCGGTTCTACCTCCATGTGAGTACTGTGCATAGTCACACTAGCTTTCCAAAATTCGGTTGACTAGGTACTAGGACCGGTTCCCCACATATATATCGTATCTAACTTATATGTGTTGCACATGTCCATAGGATCGGTTCCCCTTTGCCTAAAAACGTGTTGCACATGTTCATAGGATCGGTTCCCCTTTCTGCTATAAACCTTGTTGCACCCCCATACAAGGATCGGTTCCCCTTTGTGATGTACTGCACATCTTACTAGGATCGGTTCCCCTTTCCCAAATTTGGTCAGACAAAACACAAACCCGATCATACCATCTCAGGTGATTACTTAAGATCGGTTTCACTAATAAAAGGCATACCAATACATAAGTCAGGACTTTGTGAATAGTTCTACCAAGAACACAAACAAGTTGTGAACGGTTATACTTAATCACACATATTGGTTGTTCATAAGATATGCAATGAATAACAAAACCAATAACACCTGGAAATTTCCTTTTCGGTTCACAAACAAGTTTATGAACTTACTTCCTTAGAACACATGTAAAACATTGTTCCCTAGGATGAAATCCTCACCTCATACCCATACATAATCACAATAGCATTCAGATGATTATGACGATGTCTTATCTACAAAGTTTAATGGTTAAGCAATAAACCTCGTATTGTATTCCTTAATATTATGTCTATCTAGAGTTCAAATATGCTTCGCAGTTTTATTTTCAGTATGCATGACTTGAAAGATACGTTAGGGAATGAAACAGTTCAAGTCAAATATTACTAACCTAAAGTGGAAGGATGATTGTTGTCGTTGTAGCTCCTTGCTTCTTCACATCTTCAAGACTTCGCAATACTTGTAATGTATCATATACTAATACTTTCAAGCTAACCTGTACGAAGTTGAATCTAGTACATAATCAAGCGACTCTTAACATGAGTTTTGATTCACTAAAATATGACAACCAAACTTGACATACCAACGCTTGGTGGGTTCAACCGAGCTATGCTGTCAATTTTAGTGACAAAACTCTTACATCACATGGATAAACAAATTACAAGAATTCATTACACATACGCTTGATTCCTGATTCAACAGCACAATAAACTGCTTACATTCAATCCTTGAAAATGCCGTTGTTGACATTATAATAACAAAGAAAATACTCCCCCTAAGGAAGATAGTTATATATTCAATCTGCACGTCTTTGTTATACCAATTCATATGACATGTTACTCCCCCTTAGTCTGTACTTTCACTCTTTCGTTTAGATAAAACGTTTAAGCACCAATGTTCTTTTCCTTAGCGATACCAATCAATATAAAATCAATGCCAGTATCACTTGTTTAATCCATATATTTCTCCCCCTTTTTGGCACAAAATGACAAAGAAACTAAAAAATAAAGGACAACACAAAAAGAATCTTACAAATCTCAAAATAGACTTGCAATCTGTAGAGTTAGGCACGAGGGTTCCACACATCATGTTCTGATAACCAATATCAAAACCTAAACTACAAGTAGTTTTATTTTGATATGTTACTAAGGAAACAATTATCCAAAACAATTTTTCCAATTTAGTTTAGCAAAACAAAAAATTAACTAAGCACCTTAGTCCCTTTGCTAAACCGATTGTTCAAAAACAACCGCTTAATTCGATAAGACCAAAATAAAGATAACTCTATTTTTCTCATCAGGTTCTAATTATCCATAAATTTAGACCTTTCAATTTTAAACAAGACAAGTACTAGGTTATTTAACTAGCATTTCTTGTTAAGGCATTCGATTAGACTTGAATAACCGAAACCTCACTTCGATAAGTCTAACTAAGATCAGAATTAACTTAGTTTATCTTATCCGGAATCGAATTGGACTAAACAACTCATCCCGTACACCTTTTATTTCATTAAGCCATAAATAATTCATACAAACCAACATAAATCAACTTGCATAATTATTCACCTCAACCGGAAGAAATTGAAACAACATAGACATTAAAAGCACCGCAATTGCACCGAAATTTTGTAAGCCTAAACAATTGATACCACACAATAAAGCAAGATAACAATAGTTTTTCTTAACCGGAACCAATTGAATCACACACATCCACACATACATCATGGAATAAACATCAATTGAACCGAAATTTTCTTAAGCAAAAGCAATAAATATATATAATATAAACTCAGGATTTTCTTAAACAGGAAAACAATTAACTAACAAGATTGTTACCTCAAATTTCACATCCACTTCTCCAATATGATTGCATCTTCTTCCAGGGAGAATTGATATCGAAATATCATCATGTTGTCATCTTTATGCAAGAACAAAAGAATAACAACAACCAACCTTTACCAGAGAAAGGTTGAAAATCGGTTTTAACAATTGCAAGCAAAAGTTGAGAACCGTCGAAACACATATGCTTTTATGCTAAACCAAAACCGATTCAACATATTGTGACTTTTTCACATATTGTTTCTACCAGAACCCCTCATGATTCTTTGATAAAGCCTACTAACATGGCTAGAACTTAATCCTGCTATACCAAAAATTCACCCAAACCACAAGGTTTCACAATATATGAGATCGAATATTAAGGTAGTAAAACCGAAATCAAACATCCCATAAACATACATATCAACAAGATAAAAGTATTCAAGCACAGGCTATGTAAATCGAAAACTATCACAAGAAAAATTACCAATCAAATAATTTTATTCATAATATACTTTATTGAAATATATCTGTAGATGGTGGATTTTCGACAAAGCCTAAAATCGTAAAACCATAATCTGACATATTCCTGATCCAGCAATCAGATGAGTATTGAGGCTCATATCTCTTATCGAAGCATGAAAGCTCATGCCACAAGAGTCTCTGACTGAGTATACTTCCCCTCAGAGCCTACATGAATATGCAGTCTCTCAACTGAGGCATCGACATATTTCATGAATACTGAGAAATTTCAGTAATCACTTTTATATAGAATCGAACGATTGGACGGCTCCTAGACAGCTTGACTTCTAGTATAGAGCGATAACGTCTTCAAGATGTAACAATGTTTTCCCTGACCATATAAAAGACATGTGTATAGAATCTTAATGATTGGATGGCTGCTAGACAGCTTGCCTGCTAGTATAGAGCGATAACGTCTTCAGGATGCAACAACGTTTTCCCTGACTATACATAATAAATATGATGCTTCAACTAGCTCATATCGCTCAATTCTCGAATAATTAATGCTCCTAGACGACGTGCTAGTATGGAGCCATCAATTAATTATTTCTAGTCATTAGATTCATTAACTGAATCTCTAGAAAATATTCTACGTTCTTCATAATATTTCATTACTTCAATTCATGGCTCTTCCCAGCAGAATTCCATGGGTTAGTTATAAGTATTCAACGTACGGGCGTCTGAGCCGCTATCGAGTAAGCCCCGACCAAAATGGTGCAAGTGTACTCATCAATAATGCACAAACGAGCACCCGAATGCACGAACGAGCATTCCAAAACACGAAGGAACGATGAACCTATGCAAAATATGAAGAAAAAAAATAATAATAATAAAATATTAGCAAAGGCGCTAGGGGACTGGGCCCACCGGCCGGCCGGTCACGTCGTGACCAGTCCCACGCCCAATTATATATTTTATTATTTTTCCCTGATCTCATGAAAATCCCTTCATTTGAGCAAATCTCCTTCGTCTCAAGGAAACTCCCCGGTCTCATGGTGTTTCCTCGTATCAAAGAAATAAATAAAAATTAGGAAAAGTGTCGTGGGACCGGGCCTACTAGCCAGCCGGCCATACCCTGGCCGTGGACGATCACACACCTCATGATTCCTTATTATTTTATTATTATTTCCCTCATCCCAGGAAAATTCCCAGATTTCATGATATTTCCCTCAACTCATGAAAATAACATAAGATTAAGAAAAAGCTCACGGGACCGGGCTCATTGGCCGGCCGGCCATGCCCTATCCGTGGCCGATCTCACACGCCCTTGCCTTATTATTTTAATATTATTTGTTTCCCTCATCTCATGTAAACTCCTTCACTTCAAGGAAACTCCTTAGTTTCAACAAACTCCTTGATTTCATGATATTCCCCTAAAACCATGAAAATAATATGAAGTTAGGGAAAGTTCCATGGGATCGTGCTCATTGTCCGGCCGGCCATGACTTGGCCATAGCCGGTCCCACACTTCATGAATCCCTATTTTATTATTTCCATAATCTCATGGAAATGCCTTAACCTCATGAAATTCCTAAGTTTCATGGTATTTGCTTCACATCAGGGAAAATACATAAAATTGGGAAAGGTGTTGCGGGACCGAGCTTGCTAGATGGCCGGCCATGCCCTAGCCGTGGCCAGTCCCACACCTTGTAATCCCCTATTTTATTAATTGTTTCATCATCTCATGAAGATTCCTCAGTTTCAGCAAAACCCTGAATCCTTCATATTTTCTCAAAATGTTGCTCAAACGCGCATCAGAAAATATCGAAACTCTCAGGACGGAAACATGACACGGGCATGTCTCCTTGGTTGACCAAGGCCGGCCATAGGGTTTGCAAAGATCCGGTCCCACGTGTTTTAACAATTTTGACTTAATTTACTCAATTTCTCATATTGGGTCCAAACTCTTCTCAAACAACTTGGAGTTTGCTCAAACGACCACCAGCTGGTCCTGCGACCATCAAGGGCCGGTCTCATGCCCTCTTGGTCGGTCCCTCATCTCTTCATAATTAGGTTTCATCACTTAAAGCTGAGACGAGTACTATTTTAATAAATGATTAAACCAGCATTTAATCATCTTTTCACATGGTCTTCAAGAGACTTTGGTATTTGCTCACTCGAGCATACGGGCACTACATGGATGGTCCATAATCCCAAGTATGCGGTCTCTCCTTCACTTA
The DNA here is from genome assembly GCF_003573695.1 of Papaver somniferum. Lineage (NCBI taxonomy): Eukaryota > Viridiplantae > Streptophyta > Magnoliopsida > Ranunculales > Papaveraceae > Papaver > Papaver somniferum. The sequence continues at coordinate 172,399,380 of NC_039359.1, read as the reverse complement.
GTGATTGATTTTCAATAAATCATCAATTAATCAAAAATTAGGGTTTCGAATCCAGAACTCTGCAAAACATAATTCTGAGCTGATTCAAACACTAATAATGTTACGTTGATCCCGTGATCAACACTTTTATTATTATGCTCGACCTAGTTGTCAGTATCTTAAATTAATATTTTATTTGGTCCTGCCACCAATAGTTCATCAAATGAGCAATATTTGCTCAGATGAGCAACATTTGCTTAGATGAGCAATATTTGCTCAGACTAAGGAATATTGGTTCAACTATCAATATTCAACAGTTCAGAAATAGTTTGCTCGTCTTAAGTTATCAACATTTATTCGACAATGATACCTTCGTATCAACATACATGTTTAATTCATGAGTCTCAGAACATTTGCAAATCAAGACTCAGCAATACAAGGACTCATCGTCCCATAAAGTCAGCAACTGACTCCACAATCACGAGACATCAATCGTGTCACATGGGGATATTAACTAGGGTTTTGGTCTGGAGGTCTATGGCACGTGTGTTCATACACACGATGAGAATGTGAGTAAGTCGTGCAATCAATTGGAGGAGTTATCAAAGTGGTGGGTAGAAAATCAACCAAGTCTCTACACGATGAGCAACTGGTTTTAACACAATTTCCACTTCCCCACTCTTTGACTCCAACAACTGTCACACTTCATGGGATCAAGGTGTTTACAATTCTAGCAATATAAATAAGTCTCTGAATCATGATTGAAGGGACAATGTTCACACAGGCAATCTTTCGTCTACAAGAACTCATCGTGTGAGCAATCACTCTCAACTGAGTAAATTCAATCATTCAGAAATTCTTCACGCAGAATACACAACACACCAACAATATTCGATTATCATTGATCTCACACATTTCTCAGCTTCCCTCCTATAGATCGACCCATCCTCTCTTGTGACCAAATTGACTCTGGAATGACCATTGTCTTGGTTTAGGCCGGAGTCCTACAGATTGATCTCTCGAACTTAAAGCACTCCCTTATTGCAGTGCATCTGTGTGAAGTTAAACATTTCGCTCAGTTCAAGGAGTCTCCTCCGCATGGTCGTCTCCTCAATTCCGTAAAAACCAGCAAATCGTTTTTTCCCATCTACATATTGGCGACCGCAGTGGGAGATCATTCTCTCGGTTGCAATCTCAGTTCTCACAAAGATGGTCGATCTTAGGTCTGGTTCAGTTACAAACTCGGGTTCAACACCCAACCCTAACATTACAATCTCTAGTGGTACCGCTAATACCACTCCTCCAACGCAACCTGCCAATACTACTCCTCCGAATACTGGTGCTCCAGTGATCACCTCTGCAAACGATGGTACTAGCGCCATCAACAATCCTCTCTTCGGCCGGTCCCCTGAAGAAGTCAGAGAAAATCCGTCTACCATGGTGATCTCATGAAGGTGCAAGAAACTCTTGCCAAGAATCAGGTTAACATGGCTGCCACTCAGAAAGAATTATGCAATTATCTCAAGACTCTTACAGACAAGATGTCAGAGAAAACTCAAGAGAAAGAAAAAGTCAAAGAAACATCTTCGGCTGCTGATCCTGAAGTCACTCCAATCCATGTTGTATATCATGAAGAAATCCGCAGGGCTGCAGATGACTCTCCAGCAAAGGAACCTGCAAGTTTCATCACTCGTGAATACCTGGAGCGCTTTTTGGAGGATCGTGGAAAAGACAAGACATCCTCTGTCCAGCGTCACCAACCTCCATATATCCTGCCGCCACACATAGAACTCCTCTTCCGAAAGGCTACACTTCTCCAACGTTCACGCTTTGCAACGGAACAGGAAATGCTCGAGAACATGTCTCTCGATTCTTAGAATCATTAGGCATGAACACAATCATGTCTTCCGTCTGAAGGAAGTCTCAAAGTCTCAGGCAGATCATACATCTGGTACAAGAACATCGCACCAGGAAGTAGCACCAGTTAGGGAGAAATGATGAATGCTTTCTACAGAAAATATTTCTTCGTTTCAGAGAAAATCACCCTCTCTGATCTTGGAAGGATGTTTCAAAGGAGCAAAGAAAATACTAATGATTATGTGAAAAAGTTCATATTTCAAGCCCTGGACTGTCATGATCCAAATGTCACAGAGCACCAACTTGTATACGTGTGCATCAATGGAATGATCCCGGTCTACAGAGCTTTACTGGAAAATCTCCGGTTCCAGACCTTTTCAAAACTTCATGAAGCGGCTAAGAGATCAGCAACTACCGCACCTGCTTTACTGGAGAGAGCTAAAGCTACAAAAGCTTAAGAACCATGAGAAACTTGAGGTAGCAGACGTTTGATAAACAAACAGTACAACCTTTAACCTTCCACAAACGTTGTTGCAGAAGGGAGCAAACGAAAAGCCAAGCCACAACGCAAGCATACTTCCTCAGCTCCTTCAAAAGCACAAAGGAAGGATAATCAAACTTGGAATGCACAAGCTCCAACCCAGCACGGAAGTTGATCAAGCAAAAGCTGACTTCCCTTTTCCCATTGAAGAGGTGATTAAATTGTTAGAAGTCTGGATCCAGGATGGTGTAATCAAGTTGCCATATGTCAGGAAAGAACCAACTGAAGAAAAATGGAGAATCCTAGGTACTGTCACCTTCATAGATTCATCAATCATCCAACAAGTAACTGCAATATTTTTAAGCACATCTTCAAAGACAAAGTTGATCCACAATAGCTTTAATTGGGGACTAAAGGAGTACACAAGAATCCTCTCCAAATCAGAACCTTTACACTCTCCGAACAACCAGTCAAAGAAGCAGTTCAATCATTTATCGAGCGTATCTGTGAATTTCTCTATCTGTCTAAGGTACAAAGGAAATACATATTCAACACTGAATTACATTGTGTCAGACACCTGTCCATCTCGGAGATACTCCTTGAACCTTCATCCACAGACAAGGAGATGCACGACTGGGGACTGCTTACCACAGTCCATCTCAAAGAAAATGAATTCAGAAGAATGTTGATCGATGTTGATGCCACCATCAACATCATTCCACTGAAAACCCTCAGAGCCGCAGGCATCACTCGACAAGAAGTTACTCGAGATCCCATATCTATCAGATACCTTGAACGAACGTTCAGAAACACTTATGACTACATCACTCTCAAAGTGAACATAAGTTCAACCTGGATAGAAACCAAGTTTCACATAATCAGGAAGATCCAGGATATGACATGTTCTTAAGACGAGCATGGATCCATGCTGAGAAGATGGCTACTGACAAAGCGCCTTTGGTTGTACATCTCTCAAACGAACAAAGTTCTGATCCAGAAGATTTGACGGACATTCCATCATCAGAGTACTTGGAGGAATTTCAAACTTTGACGAGGTTGAAGCAAGAACCTGCAAAACATGCATAAACATTCATCAAGAAGTTCCGCACTCAGGAAAGTCTCATTCCATGTCTATGTTATTTATTTACTCACTTGATATCCTAGCATGGGGACTCAATTCTGCTAGCAACTCTGCAAGACGTTATGAATGGTAGCTTCACCACATTAGTAGTTTACCAAGTGGTTGAATCTGACATTTCTCCGAATCAAGCACTGAAACTTTCATTATTGAGATGATGTCCAAACATGGCAAAGAACACTTTGGGCGTTTCTCCTGCAAGTCCATGTGTTCCACAAAATCAGAAAACTCTGATGTATGCACAAGTGTCGAATCCCACCGCAACGAAAGGGATGCTGAATCAACAGAAGATACTCCAGGGCCGAGATGATCAAACCCCTAAGACTAAGACATTCGATGCTTAAGGAATGTACGCTTCAACGCTCAAGCATCTAAGAAGCCTTCAAATTGTACTCCCAATCAAAGAGTACACCTTCGATAATAGCGCATCTGGCTTCAGCACAAATATCTTGACGATGACACATTGATTCAACAATAGCACGATCAAAGTGTAACTAAACTACAATCGATAAGTCTTCATTATCCCATGATAAGACTTCTGAAGAAGATGCAACATCATTCATCCATGGATGGTACAAACTCCTTCAACATACACTGGGGACTTGATCCTATTGGAAAGAATGAAAATTGTTGCTGCTATCTGCCGCAACAACATCGATTCCCTGACAAGGCACTTCAACAGTAAAGGTTCGGGAGAATTTGGGTTACACCCTACACCCTCATCTTAGGGACGCTCAACTCATCAATTAGTTTGTGAATGTAAAGGCTCACCGGATGAAGGAGTAAAGACTATGTCGATGATTATGGATCTAGCCTTTTCGGTCTCTGAAGCAACTCCGACCATAGTATCGGCATCAAGAAGCATTTCTGTAGAAAATTCTATCGTGATCCAACATCAACGACGGTCTCAGGGGCAACATCCTCATGACCAGCTTCATCAACTATACGTTCTCTGAAGTGTTACTCGATGGATCGGACTTCTCCAAGCAGTAATGATTCATATCAAGGTGTGTAAACATGAAATATGTTCACATGGAAGTCTTTCCGAAGCTTGCACAATAGGCGGGCACAATCCCAAGTCTTCTACAAGATGTTCTCATCACCTTTACAAATGAGATACAACATACTTCAGACCATGGGTTTGCAAAAACGTACCAATGAGTGAGTAATGGGACAGTACTTCCTCAACGAAAGATGTTCTCATATGCCTCTTCTACAACATACCAAAAGGGCGCATCAAGCGGACATACGAGCTGAAAGATATGGCTTCCACACTCAAGTTCATGGAATCTGAAAACTTGCACGGGACTACAAGTTACAAATGTGCACGCTTCGTTGGCTGACCTAGACAACTCCAAATTGGGTGATTCTTTTCTCATATGATAATTCGGTCTCTTAACTTCAAAAGTTAGGGTCAAGTACCGAATTACGACGATGTATGAGTTTCCTACATCCTCCAGAGTATACAACATGCAAGCATAAATTCGTGGACGGGATTCATAACCTCTACAGTCGATCGATGTCCTCCAGGTATTTTCACTAAGTACTTAATCAAGGTACCTCCTACTTCAAACACCTAGGAGTTTACATAAAGTTTTTTGTACCTGAGTCCTTTATCTAGGTCTTTCCAGAAGAAGGTAAAAACAAAAGGAGAGATTTAACAAAATACTGGGGATTGACGGTCCGCTGATCATGATGATCAGTTCACAGTCTAAGACTCGTGACTGGCACCAAGTTCACCTACACTAATAATTCATTATGAAACGAATGCTACAACCAAGACATACAACCATGGTCATTACATCATCCCCTCTTGAGAGCAACCTCAGTTAAGGTCCAGTGACCAAAGTTTCAGAAGTGATGTTTCTACGACTGACAGAAACAAGATGGAACTGCAAGCACCATGGTCATGTATCAATCATGGGTCTTGATCTCAAATACATCGATTTCATTAAAATCCTTCACCAATCGTGCAAGACATAAGCGAATTTTCTAAAGACACAACATGAGTGTTTTACAACAAGCTCGTCTGAGATGATTTTACACTGTCCCGCACAAAGAAGCGATCTGGGAGAAACTGGTGAATAATCTAGGGATGAGTCATATACCATTCTCTTCGTGTGGATGTCCTCTACAACATATCCAAAATTCACAACAATGGATAAACGAGCAAAGAGATGTGGCTGAGACATTGGACTACATGACAGCTGAAAATTCCCTGAAAACTTCCTGGAAGTTTACTGTTTCGTTAATTTAGGGGCTTAAACATGCTCAAAAGCCAAAAATCTTCTTTGATAAAGCTTGGAAATTTTCTGAGGATGAAGAAACATGGGTAGATCATCAAAAAACGGACATCGTATAAAGATTCTACAGCATTTTCAATGAAGACCTAATTTCTGAATTTTCTGATGACGAAATTCTTCATTCATCCACATCTGAATCAGGAGATGCACCATCAACGCAAGGCCGAACTTCATCTTCAGCCGTTAGTCTCACTTGCTGAAGTCGGCGGTGCTTCTGCTGCTGCTGAGATATGAGTATATATCTTAACACGAATCACTCTCAGACGATCAAGAGATATACCATGCATCAGTTTTCCAACATCTCTGAATGGTTGATTCACCTCGGCATGAGCATCTGCAGAAGTCTTCATCTTTGACTTGATATTTTTGGAGCATTCCCCAGAAGAGCCAGAAGAGTGGTTGTAACCAAAAGTCAACCCTATCTGTGGCGAAAGACATGGAGTCACGGATATACCAATAACAAAGGCGTAACAAAAATGGTAACAATCCAACTCTTACCTATTTACAATTTCACTAGATGTAGTGATTACAACGTCAGAATTTCGAAAACTTGCTCGTTCCCTCAAACCTGCAAAGACGAGCAAAATTCATTATTCAAAATAATGACTTGATTTTCATAAAACCGTGAACAACCCACGTGAATTTTAACATCCACTGGTTTTTCAAAAAACTAGACAGACGTCCATTCTACAATTGTGAAAACTCACATACAAACATTATTCCACCATGTATAATGGTCTACTTTCAACAGTTGTTCAAAATCAAAACATGATTTTACAAAATATATAAATATTTAACGTGAAACTCACGTAAATTTGAAAAATATATCTATATATTTTTGCTCCCTCGCACGAGCATCTGTCTTTGAAGGGAGAGTATATTTTAAAAGATTTCTGAAAGCTCGAAGATAAAAAAAATTCATGAAAGCTCATAAAAAAAATTTTATTACTAACAGACGCACGTCTATTAAAAAAAAAAACTTTTCTCTCGTACGAGCATCCACCTTTGAAACGAGAGTTTATTCCACTTTGTGAAATCTCACATATTTAAAAAAATAAAATTTTGGTTTTCGTGAAAGCTCATAGACAAAATTTTATATCATCAGACTGAGGTCTATTTTGTTTGTTCCTTAAACTAACAAACGAACGAGCGTCTGTTCCTAAAACAAGGATTTCTTTTCTTGGGCCCGGACCCATGAATCTTAAATCAACCAAGGTTCGATCACCAATTCAGCAGTGCTACACCAATTTGCGATCGATGCTCTATCATGCTACTGGGATCTTCGTTCAAGCCATGGTTCGTTCGTGCAATCGAAAATCCGGTAACATTCTATCTTACGACTAAGTTCAATTACTTATTTCGTCCGTAACTAGAAAATCACCATCCAGTGCTGACTGAGGAACATGATTGTCCCTCACTAAGCAGAGGACTTAATGTAGATGGTGGATTTTCGACAAAGGATAAAATCGTAAAACCATAATCTTACATATTCAGATCCAGTAATCAGATAAGTATTGAGGCTCATATATCTTATCGAAGCATGAAATCTCATGCCACAAGAGTCTCTGACTGAGTATACTTCTCTCAGAGCATACATGAATATGCAGTCTCTCAACTGAGGCAACGACATATTTCATGAATACTGAGCAATTTCAGTAATCACTTTTATATAGAATCGAACGATTGGAAGGATCATAGACAACTTTCCTGCTAGTATAGAGCGATAACGTCTTCAGGATGTAACGATGTTTTCCCTTACTATATAAAAGACATGTGTATGGAATCTTAATGATTAGACGGCTCCTAGACAGCTTGCGTGCTAGTATAGAGCGATAACGTCTTCGGGATGCAACAACGTTTTCCCTGACTATACTTAATAAATATGATGCTTCAACTAGCTCATATAGCTCAATTTTCGAATAATTAATGCTCCTAGACGACGTGCTAGTATAGAGCCATCAATTAATTATTTCTAGTTATTAGATTCATTAACTGAATCTCTAGAAAATATTCTACGTTTTTCATAATATTTCACTACTTCAATTCATGGCTCTTCCTAGCAGAATTCCATGGGTTAGTAATAAATGTTTAACGTACGGGCGTCTGAGCCGCTAACGGGTAATCCCCGACCAAAATGGTGCAAGTGTACTCAGCAATAATGCACAAACGAGCACCTGAATGCACGAACGAGCATTCCAAAACACGAAGGAACGATGAACCTATGCAAAATAGGAAGAAAAATAATAATAAAAAAATATTAGCAAAGGCGCTAGGGGACTGGGTGTCAGCCGGTCACGCCGTGGCCAGTCCCACGCCCAATTATATATTTTATCATATTTTATTATTTTTCCCTGATCTCATGAAAATCCCTTCATTTGATCAAATCTCCTTCGTCTAAAGGAAACTCCTCAGTCTCATGGTGTTTCCTCGTATCAAAGAAATAATAAAAATTAGGAAAAGTGTCGTGGGACCAGGCCTACTAGCCGGCCGGCCATGTCCTGGACGTGGTCGGTCCCACACCTCATGATTCCTTATTATTTTATTATTATTTCCCTCATCCCAGGAAAATTCCCAGATTTCATGATATTTCCCTCAACTCATGAAAATAACATAAGATTAAGGAAAAGCTCACGGGACCGGGTTCATTGGTCGGCCGGCCATGCCCTAGCCATGGCCGGTCCCACACGCCCTTGTCTTATTATTTTAATATTATTTGTTTCCCTCATCTCATGGAAACTCCTTCACTTCAAGGAAACTCCTTAGTTTCAACAAACTCCTTGATTTCATGATATTCCCCTAAAACCATGAAAATAATATAAAATTAGGGAAAGTGCCATGGGACCGTGCTCATTGGCCGGTTGATAGGTGTCTAAAACACCTTAGCATTTATCTATTGTTTATGCTTTCTTTGCTAAGTTTTCTTGTAAATTACGTATCTTATGTTTGTTTTTGAGTATTTAGGTACTTTGGAGTCATTTGGAACAAAAGAAGAAGAAACAACCAAAAGTCTCATCTCATGAGCAATTGCTGTTGGAGGCGAAATTATTTCTCATTATTTATTTTATATTTCTTCATCTCTGTCTGAAAAGCATGTCAGCTTTAGTGATGCGAATTCTGTCTGAAAAGCATGACAACTTTAGTGATGAAGAGACATTGAAAAGAAGAAGTGAATCTGAGAAGTGAGAGACGGATGTTATTGGTGGGAGAATTCGAAAAAGGATAAAAGCATTATTTCCTGAACAACTACTACTGGAACAGAGCAGAGCCGAGCCGAGCCAGCGATAGGAGACAACTACTACAACTTAGTCCAGAGAAGCAACGAAAAGACATTCTTAGTGTCTATTATCTAATGAGTGGGTGCCTAGAATTATCCTGGGTATCACTTATCCACTTCACCAGGGTGGATTTATCCACATTCATTCCCTACACCAACCCTGGAATTCAGAGAATAATCATTTTCTCTCCTTCCCACTCACCTGAATGTTAAAGAACCCATGGCGGCTGTTAGAGCCCCAGAAACAATGACATGAAATTGAATCGAGAGAATAAAGAGAAGAAAATACTGATGATATTGATGTGAACCAGAGAAATTTAGGGTTCAAATGAAGTGAAATAGATTTGGGGTTTTTTCAACTGCATACAAGAGAGAAAGAACTGAATCTGAGATGGGTTTGCTGTGATGGAATTGAGAAGAGAGATTGAAGTTGCAGTTGGAGCTGAATTATATGTCGATTGTGAGGATTTGCATCTGAAAAGATGGGGTTCGATTTGATATTGATATTGACAGAGAGTTCAAGAAATTTAGGATTCAGAAACTGCAAATTAGGGTTTGGTGGAACTGAAGATTTTGGATTTTTCAGTATGAAGATGATGGAAGAGTTTTAATGAATTCTGAAGCTGATGATGATTAATTGAAGCTGTGAGAAAATGGGTTTGCTGACTTGTTAGTGATTGCAACAGCTAAATGGAGTTGCAGTTAGCGTGAGGAGAAGAACAAAGGAAAGCTGGATGCTGCCGCTGGTGCATAAATAGCTGGCAGCTTGGTTGTGCTGAGAATGGAGTATGGAGATTTTGGGGTGTTGGTTGGCCTGAGATGATGGCACGAGTCAGTTAACACTGTTGCAGATGTTGCTGCTGCTGAGATGCAGGAAACGGTGCTATGGGAGTTGTTGCCGTTGATTCTCATGGGTTATGGTGATGTTCTAGTTGAGAAGCCATCAGATTCAGCCTACGAAAGAAGCAAAAGAGGAGAAAAGAAATTGAGATGAATTGGTATTGTGGGTATGAAGGTGCAGATGGTTGAGCTGTGAAATTGAATCTGGTGCTGTCAAGTAGAAAGGAATTGCAGCTGGTATTATGGGCTGGCAGTGAATTGGTATTGAAACTGCAAGTAGCTGGATGAGGCTGTGATGATGGAACTGAGACGGTGGACTCGCTGGTGCCATGTAGCTATAACTAAGCTGTGAATGATTGTATAGATTGCAGGTTGTGATGTTATTGGTTTGAGCTATGGTGCTAGTTCAGATGGGGTAGTAACTGGTGGTTCCATATGAACTTGAAGCAGATGAAGAACAAGAGAATATTGAGAGGCTTCAAAAGCTGGTTGTGGTGAACTGTGACGCGGTTTGATGCAGTGAACTGAACTGCAAATGATGCTGGCTGGAGGCAGTGAAGGTGTTGCAGCTGTTGCCGTTGAGAATTTGTTATTGCAGGTTGAGTCAAGTGATTACAAGGGAGCAGTGGTGGTGGAATGAATGGCTTGGCATGAAATGAGCAGTTGCAGGTGATGCTGCAATGAAGTGGTGATTATGCTGGTGCAAGAAATGATGCATTGGCGCTGTTGAGAAGAGTGCAGGCATGGAGCTAGGGATGGATGCAATGGCACTGCGATGCAGGTGTCGAATCTGTGTTGGTCCAGGCTTGTGTGGCTGTTGGATGGGAGAGTGTGTGATACTGCAGCTGTAGAAGAGGTGTTGGTTCTGACATGGAGAAACAAACAAATTTAGGTGGCATGTGCTGTTGATGGTTATTGGTATTGCAGGTCTGAGAATACAGGAAATGTGGCTTGTAGCTATGAAGCTTTGAACTGAAAACAAAAGAGAACCAGTGAACAGTGGGAGGTTTGGCCTGAGCATGAACTGGTGGTAGAATAGGCATGCTATGCAAGCTCAGGAGGATATGGAAGTTAACAGGTTATGGCAACTGCAAATATGATGAATGGCCTAGAAGATGCACACTGTTATGCAATTTGAAGTCACCAGAGTTTGCAATTTTGAAATGAGCTATGCAAACTTACTCTGCTCAATTAACCTGATGACCAGACATCAGCCTGACTTGGACTATTTGATTGACCAGGGTTGACCAAGTTTGACCTGCGAATTTTGGTGGGTTTGACCCAAGCAGATATGGGCTTTTTGGTTTTTATTTGAAGAGAGGTCTATAAAAACGATATCTCATATCTCTCTATTCTATCTGAGGATCTCTTCTGCTACTTTTGTTTTAGGGTTTAGAAATATGAAACTTCTTTTTATTCTTGTGATGAACTCCTTTAACATGAGTACTTAATTTTATCATTGATTATGGATTAGTTGGATTTCACATAACATGTTTTTTGTTCAATAAATTAGTTTTCTCTCATATTATCGTTTATGATTCACCATTAATTTTGTTACATGATTTGAACGTTTGTTTAGTCGAGTCACGAATCGATTGAGTTTGCTTTCATCTATATTGCTAGATTAGGATTTGTTATAGCAAAAGTGATAAATTCCTGATTACAAGTAGCATAAATATGTCTATAGCTTGTAGTGATGCATCCTTGTAATCATATGTGAACCATAACCTTTGTTAAACTGGATTAGTGCTTTTACACATTCGATTGGTTTGATTGGCCTGATTTCATAGAACTTAATGCATCTAGGGAATTAAACTTGATTAGTGCTTTTACACGTTAGGTTGTTCTCTAAGATAGAATTCGTATTCGCATCTTTTAATGTGTATGTTGATGACAAGAGGAGATTTGCGAGATAAACTTGCGATCAAGGTATCCTAGGGCCTTTGATAAAAGTTGAGATTAAAATATCAATTCTAGTTATTGTGTTGAAAACATGTTTGTGAATGAAGATGAAATCCGTGACCAATACTTTCTCATCCTTGATTTGATTTGTTTACCTTTATTGTTTGCTCTTATTTAGTTTATTATATAAAAATCAGAAAACCCCTCATTGTTATTTATAGGAAACCGAAGCATATTGACAACCTAAGTCCTCTCTGTGGGAACGATCTCTTTCTTGCCCTTGCTTCATAATATATTTTGAGTAGTAAGAAAGTGTAATTATTTTTGACGCCTACGACAGCGATCAAATTTTGGCGCCGCTGCCGGGGAGGCAGCGGTTGTCACTTGTTTTTGGTTTCTTATTTTTGTTTTTAGTTTTGTTTCTTCTTTTTATTTTTCTTATTTTATGATTTTGACATAGTTTTGAGAACTCTTGTTTCGGGTACCTATTATGGACGGAGCATATTGAAGCAATGGATACAGTTTTCAACAACCTCAACACTATGACAATTACCCACCATCTATGGGATACAATCAAAACCAATTTATTGGCTATGATCCATATCCTAGAGAACCTTATGGTGATTTTCATACATACCAACAACAACCTTGTAGTGGGTATGTAAGTCAAGCACCAAGGTGGGATAATTCTACTTCTAATTGGCTTCATTCGAGTTGTATGCAGATTATGAATGGATTGAGATACATGCAACAAAGACTATACCAACTTGACCGTGATAGAGAGAACGTCGCACAAACCAATTTGTGCAACACTTTTTCTTACCGACTCTGGATCGTAGTTATGATCATTCACCCATTCAAAGGGAAGAGTTATGGGAAATAGAACCTATTGTAGCCGATGGTGGTAAGCGTGTGAACGTTAGAAAACTTACACAGAAATTATACAAGTTGGAAGATGATGGAGCCTCAGAAGAGCTTGTCGATGAAATTAGTAGGACCATCCATATGGAACCTAAACGACGTCGTGATAAAGGTTGGGAAACTGACGACGATTCTTATTATGGTGAGTCTGAAAATGAAGACGAAGATGATTGTGTTGAAAAGGACCAACCTTTGGAGATATTTGATGACATTAGTTTAGTTGACTCAACTCGTGATCTTTATAATGATCAAACACCTATTCAAAAGGTACATGAGTATGATGAAACTAGTGTTCTACAGAACTTCCTTGCAACAAGGCTTGAGTCTAATGATGATGAATGTGTTGAGAATGTGACCATTATGATCGATATTGTGGAAGACCCAATTAAGCTTGCAAAGGATTATAATGATGATGTTGATGTCGAGACTTTGGTTAAGGCAGAAACAGATGAAGAATGGTTGCAAGGTTTGATAGAGGACCACGATATACAAGAGGTAGGTAATACATTTGAATTTTCTAAGGATGAAGAAGATACCATCATACAAGAGTTGCAAGGTTTGTCTAACCCTTTGCCTATTAATCCTTCTCCTTTAACTCTTATTGGCTTGAATGTATGTGCTTCAAGAATATTGATAAATGATTTTGTTTCTCGATATCCGCCATTAGAAACATTTGATTCTCATATTATGGATGTTTGCAAGTGTAGAAAAGACTAAGTGTGGGGGAAACTTCTATGGGGCGATGGCTTCACTTTTTTTTCTTGTACTAATATTTGTGTGAAGCGAGTATTTGCAAAACAGGTTCTATGGGAGGACCCCCAACTTTTCAGATTCTTGGTGTATGGAGAATTCGTCTTGCAAGTCGGGCTGACGACTTTAAACCAAGCACTAAATGGGAGGCAACCTACCGGTTTTGTATCTTTATCTTTTTATTTTTAAGCATTTTATCTTTATTTTCTTGTTTTTGCATATCATTTGCGGAATTTCCTACATTAAACTTTACTTTGAATGACTAAATTTTACATTGAGGACAATGTAAAGTTTAAATGTGGGGGAGCATTTATATGTTTGTATAGTTTGTTTGATGCCTTTAGTAAAAAAAAAATTAGAAAAATAGAAGAAAAAAAATTGCTTTATAAACTCCGAAATCTAGAAACTTGTGCCTTTAGGATGACACTACCGATATAAGTGGATGGAACCATCTTGGTTACAGGAGTTGAGGAACCCATTAACTAAAGGGACGAACAGAGCTCACGTGTTAGAAATAACATGATAGTTATTACCATATCTCGGAATGTCACCGTATCATATTTTATTTTTATTTTTCCATATTTATCTATTGTTTCTCTAAGTGATTTGGTGGGTCACTAGCATCGAATTGTTATCACTACTAAGATGAAATTTAGTGATTGAGTTACTACAAAAAAAAAAAAAAACAGACCAGACCAGACCAATTTGACCAAACGATGTACATATATATATAAAAAAAAAGAGATTGACACTTTGATAGCAATATGTGTGTGTTCTCCCTATCTCCGTCACCTAAACAAGCGTGGAACTCAGGATCCAAGGGAATTACCATGTAATCTGCTGACAAGAATCATGCGCTTGGATCCAAAAGATATAATCATGTTGTCAAAAAAAAAAAGTAAATAATTTATCATTGTTCAATTAATAAATCGACTGCTGGTTCCCTTGTATTTGCCAGTTGAGTTGATCTAGAATTAATATTGTCGATTGTTGGTTCCCTTGTATATGCCAGCTGTGTTGAGTATTTAGGTACTTTGGAGTCATTTGTAAATTATGAATCCCTACTTTATTATTTCCATAATCTCATGGAAATTCCTTAACCTCATGAAATTCCTCAGTTTCATCGTATTTGCTTCACATCAAGGAAAATACATAAAATTGGGAAAGGTGTTGCGGGACAGAGCTTGCTAGATGGCCGACCATGCCCTAGACGTGGCTGGTCCCACACCTTGAAATCTCCTATTTTATTAATTATTGTCATCATCTCATGAAGATTCCTCAGTTTCAGCAAAACCCTGAATCCTTCATATTTTCTCAAAATGTTGCTCAAACGCGCATCAGAAAATATCGAAACTCTCAGGACTGAGACACGGACATTACGGTGACACAGGCATGTCTCCTTGACCGACCAAGGCCGGCCCTAGGGTTTGAAAAGATCCGGTCCCACATGTTTTAACAATTTTGACCTAATTTTCTCAATTGCTCATATTGGGTCCAAACTCTTTTCAAACAACTTGGAGTTTGCTCAAACGACCATCAGCTGGTCCCACGACCATCAAGGTCCGGTCTCATGCCCTCTTGGCCGGTTCCTCATATCTTCATAATTAGGTTTCATTACCTAAAGATGAGACGAGTACTATTTTAATAAATGATTAAACCAGCATTTAATCATCTTTTCACCTGGTCTTCAAGAGACTTCGGTATTTTCTCACTCGAGCATACATGCACTACATGGATGGTCCATCATCCCACGTAGGAGGTCTCTCCTTCACTCCGTGATTAATTTTCAATAAATCATCAATTGATCAAAAATTAGGGTTTCGAATCCAGAGCTCTGCAAAAACATAATTCTGAACAGATTCAAACACTAATAATTTTACGTTGATCCTGTGATCAACACTTTTGTTATTACGCTCGGCCTAGTTGTCAGTATCTTAAATTAATGTTTTATTTGGCCCTGCCACCAATAATTCATCAAGGCAGCAATATTTGCTCAGATTAAGGAATTTTGGTTCAACTACCAATATTCAATAATTCAGCAACAGGTTGCTCGTCTAAAGTTATCAACATTTATTCGACAATGATACCTTCGCCTTAACAGACATGTTCAATTCATGAGTCTCAAAACATTTACAAATCAAGACTCAACAATACAAGGACTCATTGTCCCATAAAGTCAGCAACTGACTCCACAACCACGAGACATCAATCGTGTCACATGGGGGATATTAACTAGGGTTTTGGTCTGGTGGTCTACGGCACGTGTGTTCATACACACGACGAGAATGTGAGCAAGTCGTGCAATCAGTTGAAGGAGTTAGCAAAGTAGTGGGTAGAAAATCAACCAAGTTTCCGCATGATGAGCAACTGGTTTTAACACGATTTCCACTTCCCCACTCTTTGACTCCAACAACTGTCACACTTCATGGGATCAAGGTGTTTACAATTCTAGCAATATAAATAAGTCTTTGAATCATGATTGAAGGGACAACGTTCATACAGACAATCTTTCGTCTACAAGAACTCATCGTCTGAGCAATCACTCTCAACTGAGTAAATTCAATCATTCAAAACTTCTTCACGCAGAATACACAACACACCAACAACACACATTTCTTAGCTTCCCTCCTACAGATCGACCCATCCTATCTTGTGACCGAATTAACTCTGGAACGACCATTGTTTTGGTTAAGGCCGGAGTCCTACAGATTGATCTCTCGAACTTAGAGCACTCCCTTCTTGCAGTGCATATGTGTGAGGTTAAACATTTCGCTCGGTTCAAGGAGTCTCCTCCGCACGGTCGTCTCCTCAATTCCGTAAAAACCAGCAAATCGTTTTTCCCCATCTACAATATCAAAAACAACTGTCTTTTCTTTTCTTTTTCAACTTGATCAATGGGAAGAACATTCATTGAAATCAAGTGCTTTTTGTCATTCTTCTTCAATTTTTGATTCTTGGTCCCAAAACTCTGATTCAAAATTTTGAATTCCTTTAAGAGTTTCTATGTTTTTTCGAGCAGCAAAGCTCAGCTGTTTCTAAAAACAGTCAAGTTGTTTACCTAAACTTTAAAGGTGAACAAGGAGAGTCTTTTTGTTAGAATTTGGAGAAATTCTTCTAACAACATCATAGTGGGTTTGTACCCCAATCATTTGACTTATAGTCTTATTAGTCACAACATTAATGCCCATCATCTCATCAAAATCTTCTCCTCCGACAGATTCGCATATTTTGGTAATTAGGCACGGAAAATCGAGATGTCTCTTGATACCAGAAGATGAGATAGAATCTGATATCTTGATCATTTGTCTGACAATGATATTGCGAAGATCTATTTGAGTATCCTCTTTCAACAGAAAATAGACAAAATATGCAAACGTCTTATCCCAGACTGATTTATCTCTTGTACTTGCAAATATGGTTGCTAAAGAAAGTTTACCGAAAACCCTAAGATGAAAGGGTATATTTTTTGTAGGTAATTTATCATTTTTCCATGCAACCTTCTTTCCAATGAGACATGTTGAAATGGTATCGTGATCAATTTCAACTCCAGTAATCAGGTGATTACTTTCCTCACTGTATTTAATAGCATTAGAAATTGTTTTACGATCAATATAATAGATACATCGACCAACAAAAGTCACAAAACTAAGTTTTTTGTGATCAACATTGTGTATATTGGCATAGAACACTCTTACCAAATCAGGTGAATATTCTTCAAGGTTAAACATATTCCCCTAGTTTCGATCTTGAACAAAATTCACATAATCCTTGTTTTGGACATCTGGATAAAACTTCTTTTCAGTGGTAAAATCCATTCCCTTAAGTGCTTCGTATTTCCTGAAGCACGAGCTATCAATGAAACGTGCAAATTCATGCTTGTTGTCAATACTATTAGAAAATCTGATTTCATCCATATTTTCCATTCTGATCTGTTTATTAGCGGATTTAGTTCTTGATTTCCCTTTTCTCATACGTGCAAAAATAGGAAGAACCCTAGTTATGGTTTTGAGCAATCTTCCCCAATATGTTTGAAAACATATCAAGACATTATCTTTTGTATGAAGACTTGGCATCAAAAACCAAAAATAACTAGTTTTAGAAAATATACTCAAAATCGGAAACCGTGGCTTGTGGGGAAACAATTCTGATTTTGTGTCTAGGTCTTTCTTTTGGAAAATTGGTTTTCTATGGACTGGATCTTTATTTCGGGTTGATTCCATGTCTTTGTCCAATAATCCGTGTACTCTTTTATTGCCAGAATGTGATAATATCACTTGAAATTTATTCAAGAATAGACTAAAGTATACAGAGATAAAATTGAACAAAGTATGATCTTGTTAAAAATATCATCAGAATCATAAACAATGTAATATTTCAAAAGATCACTTGCTTCATTAAAACAATTGTGAGGCGTATGAAGCAATCCATTATTAATAGAATTATTAACTGAAAACTTATTCCTTGTGGGAATACATATTTTCCAAGATCATATCCTAGACGGCGAGACATTGACAGAATTGCATCTGAAAATGTATATGTATATTCTTTGGTAGGTCATCCAAAATATATTTAAGGTTCCAGATTTATCAAGAACACAATAGCCGTCGTTCATACAAATCATAAGAGGAATCTTATGCAATTTCAAGGTACAACCTGTCACATAGGCCTTGGTATCATTGTCACTCAACATAATGATATACAATCCTATGTCCACTAAAGGATTATGTAAGTCACTCGAGACATACATAAGCATAATTCCTAACATGTTTAGGAATAAGAGTATTACATACTTCATACGTGATTTCCACCACAATCTTATAAAATAATCAAATCCTGCTATTACGTTAACTGAATCACTCATTAGATTCAATTCTTATAGGTTGGATCACACCAAACACAGATTGTTAGATCTTTTCGTGTTTGACTGCTCTGATACTAATTGAAAAGGCGAGGGTACCCAAATATACCTCAAGCTAAAACTTTTCCTACCTATGAGTCCTTTCTCCGAAAGTGATTGTCTATGGACTGAGTCGAGACAATACAACTAATCGGTTCACACTTCGTGTGATCGTCTATGGATACGAGATCGAGATAATACAACAACGAAGTATGTTACTTGATAAAAAGGTTCGGACTTAACCAAACACAATAGGATTCGCTTATCAAGTAAATAGGAATTAACGTATGTGTAATTTACTTTAGTTATAATAAAACAATTATAATGCGGAAATATAAAGTAAATGACACAACAAGATTTTGTTAACGAGGAAATCGCAAATGCAGAAAAACCCCGGGACCTTGTACAGAATTGAATACTCTCAGGATTAAGCCATTACACAAAATTACACCAACTTCGTATAGTTGAGACCAAGCAACTAAACCTATAGTTCACCTAGTTCCGTCTGTATTACCACACCTCCAACTTATAAATAAGTCACGTACTTGGATCAATTCCTTTGGTTCGTATTCCAAACAGTAAAGGAACAACAAATCTGTTTGGTATCAACTCTCTTCAACCAAGTGATATGAGTTGGACAAAGGCTCTTCTGTTTATCTTAACATAAACTCCTTCATCAGATCCTTAGATCTATCTTATGTTAAATTACCGAAGTAATCGTTTAAGATTAAGCCAACATCACTCTTAATCTAAAGAATTATGTTGGTGACGATCTACTCAATTAATCAATCCAATCTACTACAAGGATAAATCGATTATTAATTGGATCCTTTTTTACCGAAATAAGTATTGCGCACACCAAAGATTATCAACTCACAAATCAGAAATATTCAATATCTTCTTCGTCTTCAAACCTTCTTAGATCTTCAATATAAACCTGCATACAATCATTTGAATCTCTTGTGATCAATCACGCACAGAATGGAGTCTGTTAACAATGGATTATCACAAGATCGTCTTTAGAACTAACAACAGTCTAAAGATCCCTGTCGAAACTATGAACTAGTTTGAGTGAATCTTATATCATAAGAGAAGATTCTCAAGCATAAACAAACTAGGTGCAATCATATTTCAACCACCGTTAGTCAATCAAATCAATGAAAACAAAAGATAAACCGCAATTATCTAGTTTCCCACCAACGGTACACGCTGGAGCTTCTCAAACCCAAAGAAGACTTTAAACTGAGCGACCGTAAGAGATTTCTCCTAATTAGGTTACTCTCCTCTCCGAATAGGCGGTTACACCAGTAACAACAACAAAGAGGAAGTCTGTTGTTACGAAGGATTAGTTTGCTAGAAAGGAAAACTTCAAGTATTTATAGACAAGGAAGTTTGGACACCAAGGAATTTCCAAAACCGAAAATATTCTCAAGATATTCATTAAAGCACAAATTCGGTTTCCATAATTCCTGGAAATGCTTTGTCCAAAAATAATGATCGAAATCTCTCGGAAAATCTAATTAGTAAATGTACATTACTAATTCTTATATTTCCCTATAAAATAAAATTAATAACCTTAATTAAAAGATTCTTAACTTACTTATGTTTCGATCCTGGGATTTTCTTACTTTAGCTATTAAGGAATAACTTTGAACAATTAAAGAAATAAACATTCACAGCACGTGTTAAAAGTATGTCGACATCCTTACTTTGTAAGTTATCTTTCACACTTACAACCTTGAAACCGATTTGGCATACTTCCAAACAAGTTTAGAATTGGTTCATCAGACTTTCAAGAACTATGTGATTGATCAAACAAATATTCAATCACAATCATGAGTTATAATTATAACTTATAAAAATTATAATGCAGAAAGTAAAGTTAAAGCACACAACAAGATTTTGTTAACGGGGAAACTACAAATAAAGAAAACCCCCGGGATCTAGTCCAGTTTTGAATACTCTCAGAATTAAGCCATTATATAAAGACCACTACCAACTTCGTATAGTTGATACCAATTAAACTACACCTGGTTACCTAGTTTCCTAAGCATCCCTGCGCCTACAACCAATCTGGCCAACACACGTGAATCCTAAGATAGAGTCCACTATCTTAAGTTGCTTCAGCCTCTTCGAAGACTTTAAGCACTCAACCATTTCGATCGTCTTCCAAACAGTAAAAGACTAATTTGTTTAGTAACCACTATTATTATCTAAATAAGTTAATCAGAGAAATAATAGTTGAGCTTGACAAAATCTATTATGTTTAAATCAGTAAAATTCTTTGTCGGGTTAGATATTCCAATATCTTGATTAACAAGTTAACCAGATCAAGTCAAATAGAACTATTAGATTCAGATACTGAAGAGCACCACCAAATGATAGCTTGTCGATCTAAATACGACTAACAATAATAAGTCTATCAAAGGTAAACAAAATCTAGTCGGATCCCAACCGATCAAGTTTGTGCACGAAGCAAATCACAAAGATGCGACATTGTTGATGGGGGGAACGGTTTACTGGTTTTTTAGGAAAGCGTAGACTCGAGCATACGGGCGGAGACTCCTCAACCGAGAAAATTGCCTAAACCTTTTTCAAAATATGCACTGCACGGGAGTGCTTTGAGTTCGAGAGATCAATCTGTAGAACTCCGGCCTAAACCAAGAAAATGGTCGTTCTAGAGTCAATTCGGTCACAAAGATGGATGACGGTCGATCTATAAGAGGAAAGCTGAGAGGTGTGTGACATCAATGATGATCAAGGATTGTGAATATGTTAAAGGTTTCTGCAAGTTTTGTGAACTGTTGAGTTCTGAGATAAGTTTTGATCGAATGAGCGATAATTTCTTGTTGGTCGAAATTTTTGTCCCCTCAATTGCGGATTCAGAAATTTATTTATATTGCAAGAATAGTAGACACATTGATCCCAGTAAGTGTGACGGTTGATGGAGTGAAAGAGTTGGAAAGTGGAAAATTATGGTCAAACCGGTTCCACGTGCGTGGGAGAATTGGTTGGTTGTCCATCCACTAATTTTTTAATTCCTTCAACTGCCTGCACGACTTACTCAAATTTTTCATCGTGGGTGTACACACGTGCCATCGGCTTCCAGAACAAAACCCTAGTGAATATCCCCCTATGTGACATGATTGATGTCTCATGAATGTGGAATCTGCAAGGCATACGTGTATTTAATTAGTCAATTATTGACTTAACTAGACAATGAGTCTTAGCCTTGATGATTCGAGCATAACGAATGGATGTGGTATGGTCTGAGACTCATGGATTGAGCATAAGGTGTCTACCGAAATAGAATAATGGAAAGACGTTGAGTCTTGATGAATTTTGATATATCATTTTACCAGTCGAGGTAATAATGATATTTTGATAATTTGTCTCGAGCGTCCAATGAGCTTGCTCGATCAAGGACTTATTTTGATATGTCGAGTATTCGACAGGATATCAAAGATATTGTTGAATTATACATAATGCTCATTTCTGATGTAGTATATCATTAATGGTCGAACGACAAAGTACGACTGGGAAATATTGAGTGGTCGTCCGTTCGAACCATGTTGCTCAGTCGAGCAAAAATGTTGGTAGCAGAACCAAACATTAAATATGAATCAGAATATTGATTACTGGATCAATAGAATTCTAAAATGCTGATAGTTGAATCATCATGAGGATTATTGCTCGGTCGAGCAATTATGATGGTTAAATCAACATTGTTAGAAGTGAGTTCTAAACCCAGTTGATTATGTATCTTGATTTTAAGCAATTTAGTGTTTATAGATGAGCAAAATAAATATTGCTAGTTTGAGCAAATATTGATCGTTTGAGCAATATTGCTCGATTCATGAATTATTGGTAGCGGGACTGAATAAGATATTAATTAAAAATACTGGTAGTTGGGACAAATATTATATAATTAATTAGGATGTTGATTTCCGGATCAACATAAAATTATTAGTGTTTGAATTTGTACAGAATTATATTTTGGGAGCATTTGGATTGAAACCCTAATTTTGATCGTTGATCAGTGAATGATGTACTGAAAATTAACCAAGAGTGAGATAGGGACGAGTTATATGAGATGACAGGACGATCATGTAGTACCCCAAGTGCTCGAATGAGCATGCACCAAAGTCCTTTGTAGACAAGTTGGTGAAAGGATGATTAAATGATCGTTTAATCATTATTAAAATAATGCTCGTCTGAGCATTAGGTGGTAAAACCTAATTATGAAGAGAAAGTGACCAACCAAGGGGTATGAGACCGACCCTTGGTGGTCGTGGGACTGACTGATGGTCGATGGATCAAATTCCAAGTTGTTTGGAAAGAGTTTGAACCCAATATGAATTATGGAAGATTCATTAGGTAAAAATCATAATAGGGTGTAGGACCGGCTTCTGCACGCCAAAGGGACGACCTTGGTCGGTCAAGGTAGCATGCTCGTGTCACCATATTGCCCCTTGACTCAATTCTGAGAATTTTTATATTTTCTGGCGTGCGTTCGAGCAATATTTCTAGATTTTCAGAAGAGTTTGATCTTGATTAAAACTCTCGATTTTGCTTGAATGAGCAAGTAGAACTTTGCTCCTGCGACCAATATTTTGAGAATATTAAATAATAATATTTTAATATATTTTTTGAGAATCCCGGATGGTCGTGTGACCATTTGACTTTTTGGCTTTTTGGTAGTTTGAGCAATATTTGAGAAATATGGAAAAATTAGATTTTTTTTCTCAAACGAGGGATTTTCATGAGATGAGAGAAGAAATAATAATAATAATAAAATAAGGACATAAAGAGGCGTGGGACCGGCCACAACGAAGGAATGGCCGGTCGACCCGAGTGTCTGGTCCCATGATCTTTCCTGTTTTATATTATTATTTTTCATCATGTGAGGAAATATGGAGAAACTAGGAATTTTGCTCAAACGAGGAAGTTTTCTCAAACAAGGAGTCTTCATGAGACGAGAAAAACAATAAAATAGGTTAAAATAAAATAAAGGAGAGGTTGGATCGGCCACAGCGGCATGACCGGCCGTCCAGTGGACCCGGTCCCGTGCGCCTCTTGTTTATTTTATTTTATATTATTTTTTTTTCCTATTTTGTATAGGTTTCCTCGTTCATCCATATTTTTGAATTCTCGTTTATGCATTTGGGTGGTCACTTATGCATATTTGGGTGCTCTTTCGTGCATTATTGTTAAGTACACTCGCATCATTTTCTCGGTGCTTAGTCCTTGGAATTCAGCTGAGAATAAGCCATGAAATAGAGTAATGAGATAGATCGAATATCTGTTACTAATCCATGGAATTCAGATGAGGATAAGCCATGAAACAGAGTAATGAGATAAAATAGATTATTTTTTAGGAATTCAATTGATGAATGTTGCATTAGAATTAATTTATGAATGGATCTATACTAGCATGTAATATGTCTAGGAGCGGTTATTCGAGAATCGGGGTATGAGATGGTAGAGACATCATACTCGTTATGAATATTAATTATGTATAATCAGGGAACATTAAGACATCCTGAAGACGTTAACGCTTTATACTAGCATGTAATATGCATAGGAGCCGTCCAATCATCATCGATTCCTATACAGAAGTATTGATGAAATATGTGAAGTGCCGCAAGCTCAGTTGAGAGGCTTTCCGGATCACATATTCATGCATGCTATGAGAGGGTGTACACTTAGTCAGAGATTGTGAAATGAGATTTCACGAATTCTAAAATATGAGTTTCACATACGTGTCTGAAGACGTGTCAGAAATATGCAAGATCGTGATTTTACAATTTCAACCTTTGTCGAAAATCCACCTTCAACAGAAATTAATAAGAAAATATTTTTGTCTTCAAATCTTCTATAGTCTTTTGTACCTGCACAATAACAAACTTGATTACAACTTATGATCGATCATGCACAAAATGGAGTCACAGGTCAACGTCAGATCTAAAATCAGATCTGAACTACCGCTTATCTCTTGATCTATTTTGAGTGACCTTATGTCAGAAGAGAAGGCTCCCAAGAATAATCAAGCTAGGTGCAATCAAGAGTTAACAACCGGTAGTCAATAAAATCAATAATCGAAAACTAAAATAACAATGCACATTCTAGTTTCCCACAAACGGTACTAGTAGACGCTTCTTGATCTCAAAGAAGTCTTTAAACTAGCGGACGTAAGATATTTCGCGTAATTAGGTTACTCTCTTCTCCGAGATAGTATTTCAAGTAATACTATTAGTCGGCTACAGTAGTGACTATGAAATGAAGTGCTTGCCTCAGGATAAATTTATAAGAAGAACAAACTTCACTATTTATTGACTAAGGTATTTTGGACACCAAGGAATATCCAGAGCTTAAAATATTCTCAAGATATGCAATAAGCAACTAGATTCAGTTTTGTCTAATTCTAACCAATATTTTATTGTACATCCGAAATCTCTCTTGGACAACTCAATATTAGATAGTACTTAACTAATATATATTTCTAGAGATATGTTTTGCTTGCTGGTAAAACAAAACATTTTATATTCGACAATCTTAAAAAGATTCTCAAATATTTCGGTTTGGGATCTCATTTTGAGTATCAAGGAATATCTTTGAACAATAATAAATAAGATTTCAGCACATGTTCAAATTACCACTACACCATATCATGGTTTTAGCAACATTTCAATTTCAGGGATGTTATACAGATATAGACGTTGCACCCTCTGCAACATCTATGTCCGTTGTGCACCCGAAAATACGTTGCACTAAATATTAGTTATTAGAAGAAAAAAGAAAAAAAAAAGGAAAGCTGGACGAGCTTGCCTTTATTAAACTAGTTGACGGCTAAATTGTCCATCTAATTCTTAATATCTCCATTTTTTTTAATTAATTGTCATTTTATTTTCTATTCAAAATAAACAAAAGAAGGAGTTACACGAGAGATGTAAGGAAGTCGAGCAACAAGTTGTGCTCCAATCCCTTTTTGTATGATCACACCTAGTCTATGAAAAAGAAAATCTCCCCCATTAATATTCGCATCTTGACTGGCTAAGTAATTGAGCAATCTCTTCATAAAATCAATAGTGTCACAACCAAGCTCTCCCAAAGTAGAGAAGGCAAGGACACCAAAACCCAAACCTTGAGCAGTACATTTCTCCAGGTATTTCTTACGCTTCTTTGTCACAGCATTGTTAATTGCTTGACCAGGAACGAAAGTATTCACACACACACCCGGTAAAAGGTGAGACTCCATAGATATTCAAACACATGTCTTGTCCATTATTCCAATTATAAACCATGATATCAGCTGGTCTCAGGGCCAAACCATTATTGGAAATGAGACCCAAATCTACTTCCTAGTTGGCACACCTGCTCGATAACACATGTCTGCAAATGTGTCACGAACTAAATCATGTCTGAACTTAAGACCAACCTCATGGGCACAGTGTAATGCATGGTCTCCATATATATCCATTTCCCTATCACAGCAAGGACATACCCCTCCTTATTCAAAAAGCGGAATTCCAAGCCTTTATTGATTGTGAATTAAGGGATGTAAGACTAGAGCGAAAAGTAAGGGACCAAGCGCCCCCCCTGCTACACCCCTTGAGCAGAAGTCAAAGTTCTGTCATTGTAATATAACTTATCCGGCCTTGCATAGCAGAACTCTACCCATCTAGAGATTGATGGGCACTTTCGTCTGACCTCCCTCAACATTGCAGTGCGATCCACCAGGATAAAGGCAATGGAAAAATCCACAAACAACATAACTTTAGAATTGGAATCACCATAAGCTTCCAAAATCCTGTTGACCGAATGAATTATAGATTTACCTCCACATTTTACTCCAACCCCTAACTGGTAATCACTCAGATATGCTTCCATCTCCCTCCCAACATGTGAAGCTGCGACCTTGGAAACCAAACGTCTCCAATTGGTACCGATGGCTATGGGACGCATGCCCCCACCGGGTTTTAAAAGCGGAGTGAGAGGTGCTGAAGCTACGAATTCCCCTAACGCAGGTGGGCATTTTCCTGCCAACCAAATGTTCACAAGTGATGGTTTTCCAAAAGTTGTTGTAATAGTGGTAAATAATAGGTTCTTTTCAGACTTGTGAAGGAAAGAATTTTTAGATTTAAATAAATATTGCAAATTTGATTCAAAAAGTGATGTCAAGATTTTGGAGAAACTGGGGCTAAGGGTTCCACTATTCTATCAATTCCAAAGTGATGTTATTATTATTATTATGCAATTTTCCATTTAAGTGATTCTAATTATTGCAAAAATAGATTTTATAAAAGAGCAATTGTAAGTTGAAAGCATGGAATATCAAGAACTCAAAGTTAAGCATATACCATCAATTAAAATAACAATTACTTAATAAAAATCATTGGAAAAACTCTTTTGTTCTAGGAAAAAAATCATAATTTAACTTGCATAAATTATTTAAAATAGAAATTACCACTTTTTCATTGTCAGAATAGCTTCCTCCGTCGCCCCAGGGGATGGGTTTAGCTCCTCATATCAACCATGGTCTCAAAAGATTGGTCTATGGCTCAAAAGATGATCAAAAGAGTGAAAAGGTATCAAACTGTGAGTTTGTAACAGTTATAATTGTTACAAAACTCGCTGTAACGGAAGAACGAAAGTGAACTGTTGCAAACTTTATTAATTGTTGGAATAATTGTTACAAACTGTTACAAAGAGTTTGGATTTGAAAGTTTAGGCCACGGTTTCAGCGACTGTTTTCAACTATCGAGTTCACTATTCACCTTCTTCCCCGACTGCAACTCGGCAGTTTCTCTGTAAAATTTTTTCTTTGTTTCTGAGCTTCCCTAAGCCTCCCTAAGTCTCGACAGACCCTCTCTGAGTTCCCAACACCCTATATATACTCCACAGGGCCAAAATATCTCGCTATAACTTCATATAATCTTCCATTATTCTTTACTGTCTGTTTAGGAAATAATTTAGATATTTGATTTCTCCACGAGTTCTGAAGCTGCCAAATTACTATATTTATCTCCTTCACACTCCAGATGGTTGTTAGAGTCATCCTAGCATACGCAAACTCATTCCAACTCATGCAAATCCCGTGACAGTCTCCATACAATGACATGCTTCCTGTTTTGCTCCACAATTTGATTCAGCCAATTCTGGCCCGAGATAACACCTGAAATAGCTTAATATGGTTATATCACATCTTTCCACAAAGTTTTAGCGATTGAATCGCACAAAATCACGTCCAAAAATCGATCGAAACATCTACCAGTTGAAGAAGAAAATTTCCCGCCATAATGAAAATTCAAATTTTTGAAGATGGTGTCCCCATATCCGATCCTGGGGTGCGAATAGCATCTGCCTTTTTGGTGTGACCTGGGTTGCCCCTTAGTAATTTAGTGCCCCTTAACCAATGATGAGAGTCCAAATAACAAATGTCCTCCGGGGGTGCTCCGTGCAACTTTTCGAGCCGAATTTTCCAACAATAATTATTTTCCAAAAATACCTACAAACACACAAAACACTATAATAAGGACGAAAACAAGTACTAACAATACGAAACATTGAGGACAAATTAGACACATAAATGCGTCTATAAAATATCCCCAAACTTATTATTTGCTAGTCCTCGAGCAAAAATAAAAAATAAAACCGAGTTAATCTCGGGAGGGTTTACCAGAGGTGTACCCACAAAACCATTACTCCAGACCCTAGCTATCTATGTCAAACCTTGGAAGGCACTAAAGAATCTCCTTGGTTGGCTTACAATCACTGACTACAGGAGGAAGTACCCTGATGCAAAATTCCAATTGTTGTACACGAGTTTACACTCAAGCATACTAAAATTCATATAAAGTGACAGAGCTCTACTCAGATAGTTGCACTATGGACATCATATTCGGAGTCAAACTAATCATATGGATAGAAAAAGGAGATGGAAATAGAAAAATGTAGATGGTTTTGATGTTAACCAAATGATCGATGTTTCACATATCTGTCTGAAGGCCACTGCCAGAATGAACCTATCCTAATGGACTGAGATACCGGTCTGACTAATATCAACACAACTGGCATATACAAGGGAACCAGTGGTCAATAACTTAAATCTAGATCAACAAACTGGAAAATACAAGGGAACCAGCAGTTGACTACACAGAACAATAACCATTTTCTTTTTAACTTAACGGCATGAATATATCTTTTTGATCCAAGCGCATGCTTCTTGTCAGCAGATTACACGATAGTTCCCACGGGTCCTGCATTCCACGCTTGCTTAGGCGACGGAGACAGGGAGAACACACGCATATTGCTATCCAAGTGTTAATACTTATTTCGATTAGTCTAACTGGTCCGGTCTTCTTTTTTTTTTTTTTTAGTAACTCAGTCACTCTAATTCACCCTAGCAGTGGTAACAACTTGAATCGTGTGCCCCACCTAATCACTTAGAGAGACATAGTTTAAAATGAAAAGGACTCAACGAGATATGGAGCAATTATCATGTTATTTCTAACACCTGAGCTCTGTGCTTTTATGAATAGACTCTATAGATTTTTCCATCTAATCAGATTGGTTTCTCAACTCCTACAACCAAGATGCTTCCATCCACTTAGATTAGTTAATGCCATCCTGAATACGCATAAATCTCTAGGCTCTGGAGCGTATTTATTTATTGCAACTAAAAGATTTTCCCATACCCCCAAACTTAAATCTAACATTGTCCTCAATGTTTCCAATGATAAAATTAACAACATGAACGAGGAGAAATTGTTACCACTTGAAGCAAAAAGGTTTGAGGAAAGATATTACCGTGTTGCGTGATATTGGGTTACCTCCCAAGAAGTGCTAAGTTTAAAGTCTTCAACCAGACATCAAATACCTCAAAAAGGATCTTCACCTTCCAAAGTCATATACCAATAGCCAAAAAAGTTGTGCGTCCATAATACCAAATAGAGCAACACCAATATGAGACAACTGCACTGGTTCAGAAAAATGAACAGAAGGAGCACATCCTCATCTAAGGTTTCTTGCAAGACAACCGGATCTATCCAGAGCCTCCAGTTGGGCTTCATAAGAGTGTCTTGAAAAATAGATTCATCCGAAAAACGGGTTTCTAATATATGGATTTCCTCCTGAACAGTATCAGGTGGATCAGGTTGTGGAGTCTGAATAGACTCAAGCGATACCTCAGATGCACTAGGCTTGAGTCCCAAGTTAGGGACTTCTACTGGGGATAATTGAAAATCTCTACCCCCAAATTTAGGGTAATCACTATTCTCCGTAAGACCTTTAACTATGGCTTGAATTTCCGGATCCGGAGAGTATTTAAAATACTCTAGAGCTTCTTCTAGTTCACTACCCCCAAACTTAGAGTTTTGGGTGTCTCTAGATAAACTAGTTACAATATTCCTAATTTCTAGACCATCCGGTTCCTGAAAAAGTTCAATTGCTTTCTCTGAGTTATAATCAGGTGCTTCATCCTCTAAATTCTTTTGAGGTATACTAGCTATAGGACTTATATGTTTCATATCCTCTATGGTCATCCCTAGAGTTTCCTTATTGTGTTGAAGCACGGTTACTGGCCTAATCTCATGATCACTATCCAAATTGGAAGTTATACGCAAAATCTCAGATGGGCCTACAAATGCATAATTGGGGTCCAACTTAGGAGGATCTTTAGGCTCTTCTAAATAAGGGCTTAAGGTAGATTCGGTAGCTAGTAATGGTTCAAACCTAGATTTCCATCTATCGGTATCTAACATAGGAATAGAATCTAACATAGCATTTATTTGTTCAATGTTGCTATCATCGTCGAAATCCATGCTAAAACGGGCTAGACAACTCTCTAATGGATCTTCCGATTCGGTGTTTGGTACAGACTTCGGAACTAAGGTTCCTATCATGTTGACCTCTTCAATGCACGTGTCATCTAGCTCAGAATGTAGCTTATTGACATTAAAAATATTCAACTCAATAGTCATATTACCAAAAGATAGATTCATAATACCATTTCGACAGTCTATGATCGCATTAGACGTGGCTAAAAACGGGCGACCTAAAATCACTGGTATTTGGTTCTCTAGGTCAGGGACAGGTTGGGTATCTAGGATAATAAAATCCACTGGATAAATAAACTTGTCAACCTCTATGAGAACATCCTCGATCACACCACGAGGAACTTTAACGGACCTATCAGCTAACTGAAGTGTTATCTGGGTAGGTTTCATCTCACCAAGTCCTAGCTTAAGGTACACATGGTACGGAAGTAAGTTCACACTGGCTCCTAAGTCAAGCAACGGTTTCTCAACACGGTATTTACCTATTGTACAAGCAATGGTAGGGGACCCTGGGTCTTTATACTTAGGAGTAATGGTATTATGAATAATAGAACTCACATGACTAGGTATGAAGGCTTTCTTCTGGACACTGAGCTTACGCTTTCGCGTACACAAGTCCTTAAGGAACTTGGCATAAGAGGGAATCTGCCTAATTGCATCTAGTAGTGGAAGGTTGATAGTTACCTGCTTAAAAACCTCCAATATATCATTAAAGTTGGACTCCCTCTTAGTCGGAACTAGCAGCTGGGGGAACGGGGCTCTGGGAACAAAGCCGGGCTCATCAGGACCCATATTGGTCTCTTTGGAGACTCTATCAGTCTCCTCATTTTCTGGTTCACAAGGGTTAACTACAACATGTTCACTATCAGGCATTGAAACCTTGTTGTCTATCACTCTACCACTCCTAAGGGTTTTAATAACATTCACATGATCATATGGTCTTTCACCTATTTCATTAATTCCTCTAGGGTTGGGTTGAGTATGACTAGTAACCTTACCTCTTTCTCTTAAAGACTCATTTATCTGACTAACCTGGGTTTTCAACTTGGAAATAGCCTGAGAGTTAGTCTGGCCTATTCTCTTATTCTCTTCTAAACCTTGAGCAACAGATTGCTGAAACTGCACAATGTTACGAGTCAACAAAGCAAGAGACTCTTCTAAATTCATAATCTTCTGATCTGAAGGGTTCTGAAACTGTGCTGGAGCTGAAGGATTCTTAGTATAGCCAAAACCTGGGGGGGGGGCTGAGAATTACTAGACTGGCCTTGATTCTGGCCTTTAGACCAAGAAAAATTAGGATGGTTTCTCCAACCAGGGTTGTAGGTCTCTGAATAAGGATCAAACTTCTCACGGTTCTCAAACCTAACATTGTTATAAACAGCATGAGCTTCCTCCTCACTAACCTGACCTTTGCCAAAATGAGTTATCGGGCTCTATTCCACAACTAGAGACTTGGGCGGCTCTATTAGGTTCAACAAGGGACCTATTTTTAGGCTGATTCAATTCCAAAGCTTCTAACCTTCTAGATAAAGCAACAAACTTAGCATCTGAACCAAAACTTGTATCTACCACATTGATGCTACTTCTATTGACCAAGAGTCTTTTAGGGGGTTCAACACAAGACTCCCACTGTTGAGATTTTTCAGCGATATCTCCTAAGAAGGTAAAAGCATCTTCAGCATTTTTACTAGTGAACTCACCAGCGCACATAGATTCGTCCATAGCTTTGGTCGAATAGTCCAAACCATTATAAATAATCTCTACAAGTTTCATCTTATCAAATCCATGGTGAGGACACTGGGATAGAAGATCATTGAATCTCTCTAAAAATCTATAAAGAGACTCTCCCTCTTGTTGCACACTAGTACTAATGTTCTGCCTAACAGCTGCAGTTTTATGCTTAGGGTAGAACTTCATATAGAAGGCAGCGATAAGTTCCTGCCATGTTTCTATGGATTCAGACGGTAGGTTGTTCAGCCAGGTCTTGGCTTTGTCTCTCAAAGAAAAGGGAAACATCTTAAGTTTCAAGACTTCATCGGTAAGGTCCTTTATCCTAATTGTTCCACAAATTTCCTCAAAGTCCCTAATATGAAAATAAGGGTTCTCATCATCCTTTCCTAAGAATATAGGGATCATCTGGAGAATACTAGGTTTTATCTCGAAATTAGCTGTAGTGGCTGGAAATTCAATGCAAGAGGCTCGGGTGGACCTAGTTGGGAACATGTAATCTTTCAAAGTTTTCATTGCTGGCACAACAGAAGTACTAGGGGTAATTTCCTCACGAAGAGACAGATTCTCAAAACTGAAGTTTCCAAAAATAGGTCTCTCAAAAGAAGAGTCTTCGAGCTCCCCACTTTCACAATAAGAACTTCTAGGCTCGTCACTAATCAAACGGCCAAAAGTATTTCTTTTCCAGGCCCTTTCGGGCATACACTAAAAAAAAAAAAGTCCTAAACGGAAGGGAGGTTCTATGCAAACACAAACAAGGCTGACTTCACCACAACAAACCTACTGATTTCTAGCAAACAAAAAGCATGATGTCTCCACTTAGATTGTTTCTAGACCAGCTTCTAATCCTTCGAAAAGGAATTTGTTACAATCTGAGCAAATTCTCTGGAATCAGTACGAGTCAAAGTGAGTTGAATAGAGGCGAGGGAAGCTCAGTGGAGCTTTGATACCCAAGGCCTCACCGGTATTCAAGGCGGCGCAGTCACGCATTCAACTCACAGAAACCATCCTAAACTTCGAAGTATGCTCAAAAGAGTAACCAATATTTTTCGAATGACTGTCCTATTAAGCTCGTTACCCTATAGGTCTCGTTCTATTCAAAATTTTAGGCTTAGGTTCGCGTTTGGTTTTGTTTTCCTAAGGCGGGAAAGAAGAGAACGGTGATGAAATACGAACCCTTATCTTGTATGGCCAGTCCTTGCCCTTTACTAGGAATTCAAAGCAACTGGTTCAGTCCTCAACATATAATCACCTTAAGGCATACAGTAAACCCGCTTGCAGGAGATTCGCGGGTGTTTCGAAAGACTTACCTCCCGTACCAGACGGGCGAAGAACCACTGAAGTCGACTCGGGCCACGACTCCTATGTCGTGTACGAACCCGAGGGGCCGAGACGATATTGTAATCGTCGTCCTTCCCTGCAAACAGTTTGTGTTTAAGGGTACCCTTCCGTAGGGTTTAAAAAAAATGTCCAAATGTCCAAAGTCCAAAATAAAATGCAAAAGAAAAGAAAAATCTAAAAAAATTATAAAAGCTAAAAATAAAAAAAATAAAAAAAAATAAATGAAAATGTCTCTTTCTTTTTTTTTTCTCTCTTTTTATATATATAAAAAAAATATCTTCTTCTTTCGCTCCTTTCGCTTTGCCTTTTACTCCAAGTCTTTAGTATCCAACTTCAAACCTGCAAATCAAAGACACATCCAAAGAACCGTAAATAAGAACAAATAAAAAAAATAAAAAAAAAATCTAAAAATGCTACCTAAACACAGGTCCGCGTCGGCGGCGCCAAAAATTGATGGTTTTCCAAAAGTTGTTGTAATAGTGGTAAATAATAGGTTCTTTTCAGACTTGTGAAGGAAAGAATTTTTAGATTTAAATAAATATTGCAAATTTGATTCAAAAAGTGATGTCAAGATTTTGGAGAAACTGGGGCTAAGGGTTCCACTATTCCATCAATTCCAAAGTGATATTATTATTATTATTATTATGCAATTTCCCATTTAAGTGATTCTAATTATTGCAAAAATAGATTTTATAAAAGAGCAATTGTAAGTTGAAAGCATGAAATATCAAGAACTCAAATTTAAGCATATATCATCAATTAAAATAACAATTGCTTAATAAAAATCATTGGAAAAACTCTTTTGTTCTAGGCAAAAAATCATAATTTAAATTGCATAAATTATTTAAAATAGAAATTACCACTTTTTCATTGTCAGAATAGCTTCCTCCGTCGCCCCAGAGGATGGGTTTAGCTCCTCATATCAATCATGGTCTCAAAAGATTGGTCTATGGCTCAAAAGATGATCAAAAGAGTGAAAAGGTATCAAACTGTGAGTTTGTAACAGTTATAATTGTTACAAAACTCACTGTAAAGGAAGAACGAAAGTGAACTGTTGCAAACTTTATTAATTGTTGGAATAATTGTTACAAAACTGTTACAAAGAGTTTGGATTTGAAAGTTTAGGCCACGGTTTCTGCGACTGTTTTCAACTATCGAGTTCACTATTCACCTTCTTCCCCGACTGCAGCTCGGCAGTTTCTCTGTAAATTTTTTTCTTTGTTTCTGAGCTTCCCTAAACCTCCCTAAGTCTCGACAGACCCTCTCTGAGTTCCCAACACCCTATATATACTCCACAGGGCCAAAATATCTCGCCATAACTTCATATAATCTTCCATTATTCTTCACTGTCTGTTTAGGAAATAATTTAGATATTTGATTTCTCCACGAGTTCTGAAGATGCCAAATTACTATATTTATCTCCTTCACACTCCAGATGGTTGTTAGAGTCATCTTAGCATACGCAAACTCATTCCAACTCATGCAAATCCCGTGACAGTCTCCATACAATGATGTGCTCCCTGTTTTGCTCCACAATTTGATTCAGCCGATTCTGGCCCGAGATAACACCTGAAATAGCTTAATATGGTTATATCACATCTGTCCACAAAGTTTTAGCGATTGAATCGCACAAAATCACGTCCAAAAATCGATCGAAACATCTGCCAGTTGAAGAAGAAAATTTCCCGCCATAATGAAAATTCAAATTTTTGAAGATGGTGTCCCCCTATCCGATCCTGGGGTGCGAATAGCATCTGCCTTTTTGGGGTGACCTGGGTTTCCCCTTAGTAATTGAGTGCCTCTTAACCAATGATGAGAGTCCGAATAACAAATGTCCTCCGGGGGTGCTCCGTGCAACTTTTCGAGCCGAATTTTCCAACAATAATTATTTTCCAAAAATACCTACAAACACACAAAACACCATAATAAGGACGAAAACAAGTACTAACAATACGAAACATTGAGGACAAATTAGACACATAAATGCGTCTATCAACAAGATCTGTGATAGATAAGATTATCTCTTCGGACACAACAGCCGCAGAACCGCTAAGGGCGTCAATCATATGTTGCGCACGTAGACCATCTCGTCCACATGAAGTCCCTCTTGGAAAGCTCTTTAGCTTGTTCAAGACAAGATCCTTGGACGCAACAAAAGCTTTCTGAGTGAATGCATCCGTTGGGATTAAAGGGAGGGGGTGCAGGAGGGTGCTTACATCGCAATTCATTCAAAGTGCCGTCGTTAGATGGTGCAACACCATTGGAGGTCAAGGTTCTTATCGCCGCAGTATACAAACCATGGCTCATTTTCTTACGACAAAGTCGCAAGTCAGCAGCCTCATGATTGGCTTGCACCTTCTTCTTATTTTTTCTCCTCAACTCATCTAGCTCAATCTGTTCCGCCAACACCTTTTGGACCATAACAATGCAACTGTTGGTATCCGCCCATTGAGATAGGGCTAAATTAATAGAAGTTATCTGTAGCTTTTTCCTATTCCCAGATTTTTCCTTCGTGTTGTTCTTAATAAAATAGGTACGTAGGGTGCAGACAGGGAAGACAAGGAGCTGTATCCAATTGGAAATATCACCTGGGCATCTAATAACTTTCTGCAAGGTTACATTGAAAGTCCTAGAAAAGTGGAGTTTACACTTGGATGGAATGCTCGATACAGTCGAAATCTGCCGTTGCAACACCTCATCCAACAATTCCAAAGTAAGGCTTGGCAGTGTGGCACACGGTGCAGAAACAGTGGCAGCAGCAGCAAGGTCAGGAGGGAATTGTATGCCATGTATAAGAAAATCCACTCAGTTACCATTGAAATGACAGAGAACAAACTCTTCCTCTTGCAATGTTTCCTCCACGCACACAGGTGCATACAATCAGTACAAAGCCACATCTGCAATTGCTGCAACACGTCTTCCCATGCCTTGTAAACTCCAAAGTTGCTTCTCAAAATCTAGTGACATCTTGCCTTACTCTCAGCATTGGGGTAATGTCTGTCTTGCAGATGTTTGATCAGAGAATTGCCCACATAACCCCTACCACTCTTTCCATTCTTACAGCCATCATATCCACGAAAGGGGCACTTGAAGAAACTCCTTTGTGTTTCAGATGTTGTAGGTGAAGGACTAGGGATTGTCATGGAGATGATCTGAAACACCAGAAAAACCCATACAAACAGCCAAACCCTAAAAGTGGTGGAGTAAGCCAGAACAAGTGTGAAAAACCTAGGTAGTTAGGTCAAAAGAAAGCTCTGGGCGAGGGGAATAGGATGAGGACGATTAGAAAAGGAGAAAATTGAGAGAAAAAGGATTGATCAATTGAAATCCTATTCCCCCTCAAAAAAAACTCCAAGTCGCAAAATCTTCTAAGTCGCAAAATCTCCATTTTATTTTCATTTTTCTTATTTTCTTTCTCATTTTTTATTTATTTTCTTCTCTCTCAGACATCAAGTTCTCCTCCCTTCATTTTTTCTTATCTTCTGACCCTAAGGAGAGATCTTAAAATCAAACCCAAGTTTTCATAAATCGAAACCCATTTCTTCTCTCATGAATCAAAACTACTCCGAGAAATGAAATCCGAAATTTCAATAACTCAAACCCTAGAAATCATTTGTTTTTAGAAGTTAATGATTCTGTAAGGTGTGCTTGAATCCAAACTGAAGTTTTTTTCTCTACCGATGAATTAATGGATCTGGTATGGGATAAATTTACCCTTTTCAGGTTTTTTTTTTTGTTTTTTTTTTTGTAATTATCCTTTAAATCCCTAGATTTATATTTCTTTTTCCTGATTCTTGCTTTGTTTCTTAATCAGGAGATGAAGATAGTATATGGTGTTGTTGATGATAACTTTGAGGTGACTACCTCAACTGGTGTAAGCTTTGTGTGGTCAAAGACGCTAAATTTTGTAGAAATACCTCATATCCATGTTGAATCTCAAGGATTCAAATCAATTCAAATCTCTTCCTTTTCTTTCTCTCTTAATACTTGGTTTCTTCTTCGTAAAGTCTTGGACTACTTTCTTCTTTAAATTAGGGGTTTAAGTTACACTGTTTACTCGTCAAGAGAATATATTGTGATTCAGATTTGTGTTGTTGCTTGTTACGTCCTTGCTTTTAGAGGTAAGTTCTTAGCCAATTTGATGTGGAAAATTAGGGATTTTGGTGTAGTATACACATTATGTGACATCTTGAGCTTTTCTGTTTCGCAAACCCAATTTCCTAATCACATAAGTCGTAAAGTGTATGTGACTAAGGAAATCGGTTTTTATTATGATGGGTTCTATCTTGATTCCCTATATAGGTTAGGATCGTCCCAACCTTATATCTTAAATGAAAACCAGACCTTTAATCCTATTGATTTCTTTCAACCGCGAAATAAGTTCAAAATCCTACTTCTTTAAACTCATAATAATTAAACATGGTTTTCTAGGCATGAAATTAAACCTATGTTCACTACACAATCTAGTAACGAGTTACAAAGATTATCTTCGTGTCGCAATTACGAAGTCCAAAAGATAAGCATTATAATTTATAATATAATATATCAGTATAAAGCATTCACAATTATTGATATATTTTTCCGTGACACTTTGATCACTTTATGATGATCAAGTCTATTATACTAGACTTTCATGGATATAACTTCGCATGTTTTGTATTCAATCAGAAACAACTTGAAAGCTTACGATATAAAAATGGAAACAAGTCAAGTAATGTATTACTAACGTCAAGTGGAAGGATGATGTCTTCGTTGATGTCGATACGTCTTCGGATTCTTCAGGTATTCAGAGTAATATTTGTATGTCTCAACATTTCTAGACTTCCTAGTTTAACCTAACGAAGTCGACTCTAGTACTAATCAAGCGACTTATGAGTTTTGATACTAAAGTATGACAATCAACCTTGAAATACTAACGCTTGGCGGTTAACCGAGAAATGCTCTAACAGATGGCACCTAGCTGGTTTATAAGAAATCACGAAGAATTCGTCATCCATATTAGGGATATTCTTAATCACTGATATTTCATTATCAAGAGCAACTGAAAATTTCCACAACAATTCTACTTTAATACGTCTATACATGGTAAAAGTAGAGGCATGAAGAATTTTCAGAGAAGGTACCTGAAAATGCGGGGTACCAAAATACACCACCAACTTTTTCTTAGGCAACCTGTATGGACTAAATTCAAATATAAATCCAAGAGTTACAACTTAATGAATCTCAATAAGGAATTATATGAAGAGTTTATATCTCTTCCTCTCACGATCAATATGTAAACAGAGATAAGTTCGTGAACCTGATTATACCGTGAGAGTTCTTGGACATGATCAATATCCAACATCAATCAAGTTGTATCCAACAATAATGATGGACATATCTACTTTAATTTATTTAAGTTCAACCTGTGATATTTCAATTATAAAGATAAACAATATAATACGAAAAAATAAATAACAGAGTCACCAGAAATTTTGTTAACGTAGAAACCGCAAATGCAGAAAAGCCCGGGAACCTAGTCCAGATTTGAACACCAAACTGTATTAAGCCTCTAAAGACAGTAGCCTACTACAAATAACTTCGGACTGGAATGCAGTTGAGACCAAATCCACCGTCACAAGAATTCAGTTACAGTCAAGCTCCTTACGCCTCTTGAATCTCACAAGACTCTGCGCAATTGATTCATTTAGCTGACGTTTTTTACAGCCTAAGAGTTGCTTCAACTCAATTGAAGACTTTAAACCAATCTTCCTCCCATAGATAATCATGTATGGGATTTCCATTTTGATCAAAGATCGAGGTGAGATAGGAAATCATTTGCAATAGACAAAGTCTAGGAAACCTCAAAATCCGGTACTTACGAATACCGAAGAACAGCCTAGATTATTATTCACCTCACAAGTGAAAAAGCGGGGGTCTAACAACGACACCCAATATTTCGTTTGGAAATCTGAATATACAAACTCCAATATACTTTAAGAGAATCAACTAGACAGTCAGACTCAATCTAGAAAAAAGTATATCAAATAGTTTTATATCTCAATCTCTCAATTCAATCTGCAATTATCAAATAAGAATTTGCGAGCCCGATTGAATATAAGAGAGATAACTTGAACGGTACCAAATACCAATGTTCAAGGATCAATCAATAACCAAAGGTTGGATTTCCCAATTGATCGATTCAACGCACAACCTCTGATATTTCAATTATATAACAAAATATAATGCGGAAAAGAAATAACACAGAAGCCAGAAGTTTTGTTAACGAGGAAATCGCAAATGCAGAAAAACCTCGGTACCTAGTCCAGTTTTGAATACCACAATGTATTAAGCCGCTACAGACACTAGCCTACTACCAATGAACTTCGGACTAGAATGTAATTGAGCCCTAATCAATCTCACACTGATCAAGGTACAGTTGTGCTCCTTACGTCTCTGAACCCCAGCATGATTCTACGCACTTGATTCCCTTAGCTGATCTCATCCACAACCAAGAGTTGCTACGACCCAAAGTCGAAGACTTGATAAACAAATCTGTCTCACACAGAAAAGTCTATTGAAATAGATAAATCTGTCTCCCAAAGAAATACCTACGAGTTTTGTTTCGTATTTTGATAAATCAAGGTGAACATGAACCAATTGATATACTGGACTTATATTCCCGAAGAAAAACCTAGAAATATCAATCACCTCACAATAATCTTAATCGATTAACGAAACAAGATATTGTGTAATCACAAACGATGAGATGAAGATGTTTGTGACTACTTTTAATTTACCTATCGGAGATAAATCTCAAGCAAATATTAGCAAAGATAATACTCAATCACGATAGTAAAAGTAAGATCAGAACACGCAACTACAGAGAAAATAGTTGGGCCTGGCTTCACAATCCCAATGAAGTCTTGAAGTCGTAACCTACAGGGTTTCTTGATAAACCTAAGGTTAAAGGAAAAGCTCTAGTCGCAACTAGTATCACACATAAGGTGTGGGGATTAGGTTTCCCAGTTGCTAGAGTTTTCCTTTATATAGTTTTCAAATCATGGTTTGCAATCTAAGTTACCTTGGTAACAAAGCATTCAATATTCACCGTTAGATCAAATCCTGATTAGATTCAAGCTAATATCTTTCAACCGTTAGATCGAACTTAGCTTGTCATGCACAAATGAAATGTACCCGCACTTAGGTTTATGTAACCGTACCTAAACGTGTACACCATGTTGGCTCAACCGTAGTTAACCGAGGTTAGCTACATGAACACTCTCATATCAACCTTATTCATCTTAACTATAACTAGTTCAAATGACTCAAATGAAACTAGTTAAAGAGTTGTTCAATTGCTAAATTCTCATAGAAGTATACAAGAACACAATTGAAGCAAAATCGGTTTGATTCACTTGAATCAATTCATGAACATATATCCGCGGTTTGCAAAGAATGCATTACTTATTACTTAAACTAGAACTTTAATCACTCAAGTATGCAAACGGGTACGCATACTTGTATAGCCGGACCAAGTTTGGTTTTCGCCGTTATGCGAACGGGTACGCATACCTCCAAACCCAGTAGAAATTTACGATCATAAACCTATGCCAGTATGCGTACGGGTACGCGCACTTAGGTTACCGGACTTCTCAAACCAACAACACGCATACGGGTATGCATACTATGGTTCCCGGACATGGATCACATATATGCAAGAGTACACAACATGGTTATAATCCAATGTTGGTTAAGTGTTCTAAACTCTTATTTCTAACTTTGAAACTTTCTTAGAGGATGACAATATCCGTTTTCACACACTATTAGCATCAAAACAATTTTCAAGTTATTGAAATAATCATAACGAAACATTCCAAGTCTACACCAAATGATTGTATCCCACAAACCATGTAATATGTTACTCGGCGATTTTCACATGCTCATCTTTTGACTTCCGTTAAGAATATAAGATGAACTTGGTTGAAGCGAAAGCTTACCAACACATATTTCGAGAAATATGTAAGCGAGTTAAACTCAGCTCGAAATCTCAAATGTGCATAATCGAAAACTATATAATAATACGACTTATGTCTCAATATAGGAGATAGAGTAGAAATAGACTTTCCAAGTGATAGATGAGTTTTAGTCTCCACATACCTTTTTTTGATGAAGTTCCACAAGCTCCCCTTAGTAGTTCTTCGTCTTCAATTGATGAACGACGTTGTTTTGGGGTAAAAACTGATTCTGCTGTTTTTGGTAAATTTGGGTGTGTTGATGAGAAACGAATGCAAACCCTAAACAAATGTACTGCACATGAGTGCTTTTAGATTCGATAGATCAATCTGTAAGAGTCTGTCCTAAACCAAGAAATAGCCGTTCCAGATTCAATTCGGTCACAAAGTGAAGGAGAAGGGTTGATCTTAGGGAGGGAAGCGAACAAGATGTTTAAGATAAGAGT
This sequence comes from Papaver somniferum, assembly GCF_003573695.1. NCBI lineage: Eukaryota > Viridiplantae > Streptophyta > Magnoliopsida > Ranunculales > Papaveraceae > Papaver > Papaver somniferum. The sequence continues at coordinate 172,357,692 of NC_039359.1, read as the reverse complement.
TGAATTATGAAGGTATGGTTGTTTATGACTTGTATCAGAATATGGTTTCTAGATACTTGTGTTGATAACACTTGTCTCCTTTGTTGAAATAGGTTGAAATCCTATTTATACAAGTCATCGAGCATACCCCTGATCTCGTAGGAAGTGGAGGGGGTTAACTGTGGAGAAGTGGGGTTGTGTAAAAAGTGGTGATCACCATGTTTCCATTACGAGGGAAAACTGGGTACACTTTCACCCATTACTCCCATTGTTGTTAATCGTCTGTCCTTTCCTGACACTTTCTCGTAATGGGCCGTTGCACGCCGTATGCTGTAAACCGCCAGACCAATACCCTAGTGATCATCCCCCAGTTTGTGACATGTTTGATGTCTCGAGTAAATGAGTGAAGTCATGAGACTCGCCGCTAAAAGTAGCACATAGTGCTTTTAGGTCAAATAATAAATTATTTATGAAATCAATATTTATAAAACATCGCTTATGATCGATGTATATAAAGCATCGCTTTTAAACAAGCAGCTGAAAATAATCGATGTGCAGGAAACATCGTTGTTTTAGAGTTCATTCAAATTAGTCGCGAATTGAACGTCTTAAAAAGTAGCATGATCGACCACCTTTGGGCGACCGTTTGGGAACCCCATGTGTGAACAACCACTTGGTCGATCGCTCCTTGTGGAAGAGGGGTGGCCGATGATCACAGTGTTACCCTGTTGGCCTCCTGAAAATAAATCTAAACTATATGACTAGGCTAGCGAAGTTGGATGGACGAGATGATTTGCGGCAGTTGTTCATTGCCGCTGATTGATTTTTAGGGTTTAAAGTCGTACGTCCAACCTACCTTTGGCCAAACGGTTTTGGGTGTTTGTCACTGATTTGGACAAGTCGTTTAAGTATACATAAAGATGGGTTGTCGGCGAGCTTGTCAGCATCTCATTGGCCGCCTGAAATTAGATTTAGGTCGTCCGACTAGGCTGGCGAAGATGGGTGGCCATGATCTATTTGCGGCAGTTGTGTAATGCCGCTAACTCAATTTAGGGCTTAAAGAGCCGCGCGATCGCCCTACTTTGGGTAAACGGTTTGGTGCCTTCTTAGCTCCCCGCGGGCAGGTCGATCGACCATGGGTAGAGTTCGGTCACCGATGAACACGCTAGCACTTCTTTAATTGTTCGAAGGAAGATCTAATCCGTCCAACTAGGCTAGCTAAGTTGGGCGGCCGTGATGTTTTTGAGACCGTTTTGGTCGGTCTTAGCTCGTTTGAGCTTTTTTAATAGCGCGATCACCCATGTTCTGGCTAACGTTTGAGGGTGTTGCGGGTGAAATAGATGGATTCCAACCAGCTGGGATGTTAGTGGGCCCACCGGTGTTCATCATGATGATCACCTAGTTCCGCTAGGAGTAGGCTAAGCTTGTTGAATTGCTTGGCCAAATCATGTGGCTATGATCGTTTTTAAAGGCTGACATGGACAGTCCAGATTTTCCTTAAGGAATTTAAACATCGTAGATCTAGATAACTTTTAATTAAGAGTGTGTCGACACTCGATCTCTTTCTCATAGAGTGGTGTAGCCTACTGAGTGTTTCCATTGCAGGTCTCAATACTGACACTTCGGGAGATTCATGCTACTCCGTTGCGAGTGAACATTAACCGTCATGTCATGCCAATAATCATAGTTCGGCTGGGAACATAGCATGAGAAAATACTAGGCATGCCATGGATTAGTGAATAATGCAGTAGGTTAAAATTTACAGAATATCTGGGATTGTTGCTTCATGCACCATTCTGGATAAATTTTATAAATATGTTGGCTCAATATATATGTAAGTAAAGACGTCCGAACACTCATTACTTTTGAATGGCTCAGTGTTTTTGCAGAATGACGGCGCATTAAATATAGGGTTTTACGATTTTACCCCTGAACTAAAAACCACCATCAACTGTCACCATCTAGTGCTTACATTAAGTCCCCTGCTTAGCACGTAATAGTGACACTATTGCGTGGTATGCACTAGATGGTGACAGTCGAAGAAATTCAAAAGAGGAGTTCCGCGTACATTACCAGGATAGAGGCTGGCTCGGTTCTTGAGCAAGATACGTTTTTTTCAGCATACGTCAGTTGTTTTTAGATAAACATCTATTTGACTGTTATCTCGCATCTAAAGCCTTTATTCGCGACAGGTAGAGACTCATTTTCTTCCTGGGATCCTGCTGGTTTATGGAATATAAAGGGAACGCTTGATTCTTTGTCTCTACACCGATCATCACAAAGTTCTTTCTTCTTCATTCCAGCCATCATAGAGTTGCATTCTTTTTTGTTCCAGGTATTGCGTCATGTTCTCACGTGATTGGATTTGATTTTTTTTTATATATCACGTAAGTTATTCAATCATAATGCCTCTTTGCATTATATGATAGGAACTGCTGGTGATGATCATTCTTCAACTTCTCAAAAGAAGATCTTTGAAGTCAACAAACCCAGGGCTAACACATTCGAGGAGGTGATGGCCAAAATGGAATCCCCGTTTCGCGAGGCTGGTCGTGCTATACAGGGTATTCTCTTGTGCACTTATGCGTCGTTCGAGAGCGTGTTCAAGCTTTTCTGGCTTCAATTAGTATGGAGGAGAAGTGGAGACGTGATGAAGCATCTCAACGTGATGAAGCGTCTTATCCCCCGAGTTCCAGGGCTGAAAGATTCGCGACTCGATTGAAGCGGCAGAGGGTTGAGCATAATCAATCTCCAGGTGGGAATAAGTATGATTACCCTTTTCATAACGGGGTCATAATTTCGACTCTGATATGGACGAACCGGAGCATCCTCAAAAGGCCGTTGGGGCAGTTTCTGAAAAGGATGTCGGTGCAGCTTCCGAGAAAAAGGTCGAAGTAACTTATGTAGAGGATATCGAAGCGAATGCTGGAGGGAATGCTGAAGTGGCTGCTGGGGAGAACATGGGAGCGGCATCTGGAGAGGATGTTGAAGCGGCTTCCAAGGAAGATGTTGAAGCGTCTCCTGGAAGGAACATTGAAGCAGCTGATGAGAGAGGTGTTGAAGCGGCATCCGAAAGGGAAGTCGAGGCTGCTTCTGGAGAGGATGTGGGAGCACCTTGTGAAAATGATGTTGAAGCATCTTCCAATGAAGACTCCAGTGAAGGCGCCATTTATCCATGTATTAACGCCGATAACTAGATATCCCCCCTTTATCATTTCTCTTTTTTTTAGCATCTTTTCTTATCCTGTAGACGTTTTTGGCATACAGTGGTTTTCTGTTTATATGATTGGAGCCTGAACCTTATCAAATAATAAGTTCTTCTATTCACGTTATCTTGAGACTGTAGTTGTAGCACTCCCCATTAGGGTTTCGATCAAATTTCCTCATTCTATCGAGGAGCGGCCGATGGGAATGCGACATATATAAGCAGTGATGTGTTTTCCTTTTATGTGACTGGATATCACCTCCATGATAATCGTACGTAAACCTAATAATAATATCTTGAGGTAGGAGATGCAACGATGAAAATTAAGGATTGGCCACGAACCTGTAATTTCCCTTTAACATTATCTTCGTACATCGCATGTATTGCGCTTCCGTGAACAAGAAGCTTAAGAATCATCTGCGCGGTGATTGATAGGCCGTTTCTTCATTGAAGCATGCTACACTTCAGGGTACAAAAGACGCTTGCCCTAAAAATCACATACTGGTTGCTTGACCATTCCCTTTCCCTTTCTCTTCCTTTACGTATTCCCTTGCCTTCTTTTCTGGTTTGAATCAATGGGTAATGATGAAGGTTCGGGTTCGCTCGAGGCTTCGCCTCATGAATCAGGAGTAAAGAGACTTCTTAAAATGAAATGATATCTCGATTAACTGATAAATTCAAAACCTAATTATGAATGCAAGCACTACAATCATTTTGGAGGAATTACAAATATTGCATGAAAAGGGAAATTCCTAGAGAAAATGCTAAAGGGAACGCTAGAGGAAAAAGGTAGCACAGCGTTTTAGGTATTGAGAGGTTTGAGCCATCGTGATTGTATGATCACACCTTCTACTTCGTCGGCGTTGATAAGCTTGCAGTAACCCCCTAAGATAACTTCTGCCACTAGGTATAGCTCGTATTTCTCTTCCACAGGTGGAGCAGGATGAGCGACAACTTTTACTGCTGTATCTCCAACTTGAAATGGGTTCGGGTGTTGCACAGCTACTTGATTCTTAGACTCGTTTTTTTTGACTGAGATAGCTTCTAAATTTTTGATAAAGTATTTCAAAGGAACAACATCCCATTCACACCTCCTAATGGCGGCTGGGTTGATGATCGGATCGATCCCCAAGCCTTGGTGGAAAGAGGAGTGACTAGTTGTAAAAAGGGTTGTTCAATAAGACTTACTTCGGTTCGGAATCTTCGAATGTACATCGAAGGTCTCTCTCCAGGTAGTTGTGTCATATTGGACAGTTGTTGATATGGAAACAAATGATCTTCAGGGTTAGAAGGCTTGTTGGAAATCCTTTCAGGTATAGACATTTGAAAAGGACACACTCCTAGCTTTGCCTTGTTGTCATACACCCACGAACGACCCAGAATCATATCATAGTTCGGGAATTCTTTAACAATATGAAACTTGCCGCGTGTTAGAGCATCTCATACCTTGATTTCGAGATTAATGTACCCGTAGGCATCTCTTGATTCTCCTTCTGCTCTTTTAATCACAGTTGGGCAGTGACAACTTCCTGCTTTGAAATCTTTGCAGCTCTTAGAGTCTTGACAGTGACAATATTGAAATCAGATGTTGTATAATCAGTGTGCTGTCGAACTCGACATCCTTTAAGTGAGCGGTGGTTAGGAGTCCCCAGTTGCATTTATTAGTCGTGCTTCCCAGGAAAGATTGGGGTTTGGGAGTGACTTCCCTGACTGGAAACATACGCTTTCCTGATACGACACGGTTGAGGGCTCCAAATATGTCTTGACGCTGCGCCTTAGATAAATACAGAATTTCACATAAATTCTCCATCATAGACTGCAGAGTTTTGTGGACGGAGTCCCCAGAAATCATGCAGATCCTGATATGAAGAGGGTCCCTGTGAACTCCTTCATTTCCTAATTTAAGTTCTCCTACATCTACCTTCTCTTTGAAAATGCGCTTCAATTTGTTGCAGTCACTGGTTGGGTGGTTGACAAACCTATGGTAGCGACAATATTTGGGATTTTCCATCTCTTCTTCGGTTGGCGGACGTCGGAGATGAGGTAGCTTGATGGAGTCATCTTGAATCCACGCTTCCAGGATTTCCATGACTTCATCCATTGGAAATGGGAAGTCTGGAGCAGCATCTCCAGTTTCTTGCACATGAGTCTTAGCTGCGGCTTTCCGGGATGGAGTTGTCTGCGCTGGTGCTGCACGCTTGGGTTGTTGTTCCGCTGCTAGAGCTTTTCTTTTCCTTCCTTCACCTACCACTCTTACAGAAGGACCGGTGTTATATTACTTGTTGATGAAACGTCTGTTTCCTCGAGTTTCGTTTGCATCTTCACCCCTGGCCGGTCTGGTTCTTTCTAACAGCACTGGTGCGGTCGTAGCCGACCGCTTAGCAGCTTCATGGAGTTCAGATAACGTATGGAAACACAGGTTTTCCAGTAAAGCACGATAGATGGGAACCATACAGTTAATGCATGACTCCACCAACTGTTGTTCGGTCACATTTGGGTCGTGACAATCCAAAGCTTGAATTCTGAATCTCTTGGCGTAATCGTTTGGATGCTCGTTGTTTCGTTGAAACATTCTTCCCAAATATGAGAAAGTGATTTGCTCGGACACGAAAAAGTACTTCTTATAGAAAGCGGTGACCATCTCACACCAGTTGGATATGCTGTTTGGTGCGATGTTTTTGTACCAGGTATACGCTCTTCCGGTAAGCGACTTTGAAAATTCTATCAGGCGAAGGACATAATTGTATTCCTGTTCTCCCAAGGATTCCAGAAAATGATAAATGTGTTCGCGAGCGTTACCAGTACCATCATAGAGGGAAAACTGAGGATAGGAGTATCCCCTTGGGAGAAGAACTCTTTGCACATCAGGAGGATACGGAGGTTGGTGCTGGTGCATGTCCACCGGGTTTTCTTTGCCTCGATGCTGGAAGAGACGCTCCAGATCTTCACGTGTGATGAAGTTGAACGACTGATCCCTTTCTCGTGAGCGTTCAGGAGCCACACAAACTTCCTCATCTATGAAGGCCCTCCCTGTTGAAGCACTCGCGCCAGGAGTGTTAAAAGTACTCCTTATTGACTCCATGGGTTGACGCGGCTCTTGTGGTAGTCGCTCCTTTAGCTTCTTGAGGAAAGTGGGTACCTCTTTATGAGTCATAGCCACGTCCGTCTGAGCCTTAGCGAGAATTTCTTGTCTTTCCATCAAATCAAAAATGGTGAGTGGGGGTTGGATTCCTCTGACTCCTCCAGTCTCTCATCCCGCTGAATAAATGGTGGTAGCTCTGGTGACGATTGGAGGTGTCATGATCGAAGAAATATTAGGAGTAGCAGCGGCTCTGGATCTAGTAATAGGAGGCGTCATGCTAGAGAGGATGCTTCCGGCATTACTGGTGTTGGTGCTATAGGATGTAACACCATGCGAGGTGTTGACTGTGCTGGAAGGCGGTACATTGGTGTTAACGGCAGTGATATAGGCACCAGGAGTGTTATCAGTACCCGTAGCATCAGGATTGGTAACTCACCCAGACCTAAGATCTACCATCTTGAATTTGAGAAAATTGAAATGAAATTGAAAATTGATCTTGTAACCGAGAGATTAATCTCCCACTATGGTCGCCAGTTGTTTTGGGGTAAAAACTAATTCTTCTGTTTTTGGTAAATTTAGGTGTGTTGATGAGAAAAGAATTTAAACCCTAAACAAATGTACTGCACAAGATTACTTTTAGATTTGAGATATCAATCTGTAAGACTTTGGCCTAAACTAAGAAATGGGCTTTCGAGATTCAATTTGGTCACAAAGTGAAGGAGAAAGGTTGATCTTAGGGAGGGAAGCGAAGAAAATGTTTAAGATCAGAATGTTGAATTATGAAGGTATGATTTTTTATGACTTGTATCAGAATATGGTTTCTGTCTACTTGTGTTGATAACACTTGTCTCCTTTGTTGAATAAGTTGAAATCCTATTTATACAAGTCATCGAGCGCACCCCTGATCTCGTAGTAAGTGGAGGCAGTTACGTAGTGGAGAAGTGGGGTTGTGCAAAAAGTGGTGATCACCATGTTTCCATTACGAGGGAAAACTGGGCACACTTTCACACATTACTTCCATTGTTGTTAACCGTCCGTCCTTTCCTGACACTTTGTCATAATGGGCACGTTGCACGCCGCACGCTGTAAACCGCGAGACCAATACCCCAGTGAGCATCCCTCAGTTTTTGACATGTTTGATGTCTCGAGTAAATGGGTGAAGTCGTGAGACTCGCCGCTAAAAGAAGCACATAGTGCTTTTAGGTCAAATAATAAATTATTTATGAAATCAATATTTATAAAACATCGCTTATGATCGATGTATATAAAGCATCGCTTTTAAACTAGCATCTAAAAATAATCGATGTGCAAGAAACATCGTTGTTTTAGAGTTCGTTCAAATTAGTCGCAAACTGAACGTCTAAAAAGTAGCATGATCGACCACCTTTGGGCGATCGTTTGACAACCCCATGGGTGAACTACCACTTAGTCGATCGTTCCTTGTGGAATAGGGGTGGCCGATGATCACAGTGTTACCCTGTTGGCCTCCTGAAAATAAAACTGAACTATCCGACTAGGTTAGCGAAGTTGGATGGACGAGATGATTTGCGACAGTTGTTCATTGCAGTTGATTGAGTTTTAGGGTTTAAAGTCATGCGGCCAACCTACTTTTGGCCAAACGGTTTGGGGTATTTGTACAAGTCGATTAAGTATACATAAAGATGGTTGCCGGCGAGCTTGTCAGTGTCTCATTGGTCGCCTGAAATTGTATCTAGGTCGTCCGACTAGGCTTGCGAAGATGGGTGGCCATGATCAATTTGCGGCAGTTGCGTAATGCTGCTAACTCAATTTAGGGTTTAAAGAGCCGCGCAGTTTGGTGCCTTCTTGGCTCGCCGCGTGCAGGTCGGTCGACCATGGGTAGATTTCGGTCGCCGATGAACACGCTAGCACTTCTTTAATTGTTCGAAGGAAGATCTAATCCTTCCAACAATGCTAGCTAAGTTGGGCGGCCGTGATGTTTTTGAGACCATTTTGGTCGGTCTTAGCTCGTTTGAGATTTTTTAACAACGCGATCACCCATGTTCTGGCTAACGTTTGAGGGTGTTTCGGGTGAACTAGATGGATTCCGACCTGATGGGATGTTAGTGGGCCCACTTTTGGTCATCATGATGATCACCTAGTTCCGCTAGGAGTAGGCTAAGTTTGTTGAATTGCGTGGCCAAATCATGTGTCCGTGATCTTTTTTAAAGACTGACATGGACGGTCTAGATTTTTCTTAAGGAATTTAAACATCGTCGATCGAGCTAACTTTTAATTAAAAGTGTGTCGCCACGCCAATCTCTTTGTCAGAGAGTGGTGTAGCCTACTGAGTGTTTTCATGCAGGTATCAATACTGACACTTCGGGAGATTCATGCTACTCCGCTGCGAGTGAATATTAACCGTCATGTCATGTCAATATTGAGAGTTCGGCTGGGAAAATAGCATAGGAAAATACTAGACATGCCATATATTAGTGAATAATGCAGTAGGTTAAAATTTATAGAATATTTGGGATTGTTTCTTCATGCACCATTCTGGATAAATTTTATAAATATGTTGAATTGCTCAATATATATGTAAGTAAAGAGGTCTGAACACTCATTACTTTTGAATGGCTCAGTCTCTTTGCATAATGACGGCGCATTAAATACAGTGTTTTACAATTTTAGCCCTGAACTACAAACCACCATCAACAGCCGTGAACTCTAATACTCAACTACACAATCTATCCTAGTCCTAGACATCACTATAAGTAGACTAGAAATCAAGAGTAATATTGACAAACAAGCTTGAGATAGAAACGCTTGCGAGTTCGAAAGAGCATTTCTCTAACAATCTCCACCTTTGTCAATTTTAGTGACAAAACTATCAAGCCATATGTATTACAAAATAAATAAACTTTGTAGCTTCTCGTCCAAATGCTTGATCTCCTTGTTTCTTCAACATTACTCGAAATCTTCGTCACTTCCAAGTACTCCAATGTTTCCAAATGTATTCAATTCCGTATCATTGTTGTTGAAGATCCGTAGCTATAAGAATGAGAAAACAGTTGCTCTCAATCATTGTTACATAGTGTCATAGTATCATTATACAACAGCAATGTCCAACTGTAATGACAACTTTGACAACAATACTATGGTGATATATATCACTCCCCCCTTAGTCAATACTTTATCTCAATATGAAAACCACTCCCCCTGATCCGTAAATCATATGTATTTGTAGTGTGAACTACACATTAATTCTCCCCCTTTTTGTCAATAAAATTGGCAAAGGTACGAAAATTAGTGGGATCCTAATGAAATTTCCATAGAGACAATTCATGACCAAAATAAAGTACATATCAACTTTTTAGACGCAATCATATAGTCGAAACTAAATGCATTTATCAAAGGAGTTTATAATGATACAAGATAACCCCTATAATATTCCACATCCGCACTCCCCACAAAGATTTGGCAATTAAGCACAAGTTCAGTTAAGAACTCTCCCCCATAAAATGTCATTCCCGAAAGACAACAAGAGCGACCTTACTTCACAAGAAAAGAAGGATTCCTTTGGACATTAACAAATCACATAAGAATATGAATTTGTGTCCAAAAATCTCAATTAAATTAACCATAAGATAACCCATGATTAATTCAATCGGAAATGCTCACATAAGAAAACTTACGGAGCTACACAGTATTCACATAAGAAATATGGATCAGGGAAGATCAATACTGCGGAATAAACAAAGATTCGTTCTATTTCTCATCACCATTTTCACAATGACATATAATAGACTTAATCTTTGTAAACAAAAGTCCATCCTTTCTTCCATCAATATTTGCATAATTACATAAAAGGCTTAACTTTTGTTTGTCAAAAGTTTATTCAATACTTGCATATCGACATATGAAAGACTTAACTTTTGACCACGTATGGGAAAATCATAGTTCACGGACGCAAACACACATATCCCATAACAATTTGCAGTATATGAAATCATAAAGACTAATACTGCAAAATCATCTTCCAAACAAACTTTAGAATTTAAACAAATAAATCTAAAAACATTGCAAGATGAAAACGTTGGATATAGCTATGTGTGATCACAATAATAGCTATTCCAAACTCTAGTTATCCCTTTTTTTTGTCAATTAAATTGGCAAAGGTACGAAAACTAGTGGGATTCTCATGAAATTTTCATAGACATGCTTCATGACCAAAAGAAAACAACATACCAACTAGTTTCGATGATTTCACGTAGTCGAAACTTAGTGTATTCGTCAAGGAGTTTATAAAGATACAAGATAACCCCTATAATATTCCACATCCGCACACCCCAAAAGATTCGGCAATTAAGCACAAATTCAATTAAGAACTCTCCCCCATAAAATGTCATTCCCGAAAGAACAACAAGAGCGACCTTAATTTCAAAGAAAATAAGGGTTTCTTTGGACATTAACAAATCACATGAAACATGAATTTGTATCCAAAAATCACAATTGAAATAACCACAAGGAAATTGATCAATTCAATTGGTCGTGCTCAACATAAGAAAACTTACGGAGCAACACATTACATACACAAAGATATGAATCAGGAAAAGACCAATACTGCGGAATAAACAAGGATTCATTCTCTTTTTCATCACTATTTGCACAATGACATATAATAGACTTAATCTTTGTAAATAAAAGTTCATCCTTTCTTCCATCAATATTTGCATAATGACATAAAAGGCTTAACTTTTGTAGTCAAAAGTTTCATTCTATCTTTTATCAAAATACTTTCATACTGACATATAATAGAGTTAACTTTTGAACAAATATGGGACATTCAAGATTCACGGACGTAAAAAACATATCCCATAACGACTTGCAATATATAAAACCATAAAGATTAATACTACAAAATTCATCTTCCTAATAAACTTTATAATTTAAACAAATAAATCTAAAAAAATTGCAAGGTGAAAACGTTGGCAATAGCTATGTGTACTCACAATAATGGCTATTCCAAACCCTACTTATCCTTCTTAAAACACAAGAATAAATTCTCATAAGAAGTTTCCTAGACAAAGATTATTGTTCTTTGATAATTGAATCCATCATAAAAGGTGTCGCTAATTTCCTTGACTCTCTTGACCGTGGAAGCTCCATGTTCATGAGTTAGAACACTAACTTTATGATCAACAACACAAGAAAGTTGTCTAGCTTTAACGCAGTCCACGATGAGTTTCTTCTGATTCTGCATCAAGATCTGTTGATTAGCAAGGATTCTGGCCTTACCATATAAAAGATGATTTATTTGCAGTTGAAGGTTTGCAAACTTGACCTTTGAATCATCCTGAAAACGAGTTAAATCCTTGACAGATTCATCAATCCAGGAGTTGTGCTCTTTCCTTGCAAGCATCTTCTTCAAAACCAGTTCTTGAACTGAACCACGTCCTTGAGTGTCCTCCTCCATGTCAAGACTCACAATCTCTGGAGATCTTGAAGAGTTCTCCATATAATTTTTGTTTGGGATGGAATAGCATAATATAAAGTATATATATGTTTGTAAATAGGAGAAGGAATATCTTGTTATGGAAACCCTATGAACTCATAAGAAGTAGACACGGACGTTCGTGGACCGGTCACATACGAAGAACAAATTTGGAAAGAATCCAAAAAGAGGAAACACACTATTAGTTATCAATGCTCAAGAGTTCATGACACATGATCAGCAAGATCAAGAACTCATATAGATAACATAAAAACATACAAATAATCTTGAGACTCCCACGATCATCATCCTTGCAACTCTCAAGATAGATACAAGGATGAACTTACCTGGAATCAGTCAAGGGAGTGAGAAGTGTTCTCATTATGAATTATGGGAGAAGATTTGTACAAATATTTTGTGCGTTTGTATCCTTTCTTTCCATTGATTATAAAAAATTCTATAAGGATTAGTCATAAACCTTTCTAGAGGTCCATCAGAAGGATTTTTCTGAGGTTTAAGTCTAGGACCTCTAGAGATCGGTTCCAGAGGAGAAGAGTTGAAGGACTTCCATCTTCTCGATCTAGACTTGCAAGACTTGTTCTTAAAAGCACAGGGAATGTGTTCATTTCGATCACAAGAGTTTATACCATAAAGCGGAACTTGCAACATGTGACGATTTCTTGAAGAGAGATCATTATTATAAGACTTCTAGTTTTCTGTAGGAAAGAAATTCACTGTAGATATCTTCAGACGATTTACTCCGTTGACAGTAAAAAGAAGCAAATTATGAAGATCAGAGATTTGTTTCTTTCTAAAAAAACAATGAAGAGCATAGTGATTCTTTTCCCCACATAAGGAACAACATCGAGGATTAGAAACATAATTGCATTGACTCATAACCTTTTACGGCACATGCGAATTATTCAAGTGATTCACAGTGGGTAATTTCTTGGAGGGAATTTTTTTTACGCTGGGTAAAGCCTTGTAAGTATCAGAAGAAGGTACAGAGGATGACTTGCTTATCAAAACAGATTTTTTTCTTTTTCAAGGTGTTACACTGTTCTTGGGCACATCGAAGAGATGCAACAAGATTCTATTTTTCAGCACGATGACTGTTTATTTCTAACGAATGAGTTTTGATTAAACAGTCTTCTCTAATTGAGTCTTCTTTAACAATATCTTCAAGTCTACTAATCTTTTCACGCTGTAGATTAGTTTCTTGAATCAATTTTCGATATTGTTAGAGAGAGATTCAATAAAGAAATAGAGCTCACGTTTTCTTTCAAGACATTTCTCAAATTCATCAATGAGCTGGTCATTCTTTTCTTCAAGAGTCTTGATTTTAGAAAGTTGAAAATCAATGATTTCAACAGATTTTTTTAACAATCTGGTGAGTTTCATTTCTGATTCTGACACTAAAAAAAAGGGGGTCTAACAACCTCACCCAATATTTCGCTTAGCAATATGTATGGTCTAACTCCAATATACTTACAGGAGAATCAGCTAAACATTTAGACTCAATCTTAGAAAAAAGTATATCAAAGAGTTAATATCTGTATCTCTCAATTCAATCTGCAATCTATAAATAGAAATCAGCGAGCCAGATTGAATATAAGAGATATAATTTGAAGGGTACCAAAGACCAATGTTCAAGGATCAATCAATTTCAATCAACAACCAAAGGTTGGAATCACCAATTGATCGATTTAATACAGAACCTTGACACTAAAAAAGAGGGGGTCTAACAACCTCACCCAATATTTCGCTTAGCAATCTGTATGGACTAACTCCAATATACTTACAAGAGAATCAACTAGAAAGTTAGACTCAATATTAGAAAAAAGAATATCAAAGAGTTAATATGTCTATCTCTCAATTCAATCTGCAATCTATAAATAGAAATCTGCTAGCTTGATTGAATATAAGAGATATAACTTGAACGGTGCCAAAGACCAATGCTCAAGGATCAATCAATTTCCATCAACAACCAAAGGTTGGATTTACCAATCGATCGATTCAATACACAACCTGTGATATTTCAATTATATAACAAAATATAATGCGGAAAAGAAATAACACAGACACCAAAAGTTTTGTTAACGAGGAAACCGCAAATGCAGAAAACCCCCGGGACCTAGTCCAGATTGAACACACACCGTATTAGGCCGCTACAGACCCTAGCCTACTACAAACTAACTTCGGTCTGGACTGTAGTTCAACCCCAATCAATCTGACACTGATCCAAGGTACAGTTGCGCTCCTTACGTCTCTGATCCCAGCAGGATACTACGCACGCGATTCCCTTAGTTGATCTCACCCACAACTAAGATTTGCTACGACCCAAAGTCGAAGAATTTAATAAACAAATCTGTCTCACACAGAAAAGTCTACAGGAATAGATAAATCTATCTCCCATAGAAATAACTACGAGTTTTGTTCCGTCTTTTGATAAATCAAGGTGAACAAGAACCAATTAATATACCAGACTTATATTCCCGAAGAACAACCTAAAAATATCAATCACCTCACAATAATCTTAATCGACTAGCGAACAAGATATTGTGGAATCACAAACGATGTATCAAAGGTGTTTGTGACTACTTTTCTATCTTTCTTATCATAGAAATTAATCTCAAACCAATCTTACAATTGTACTCAAATACGATAGAAACATCAAGATCAGTCACGCAACTACAAAGAAAATAGTAGGGTCTGACTTCACAATCCCAATGAAATCTTCAAGTCGTTAACCTACAGGGTCTCGAGAGAAACCTAAGGTTAAAGGAGAATCGACTCTAGATTATGCAACTAGTATCACACAGGAGGTGTGGGGATTAGGTTTCCCAGTTGCTAGAGTTCTCCTTTATATAGTCTTCAAATCAGGTTTTGCAATCTAAGTTACCTTGGTAACAAAGCATTCAATATTCACTGTTAAATTAAAACCTGATGAGATTCAAGTTAATATCTTTCAACCGTTAGATCGAACTTAGCTTGTTATACACAAATGAAATGTAACTTTATTTAGGTTTGAGTAACCGTACTTAAACGTGTACACTTAGTTGGTTCAATAATATTTAACCAATGGTTAGCCATATGAGCACTTTCATATCAACCTTATTCATCTTCACTATAACTAGTTCAAATGACTCAAATGCACTAGTTAGAGAGTTGTTCAATTGCTTAGATCTCATAGAGGTATACAAGACATAATCGAAGCAAAAATGATTTTGATTCACTCGAAACTATTCATGAACATTATATCCACGGTTTCCAAAGATTACATTCCTTAATTTATAAATGTTTTAGTTCACGAATAAACCGTTTTTAGAAAATAACCCACTTAAGTAAGCATAAGGGTACGCATACTTAAATATCCGGATTGAGCTTGTTTTTGGTTCACAAACTCTAGCAGAAATTCACGGGATGTGAACTTCCGACAGTACACGTACAGGTATGCCGACTTAGCTTCGGTCATCCTAAACCAGTAAAGTACGCATATTTTGGTTCAAGGAATTTGGACTTACACAAGTATGAGTTCACATACAATGTTTATATCCATTCAAGGTTATATATTCTAAACTCTCATTTCAATCATTCAAATATTCTTAGAGGATGTTATATAGTTGTTATTCACAAACTATTTTTCATCAAAGAAATTTTCAAGAAATTGAAATGATCAACATGACTTTCGTCACGAGTAAAGATGAACTTGGCCAAAGCGAAAGCTTACCAACACATATTTCGAGAAATAAATAAGCGAGATAAACTCGGCTCGAAATAACAAATGTGTATAATCGAAGTCTACATAGCAATACGACTTTTGCCTCAAGATAGGAGATATAATAGATAGACTTTTGAGTGATAGATAAGTTCAAGTCTCCACATACCTTTTAGTCGATGAAGTTCCACCAGTTCCTTGAGTAGTTATTCGTCTTTGCTTGATGAACGCCCTGGTGTCCAGATCTCAACTACACTTACTATCCTAGTCCGAGACTTAGCTATAAGTATACTAGAAATCAAGACTTATAGTTTTGGCAACTAAACTTGACAAACAAGCTTAAGATAGCAACGCTTGCGAGTTCGACCGAGCAGCGCTCTAACAATCTCCCCCTTTATCAATTTTAGTGATAAAAGTATCAATACATATGGAATACAAAATAAATAAACTTTGCAGCTTCTCATCCACATGCTTGATCTCCTTGGTTCTTCAACATTACTCGAAATTTTCGTCACTTCCAAGTACTCCAACGATTCCAAAGGTATTCAATTCAGCATCATCGTTGTTGAAGATCCGAAGCCATAACAATGAGAAAATAATATCTCTTTATCATTGTTATACAGTGTCATAGTATTATTATACAACATCAAAGTTCAATTGTATCACAACTTTGAAAATAATACTACGGTGATATGTATCACTCCCCTTTAGTCAATACTTCATCTCACAATGAAAACCACTCCCCTTTACATAATGATCCGTAAACCATATGTATTTGTAGTGTGAACTACACATTAATTCTCCCCTTTTTGTCAATAAAATTGGCAAAGGTACGAAAATTAGTGGGATCCTAATGAAATTTCCATAGAGACAATTCATGACCAAAATAAAGTACATATCAACTTTTTAGACGCAATCATATAGTCGAAACTAAATGCATTTATCAAAGGAGTTTATAATGATACAAGATAACCCCTATAATATTCCACATCCGCACTCCCCACAAAGATTTGGCAATTAAGCACAAGTTCAGTTAAGAACTCTCCCCCATAAAATGTCATTCCCGAAAGACAACAAGAGCGACCTTACTTCACAAGAAAAGAAGGATTCCTTTGGACATTAACAAATCACATAAGAATATGAATTTGTGTCCAAAAATCTCAATTAAATTAACCATAAGATAACCCATGATTAATTCAATCGGAAATGCTCACATAAGAAAACTTACGGAGCTACACAGTATTCACATAAGAAATATGGATCAGGGAAGATCAATACTGCGGAATAAACAAAGATTCGTTCTATTTCTCATCACCATTTTCACAATGACATATAATAGACTTAATCTTTGTAAACAAAAGTCCATCCTTTCTTCCATCAATATTTGCATAATTACATAAAAGGCTTAACTTTTGTTTGTCAAAAGTTTATTCAATACTTGCATATCGACATATGAAAGACTTAACTTTTGACCACGTATGGGAAAATCATAGTTCACGGACGCAAACACACATATCCCATAACAATTTGCAGTATATGAAATCATAAAGACTAATACTGCAAAATCATCTTCCAAACAAACTTTAGAATTTAAACAAATAAATCTAAAAACATTGCAAGATGAAAACGTTGGATATAGCTATGTGTGATCACAATAATAGCTATTCCAAACTCTAGTTATCCTTCTTAAAAACACAAGAATAAATTCCCATAAGAAGTTCCCCTAGACATAATAAAACATACTCTAAACCAAGAACTGATAAAGCACGAAATACTAATCATCATCTTCATCATCGGAGACCATAAGAATGGCTTGTATCTTATCCATGTCATCCTTGATTTCTGGAAACTTAGTAGCAATCACAAGTAATTGTTCTCGCACACACCTTACCTTGGCATTAATCTTATCAACACCTTTAAGAATTTGATGAAGAATATTCATGGAGCAAGTATCCCATGAACCATCAAGGTTGTCACATCTTTGTCTCTTGCAAGCATTCTCCTTCATACGTTTGAAAATACATGGACAAACAAGATTGGGAGTTCCAATGGAGTTTCCAATCGGAGCAATGGAGAAGGTACGACAAATTTTCCCAATCAAGCATGGATAGCCTAAATTCTTGTTGAGAGATGTCATTGACAACATTTGATAAATGATAAACCCACAAATGTCGAGACTTTGAATTCCCAACTTAAAGAAATAAACCAACTCCGCAAACTCACGACTCCAACGAGAATTCTCAATCGTGAAGGGAAAAGGTTAGATATACAAAGTTTTCCAAAGGACATCAAGGAAAGGCTAAGACTATTGGTAGGAAATTTTCCCATATTCCAATCAACACTCTTACCACAGAGACCAATGGAAATGGTTTCATAAGAAGGTCTTTCATGACTAGGTCTTGTTAGGAGAAAACTCCCAAGGGGAATTTTGGTAATCCTTGAAATCAACTCTCTATTTACATGAATCCTTTGTCTATTTATCATGGTCTTAAATTCCATGTCATCATAATTAACATCATAGATGTCAGCATAGAATATTCATGTAAGAGTGTCAAAACCTTCACCAAGACCATCAAAGATATTTCCAAGATTAAATTTTTCAAAAAAAATCAAATCCTCCTTATGCCCACTAGTAAAATCCAACTTCTTTTCTAGAATAAACCCATTAGAAGATATTCTTTCAAAAAACTTCCCACAAGAATCATTGACAAATCTAATGGAATTTTGATCTATTGGTAAGTTCATGCTAGAAGAAGAGCCCAAGTTTTTTTAACCCTCTTTTGAAACCTTGAAATCCTTCATGAGATCTTAACCAACAAGAGATTAGTGGAACAGATGACTTACTTGAATTGTTTCTTGAAAACCCCTTTGCACCTTTTGATCTTCAAGAAGGATTAATGGAGAAAACACACAAACCCTAAATCGTTCATGAACGCGGACAAGATGGGGAGAACAAAAAGGTACGCGTACTCTCCTTTTATATACCCAATAATGGGCTTGGACCCGTTTTAGAACCGTGACCCACAAAAGGAATGTGTGATTTCTTAGGTGATCAAACACCAAGGTGTGAAACTCGCGAAGGCACACAAACATGCGAAATGACAGTGCAGCAGAAAAAGGAAAAAAATTAACCCAGGTAAAAACAAATCAAATTGTTTCTTTCCCCATCTCAAGATATATACAAATGGGTTAATGCCAACAAGTTACCAAGTGGAGAGATGTGCAGAGAGATCCTCATGCACTATTTCCGGTTGATATTTGTGATGATAATCATGGTTAACAGAGCTTTCTAGCTTCCTTTTCATATGACCAAAAAGAAGATTTTTCCGATGTCTTACACCTGTGTCAACACGAGAACCCGTTTTATAGGACCCACCGGTGTTGACAATGTGTTTAGTTCGTACATCATGATTGCATGATTTTACATGTACCGAACATTTATCGGATCGATTCTTATTCTTAGCCGAGTTAAGCTTTTCTAAGAATCTAAAAACGTTTTCAAATACTCTAAATAGATCTTTGTCAATTGATCCATCACGAGAGTATTCCTCAAAAAGATTAAGAGTAAATATAGTGATTCCATATCTTTGAGCGTAAAGAACGTTTTCTCAATCTTCCTTTCTTTTTAATTTTTCCTTTAGATTGTTTCTCATCATCTAACATTTCCAAAGTTTTAGATGGAATGAGACTATTATGAGAAACCAGAGGTCTGGTCCATAATAATCCCTGAAAAATCTTTAAGGAGTTCTGGCATGCGTTACAGATGCCAAGATCCAGTTTCCCAAAGAAATTTCCAACAAGGGTAAACTTTACGGATCAGTCAAACACAAACTTATTAGGTTTATAGTGTTTGCGCGCTCTGATACCAATTGAAAAAGAGGGGATCTAACAACCTCACCAAATATTTTGCTTAGAAATCTATATGGACTAACTCCAATATACTTACAAGAGAATCAACTAGACAGTTAGACTCAATCTTATAAAAAGTGTATCAAAGAGTTAATATCTCTATCTCTCAATTCAATCTGCAATCAGCAAATAGAAATCTGCGATCCCGATTGAATATAAGAGATATAAATTAAAAGTTACCAAAGACCAATGTTCAAGGATCAATCAATTTCAATCAACAACCAAAGGTTGGATTTACCAATTGATCGATTCAACGCACAACCTGTGATATTTAAATTATATAACAAAATATAATGCGGAAAATAAATAACACAGACACCAGAAGTTTTGTTAACGAGGAAACCACAAATGCATAAAACCCCCGGGACCTAGTCCAGATTGAACACACACTGTATTAAGTCGGTACATACACTAGACTACTACAAACTAACTTCGGTATGGATTGTAGTTGAACCCCAATCAATCTCGCACTGATCAAAAGTACAGTTGCGCTCCTTACGTCTCTGATCCCAGCAGGATACTACGCACTTGATTCCCTTAGTTGATATCACCCACAACTAAGAGTTTCTACGACCCAAAGTCGAAGACTTTAATAAACAAATCTGTCTCACACAGAAAAGTCTACATGAATAGATAAATATGTCTCCCACATAAATACCTACCAGTTTTGTTCCGTCTTCTGATAAATCAAGGTGAACAGGTACCAATTGATATACCATACTTATATTCCCGAACAACAGCCAATAAATATCAATCACCTCACAATAATCTTAATCGACTAGCAAAACAAGATATTATGGAACCACAAACAATGAGACGAAGGTGTTTGTGACTACTTTTTTTATCTTGACTATCGGAGAAATGAATCTCAAGCCAATCTTACGATTGTACTCACATATGATAGAAACAGCAAGATCAGATCACGCAACTATAAAGAAAATAGTTGGGTCTGGCTTCACAATCCTAATGAAGTCTTCAAGTCATTAACCTACAGGGTCTCGAGAGAAACCTAAGGTTAAATGAGGATCGACTCTAGCTTATGCAACTAGTATCACACAGGAGGTGTGGGGATTAGGTTTCCCAGTTGCTAGAGTTCTCCTTTATATAGTCTTCAAATCAAGGTTTGCAATCTAAGTTACCTTGGTAACAAAGCATTCAATATTCACCATTAGATGAAAACCTGATTAGATTCAAGCTAATATCTTTCAACCATTAGATCGAACTTAGCTTGTTATGCACAGATGAAATGTAACTTCATTTAGGTTTGAGTAACCGTACCTAAACGTGTACACCATGTTGGCTCAACCGTAGTTAACCGAGGTTAGCTATATGAACACTCTCATATCAACCTTATTCATCTTAACCATAACTAGTTCAAATGACTCAAATGAAACTAGTTATTGAGTTGTTCAATTGCTATATTCTCATAGAAGTACACAAGAACGCAATTGAAGAAAAATCGGTTTGATTTACTCGAATCAATTCATGAACATTATAGCCACGGTTTGCAAAGAATGCATTCCTTATTATATAAATGTATTTGTTCATGTCACAACTTATTTTAGAACTTTAACCACTCAAGTATACAAACGGGTACGCATATTTGAATAGCCGGACAAAGTTTGGTTTTTGCCAGTATGCGAACGCCTACGCATACTTCCAAACCCAACAGAAATTTCCGGTCATAAACCTACGCCAGTATGCGTACGGGTACGAGCACTTAGGTTCCTGGACTTCTCAAACCAACAGGTACGCATACGGGTATGCATACTATGGTTCCCGGACATGTATCACATATATGCAAGAGTGCACAACATGTTTATAATCTAATGTTGGTTAAGTGTTCTAAACTCTTATTTCGATCATTGAAACTTTCTTAGAGGATGACAATAGCCGTTTTCACAAATTATTAGCATCAAAGCAATTTTCAAGTTATTGAAATAATCATAACAAAACATTCCAAGTCTACACCAAATGATTGTATCACACAAACCATGTAAGATGTTAATTCTCGGCGATTTTCACATGATCATCTTTTGACTTTCGTCAAGAATATAAGATGAACTTGGTTGAAGCGAAGGCTTACGAACACATATTTTGAGAAATATATAAGCGAGTTAAACTCATCTCGAAATCTCAAATGTGCATAATCGAAAACTATATAGTAATACGATATATGTCTCAATATAGGAGATAGACTAGAAATAGATTTTCCAAGTGATAGATGAGTTTTAGTCTCCACATACCTTTTGTTGATGAAGTGCCACAAGCTCGCCTTAGTAGTTCTTCATCTTCAATTGATGAACGTCGTGAAGTTTAATGCTCAACTACACAATCTATCCTAGTCTGAGACATCACTATAAGTAGATTAGAAATCAAGACTTATAGTTTTGATCACTAATCTTTACAAACAAGCTTGAGATAACAACGCTTGCGAGTTCGACCGAGCAGTGCTCTAACAACAAGTAATAGCTACTTTGATTTCAACAAATAATCGTTATAGAGGAATATACTTGTGGAATCACAAATTCTGAGACGAAGAAACTTTGTGACTTTTTTCTACTTCGCCTGATCAGAGTGAGACTCAATCATCAGTAGCAAGATCAGGATACACGAACTATCAAGATAAAGATAGTCGGACCTGGCTTCACGAATCCCTAAGTGAAATATTTTTAGTCGCTCAACCTAAAAAGGTTTAAAGGAGAGGAAGACTCTAGTTTACAACTAGGACATGCAAGAGTAGTATCAGGGATTCAAAAATCCCAGTTTCTTGAGGTTCTCCTTATATAGACTTTCAAGATAAAGGTTGTTTTAGATTTAAGCTAAGGTAGCTTTGGAATCAAGCAATCAATATTCACCGTTAAATAAAAATTTGACTTGAGATTAATATAAAAGAACATACACTCTGGTTAGGATGAACCGTAACCGAACCGCGTACAATGACTTGTTCATGAAAGGTTATCTGAAACTAGCCAGACGAACTATAAGCTTAACTATTTTCATATAACACTTTGAGACTTTAATCTTGAGTCACAACCATAGGTTATAATGCGATCAAGTAGATGTGTTTTTTACAAAGTTGTTCAAATGTCGATTATCTCATAGAACTAATTCTGATGCATCTGAAAACATTCGACAACGTAAGTACGTGTACTTACTTCCAGTTTGTGAGTTATTTTGTCATGGTACGTGCTCAGGATTTGTATACCCTTAAGACAAAATGAGTTCAGGAGTCCACAGAACTTTTTCAGTATGAATACTAGGTATGTGTACCTTCCTGAGTTCACGAGTTAACATAACTTTTGGGGTTTGCATACTTGGTATGTGTACCAAAATTCGTTGTCGAACTATAGCTACACCGGTACGTGTTACGGCTCCGGAACTATAATAGTTGCGCTAATATCTAAGTTGGTATGTGTACTGTCTTGTATCTAGATTTACGATAGTTCTATATCTCTCTAATAATCAATTTGAAACATTCCTGAATAACATCAATGACACATATCACTGTTCAAGGCTATTTTTAAATGAGTAACTTGAATCATGATTCAGGTCATAAAAAATAAATTGTTTTTAACCAAGTTCATCAAGTATGAACAAATGTTCTTAAGCTTAGTAAAGATATTTCGAGAATTATTAGTAAGACAAACTTGTTTCGAAATTTTTGTTGTGGATGTAAAGTCTAATTTAGTCATGCGATATTGTCTCATAAATAGAAAGGTGAAAACTTGAGTAATAGGTGGTTCAGTCTTCACTTACCTTTTATTGATGAAGTTCTCCAAAAGATTCAGTTGATATTTTCCTTCAAACGGTAGAATGCAATGATGTCTGGTACACAACTACACACTTTATCCTAATCCGAGATTTGATTAAATGTAAACTATAAATTAAGATATAGTTTTGATCAACTAAATTTAACAACAAGCTTAAGATAGCAATACTTGTGAGTTCGACCGAGCAATGCTCTAACAATCTCCCCCTTTGTCAATTTTAGTGATAAAACTATCAATACATATGGATTAAAAAATAAAGCTTCAAAAAATCCGGAATTCATCACTTTTGATTTCCTTAATTCTCCAACTCCTTGAATTCTTCGTTACTTCAAGTTACCAATGATTCTGAGTGTGTTCAACTCAGCATCGTTGTTGTTGAAGATCCATAGCGATAACAACTTTAAAAACAAATATTCTCAATCATTGTTATACGGAAACATAATATTATTATCTTCTCCAAAGTTCAATTGTATCACAACTTCGAAATAATACTACGGTGATATGTTTCTACCCCTTAGTCAATACTTACATCTTTTGAATAATAGGTGAAGCCTATTGTTGATGGTGGTTTTTAGTTCAGGGTAGAATCATAAAAACCTATATTTAGCGTTGTCATCCTGCAAAAGAATAAAGGCCGTTTAAAAGTAATGAGTGCATAAACCTCTTTACTTACATATGTACTAAGAAATTCAACATATCTATGAAATTTGTCCAGAATGGTGCATGAAGCAACAATCCCAGATATTCTGTAAATTTTAACATACTGCATTACTTACTGACCTGCTTGATATTTTTCTATGCTATGTTCTCAGCCGAACTCCCGATATTGATATGACATGACGATTAAATGTTCACCCTCAGCAGAATAGCGTGAATCTTCCGAAGTGTCAGTATTAGGAATCTGCATGAAAATACTCACGCAGAACACGCCATCCTCTGACAAAGAGATTTTCCTGTCGACGCACTTTTAATTAAAAGTTAGCGCGATCGAACGAATTTGAATTCCTTAAGGAAAATCTAGACCGATCATATCAGTCTCAAAAATAATCACGGCCACACGATTTGGCCGCGCGATTTAACAAGCTTAGACTACTCCTAATAGAACTAGGCGATCATCATAGTGACTACCGGTGGGCCCACTAGTGCCCTAGTCGATCGATTCATATTTTGCTCTTTCACAAACTCTTCAAACGCCGACCCAAACATGGGCGTTCACGCTGAATAAAAACAAGCTCAAACGAGCTAAGACCGACCAAATCGGTCTCAAAACCCCATCACATTCGTCCAACTTAGCCGGCTTAGTTGGACGGCTTAGATCGCATCTCAAGCGATCAAAGAGATACCAACGTGTTCGCCGTCGGTCCAAGTTCTCCCTTGGTCGATCGACCTATCCATAGAAAGATCAGGGAGCATTAAATCGCTTACCCAAAGTAGCGTGAACGCGCTGTTTTTAAAACCTTAAAATTACTTTGCGGCAACACATTATTGCCGCAAATCGATCACGACCGTCCATCTTCTCCAGACGAATTGAGTGGCTTAGATATAATTTTAGGTGGCCCATGAGATGTCAGCATGCTCACCGGAAACCCACCTTTGTACTTGGTCGATCGACCTGGACGAACGAGCACTCAACGCCTCGAATTTCTCGCCCAAAAGAGGGTTGATCGCGCGCCCCCATAAACCCTAAAATTGCGTCAATTACAGTATATAACTGCGGCCAAATCATCTCGTCCATCCAACTTCGCCAGCCTAGTTGGATGGTATATATTTATTTTTAGAAAACTAACAAAACAACATTGTGATCACCGACCGTCCTCCCTCCATAGGGAGTGATCGGACAAGTAATGGCTCTCCCATAGGATCCTCAACGATCACTCAAAGATGGTCGCTCGTGCTACTTTTAAGAGCTCAATCCGTGACTGATTCGATCGAGCTCAAAAACAGCGATGCTTCTACCACACCGATTATTTTCAGCTGCTTGCTTAAAAGTGATACTTCATACACATCGATTATAAGCGATTTTTTATAAATATTGGTTTCACAAATAATTTATTTAACCTAAAAGCACTATCTGCTGATTTTAACGGCAAGTCACACGACTTGGCCAGTCACTCGAGACATCAAACATGTCACAAACTGGGGGATACTCACTGGGGTATTAGTCTGACGGTTTACAACGTGTAGCGTGCAATGCGCCCATTACGAGAAAGTGTCAGGAAAGACGGATGGTTAACAGTAATGAGAGTAGTGGATGAACGTGTGATCAGTATTCCCTCGTAACGGAAACAGGATGATCACCACCTTATGCACAAACCCACTTCTCCACTAATTAACTTCCTCCACTTCCTAAGAGATCAGGGCGCGCTCAATGACTTATATAAATAGGTTTTCAATCTATTTCGACAAAAAACACAAGTGGGATAAACGTAAGTAGCCAGAAACCATTTTTCTGATACACAAGTCATAAACAACCACACCTTCATAATTCAACATTTTTTGATCTCAAACACCTTCTTCGCTTCCCTCCCTAAGATCAACCCTTCTCCTTCACATTGTGACCGAATTGAATCTGGAACAGACATTTCTTGGTTTAGTCTAGAGTCTTACAGATTGATCTCTCGAATATAAAAGTACTCCCATGCAGTGCATTTGTTTAGGGTTTGAATTCGTTTCTCATCAACACACCCAAATTTTGTAAAAACAGCAGAACCAGTTTTTACCCCAAAACACCTATAGATGTTGATTCACTCCCCCTTACATAATGATCCGTAAACCATATGTATCTAGTGCGAAACTACTAATTAGTTCTCCCCCTTTTTTCAATAAAAATCGGAAAAGGTACGAAAACAATGGGATCATAAATTCTATCAAAAGATACTTCAAGACTAATCTGATATCAACTTTAATTTAGATGATATCACAAAGTATAAAATACTTAGTGTCTCTAGGATATTTAAGATACAAATCATCCCCTATATATTCCACATCCACTCTCCCCACAAAGATATATAAATTAAGCACAAGTTCATAAAGAACTCTCCCATATTTGATGTCATTCTCAGGAGAACAACATGAGTGACCTTACTTTAACAAAAAAAGAAGGATTTTTTCGGACATTAACAAATCACGTGGATTTGTATCCTAAACATCGACATAAATTAATCTCAATGCCAGTTACGAACAAGGAGACAATTTAATTGATATGAGTCAACATAAGAAAATCTTACCGAGTTTGATAATGCAGTAATTACATAAGAGTGTGACCACGAGTAGATGAATACTGCGAAAATTCTCACAAAGCTTATTATAGTTTTAGTTCACAAAAATTATTAGATTTAACTTTTGAGCATATATGAGATATCAGTTCAATTCACAAAAAGTAAAGGAAGCATATATCTCATAAGACTTTGCGATACATAAAACCAATAATGATTAAATACTGTAAGTTCATCTTCCAAAAACTCTAGAATTTAAATAAATAAAGCTAAAAACATGCAAGATGAAAATCATTGGAAATAGCTTGTATACTCACAATATATGCTATACCAAACCCTAGTTATCCTTCTTGAACATAAGAATAAATTCTCACAAGAAGTTTCCTAGTAAATTTTTACAAAAGAAGCATAAAGTGAAAAGGGCTACTCACTATCTTCATCATCAGAATCAGCCAAAGAAGCTTGAATCTTATCTATTTCATCCTTGATGTCGGGTAATTTTGTAGCAAGCACACATAGTTGTTTTTGCACACCTTTTATCTTGGAGTTTATCTTACAAATGTCCCTATGAATTTGTTGAAGAAAACTCAAGGTTGTATGATCACAAGAACCGTCAGGAGGTGAAATAAATACCCTTTTTCTTTGCTCGTTCGTTCTCATACATTTGAAAGTACTTGTATGAAATACGGTAGGAGTTCCTATTGAGTTTCCAATCAAATCAATGGAGAATTCTCGAAAAATTTGTTCGATGAGGCAAGGAAATCCCAATTTCTTGTTGGATAAGGTCATTGTCACCATTTTTTGAATAATCCATCCGCACATATCAAGACCATGTGTACCCATTTCAAGAAAATAGACTAACTCCGCAAAGTCACGAATCCAACTAGAATCTTCTACCGTGGAGGGACAAATTTTTGGAATACCAAACTTTCCAAAGACTTTAAAAAGCATATCGAGATCTTTGGTAGGAAACTTTCCATCTTTTTAACCAAAATTTTTTTCACAAAGGTAATTAGAAATGGTTTCACAAGACAGATTTTCTCCCTTTGGTCTAGGAAAACAAAAATTATCCATGGGAAGATTAGTGATTCTTGAAATTAATTCTCGATCCACTTCAATCTTGTCTCTTCCAATCATGGTCTTAAAGCACAACTTTTCAAGATCAACATCAAATATGTTAGCATAAAATACTCTTGTAAGTGTGTCAAATCCTTCACAAAAACCATTAAAGATGTCACAAAGATGGTACTTCTAAAAACAAGATAAATCATCACAAAGAACATACCCTTCTTCCTAACCAACTGGGATTAGCCCAGTTGGCTAGGGGTTGAACTGCCAAGTGATAGGTTGAGGGTTCAACTTCGCTGCTTTCTGATTAAAAAAAAAAAAAACCTTCTTCCAATTTATTCTCTAGGATAATATCTCTAGTAGAAATTTTCACATAGGTCTTATAACAATCTTCATTAACAAAGATGATTCTTTCATCTTTATCTATGAGATTGGGTGTATAGACATCCTTGGAATCTCTCTTAGATTTTCTATTATCACCATTAGTTCTTCCCATAATTCTTGCCAAATATAGTAAATTCAAAGTAGAAGGAGATGATGGATCTTACTTGTAGAGCTTCTTTGTAGATAATTTCTCAATACAAATCCTTCTTGACAAGACTTCTTGCTATTAAAGAGTAGAATAACAAAAATTGTGAAGAGAAAATATCTAATTCAAAAGGACATCGCACGGTTCCGTAACCCTAGGCATAACTTCAATTCTTGTTCGTGAACGATAAGGAAGAAAAAGGATAAGGGGAGTACGCGTACTCTTTATAATACCATGATGGGATTTTTTCGGTTCGGCTGCGGTAAACCCCATGAATTGGATAAAAAATAAAATAAAAAATAATACCACACTGTTGATGGTGGATTTTTGACAAAGGTTAAAATCGTAAAATTATGATACTGCATGTTTCTGACCCGGCTTCAGGAGCGAGTGTGACGATTCATGTTTTATGATCCGTGAACCGTTTCACGATCTCTGACTGAGTGAGCGTTCCTCTCAGAGCAATGATGAATATATTTCTCGAAAGGCCTCTAGCTGAGCGTTCGATGCTACACATATTTCATTATACCTCTATGTAGATACAAATGATTGGGCGGTTCTCTAGAAATAATTGTTTGTTAGAGGACTTAACGCCTCCAGGACGTCACGTTGCTCGATGTTCCCTGAATACATAGAGAGACCCACCTCTACATTGAATAATGATTGGGCGGTTCTCTAGACATAATTGTTTTTTAGAGGGATTAACGCCTTCAGGATATCGACACTGCATGTTGTTCCCTGACTATGTAGAGAGACCGTGTATAGATTCAGGCGGCTCTCTAGACATAATTGTTTGTTAGAGGGCTTAAAGCCTTCAGGACGTCACACCGTTTGTTGTTCCCTGACTATACACCCCTCAAAACGAATATGATGCTTCAACTATCTCATATCTCGATTCAGAAAATAGATTAATTATATCATGACATTCATCCACTGAATTCCTAGAAAATAATCTATTATATCTCATTACTCCGTTCCCCGAATCCACGGATGGATTCATGGATTAGTAATAGATAACCACTTTATCTCATTACTCTGTTCCTTAAATTCCCCGGCTGAATTCCATGGATTAGTAATAGATACACAATTCATTTTTATTACTCCATTTCATGAATCATTCTCCGCTGAATTTCATGAATTAGTAATAATTACTCAACAACCGAGCGTCTGGACTATCACCGAGTAAGCCCCAAGAAAATAGTGTAGTGTACTCAACGATGATGCACGAACGAGCATTCAAAATATGGAAAAATGAGGAAACCCACACAAAATAGGAGAGAGAAAATAATAATAAAAATAATAAGAGGCGTCTAGGGACCAAGCCCACCAGCCGGCTGGTCATGCCGCCGTGGCCGATCACCCACGCCTTGATGTGATTTTTAATTGTTGTTGTAGTAATATAAGATACGAACTCTAAGATTTGTGAAGACTAAATTTAAAGGTTTAACGAAAATAATAAAAGAGAGCTACTGGGACTAGGATTCCACCGAATTCATATCATAAGGCTCAATTATTCATTCTCAACAATTATCGCTCAATAAAAATAACATCGACTCTTATTTTTCCAAAGTAGATTCTCAAAATATTAGTTATAAATCGTAAGCATGGGACATCAAACATTTAAGCAAGCATGACCCATTAAATAAAATAATAACTAACTAGTTCAAATCATAATTCTATTTTAATTAGTGCAAAAGTCATATAGAAAATAAAATAAATTTACTCATGTATGAATTTCGGCTTTCTCCGTCGTCCCAGTGTTGGGGTTTAGCTCATTAGGTTGGAAACACGCTCAAAAATATAATTCATAGCTCAAAAAGTGTTTTTATTGAAGAAGAGTAATAATATAGTGAATCTGCAACGCTGTATTGGCATTACATATGTCACCGTTACAAGAAATTGTTGCAAATTCAAAACAAGCGTGCCAAACTGATTGTTACGAGTACTGTTAATAAACGTCTCTGCGACAGTCTGTAGGCGTCAAATGTTCTTCTTCTTCTATGCAACCCTCTGTTCTTCTCCCCAACGCTCGATTCCCATCTATGACTCCAGTAAACTCATTATATAGTCTCAGCAGCACCCAATATCTCTTGTTCAATGCGCAAATATTCTCTCTTTACTCCATTATTCTCCACGGGAATATTTTCCATTATTATCACGCGATTCTGAGTTGTTTGATTCATCCCAAAAAAACCCATTAGACAGCCGCAAATATTAAAAGAATATTCTACATAACTTCCTATTATAACTCAGAGAATCAAATCACTTAAATCCAAAAATATCTTCTTTTGACTTCTCTGCCAAATCATGGAGATTTTATTCTCCTTCCTTTTTCTGTTACGTGTATATGAGTTGTTGAACTATCTTCAGGATAATAACAAATCAAAACAGAATATCTTCTTTCCATTTCCTTCCATATAACTCCCAAATATAACAGAACACCAGAGTTATTCTATCTTTCATGTCTAACGATAATCAACATATTCCTCTCTTTTTTAACGTGAAACAATCAATTACCAACCCTGTTTTGACCTAACAGGGAGATAAGAATCCAAAATCGAGAGAATATCTGACCAAAACTCGTGGAAATCAATTCCATAAATGTACGCAACTTAACACCATTTTCCCGCCAAAAATAATTACTTAAACCGTGAAGAAGAAGGTGTCCCCTATCCGGAGTAGGGTTTCCTAAAATAGTGGGGTGTCTTGGGGTGCAAATAGAAGTTGGAATGCCCCTTAGCAATGAGGTGTCCCTTAGTAATTTAGGTGCCCCTTAACCAACAGTGAGAGTCCGCTTAGTAAATGCCCTTAGGGGGTGCGTTTAACAACTTTTCGAGTTGATTCTTCTAAAAATGTTTATTGCCAAAAAAAACACCTACACACAAGTTTAGTAGTGATAAAATGAGTCCCAGCTAATGTATTTATGGGTGAAAATATGTCACACTTGCGTGTTCATCATGCCTCTACCTTTATTTTTCTTATTTTATTATTTTCATGATCTCATGAAGACTCCTTCATTCGAGCAATTTTCCTTGTTTGCGCAAAACTCACGGTTTCTCCATATTTTCCTTCAAAGATGAAAAATAATAAAAATAGGGGAAAGTGTCACGGGACCGGGATACCTAGACGGTCATCCATGCCTTAGACATGGCCGGTCCCACACTTAGCAATCCCTTGTTTTCATAATTATTATTTCCCTCATCTCATGAAACTTCTCCGTTTGAGCAAAAACCTTGATTTCTTCATATTTTCTCAAATATTTCTCAAACCATGAAAAATCCAAAAAGTCAAATGGTCACATGACCGACTAGGCTATTCACGAAAAATATTAAGATATTATTATTTTAATATTCTCAAAATATTGATCAAACGAGCAAAGTTCTACTTGCTCATTCGAGCAAAATCAAGGATTTCAATCAAAGATCAAACTCTTCTGAAAATCCAAAATATTGCTCAAACGCACACCAGAAAATACCAAAACTCTCATGAATAAGACATGGACATTATGGTGACACAGGCATGCTTCCTTGACCGACCAAGGCCGTCCCTAAGGCTTTCAAGGAGCCGGTCTCATACATCTTTATAATTTTGACCTAATTTTCTCAATTGCTCATATTGGGTCCAAACTCTTTCTAACCAATTTGGAATTTGCATAAACGACCATCGGCTAGTCCCACGACCACCAAGGACCGGTATCATTCCCTCTTGGTCGATCATTCACTTCTCCATAATTAGGTTTTATCGCCTAATGCTCAGATGAGCACTATTCTAATAAATGATTAAACCAGTATTTAATCATCCTTTCACCAACCAGTCGACAAAGGACTTTGGTGCACGCTCGCTAGAGAACTTGGGAGCTACATGGTCGTCCATCATCCCATGTATCCGGTCACTCCTTCACTCAGTGGCCTATTTTCAATAAATCATCAATTGATGAACAATTGATCAAAATTAGGGTTTCGAACAAATACTCTGCAAATCATGATTTTGAGAAATTTCAAACACTAATAAATTCATGTTGACCCAGCTACCAACATCTGGATTAATTATATAAATCATGATGGTTTTCGTACTTTCATCCCATGCCAGGCTATCTCCAAAGAAATCTTGTGTAAACGGTCTAAATATTTGAATGAATGTACTCCGTACTATTAGAGCATTGCTCGGTTGAACCCACCAAGCGTTGGTATGTCAAGTTTGGTCGACATATTTTAGTGAATCCAAACTCATGTTAAGAGTCGTTTGATTATGTACTAGAGTTAAACTTCGTATAGGTTAGCTTGAAAGTATTAGGATATGAGGCATTACAAGTATTGCGAAGTCTTGAAGATGTGAAGAAGCAAGGAACTACAACGACAACAATCATCCTTCCACTTGAGGTTAGTGATATTTGACTTGAACTGTTTCATTCCCAAACGTATCATTCAAGTCGTGCGTATTGAAAACATAACTGTGAAGCACATTTGAACTCTAGATAGACATAGTATTAAGGAATACAATACGAGGTTTATTGCTTTACCATTAAACTTTGTAGATAAGACATCGCCATAATCATTTGAATGCTATTGTGATTATGTATGGGTATGAGGTGAGGATTTCATCCTAGGGAACAACGTTTACATGTGTTCTAAGGAAGTAAGTTCATAAACTTGTTTGTGAACCGAAAAAGAAATTGCCAGGAGTTATTGGTTTTGTTATTGATGATTGCATATCTTATGAACAACCAATATGTGTGATAGAGTATAACCGCTCACAACTTGTTGTGTTCTTGGTAGAACTATTCACAAAGTCCTGGATTATGTATTGGTATAACTTTTATTAGTAAAACCAATAAGTAATCACCTGTTGTATGATCAGATTATGTATAACCTTGGGGAAAAGGAACCGATCCTAGTAAGGGAAAGGGAACCGATCCTAGTAAGGGGTGCAGTACATCAAGGGGAACTGATCCTTGTATGGGGTGCAAAAAGGTTTATAGAAGAAAGGGGAACCGATCCTATGGACATGTGCAACACATATAAGTTAGATACCATATATATGTGGGGAACCGATCCTAGTACCTAGTCAACCGAATCTTTGGGAATCTAGTGTGACTATGTGTAGTACTCACATGGAGGTAGAACCGAAACTTGTTTTGGTAGAACCGTTAAACCCATGATTGTGATTGAATGTTTTTTTGATCATTCACATAGTTCTTGAAAGTCAGATGAACCAATTATAAACTTGTTTAGAAGTGTGGAAAATCGGTTTCAAGGTTGTAAATGTGAAAGATATCTTACAAAGTAAAGATGTCGACAAACTTTGAACACGTGTTGTGAAAGTTTATTTCTATAATTGTTCAAAGATATTCTTTAGCGACTAAGTAAGTTAAGAATCTTTTAATTAAGGTTATTAGTTTCATTTTGTAGGGAACTTACAGAATTAGTAATTTGCATTTACTAATTAGATTTTCCGAGAGATTTTGATCGTTATTTTTGGACAGAGCATTTCCAGGAATTATGGAAGCCGAATTTGTGCTTTAATGAATATCTTACGTCCGCTCAGTTTAAAGTCTTCTTTGGGATTGAGAAGCTCTAGCGCGACCCCTTGGTGGGAAACTAGATAATTGCGGTTTATCTTTGTTTTCGATTGATTTGATTGAATAACGGTGGTTGAAATCCGATTGCACCTAGTTTGTTTATTCTTGAGAATCTTCTCTTTTGATATAAGATTCACTCAAACTAGTTCCGAGTTTCGACAGAGATCTTTAGACTGTTGTTAGTTCTAAAGATGATCTTGTGATAATCCATTGTTAACAGACTCCGTTCTATGCGTGATTGATCACAAGAGTTTCAAGTGATTGTGTGCAGGTTTTTATTGAAGATTTAAGAAGATTTGAAGACAAAGAAGATATTGTAAATATGACTTGGGTTTTACAATCTTTGGTGTGCACAATACTTGTTTCGGTAAAAGAGGATCCAATTAATAATCGATTTATCCTTGTGGTAGATTGGATTGATTATTTGAGTAGATCGGCATGAATACGGTTCTTCAGATTAAAGGTGTTTTTGGCTTAATCTTAATCGATTACCTTTGGGTGATTGAACATAAGATAGATCTAGACCTGATGAAGGAGTTTATGTTGAGGTAAACGGAAGATCCTTTGTCCGACTCATATCACTTGGTTGAATAGAGTTGATACCAAACAGATTTCTTGTTTCTTTACTGTTTGGAATACGAACCAAATGGATTGATCCAAGTACTTGACTTATTTATAAGTTGGAGGAGTGGGAATACAGACAGAACTAGGTGAACTATAGGGTTAGTTACTTGGTCTCATCTACACGAAGTTAGTGTAATTTTGTGTAGCGACTTAATCCTGAGAGTATTCAATTCTGGACTAGGTCCAGGGGTTTTTCTGTATTTGCAGTTTTCCTCGTCAACAAAATCTTTCCGTGTCATTTACTTTTATTTTCTGCATTATAATTTTTTTATTATAAATAAAATAAATTACACAAACGTTGATTCCTATTTACTTGATAAGTAATCCTATTGTGTTTGGTTAAGTCCAAATCTTTGTATCAAGTAAACATACTTCGTTGTTGTATTGTATCGATCTCGTATCCATAGACGATCACAAGAAGTGTGAATCGATTAGTTGTATTGTCTCGACTCAGTCCATAGACAATCACTTTCAGAGAAAGGACTTATAGGTACGAAAAGTTTTAGCTTGAGGTATATTTGGGTATCCTCTCCTTTTCAATTGGTATCAGAGCAGGCAAACACGAAAAGATCTAACAATTTGTGTTTGTGCAATCCAACCTATAAGAATGAATCCAAAGTCTGATTCAGTTAATGTAATATCAAGATTAGATGACTCAAAATTGTTTGAAGGGATGTCTAACACTGAAATTGTTGAGTTACTTCGTTCCAAGGAACTTTGGACATTTGACGAATGTCGCTTATATCTTGATCTCAGGTGAAGATGCTTCTAGCAAGATTGATAGAAAACTTTGTGAATTTGCAGAAATGGAAAAAAAAACTCTCTGACTTAAAGAATGAGATTAAGATATATGAACAAAAGGAAAATGAGTCACTATCTAAAACACTCAAGATCCTTGAAGACTCTAGTAGAGTTCAAAATGAAGTTGATGAGTTCCTCAAAGAACTGGACTACTCAAAGAAAAACAATAATTCTAAAGGAAATCAACTCATTCATGAGTATTTAATGAATTATACTTCTGTAGAATCCGTTAGCCTTCAAGAAGAATCTCTCTATAACGATTCAGAAGAATTCTCTCTTGAAGATTGCAATGACTCTGATACAGGTTGTGAGTCTATTGAAATCAATCACGATACGTCCAGTGAAACATCATTAACTAACAGTTTCATCACAACACCGAGTGTGTCAAATTTCTCAAAAACCAGTCAATTTAAGATTGGTCAAGAAACCGATTGTTGGCTATCCCCTATCAACTTTCGGTCTTTGAGTATTAGTGTTTAGATCCGGATCCACATCTGAATACAAGATAGAGGTGGTGATAAAACAAAGAAAGATGGAACTATCTCTTTCTCCTCCTTCATCGAGTTTATAGAAACTCCAACAGTTCACGAAGGTTCGAAATTTCACTCCTTGTATTTCTTGCATGTTCGATTCAAGGGGAGAAACTTTTATCATTAGATTCTAGTCATTAAAAGAAGCAAAGGGTTGCTATTATTTCACTCAAAATCGTCTCAAGCAAGGAGATTCACCCCTCAACAAGCTCTACTGATTGTAAGTGGTTATTAACTTCTCTTGTTATTTCAATGGATAATCGTGCTAGGGGAAATAGAAACTTTGTTAGAGGAGAAGGGTCAAATAGGAATTCAATGATTTACTCTACCACGGACATAAATTATGGAAACATGCCTAGTCTTACCTATTATGTTAGTTCTCAAAATTACTTTGTAAATAATGAATGTCTTATAAAATTTGGTTCAATGAAAGAACCCATCATGTAAATGTTATTTGTCAAAGTTTCGGATACAAAATATATGGACTTTTTGAAGGATCATGAATGGGGTATAATTCATGAAAGCTCTTTCAAGGAAACTCTGGACCTAGTGAAGCTATTTTATGCCAACATGCATGAGATGAATTTTGAAGGATGTACTTTTCGTACTATGATCGGTACAAAATCGTTTGAAGTCAACAAACAAGTAATTTCAGAACTGATACTCTATCCCTTCATGAATACCTTCTTGCCATGTTCGGATGAAAGATACAGGGTCGACAACAACACCATATCATCAAAAATTGGTGGAGCATGGTCAGGTAACTCTCTTCTTATCAACAATGTTGAATTTCATCTCAAAGTCTTTGGAAAACTTGTTTGTGCTAATCTGTGTCCTAGAAATATGCATAAGACAAAATGAACTAGAGATGTGGCTGAACTTGTTTACCATCTTGTCCGAGGAGTCAAAATTTTTGACTTATGTGGGTTAATGATCAGACAAATGATCACAATCCGAAGAGGTAAAAGAAGAACTCCTGGTTTTGCTTGTTTAATTACAAGAATATGCAGTTCTTTTGGAATTGTCTGGCCAAATGAAAGGGAAAAAACTCCAAAGATATTAGGTGAAGGAATTCTTAATAGTATGAGAGGATAAGTCTTCAATGCACCTCCACCTATAAGAGTTGAAAGGGATCAACATTCTCTCAGGAGAAAACTAGAGAGAAATAAAAATTGCATCGTCGACCTAGTTGATTGTGCAACAGAAATACATCCAGATCTTACCTATGCTCTGAATGCTATCTCAGATAGTTACAAAGATACCTCTTCTGAGAAAGAAGAAGAAAACACTGATTTGGACATCTCTGACTAATGTCTAAAACTGGATATGTAATATTATGTACATTATTGAGAATCATGTGTAAGACTTGTTTCTTTTTCTTGCATGTTTATGTTTTTGTAAAAATTATGAATGTT
Organism: Papaver somniferum; assembly: GCF_003573695.1. Taxonomy (NCBI): domain Eukaryota; kingdom Viridiplantae; phylum Streptophyta; class Magnoliopsida; order Ranunculales; family Papaveraceae; genus Papaver; species Papaver somniferum. Next base: position 172,320,814 of record NC_039359.1, on the reverse strand, counting down.
TATGGGATGTTTGATTTCGGTTTTACTACTTTAATATTCGATCTCATATATTATGAACCCTTATGATTTGGGTGACTTTTTGATTTAGCGGGATTAAGTTCTAGCCCTAGTAGGTAGGGTTTATCAAAGGATCATGCGGGGTTCCAATAGAAACAGTATGTGAAAAAGTCACAATATGTTGAATCGGTTTTGGTTTAGCATAAAAGCATATGTGTTTCGACGGTTTTCAACTTTTGCTTGCAATTGTTAAAACCGGTTTTCAACCTTTCTCTGGTAAAGGTTGAGGTGTGTTGTTATTTTTTTGTTTATGCATAAGGATGACAACGTGGTGATATTTCGATATCAACTCTCCCTTGACGAAGATGTTATCATATTGGAGAAGTGGATGCGAAATTTAAGGTAACATTCTTGTTAATTAATTGTTTTCCTGTTCAAGAAAATCCTGAGTTTATATTATATATATTTATTGCTTTTGTTTAACAAAATTTAGGTTCAATTGATATTTATTCCATGATGTGTGTGTGGATATGTGTTTCAATTGGTTCATGTTAAGAAAAACTATTGTTATCTTGCTTTATTGTGTGGTATCAATCGTTTAGGCCTACAAAATTTCGGTACAATTGATGTGTGTGTGATTCAATTGGTTCCGATTAAGAAAAACTATTGTTATCTTGCTTTTGTATAGTATCAATTGTTTAGGCTTACAAAATTACGGTGCAATTGCGGTGCTTTTAATGTCTATGTTGTTTCAATTGCTTCCGGTTGAGGTGAATAATTATGCAGGTTGTTTTATTTTGGTTTGTGTGAATTATTTATGGCTTAACGAAATAATATGTGTATGGTATGAGTTGTTTAGTCCAATTCGATTCCGGATAAGAAACTAAGTTAATTCTGATCTTAGTTTGTCTTATCAAAGTGAGGTTTCGGTTATTCAAGTCTAATCGAATGCCTAAACAAGGAAATGCTAGTTAACCAACCTAGTATTTGGCTTGTTTAAAATTGAAAGGTCTAAGTTTATGGATAATTAGAACCTGATGAGAAAAATGGAGTTTATCTTTATTTTGGTCTTATCGAATTAAGCGGTTGTTTTTGAACAATCGGTTTAGCAAAGGGACCAATGTGATTAGTTATTTTTGGTTTTCTAAACTAAATGGGAAAAAAATTTCGGACAATTGTTTCCTTGGTAACATATCAAAATAAGACTACTTGTAGTTCTGGTTTTGATATTGGTTATCAGAACATGATGTGTGGAACCCTCATGCCTAACTCTACAGGTTTGCAAGTCTATTCTGAGATTTGTAAGATTCTTTTCGTGTTGTCCTTTATTTTTTCGTTTCTTTGTCATTTTTGTGACAAAAAGGGGGATAAATATATGGAGTAAACAGATGTTGCTGGTATTAATCTTATATTGATTGGCATCGCTAGGGAAAAGAACATTGGTACTTGAATGTTTTATCTAACGAAAGAGTGAAAACACAGACTAAGGGGGAGTAACATGTCATATAGATTGGTATAACAAAGACGTGTGGATTGAATATCTACCTATCTTCCTTAGGGGGGGTATTTGCTTTGTTATTATAATGTCAACAGCGGCATTTTAAAGGATTGAATGTAAGCAATTTTACTGTGTTGTTGAATCTGGAATCAAGCGGATTGTAATGAATTATTGTAATTTGTTTATCCATATGTTGTAAGAGTTTTTGTCACTAAAATTGACAAAGGGGGAGATTATTAGAGCATTCCTCGGTTGAACCCACCAAACGTTGGTATGTCAAGTTTGGTTGTCATATTTCAGTGAATCAAAACTCATGTTAAGAGTCGCTTGATTATGTACTAGAGTTAAACTTCTTATAGGTTAGCTTGAAAGTATATATTAGGATATGAGACATTACAAGTATTGCGAAGTTTTGAGGATGTGAAGAAGAAAGGAGCTACAACGACAACAATCATCCTTCCACTTGAGGTTAGTCATATTTGACTTGAACTGTTTCATTCCCTAATGTATCTTTCAAGTCGTGCATATGGAAAACATAACTGCGAAGCATATTTGAACTCTAGATAGACATAGTATTAAGGAATACAATATGAGGTTTATTGCTTTACCATTAAACTTTGTAGATAAGACATCGCCATAATCATTTGAATGCTATTGTGATTATGTATGGGTATGAGGTGAGGATTTCATCCTAGGGAACAATGTTTACATGTGTTCTAAGGAAGTAAGTTCATAAACTTGTTTGTGAACCGAAAAGGAAATTGCCAGGAGTTATTGGTTTTGTTATTCATTGCATATCTTATGAAAAACCAATATGTGTGATAGAGTATAACCCCTCACAACTTGTTGTGTTCTTGGTAGAACTATTCACAAAGTCCTAACTTATGTATTGGTATAACTTTTATTAGTAAAACCAATCTTAAGTAATCACCTGTGTTATGATCGGATTATGTCTGACCTTGGGGAAAGGGAACCGATCCTAGTAAGGGAAAGGGAACCGATTCTAGTAAGGGAAAGGGAATCGATCCTTGTAAGGGAAGGAAACCGATCCTAGTAAGGGAAAGGGAACCGATCCTAGTAAGGGGTGCAGTACGTCAAGGGTAACCGATCCTTATATGGGGTGCAACAAGGTTTATAGCAGAAAGAGGAACTGATCCTATGGACATGTGCAACACATATATAGATACCATATATATGTGGTGAACCGATCCTAGTACCTAGTCAAACGAATCTTTGGTAATCTAGTGTGACTATGCGTAGTACTCACATGGAGGTAGAACCGAAACTTGTTTTGGTAGAACCGTTAAACCCACGATTGTGATTGAATGTTGGTTTGATCATTCACATAGTTCTTGAAAGTCAGATGAACCAATTCTAAACTTGTTTGGAAATGTGGCAAATCGGTTTCAAGGTTGTAAGTGTGAAAGAGAACTTACAAAGTAAAGATGTCGACAAACTTTGAACACGTGTTGTGAATGTTTACTTCTATAATTGTTCAAAGATATTCCTTAACGGATATGGGAAGAGAATCCCAGGATCGAAACATAAATAAATTAAGAATCTTTTAATTAAGGTTATTAATTTTATTTTGTAAGGAAATTACAAAATTAGTAATGTGCATTTACTAATTAGATTTCAGAGAGATTTCGATCGTTATTTTTAGACAGAGCATCTCTAGGAATTATGGAAATCGAATTTGTTTTTTAATGAATATCTTCAAAATATTTTCGGTTTTGGAAATTCATTGGTGTCCAAATTTCCTTTTCTATAAATACACGAAGTTTTCCTTTCTAGAAAACTAATCCTTTGTAACAACATATTTACTGTTTTGTTGTTGTTACTGGTGTAGCCGCCTATCGGAGAGGAGGGTAATCTAATTAGGTGAAATCTCTTACGGCCGCTCAGTTTAAATTCTTCTTTGGGATTGAGAAGCTCTAGCGCGAACCGTTGGTGGGAAACTAGATAATTGCGGTTTATCTTTGTTTTCGATTGATTTGATTGACTAACAGTGGTTGAAATCTGATTGCACCTAGTTTGTTTATTCTTGAGAATCTTCTCTTCTGATATAAGATTCACTCAAACTAGTTCAGAGTTTCGACAGGGATCTTTAGACTGTTGTTAGTTCTAAAGACGATCTTGTGATAATCCATTGTTAACAGACTCCATTGTGTGCGTGATTGATCACAAGAGTGCAGGTTTTTATTGAAGATTTAAGAAGATTTGAAGACAAAGAAGATATTGAAGATCTGACTTGGGTTTTACAATCTTTGGTGTGCACAATACTTGTTTCGGTAAAAGAGGATCCAATTAATAATGGGTTTATCCTTGTGGTAGATTGGATTGATTAATTGAGTAGATCGGCATAAACACGGTTGATGAGTGCTAAAAAGTGCATATTTCTATATATTTTTCTTGGCATTTAAATCATCTTTTGTGCATTAATTCTACATTTTATCCCATATTCTGTATTTTCATTGTTTTCAAGAATAAATATTTTTATTAATTAATTTTGTATTTCTAGGTTGTAAATAAAGACTAGATGAGTTGCGGAGCAGAAAAATGGTGAAAAGCCGGGAGGAATTACACAAGGAAGCCGCGAAGAATGTTGTGCACAAGACCAAAAGGCTAGAAGTGGGCTTGAAGAGGAAGAAATTGTTCTTAAAGAAGAAATGGGCTCAGAATTATCCCAAGCCCAACTTATCTCCCAAACCAAAACCCAAATCCATAACCCACTTCTCATGTAGCCGTCAGATTGGATCCATATCATCATCCAACGGTCGCCTCCTCTTCGTGCATCAAAGTCTGAAATTCCTGACCAACACTACAGCACCTAACTCCATCTCACGCCGTTAGTTTCGTTGTATCTCTTCATCCGACGGTCGCTGAAGGATGTTCCATCTTATCGTTGGATGCATTTCAGATGTATCGATCAAACGCCTATCACTCGCCTAACATCGAAATATGATGAGCCCGCCTCACACTCGAACAACCTAACCCTATACCCATCGCCAAACACACCCTTCTCCCAAAACCATCGAATCCATCTTCTTCCCCTCTCCGTCTGCAGAACCCGTACGCCATCACCACCACCTTCTCCCCTGCCATCTCCACCAAACGCCACCAACAACTCTCTCCACCAAATCAAACAAAACCCATCATCACCCTACCTTTCCCTAGCCTTCTATTTCATTAATTTCCCCTCTTTTCTCTCTGAAACCCTAGACGAGAAAATGATGAAATAGGTGAAGCTAGAGGATCAATTGAGGCATGGGAATGGAGCAGGAGAGTCAGAGGAAGAATGGGTCGACGCATGGGGGAGAGATTGTGCCATCAAATTAGGTAAAGTCGAACCCTAATTTCAACTGCCAATTTGGGGGGAAATTGTAAACCCTAAAATTTGGGTATAAATAGGATGTATGTTGTGTTGTAGAAGGTATGCCTGGATTAGCCAGTGTGTCCAGAACTGTGAGTTCTGTAAAAAATTCCATTTTATGCTCTGTTTTTATCCTTTGTTCTTCACTGTTTTGCTATCCATGTTTTTCCATGTTCTGTGTATTGTTCAGTTTCTCCATTTGATGTAATGTGTTGTTGCTATCCATGTTATGTTTCATGTCTCCTGTTATGTTATGTTTCTGTAATATTTGTATCATGTTCTGTACTGTTTCTGTTATGTATGTTCTGAATCCCAAATGCTAGGACTAGATGAAATTATGAACCAGCTGAGATAGTCTTCATCATGTGCAGCTCATGTTCAGTGTTGCTAAGCCCTTAGACTAGTTTTGCTTTAATCAGACAATTAGCACTTTGGTAATTATCTTAGATGTGAGTAGAATATCCCTTAGGTTAATGGTGTATTCAACATCCTAGTGTTCTTTCATCACTCTTGTTTACTGTCTCCCTTCATTGCTGTTTTCTCAATAGTTCACTGTTAGTTTACTGTTATGTTTAGTGTTTAATGTTTAGTTCCTCAAATGTTAAGTTTGTTCACTGTTAGTGGTGGAAGTTTAGGTTAGAATTCATGTAAATTGAGCTGATTGAGAAATGGAGGAATTTAGTGTCCATTGTTGCTTGTGATTGATTGTGCTGTTAAAAGACAGTCAATGCTAGGAGTAAAACAGTTGGACAAGCTTCTTCTCCTTCCATTCCATTTATGTATGCCCTGGAACATAGGCAGGCTAGAACCTCCACCTAGCTCCATTAGGGACAAGGATTTAACCAAAAAACAGCCACTGCCTAGCATCTTTCCTGTTCTTCTTTGTTATCTATCTGTTTTTGTGGCTTCTTATCACTATTTTTATAGCTTTTTTTATAACTGTTTTGTGCCCTGTTCTTCCTTTGCCTTTGGCCCTTGGCCATTGCCTTTGATTTATCACTGCTATGCCATTGTAAATTTGCATCCTTTTGCCCTGTGTTGCTTCCATGTATATACCATTGTCACTTTTTACATGTCATTATAAATGTCATCCTTGGCCCTGTGTGACTTAGTGCCCTGTCTGCCTAGAGCCTGCTTTACCTTGTCTGCTGCTGCTCCAAACAGTTAGCTTAGAACCAAAGGCTAAAAGCCCAGGTTCAAAGTCCAGTCACTAAAGGCCTAAGGCCCAGCCACAGTTCAGGTTAAGGCCTAAGGCCCAGTTCAGTTCAGTTCATTTCAAAGACTACTGAAGCCCAGATTCATTACAAAGCCCAGTTCAGTCTTGGGTTAATCTAGAAGCCCATTGACACTCAAAGCCCAGTGCACTTCAAAGGCCAAGCCTAGTGCACTTCAAGACCAACTGAGCCCAAGCTCAGTTCACTTCATTTTCAAACAAGCCTATAATCCAAAGGTACCCTAAGCCCAAAGCCCAAAAGGCTTCATAGTTAACCAACAACAATTTAGGAGCCCAAAATAGCTAGAAAACTCCAAAACACTCCCAGTCTCTGTGGATCGACCCGTACTTGCACGAGCTACAACTGACGACCGTGCACTTGCGATATTACTTTAGGCCCGTTTTTATTGCGCTTCATTTTTACACACATCTCCGGGCCCACCAACGGTTCTTCGGAATAAAGGTGTTGTTGGCTTAATCTTAATACCTTTGGGTGATTGAACATAAGATAGATCTAGACCTGACGAAGGACTTTATGTTGAGATAATCGGAAGAACCTTTGTCCGACTCATATCACTTGGTTGAATTGAGTTGATACCAAACATATTTCTTATTCCTTTATTGTTTGGAATACGAACCAAAGGGATTGATCCAAGTACGTGACTTATTTATAAGTTGGAGGCGTGGGAATACAGACGGAACTAGGTTAATTATAGGGTTAGTTACTTGGTCTCAACTATATGAAGTTAGTGTAATTTTGTGTAGCGGCTTAATCCTGAGAGTATTCAATTCTGGACTAGGTCCCGGGGTTTTTATGCATTTGCAGTTTTCCTCGTCAACAAAATCTTGCTATGTCATTTACTTTTATTTTCCGCATTATAATTGCTTTATTATAATTAAAGTAAATTACACAAATGTTAATTCCTATTTACTTGATAAGTAATCCTATTGTGTTTGGTTAAGTCCGAATCTTTGTATCAAGTAAATATACTTCGTTGTTGTATTGTCTCGATCTCGTATCCATAGACGATCACACGAAGTATGAACCGATTAGTTTTATTGTCTCGACTCAGTCCATAGACAATCACTTTCGGATAAATGACTTATAGGTAGGAAAAGTTTTAGCTTGAGGTATATTTGGGTACCCTCGCCTTTTCACGCACGGTTATGGTTTGGGTCTTCTAGCCTTTACTACCTAAAGGAAACTTAATGATGATACTGTTTGTTTTTTCAAGCGTCTGAAAAATGTTTAGTTAGCCATGACGCCGGTAGTGGTCTTGGTAGTTTTATTTTTCAAAGATTAGGTGTTGCTATTCAAAAAGGGGTTGGTGCTCAGCTTGTTGCTCGGCTACCAACTAAAACCTCTTCTAATAATTGATTAATATCATCTAAAATATTTCAGAAATAATATTTTAATTAATATCTTATTGGGTCACATTACCAATAATTCATCGAATGAGCAATACTTGCTCAATTGCTCGAATATTGATCCAACTGTCAATATTCAGTAATTTATCGAATTGAGCAATACTCGCTCAGTTGCTTGAATATTGATCCAACTGTAAATATTCAGTAATTTATCGTCGAATATTGATTCAACTCAATATTCAACAATTCATCAAATTTACAATATTTGCTCAGACGAGCAATATCAACATCATTTAAAAACTATACGTCTGAGAAGTTCAATCCCTGAATAACTGAGCATTCGTCAATCATGCTCAATTCAACAAAACTTAGACTCACTGTCTAATCAAGTTAATGACTGACTAATCAAATACACGTCTGCTTTGCAGACTCCATGTTCGTGAGACATCAATCACGTCATATGGGGGATATCAATTAGGGTTTTGGTCTGGCGGCCTACAGCACGTGTGTTCATCCACAATGAGAAATGTGAGTAAGTCGTGCAAGCGGTTGAGGGAGTTAGCAAAGTAGTGGGTAGACGATCAACCAAGGCTCCACACGACATGGAACTGATTTTACCACGATCTCCCACTTTCCCACTCTTTCACTCAAGAAACCGTCACACTTACTGGGATCAATGTGTTTACTATTCTGACAATATAAATAAGTCAAAAACCGATGACTGAAACACATTTTGTCTCGATCGAAACTTATTTACAGAACTCAACTCAGCAGTTCATCAATTTGCAGAAACCCACAACACATCCACAATCTTTGATCATCATTGACCCCACACAATTCGCGGCTTCCCTCTTACAGATCAACCCATCTCCCTCTTTGTGACCGAATTGACTCTGGAACGGACATTGACTTGGTTTAGGCTGGAGTCCTACGGATTGATCTCTCGAACTCAAAGCACTCCCGTGCAGTACATGTGTTTGAGGTTAAGCAGTTTTCTCAGTTGAGGAGCCTCTGTCACACGGTCGTCTCTCCATTCCCTAAAAAACCATTGAATCGTTCTTCCCCCACCTACAGATTGGCGATTACAGTGGGAGATTAATCTCTCGGTTTAAATCTCAAACTTTCACAAAATGGTTGATCTTAGGTCAGGCTCAGTTACAAATCCTAAACCAAACAATGCTAGCACTAGCAATAGTGGTGGTACTCCAGAAACTACTCACGCTTCCAACCACGATGTTGGTGATAGCACACCTACTCAAACCAACCTCGGAAGCAATCCTCTCTTCGGCCGAGCTCCTGAAGAAATCAGAGAAGATCACCGACCATATCCGATCTCATGAAGGTTCAGGAAATTCTTGCCAAGAATCAGACATGACGGCAATACAGAAAGAGTTGTGCACCTATCTCAAGACTCTGATAGATAAGTTGTCCTCTAAACAAACTCATCCCCAGAACTAAGGAAAAATCCTCAACTATTGATCTTGAAATCTCCCAATACACATCGAGGAAGATGATGAAGTCTGCAATGACCCACCAGCAAGGGAATCAGCAAGTTTCATCACTCGAGAAGATTTTGAGCGTTTTCTAGATAATCGTGGAAAGACAAGACATCATCTGTCCATCGTCACCAACCTCAATATCCTTCTACTATATACAGAGAGTACCTGTTCCGAAAGGTTATACTTCTCCAACATTCACACTTTATGATGGAACAGCCAATACTCGAGACATGTCTCTCCGTTCTTGGAATCATTGGTCGAGCATGAGTACAACCATGTTGTCCGCTTGAGGGAGTTTTCAAAATCCTTAACCGGAAGAGCATACACATGGTGCAACAACATCGCACCAAGAAGTATAATTAGTTGGGGAGAATTGATTAGTGCTTTCTGCAGAAAGTACTTCTTCGTTTGAAAAAAGGTCACCCTCTCAGACCTGGAAGAATATTTCAGATGAACAAGTTTCAGAGTCCAATGATTACGTGAAAAGTTTCAGAGTCCAAGATTTTCCGTGATCCGAGAACAACAACTCGTAGACTTGTACATCAATAGAATAACCCCGATCTACAGAGATTTACTAGAAAATCTTTGATTCCAGACTTTCTCATAACTTCAAGAAGCAGCCAAACGATCAGCGACTACTGCACTTGCTTTACTGGAAAGAACAAAGTCTGCAAAGGCCGAGGAACCTCGTAGAAGATGACGCCTGGTCAACAATCAGCACGATCTCCAACCTTCAATAAACGTTGTTGCTGAAAGGAAAGACGAGACACAGCATAAGAACACTTCTCCAAGGCTCCTCCGAAGGTGCAAAGAAAATATAACCAATCCTGAAATGCACAAACCTCGATCCGGCATCAACGAACGGGGAAATGATCAGACAGACTCAAACTTCCCTCTTCTCATGAAGGAGTGATCGAGTTACTGGGAGTCTGGGTTCAAGATGGTGCAATCAAATTTTCGTTCATCAAGAGAGAGCCAACTGAAGAAGAAATGGAGAATCCCAGGTACTGTCACCTTCATAGATTCATCAATCATTCAACAAATGACTGAAATATTTTGAAGCATATTTTCAAAGAGAAGGTTGATCCACAATAGCTTCAAATGGGGAATGAAGGAGTACCCATGACTCTGTCCCAATCAAGACCTGTACTCTCTCTGAATAACCTATCAAAGAGGAAGTTCAATCATTGGTCGAAAATATATGTGAATTTCTCTATCTGTCGAAGGCACAAATGGGAGACATGTTCACAACACTAAATCACATCGTGTCAGGAAGTCCATTCCGGAAATACTTCATGAACCTCCGGCCACATACAAAGAGATGTACAACTGGGTACTTCTTACCACAGTCAATCTCAAAGGAAACGAATTTGGGAGAACTTTGATCGATGTTGGCACCACCATCAACAACATTCCACTGAAACCCATCAGATCCACAAGCATCACTCGAAAAGAAGCTATTCATGCTCCTATCTCAATCAGAGACCACTAAGGAACGCTCAGAGATGGTTATGGCTATATCACTCTCAAAGTGAAAATAGGTTCATCCTGGACAGAAACGAAGTTTCTCATAATCAGGTTTATCCAAGATATGACACGATCCTCGAACGAGTGTGTATCCACGCTGGAAATATGAATACTGACAAAGCATATTTGGTTGCACATCTCTCCAATGAAGAAAGTTCTGATTTAGAAGATTTGGTGGACGTTCCATCATCAAAGCACCTCGAGGAATTTTGAACTTTGACTAGGTTGAAACAAGAAACTACAAAGGATGCATAGACATTCATCAAGAGGTTCCACACTTCGGAAAGTCTCATTCCTCCCATTTCTATGCAATTTATTTCCTCACATGCTTTCCTAGTATGGGGACTCAATTCTGCTAGCAACTCTTCTATTGGAAGACGTTATGAATGGGCAGCTTCACCACATTAGTATTTGACCAAGTGGTTGAATCTGAAACTTATCTGAATTGAGCATCACACTGATGTCTGCACAAGTGTTGAATCTCACTACCACAACGAAAGGAATGCTTAATCAACAGAAGATAGTCGGGGCTGAGATGATCAAACCTAAGACATTCGACGCTCAAGGGATATGACGCTTCAACGCTCAAGCATCTAAGAAGCCTTCAATTTGTACTCCCAATCAAAGAGTACACCTTCGATCATGGTTCCTCTGGATTCAGCACAAATTTCTCTACGATGATTCAACACCAAAACGATCAAAATGTAACTGAATTACAATCGAAGCAGACGCAACACCATTCATCCATGGATGGCACAAACTCCTTCAACATGCACTGGGGACTTGATCTTATTGGAGAAACCGATTCAAATATATTTCAATAAATGTTATCCACATAACAAGTTATTGCAACCTGATGTGATTCCATAAAACTTTATCAATGGGAACTCTCTACATCACAATCCCCTGCACGACTGAAGAACTTCATCTCTTCACCGATCACATACAGGATGAAAACCGATGATGCTATCTGCCGCAACAACATCAATTCTCTGAGAAAGCCACTTCATGGTAAAGTCATAATGTTCTAGATAATTTGGGTTGAACTCCTAGTACAGCTTCCTCTTAAGAATGCTCAACCCATCAAGTAGTTCGTGAATTTAAAAGCTCACTGTATGGAGGAGCAAAGACTATGTCGATAATCATTGTTAGAGCATTGCTCGATCGAACTCGCGTGCATTGCTATCTCAAGCATATTTGTCAATGTTAGTGATCAAAACTATAAGTCTTGATTTCTATCCTAATAATAAATGTCTCGGACTAGGACATAGATTTTGTAGTTGAGCTTAGACTTCACGGCGTTCATCATTTGAAGACGAAGAACTACTAAGGGGAGCTTATGGAACTTCATCGACAAAAGGTATGTGGAGACTGAAACTCATCTATCACTTGGAAAGTCTATTTCTACTCTATCTCCTATATTGAGACATAAGTCGTATTACGATATAGTTTTCTATATACACATTTGAGATTTTGAGCTGAGTTTATCTCGCTTACATATTTCTCAAAATATGTGTTGGCAAGCTTTCGCTTCGACCAAGTTCATCTTATCTCATGTGAAAATTGCAGAGTAAAATATTACATGGTTTGTATGATACAATCATTTGGTGTAGTCTTGGAATGTTTCGTTATGATTATTTCAATATCTTGAAAATTTCTTTGATGCTAATAGTGTGTGAAAACGGCTATTGTCATCCTCGAAGAAAGTATCAATGATTGAAATAAAGATCTTAGAATCATGTAACCATGTTTGGATATAAACATAGTGTGTTATCACATTTGTGTGCAAGTCCAAAACCGGGAACCTGAAGTATGCATACCCGTATGCGAACTGGCGGTTGTTGGATATCTGCGCAAGTATGCGTACCCGTACGCATACTGGAGGAAGTCTCACGTCTTTGAATTTCTGCTGGAGTTTGGAGTGTGAATAGGTATGCGCACCCGTACGCGTACTGGCGTAATCAAACTCGGTCCGGCTACTTAAATATGCGTACCCGTTTGCATACTTGAGTTGGTTACTTTCTAAAATCGATTTTGTACATGAGCCTAAACATTTATAAATTAAGGAATGCAATCTTTGCAAATCGTGGCTATAATGTTCATGTATTGAATCGAGTGAATCAAATCGATTTTGCTTCAATTGTGTTCTTGTATACTTCTATGAGAATATAACAATTGAACGGCTCTTTAACTAGTTTCATTTGAGTCATTTGAACTAGTTATGGTTAAGATGAATAAGGTTGATATGAGAGTAATCATATGGCTAACTTCGGTTAACTATTTGTGAGTCAACATGGTGTACATGTTTAGGTACAGTCACATAAACCTAAATGAGGGTACATTTCATTTGTGTGTAACAAGCTAAGTTCGATCTAATGGTTGAAAGATATTATCTTGGTTGAATCAGGTTTTTCATCTAACGGTGAGTATTAAATGCTTTGTTACCAAGGTAAGTTGGATTGCAAACCCTGATTTGAAAACTATATAAAAGAGAACTCTAGCAACTGGGAAACCTAAACCCCACACCTCCTGTGTGTTACTAGTTGCATAACTAGAGTCGATTTTCCTTTAACCTTAGGTTTCTATCGAGACCTTGTAGGTTAACGACTTTAAAGACTTCATAGGGATTGTGAAGCCAGACCCAACTATTTTCTTTGTAGTTGTGTGTTTTGACCTTGCCCGATTCTATCGTATTGAGTATAATTGAATTAATTGACTTGAGATTAATTTCTCCGATAGGCAAGATAAAAGTAATCACAAACATCTTCATCTCATCGTTTGTGATTCCACAATATCTTGTTCCGCTAGTCGATTAAGATTATTGTGAGGTGATTGATAATACTAGTTTGTTCTTCGGGAATATAAGACCGGTTTATCAATTGGTTCATGTTAACCTTGATTTATTAAAAGATGAAACAAAAACAGATTTGTTCAATCTATAGACTTTTCTATGTGAGACAGATTTGTTTATCAAGTCTTCGACTTTGGGTCGTAGCAACTCTTAGTTGTGGGTGAGATCAGCTAAGGGAATCAAGTGTGTAGTATCCTGCTGGGATCAGAGACGTAAGCAACGCAACTGTACCTTGAATCAGTGTGAGATTGATTAGGGTTCAACAATAGTCCAGTCTGAGGTTAATTGGTAGTAGGCTAGAGTCTGTAGCGGCTTAATACAGTGTGGTGTTCAATCTGGACTAGGTCCCGGGGTTTTTTTGCATTTGCGATTTCCTTGTTAACAAAACTTCTGGTGTCTGTGTTATTTATTTTCCGCATTATATTTTATTATATAATTGAAATATCACAGGTTGTCAAGGATTTAACTAGTTTTCAGGACGATTCAAAGGTCGAGTTTTCAAATCTTCAACTACAAATAAACCAACTCTTAGATGGTCAGGCCAGAATCCTTGCAAACCAGAATATTATGATACGGAATCAGAAAAAACTCATCATGGACTATGTCAAAGCTAGACAACTTGCTCGGGTTATTGATCGAAAAGTTTGTGTTCTAACTCACGAACATGGAGTGTCTACGGTCAAGAGAGCAAAGGAAATCAGTGATACCTTCTATGATGGATTCATTAAAAGGTATGAGGTTCTCAAAGAACTTTGATTTGTTTTGTCTAGGAAACTTTGCATGAGAATTATTTCTTGTGTCTTTAGAAGGATTCCTAGAGTTTGGAATAGTCATTATTGTGAGTACACATAGCTATTTCCAACATTTTCATCTTCAATGTTTTTAGATTTATTTATTTAAATTCTAAGTTATTTGGAAGATGATTTTTGCAATTTTGATCTTTATGATTTTATATTGCAATTTTTTATGGGATATGTTGTTTACGTCTGTGAACCTGTGACTGTCCCATACTTGATCAAAAGTTATCTCTATTATGTCGGTATGAAAGTATTGATAAAAGACAGAATGAACTTTTGACAAACAAAAGTTAAAGCCTTTTATGTCATTATTTTGATAGAAGAAAGGATAAAACTTTTGTTTACAAGGATTAAGTCTATTATATGTCATTGTGCAAATAGTGATGAAAAATAGAATGAATCCTTGTGTATTCCGCAGTATTGATCGATCTCCGATCCACACCTTTTTGTGCATATATTGTGGTGCTCCATAAGTTCTCTTATGTCGAGCATGGCCAATTGAATTGATCATTTTTGTGGTTAATTCGATTGATATTTTTGGATTCAAATCCATGTTTTCATGTGATTTGGTTATGTCCAAAGAAATCTTCTTTTCTTGTAAAAGAAAGGTCGCCTTTGTTGTTCTTTCGGGAATGACATTTTATGGGGAAGAGTTCTTTTTGAACTTGTGCTTAATTGCCAAATCTATGTGGGGAGTGTGGTTATGGAATATTATAGGGGTTATCTTGTATCTTTATAAACTCTTTGATGAATGCATTTAGCTTCGGCTTTATGATTGCATCTAAATAAGTTGGTATGTTATTCTCTTTTGGTCATGAAGTATATCTATGAAAATTTCATGAGGATCCCACTAGTTTTCGTCCCTTTGCCAATTTATATTGACAAAAAGTAGGAGAATTAATGTGTAATTTCATACTACAAATGCATATGATTTACGGATCATTATGTAAGGGGGAGTGGTTTTCATGTCGAGATGAAGTATTAACTAAGGGGGAGTGATATATATCACCATAGTATTGTTGTCAAAGTTGTGATACAATTGAACTTTGATGTTGTATAATAATATTATGACACTGTATAACTGAAAATGCGGGGGTCTAACAACCTCACCCAATATTTCGATTATCAATCTGTATGGACTAACTCTAATATACTTTTAAGAGAATCAACTAGACAGTCAGAGTCAATCTTAATAAAAAGTATATCAAGGAGTTAATATCTCGATCTCTTGATTTAATCTATACTCAAGCAAATAGAAATCTATGAGTCTTTATTAAATACAGGAGATATAAACTTGGATGGTAACAAAGGCCAATATCCAAGGATGAATCAATTTCCAATCAAAAACCAAAGGTTGGATTTCACAATTGATCGATACAACGCACAACCTGTGATATTTCAATTATATAACAAAATATAATGCGGAATAGAAATAACACAGACACCGGAAGTTTTGTTAAGACCAAGAAACTAAACCTATAGTCTCAGCGCCATCTCTGTCGTTCCGTGGTCAATCCAGCAGTGCCATCTCTGTCGTTTCGTGGTCTAGTCAACAACGCCATCTCCGCCTTTCAGTGGCCAAGGTTGCAGCGCCAGCATCAACAGTTTGTGCACGAAGCTGCAGTGCCAACGCCAGTACCAAGTGGACAAGCCAGAAATGCGCCAAAGCCTCCAACACAAGGATCATAGACTACTCATGACTCCTGCCAAAGGTTAGTCGAATTTTCTTGGCAATCTCTTCATGTCTCTCCCTTTCGGTTTTACCCTTGTCTGTCACCATCTCATGCTTACCCCGCAACAATGCCACTGTTACGAGCTAAGAATGAGACTTAATGTTGATGGTGGTTTTTAGTTCAGGGCTAAATTTGTAAAACCCTGCATTTAATAGGCCGTCACTCTGCAAAGAGACAGATCCATGTGAAAGTGATGAGTATTCAACCTCTTCACTGGCGCATTTATTGAGCATCTCAATATTTTCTCATGAAATTTACCCAGAATGGTGCATGTAGCAACAATCCAAGATATTCTGTAAATTTTGGCACCTTGCATGTATTATTCAGTTAATATAAGTTTATTTGAATGCCTTTTTTGCTATATATGTTCCCCGGTTGAACCCTTAATGTTGATATGGCATGAAAATTTATGCTCACTCGCAGCATAGTAGCACAAATTTCCAAGTATCAAGGATAAGTTCTTTGCATAAAGTATTCAATCAGAAAGCATACTGCTCTCTGACAATGAACTTAAAGGACTCTGTGTCAACACATAGAATTCAATCAATTTTGTGATAATTCACAAGATTCAGATATTACCCTGACTAATTTGCAAAAATTAGGGTTTTGCGCCTTGCGCAGTATATCAGACCTTGCCTGTAGAAATTAATCCTAGGAAAACTAGGTAATTAATCCGCCATGGATTAGTAGGTGCAAAATCTTGCCCAGAATCAGAAAAAAAGAAATAAAGGAGTCGCAGAATAGGAGCAGTAGCAAAGGGAGGCGTGGCCATGCCTTAGGCTAGACGACGCCATTTTCCATTGGCCACGCCCCATGCTACCTAACCGGTCTTATTTTCCTCGACCAATCAGGTCGCCTTAACCCCGCCACACGCACATAAGTTATGGCTGGGCTCATACTTCCCGGCCCTATTCACCATCGACCAATCAGGTCGCGTTAAATCTACTAAGCGCACCATAAGTGTGGCCACGCCCATGCTTGGTTGGCCCTCTCTTTTATTGACCAATCAGGTTGCTCTAAACCTGCCACGATATTAAGAGAGGTGGTATTGCGTCAAGTGGCATGCCAAATTGGCTTCACAAAGCCAGCGCCTGCGCTAACATGCCAAATGAGCATGCCAAACAAGCATGCCAAACGCGCATGCCAAACAAACATGACAAACGTGCCACTTTAACGTAGTAGCTCGCCCAACGCGCCAACGCGCCATGAATAACGCACCTACGTTCCAACCCACCTTGTGTTCGTGGATAATGCCATAACAGACTTCAACATGGTTCTCCTAGCCAGTATCACGACCTTTCTCTAGTGGCGATGGATAAAACCTTAATTTCCAGTCTTGGTGTAAACTATGCCACTTCGGGCCCCACAACATGCCACGAGCCGTGCGGACTTAGGAAACCCTAATAAAGGCGCCATACCATAGCCACTCGTGGCAATACTTGCTCCTGTGGCCATTTGCACATGATGGCATGGCTATGGTTCCTTTGGCGTGGCTCTAGCATCACTTGCACAAAACGCCATTGTGTCACCGGTCACACGCCGCATGTGCTAATTAGGATTTCGGCATGCCAAACCCTAATTTAGGCAAAGTTGTTACGCCAACCAAGCCAAATAATGTTCCACGGAACATTGGGATTGATGTGGCTAGTGGAACTGATGTTGCCACACCACATTAGAGTCCAACACCAATGTGCCAAAATATGGCGGCCATGACTACGCCAGGCGCCACTTGCACCATTATGCTACTGGCATGCGCTGACCATGCCAACCATGCCACCGTGCCACTGGCATGAGATAAAAGCGCCACTACGCCAGTAACATGTATCAATGGCGCCACTGTGCTATTGACAGGCGCCAACAGGTTATGGCCATAATCAATGGCCACCCTTTCTCATGAGATACAACCTTAGCCATCCAAATTCTCCATGGAATTGACAGGCCTGTGGCAAGTTTCTGGCGACCAGCCAAGACAAGCCTAATAGCATCACGTGATATTTTCCTGTGGTAAGTCTCTTGACTTTGACTTTCCACACGTAGCAGACTGCTACTCGTTTTCCACAAAAATACTCGATACTCAAACATGTCACAAACTGGAGGATACTCATCAGGGTATTGGTCTGTCAGTTTACAGCGTGCGGCGTGCAACACGCCCATTATAAGAAAGTGTCAGAAAACAGGGAAGTTAGTAGTGGAAAGAAGTAATGGGTGTAAAGAAATCAGTTTCCTTCATCGTGGAAGCGTAGTTTCTGGCGGTTACACATTACTCCACTCTTCCATCACTCAATCACTCCCACTTCCTACGAGACTAGGGTGCGTTCAATTATGACTTGTATAAATAGGTTTCACCTATTTCCACCAAACAACAAGTTTTGGTGAGAATAACAACACAATATCCAGAAAATACCAAAGAACTGATAGCTTTCATTCCGCAAGCCAGTTCCAAATTCTGACACAAGTCATAAAATAGACACACCTTAAAAATTAACCATTCTGGTCTCAACACCTTCTTCGCTTCCCTCCCTAAGACCAACCCTTCTCCTTCACTTTGTGACCGAAGCAAGACTGGAACGGCCATTTCTTAGTTTAGGCAAGGATTGTACAGATTGATCTCTCGAATCTAAAGTACTCCCGTGCAGTGCATTTGTTTTAAGTTTAGACTCGTTTCTCATCCACACACCCAAATTTACCAAAACCAGCAGAAACAGTTTTCACCCATAAACAACTGGCGACCACAGTGGGAGATTAATCTCTCGGTTGCAATATTGAATTCAATTCTTGATTTCATTTCCATCCCAATTGGTCTTAGGTTTAATCCAATCATTAACTAAAACTCATTTTAGTCAACGATTCCAATTTCCCAAATGTATCCTTCTCATTCGAACATTTCAAAAGTAATGAACAGCCAGAAGCCAATCACCATGGAAGGCGTAATAAAAACGCTAGAGGATATGGATGCAAACTATGTTGATATTATCAGGCGGTAAAATGAAACGCCTCGTGTCCTGAAGAGTATGATAAGTCGATTGAGGAAAGAATCGACGAATACCTGTCAGAAAGAGCTCACCAATTTCCAGAATAATACGAAGGACGTTCAACCCCTGGCCAAGTCATGTATTTCTACCAATGAAGATGCAAACGGATCATGTAGCCACGAGCAGGGGAAGAACATCCAATTGGATTCCACCAGAGAGCCAAGACAGTTTCGCAAGATCAAGGAAGGAGATTTGCCAAGTATGCCGCAGTGTCTACAGGACAAAGGTAAATAGCCGGCCTATGAAGCTTTGTTGGAAAACATTTACCTCCAAACTCTCACGGAGGTTCAAAGGGTCGTCCAACAGTCTGCATCCACGACTGCTTTACTTAAGAAAGAGGCAACTGAAGAAAGGGAAATCTTCCAAGATGCATATCCAGCCCAACCGCCTCGTGTTGCTGCCACTGATGCAGATCCCTCAAGATAAATTAGCTTTCAGCAATATGGTAGAAGCAAATGGTCCGCTCATGAATCAATGATCTCTCAAGCGTTAGTTCCTCCCTCAAAAAGAGCTTCATGCCAAGGCCTGTCGGAACTTCCGCCACGGCAGCCACAGATGCGAGAGAAGTTGGACTCAAAATATCAACGTTTCCCGTTGCCTATCAGAAGAGTTATAGAGCTACTGGAGATTTGGGTATAAGAGGGAGTAGTTCAACTACCCCCGGTATGGCGCCCACCCACTGATCAAGAAATGCTAGATTCAAGATATTGCCATTATCACAGATTCATCCATCATCCTACCAGTGAATGCAATGTTTTGAAGCGCATCGTCCAAGAAAAGATAGATTCAGGGGAATTCCGTCCGGGGACTAAAGATTCTCCGCCTTACCGCGGATCGACATAAAAATGTTTCGCAGACAATAAAGAACGACTGGGGACTTCTCGTGGCACAGACAATAAAGAACGATTGGGGACTTCTCGTGGCAAGGAGGGCGTGACACAAAAACTTGGGATTCAGTTTTGGTGAGAGACCCTAAAGCGAGTAAGTTTTGTCAGACAATGTTTACACAACCTATTGTTTTGAACTTATTAAAAGTGTACACAGGCATCAATTCCGTATTGACTGTGGAAATCGATAACCCAATTGTCCCAAGAGTTCATATCATCCCATATTTTCCCTTTTCATGCAATATTCACGGTTTCACAATTTTCCAGAATAATTGTGCTACTTACGTTCATAATTCGAATTCCAAGATATCAATTGATCAAAGAGACATTATTCCAAAAATAATGATCAATTCCAGAAAATAAACCAATTCAAAAAAAATCTTATGAAACAGTCATCTATCAATCCAAAAACCAGAAAATCATACCATAAAAAGAGGCGTCTCTTGCCTTTCAAAACCTAAGAGAAGGAAGTTCAAAAAAAATATATATATATTCAAGGGAAATTGCCCAACAATGGCTCTTTCTTCTTGGAGAATATATCCTTCATGATTTGAAGAGCCGCCTGCTTCAGTTTCAACTCTTGAGATAACTTTTCGACTTTTGCCTCTTGTTGATTAATCAAATCCGCAGGGGGACCTTCAACCATTTCAGCATGCAGCTTTTGGATATTGGAAAATCCTTCACAAAACCAGGAGGCGTTAAATTCAAAGTCGACGCACACATTCCGATGGAACTCCCAGCTTGACACCATATCTCCAGAAACAGTGTGGACATGTCATGAATTGAAGATATGACTTCTTCCACACGCTTACCCAAAGAAAATCGTCTAGTGATCTTCTTGGTTGTTGCGATATGACCATACCTCTCCCATATTTTGGCATATAATTCCTCATACTTAGCTACTACACTGAAGCCTTCAATCAACACATGATCTTCCAAGGGAGCTAAAAATGGAGGGTCGAAAATGATGCCTGCAACTGAATCCGCGACCAGCAAAGATCCTTTGGCAACAATCGCGCCCGCGGCCACAGAAGTATTTTTCACCATTTGAAGCACAACAGCATGTTCATGATGATCAATCGCTATCTCGGGATTACTAATGGGTGTGGTTTCCGTCGCAGCTACATCCTCACTGTCGTGAATCTCCATCTCATAGCGGTCTTCAGAAGCGGCTTCTTCCTGTGATATCACCAATTGAGTATTTTCTCCATATAAATAAATAAGTCCAAAAGGAAAAACGTGTGAAAACTCACCGATTTATCTATGGGCCCGCTGGAGCTAGAAGAAGACCCATTGCTGCGCTCTGAAGTGCTTTCCCCGTCATCACTGGATTCTGAATCTTATTCTTCTTCACTTTCCTCCTCATTGGCCAAAGGCTCAGTATTACCAGACTTTTCTTCAGAATCCATTTCCTGACCACGTGCAAGCTTGGCGAAGGTGTTTGAGCTGTCGAGACCCTGAGCAAAAAGAAGAAAAGATTTTCAATAGCAACAATCCAGAATGTTCATGCAATTTAGGAAGAAAATCATACGTACTTGCATGTTGGAAGAACTGAAAGTCACCGGGGCTGTCGAAGCCGATTGGAAGCCGCCTGCGCGACTTTTCGACCTTCGCTTCTTTTTCTGTGGACTGTCTTCACCTGAGTTAGAAGATTTCCGCTTACACCGAGAAGGAAATCTCAACAACCCGTGCTTCGCCAAAACTTTAGAGGAGGGATTGCCGCGTGGATCTGTCACAACATTCTGCACGAATTGCTGGATAGAAAGGAACTCTTCCCTCCAGAAATCATTATATTTAAGGGTTGCCACCGATTTTCTCCCTGAAAGCAGAATAGGAAGGCTCTTATGCTCTTCCAGGGCACTGCTATCAAAAACAACTGGCAATAGTTTTTCTGGAGGCGTTGATGGACGGCATAATGGAACCCCCTGATCAAATCCCATATGACGAGCGGCCCGGTCAATATTATATGGGACCGCTTCCAAAGATTCCTTGAAAAAAGATGGTACGTATCCAGGTATGCAGCTTCGCATGAATGTGATTTCTCCAACGGTTATATCCACTCCATCAGAATGCAATGTTATGTCCGAAGCGGAAGCAAAGGTGTTTGGATGAACTATGGACGCATGGACAGGAGCCCAGGGACGGAAGTTTATTGCATTCACGTTGTCGAGAAAATCGACGAGTTTTGAGCTAGGTCTTGGATGCTTCTTCGACCAATGAAGTATCCTAGAGCTGTCACATGTATCAGGAAGTGAAGTTATTGGATTAGGAGCATATTACTTAAAATGCTCCCATAACCATGCTTGATAAAGGCGACACGGACATACGAGCCCACCTTCATGTACCCATTAGAATCATACATGTCTGCTGCAAAGCAATCCATATGGGTGTACAAGGAGCCAAGGAACAAGATGCCTATGGGAAGAGCCACGCCTTTCGCCAATTTGATATCAAAGTTGATGAGATTTTGTCTTATTTCTTTCCTGCCAAAACCATCATCAAAAATATCTCTGGATAACCACAAGGCTAAAAATGCATCGACATGGAGCGTATAAATCCAGCACCAAAGCCGGCTCCGGCTCCTCGGGGAACCATTCAGACACCCACCAAGTGTAAAAGAACTTTTCCTCATTGTCCTTCCGAAAATATTCTTCCGACTTCCTAACCAGAGTAGTGTGCATTTCCTCTTCCTCCTCGGATAAGACGACATCAAGATTCCCAATTAATGGAAGATTCAATAGGACGGATACGCTCTCCAAAGTAATAGTCATCTCACCCCACCTACATATGGCAGTATGAGTCTCCATACACCACCTAGAGATGAAAGTAATCAAACCTATATAATCTTTTCTGATTTGAAGTGTCGCAGACGCCATAACAGCATTCATGATTTGCGCCCCAGTCAGATTAGCCCTTACATGGTCTTGGCCTATCATGAATTTCATCCAGTTATCATAAGAGCACAATGGACTATGACAGATTTTGAGGTCTATGGGAGAAGCCGGATACTCTTTCTTCTGGAGGCAAAACCTCATTATACGCCCTGGATAGACCGATTGGACATCTCTTTCATTCTCTAAATCATTCAGAAGGGTCGCCACGAATTTGGGATGGGTCCTTGTAATTGTAGAAGATGTTGTAAAGAATTCGTCATCCATGTTCGGCTTGGAATTGTTAGCATTTCTCGTTGCGGTGGCAGAACTGCTTTCAGGTGACATCTTAACAAAGTTCCTTATGCTTCTTTTCACTTTCGAAGTAACTACAACAGAGCAAAAATGGAAAAGTTACTACTTTGAAGAAAACCATGCGTGGAGATTTTCTCAAAATCTGGGTACAATAATCGAGAGTCAATAATAGACTTTCTACGGTAAATTTCTCTTTTGGACGCATGTTATAGCACTCACGACCAAAAGGAATGGGACTGATGCTTTCTCAACGGGATACGTGTGTTGCCGCGAGAACATGCTATTAGCCGAAGCCATGCAATGCCGCAGGAAGTATGCCCTCGGTCAAATAACGCTTTTCCGCGGTAGTTGTGCTCATGAATAAGGGAAACCCTACAGCTAGGTTTTATGGAAGAAGCAAACATAGTTATCCGCGCATACATGCTCACCTAACATATTGATTGGTTTCGTCGTTGTTCATGTTGTGGCTAAAACTGCTACAATAGTATGAGCGAGGAGGAATCCTTCATATTGAAAGTATTTTTGTTAATTCATGGAGGTCATACCTATGGCTAGGGTTTACACCAACACAGAAGAGCAAGCAAAAGAAGAAACGTCGAGATACGTACCTGAGATATGCTCGCCTGCTTTATTGCTGCTATTCCCTCCACTGATCTATACCTTTGCTGCTGACACCAAGATGTGGAAACAAAACCAATAATACAAAATAAAAAATATAGGCAGCGCCTTTTATAGGCATAGCATTTTTGGAGTTCGATTAGAGGAAGGTTTCTCGTTTGAGCTGTGCAAAAAGGCAGTCGAGCCCGAAGTAGCAACGCTCCATGACGTCAACAATCCATGGACAATCCCGTGACAAAATTCCGCGTCCAAGCCAGTAGCGCCATCTATGTCGTTCCGTGGTCAAGCCAGCAGTGCCATCTCCTCCTTTCCGTGGCCAAGGTTGCAGCGCCAGGATCAACAGTTTTTGGATGAAGATGCAGCGCCAATGCCAGTACCATGTGGCCAACCCAGAAATACGTCAAAGCCGCCAACACAAGGATCATAGACTACTCATGCCTCCTTCCAAAGGTTACTCGAATTTTCTTGGCAATCTTTTCATGTCTCGCCCTTTAGGTTTTACCCTTGTCTGTCACCATCTCATGCTTATCCCGCAACAATGCCACTGTTACGAGCTAAGCAGGGGACTTAATGTTGATGGTGGTTTTTAGTTCAGGGCTAAATTTGTAAAACCCTGTATTTAATAGGACGTCACTCTGCAAAGAGACAGATCCATGTGAAAGTGATGAGTGTTCAACCTCTTCACTGGCGCATTTATTGAGCAGCTCAATATTTTCTCATGAAATTTACCCAGAATGGTGCATGTAGCAACAATCCCAGATATTCTGTAAATTTTGGCACCTTGCATGTATTATTCAGTTAATATAAGTTTCTTTGAATGCCTTCTGTGCTATGTTCCCCGGCTGAACCCTTAATATTGATATGGCATGACAATTTATATTCACTCGCAGCAGAGTAGCACGAATTTCCAAGTATCAAGGATAAGGTCTATGCATAAAGTATTCAATCAGAAAGCATACTGCTCTCTGGCAATGAACTTAAAGGACTTTGTGTCAACACATAAAATTCAATCAATTTTGTGATAATTCACAAGATTCAGATATTACTCTGACTAATTTTCAAAAATTAGGGTTTTGCGCCTTGCGCAGTATATCAGACCTTGCCTGTCGAAATCAATCCTAGGCAAACTAGGTAATTAATCCGCCATGGATTAGTAGGTGCAAAATCTTGCCCAGAATCAGAAAACAAGAAATAAAGGAGCCGCAGAATAGGAGCAGCAGCAAAGGGAGGCGTGGCCATGCCTTAGGCCAGCCGACGCCATTTTCCATTGGCCACGCCCCATGCTACCTAACCGGACATATTTTCCTCGACCAATCAGGTCGTCTTAAACCCGCCACACGCACATAAGTTGTGGCTGGGCCAATACTTGTCGGCCCTATTCCCCTTCGACCAATCATGTCGTGTTAAATATACCACGCGTACCAGAAGTGTGGCCACGCCCATGCTTGGCTGGACCTCTCTTTTATTGACCAATCAGGTTG
This sequence comes from Papaver somniferum, assembly GCF_003573695.1. Taxonomy (NCBI): domain Eukaryota; kingdom Viridiplantae; phylum Streptophyta; class Magnoliopsida; order Ranunculales; family Papaveraceae; genus Papaver; species Papaver somniferum. Next base: position 172,295,755 of record NC_039359.1, on the reverse strand, counting down.
ATCTAAACCTGCCACAACATTAAGAGAGGTGGTATTGCGTCAAGTGGCCCCTATGCCAAGTTGGCTTCACATAGCCAGCGCCCGCGTCAACACGCCAATGGCATGCCAAACGACCATGCCAAACGTGCCACTTTACCGTAGTAGCACGCCAAACGCGCTAACACGCCATGAATAGCGCACCTACGTGCCAACCCACCTTATGTTCGTGGCCAACGCCATAACAGACTTCAACGTGGTTCTCCTAGCCAGCAGCAGGACCTTTCTCTAGTGGCGATGGATGAAACCCTAATTTCCAGTCATGGCGTAAATTATGCCACTTCGGGCCCCAAACATGCCCTGAGCCGTGCGGACTTAAGAAACCTTAATAAAGGCGCCATACCATAGCCACTCGTGGCAATACTTGCTCATGTGGCCATTTCCACATGATGGCGTGGCTATGGCATCACTTGCACAAAAAGTCATTGTGCCGCGGTCACATGCCGCATGCCGAATGTGCTAATTAGGGTTTCGGCATGCTAAACCCTAATTTAGGCAAAGTTGCTACGCCAACCAAGCTAAATAATGTTCCACGGAACATTGGGATTGATGTGGCTACTGGAACTGATGTTTCCACACCACATTTGAGTCCAACACCAATGTGCCAAAATATGGCTGCCATGGCTACGCCAGGCGCCACTTGCACCATTGTGCTACTGGCATGCGCTGACCATGCCAACCATGCCACCGTGCCACTGGCATGCGCTAAAAGCGCCACTATTCCATTAACATGTATCAATGACGCCACTGTGCTATTGACAGGCGCCAACAGGCTGTGGACATAATCAATGGCCATCCTTTCCCATGAGATACAATCTTAGCCGTCCAAATTCGCCATGGAATTGACAAGCCTGTGGCAAGTTTTTGGCGACCAGCCAAGACAAGCCTAATAGCATCACGTGATATTTTCTGGGACGCTTCCGGTGCATTTATGAGGTTCCACCGGTACATTATCCTAGGGTGTAAAACACTACTTTTCGAGCTCATTTCGCCGCAAAAGCTTATTTCTATAAAAACATCTACAAAAACACAAAATAACACAATAAGTACTTAATCGAGTCTAACAATACAGATTATTGAGAACAAAATAGACACATAAATGCGTCTATCAACTTGCCACACGTAGCATACTACTACACGTTTTCCACGAAAACACTCGAGACATCAAACATGTCAAAAACTGGGGGATACTCATCAAGGTATTGGTCTGGCGGTTTCCAACGTGCGACGTGCAACACGCCCATTATAAGTAAGTGTCAGGAAACAAGATAGTTACTAGTAGGAAGAAGTAATGGGTGTAAACAAATCTGTTTCCTTCATCTTGGAAGCGTAGTTTCTGGCGGTTACACATTACTCCATTCTTCCATCACTCAATCACTCTTAACTTCCTACGAGACCAGGGTGCAATTCAATTATGACTTATATAAATAGGTTTTACCTATTTCCACCAAACAACAAGTTTTGGTGAGAATAACAACACAGTATCCAGAAAATACCAAAGAACTGATAGCTTTCATTCCACAAGCCAGTTTTAAATTCTGATACAAGTCATAAAATAGCCACACCTTCATAATTAACCATTCTGGTCTCAACACCTTCTTCGCTTCCCTCCCTAAGACCAACCCTTCTCCTTCACTTTGTGACCGAAGCAAGACTGGAACGACCATTTATTGGTTTAGGCCAGGATTGTACAGATTGATCTCTTGAATCTAAAGTACTCCCATGCAGTGCATTTGTTTTAGGTTTAGACTCGTTTCTCATCCACACACCCAAATTTTACCAAAACCAGCAGAAACAGTTTTCACCCACAACCAAACACAGATACCAGAAGTTTTTTTAACGAGGAAACCCAAATGCAGAAAAACCCCGGGACCTAGTCCAGATTTAAAACCACACTATATTAAGCCGCTACAGACACTAGCCTACTACAAACTAACTTAGGTCTGGACTGTAGTTGAACCCCAATCAATCTCACACTGATTCAAGGTACAGTTGCGCTCCTTACGTCTTTGATCCCAGCAGGATGATGTACACTTAATTCCCTTATCTGATCTCACCCACAACCAAGAGTTGTACTCAAGTATACTAAAATTCATATATAAGTGACAGAGCTCACTCAGATAGTTGCACTATGGACATCATATTCGGAGTCAAACTAATCACATGGAAAGATTAAGACATGGATATAGAAAAAGATAGATGGTTTTGATGTTTACTAAGTGAACGGCGTTTCCCATATCTGTCTGAAGGCCACTGCCAGAATGAACCTATCCTAATGGACTGAGATATCGGTCTGACTAATATCAACACAACTGGCATATACAAGGGAACCAGTGGTCAATAACTTAAATCTAGATCAACAAACTGGCAAATACAAGGGAACCAGCAGTTGACTACACATAACAATAACCATTTTTTTTTAACTTAACGGCATGAATAGATCTTTTTGATCCAAGCGCATGCTTCTTGTCAGCAGATTACACGATAGTTCCCACGGGTCCCGCATTCCACGCTTGCTTAGGCGACGGAAACAGGGAGAACACACGCATATTGCTATCCAAGTGTTAATACTTATTCCGATTGGTCTAACTGGTCCGGTTTTTTTTTTTTTTTAGTAACTCAGTCACTCTAATTCACCCTAGCAGTGGTAACAACTTGAATCGTGTGCCCCACCTAATCACTTAGAGTACATAGTTTAAAAACAAAATAAAATAAAAATAGAAGTGAAAAGGACTCAACGAGATATGGTGAAACTATCATGTTATTTCTAACACCTGAGCTCTGTGCTTTTGAATAGACTCTTTAGATGTTTCCATCTAATCAGATTGGTTCCTCAACTCCTACAACCAAAATGCTTCCATCCACTTAGATTGGTTAGTGCCATCCTAAATACGCATAAATTTCTAGGCTCTGGAGTTTATTTATTGCAACTAAAAAGTTTCTCCCATACCCCCAAACTTAAATCTAACATTGTCCTCAATGTTCTAAAGATAAAATTAAAAGCACGAACAAGGAGAAACTGTTACCATTTGAAGCAAAAGTTAAGGAAAGATATTACCGTGTTGCATGAGATTGGGTTACCTCCCAAGAAGTGCTAAGTTTAAAGTCTTCAGCCAGACTTAGGAAAGGATTAGTCAACTCGAACCATAAAGTAACAGTCGAAAAACTGTGGGTCTTCAAAACTAAATAGAGCTGACCAAAGGAAACTGCAATGAACCAAGAAAGTGGACAAGAATAGCATGCCCTTACCTAGTTTCCTGAAAACTATCGCTAATTGCGGTTCAGGTTCAGGTTCTATGAAAGGGTCTAAATAGAATATTTTCATTGGCTGCGTTTCTTCATAGATGGGATCCGAATCACTAGGTCTTAGAGTCTGTAAAAACTCAAATACGAACTTAGAATCACGAAGTAATAACCTAAATAATTGCGGATCCTCTAAGTCAATCAGATATGACTTACATAGTTGACCACAGTGAGAGTAGTGGTCATTCTTAGGAAAATGTGTCGATTCTATTAACCTAAAGTACTTAGGCTTAGTCTCAGAACTTAATATTCGACTCATTTGAAACGTTCCCACAGTTGGAAGAAAACTATTTGGTGGGAAAACAAAGTCAATCTGGGTATCATAGCCTGGGCAAACCACATCAACCAGAGGATGGGTTTCTAATAACTGAACTCCTTCATGGACATCATTAGGCTCGGGAAAACGAGTATGAAGGTAATCTTGTAAAATGGTCGAGGCACAGATATCAAGTCCTAAGTGTGGGGACTTTCTGAGAGTTAAAGGTAAGGCACTAGGGAAGTGATAATCACCCCCAAACTTAGAGTTTTCAGTGTCTCTAGATAGACCTCTAATTATTTCTTGAATTTCCGTATATTCAGAGTCCTTAAAATATTCAAGAGATTCTTCTAAGTTATTATCAGGTAGTGCATCTTTACTCATCTCTACGGGTCTACTTCTTCTTCCAAGACTATTGTTTCTAAGTCGCTAGACTCTAAAACAGTATTTTCGAAATGAACCCGTTCCTCTAAACCACTATCGGCTTCGTAATCAAAAGGAAAATCTACATCGTCTAAAACGGTGGTATCCCTAATCAAATCCTCGTCCTTTTGAATAGGTGAATAATCATAAAAATTATTTTTGAACTAGAAATAATATAATCACTATACAGCTCAATTGGATTACTAGACTCCTGATCACTATGCCTACATATTTCAGATTCTTCATTACTGTATCCTCATCATCATAGTACGAAGATGATTGAACCTTATCTAAATAAGTAGTGTCTTTTATTCTAACCTCGTCCTCTAAATTAGGCAAATATTCACTATTTACATCAAGGGTAAAATTGGAAACACTATTTTGGAATGTAAGATTATTTCGAGCAAGTCTTTCGTTCGTCTCAGCCATCAGCTTGAGGGATTCCTCTATAGAAAGTTCACTCATTATTGTAGTTCTTTCGTCTAGAATTACACTATTCATCTCAGCTAACTTACGCGTCGACTCAGCTAACTCCCTGAGGGACTCTTCTAAAGGAGGAATAGGAACAGAGGGATCATAAAAAGGACTACTTTTCAATAGTTTGATTGTATCCTCTAGAGACGAAGAACTAGTACTATAATCTTCTTGCTCGTAAGACTGATGCATGTGTGGATAGTAATTGGGCTCACCAGGGTATGACCCATATCCTTCCAAATGATGGCGTTCCCAACCACTATTCCCAACATGGTCATAGAAAGGATGATGTCCATATTCAAATTCAGGTCGATATTCATTGTATTGGCTTCTATCATACCAGCTCGACATTCTTAAATGCAAGGGAATTCTACACAACCACAAACAAGGCCGACTCGACTCCACCACGCAAAGCAAACCTAAAGATTTCTAGCAAACAAAAAGCATGATGGCTCCACTTAGATTGTTTTCTAGACCAGCTTCTATTCCTTCGAAAAGGAATTCGTTACAATTTGAGCACACCCCTCTGGAATCAATCCGAGCTAATGTAAGTTGAATCGAGGCGAGGGAAGCTTAGTAGAGCTTTGATACCCAAGGCCTCACCGCATTAGAAGGCGGCGCAGTCACGCATTCAACTCACAGAAACCATCATGAACTTTGAAGTGTGCTTAAAGAGGAACCAATATTTTTCGAACGAGTTTCCTATTAAGCTCGTTACCCTATCGGTCTCGTTCTATTCCAAATTTTAAAGCTTGGGTTCGCGTTAGGTTTCGTTTTCCTAAGGCGGGCAAGAAGGGAGCGGTGATGAAATCCGAACCCTTATCTTGTATTATCCAGGCCTTGCCCTTTACTAGGAATTTAAAAACAGTCCAAATTCGTCCTCAATCAATGAATCACCGTAAGGAATACAGTAACTCGCTTACAGGAGATTCGCGAGTGTTTCGATGGACTTACCTCCCGTACCAGACGGGGGATGAACCGTTGAAGTCGACTCGGGACACGACTCCTATGTCATGTACGAACCCGAGGGGCCGAGACGATATAGTAATCGTCGTCCTTCCCTGCACACAGTTTATATAAAAAAATTTTTTTTAATAATACCCTTCCGTAGGGTAAAAAAAAATAAAGTCCAATTGTTTAAAGCCCAAAGTCCAAAATAAATAAATAAAAAATTACAGTTTTCCTCACACACTCTAAAAAAATTAAAAATTAAATCCTAAAATTGTCCTTTTTTTCTTCTCTTTTCGCTTTAAGCTTTAAGCTTTTTCCTCTCCAAGTCCTTAGTGCTCCACTTCGAACCTGTAATACAAAGACACAACCAAAGAGACGTAAAAAAGAACAAATAGAATAATAAAAAAAATAATAAAAAAAAACCCTAAAAATTCTACCTAAGCACAAATCCGCGTCGGCGGCGCCAAAATGATTATGGTTTTTTTTTATGGTTGTAGTAATGAAGGTTAGAACTCTAAGACTTGTGAAGGTGAAGGATTTTTAGATTTATAAAAATTATATACAAGAATATTGACAAATTGGTAGAGAGGTACCGGGACTAATGATTCGGCCAATCTTCATAACATAGGGCTCAATGATTTATTCTCAACAATAATCGCTCAAAACATATATGGACTCTTATTTTGCCAAAGTAGATTCTCAAAACATTGATTGTAAGTGTTAAGCATGGAACATCAAATCACCTAAGCTAAGCATGACCCATCTAATCAAATAACACCCAATTTAATCAAATCATATTTCAATTAATTTTTAATGCAAAAGTCTTAAAAAGAATTAATAAAATTACCCATGTATTAAGCTCGGCCTCCTCCGTCGTCCCAGTGTTGGGGTTTAACTCATCATAGTAAAAATGCTCTCAAAATAATTTATTATGGCTTTAAAATGGTTTACAAATAATGAGAATATGAGAAATACAATAAAACCAGAGAACTACGACCCTCAGTGATAAAATAAGACTGCTGAACCTCTGTCGCAAACGCTGTGTAAAATAAGACTGCCTGATTACGACCCACATTTGTTGTCGTTACTACTGTAGAAAAACGACTGTTGTTGCAGGTCTTTTCTTCGTGTTCTTCATGTTCATCAGCAGCAGCAGCAGCAGAAACCGAGTTTGGGAAAACTCGAATTTCTTCTTCTCTGGCTCTCCTCAGCCCCCCAGACTCTCGACCTCCAACTCTCGACTCAACCCCAGCAACCTATTTATAGCCAACATACCCATCGAATCTCGCTCATTCACTCCATATAATTCTCCATTACTCGGAGAATATTTTTTTCCATTTTCTTCACTGTCAGCCGAGATATGATCTTCTTCATCCCCTCTGCCTGCGCATATGAGCTGTAATACTTCCATAGTTGCATAAACACTTAAGAAGATCAGATATCTTCCCATTTAGTCCACAAAACTTCCCAAAAATTTCTCTCACAGAGAACTCGAGCGTATCTTCCCTGTTTAACTCTCGATTGAAAGTTAGCGGATTCTAGCCAAATTTAACTCATTCCAACGCTCAGGATAATCTTGTTATACTCAATAGATATGACCCAATTAATTCCAGCCATTTAAATTCTCCACAAATCCATCGAAAATCAATTTGAAAATCTGCCAGGGAGAGAATATATTTTCCCGCCAAAAATGAAATTTGAATTATGAGAAGAAAAGTGTCCTCCCCCTAATCTTGAACGGGTGTCCCTTTTAGCAATTGGGGTGGAAATAGTAATCTTGGGGTGGAAATAGTAATTTTTTTGGGTTCCTCCGGTACATTTCTGGGACGCTTCTGGTGCATTTATGAGGTGCCACCGGTTCATTATCCTAGGGTGTAAAACACTACTTTTCGAGCTCATTTCGCCGCAAAAGCTTATTTCTATAAAAACATCTACAAAAACACAAAATAACACAATAAGTACTTAATCGAGTCTAACAATACAGATTATTGAGAACAAAATAGACACATAAATGCGTCTATCAACTTGCCACACGTAGCATACTACTACACATTTTCCACGAAAACACTCGAGACATCAAACATGTCAAAAACTGGGGGATACTCATCAAGGTATTGGTCTGGCGGTTTCCAACGTGCGGCGTGCAACACGCCCATTATAAGCAAGTGTCAGGAAACAAGGCAGTTACTAGTAGGAAGAAGTAATGGGTGTAAACAAATCCGTTTCCTTCATCTTGGAAGCGTAGTTTCTGGCGGTTACACATTACTCCATTCTTCCATCACTCAATCACTCTTAACTTCCTACGAGACCAGGGTGCAATTCAATTATGACTTATATAAATAGGTTTTACCTATTTCCACCAAACAAAAAGTTTTGGTGAGAATAACAACACAGTATCCAGAAAATACCAAATAACTGATAGCTTTCATTCCACAAGCCAGTTCTAAATTCTGATACAAGTCATAAAATAGCCACACCTTCATAATTAACCATTCTGGTCTCAACACCTTCTTCGCTTCCCTCCCTAAGACCAACCCTTCTCCTTCACTTTGTGACTGAAGCAAGACTGGAACGACCATTTATTGGTTTAGGCCAGGATTGTACAGATTGATCTCTTGAATCTAAAGTACTCCCGTGCAGTGCATTTGTTTTAGGTTTAGACTCGTTTCTCATCCACACACCCAAATTTTACTAAAACCAGCAGAAACAGTTTTCACCCACAAACAAACACAGACACCAGAAGTTTTTTTAACGAGGAAACCCAAATGCAGAAAAACCCCGGGACCTAGTCCAGATTGAAAACCACACTATATTAAGCCGCTACAGACACTAGCCTACTACAAACTAACTTAGGTCTGGACTGTAGTTGAACCTCAATCAATCTCACACTGATTCAAGGTACAGTTGCGCTCCTTACGTCTTTGATCCCAGCAGGATGATGTGCACTTGATTCCCTTAGATGATCTCACCCACAACCAAGAGTTGCTACGACCCAAAGTCGAAGACTTGAATAAACAAATCTGTATCACACAGAAAATTCTACGGTAATAGATAAATATTTTTCCACAGATAAACCTACGAGTTTTGTTCCGTCTTTTGATGAAACCAAGGTGAACAGGAACTAATCGATAACCCGGACTTATATTCCCGAAGAACAGCCTAGAATTATCAATCACCTCACAATAATCTTAATCGTATGGTAGCGAAACAAGATATTGTGGAATCACAAACGATGATACGAAGATGTTTGTGATTTCTTTTTATCTTTCCCTATCGGAGATATAATCTCAAGTCAATTCTTTCAATTGAACTCGTACGATAAAAAATGGCAAGATCAGATCGCTCAACTACAAGAGAAGTAGTTTCGTCTGGCTTCACAATCCCAATGAAGTCTTTAAGTCGTTAACCTATAGGGTCTCGAGAAGAAACCTAAGGTTAAAGGAGAATCGACTCTAGCTAATCCAACTAGTATCACATAGGAGGTGTGGGGATTAGTTTTTCTAGTTGCTAGAGTTATCCTTTATATAGTTTTCAAATCAGGGTTTGCAATCAATGTTAGCTTAGTAACAAAGCATTCAATATTCACCGTTAGATGAAAACCTGATTAGATACAAGCTAATATCTTTCAACCGTTAGATCGAAACTTAGCTTGTCATACACAAATGAAATGTATTTCATTTAGGTTTGAGTAACCGTACTTAAACGTGTACACTTAGTTGGTTCACAAATAGTTAACCAATTGTTAGCCATAAGAGCACTTCCATATTAACCGTATTCATCTTCTTCATATCTAGTTCAAATGACTTCAAAAGAACTAGTTGAAGAGTTGTTCAATTGCTTAGGTCTTTATACATAGACACAATTGAAACAAAATCGGTTTGATTCATTTGAATCAACTCATGAATAAGATAGCCACGGTTTGCAAAGATTAAATTCCTTATAATTTATTGTTTAAGTTCATGAACTACCGATTTGAGAAAATAACCAGCTTGGGTACGCACACGGGTATGCGTACCTTAGCAACTGGATTGAGTTGGTTTTTGTTTAAAAACTCAACATAATCTTTCGGGTAAAAAAATTCCGCCAGTACGCGTACGTAAGGTGACTGGTTTACTAGTTTGTAAACTACAAACTCAGCAGAATTTCCGGGAGGAAAAGTTCCGCTAGTACGCGTACCCGAACTGTTTCCTTTACCAATTCTGTATGCACGCATATGCACACACTTGGTTTCTCGTATATGGATTTATACACTAATGTGCAAACACACTATATATGCTTATATCCATAGATGGTTACATAATCTCAATTCTACATTTCAATCATTGAAACATTCTTCTATAATGTTATGATAGTCGTTATCCACAATTATCGTCATCAAAGTAATTTTCAAGAGATTGAAACGTCATCATGACTTTCGTCACGGGTGAAGATGAAAATGGTTAAAGCGAAATCCTACCAAGACATATTTCGAGAAATAGATAGGCGAGATAAACTCGGCTCGAAATAGCAAATGTGTATGTATGAAAACTATCATACTTATATGACTTTTGTCTCAAGAGTAGGAGATAGAGTAGATAGACTTTTGAGTGGTAGATAAGTTCAAGTCTCCACATGCCTTTTAGTCGGATGAAGTTCCACTGGTTCCTTGAGTAGTTCTTCGTCTTCGTAAGATGATCGTCGTGGAGTCTGGAGCTCAACTACACTTAACTATCCTAGTCCGAGACTTAGCTATAAGTAGATTAGAAATCAAGATATATAGTTTTGACAACTAAATTTGACAAACAAGCTTGAGATATAAACGCTTGCGAGTTCTACCGAGCAATGCTCTAACAATAACAATTATCGAGAGCACTTGTTTTCTCATTGTCATCGCTACGGATCTTCAACAACTATGATGCTGAGTTGAACACGTTTAGGATCATGGAGTACTTGGAAGTGACGAAGTTTTCGAGTCGTGTTGAAGATGTCAAGGAGATCAAGCATTTGGATGAGAAGCTACAAATTTTTATTTATTTTGTAATCCATATGTATTGATAGTTTTGTCACTAAAATTGATAAAGAGGGAGATTGCTAGAGAATTGTTCGGTCGAACTCGCGTGCGTTGCTATCTCAAGCATGTTTGTCAATGTTAGTGATCAAAACTATAAGTCTTGATTTCTAGCCTATTTATAAAATGTCTTGGACTAGGACATAGATTGTGTAGTTGAGCTTAGACTTCAAGAAGTTCATCATTTGAAGACGAAGAACTACTAAGGGGAGCTTGTGGAACTTCATCGACAAAAGGTCTATGGAGACTGAAACTCATCTATCACTTGGAAAGTCTATTTATACTCTATCTCCTATATTGAGACATAAGTCTTATTATGATATAGTTTTCTATATACACATTTGAGATTTCGAGCTGAGTTTATCTCGCTTATATATTTCTCGAAATACGTGTTTGCAAGCTTTCGCTTTGACCAAGTTCATCTTATATCATGTGAAAATTATCGAGTAACATCTTACATGGTTTGTATGATACAATCATTTAGTGTAGTCTTGGAATGTTTCGTTATGATTATTTCAATATCTTGAAAACTTCTTTGATGCTAATAGTGTGTGAAAACGGCTATTGTCATCCTCTAAGAAAGTTTCAATGATTGAAATAAAGAGCTTAGAATCATGTAACCATGTTTGGATATAAAAATATTGTGTTATTACATTTGTGTGTAAGTCCAAAACCGGGAACCTGAAATATGCATACATGTATGAGTACTGGCGGTTGTTCGATATCTAGGCAGGCATGCGTACCCGTACGCATACAGGCGGAAGTCTCACGTCCGTGAATTTATCCAGGAGTTTGGAGTGTGAATAGTTATGCGCACCCGTACGCGTACTAGCGTAACCAAACTCGGTCCGGCTACTTTAGTATGCGTACCCGTTTGCATACTTGAGTTGGTTACTTTCTAAAATCGGTTTTGTGCATGAACCTAAACATGTATAAATTAAGGAATGTAATCTTTGCAAACCGTGGCTATAATGTTCATGTATTGATTCGAGTGAATCAAATCGATTTTGCTTCAATTGTGTTCTTGTATGCTTCTATGAGAATATAGCAATTGAACGGCTCTTTAACTAGTTTCATTTGAGTCATTTGAACTAGTTATGGTTAAGATGAATAAGGTTGATATGAGATTAATCATATGGATAACTTCGGTTAACTATTTGTGAGTCAACATGGTGTACACGTTTAGGTACGGTCACATAAACCTAAACGGGGGTACATTTCATTTGTGTGTAACAAGCTAAGTTCGATCTAACGGTTGAAAGATATTAGCTTGGTTGAATCAGGTTTTTCATCTAACGGTGAATATTGAATTCTTTGTTACCAAGGTAACTTGGATTGCAAACACTGATTTGAAAACTATATAAAGTTGAACTCTATCATCTGGGAAACCTAATCCCCACACCTGCTATGTATTACTGGTTGCATAACTAGAGTCGATTCTCCTTTAACCTTAGGTTTCTATCGAGACCCTGTAGGTTAACGACTTCAAAGACTTCATTGGGATTGTGAAGCCAGACCCAAATATTTTCTTTGTAGTTGCGTGTTCTAATCTTGCCCGATTATATCGTATTGAGTACAATTGAAATAATTGACTCGAGATTAATTTCTCCGATAGGCAAGATAAAAGTAATCACAAACATCTTCGTCTCATCGTTTGTGATTCCCCAATATCTTGTTTCGCTAGTCGATTAAGATTCTTGTGAGGTGATTGATAATACTAGGTTGTTCTTCGGGAATATAAGACCGGTTTATCAATTGGTTCCTGTTCACCTTGATTCATCAAAAGACGGTTTTAGAGCATAGCTCGGTTGAACCCACCAAGCGTTGGTATGTCAAGTTTGGTTTTCATATTTTAGTGAATCAAAACTCATGTTAAGAGTCGCTTGATTATGTACTAGAGAAAACTTCGTATAGGTTATCTTGAAAGTATTAGGATATGAGACATTACAAGTATTGCGAAGTCTTGAAGATATGAAGAAGCAAGGAGCTACAACGACAACAATCATCTTTCCACTTGACGTTAGTGATATTTGACTTGAACTGTTTCATTCCCTAACGTATCTTTCAAGTCGTGCATATTGAAAACAAAACTGCGAAGCATATTTGAACTCTAGATAGACATAGTATTAAGGAATACAATACGAGGTTTATTGATTAACCATTAAACTTTATAGATAAGACATCGTCATAATCATTTGAATGCTATTGTGATTATGTATGGGTATGAGGTGAGGATTTCATCCTAGGGAACAATGTTTTACATGTGTTCTAAGGAAATAAGTTCATAAACTTGTATGTGAATCGAAAAGGAAATTGCCAGGTGTTATTGGTTTTGTTATTCATTGCTTATCTTATGAATAACCAATATGTGTGATTGAGTATAACCGCTCACAACTTGTTTGTGTTCTTGGTAGAACTATTCAAAAAGGCCTGACTTATGTATTGATATGACTTTTATTAGTGAAACCGATCTTAAGTAATCACCTGAGATGGTATGATCGGGTTTGTGTTTTGTCTGACCAAATTTAGGAAAGGGGAACCGATCCTAGTAAGAGGTGCAGTACATCACAAAGGGGAACCGGTCCTTGTATGGGGTGCAACAAGGTTTATAGCAGAAAGGGGAACCGATCCTATGAACATGTGGAATACGTTTTTAGGCAAAGGGGAACCGATCTTATGGACATGTGAAACACATATAAGTTAGATACCATATATATGTGGGGAACCGATCCTAGTACCTAGTTAACCGAATGTTAGAAAGCTAGTGTGATTACGCACAATACTCACATGGAGGTAGAATCGAAAATTGTTTTGGTAGAACCGTTAAACCCATGATTGTGATTGAATGTTTGTTTGATCAATCACATAGTTCTTGAAAGTCAGATAAACCAATTCTAAACTTGTTTGGAAGTGTGGCAAATCGGTTTCAAGATTGTAAGTGTGAAAGAGAACTTACAAAGTAAGGATGTCGACATACTTTGAACACGTGCTATGAATGTTTATTTCTCTAATTGTTCAAAGTTATTCCTTAATAGCTAAAGGAAGAAAATCCCAGGATCGAAACATAATTAAGTTAAGAATATTTTAATTAAGTTTTAATTTCATTTTGTAGGGAAATACAAGAATTCATAATGTGCATTTACTAATTAGATCATTATTTTTGGACAGAGCATTTCCAGGAATTATGGAAACCGAAATTGTGCTTTAATGAATATCTTGAGAATATTTTCGGTTTTGGAAATTCCTTGGTGTCTAAACTTCCTTGTCTATGAATACTTGAAGTTTGCTTTTCTATCAAACTAATCCTTCGTAACAACATACTTCCTCTTTGTTGTTGTTACTGGTGTAGCCGCTTATTCGGAGAGGAGAGTAACCTAATTAGGCGAAATCTCTTACGGCCGCTCAGGTTAAAGTATTATTTGGTATTGAGAAGCTCTAGCGTGTACCGTTGGTGGTATACTAGATAATTGACTAATATCTTTTGTTTTTATCGATTTAATTGACTAACGGCGGTTGAAATTTGATTGCACCTAGTTTGTTTATGCTTGAGAATCTTCTCTTCTGATATAAGATTCACTCAAACTAGTTCGGAGTTTCGACAGGGATCTTTAGACTGTTGTTAGTGCTAAAGACGATCTTATGATAATCCATTGTTAACAGACTTCGTCTTGTGCGTGATTGATCACAAGAGATTCAAGTGATTGTGTGCAGGTTTATATTGAATATCTAAGAAGATTTGAAGACGAAGAAGATATTGAAGATTTCTGATTTGTGGGTTCATAATCTTTGGTGTGCACAATACTTGTTTCGGTAAAAGAGGATCCAATTAATAATCGGTTTATCCTTGTGGTAGATTGGATTGAATAATTGAGTAGATCGGCATCAACACAATTCTTTGGATTAAGAATGTTGTTGGCTTAATCTTAAACGATTACTTCGGTAATTGAACATAAGATAGATCTAAGGACCTGACGAAGGATTTTATGTTAAGATAAACAGAAGAGTCCTTGTCCAACTCATATCACTTGGCTGAAGAGAGTTGATACCAAACAGATTTGTTGTTCCTTTACTGTTTGGAATACGAACCAAAGGAAGTGATCCAAGTACGTGACTTATTTATAAGTTGGAGGAGTGTGAATACAGACGGAACTAGGTGAACTATAGGTTTAGTTGCTTGGTCTCAACTATACGAAGTTGGTGTAATTTTGTATAGTGGCTTAATCCTGAGAGTATTCAATTCTGGACAAGGTCCCGAGGTTTTTATGCATTTGTGGTTTCCTCGTTAACAAAATATTTTTGTGTCATTTACTTTATATTTCCGCATTATAACTGTTTTATTATAACTAAAGTAAATTACACATACGTTAATTCATATTTACTTGATAAGTGAATCATATTGTGTTTGGTTAAGTCCGAACCTTTTTTATCAAGTAACATACTTCGTTGTTGTATTTTCTCGATCTCGTATCCGTAGAAGATCACACGAAGTGTGAACTGATTAGTTGTATTATCTCGACTTAGTCCATAGACAATCACTTTCAGAGAAAGGACTTATAAGTAGGAAAAGTTTTAGCTTGAGGTATATTTGGGTACCCTCGCTTTTTAATTGGTATCAAAGAAGGCAAACACTTAAAGGTCTAACAATCTGTGTTTGGTGCGATCCAACCTATAAAAAATTGAATCTATGTTTGATTCATTTAACGTTGAGCAAGAAGATGATATACTTCTTAAAGGACGTTTGTTTTCAAAATCTGAGAAACAACTCTGCACTGTAAGTTCACTAGTGGAACACAACTTAGGAAATATTAACCATGATGTGTTAATAAGAAAACAAACTGATGTGGCTAAGAAGTCAGATTCAGATGACTGTAATGAGATCAAATTTTTCAGAACGCTTGCTGAAAAATATAATCTAAAGGATAATACATATTATTCATCTTCCGAAAAGATCGTCAGAGATTTTTTGATTCATGAAGATGCTGAATCTAAAGGTCTTGAACTTTCTCAAGCCAAAGGAGCTATATTAGTTAAAACAAGGATATGTGATTCTAACCTGCAGAATCTCTTAACTAATATACAACATTATGATTCAAATTTTTGAATCTCTTACAAGAATCATGATGAATACATCTCTAGGGATAATCCCTTGACTAGTATCCAGTCAAGATCAACTGTCATAAATGGTGACAATGATTATCCCTCAGACAGAAGTAAAGATCAAAACTTACACACAAAAGGGAATGATTTCAGATCATGTTGTTTTGTTGTTGATCAACTGTCTAAAATTGGATCCAGGAAACAATCTCATCGAATGATAATGTCATATTCCAAAAAATTCCTGGGTCAATATAAGAGTTATGATTATCACACAACTCAAAAAACTTCAAGTCACAATTATGATCATCAAGATAATTATTCTGTTATATCAGATCACTCCCGTGACACAGTGAAATAAGTTTATTCTTGGAAGAATCCCAAAAGGATAAATATTCAGAAATATCATGATGGATCTTGTTCCATAAATCCTGAGCTATCACTAGCTCACTCCAATAACTGATGTTGGCTTTCGGAATTTCCCTGTGTTGTGCTCAATTCAAATAAAAAGGGAAATTATTGAAAGGAGCACAAGAATATGTTTCCGAATATCTAAACTATTGTTATACTCGGAATATCTTTTCTATTTTTAGAAACATACTCTCGAATCTTTGGGATGTCCCTAAGAAAAATATTTTTAATATTTTCAGTACTCCTAGGTCATGATAATTAGGAGATGTTTCCGAAAGCATATATTTTCACAAATAAATTACCGCGATTAGGTATTTCATCCTTGGAAATCAAGTTTGAATTATTATATAAACCATCTTTTTGGACCGATACTCTCCTATGTTTTGTTTGCGGTCAAAGATGGGTGAAAATACTATTGACATTGAATCTCAACTTCGAAAACTTGAGACCTTCCCAGTTGAGTTCAAGTGTTATTTCTCAAGCGAACATAAAAAGAATCATATTTCTTTTGAACTTATGCTTATGCTAATGGGATATTTTGAAGTCGCTCGTGAGCTTTTGGAAACTGCAGTAGTGAATGAAAAACTGCTCGAGTCAAACCTCTTGAAGTCGATCATGGAATTGAATCTTCTGAAACAAAGACTCAATCATTTGAAAGAGAAGAGAAGATACAAGAATCAAAAAACCGAAGAATCTACGGTAAATAATGGAAGGTCTTCTAGAGATTAAGTTATATGCTGTATTACTTAATCTAGAGAAAAATAGACATCAATTTTTGATTTCTTTCATTGATTGTATTGGTATATTATGAATAAAACTATTATGAATAAAATTATTTGATTGGTAATTTTTCTTGTGATAGTTTTTGGTTTACATAGCCTGTGCTTGAATGCTTTTATCTTATTGCTATGTATGTTTATGGGATGTTTGATTTCGATTTTACCACCTTAATATTCGATCTCATATATTGTGAACCCTTGTGGTTTGGGTGACTTTTTGGTATAGAAGGATTAAGTTCTAGCCCATGTTGGTAGGTTTTATCAAATAATTATGAGGGGTTCTGGTAGAATAATATGTGAAAAAGTCACAATATGTTGAATCGGTTTTGGTTTAACATAAAATCGTATGTGTTTCGACGGTCTTCAACTTTTGTTTGCAATTGTTAAAACCGATTTTCAACCTTTCCATGATAAAGGTTGGTTGTTGTTATTATTTTGTTTTTGCACAAGGATGACAACATGATTATATTTCGATATCAATTCTCCCTGGACAAAGATGCAATCATATTGGAGAAGTGGATGCGAAATTTGAGGTAACAATCTTGTTAGTTAATTGTTTTCCTGTTTAAGAAAATCCTGAGTTTATTTCATATATATTTGTTGCTTTTGATTAACAAAATTTCGTTTCAATTGATGTTTATTCCATGATGTGTGTGTGGATGTGTGTGATTCAATTGGTTCCGGTTAAGAAAAACTATTGTTATCTTGCTTTATTGTGAGGTATAAATTGTTTAGGCTTACAAAATTTCGGTGCAATTGCGGTGCTTTTAATGTTGTTTCAATTGCTTCCGGTTGAGGTGAATAATTATGCAAGTTGATTTATGTTGGTTTGTATGAATTATTTATGGCTTAACGAAATAAAAAGTGTACGGGATGAGTCGTTTAGTCCATTTCGATTCCGGATAAGATAAACTAAGTTAATTATGATCTTAGTTAGACTTATTGAAGTGAGGTTTCGGTTATTCAAGTCTAATCGAATGCCTTAACAAGAAATTCTAGTTAACTAACCTAGTACTTGTCTCGTTTAAAACTGAAAGGTCTAAGTTTATGGATAATTAGAACCTGATGAGAAAAATAGAGTTATCTTTATTTTGGTCTTATCGAATTAAGTGGTTGTTTTTGAAAAATCGGTTTAGCAAAGGGACTAAGGTGCTTAGTTGTTTTTTGTTTTGCTAAACTAAATTGGAAAAATTGTTTCGTACAATTGTTTCCTTGGTAACATATCAAAATAAAACTACTTGTAGTTTCGGTTTTGATATTGGTTATCAGAACATGATGTGTGAAACCCTCGTGCCTACTCTACAGATTGCAAGTCTATTTTAAGATTTGTAAGATTCTTTTCGTGTTGTCCTTTATTTTTTCGTTTCTTTGTCAATTTGTGAGAAAAAGGGGGGAGAAATATATGGAGTAAACAAGTGATACTGGCATTGATTTTATATTAATTGGTATCGCTAAGGAAAAGAACATTGGTGCTTAAACGTTTTATCTAAACAAAAGAGTGAAAGCACAGACTAAGGGAGAGTAACATGTGATATGAATTGGTATAACAAAGACGTGCGGATTGAATATCTACCTATCTTTCTTAGGGGGGGTATTATCTTTTTTATTATAATGTCAACAACGACATTTTCAAGGATTGAATGTAAGCAGTTTATTGTGTTGTTGAATTTGGGAATCAAGCGTATGTGTAATGAATTCTTGTAATTTGTTTATCCATATGATGTAAGAGATTTGTCACTAAAATTGACAAAGGGAGAGATTGTTAGAGCATAGCTTAGTTGAACCCACCAAGCGTTGGTATGTCAAGTTTGGTTGTCATATATTAGTGAATCAAAACTCATGTTAAGAGTCGCTTGATTATGTACTAGAGTCAACTTCGTATAGGTTAGCTTGAAAGTATTAGGATATGATACATTACAAGTATTGCGAAGTCTTGAAGATGTGAAGAATCAAGGAGCTACAACGAAAACAATCATCTTTCCACTTGAGGTTAGTGATATTTGACTTGAACTGTTTCATTCCCTAACGTATCTTTCAAGTCGTGCATATGGAGAACAAAACTGCGAAGCATATTTGAACTCTAGATAGACATAGTATTAAGGAATAAAATACGAGGTTTATTGATTTACCATTGAACTTTGTATCTAAGACATCGTCATAATCATTTGAATGCTATTGTGATTATGTACGGGTATGAGGTGAGGATTTCATCCTAGGAACAATGTTTTACATGTGTTCTAAGGAAGTGAATTCATAAACTTGTTTGTGAACTGAGAAGTAAATTTCCAGGTGTTATTGGTTCTGCTATTCATTACTTATCTTATGAACAACCAATATGTGTGATTGAGTATAACCCGCTCACAACTTGTTTGTGTTCTTGGTAGAACTATTCACAAAGGCTTGACTCATGTATTGGTATGACTTTTATTAGTGAAACCGATCTTAAGTAATCACCTGGGATGGTATGATCGGGTTTATGTTTTGTCTGACCAAATTTGGGAAAGTGGAACCGATCATAGTAAGAGGTGCAGTACATCACAAATGGGAACCGATCCTTGTATAGGGTGCAACAAGGTTTATAGCAAAAAGGGGAACCGATCCTATGAACATGTGCAACACGTTTTTAGGCAAAGGGGAACCGATCCTATGGACATGTGCAACACATATAATTTAGATACCATATATATGTGGGGAACCGATCCTAGTACCTAGTGAACCGAATTTTGGAAAGATAGTGTGACTATGTACAGTACCCACATGGAGGTAGAACCAAAACTTGTTTTGATAGAACCGTTAAACCCATGATTGTGATTGAATGTTTGTTTGATCAATCACATAGTTCTTGAAAGTCAGATGAACCAATTCTAAACTTGTTTGTAAGTGTGGCAAATCGGTTTCAAGGTTTTAAGTGTGAAAGAGAACTTATAAAGTAAGGATGTCAACATACTTTGAACACGTGCTATGAATGCTTATTTCTTTAATTGTTCAAAGTTATTCCTTAATATCTAAAGGAAGAAAATCCCAGGATCGAAACATAAGTAAGTTAAAAATCTTTTAATTAAGGTTAGTAATTTCATTTTGTAGGGAAATACAAGAATTAGTAATGTGCATTTACTAATTAGATTTTCCGAGAGATTTCGATCATTATTTTTGGACAGATCATTTCCAGGAATTATGGAAACCGAATTTGTGCTTTAATGCATATCTTAAGAATATTTTCGGTTTTGGAAATTCCTCGGTGTCCAAACTTCCTTGTCTATGAATACTTTAAGTTTTCCTTTCTAACAAACTAATCCTTCGTAACAACAGACTTCCTCTTTGTTGTTGTTACTGGTGTATCCACCTATTCGGAGAGGAGAGTAACCTAATTAGGCGAAATCTCTTACGGCCTCTCAGTTTAAAGTCTTATTCGGGATTGAGAAGCTCTAGCGTGTACCATTGGTGGGAAACTAGATAATTGCGGTTTATCTTTTGTTTTCATTGATTTGATTGACTAACGGTAGTTGAAATATGATTGAACCTAGTTTGTTTATGCTTGAGAATCTTCTCTTATGATATAAGATTCAGTCAAACTAGTTCAGAGTTTCAACAGGGATCTTTAGACTGTTGTTAGTGCTAAAAACGATCTTGTGATAATCCATTGTTAACAGACTCCGTTCTGTGCGTGATTGATCACAAGAGATTCAAGTGATTGTGTGCAGGTTTATATTGAATATCTAAGAAGATTTGAAGATGAAGAAGATATTGAAGATTTCTGATTTATGTGTTCATAATCTTTGGTGTGTATTTGTACCCTATTAAATTATTGTACGTGCGAACCGCACAAGCTATTTGATATCGGTAAAATGTGGGTTTATTGAGGAAGCCCAACCGGAATTATTGAGGAAGTCCGGAGGTTTATTGAGGAAGCCCAACCGGACTTATTAAGGAAGTCTGGTGGTTTTCTGAGGAAACCCACATAGCTTATTGACGAAGCCCAACCGGACTTATTAAGGAAGTCCGGAGGTTTATTGAGGA
Organism: Papaver somniferum; assembly: GCF_003573695.1. Taxonomy (NCBI): domain Eukaryota; kingdom Viridiplantae; phylum Streptophyta; class Magnoliopsida; order Ranunculales; family Papaveraceae; genus Papaver; species Papaver somniferum. Next base: position 172,274,964 of record NC_039359.1, on the reverse strand, counting down.
AACCAACCCGTGAATTTCTTGAGGAAACCCACATGGCTTATTGAGGAAGCCCAATTGGTTTATTATGGAAACCAACCCGTGGGTTTATTGAGGAAACCCACATGGCTTATTGAGGAAGCCCAATTGGTTTAATGTGGAAACCAACTCGTGGGTTTATTAAGGAAACCCATATGGCTTATTGAGGAAGCCCAATTGGTTTATTGTGGAAACCAACCCATGGGATTATTGAGGAAACCCACATGGATTATTGAGGAAGCCCAGTTGGTTTATTGTGGAAACCAACCCGTGGGTTTATTGAGGAAACCCACATGGCTTATTGTAGAAGCCCAATTGACTTATTTTAGAAGTCATTTTGAGATAATTACAAATCTTGGAAGATATACAAGGATCTTCCAAGATAGATACAAATCTTGAGGAGATAATTATGGATCTTACAAGATAGACTCAAATTTTGGGAAGATATACAAGGATATTCCAAGATAGACACAAATCTTGGGAAGATATACAAGTATCTTTCAAGATAAACATAAATCTGTGGAAGATAGACATTGATCTTCAAGGAAGTATAAATCTAGGTAGTTATTATGGATAACTACGAATCTAGGGTTATTATGGAACTATATTTGGGTTTTTGCCTATAAATAGAGGCCAAAAATCCAACACAAGGGATATGTAATTTAGGTTAGTTAACCCGGGGAAATTCCTTTGTATCATCATAATCAATAAAACATATCTCCGTTCCACCGTGGATGTAGGCAACACTTCCCGAACCACGTAAAACCTTTATCTTCTTATTTGCTTATTCGTTTTTAATCGTTTTTTTACCCTAATTCATTATTATCATCATCAAATCATCGTGTTTAGTGCCTAAAAGTAATTTTGGGTACAAACACTGTGCACAATACTTATTTCGGTAAAAGAGGATCCAATTAATAATCGGTTTATCCTTGTGGTAGATTGGATTGATTAATTGAGTAGATCAGCATCAACACAATTCTTTGGATTAAGAGTGTTGTTGGCTTAATCTTAAACGATTACTTCGGTAATTGAACATAAGATAGATCTAAAGACCCGACGAAGGAGTTTATGTTAAGATAAACAGAAGAGACTTTGTCCAAATTAAATCACTTGGTTGAAGAGAGTTGATACCAAACATATTTGTTGTTCCTTTACTGTTTGGAATACGAACCAAAGGAATTGATCCAAGTATTTGACTTGCTTATAAGTTGGAGCGTGGGAATACAGACGGAACTAGGTGAACTATAGGTTTAGTTGCTTGGTCTCAACTATAAGAAGTTGGTGTAATTTTCTATAGCGGCTTAATCCTGAGAGTATTCAATTCTGGACAAGGTCCCGGGGTTTTCTTGCATTTACTGTTTCCTCGTTAACAAAATCTTGTTGTGTCATTTACTTTATATTTCCGCATTATAATTGTTTTATTATAATTAAAGTAAATTACACAAACGTTAATTCCTATTTACTTGATAAGTGAATCCTATTGTGTTTGGTTAAGTCCGAACCTTTTTATCAAGTAACATACTTCGTTGTTGTATTGTCTCGATCTCGTATCCATAGACGATCACACGAAGTGTAAACCGATTAGTTGTATTATCTCGACTTAGTCCATAGACAATCACTTTCGTAGAAAGTACTTATAGGTAGGAAAAGTTTTAGCTTGAGGTATATTTGGGTACCCTCGCCTTTCCAGACGGAACAAAAACAGATTTTTTCAATCTATAGACTTTTCTGTGTGAGACAGATTTGTTTATCAAGTCTTCGACTTTGGGTCGTAGCAACTCTTAGTTGTGGGTGAGATCAGCTAAGGGAATCAAGTGCGTAGTATCCTGCTGGGATCAGAGACGTAAGGAACGCAATTGTACCTTGACTCAGTGTGAGATTGATTAGGGTTCAAATACAGTCCAGTCCGAAGTTAATTGGTAGTAGGCTAGAGTCTGTAGCGGATTAATACAGTGTGGTGTTCAATCTGGACTAGGTCCTGGGGTTTTTATACATTTGCGGTTTTCTCGTTAAAAAAACTTCTGGTATATGTGTTATTTCTTTTCCGCATTATATTTTGTTATATAATTGAAATATCAAAATTTGTGTTTTTAGATCAATCAATTAGAATATCCAACCTTTGGTTGTTGATTTAAATTGATTGACACTTGATCATTGGTCTTTGGTACCATTAAAGTTGTTTCATATAATAATCAGGCTCACGGATTTCTATCTGTTTGATTTGCTGATTACATTGTGAATCAAAGATATTAAACTATTTGATATACTTCACTTTAGATTGAGTCTGACTGTCTAGTTGATTCTCTAGAAAGTATATTGGAGTAAGTCCTCCCAGATTGCCAAATGAATTGTTGGGCATGGTTGTTAGACCCCCGCATTTTCAATCATGGTTCTAGCCTTTTCGGTCTCTGGAGCAACTCCAACCATAGTATATGGATCAACAAGAATTTTTGGAGAAAATTCAATCATGACCTAAGCGTCAACAACAGTCTCAGAAGCAACATCCAGCTTCATCAACTATCCATTCTCTGAAGTGTTACTCAATGTATCGGACTTCTCCAAAAACTAATGATTCATATCAAGATATGTAAACATGAAAAATATGTTCATATGAAAGTCTTCCCAAAGCTTGCACGACGGGGGGAACAAGCCAAAGTCTTCTACAAATTGTTCTCATCACTTCTAAAAATGAGATACAACACACTTCAAGCCATGGGTTTACAAAAACGTACCAATGGGTGAGGAATGGTACAATGCTTCCTCAATAAAAGATGTTCGTATATGTCTCTTCTACTACATACCAAAAGGGCGCATCAATCGGACATACGAGCTGAAAGATATGGCCTCCACACTCAGGTTCATGAAATCTGAAAATTTTGTACGGGATTACAAATTACAAATGTGCATGCTTCGTTGGCTGACTTAGACCACTCCAAATTGAGTGATTCTTTTTCTCATATGATAAATCAGTCTCTTAGCTTCAAAAGTTGGGGTCAAGCACCGAATTCCAACTTTGTATGAGGTCCCTACAGCTTCCCGAGCATACGACATGCAAGCAGCAATTCTTAGACGGGATTCATTACCCCCACAGTCGATCGAGGTCCACTTAGTCCTTCATCAAGGTACCTCCAACTTCGATCACCTAGGTCTTTTCATCATATTTTTTGTACCTGGGTCCTCTATTTATGTCTTTCCAGAAGAAGGGAAAACGAAAGGGAGAGATTTATAAAAAATACAGGGACTGACGGTCCACTAATCATGACGATCAGTTTCACAGTCCAAGACCCGTGGCACCGGACTCTCCTGTGATAATCATTCATCGTAGAAGGAATGCTATTACAGGGACATGCAACCATGGTCATTACATCATCCTCTCTTGAGAGAAACCTCAGTTATGGTCCCGTGACCAGGGTTTCAGAAGTGATGTTTCTACGACTGACGGAAACAAAAGATGGCACTTCAAGCACCATGCTCATGTATCAATCAAGGAGTTCGTATTGATACATGAGCATTGAAATCCTTCATCAAGCGTTCAAGACACAAGAAAATAGTCTAAAGACACAACAGGGATCTGGTATCAATTGTTGAAGAATATAGGAATGGGTCATATACCATTCTCTTCGCATGGGTGTCCTATACAACATATCCAAAATTCACGATAGTTGGATGAACGAGCAAAAAGATGTGGCCGAAACATCAAACTACATGACAGCTGAAGTTTCTGAAGACTTTCTAGATGTTTAATGTTTTGTTGATTTCAACCACTAAACGTGCTCAAAACTCAAAAAGCTTCTTTGAATAAATCTAGGAAATTTCCAAGGCATCAAAAAGTTGGGGTAGATCATCAAAAACGGACATCGTATGAAGATTCTACAGCATTTTCAATGAAGACCTAACTTCTGAAGTTTCTGATGACGAATTATGACAAAATCTTCATTCATCCACATCTGAATCAAGAGAACAACATTAACGCAAGATCGAACTTCATCTTCAGCTGCTAGTCTCACTTTCTGAAGCTGTCGTCATTTTGCTGATAAGCTGCAAGATTTTCATCGTCAGCTTTCTCTTCTGTAATAACTCATCTCGTCTTTGCTTCTCTTCTGCATCCACTAAGGCTAAGAAAGCGTTGATTCCATCACAGACGACTCCCATATGATCAAGAGACATACCTTGTATCAGCTTTCCAGCATCTCTGAAAAGTTGATTCACTTTGGCATGAACACCTGTAAAAGTCTTCATCTTTGACTTGATATTTCTGGAGCGTTCCCTGGAAGAGCCAGAAGGGTGGTTGTAACTGGAAGTCACCATTATCTAAGGCGAAAGACATGGAGTCATGGATATACCAATAACAAACACGCAACAAAAATGGTAACACTCCAACTCTTACCTATTTACAATTTCACTAATAGTAGTGAACTTAGAAAAAAGTTTTAAGAACTTGCTCATTTCTTCAGACCTGCGAAGACGGGCAAAGTCCATTATTCAAAAAATCATAAATTGATTTTCATAAAACCGTGAACAACCCACGTAAATTTTTACTGTGTTAACATTCACTGATTTTTCAAAAATTGGACAGACGTCCATTCTACAATTGTGAAAACTGACATACATACATTATTCCACCATGTATAATTGTCTACTTTCAACAGTTGTTCAAAATCGAAACATTGATTTTACAAAAATATATATATATATTTTAACGTGAAACTCATGTAAATTTGAAAAAATAATATATTTTTGCTCCCTCACGCGAGCATCCGTCTTTGAAACGAGAGTATATTTTCAAAAAATTTGAACGCTCACATTTCGAAAATAAAATTTTTCATGAAAGCTCATAGACAAATTTTTTATTACTAACAGACGCACGTCTATTCAAAAAAAGAAAATCCCTCATATGCTAGGGATGATTACTCATTTCTTAAACTAACTAACGAACGAACATTTGTTCCTAAACCGACCAAAACTGGACATACGACCGTCCAAATCATCAGTGATTCATCTCTCCATGCTCACGAGATGACACTCTACCATACTGTCAGAGTCCTTTCCTGGGCATTTGCTCGTACATGGCACCATTGGAGCAAATCGGGGATTCTGAGAATACATTTGTACGACTGAGTTCAAATGCTTGTCTCGTCAACTGGAAAATCACCATTTAATGCTTACTGCGGAACATGACTGCCCCTCACTAAGCAGGGGACTTAATGTTGATGGTGGATTTTCGACAAAGGTTAAAATCGTAAAATCATGATACTGCGTGTTTCTGACCCGGCTTCAGGAGCGCACGTGATAATTCATGTTTTACGATCTGTGAACCATTTCACGATCTCTGACTGAGTGAGCGTTCCTCTCAGAGCAATGATGAATATGTTTCTCGAAAGGCCTCCAGCTGAGCGTTTGATGCTACACATATTTCATCATACCTCTATGTAGATACAAATTATTGGGCGGTTCTCTAGACATAATTATTTGTTAGAAGACTTAACGACTTCAGGACGTCACGTTGCTCGATGTTCCCTGAATACATAGAGAAACCCACCTCTACATAGAATAATGATTGGGCGGTTCTCTAGACATAATTATTTGTTAGAGGGATTAACGCCTTCAGGACGTGACGCTGCACGTTGTTCCCTGACTATGTAGAGAGACCATGTATATATTCAGGCGTCTCTCTAGACATAATTGTTTGTTAGAGGGCTTAAAGCCTTCAGGACGTCACACCGTTTGTTGTTCCCTGACTATACACCCCTCAAAACGAATATGATGCTTCAAACTATCTCATATCTCGATTCAGTAAATAGATTAATTATATCGTGACATTCATCCACTGAATTCCTAGAAAATAATCTATTATATCTCATTACTCCGTTCCTCGAATCCCCCAGATGGATTCATGGATTAGTAATAGATAACCACTTTATCTCATTACTCTGTTCCTTGAATTCCCCGGCTGAATTCCATGGATTAGTAATAGATACACAATTCATTTTTATTACTCCATTTCATGAATCATTCTCCGCTGAATTTCATGAATTAGTAATAATTACTCAACAACCGAGCGTCTGGACTATCATCGAGTAAGCCCCAAGAAAATAGTGCAGTGTACTCAACGATGATGCACGAACAAGCATTCAAAATATGGACAAACGAGGAAACCCACACAAAATAGGAGAGAGAAAATAATAATAAAAATATTAAGAGGCGCCAAGGGACCAGGCCTACCGGTCGGCTGGTCATGCTGTCGTGGCCGGTCACCCACGCCTCTTCCTTTATTTTTCTTATTTTATTATTTTCATGATCTCACAAAGACTCCTTCATTCGAGAAACTTTCCTTGTTTGAGAAAAACTGACGGTTTCTCCATATTTTCCTTCAAATATGAAAAATAATAAAAATAGGGGAAAGTGTCACGGAACCGGGCTACCTAGCCGGCCGGCCGTGCCCTATCCGTGGCCGGTCCCACACTTTGCAATCCCTTGTTTTCATAATTATTATTTCCCTCATCTCATGAAACTCCTCCGTTTGAGCAAAAACCTTGATTTTTTTTTCATATTTTCTCAAATATTGCTCAAACCATGAAAAAGTCAAATGGTCACATGACCGACTAGGCTATTTACGAAAAGTATTAAAATATTTTATTTTAATATTCTCAAAATATTGATCAAACAAGCAAAGTTCTACTTGCTCATTCGAGCAAAATCAAGGATTTTAGTCAAAGATCAAACTCTTATGAAAATCCAAAATATTGCTCAAACGCACACCAAAAAATACCAAAACTCTCAGGACTGAGACACGGATATTAAGGCTTGCAAGGAGCCGGTCTCACACATTTTTATAATTTTGACCTAATTTTCTCAATTGCTCATATTGGGTCCAAACTCTTTCCAACCAATTTGGAATTTGCTCAAACGACCATCAGTTGGTCCCACGACCACCAAGCGCCGGTCTCATACCCTCTTGGTTGGCCCCTCAATTCTCCATAATTAGGTTTTATCGCCTAATGCTCAAACGAGCAGTATTCTAATAAATGATTAAACCAGCATTTAATCATTCTTTCACCAACCAGTCAACAAAGGACTTTGGTGCACGCTCGCTCGAGCACTTGGGCGCTACATGGTCGTCCATCGTCCCATGTAGCCAAACACTCCTTCACTTAGTGGCCTATTTTCAGTAAATCATCAATTGATCAAAATTAGGGTTTCGAACAAATGCTTTGCAAATCATGATTTTGAGCGATTTCAAACACTAATAAATTTATGTTGACCCAACAATCAACATCTGGATTATTTATATAATATTTGGTAGGCTACCAATATTTTAATTAATATTTTATTGGGTCACGTTACCAATAATTCATCGAATGAGCAATACTTGCTCAATTGCTCGAATATTGATCCAACTGTCAATATTCAATAATTTATCGAATTGAGCAATACTCGCTCAGTTTCTCGAATATTGATCCAACTGTCAATATTCAATAATTTATCGTTGAATATTGATTCAACTCAATATTCAACAATTCATCGAATTTACAATATTTGTTCAGACGAGCAATATCAACATCATTCAAGAACTATACGTTTGACATGTTCAATCCATCAATCACTAAGCATTCGTCAATCATGCTCAATTCAACAAAACTTAGACTCACTATGTAATCAAGTCAACGACTGACTAATCAAGTACACGTCTGCTTTACAGACTCCACGTTCGTGAGACATCAATCACGTCACATGGGGGATATCAATTAGGGTTTTAGTCTGGCGGCCTACAGTACGTGTGTTCATCCACAATGAGAAATGTGAGTAAGTCGTGCAAGCGATTGAGGGAGTTAGAAAAGTAGTGGATGTATGATCAACCAAGTCTCCACACGACATGGAACTTATTTTACCACGATCTCCCACTTTCCCACACTTTCCCTTAAGAAACCGTCACACTTACTGGGATCAATGTGTTTACTATTCTGACAATATAAATAAGAAATCGATGACTGAAACACAATTTCTCTCGATCGAAACTTATTTACAGAACTCAACTCAGTAGTTCATCAACATACACAATCTTTGATCATCATTGATCCCACACAATTCTCAGCTTCCCTCTTACAAATCAACCCATCTCCCTCTTTGTGACCGAATTGACTCTGGAACGACCATTGACTTGGTTTAGGACGGAGTCCTACAGATTGATCTCTCGAACTCAAAGCACCCCCGTGCAGTATATCTGTTTGAGGTTAAGCAGTTTACTCGGTTGAGGAGCCTCCGTCACACGGTTGTCTCTATTCCTAAAAAACCAGCGAATCGTTTCCCCCCCCCCCCTACATACACATATTCCGTTTGATGTATACAATCAGAATGTATTATGATTTCCAGGCGATAATTGACAAGAATAACATCTAAGTTACAATATCAGTATAATAAGATGATTAATCTTATTCTTAGCTTAGTGAATCAATTGTTTTCAACAATGAGTTTCAGACCACAAGTTAAATTGATATTTACAGGATTGGAAGTGTTGTAATTTATTATGACCTTATAACACCATGAAATTGGAACCAGCTCAACAATATGTGATGTTTTACTTTGGTCAAGACTGATTACTAAGAACCTTCCTTTATCCAGAGTCAATTACCAAGTTATCAGGATATCAAATACTTTATGGATAAATCACGGAACTAATTATAGTAAAAACAAAAATAACCTTCACTACTGGTTGTCCCATCTCAAGAAATAATTACATGATGGGGTGATGCAAAGATCTTGTTAACAATAGGTTGGGTGAGCAAAATACTCACAAACCATATTGGCCAAACAGTCTTTCTTATTTGTTTATTCCTTCTTGTTGTGATCAATAGATTGTACTCCATAATCATTAGGAGCAGTCAATATCATTGCAGTAAACGTGTAAGACTTTTTGACATGTCCGAATTCTCCACACTAAAGAAAATTTTATTAGTGTCTGAAAATTGCAAGGACTTATCCTTTCTCAAGATCAATGCAAGGTGTTCCAAGAGCTTAAAAGTTTTTTCAAAATTTATATAATAATATTTTAAGACATCGTAGCATATTACTTTTAACACGACGTTTGTTGTTTTTAACCTTGGCAAAGGACTCTTTATTTTTTCATGTAGATCTTTTACCCTCAACCATGACATTGGTTGAATCGAGGGCTCTCCAACGGACAGACGACCCTGAGGAAAATAACTCTGAAAAATCTTAAAGGAACTCTGGTGTAGTTACATGTGAACAAAAAAAGTTTCCCAAAGTAGTTTCCCATAAGGATATAATTTCAGGATCAATCAAACACGAACTTATTAGGTTTCACATGCTTGCTTGCTCTGATACCAATTGAAAATGTGGGGGTACCAAAATATACCACAAAAAATTTCTTTGGAAACATGTATGGACTAAACTCAAACACAATTCCGAGAGTTACAACTTAATGAATCTCAATTAGGAATTATATGAAGAGTTTATATATCTTTCGCTCACAATCAATATGTAAACAGAGACAAGTCCGTGAACCTGATTATACTGTGAGAGTTCTTGGACGAATCCAGAGATCAATATCCAAAATCAATAAAGTTGTATCCAATAATAATAATGGATGTATCTACTTTGATTGATTTACATATAACCTGTAATATTTCAATAATAAAGACAAACAATATAATGTGGAAAAATAAATAACACAGACACCAGAAATTTTGTTAAAGAGGAAACCGCAAATGCAGAAAAGCCTCGGGACCTAGTACAGATTTGAACACCAAACTATATTAAGCCGCTAAGACAGTAGCCTACTACAAATAACTTCCGACCGAAATGTAGTTGAGACCGAATCCACCGTCACAGTAATTCAATTACGGTCGTGCTATTTACGCCTCTTGAATCTCGCAAGACTCTGCGCAATTGATTCCCTTGGTTGTCGTCTTTTACAGCCTAAGAGTTGATTCAACTCCATTGAAGACTTTAAACCAATCTTCCTCCCACAAATAATCCTGTATGTGATTTCCGTTTTGATCAAATATCAAGGTGAGATAGGAAATTGTTTGCAGTAGACAAAGTCTAGGAAACCTCAAAATCCGGTACTTACGACTACCGAAGAGCAGCCTAGATTATTATTCACCTCACAAGTAATAATTACTCTAATTTCAACAAAGAATCGTTATAGAGGAATATACTTGTGGAATAACAAAATCTGAGACGAAGAAACTTTGTGATTTTTATGTATTTCTCCTGATCGGAGTGAGACTCAACAATCATTAGCAAGATCAGGATACACGAACTATCAAGATAAAGATAATCGAACTTGGTTCACGAATCCCTAAGCGAATTCTTTTTATTCGCTAAACCTAAAAAGTTTTAAAGGAAAGGACGACTCTAGGTTACAACTAGGATACACAAGAATAGTGTTAAGGATTCAAAAATTCCAGTTGCTTGATGTTCTCCTTATATAGACTTTCAAGATCAAGGTTGCTTTATATTTAAGCTAAGGTGGTTTTGGAATCAAGCAATCAATATTCACCATTAGATGAAAACTTGACTTGAGATTAACATAACAGAATATACACTCTGGTTAGGATGAACCGTAACCGAACCATGTACAATGACTTGTTCATGAAAGGTTAGCCGAAACTAGCCAAACGAACTATAAGCTTAACCATTTTCATATAATACTTTAAGAAATTATATTGAGTCACAACCATAAGTTATAATCCGATCAAGTATGTCTAGATGTATTTTCTAGAGAGTTGTTCAAATGCTGATTATCTCATAGAACTAATTCTGATGCATCTGAAAACATTCGACATGGTAAATACGTGTACTTACTTCCAGTTCATGAGTTATTTTGTCATGGTACGTGTACCGGGTTTGTATACCCTTAAGATGAAACGAGTTCAGGAGTCCACAGAACTATGTGCACCATCCCGAGTTCACGAGTCAACAGAATTTTTTGGGTTTGCATACTTGGTATGTGTACCAAAAGTCGTTGTTGAACTATAGCTACGCCGGTACGTGTACTGGGTACATGTACTACAGCTCCGAACCTATAACAATTGTGCTAGTACACAAGATGGTACAGTAGTTTTATATCTCTCTAATGATTAATTTGAAACATTCCCCAATAACATCAATGACACATATCATTGTTCCAGGCTATTTTCAAATGATTAACTTGAATCATGATATATGTCAAAAATAATAAATTGTTTTTAACCAAATTTATCAAGTATGAACAAATGTTCTTAAGCTTAGTCAACATCTTTCGAGAATAATTAACAAGATAAACTTGTCTCCAAATTTTTGTTGTGCATGTAAAGTCCAATTTAGTCATGCGACATTGTCTTATAGATAGAAAGGTGAAAACTTGAGTAATATGCGGTTCAGTATTCACTTACCTTTTGTTGATGAAGTTCTCCATAAGCTTCGGTTGATCTTCGCCTTTAAACGGTAGAATGCAGTGATGTATGGTACTCAACTGCACACTTCTATCCTAATCCGAGACTTGACTAAATGTAAACTAGAAATCAATATATAGTTTTGATCAACTAAATTTGACAACGATCTTGAGATAGCAATACTTGTGAGTTCGACCGAGCAATGCTCTAAAAGTTCCAAAATTGAAGAGAAACAATAGTAATGGTGATTCTAACTTTAATGAATATATATATATATATATATATATATATATATATATATATATATATATATATTGAAAAGTCGGGAGTCTAAAAAACACACCCAATATTTCGTTTAGGCAATCTATATGGACTAACTCCAATATAATTCCAAGAGAATCAACTAGACAGTCAGACTCAAACAAGGAAAATATATCCAAGAGTTATTTCTCAAATCAATCTGCAATCGAACATATAGAAATATGTGACCCGGATTAATATGAGAAATAACTTGGTTGGTACCAAAGACCAATATCCAAGTGTCAATCAATTTCAATCAACAACCAAAGGTAGGATTCACCAATTGATTGAACTACGCACAACCTGTGATATTTTAATTATATAGAAAATATAATACGAAAAAGAAATAACACAAACACCAGAAATTTGTTAACGAGGAAATGACAAATGCAGAAAAACCCCGGGACCTAGTCCAGATTTGAACACCACATTGTATTAAGCCGCTACAGACTCTATCCTACTACAAGTTAACTTCGGACTGGAATGTAGTTGTGCCCTAACCAATCTCACACCGATTAATATACAGTCTCGTTCCTTACGCCTATGTATCCCAGCAGGACTCTACGCACTTGATTCCATTAGATGATATCACCCACAACTAAAAGTTTCTACGACCCAAAGTCGAAGACTTGATAAACAAATCATCTCACACAGAAAAGTATATTGAATAGATAAATCCGTCTCCCACAGAAATACCTACGAGTTTTTGTTCCGTCTTTTGATAAATCAAGGTGAACATGAACCAATTGATACACCAGACTTATATTCCCGAAGAACATCCTAGTAATATCAATCATCTCATAATAATCTAACTGTATGGTACCGGAACAAGATATTGTGGAATCACAGAGAATGAGACTAAGAGCTTTGTGATTACTTTTTATCTTACCTATCGGAGATTAAATCTCGAGAAAATTTTAGAGAACTGAACCAAGAATTCTCTTTCTTCATCATCAATCGAATCACTGTTCGCGACCCAGGATTCTTGAACATTATAGCCACGGTTTGCAAAGATTGCATTCCTTATTATACAAATGTATTTTTTCATGAGTATGTAAACATACATAACCGATTTTTGAACTTAACCCACTCAGGTATGCAAATAGGTACGCATACCTAAGTTCCCGGACTTGTTCTTGTTTTCCAGTACGCAAACGAGTACACATATTGTCGTTCATGACTGAACTCAGTTGAATAAGTACGCACGTGTATGCATATTATAGTTCTCGGACTTCAACTGTTGAATCAGTGCATACGAGTATGCATACTAAGTTCTCGGACTTGGAATACACATGCAACAGTTAGCATAAAAGTATGCATATTGTATTATATCTAATCAAAGGTTAGTTTTTCTAAATTCCCATTTCAATCATTGAAACATTCTTGGAAGATGAGAATAGCTGTCTCACACAAACTATTAGCTTTAAAGCAATTATCAAGTGATCATGAAACATTCCGAGTCTACATCAAATGACCGTATCACACAAATCATGTAAGATGTTACCATGCGATTTTCACATGATCATCTTTTGACTTTTGTCAAGAATAAAAGATGAACTTGGTTAAAGCGAAAGCTTACCAACACATATTTCGAGAAATATGTAAGCGAGTTAAACTCAGCTCGAAATATCAAAGGTGTATAATGTAAAGTCTATATAGCTATACAACTTTTGTATCAATAGGATATAGAATAGAAATAAACTTCTGAGTGATATATGAGTTCAAGTCTCCACATAAATTTTGTTGATGAAGTTCCACAAGCTCCCCTTAGTAGTTCTTCGTCTTCAATCGATGAACATCGTGAAGTATAAAGCTCAACTAGACATTCTATCCTAATCTGATACATAGCTATAAGTAGACTAAAAATCAAGACTTATAGTTTTGACAACTAAACTTGACAAAAAAGCTTGAGATAGTAACGCTTGCGAGTTCGACCGAGCAGTGCTCTAACATATGTATATTAAAATAGCGTACATGTATGGAAAACAGTAGAACCCAACTTTTACCTTTTTTGATGGTTTTACTAGTAATTGGAGATGTTAACAAAAAAAAAAGTGCTTTGAAACCTTCCTGTTGCAACAAGAAGGATACTTGGAATACCTAAGAAGATAATGGTAGTGTTAGAGCATTGCTCAGTCAAACTCACAAGTTTTGTTATCTCAAAATTGTCGTCAATATTAGATGAACTAAACTATATCTTGATCTCTAGTCTACTAAGTCAAGTCTCAGATGAGGTATAAAAGTTGGTAGTTGAGTATCAAACATCATTGAATAACCCTTCAAGACTGAAGATCGAAGAAAACATTTGGAGAACTTCACCAATAAGGTATGCGAAAACTGAACCATTCTATTTAGTAACAAGCTTTCCCATTCTATCTATATGAGACTGTGTCATATGACTTCTAATATATTTATTTGAATAAAAAAATTTCGAGTCAATCTTTTCTTGTTAAACATCTCGATATATGATTTAAGCAATGGATGTTCGTGTTCTTTAGAAATCTTAGTTCGAAACAAATTATTATTCACGAACTAATGTTGTGGATCGTTTGAAAATTTCCCGATCAATGATATTTATATTTAAGGAAAATGGGGAGGTTTCAAACATCAAAATAGAGTATTTCAGAACTACTGAAATCTGGACTCAGGGTAAGTTGGCAAACAATCTTGCAAACCATATATATATATATATATGTATCTGATGTTCCGAATAAAAGAAGGTTGGCAAACCAGTTCGCAACCCGTAAGGTTCTGAATGAGACATTTCACCAACCCCGTTCAAGAACTGTTGTGATATGAAATTGGTGAAATTCCAACGATTGGCGAACCCAGTTCATGAACCATTGACATCTGATTCACGAGTCGGTAAACGGTTCACGAACCGTGGCGCCTTGAATTCATGAACTTCCTAAAAATTCACGAACCGTTTCACCAACAGTTCCAGTAAATATTAGCAGATGCTTTAAGTTTCTTTTTTTTTTATGTTTAACATTGCTATGACTCTCATAAACACCTATAAGACATATATGATCACTAAAACACCTTGTGTATGTGTATCATGATTAAAGTCTTAAGTGTTTAAATGAACACGATATTGCTTATTAGTTTGAAAGGCTTATTTGCCAAGAACTATCATTATACACGGTTTACATACCCGGACCACTATGTATATTCTTCTATGTGATTTCAAGACAAACTTCTCACTGCTTACTTGAAACCCTAACTAGAGATTCATCTAAACAGATAAAACTTTTACTTGAATCTCAAGTTATCTTAGCTTGAATTCTAAACAACCCACGGTCTAAAACATCTACAAGTAAAGACACTCATTCAACTAGAAAATTTAATACATGACACTATGTGTCCTAGTTCATTGCTAGAGTCTTCCTCTATTGACATATGTTTCCTTTGGTAAACATAATTAGGTCTACGACTGAAAGACTTCATTTATAGATTCGTGAAGCCAGGTCCGACTATTTTTACCTTAGTTGTTCGTGTATCCTGATCTTTTTCTTTTTGTTATCAAGGTTTTCGTAATCTCTTTCACGCAAGATAGATAGAAATCACAAAGTTCTTTGTGTCTCAGACTTTGTGATTCCTCAAGATAGATATATGAAAACTATTCTTAATTGATTAGTTCGCGATTGTTCTTGAGAGGTAGTTAAGAATCCAGGATTCTCATCTAAATGAGTGTAAGTATTCCGTATTTGTGAGGTTTGCTAGCTTTGTGCATTGCAAACATATTTCCAAGTCTTGATCTTTGATCTAAAGCGAAATCAAATAGGATTATCTGTTAAGGAAGATTGGGATTAAAAGTCTTCCCTTAGGTTGAAGTAACTCTTAGGATGTAAAGGACGTTAGATAAGGGAATCAATTGCGTAGAGTGTTGCGAGGTTCAAGAGACGTAAGGAGCACGATTTCAGCTGAATTGCTTGGAGGGTGAATTGAATTTCAGCTGTATTCCCGTTCGAAGCCTAGTGTCTGTAGCGGCTTACTACAGTTTGGTGTTCAAATTGGAACGAGGTCTCGGGTTTTTTCTATAGTTGCGGTTTTCTCGTTGATAAATTTTTTGGCATCTTGTGTTTTTCCTTTTCCGAATTATATTCTTTATCTTTATAATATGATTTACACAAGTGGTACGAAATTGATTCTAGTAGATACATCCATACTAATTGTGATGGATTACGAGACTCGTTCTTGTAGAATTCGTACCTTGAAAGATAAATAACAAGTTTCATACTTGGAAGAATTCCGATTGTATTATTGTTGATGGTGGTTTTTAGTTCAGGGTCAAAATTGTCAAACCCTGTATTTAATGCGCTATCATCTTGCAAAGGAACGAAAGTCATCTGAAGGTGATGAGTGTATAAACCTCTTGCTCATGGATGTATTGAGAAATTTAATATATTCGGATAGATAAATAAATATATATATGTAATTCACTTAGAATGGTGCATATCCCAAATATTCTGTAAATTCTATTTTACACCGACATAACACATTGCACGCCTAGTATTTTCCTAGGCTATGTTCTCAGCCGAACTCTTAATATTGGCATGACATGACGATTAAATGTTCACTCTCAGCAGAGTAGCGTGAGTCTCCCGAAGCGTCAGTATTGAGATCTGCATAAAAATACTCACACAGGTTGCATCATCCTCTGACAAAGAGATTTTTGTGTCGACACACTTTTAAAAAAGATAGCTCGGTCGAACATGTTTAAATTCCCTAAGGAAGATCTAGACTGTCAATATCAATCTCAAAAGTGATCACGGCCACATGATTTGGTTGTACGATTCAGCGAACCTAGACCGCTTTTTGCGGAACTAGGCAATCACCGTAGTGACCACCGGCGGGCCCACTAGTGCCCTAGCCGATCGAATCCTACTTAGTACATCCGCGGCGCTTTGAATGATTGACCCAAACATGGGTGATCGCGCTGTTGAAGAAATGAGCTCAAACGAGCTAGACCGGCCAAAACGGTCTCAGAAACATCACGACTGTCCAACTTCGCCAGCCTAGTTGGACGGCTTAGATTTTCCTACTAACGACTAAAGGAGTATTGGCGTGTTTAGTGGCAGCCGAACTTCTCCCTTGGTCGATCGACCTGCCCACAACAGGTCTAGAGAATGCCAAAACGTTTATCCAAACTAGAGCAAACACGCTATTCTAAAGACCCTAATTGGGTCGCGGCAGTATACAACTGTCGCAAATCAGTCGTGTCCGTCCAACTTAGCCAGCCTAGTTGGGCGGCTTAGATTGCGTTTCAGGCGATCAAGAAGGTGGACATGAGTTCACTGCCGGTCCAACTTCATTACCATGCGATCGACTTGCCTGTGAGAAGTCAATAACACATCGAATCGCTCGATTGAACTAGAGTAGTCGCGGCTGTTCTAAACCCTAATCATGTTTGCGGCAGTATGATACTATCGCAAATCCATCGTGACCACTCATCTTCTCCAGTCGAATCAAGTGGCTTAGATCCGATCTTAGATGCCCAAGAGATGTCAACGCACTCACTAGAGGATCATCTTTACACATGGCCAATCGGCCTGTTCGAATCAACGCCCAGTGCTTTGATTCGACTAGCCAAAATAGGGAGGGACACACGGCCCTTAAACCCTAAATTACATCAACGGAAATATACAACTGCCGCAAATCAATCACGACTGTCCAACTTCGCCAGCCTAGTCGGACGGTGTAGATTTATTTTCAGAAAACTAACAAAGAAGCATTGTGATCGCTGGCCACTCTTCCTCCACAGGGAGTGATCGACCAAGTCATAGCACCCCCATAAGGTCCTAAAGCGATCACCCAAAGATGTCCGGTCATGCTACTTTTAAGACGCTCAATCCTTGACTGATTCAATCGAGCTCAAAAACAACGATGCTTCTAACACATCGATTATTTTTAGCTGCTTATTCGAAAGCGATGCTTTACTACATCGATTATAAGCAATGCTTTATAAATATTGGTTTCACAAATAATTTATTATTTTACCAAAAGCACTATGTGCTGCTTTCAGCAACGAGTCCCATGACTCGACCCACTTAATCGAGACATCAAACATGTCACAAACTGGGGGATACTCACTGGGGTATTGGTCTGGCGGTTTACAGTGTATGGCATGCAATGCGCCCATTATGAAAAAGTGTCAGGAAAGAACGGACGGTTAACAACAATGAGATAGTGGGTGAACGTGTGATTAATCTTTCCTCATAACAGAAACACGATGATCACCACCTTCCGCACAAACCCACTTCTCCACTACTTAACTTCCTTCACTTCCTATGAGATCAGGGTGCCTTAATGACTTGTATAAATAGGTTTTCAATCTATTTCGACAAAAAGACAGAGTTTTGGTTAACAACAACACAATATCCAGAAAAACATCGAGAACTAATAGCTTACATTCCACAAGCCAGTTCCATATTCTGTTACAAGTCATAAAGTAGCCACACCTTCAGAGTTAACCATTCTGGTCTCAACACCTTCTTCGCTTCCCTCCCTAAGATCAACCCTTCTCCTTCATTTTGTGACTGAAGCAAGACTGGAACGGCCATTTCTTGGTTTAAGCCAGGATTGTACAGATTAATATCTCGAATCTAAAGTACTCCCGTGCAGTGCATTTGTTTAGGGTTTAGATTCATTTCTCATCAACACACCCAAATTGACCAAAAACAGCAGAAACAGTTTTTACCTCAAAACAATTATTAGGATACGGCTAGACTGATATTGGATATTGATTTTTGAGATCGTCCAAGTACTCTTTTTGAGCGGATCTGCAATATTTGTGTTGAGTCACAAACTTATTTCCTCACCAAAAGTTTTATACCTTTATATTGTAGCCGATAAATAGATGAATAAAATACCAAAAAGAACGAGGTCAATCGAATAAAGAATAAAGGAGTCACGAACACGATATTGAGATACAATAGATTTCCCGAGTCCTCTACGAACAGGTTAAGGGGAATTCAACCTATCATTATTTTTGAGGAATTTTTTGCCTAAAAATTGGAGTTTCCAGTGTCATCAAGTCACTGAAGAGGTTGGTTGGATGCTTGCTCCTTTTCTTACCGCGTTCATCGTGAGCATCGTATTATCCAGATAGGATTATTGTAGCATGAATTACATTTGTGATGTTATTAGGAGTTTGAATACCCCTTCTTTGCTAGGTGTTGTTAGATAATTGCTCGGTTGAACCCACCAAGCGTTGGTATGTCAAGGTTGGTTGTCATATTTTAGTACCAAAACTCATAATGATTATATTACTAGAGTCAACTTCGTAAGGTTAGACTAGGAAGTCTAGAAATATTGAGACATACAAGTCTCACTCTGAAGACTTGAAGATTCCAAAGACGTATCGACATCAACGATGACATCATCCTTTCACTTGAGGTTAGTAATAAATGACTTGACTTGTTTTCATTTCTATATCGTAAGCTTACAAGTCGTTTTTGATTGAAAATATAACATGCGAAGTTATATATATGAAACTCTAGTATAATAGAGTTGATCATCATGTTATGATAAGAGTGTCAAGGAAATATATATATATATATATATATATTAATATTGATAAGTTCTTTATATCGGTAGTTTGAATTAGGAAGTATAATACTTACCTTTTGGAATCTTTGTAACTCGTTACTAGATTGTGTAGTGAACATGGTTTTGGTTTCATACCTAGAAAACTATGTTTAATTACACGAGTTTAAGGAAGTAGACGTACGAACTTGATTCATAATCGAAAGGAAATCAAGAGGATTCATGGTCCGTTTTCATTGTAGATCTTAAGGTTGCACCGATCCTAACCTATTTAGGGGAATCATAGTAGAACCGATCCTTTGTTATGTTGGGAGTCAAGGTAGAACCGATCCTACCTATATTGGGAGTCAAGGTATAACCGATCCTAACTTGTTTTATGAGTCATGGTGGAACTGATCCCAATAGGCAAAAGTGATTTCTTTAAGTCACATACACTTTAGGTTTGTGTGATTTGTAAATTGGGTTCGCAAAATAAAAAAATTCAATATGTTGACATAATTAGTAATTTGAATATATGTTGAAATCCTATTCATTAATTATTCAAAGATATTCCTTGATACTCAAAGTGAGATCCCAAACCGAAATAGTAGAGAATCTTTTTGCGATTTTCGAAATTAATATGTTTCTTTTACCAGTAATCAAAACTGAGTTAAATGCTAGCTAATATTATTGAGATTTTCGAAATTAATAGTAGGAAAGATATATTAGTTAAATCCTAGCTAATATTGAGTTGTCCATGAAGATTTCGGTTATACAGTTGGATATTGGTTGGAATTATACAAAACCGAATTTAGGTGCTTTATTGCATATCTTAAGAATATTTTTGGTTATGGAAATTCCTTGATGTCCAAACTACCATGGTCTGTAAATAGTGAAGTTTGTTTTTCCTACAAACTTATCCTAAGCCAGACAAACTTCATCTTTGTTGTTTCTGGTAGCCGACTAATAATATTCTCGTAATACTATCTTGGAGAGGAGAGTAACCTAATTAGGCGAATCTCTTACAGCCGCTGGTTTAAAGACTTCTTTGGGATCAAGAAGCGTCTACTATTACCGTCGGTGGAAAACTATAATTAATTGTTATTTTAGTTTTCAATTATTGATTTGATTGACTAACGGTTGTTAATTCTTGATTGCACCCAATTTGATTTTTCTTGAGAGCCTTCTTTTCTGACATAAGGTAACTCGTCCATTGTCAACAGACTCCGTTCTGTGCGTGATCGATCATAAGTCAGGAATCAAGTTTGTTATTGTGCAGGTACAGAAGACTATTGAGGATTTAAAGACAAAAATATTTTCTTATTGGTTTTGTATCTTTGTGAATTGTTTCGTGTACAAACTTGATCGGCCGGGATTTGACAAGATCTATTTTATCTTTTCATAGACTTGTTATTGTTAGTCATATTTAGATCGACGATCTTTCATTTGCTGGTAGTCTTCAATATCTAAATCTGGTAGTTCTGCTTGACTCAGTCCGTTAACTTGTTTAATCCAGATCTTGGAAGATCTAAACCCGACAAAAGAGTTTAAATGATTTTAAATAGAAAAACCTTTGTCATGCTCAATTATAGATATCTATGATTGATTTTCTGAGATATGAGAGTGGTTACCAAACAGATTAGTTCTTTATTGTTTAGAAGACGATCGAAAGGGTGGAGTGCTTAAAGTCTTCAGAGAGGCCGAAGCAACTTAAGATAGTGGACTTTATCTTAGGATTCACGTGTGTTGGCCAGATTGGTTGTAGGCGCATGGATACTGACAAAACTAGGTAACTAGGGGTAGTTTACTTGGTCTCAACTATATGGGGTTGGTAGTATCTTCGTATAACGGCTTAATTATGAGAGTATTCAAAACTGGAATAGGTCACGGGGTTTTTCTGCATTTGCGGTTTCCTCATTAACAAAATCTTATTGTGTTCTTTTACTTTACTTTCCGCATTACAATTTGTTTAAGTTGTAATTAAAGTAATTGCACTTGTACGTTAATCCCAAACACTTGAGTTGATCCTTATAGTTTAAGGTTAGGTTTCGAACTATAAACTGTATACCAAGTGTACACCTTATGGATCACGCAAGGTATAGGGCTTATAGGTTGATATCGAAAAGATTATGGTGTAATCGATACCCTTGTAATTTCAGGCGTGTACTTGATCGAGATATATTAGATGTAACCCCACAGATCATTCTAGGAGCGTCTTCAGATGGGTCAGGATGTCGATTTGAGTTGCTGCAAGATTCTGTTGAGTCGCTCGGCTCGTCTTGGCCATCATTTTTCGAATATATATTAATATTAATGTATTTTAACGGGTATAGACCACCATGACATTTTGGCATAGGAGTCGAGATTACGGCGAGTTCAAACATTACACTTCACTATGGCTGAGTGTTCTTCTGATAAAAGTGTGATGTTGATAGGGAAGCACCATCTCAAATGTATTAGTTGTAGAGGTAGACTTGTCTTATAGCCGAGGAGGTGTCATACTCATACCTGGTTTCTCCGCGACGCATTTGTTATTCTTGGTGGTTGAAAATGAATTTTCTTCATGATGAAAACCGTTATTTTAAATAAACTGTGAGTAAGTACTGGCCAAAATATAGATGATGAAAAATGGGGTAGGGGTTAAAGAGGTAGATATGGTTAGGTTTTGTATGAGCACGGGAAGTTGATCATGGATAGGCCTTGCCTAAAGTAAGATAATGGCCATTCAAGTATGCTTCAGTCATAAATGAAGAGATATGATTGTTATAGAGAGGAAAGCTGAAAGATGTGAGAGTAGAGTTCTTAGTTGCAAACGAAAAACACCGAAAGAGAGGTTTTTAGAAAAGTTATTATTACGAATTTATTGTTATTCTTGTTGTTTTATTTAGAATAACCGAGTGACGTCCTATTTATAGCTCTGCAATATCTTAATCTCTAGTCGGTGAGATAAGGACGAGGAGTGAGATAACGCCTCCCTCTTAATTCCAGGATTAGTTAAGGATAAATCAAGGATTTATTTTATCTTCAACAGTTGATTCCTTTTGACCAACTATCCTCTTAATGTGTAAGTAACCTGATACTAACACATAATGTAGACCGCAAGACCAAAATTCTAAGTTTATCCCTAATTTGTGAGTTAATCAACCTTTATGTGTGATGTGTCGTATGACGTGGTGGTATTCCTCGAAGTTGTCGTAACTTTTATGGAGGAATATTTATGCTTACAAGTGGAGGCCGGCCTGAGTCTGTGGAGAACTCAAGGAGGCTTAACATAGTCGTGTGTGTCATGAGGATATCATAATTTTGGATGAGGACAAGTAGGACCTAGTTGTAGGACCTTCCTTAGGAGAAAAACAAGAGTCCGATTTTGTGCATTCCCTCTAATGAATATGCACGTGATATTTTAATCACCATCACTGCTTTTATTGTGAGAGTTATTTAACAAATGTTAAAATTCTAAATATGGGCAGTAATGGGGGTCATCCGTTAACTAATCTAGAATCAAATTAACATGCCAATTATACATTCTTTACAGGAGAATGCACAAAAATAGACTCGGAAAATAATATATGGCCAGCATTGAAGAGGATCTGTGAAGAGGTCGCTTATGAAAATGAGCTATGGCCTGATCTAGTAGAAGTAAAGTTGTAGACTTAAATGGTCGTACATTGAACTAAGAGCAGATGTGAGGCCGGTTCTGAAGAGTGGTGTATCGTTTGTCCAGATAGAGGAGCAAGATGAATTTTTGTCTAGTCATAGAAGTAGGGTGATCTCTTGTCCAGTCATATATAGATAACAAGGAAAAGACAAGGGTTGAGCATGAACCTAGCATTGCGGTCTAGAGCGAATATTGAAGAAAAAACTTGTCCATAAGAGGAGCTAAAACTTGATATTATTTGCCTTTGTGGAGAGCAAAAACCCTAATAGCACGTTTGGATACCAGAAGCACAAATCAGAAGCAAACTAACTTTTTCCCTTGTTAATAGCACGTTTGGATACCAAAAAGTTGATTTTTTTGCTAAAAGTCATTCTGAAATTTTATACCCAAACTAACTTCTGTATTTTTCACTTCTAGAAGTCAAATAGTTACTTCTAAATGTGTATCTAAATACGCTATATATACATCAGGGGAAATTTCAGTTGTTATGTTTTATGGGTTTTTATTATATGTACGTTTTCCTACATTTAGTCGTCTACGACGTATACATATTCTTTTCTCAAAATTGTTTTTATATTTTCAACCAATTTTAGTTTTTCATAGGATATTGAATCTCCTACCACTTGTTGTTGATATTAATACAATTTTGGACTTACCAAAAAAATGAGTAGTAGAAATTATTCTTACTTAAAACAACAGCAACATGAAGATAATAGAATACAAATAATCTCAACTTCAGGGACAAACATTGATCCAAAAACTTGAACCAAACAAAAAATTAGAGCTTTGTTCCGTAAGCATGACGTAAGCTTCTTCCTCATTGTAATTGGTTTGAGAAATTCCTAATGCAACTACCAGATTCCTTAGGCAATTCTTACTCGGCTCAATTCAAAGTTCCTATTATTCTCCATCGTTGGTTATCTAAGTTACTTCATCAAGATTGTAATCAAAATTTGCAACCACAAGACAACCTACAACAACACTGAAATCAATAGGAACAAGATCATTACTCCTGACCCTCAAAATCTACTCAATGATATAACCCGAAGTTCTAACATTACTGCAACCACAACTGAAGAAATTCAAAATAACATCAGCATTCTCCAGCAATTTTTATAAAACATTGATTTCCTGAGGTTCCCATCCCCCAATACACAAAATACTCCCGTAACTATCGCCCATAACCACCCTACCATCCCTATAGTTAACACTGTTGGTTACCAACAAAAAAATAATAAGAAAAACTAAAAACAAAGACTACCGCCAGGATAAGAAGAAGCAAAAGAAGTCCACCATTTTCATCATCTCCATCATAAAAAAAAAGGAAAAAGGAGAAGAGCAAGTACCGAGAAAGCCAACTCATCAAAAATTTGTTAATCGTCTTCAAACTTTGTCCAAAATTTGAGGACTTGGATGCTTTCAGTACTCCAGAAGGGACTTCTAAAAGTCTTCTTCATCGTAGCTCCAATTCTCCTCCTATGCATACTGTTCACTATAATCGATGCTTGATGATGTAGGAGATACCTGACTGTCGTCCGGTGACGAACTCCCCTCACTATCACTTTCTTCACTCTCATCACTTTCATCCTCTGAAATTTCTTCTTCATCATTACTCGGTTCTCCTTCACGCATGGTTCTGGAAAAGATATTCGGATTGGCTCGCTCATCTTCAAATCTTATGCGAAGTTGCCTCACATGATAATCCTCCATCCTCTTTCTTTCATCTGCAGCATCTGAGTTCTCATAATTGGTTTTCATCTCTTCAATTGGGTATTCAAACCCATTCTGAGACTCCTCTGAATCACTTTCAGTGGCACTTCCATAACCCTTCTGCTTCTCTGCCTTTGATGATCTCTCCCCCGCTTTCCTGTCAACCTATCAAAGTGTTTTACTTTCCATACCTCAAACAAAGCATTCTTTAACCTTTGATGATCTCTGCCTTTGATGATCTCTTCTTGTTCACGTCTCTGACAAGACAATTCTTGTGCAACAATCTCTTCCCTTTCATGCCTCTGACAAATCCTCTCCAGTGCATGCCTGTTTATCTCCTCTACCAAATCATTCTTTAACCTTTCTAGTTTCTGATCTTGCAATGAAAAGGAAAGAGCTTTGGCCTGCTCATATTCTCCTGATGATGGTGGAACGACAGGGAGAGGATTTTGTGAATTCTCAAGGAGGCTTTGATTACCGATTTCAGCCATTCTCTAAAATTTTCTCATTTCTCTCATTTCTCTTAATCTTTGCCTTTTCTGGGTATAAACTTTCCGATCCTTTGATAACCTCATTTTATAGACCCTTAATTAGTACTATTTATAGCCATTTATGAGTGAAATTGGTAAGCCACCAAACCTAGCATTCTTTCCTTGGGTATTAATCTTGGATTTTGATTTTATGCAGGCTCAGATATTGCATCACATGTTAGGAGGCACCATTGGCTCTTGGGGCACGTCGAGTAATTACATGAAGTACAATCTCATCAATTATTTCCTAATCAATGCTCAAAACCCTTAAACAATAATTTAAGAATGTATCTTAATTCCCATGAAGCTAAATCTCCTCCACATGTGTTATATAATTTTTATACCTTTGGGGTCTCTACCATTATTGCAGATGTCATATTATCCTACCTGTTGGGAGATTACGTCAACAAAATATCAGCAGTGCATAACTATCACGGATCCTGCAGATACCACTGATACATTTCCCAACACCATTGCTGCAGAACCTTACCAACACATACCCAACCTGAATCTTTCACAATTTCATTCTCACTTTACCAGCATAAACTATAATCATCCTCTCATATTTTCCATTTTTAAGGTTCAGTCTTCTACACAGACATATATTACTTTATCTCTCGATATCTCAATGACCTGTCTTTATTCTCCTCTGATCACCATTACATCTTGGCATTATCATATCCAGGTATAAATATATATTATCCCAACATCCAATCCTAAATCTACAGATAACCACTTGTCCCTTAAGATCAACATCTGGTTTGTTGTTTATATGGAGGATTCAAACTCTTCAAGTGATACTCATTTTGTTACTTTTATTCAAATGGCTGAGAAGCTTACTCTACTCAAAAATCTTCCCGCTTCCCTTTCTGAACCAGTGTTTATCGATAAAACTGTTGTTCTATCTGAGAATGATACTAATTGGAAATGATGTATGGTGGTTTTGATGGTGGATTTTGGCAAAGGCTAAAATCGTAACCTTACATATTCCTGATCTAGTAGTCAGATGAATATTGAGACTTATGTCTCTCATTAAAGCATGAACACTCATGCCATAAGGATATCTGATCGAGAGTATTGCCTCTCAGAGCATACATGAATATGCAATCTCTCAATTGAGACCAAGGCATATTTCATTAACACTGAACAATTTCAGTAATTACTTTTATATAGAATCGAACGATTGGACGACTCCTGGAAAGCTTGCCTGCTAGTATAGAGCGATAACGTCTTCAGGATGTAACAATGTTTTCCCTGACCATATAAAAGACATCTGTATAGAATCTTAATGATTGGACGGCTCCTAGACAGCTTTCCTGCTAGTATAGAGCAATAACGTCTTCAGGATGCAACAACGTTTTCCCTGACTATAATAATAAATATGACGCTTCAATTAGCTCATATCGCTTAACTCTCGAATAATTAATGCTCCTAGATGACGTGCTAGTACAGAGCCATCAATTAATTATTTCTAGTCACTAGATTCATCAATTGCATTCCTGGAAAATATTCCAACATTTTTCATAATATTTCATTACTTCAATTCATGGCTCTTCCCAGCAGAATTCCATGGGTTAGTAATAAATATTCAATGTACGGGCATCTGAGCCACTATCGAATTAGCCCCGACAAAATGGTGCAAGTGTACTCAGCAATAATAAACTAACGAGCACCTGAATGCACGAACGAGCATTCAAAAATACGAAGGAACGAGGAACCTATGCAAAATAGGAAAGAAAATAATAATAATAATATATCAATTGAGGTGCCTAAGGGACCAGACCCACCGGCTGGCCGAACATGCCGCCGTGGCCGGTCCCACGCCTATTCCCATATTTTATCTTATTTTATTATTTTCATTGATATCATGAAAACTCCTTCATTTTAACAAACTCCTTCGTTTGAGGAAACTCCTCAGTTTCATGATATTTCCTTCACATCAAGGAAATAATATAAAATTAGGAAAGTGTCACGGGACCGGCCCACTAGCCGGCCGACCATGCCCTAGTCGTGACCGGTCCCACACCTTGCGACCCCTCATTTTATTACTATTATTATTATTTCCTTCATCTTATGGAAACTCCTTCGTTTCAACAAACTCCTTAATTTCATGATATTTCCTTCACATCATGAAAATAATATAAAATTAGGAAAGGTGTCACGGAACCGGGCTTATTAGCCGGCCGACCATGCCCTAGCCATGGCCGGTTCCACACCTTGTAATTCCTTATTTTATATTATTATTATTTCCTTCATCTTATGAAATTCCTCAGTTTGAGCAAAACCCTGATTTCTTCATATTTTCTCAAATGTTTCTCAAACGTGCATCAGAAAATATCAAAATTCTCAAGACTGAGACGCGGACACCATGGTGACATGGGAATATTACCTTGACCGACCAAGGTTGGACCTTTGGCTTGCAAGACACCAGTCCCACATATTTTCATCATTTGACCTAATTTGTTCACATTAGCACTCTTCCAAACAACTTGGAATTTCATCAAACGGTCGTCAGTCGATCCCGTGACCACTAGGGCCGGTTCCATGACCCCTTGGTCGGTACTTCATTTCTTCATAATTAAGTTTTATTAGCTAATGCTCATACGAGCAGCACTATTTCAATAAATGAATAAACCAGCATTTGATCATCCTTTCATCTACTGGTCTTCAGAGACTTTGGTGATGGCTTACTCGAGCATCTGGTGCTACCTGGCCGTCCCATCATCCCATGCAGCCGGTACTGTTAGAGCACTGCTCGGTCGAACTCGTATGCGTTGCTATCTCAAGCATGTTTGTCAATGTTAGTGATCAAAACTACAAGTCTTGATTTCTAGTCTACTATTAGCTATGTCTCGGACTAGGATAGAAAGTGTAGTTGAGCTCAAGAGATGGCGATCATCATATAAAGACGAAGACTACTCAAGGAACTGGTGGAACTTCGTCGAATAAAAGGTATGTGGAGACTTGAACTTATTTGTCACTCAAAAGTTTATGTAATCTATCTCGTATCTTGAGACAAAAGTCGTTTACTATATAGACTTTGATTATACACATTTGCTATTTCGAGCCGAGTTTATCTCGCTTATCTATTTATCGAAATATGTATTGGTAAGCTTTTGCTTCGGCCAAGTTCATCTTTACTAGTGACGAAATTCATGTTAAGTTTCAATCACTTGAAAATGGCTTTGACGAAAAATGGTTTGTGAACAACAACTATATAACGTCCTCTAAGAATGTTTCAATGATTGAAATGAGAGTTTAGATTATATAACCATTGTTGGATATAAGCATTGTGTGATAACTCATACATGTATAAGTCCTTATTCCTTGAACCAAAGTATGCGTATTTTATTGATCAGGAAGTTCGCGAACCCAGTCCGCGTACTGTCGGAGGTTCTCTTCCCGAGAAAATATGCTGGAGTTTGTGAACTATTAACAAACTTATTTCGGGTACTTAAGTCCGTGTACCAGTCTGCGCACTTAAGTTGGTTATTTTCTAAAAACGATTATTCGTGAACGTGAACGTGAACTTAAACTTATATAAACTAAGGAATGCAAGTTTGCAAACCGTGGCTATAAAGTTCATGAATCGATTCGAGTGAATCAAATCGTTTTTGTTTTAATTGTGTCTATTATAAAGATCTAAGCAATTGAACAACTCTCTAACTAGTTCATTTGAGTCATTTGAACTAGTTGTGGTAAATAAGAATATGGTTGATATGAAAGTGCTCATATGGCTAACCATTTGGTTAACTACTGTTGAACCAACTAGATGTACAAGTTTGGGTACGGATACACAAACGTGCATTTCATTTGTGTGTAACAAGCTAGGTTTTCGATCTAACGGTTGAAAGATATTAGTTTGAATCTAATCAGGTTTTCATATAACGGTTAATATTTAATGCTTTGTTACTAAACTAACATTTATTGCAAACCCTGATTTGAAAGACTATATAAGGGAGAACTCTAGCAACTGGGAAACCTAATCCCCGCACCTCTTGTGTGATACTAGTTTTATAAGCTAGAGTCGATTCTCCTTTAACCTTAGGTTTCTTCTTGTAAACCAGGTTAGTGATTTGAAGATTTCATTGGGATTGTGAAGCCCGACCGATACTACTTTCTCGTAGTTGTGTGATCTGATCTTGCTGTTTCTATCGTACTAAGTACAATCGTAAAGATTGACTTGAGATTGATTTCTTCGATAGGCAATATATAAAAGTAGTCACAAACATCTTCGTCTCATCATTTGTGATTCCACAATATCTAGTTTCGCCATCATAAGATGTAGATTATTGTGAGGTGATTGATAATACTAAGTTGTTCTTCGGGAATATAAGTCCGGTTTATCAATCGGTTCCTGTTCACCTTGATTTATCAAAACACGGAACAAAAAATCGTAGGTATTTCTGTGGAAGACATATTTATCTATTACCGTAGACTTTTCTGTGTCATACATATTTGTTTATTAAAGCCTTCGACTTTGGTTCGTAGAAACTCTTAGTTGTGGTTGAGATCAGCTAAGGGAATCAAGTGCGTATGCTGGGATCAGAGACGTAGGAGCGCAACTGTACCTTGGATCAGTGTGAGATTGATTGGGGTTCAACTACAGTCCAGACCGAAGTTAATTTGTAGTAGGCTAGCGTCTGTAGCAGCTTAAAACAATGTGTGTTCAATGTGGACTAGGTCCCGAGGTTTTTCTGCAGTTGCGGTTTCCTCGTTAACAAAACTTTGGGTGCATGTCTAATTTATTTTCCGCATTCTATTTTGTTATATAATTGAAATATCACAGGTTGTGCATTTGAATCAATCAATTGGGAAATCCAACCTTTGGTTGTTGATTGAATTGATTTATACTTGAGATCTTTGGTACCGTTCAAGTGATTTCTCTTGTATCCAATTAGACTCGCGAATTTCTATTTGCTTGAGTAAGTATTGAATCAAGAAAGAGGGATATAACTCTTTGATATACTTTTATTAAGACTGAGTCTGACTGTTTAGTTGATTCTCTTAAAAGTATATTGGAGTTAGTCCATACAGATTGTTAATCGAAATATTGGGTGTGGTTGTTAGACCCCCGCTTTTTCAATTGGTATCAGAGCAGGCAAACACGTCTAAAGACCTTATCAGTCTGTGTTTGTAGCAATCTGAGTCTGTGGATAGAATTTCATCTCTGGCATATACGCATACCAAAATGCCTTCCAAAGCTTTTAACTATGTCAAATATCTTGAGGTCACCTCAAAGGATTACTCCTTAGTTGATTCTTTCGAATCCCGAGGTGGAAAAAAGGATCTATGAAATGTTGATATATGTTCCTCTAAAGAAACATTTGACACTATCGCAAAAGCTGAAAAGGAGCTCACCAGAATCTTAAAAAATTCAACTGAGACTATTGATTATCAGAATCATGCTCAGCTCATTGATGAATTTGAAAAGTCTCTTGGTCAAGAACGTGAACTCTATAATATCATCGAGTCCTTCTCTAACAATATCGAGAAAAAAATTCAAGAAACTTCTATGCAGTGTGAAAAGATTAGTATTCTTGAGGATATTGTCAAGGAAGATTCAATTAGAGAAAAACGTTTCATCGATATGCATTCATCAGAAATAAACAACTATCGTGTTGAAAAAGAGAAACTTGTTGCATCTCTACAACTTTCCAAAGAGCATTGTAACGCCTTGAAAAAAGAAAACTTTGTTTTGATGATTAAGTCATCCTCTACACCTTCTCCTAATACTCACAAGGTTTTACCTCGTGTAAATAAAAATTCCTACAAGGAAGCAATTACTGAGAATCACTTGCAAAATGTGCATGTGAAGGATGAAGGTTTGGATCAAGGCAGTCCTGTCTCAATTTCACGATGTTGTTCATTCTGTGGGAAAAAGAATCACTATGATATTCATTGTTTTTCTAGGAGAAAACAAATTTCTAATCTTCATAATTTGCTTCTTTCTATTGTCAACGGAGTAAATCGTCTAATTACGTCTACAATGAATCTCTTTCCGACAGAAAACCAGAAATCTTATGATCTCTCCTCAATAAATCACCACAGGTTGCATGCTCCTCATTACGGTATAAACTCATGTGCCACTAATGAAGACTTTCCGTGTGTTCATAAGAAAAAGTCTGGTAAGTCTAGATCAATAAAATGGAAATCCTCCAAATTCCCTTTTCTGGAACCTATTTGTATAGGTCCTAGACTCAGTCTTCAGAAAAATCCTTCAGGTGGATTTTTGAAAGGATTTATGACTAATCCGCCCGGATTACGTTATAATCAATGGAAAAAGGGGAATATACAAGTAAAACGGTCAAAGAACCTGTACAATCCTCTTCCCATGTTTGGTAGTGAGGTCACTTCTCACTCCTTTACCTAACTTTAGGTAATCTCATCCTTGAATCTATATTGAGAGGTACAAGGATGATGACTATGGGAGTCTCAAGATTTGTTGTACGTCCCTTTATGTCCTTTTCTGTTGTCAATCAATTAGAGTTATGAAAGTTGTTTTATGACTCAGGCTCTAATTCTAAGAATTTTTGAGCAATATTTGACAAACATTGTGTTTTTCCTCTTACAGGATTTAGTTCAAACCCATCCTTCTCTTGTGAATGGTCCGTGAACGTCCGTGTCCTACTCCTGTGAGTTCATAGGTTTCCAAAACAAGAGTTTCCTTCTCCTATTTACAAACACATATATACTCTCTTTATTGTGTTATTCCATCCCTATCAAAAAAAAATATATGGAGAACTCTGCAAAATATCAAGAGATGGTACATCTTGATACGGAGAAAGACACTCAAGGACGTGAGTCAATTCAAAAGCTGGTTCTAAAGAAGATGCTTGAAAGAAAGGATCACAACTCCTGGATTGATGATTCTATCAAGGATTTAACTCGTTTTCAGAACGATTCAAAGGTCGAGTTTTCGAATCTTCAACTGCAAATAAACCAACTCTTAGATGGTCAGGCCAGAATTCTTGCTAATCAGAATATTATGATACGGAATCAAAAGAAACTCATCATGGACTGCATCAAGGCTAGACAGCTTGCTCGAGCTGTTGATCGAAAAGTTAGCATTCTAACTCACGAACATGGTGTGTCTACGGTCAAGAGAGTAAAGGAAATCAGTGATACCTTCTTCGACGGATTCATTGAAAGGTATGAGGTTCTCAATGAACTGTGATGTCTAGTAAATCTTCTTATGAGAATTTTATTCTTGTGTTTTTAGAAAGAATAACTAGAGTTTGGAATAGCCATTATTGTGATTACACATAGCTATGTCCAACGTTTTCATCTTTATTGTTTTTAGATTTATTTGTTTAAATTCTAAAAAATTGGTTGGAAGATGATTTTTGCAGTATTAATCTTTATGGTTTTATATATTGCAAACTTGTTATGGGATATGTGTGTTTGCGTCCGTGAACTATGATTGTCCCATACTTTGTCAAAAGTTAAGTCTTTCATACGTTGATACGCATGTATTGATAAAAGAATGGATGAGCTTTTGACATTACAAAAGTTTTAAGCATATTATGTCATTATGCAAATATTGATGAAAGATAGGATGAACTTTTGTTACAAGGATTATGTCTATTGTATGTCATTGTGCAAATAGTGATGGGAAATAGAATGAATCCTTGTCTATTCCGCAGTATTGATCTTCCCTGATCCATATTTTATGTATATACTGTGCATATCTGTAAGTTCTCTTATGTCGAGCATGAGCAATTGAATTGATCACACTCTTGTGGGTAATTTAGTTGTATATTCCGATTGAATTAATCATGGGTTTTCTTGTGGTTAATTTAATTGAGTTTTTCTTGATTCAAATTCATATTCATATGTGATTTGTTATGTCCAAAGAAATCCTTCTTTTCTTGTGAAAGTAAGGTCGCTCTTGTTGTTCTTTCGGGAATGACATTTTATGGGGGAGAGTTCTTAATTGAACTTGTGCTTAATTGCCAAATATTTGTGGGGAGTGCGGCTGCGGAATATTATAAGGGTTATATTGTATCTTTATAAACTCCTTGACGAATGCATTTAGCTTCGGCTATATGATGGCATCTAAAAAGTTGATATGTGCTTGCTTTTGGTCATGAAATGTCTCTATGGAAATTTCATTAGGATCCCACTAGTTTTCGTACCTTTGCCAATTTTAATTGACAAAAAGGGGGAAATTAATGTGTAGTTCACACTACAAATACATATGGTTTTCGGATCATTATGTAAGGGGGAGTGGTTTCCATGTGAGATGGAGTATTGACTAAGGGGGAGTGATAATATCACCATAGTATTGTTGTCGAAGTTGTGATACAATTGAACTTTGATGATGTATAATAATACTATGACACTGTATAACAATGATCGAGAATACTTGTTTTCTCATTGTTATGACAACTTATTTTCAACAACGGTGATACTAAACTTACAACCTTTGGGATCATTGGAGTACTTGGAAGTGACGAAGATTTCGAGTAATGTTGGAGAACCAAGAAGATCAGGCATGTGGAAGAGAAGCTACAAAAGTTTGTTTATCTATTTTTGTATTCCATATGTATTGATAGTTTTGTCACTAAAATTGAAAAAGGGTGAGATTTTTAGAGCACTGATCGATCAACTCGCATGTGTTTCTATCTCAAGCACGTTTGTCAATGTTAGTGATCAAAACTATAAGTCTTGATTTATAGTCTATTATTAGCTAAGTCTCGGACTAGGATAGAAAGTGTAGTTGAGATCAAGACTCCATGGAGATCATCATACAAAGACGAAGAACTACTCAAGGAACTGGTGGAACTTCATCGACTAAAAGGTATGTGAAGACTTGAACTTATCTATCACTCAAAAGTATATCTACTCTATCTCCTATCTTGAGACAAAAGTGGTTTTGCTATATAGACTTTGATTATACACATTTGCTATTTCGAGCCGAGTTTATCTCGGTTATCTATTTCTCGAAATATGTGTTGGTAAGCTTTTGCTTCGGCCAAGTTCATCTTTACTAGTGACGAAAGTCATGTTAAGTTTCAATCACTTGAAAATGGATTTGACGAAAAATGGTTTGTGAACAACAACTATATAACGTCCTCTAAGAATGTTTCAATGATTGAAATGAGAGTTTAGATTATATAACCATTGTTGGATATAAGCATTGTGTGATAACTCATACATGTATAAGTCCTTATTCCTTGAACCAAAGTATGCGTACTTTGTTGATCAGGAAAACCAGAACCGATTCCGCGAGCGCAGTTCGCGAACCCAGTCCGTGTACTTTCGGAGGTTCTCTTCCCGGGAAAATCTGCTGGAGTTTGTGAACTATTTACAAACTTATTCCGGGTACTTAAGTCCGCGTACCAGTCTGCGTATCTAAGTTGGTTATTTTCTAAAAACGATTATTCGTGAACGTGAACTTATACTTATATAAACTTAAGAATGCAAGTTTGCAAACCGTGGCTATAAAGTTCATGAATCGATTGGAGTGAGTCAAATCGTTTTTGTTTCAATTGTGTCTATTATAAAGATCTAAGCAATGAACAACGCTCTAACTAGTTCGTTTGAGTCATTTGAACTAGTTGTGGTAAAGAAGAATACAGTTGATATGAAAGTGCTCATATGGCTAACCATTTGGTTAACTACTGTTGAACCAACTAGATGCACAAGTTTGGGTACGGTTACATAAACGTGCATTTCATTTGTGTGTAAAAAGCTAAGTTTCGATCTAACGGTTGAAATATATTAGCTTGAATATAATCAGGTTTTGATTTAACGGTGAATATTGAATGCTTTGTTACTAAGCTCACATTGATTGCAAACCCTGATTTGAAAGACTATATAAGGGAGAACTCTAGAAACTGGGAAACCTAATCCCCACACCTCCTGTGTGATACTAGTTGTATTAGCTAGAGTCGATTATCCTTTAACCTTAGGTTTCTATCGAGACCTTGTAGGTTAACTACTTGAAGACTTCATTGGGTTTGTGAAGCCAGACCGATACTACTTTCTTGTAGTTGTGTGATCTGATCTTGTTGTTTCTATCGTACTAAGTACAATCGTAAGGATTGACTTGAGATTAATTTTTCCGATAGGAAAGATATAAAAGTAGTCACAAACATCTTCGTCTCATCATTTGTGATTCCACAATATCTAGTTTCGCCATCATACGATTTAGATTATTGTGAGGTGATTAATAATACTAAGCTGTTCTTCAGGAATATAAGTCTGGTTTATCAATCGGTTCTTGTTCACCTTGATTTATCAAAAGACGGAACAAAAACTCGTAGGTATTTCTATGGGAGACAGATTTATCTATTACCGTAGACATTTCTATGTGATACATATTTGTTTATTAAAGTCTTCGACTTTGGGTCGTAGCAACTCTTAGTTGTGGGTGAGGTCAGCTAAGGGAATCAAGTGCGTAGTATCCTGCTGGGATCAGAGATGTAGGAGCGCAAATTTACCTTGGATCAGTCTGAGATTGATTGGGGTTCAACTACAGTCCAGGCCGAAGTTAATTTGTAGTAGTCTAGTGTCTGTAGCAGCTTAATACAGTGTGTGTTCAATCTGGACTAGGTTCCGGGGTTTTTCTACATTTGCGGTTTCCTCGTTAACAAAACTTCCGGTATCTGTGTTATTTCTTTTCCGCGTTATATTTTTTTATATAATTGAAATATCACTGGTTGTGCGTTTGAATCAATCAATTGGGAAATCCAACCTTTGGTTGTTGATTGAAATTGATTGATACTTGAATATTCGTCTTTGGTACCGTTCAAGTGATTTCTCTTGTATTCAATTAGACTCGCAGATTTCTATTTGCTTGAGTAAGTATTGAATCAAGAAAGAGAGATATAACTCTTTGATATACTTTTATTAACATTGAGTCTGACTATCTAGTTGATTCTCTTAAAAGTATATTGGGGTTAGTCCATACAGGTTGTTAACTGAAATATTGAGTGTGGTTGTTAGACCCCCGCTTTTTCAGGTCCTTCTCCCATTCCATGATTGGTTTTCAATAAATCATCAATTGGTCAGCAATTGATCAAAAATTAGGGTTTCGAATCCAAGGCTCATAATTCCGAGCAGGTTCAAACACTAATAATTTTACGTTGATCCCGTGATCAACATTTTAAATGATTATGCTCGGTCCAGTTGTCAGTATCTTAAATTAATATTTTACTTGGTCCCGCTACTAATAATTTATCAAACGAGCAACATTTGCTCAGACTAGAAATATTGGTTCAACTATCAATATACTACAATTCATCGAATGAGTAATATTTGGTCACCTTAACTATCAACATTAATTCGACAATTATACCTTTGTCTCAACAGACATGTTCAATTAATGAGTCCTAGAACATTCGTAAATCATGTTCGACTCAGCAATACAAAGACTCATCGTCTCATCAAGTCAACAACTGACTAACTAAATACACGTTTGCCTTGCGGACTCCATAATCACGAGACATCAATCATGTCACATGGGGGGATATCAACTAGGGTTTTGGTCTGGAGGTTTACGGCACATGTGTCCATCCACGATGAGAATGTGAGCAAGTCGTGCAAGCTGTTAGAGGAGTTAGCAAAGTAGTATGTGGACAATCAACCAAGTCTCTACACGATGAGCAACTGGTTTTAACACGATTTCCCACTTCCCACTCTTTGACTCTAGTAACTATCACACTTCATGGGATCAAGGTGTCTACGATTCTGATAATATAAATAAGTCTTTAAATCAATGATTGAATAAGACAGCCAACAACAGAGAACAAGAACGCTTGTTTTGAACAAAAAATTGTCATCACACAAGAGTTCTCATCATCCGAGCAGTCACTCTAATTCAATAAATCTGAACTCATCTTATTTCTTCACGCAGAATTCACAATACACCTATAATCCTTGATCACCATTGATCTCACACATTTCTCAGCTTCACTCCTACAGATCGACCCATCCTCTCTTGTGACCGAATTGACTCTGGAACGGCCATTGTCTTGGTTTAGGTCGGAGCCTTACAGATTGATCTCTCAAATTAAAGCACTCCCTTTGCAGTGCATATTTGTGAGGTTAAGCAGTTTGCTCGGTTCGAGGAGTCTCCTACGCACGGTCGTCTCCTTACTTCCTTAAAAACCATCAAATCGTTTTCCCCCATCTACAGATAGGCGAACACAGTGGAAAATTAATCTCTCGGTTGTAATCTCAAACTTTCACAAAATGGTCGATCTTAGGTCTAGTTCAGTTACCAATACGGGTTCAACACCCAACTCTAACATTGCAAGTTCTATTGGTACTGCCACTGCAAGTACTACTCCTCTTAACGTTGCAGGCTCTAGTGGTACCGCTAACACCACTCCTCCGGCCAGCAATGTCAGGCCACATGTTATTACTACTTCTCTGAGTGCTGGTGCTCCAGTGATCACTCCTCTCAATGCTGCAAGAAGTGCTACTGGCACTATCAACAATCCACCTCCTAGATGACCTCCTGAAGGAACCAGAAGAAATCATCCAAGAAATCAGACTACCATAGTTAATCTCATGAAGGTTCAGACCAACATGGCTTCAACGCAGAAGGAGTTGTGTGCTTATCTCAAAACTCTCACGGAAAAGCTTGTGTTTGAACAAACTCAGCCTTAGCGCGAGAAAGGAAAAGCTAAATAAACATCTTCAACTGCTGATCATGAAATCTCTCCAATCCATGTTATAGATGATGAATAAGTCCGCAAAGCTGCAGACGACCCATAAAAAAAGGAACCTGCAAGTTTCATCACTCGAGAGGACCTGGAGTTCTTTTTTAGAAGATCGAGGAAAAGACAATACATCATATGTCCACCCTCACCAACCTCCATATCCTACTGCTACACAGATAATTCCTCTTCCGAAAGGCTACACTTCTCCAACATTCACAGTTTACAAAGGAACATGCAACGCTCGAGAACATGTTTCTCGATTCTTATAATCATTGGGCGAGCATAAACACAATAAAGTCGTTCGTCTGAAGGAATTTTCAAAGTCTCTGACCGACAGAGCATACACCTGGTACAACAACATTGCACCAGGAAGCATTGCCAGTTGGGGAGAGATGATTAACTTTTTTTTTACAGAAAGTACTTATGTGTTTCAGAACAAGTCACTTTCTGATCCGGGAAGGATGTTTCAAAGGAGCAATGAACATCCCAACGATTACGTGAAAAGGTTCAGAGTCCAAGCTCTGGACTGTCATAATCCAAATGTCATTAAACTGCAACTTATAGACTTGTGCATAAACATAATGATCCCGGTATACAAAGTCTTACTGGAAAATATATGATTCCAAACTTTCTCAGAGATTCATGAAGCGTCCAAGGGATCAGCAACCACCGTACCCGCTTTACTAGAATATCAAAGGCTATAAAAATCGAGGAACCACGAGAAACTCGAGGTAGCAGACGCTGGATTAACAAGCCATACAATCTCCAACCTTCCACGCACGTTGTTACATAAGGGAGAAAAATGAAAGCCGGGACACAGCAACACAAGCATGCTTCTCCAATGACATACGCTCATCCAAAAGCATAAAAGAAGGATGATCAAACTCAGAATGCACAAGCCTCAACCCGGCACAGAATCTGATCAAGCAGAACCTGACTTACCTTTTCCTATTGAATAGGTGATCAAATTGTTAGAAGTCTGGATCCAGGATGGTGCAATTAAGTTTCCATATGTCAGGAAAGAACCAACTGAAGAGGACATGGAGAATCCTCATTATTGTCGCTTTCATGGATTCGTCAATCAACCCACAAGTAACTGCAGAATTTTGAAGCGCATATTCAAAGAAAAAGTCGAATCAGGAGAGCTTAACCTGGGGACCGAAGGAGTACGCAGAGACCCCCTCCCGGTCACGACTTCCACTCTCTCTCAACCACCTGTCAAGGAAGATGTTCAATCTTGATCAAGCATGTCTGTGAATTGTTGTACTTATCAAAGAGTCAGAGAAAAGACATGTTTTCCGCATTAAATCACATTGTGCCAGGGAAACGTCTATCAATTTAGAAAACATTCCTTGAATATCCAACCATAGACAAGGAGATGTACGACTGGGGACTTTTCACCTTAGTCCATCTGAAAGGAAACGAATTTGGAAGAGTGTTGATTGATGCTGGTACTGCCATCAATATTATTCGACTGAAGACGCTCAGAGATGCTTACGGATCTCAAGATGAAAATAGGTTCAACCTAAACCAAGTTCTACAAAGAAGATCCAGAACATGACATGATCCTCGGATGAATGTATCCACACGCTGACATGACGGTCACCAAACCTTCAGTTACACATCCCTCAATGGAAGAAAATCCTGACCCAGACTTGGTGGGCCTTCCATCATCAAGGCACTCGGAGGAACTCCAAACTCTGAGGGCGAAGAAGCAATAAACTGGAAAGGATGCATTGACATTCATCGAGAGATTCCGCACTCAGAAATTTATGATGTATGCACAAGTGTGGAATCCCACCGCAAAAGGAATGCTGAATCAACAGAAGATACTCGGGGCCAAGACGATCAGGCAAAAGACATTTGACGCTTAAGGGATGTAACGCTTAAATGCACAAGCATCTAAGAAGCCTTCAAATTGTACTCCCAATAAAAGAGTGCACCTTCGATAATAAGCACCTCTAGCTTCAGCACAAATATCTCGACGATGACACGCTGATTCAATGCCAAAGCAGTCAAAGTCTCCGGGACGCACTTGGGGACTTGATCTTGTTGAAAAGATCAATTCAGATCATTCAATAAATGTGTTCCTATAACAATTCATTTAAACCTGATGTCATACGATGAAATGTCGTCAACGGATCTCTACATCGCAAACCTTGCACGACTAAGGAACTTCTTCTCCCGATCACATCCACTGTGGAGAATGTCGCTGCTATCTACCGCAACAACATCAATTTCCTGACAAATCCACTTCATAGTAAAGTCATACTGTTCAAGAGAATTTGGGTTGAACTCTCATTACACCTTCATCCTAGGAATGCTCAACTCACCAATTAGTTCGTGAATTTAAAGGCTCATCGGATGGAGGATAATCATGGTTCTAACTTTTTGGTCTCTTGAGAAACTTCAACCATGGTATGAACATCAAAACCGATCTCTATAGGAACTCCATCCATGGTCTCATCATCAACAAGGATCTCTGGAGCGTAATCATTCTGATCTCAGCATTTACAACGGTCTTACGAGCAACATTTCGCTCCATCAACCGTCCGTTCTCTACAACCTAAGTCTGGAAGTGTTACTCGATGGATCATACTTCTCCAAGCACTAATGACTCATATCAATACGTGTAGACATGAAAACATGTTAACATCAAAGTCTTCCCAAAGCTTGCACGACGGACGGGCACAAGACAAAGTCTTCTACAAGATGTTCTTATCACCTCTACAAATGAGATATAACACACTTCAAGCCATGGGTTTACAGAAAAACGTACTAATGAGTGAGGACTGGGACAATACTTCCCTGGCAAAAGATGTTCGTCTATGTCTCTACTACAACATACCAAAAGGGTGCATCAATTAGACATACGAGCATAAAGATATGGCTTCCACACTCAGGTTTATGAAATATGAATATTTGCACGAGATTACAAGTTATGAATGTGCACGCGTCGTTGAATGCCCTAGACATCTCCAAACTGAAGGATTCTTTTTCATATGATTCCTCAGTCTCTTGGTTTTTAAAGTTGGGGTCAATCATCAAATTCCGACATAGTATGAAGTTTTAGCAACTTCCAGAGCGGATGACATGCAAGCATAAATTTCTAGACGGGATTCATAACACTCACAGTCGAGCGACGCCCCCTAGGTATTTCCACAAAGTATTTAAACCTTGATATATCCACCTTTCTATATATAAATAAGAAATAATAAAGAGAAGGAACGAAGAGAATATCCCACCAATACTAGGGACTGACAGTCTGCTACTGTAATACTTCACGTCCCTCCATGATGGCTCCATAAGTTTCGAAGACGCAAGCAAATGGATGTTTTTGCAGCAAGCTCGTCTATTTAAATTTTACATTGTCTTGCGCAAAGCGGATGCTTGTAATTGATGAAGAATCTAAATTAAGGCAGGTCATTCTCTCTATACGGATGTCCATTACAACATATCCAAAATTCACAGTAATTGGATGTACCAGCTAAAATGTTATGAAGAAGAATCGTGATCTTCCACGCATATGGACGTTCGTCCACTTCATTCAATAAGAGTTGAAGAGACAAGAAAGGTTTCTGATATTCATGAAGAAAAAATTCTGGAATAATCAAGGGAACATCTACACCTACAAAAATGAAAAGGATGTTCAACTGCTACAGTAATTGATTGTCAGATTCGTCATCATCCTCGCGACCGGAATCTTCTTCAAGCTCATCATATTCAGATTTTTCCTCGGAAATCTATACGAGATGAAATTCAGGATCATCATAGACTGCATCCAAATAGTCATTTTTCTTACATTCTGGAAATGGATCTTTGTTTTGGGGCAAAAACTGATTCTGTTGTTTTTGGTAATTTGGGGTGTGTTGATGAGAAACGAGTTCAAACCCTAAACAAATGCACTGCACGGGAATGCTTTTAGGTTCGAGAAATCAATCTGTAAGACTCTGGCCTAAACCAAGAAATGGTCGTTTCAGATTCAATTCGATCACAAGGTGAGGAGAAGGGTTGATCTTAGGGAGGGAAGCGGAGAAGGTGTTTGAGATCAGAGTGTTGAAGGTGTGTCTATTTATGACTTGTGTATCATAAGATGGTTTCTGGATACTCGCGTTCTCGTGTTGCTGTTGTTGAAATAGGATGAAATCCTATTTATACAAGTTATTGAGCACAAAACTCTGATCTCGTAGGAAGTGGAGGAGATTGAGTAATGAGGTAGTGGGGTTGTGCAGGTGGTGGTGATCGTCATGTTTTTACTATGAGAGAAAATCGGTCATTCTTTCACCCACTACTCTCATTACTGCTGACCGTCCGTTTTTCCTAACACTTTCTCGTAATGGGCGCGTTGCACGCCGCACGCTGTAAACCGCCAGACTAATACCCCAGTGAGCATCCCTCAGTTTGTAACACGTTTGATGTCTCGAGTAAGTGGGCCAAGTCGTGGGACCCTACGCGGAGAATAACATGGTGCTATTAGGTGAAACAACTAAGTTATTTATAATGCCGACATAAAATATTGTATGTATTCGATGCATGTGAAGCATCGCATTTAAGCAGCTCAAATTAATCGATGTGTATGAAGCATCATTGTTTTAGAGACCGATTGAATAAGTCGTGGATAGGCGTCTTAAAGGAGGAAGCATGATCGACCACCTT
The DNA here is from genome assembly GCF_003573695.1 of Papaver somniferum. Taxonomy (NCBI): domain Eukaryota; kingdom Viridiplantae; phylum Streptophyta; class Magnoliopsida; order Ranunculales; family Papaveraceae; genus Papaver; species Papaver somniferum. Next base: position 172,232,495 of record NC_039359.1, on the reverse strand, counting down.
TGGGTGATCGCTTGAGGACCATACGGTCAAGTTATCACTTGGTCGATTACCTCATGTGGAAGAGGGATGGTCGGTCTTCACAGTGTTGCTTTGCTTGTTTTCAAAAAACAAATCCACGCCATCCAACTAGGTTAGAAAAGTTGGATGGATGAGATGATTTGCGGCAGTTGCACACTGCCATTAACACAACTTTAGGGTTTAGAGATCCGTGTGGCCCACCCCTCTTTGGGCGTGCGTTTTGAGGCATTGAGCCCTAGTTTGCGTAGGCCGGTTAATCACGTGTATAGGTGGGTCCACGGTGATCACGTTAACACCTTCGAAACCACTTGAATATAGATCTATGCCGCTCGTTTAGGTTGGCGAAGATGGATGGTTGTGATCAATCTGCGAAAGTTATGTACTTCCGTGACCTAACTTAGGGTTTTTGAACACAACGCGTCTGCTCAAGTTTGTGCAAGCGGTCGAGCACCCTATAGGATTTCCATAGGCAAGTCGATCGTCCAAGGGAAAGTGGGGCCGCCAGTGACCATGCTGATACTTATTTAATCGTTCGTAGAAAGATCTAAGACGTCCAACTAGGATGGCGAAGTTGGGCGGACATGATGACTTTTGAGACCGTTTTTTACTGTCTCAGGTCGTTCGAGCTTTGTTTTTACGAAGCGCAAACGCCCTTGTTTGGGTCAGCGTTTTAAGCGTTTGTGCATGGAAAACATGGGACTCAATCAACTAGTGGGACCACTGGTGATGATTTTGAGACCGTCATAGTTAGTCTAGCTCGTTTGAGCTTCTAAATAGCACGAATACCCACGTTTGGGTCGGCGCTTGAAATGCCTGTGAATGAGCAGAAGACTACTCGATCGACTAGGGCACTAGTAGGCCCGCCGGTGGTCACTATAGTGATTGCCTAGTTCTGATAGAAGCAAACTATGCTTGTTAAATCGTGTGGCCAAGTTGTGTGGCCGTGATTGTTTCTGAGACTGACATTAACAGTCTAGACTTTCCTTAAGAATAAATGTATGTTCAATCGCGCTAACTTTGATTAAAAGTGTGTGAACGCATTGATCTCTTTGTCAGAGAGATGTAACTTGTACGGGTATTTTTGTGCATATCCCAATACTAGCACTTCGGGAGATTCATGCTACTCTGCTGAGAGTGAGCATTGATCGTCATGTCATGTCAGTATTGAGAGTTTGGCTGGGAACATAGCACGGAAAAATATCAGGCAAGTCATGCATTAGTAATGCTAGCATAAAATAGAATTCACAGAATACTTGGGATTACTACTATGCGCACCATTCTGAATGAATTTCATATATATGCTGAGTTGTTCAATACATGTGTAAGTAAATATGTTTGAGCACTCGTCACTTTCAAATGACCTTTATTCCTTTGCAGGATAACAACGCATTAAATACAGGTTTTTAGAATTTTGACCCTGAACTAAAAACCACCATCAACATTAAGTCCCCTGTGATAAGCATGTATATGTTACATTTTATACCCATATTTATATTAGCTATGATACAATATTTTAGTGCTTTTGTAGAAAGTACAAGTGAATTCGATCATCCATCGAATAAACAACAAAATGTGAGACTTAATGGTGTTTGCGACGAAAATGGAAAAATGTGGTTGGCATGGTACTTCCATATATCAGCAACCACAATGATGAAATGTGGTTGGCCTGGTATTTCCATGTATCAGCAACCACAATGATCAATTATGCTGGCCTTTTATTCCTATATATCAGCAACACTTATTTTGCTGGCCTGGTATCTCCATATATATCAGCAGCATAGAATTATTTCACAGCCAAGGTCAAAATGAGCAGACAAGTTTTAATTTGCTCTTCAATTAATGCATGGTGAAGCGAGTCGACGTCAGCACACTAATGCCACCTAAGATTGGTCAAGAGTGACTTTATTATTGTTAGCATAAGAATGGAAGAATATCACCTCCATGACCACGTGCAAATGAAGTGCAAATGAAGAAAAAGGAAAGATTAACATATCTTGTCCTTACATAAGTTCTCTTGCTATATATATATAAAGAATCTGAAGGAATGTTTGAGACCAAATGACGTCATTTGTGCAAATACAGTTAAGGTGGGCCAGCACATGCAAGAAAATATCATGCTTTTTAAATGAAATTAATTCATTTCCTTGGTGGTTTCATATACTATGGAAAGTGGAGATTCGCTGATACATTACAATGTTTCGTCATATTATGACACGCTGCACAATATTATTGGGCGGATTGTATTTCATGACATGTAGCAGACTTCTATTGAGAGGTGATGTGGCGACGACGTGAATTCATCTGTGGGCTATATTTATGTGTTGTTTCAAAATGAAAATAGGAGGCACACGGCCATAGGGACGCAACAAGGGAAGGGTTTTGAAGTTTTGTTTTCGATTCTTCATTTTTCATTAGCTAGAGTTTAATTTTAATATGTTTATGTCTTTTGAGAAAGTCATTTCTAGCTAGTGTTATGTTAGGGTTTAGGTAGAAACCAATAAATTGTGTAAACTCTATATTTATATGCTCAATAATGATTTGAATGACTAGTAGTTTTTCTTCATATAGCATGGTATTTTATTGTTCATGTGATTTCATTGATTATTTATGCTTTTCAATTGATATGGCGTGTTTTGGTTAAATCCCTTGATGTGGTATGCTTTAGGATTGATAGGTAATGCTTTAGAATCGCTATCCATGAATCGAAGAAAACTATAGCGGAGAAACAATATTTGAAAATGCATGGAATTTATTTTTAACGAATAGTAGAATTTGCATAATTAATTGGTGGAAACCGAAAACCTTAATAACCCACACTCATTTTTTTTATCTTTAAATTATTTATCATTTCATTTTGTTCCGAATTTCTAAAAATCCTTAAAACATTATCTTGTTGATTACTTAATTTTTTGTATTAGTTGGTAGAGTATTTCACACTCCTCGTGGGAACGACCTGTACTTGCCATTGTCTACTAGTTAGACGTTGTGCACTTGTAGTATATTATTGTAGGTTTCTGAGCCTACCACCCTGCTTAGCATGTAACAATGACATTGTTGCGTGGTAAGCACTAGATGGTGACAGGCAAAGAAATTCACAAGAGGAGTTTGATGCACATTACCAGGATATAGGCTGGCTCGGTTCTTGAGTAGGGTACGTTTCCTTTGCACGTCGGTTATCATCAGATAGATGAGTATCTACTTGATTGTTATCCCGTATCCGGAGTTTTTATACACGACAAGTTGAGACTTCTTTTCTTCCCGGGATCTAACTGATTTGCGGAATATAAAGAAGACGCTGAGCCTTTCTCCTCATCGTAGAATTGTTGTTCTTCTTCGTTTCAGGTATTGCTCCATGTTCATTATGCAGTTTGATTCTTGATTGATAATAACAATTTTATTTACCAGCTTTTGGTATGATCATAGCGTCCCTTTTTGCAATGTATGATGGGAACAGCTGGTGATGATTACCCTTTTACTTCTCCAGAGAAGAGCTTTGAAGTTGAGAAACTCGAGGCTAGCCAAAATAGATCTTCCATTTAGTGAAGCTGATCGTGCCATACATGGTACGTCTCTTATGCAACTAAATCTCGTTCGGGAGCGTGTTCGGGCTTTCTTGACTTTGGTCGGCATGGAATAAGAATGGAGGCGTGGCGAATCGTCTCAGTCGCCGAGCGCGAGAACTGAAAGGTTTGCAGCTCGGCTAAAGCCGCGAAGGATCGAGCATGAGCGGCCTTCCAGTGAAAATAATTGTAATTACCCTGTCTGTAATGGAATCATCATCCTCGATTCTGACATGGACGAACCAGAGTACCTTCAGAAGGATGTTAGGGCAGTCCCTGAAGTGGAAATCGAAGTAGCTTCCGTAGAAGGTGTTGAAGCAACCGCCGGAGGGAATACTGGAGGGGATGCTGAAGAGATCATAGTAGCGGCATCCGGAGAAGATGTTGAAAAAGCTTCCAGGGATGATGTTGGTGCATCTCCTAGAGGGAATATTGAAGCAACCATTGAGGAAGGCGTCGAAGTGGCATCAAGAGGGGATGTCGATGTGGCTTTCCTGGAGGATGCAGTAATGGCTTGCGATGACGGCGTTGTAGAAGTTTCCAACAATTCCTGTGAAGCTACTGTTGATCCTTCCAATGACTAGATTTCCCTTTGTTGCTTTTATTCTTGTTGAATGCTTTCATAGTTTGTAGACATTCCTTTTTATGCTCAGCGGTGACTGAGTTTTGGTTTAATTAAACAATGGTCCTTTTATTCACATCATCTTGAGACCCAATTGTGACGCTCTCCAGGGTCATAATAAAATCTCTCTATTTCATCCATTCACGCATATAACCCGTGATGCATTTTATATGTACTGTCTTCGTGATGATTGCTCGCGATCCCAAACAATGAAGGTTGATGCGATAATGGAAACCAGAGATTAACCATGAACCTGTTTTCCAGTAGGCAAAGTTTCACAAATCCTATTGTGGTGATGCCGCTTCATTGTTGGAGTAGATTGTTCTCCCAAGCGCTTACCTTAATAATCATACGAATCCCTTTTGTCGTTCTCTTCCTGCATATAGGCCTTCAATGTTTCTCGAAAGATATAAGATGTTCCTCTTTAGGGTTTTGTTTTTCTGGTTTGGACTGCTAGGTAGTGATGAAGATTTAAGCTCGTTCAAGGCTTTGTGTCATGATTAGGGGTAAAGAATTTTCTAAAGGGAAATAATATTTCAATTAATCAACAAATTAGAACCCTACTAATTATGAATGCAAACAGTGTAATCATTTTGGAGGAATTACAAATACTACATGAATGGGGAAATTTTTTGGAAGAAATACTATGGAGAACGCTGGAAGAAAGGTAGCACATCGTTTTAGGTATGGAGAACGCTGGAGGAAATGGTAGCACAACGTTTTAGGTACTGTAGGGTTTGAGCCATCGTGAGTGAATCGTCGCGCCTTCCAGTTTGTCAGCATTGATGAGCTTGCAGTAACCGCCTAAGATAACATCTTCCACCAGGTATGGCTCGTCTTCCTTTTCTGCAGGTAAATCAGTCTGAGCGGTCATTGATGTATTTTCAAGTTGTTTTAGAGATAGTGGTAAAAGTGGGTTGTTTTCATATTTGTGAAGATAACAAAATTTCTAGATTTAAATAAAATTTAGGAAAATAGCAAACTGACGTAAAATTTTATGGAGAAATAGGGGTTAAGATTCCACCATTCAACAATACTTATGTGATCTAATATTTTTTTTACTATGCAATTTAAATAATTGGGTTGATTCTAAATATTGCCAAAAGCAGATTTTCCAAAATATCAAATGTTAATCACAAGTATAATGCATCAAGAGTCTAAAACTAAGCATGCATTATCAAGGGAAAACACAGTTGATTAATAAAAACCATTTAAATCATTTTTATCAATGCAATTAATCATATAAAAATATTGCATAAATTAATAAAATAGAGATTACCACATAATTATTGTGAGAATGGCTTCCTCTGTCACCCCTGGGATTGGGTTTAGCTACTCATGATGAAAAACCTCTCAAAAGATTTCATTGATGCTCAAAAGTGTTTTACAATGAAGAGAAAGATAAGTAAATAATATAAAACAGGATTTTGCGACCCACAGAAGGCGTCCAGAATCAACGACACAGAGATAGTGTTGTTGGTACAACGACTCAGTCGCGGAAAGGAGTGGAATAGTGTCGCAATAAAGCGACAGTTTTTAACGACTTTCCTCGTCTATTGTTCTTCGTGTTCTTCAGTTCCAGCAGCAGCAGAAACTTTCTTCACAGCGTCTGGTTCTTTGATTTTTACGTCTCTAACTCTCTACCAAATTCTCCCTAAACTTACTAACCCTTTCTATGACCTCCAAGGACTCTATTTAAACCCGAAGCATGCATCGAATCTCCTCCATAACTCCACAAATCCTCGGCAGTGAAAGAAAATATTTTCGGATATTTTCTTTCTTGTTTTATCTTTTCACGCGTTTTCTATGGTCCAGCACGCTCCAATTCGATTACACATGCTCCAACAGGTTGATCGATGCATGAAACACGAGCAGAACACACACAAAATCTTCCAGAAGTCATAGAGAAACTCTTCTGCATGTGTTTTACCTGTTTTGAGCCCGTGAATTGGATAGCCAATTCTAGCCAAATTTGAGCTAATAGAACACTCACAACAGCTTTTCCATGTTAAATCACAACTTCTCACCAATTTTTAGCGATTGAATCGCACTAGAACACCTTCATTTTGCTGATTGAAAATCTGTCAGGAGTGAAAATGGTTTTCCCGCCAAAACACGAATTTGAATGTTGAAGATGATATGCCCCCTATCCTGAACTGGGGTGAGAATAGAAGATGCCTTGGGGGTGACCTGGGGGTGCCCCTTAGTAATTATGTTACCCCTTATCCAAAAGCGAGAGTCTGAATAACACTTGTCCTCCGGGTGCCAAAATCAACTTTTCGAGCCGAATTTTCCAAAAATGTTTATTTCCTAAAAATACATAAAAACACAATATTAGTACAAAAATAGAGTTCCAACAATACAGACATTGAGGAAAAAGTAGACACAAAAATGTGTCTATCAAATACCCCCAAACCTATTATTTGCTATTCCTCGAGCAAATCTAATCTAAAAAATAAAATGACTACACTTATCACGTGCAGTAAGCCGTTAAACCACTAGGTGGCCCTAGTGGTAGAGTGTTGTCTCCGGAGGGTTTACCAGAGGTGTACCCACAAAACCTTCATACTCCAAACCCTAGCTATCTATGTCGAACCTTGGAAGGCATTAAAGAATCCCCTTGGTTGGCTTACAATCACTGACTACAGGAGGAAGTACCCTGATGCGAAATTCCAATTGTTGTACACGAGTTTACACTCAAGCATACTAAAATTCATATAAAGTGACAGAGCTGTACTCAGATAGTTGCACTATGGACATCATATTCGGAGTCAAACTAATCATATGGATAGAAAAAAGAGATGGAAATAGAAAAATGTAGATGGTTTTGATGTTAACCAAATGATCGATGTTTCACATATCTGTCTGAAGGCCACTGCCAGAATGAACCTATCCTAATGGACTGAGATACCGGTCTGACTAATATCAACACAACTGGCATATACAAGGGAACCAGTGGTCAATAACTTAAATCTAGATCAACAAACTGGAAAATACAAGGGAACCAACAGTTGACTACACAGAACAATAACCATTTTTTTTTAACTTAACGGCATGAATAGATCTTTTTGATCCAAGCGCATGCTTCTTGTCAGCAGATTACACGATAGTTCCCACGGGTCCTGCATTCCACGCTTGCTTAGGCGACGGAAACAGGGAGAACACACGCATATTGCTATCCAAGTGTTAATACTTATTCCGATTGGTCTAACTGGTCTGGTCTTTTTTTTTTTTTTTAGTAACTCAGTCACTCTAATTCACCCTACCAGTGGTAACAACTTAAATCGTGTGCCCCACCTAATCACTTAGAGAAACATAGTTTAAAATGAAAAAAAAAATGAAAAATGAAAAGGACTCAACGAGATATGGTGCAACTATCATGTTATTTCTAACACCTGAGCTCTGTGATTTTATGAATAGACTCTATAGATGTTTCCATCTAATCAGATTGGTTCCTCAACTCCTACAACCAAGATGCTTCCATCCACTTAGATTAGTTAGTGTCATCCTGAATACGCATAAATCTCTAGGCTCTGGAGCGTATTTATTTATTGCAACTAAAAGATTTTCCCATACCCCCAAACTTAAATCTAACATTGTCCTTAATGTTTCCAATGATAAAATTAACATCATGAACGAGGAGAAATTGTTACCACTTGAAGCAAAAAGGGTTGAGGAAAGATATTACTGTGTTGCATGAGATTAGGTTACCTCCCAAGAAGTGCTAAGTTTAAAGTCTTCAGCCAGACATCAAATACCTCAAAAAGGATTTTCACCTTCCAAAGTTATATACCAATAGCCGAAAAAGTTATGGGTCCATAATACCAAATAGAGCTAACACCAATATGAGAAAACTGCACTGGTTCAGAAAAATGAACAGAAGGAGCACATCCTCATCTAAGGTTTCTTGCAAGACAACCGGATCTATCCAGAGCCTCCAGTTGGGCTTCATAAGAGTGTCTTGAAAAATAGATTCATCCGAAAAAGGGGTTTCTAATATATGGATTTCCTCCTGAACAGTATCAGGCGGATCAGGTTGTGGAGTCTGAATAGACTCAAGCGATACCTCAGATGCACTAGGCTTGAGTCCCAAGTTAGGGACTTCTATTGGGGATAATTGACAATCTCTACCCCCAAATTTAAGGTAATCACTATTCTCCGTAAGACCTTTAACTATGTCTTGAATTTCCGGATCCGGAGAGTATTTAAAATACTCTAGAGCTTCTTCTAGTTCACTACCCACAAACTTAGAGTTTTGGGTGTCTCTAGATAAACTAGTCACAATATTCCTAATTTCTAGACCATCCGGTTCCTGAAAAAGGTCAATTGCTTTCTCTGAGTTATAATCAGGTGGTTCATCCTCTAAATTCTTTTGAGGTATACTAGCTATAGGACTTATATGTTTCATATCCTCTATGGTCATCCCTAGAGTTTCCTTATTGTGTTGAAGCACGGTTACTGGCCTAATCTCATGATCACTATCCAAATCGGAAGTTATAGGCAAAATCTCAGATGGGCCTACAAATGCATAATTGGGGTCCAACTTAGGAGGATCTTTAGGCTCTTCGAAATAAGGGCTTAAGGTAGATTCGGTAGCTAGTAATGGTTCAAACCTAGATTTCCATCTATCGGTATCTAACATAGGAATGAATCCAACAGAGCATTTACTTGTTCAATGTTGCTATCATCGTCGAAATCCATGCTAAAACGGGCTAGACAACTCTCTAATGGATCTTCCGATTCGGTGTTTGGTACAGACTTCGGAACTAAGGTTCCTATCATGTTGACCTCTTCAATGCACGTGTCATCTAGCTCAGAATGTAGCTTATTGACATTAAAAATATTCAACTCAATAGTCATATTACCAAAAGATAGATTCATAATACCATTTCGACAGTTATGATGCACATTGACGTGGCTAAAAACGGGCGACCTAAAATCACTGGTATTTGGTTCTCTGGGTCAGGGACAGGTTGGGTATCTAGGATAATAAAATCCACTGGATAATAAACTTGTCAACCTCTATGAGAACATCCTCGATCACACCACGAGGAACTTTAACGGACCTATCAGCTAACTGAAGTGTTCTGGGTAGGTTTCATCTCACCAAGTCCTAGCTTAAGGTACACATGGTACGGAGTAAGTTCACACTGGCTCCTAAGTCAAGCAACTTTCTCAACACGGTACTTACCTATTGTACAAGCAATGGTAGGGGACCCTGGGTCTTTATACTTAGGAGTAGTGGTATTCTGAATAATAGAACTCACATGACTAGCTATGAAGGCTTTCTTCTGGACACTGAGCTTACGCTTTCGCGTACACAAGTCCTTAAGGAACTTGGCATAAGAGGGAATCTGCCTAATTGCATCTAATAATGGAAGGTTGATATTAACCTGCTTAAAAACCTCCAATATATCATTAAAGTTGGACTCCCTCTTAGTCGGAACTAGCAGCTGGGGGAACGGGGCTCTGGGAACAAAGCCGGGCTCATCAGGACCCTCATTGGTCTCTTTGGAGACTCTATCAGTCTCCTCATTTTCTGGCTCATAAGGGTGAACTACAACATGTTCACTTTCAGGTATGTCGACCTTATTATCAACTTCTTTCCACTCCTAAGGGTTGTAACAGAGTTCACATGATGTACGATTTCTCTCCTCTAGGGTTAGGATCAGTATGACTAGGGAACCTTCCTTCTTCTCTCCCATTGATAAACTTAGCTATTTGGCCGACTTGAAGCTCTAATTTAGCAAAAGACTGGGCACTATTCTTAAAATTCTGTTTGGTTTCCTCTTGAAAATTACCCTGGCTTTTTCCTAACATTTCCTGGCTTTGTGATAGCATCTCCTGTCTCTTCCTTAATATACTAAGGGTTTCCTCTAAGCTAGTTATTCTATTCTCAGATGGGTTCTGGGTCTGACCTGAAGAGTTCTTAGTATAACCAAAACCTGGGGGAGGCTGAGAATTACTAGACTGGCCTTGATTCTGGCCCTTAGACCAAGAGAAATTAATATGGTTTCTCTAACCAGGGTTGTAGGTCTCTGAGTAGGGGTCAAACTTCTGACGGTTTTCAAACCTAACATTGTTATAGACAGCATGAGCTTGCTCTTCACTAACCTGACCTTCCCAGAATGAGTTATCGGGCTCTATTCTACAACTAGAGACTTGAGAGGCTCTATTAGGTTCAACAAGGGACTTATTTTTAGATTGACCCATTTCCAATGCTTCTAACCTTCTAGATAAAGCAGCAAACTTAGCATCTAACGCAAAACTCGTATCTACCATATTAGTGCTACTTCTATTGACCAAGAGTCTTTTAGGGGGTTCAACACAAGACTCCCACTGTTGGGATTTTTCAGCGATAGCTCCTAAGAAGGTAAAAGCATCTCAGCATTTTTACTAGTGAATCACCAGCGCACATAGATCGACCATGGCTTTGGTCGAATAGTCCAAACCATTATAAATAATCTCTACAAGTTTCATCTTATCAAATCCATGGTGAGGACACTGGGATAGAAGATCATTGAATCTCTCTAAAAATCTATAAAGAGACTCTCCCTCTTGTTGCACACTAGTACTAATGTTCTGCCTAACAGCTGCAGTTTTATGCTTAGGGTAGAACTTCATATAGAAGGCAGCGATAAGTTCCTGCCATGTTTCTATGGATTCAGACGGTAGGTTGTTCAGCCAGGTCTTGGCTTTGTCTCTCAAAAAAGGGAAACATCTTAAGTTTCAAGACTTCATCGTAAGGTCCTTTATCTAATTGTTCCACAAATTTCCTCAAAGTCCCTAATATGAAATAAGGGTTCTCATCATCCTTTCCTAAGAATATAGGGATCATCTGGAGAATACTAGGTTTTATCTCGAAATTAGCCGTAGTGGCTGGCAATTTAATGCAAGAGCTCGGTTGGACCTAGTTGGGAACATGTAATCTTTCAAAGTTGCCATCGTGGCACAACAGAAAGTACTAGGGGTACTTTCCTCACGAAGAGACAGATTCTCAAAACTGAAGTTTCCAAAAACGGGGCTCTCAAAAGAAGAGTCTTCGAGCTCCCCGCTTCCACAAGAAGATCTTTTAGGCTCGTCACTAATCAAACGGCCAAAATTATCTCTTTTCCAAGCACGCTCTGTAAAGGAATCGAGCGCTCTTGGCATACACAAACAAAAATCCTAAGGAAGGGAGGTTCTAAACAACACACAGCAGGCCGACTCCACCAAATCAAACCTAAAAATTTCTAGCAAACAAAAAGCATGATGGCTCCACTTAGATTGTTTCTAGACCAGCTTCTAATCCTTCGAAAAGGAATTCGTTACAATCTGAGCAAATTCTCTGGAATCAGTACGAGTCAAAGTGAGTTGAATAGAGGCGAGGGAAGCTCAGTGGAGCTTTGATACCCAAGGCCTCACCGGTATTCAAGGCGGCGCAGTCACGCATTCAACTCACAGAAACCATCCTGAACTTCGAAGTATGCTCAAAAGAGTAACCAATATTTTTCGAATGACTGTCCTATTAAGCTCGTTACCCTATAGGTCTCGTTCTATTCAAAATTTTAGGCTTAGGTTCGCGTTTGGTTTCGTTTTCCTAAGGCGGGCAAGAAGAGAACGGTGATGAAATCCGAACCCTTATCTTGTATTGGCCAGGCCTTGCCCTTTACTAGGAATTTAAAAACAGTCCAAATTCGTCCTCAATCAATGAATCACCTTAAGGAATACAGTAAACCCTTACAGGAGATTCGCGGTGTTTCGAAAGACTTACCTCCCGTACCAGACGGGCGAAGAACCGCTGAAGTCGACTCGGGCCACGACTCCTATGTCGTGTACGAACCCGAGGGGCCGAGACGATATCGTAATCGTCGTCCTTCCCTGCAACAGTTTGTATTTAAGGTACCCTTCCGTAGGGTTAACTTAAAAAAAGTCCAAAGTCCAGTCCAGTCCAAAGTAAAGTGCAAAAATATTACAAAAATTTCCTAATACAATTCTAAAAAAAAAAATTAAAAAAAAATAATAAAACTAAATCCTAAAAAAAATTATTTGTCTTCTTTTTTTCTTTTCTTTTAGCTTTAGCTTTGTTCCAAGTCCTTAGTATCCAATCTTCAAACCTGCAAATCAAAGACACAAACAAAGAAACGTAAAAGGAACAAATGAAATAATAATAAAAAAACTAAAAATGCTACCTAAACACAAATCCGCGTCGGCGGCGCCAAAAATTTGATTTTTCAAAGTTGTTGAGATAGTGAAAAATTCGTTTGATTTATGAAGGAATAATTTTTAGATTTAATAAAAATAAAGCAAATTAATTTTCAAAGAGTGATGTCAAGATTTAAAATGGACTAAGGCTCCGGATTCACTATTACTTCAAGTTGATTGGTTACAAAATATTTCATAATTATTATCAAGCTCTTTTTCGATTAAATCACTTATTAATCTATAAGGTGTCCAAATATTAAATTGTAATCCTTAAGCATGATTTATCAAAGAATTAATTCTAAGCATAAAACATCAAATTGATTCACAACTAATTAAGAAAACCATTTTTATCTTTTTTTTTATTGATCCAAGTGAATTAAATAAAATAAATAATTAAGAAATTATAAAAAGAATTTACCAATCAAACATGAGTGAATAGCTCCCCCGTTGCCTCAGTCACCAGGTATTTTAGCCGCTCATCATGTTGGAAAACCTCTCAAAAGATTTCATTGATGCTCGAAAGTGTTTTACAATGAAGAGAAAGATAAGTAAATAGTATAAAACAGGATTCTGCGACCCACAGAAGGCATCCAGAGAGATAGTGTTGTTGGTACAACGACTCAGTCGCGTAAAGGAGTGGAAAAGTGTCTCAATAAAGCGACAGTTTTTAACGACTTTCCTGCCTCGTCTATTGTTCTTCGTGTTCTTCAGTTCCAGCAGCAGCAGAAACTTTCTTCACAGCGTCTGGTTCTTTGATTTTTACGTCTCTAACTCTCTCCCAAATTCTCCCTAAACTTACTAACCCTTTCTCTGACCTCCAAGGACTCTATTTAAACCCGAAGAATGCATCGAATCTCCTCCATAACTCCACAAATCCTCGGCAGTGAAAGAAAATATTTTCGAATATTTTCTTTCCTGTTTTAGCTTTTCACGCGTTTTCTATGGTCCAATACGCTCCAATTCGATTACACATGCTCCAACAGGTTTCTCGATGCATGAAACACGAGCAGAACACACACAAAATCTTCCAGAAGTCATAGAGAAACTCTTCTGCATGTGTTTTACCTATTTTGAGCCCGTGAATTGGATAGCCAATTATAGCCAAGTTTGAGCTAATAGAACACTCACAACAGCTTTTCCATGTTAAATCACAACTTCTCACCAATTTTCAGCGATTGAATCGCACTAGAACACCTTCATTTTGCTGATTGAAAATCTGTCAGGAGTGAAAATGGTTTTCCCGCCAAAATACGAATTTGAATGTTGAAGATGATATGCCTCCTATCCTGAAGTGGGGTGCGAATAGAAGATGCCTTGGGGGTGACCTGGGGGTGCCCCTTAGTAATTAGGTTACCCCTTATCCAAAAGCGAGAGTCCGAATAACACTTGTCCTCCGGGTGCCAAAATCAACTTTTCGAGCCGAATTTTCCAAACATGTTTATTTCCTAAAAATACATAAAAACACAATATTAGTACAAAAATAGAGTTCCAACAATACAGACATTGAGGACAAAGTAGACACAAAAATGTATCTATCAGTTATCTTTACCGTCATGTCTCCAACTCCAAACGTGGTCGTATTTACTACCAAATCTTCAATTTGAAATGGGTTTGGGAGTTGTACAACTACTTGATTCTGAGACTCGTTGTCTTTGATCGAGGAAGCTTCTAAATTTTTGATAAAGCATTTGAAAGGACCAGCATTCCATTCACATCTCCTAGTGGCGGCAGGGTTGTTGATCGAAGCAAGTCCCCAAGTTAGCGAAAAGGGAAGTGACCGATTGCAAAAAGGGTTGTTCAATAAGACTTACTTGGGCTCGGAACCTTTGGAGGTATGCTGACGGGCTCTCTCCAGGAAGCTGTTTCACATTTGTGTGTGGTTGATACGGCATCAAGTAGTCCTCGGGATTGGATGGCTTGTTGGAGATCCTCTCAGGTATAGACACCAGCAAAGGACACACCCCTAACTTTGCTTTGTTGTTATGCACCCACGAGCGCCCCAGAATCATATCATAGTTCGGATAATCTTTCACAATATGAAACTTACCGCGTGTTTGAGTGTAAGGACCCTCGAGCTCGTCAACGCTATTATACTAGTCAAGAGATGAATTAACTGGTTATAACTCGATTAAATTAATACGAACGTTAATTAATAGGTATTAACCTAACAACTAACTAGATACGAAACCAGTATCGCTAGATACGTCTCGAAAATTTATGTGAAATTGGCTACTCGAACGTTTCATTCGGATATCATACGAAGAAGTTATCGTCGGATAATTATGAAGTACAAAATAGTAACTTCACAACTTAACCGTGTGGCTGGCCTTATCTTCAACAGGTGTCGTGGTGTTTTAGTGTGGTCGTGTCAACATCAAACCGAGAAGATTAACTCGATCCCTCCTTTCTTTCTCATTTTTATTTCTTCTCTTCTCTTCTCTTATTCTTCTTCCTCATTCCTTTCTCTGTTCTTATGCTCTGATCGATTTATGAGATGAGAGTGAATCCTATTTTAGGGAATCATATATTCAAGATGATTAGATGAAGAAGGTGATGGCGCTGAAAGTTATTTGAGCTCGGGAGAAGGAGGATTGGTGTTGTTGTAGTCGGTTTAGGGTTTTTTGGAGAGGATTGAATTTGTGAGAGTTTGGTGATGAAATCGAGCATTAGATGATGGTTTTTCATCATTGAGAACAAAGTAGAAGAATTATGTACTGTTTTCAGTTGTTTCAAAGATGAACTGAAGAGTTAGGGTTTGTAAATTAAACATTGGATTAGTATGGAATAGGTAAGTTAATTAGGTTGTTGATGGATGAAGAATAGAAGGGTTGAGGTTTGATTGCAGTTTTGAAGCTTTTTTAGAGAAGATCAATTGAAGAATTAGGGTTCTGCATGTTGTGTTGGAGTTCGAATTGGGCAAGATTGAGAAGATTTAGATAAATTGAAGATGGGTATTGAATGATTAGGTGGATTAGAGTTGAAATACAGATGGAATCAAGACTTAAGTGAAGAAAGGTTAATTCAGAGATAAGTTAGGGTTTATGTTTTTCCTTAAAACAGGAATTAGGTTCTTGGTGGAAACGATTTGGCGATTTAACAATTCAGAGAACGTGAATTGCTGGGTAAGTCTCTAATTGTCTCAATTTTAGTATTTTGATTTGAATGGTTATAGTTGTTGAGACTCTGTGATTATATCAGAGTTGGAGATGAATTATGAGTTGTTGATGAAGATATAATGAAACTGACATTTAGATAACCATTATGTGTATGTTGAATTGAAGTTATTTTGGATGGATTGATTGTGGTGTTGATTACTGGTGGTGGTATGAATGAATTGGGGATTGAATATCAGTTGAGTATTGTGTTGTTGTTTAAGAGGACTATGTAATGGAATTTTAGGTGGAGGTATTGAGATGTAGTTGAAGTTAAATTTACTGGTAGAGACTCTGATGGGTTATATAAGGATGCTTGAGTTGAAGCAATTGGTTGTTAGTGATATATTAGGTAAATGAAATGCAAATGACAAGGTATGTTGATTGTCGCAGAACTGGAGTGGAGTTACAATTCAAGTACTGGTACAGGCAGTGTGTACAGGATATGGAATTGATTAGTTGCAAAATAGAGTTGAGTGGGTATTGCAGTTGGAGCGAGTGTCATTGTATTACTGAGAATGGTGATTGTAGAGATGTAGTTAGTGCTTGCAGTGGAAGCTTGCAACTTCTGTTGTTACAGGTAGGCTATGTTATTTTGTATATCAATTTTAAGTTATAAGTTGAATGAATTATTGCAATGAATAAGTTTAAATTGAACTGAGATTAGAATTACTTTTGATTAGGAACCTTTGGCTTGTCTGACTGAACTTATCAGTCTGACTCGGACATGTTCTTGTCTGACTCAGTATCTGACTGAGCTGAGTTATCCCGGTTGATCTGAGTGGGGTCGGTTTGACTCAGAGTTGACTCAGTGGACCTTGACCGATTTAGGCTTTAGAAGTTGACTATTGACCCTGTGCTTTGACCCGACCTTGGACGTTGACTGTTAGTTGACCCTTGACCATTAGTTCGACCGTTAGTGACTGCTAGTTGACTTTGGTGGACTGGGGCTTAGGGCAGTTTTCTTAATTAGATGTTTTGGACCTCTTGTGGTCCGAATTAGACTTTTACTTCTTCTACAAAGTTGTAGATATTCATAAGACTTAACTATGGACTATAGAATCAATCTAATTGGATTAGTTAAACCTTTAGATATGCAAGAGATGGATAATAAAGAAGTGTAGAACCATAAATGGGCTTAGAGAAATTATATAGACTTGTATGATTATTGTATGAGCCATTTTGGCTAGCTTCATAGACTTCTTGTGTTATTAACAGTTAGTCTATATTAACAACGATCGAATCAAATGACGAATTAGTGGATCGTGGATCTCGAGGTAGGAGTGGCTTTTCATTAAAAGAGGTGGGAATACTTTTAACTCTTTTGTGATTATTGCTGTTTTCTTTTACCAAAGTTTATGTTTTACAAATTCATGCATTGTTTGGTTGTGCTTTCCCTGCATTGTTTAACTTTGGTTCACGAAAGTTCTGCTATGTCTTTTAATCTTTCCACTTCTTGGAAAGGAATTGTAATGCTTTGTTTATCTTTATGAATTGTTTGGGAAATGAGAATTTCCATCTGTGGTATATAGGATACTACTCCTTCATTTATATCTACATGAATTCGAGCTTTTATGCAATCACTAGGTTCGGGACGAGTCACCATACAACTATCTAGGTGCGGGACGAGTCACCATATTATATATTGTTTGGAAGGAGTTAGTTCCATATACATGATTGTTTACTTATGTGAAATTGGTTGTGTTTAGTGTTTAGGGAAAACAAGAATTGTGTTCAAATCATTTCCAATGATTGCATGAAAGTTAAATGTTATTCCTACGGGGCACCCCTTTTAGGGATGATGTGCTCACCCATTCCCACTTTCAGTTTCAGAGACAAATCATAGTTTCGCAGCTTTTGAGGAGTTGAGTCCGTTAGTTGGTTGACTTTTATTATATTACATATTGTATTTGTAAACCAAATGACCGTTGTATATGTATCATTCGAGAGGAGTTCTTATATATATATATTTCTGAGCGGGCTAGTTTTGGGTTAAGTTTTGTAGTAGATTTCTTAATTGAATGTTTAAGTAATTGATTTAGATTTTAGTGCCTCTTATTTAGTTAATCACTTGGATTAGTCAGCTTCTAGCTTTGGGGGCCCTACAGTGTTAGTATCAGAGCTCACTGTTAGATCTTATATGGGAAAAGATATAATTAGCCAGTGTCAGTTTAGTGAAATAGATTAGTTTAGAACTGGGTTGGGTTGTGAGATAAATCTTAATTCACTAAAAACTATCAATTATTAAAATAATTATTTGATTGATTGATTTTTTTTGTTTGATTGTTTGTATATGTAGTGAAGTAAAAATTGTAGGGTACACCTACTACTTTAGCTAATAAGGGTTTGAGAAGGATTAATCTAAAAAAAAGTATGAACATGTACACAATCAACACTAGAAGAATAGTGAGATTAATATTATTGCTAAGAAAATAATATAGAAAGTTATGGAGCACTTTGACTTATATGTAGGATCAACAGTTTATAAATACGTATATGTTAATAATATTTTGGGATTTAATAATATTCGTAAGAGTAGTTAGAATAATACTTTGATCATCAGTGTTAATAATAAAATATTTTAATACTAATTATAAATGATAGTAAAAATAATAATAATTTTAATAAAGTAATGTTAGCACTTCTCGATTAGTTACATATTGAACTTAAGTTAACTAAAATGTCAATAAGGATATATAACGGATAAAAAAAATAATTATGATTAAATAATTATGGAAAATGAATAATGCTTGTGTACGATGAAGTTTTGTAAATTAGACTAATTACAAATTAGAGATATATGTTTTTTCATCTAAAGTAGATAATTAATATAATACTTATTAGGCGTTAGACTTAAGAAAGCGAGGAGATAATATATAAAATAAAAAAAGACTCAACTTGTTAGTAATCTTATACCGAAATTATCTTTAGTCTAACAAATGATTTACTAATCTTTTAAAATGAAACAAATAGGCATGAAGTAATAATAATAGTATTCAGATGCTTAGTGTAATATTAGAATTAAAAGAAAATAAATTCATATATTGATAGGATCCTTCTTCGTAAATAGATTCAATCATCTTTTGAAATGGAAAATTAGTGTGACGAACTTAAACTATTAGAATTTAAATTAGTAATATATTGAGCATAACTTAAGATAAAATCTGATTAACAAATATATAGCGATAAAATGATTAGGATTAAATAACTATGGAAAATTATTAGTATTTATCTACGGTTAAGTTCTGCAAAGTAAATTAATAACAAATTAGAATTATGTGCTTTGCGTTCAAACCAGACAGACAAAATAAGACTTATTAGGTAGGATTAAGATCATGAGGTTATATGATACACACAATAAGGATTAAACTTGTTAACTATCTTATACCTAGATTATCTTTAGTCCGATAAACGATTCACCGAAACACTAAAGTATACGCATAAGTGATATTTATAGTACTTGAATGCTTAGAACAATATTAGATTTAAAGGAAAATAAATTTACTTATGAATAAGATACTCTAAGACATATTAAAAATTTCATGCAGACTCAAATTTAGATCATATTAAATTACCAACGCCAATATTTAACAAGATAGAGTATATGGATTCAATATGGATAAATAAAATCTAATATATCAATCTTTTCGTGAATGTAGGATTATATTTAGAAGATTAAGGCTTAGTGTATCAACTGGACTATTAACTTAAGAATAATGAAGATGACAATATATGTAAGACAATAATTTTGATGAGATAAGCAAATAATAATACTATATAATACTAATTACTATAAAGTTTAGAACTATTGCAAATATCATTTGGATAATAATGTAAGATAGTAACAGCAAAATGTAATTTTTATTAATAGTACAACTTAAGGATTATTTAGTAGTAATATAAAATTTAAGGAAACAAAGTTAGATTAAACCAAATTTGATGTTAATAAAAAAATTAAATTTGACATTATGATTAATCACGATTAACTTTTATCGGCATAAGAAATAAATGTAATAAAAACAGTAAAATATTAATACCAGACAACTATAAAAAATTGTTAGCGGTTATTTACTTATATCAAGTTACATAATGAAATAAACAAATAGGTATATTGAAAATAATATGTATAATAAAAGTAATATTTGGAGAATGGTTATAACATGAAGATACTCTTAAATAGAACATGAATATGAAAATTGTAGATGGTATTACAGCAAAGTTAGAAATATCAGATATTATGATTTGACGTGACATTGAAATTGGATTATTAATATTGGTAAAAAAAAACGATGATTAAATTGCTTAAAATTCTGTGAAATATGTATATAACTTATGAAGTAAACTTATCAGAATTACACCAGTTATGATAAAATTTTAAAGAATAATTAATCTTATATATTTTACTTAGTTAATCCAGCACTGGGGAATAGTGAGGTTGGTAATCCTGATGTGTTTGGGTGATACTTGTTACGTAGGTAGGCATTGTCAGGCGTCGCGAACCTAGACAGGGAAACTGCATTCTTTTATCATAGGCATGGAAGGAAAGCTTGCTTCTGATAGTGAACCAATAGATCACGAATTTTAAGTAGAAACTTTATTATAGAATATCTTCTAAAGTACTTAGAACCAGTAAGTTATTGAAATAGAAATAGATGTGGAGAATTTAAATTTAAAATTCATAGTTTCCATTATGGAGATTCATGTAAGAAACTTAGACTTCCCTCTTTGATAGAATTTGAATCGGTGTAGTTGAACCTAGAGCCACAAATTTTAATAGAAAGCCATATAGGTTTGTTCTTTGTTTCTTCTTGTTTGCGCTTAGATAAGAGATAGGATCATCTATATAAGGTGGGGATGTTTGAAGACCAGAAGGATGGTTTGATTTTCGAGGACGAAAATATATAAGATGGGGAGAATATAAGGACCCTCGAGCTCGTCAACGCTATTAGACTAGTCAAGAGATGAATTAACCGGTTATAACTCAATTAAATTAACACGAACGTTAATTAATAGGTATTAACCTAACAACTAACTAGATACGAAACCAGTATCGCTAGATAGGTCTCGAAAATTTATGTGAAATTGGCTACTCGAACGTTTCATTCGGATATCATACGAAGAAGTTATCGTCGGATAATTATGAAGGACAAAATAGTAACTTCACAACTTAACCGTGTGGCTGGCCTTATCTTCAACAGGTGTCGTGGTGTTTTAGTGTGGTCGTGTCAACATCAAACCGAGAAGATTAACTCGATCCCTCCTTTCTTTCTCATTTTTATTTCTTCTCTTCTCTTCTCTTCTCTTCTCTTATTCTTCTTCCTCATTCCTTTCTCTGTTCTTATGCTCTGATCGATTTATGAGATGAGAGTGAATCCTATTTTAGGGAATCATATATTCAAGATGATTAGATGAAGAAGGTGATGGCGCTGAAAGTTATTTGAGCTCGGGAGAAGGAGGATTGGTGTTGTTGTAGTCGGTTTAGGGTTTTTTGGAGAGGATTGAATTTGTGAGAGTTTGGTGATGAAATCGAGCATTAGATGATGGGTTTTCATCATTGAGAACAAAGTAGAAGAATTATGTACTGTTTTCAGTTGTTTCAAAGATGAACTGAAGAGTTAGGGTTTGTAAATTAAACATTGGATTAGTATGGAATAGGTAAGTTAATTAGGTTGTTGATGGATGAAGAATAGAAGGGTTGAGGTTTGATTGCAGTTTTGAAGCTTTTTTAGAGAAGATCAATTGAAGAATTAGGGTTCTGCATGTTGTGTTGGAGTTCGAATTGGGCAAGATTGAGAAGATTTAGATAAATTGAAGATGGGTATTGAATGATTAGGTGGATTAGAGTTGAAATACAGATGGAATCAAGACTTAAGTGAAGAAAGGTTAATTCAGAGATAAGTTAGGGTTTATGTTTTTCCTTAAAACAGGAATTAGGTTCTTGGTGGAAACGATTTGGCGATTTAACAATTCAGAGAACGTGAATTGCTGGGTAAGTCTCTAATTGTCTCAATTTTAGTATTTTGATTTGAATGGTTATAGTTGTTGAGACTCTGTGATTATATCAGAGTTGGAGATGAATTATGAGTTGTTGATGAAGATATAATGAAACTGACATTTAGATAACCATTATGTGTATGTTGAATTGAAGTTATTTGGGATGGATTGATTGTGGTGTTGATTACTGGTGGTGGTATGAATGAATTGGGGATTGAACATCAGTTGAGTATTGTGTTGTTGTTTAAGAGGACTGTGTAATGGAATTTTAGGTGGAGGTATTGAGATGTAGTTGAAGTTAAATTTACTGGTAGAGACTCTGATGGGTTATATAAGGATACTTGAGTTGAAGCATTTGGTTGTTAGTGATATACTCGGTAAATGAAATGCAAGTGATAAGGTTTTAGTTATGCTGATTGTCGCAGAACTGGAGTGGAGTTACAGTTCAAGTACTGGTGCAGGCAGTGTGTACATGATACGGAATTGATTAGTTGCAAAATAGAGTTGAGTGGGTATTGCAGTTGGAGCGAGTGCCATTGTATTACTGAGAATGGTGATTGTAGAGATGTAGTTAGTGCTTGCAGTGGAAGCTTGCAACTTCTGTTGTTACAGGTAGGCTATGTTATTTTGTATATCAATTTTAAGTTATAAGTTGAATGAATTATTGCAATGAATAAACTTAAGTTTAACTGAGATTGGAGTTACTTTTGATTAGGAATCTTTGGCTTGTCTGACTGAACTTATTAGTCTGACTCGGACTTGTTCTTGCCTGACTCAGTATCTGACTGAGCTGAGTTATCCTGGTTAATCTGAGTTGGATCGGTTTGACTCATAGTTGACTCAGTGGACCTTGACCGATTTAGACTTTAGACTTTGACTATTGACCCTGGGCTTTGATCCGACCTTGGACGTTGACTGTTAGTTGAACCTTGACCATTAGTTCGACCGTTAGTGACTGCTAGTTGACTTTGGTGGACTTGGGCTTAGAGCAGTTTTCTTAATTAGATGTTTTGGACCTCTTGTGGTCCGAATTAGATTTTTACTTCTTCTACAAAGCTGTAGAGATTCATAAGACTTAACTATGGAATATACAATCAATCTAATTGGATTAGTTAAACCTTTAGATATGCAAGAGATGGATAATAAAGAAGTGTAGAACCATAAATGGGCTTAGAGCAATTAGATAGACTTGTATGATTATTGTATGAGCCATTTTGGCTAGCTTCTTGAAATTCTTGTGTGATTAACAGTTAGTCTATATTAATAATGATCGAATCAAAGGATTTCTCCTATTATATATTGTTTCGAAGGAGTTAGTTCTATATACATGATTGTTTACTTATGTGAAATCGGTTGTGTTTAGTGTTTAGGGAAAACAAGAATTGTCTTCAAATCATTTCCAATGATTGCATGAAAGTTAAATGCTATTCCTACGGGGCACCCCTTTTAGGGATGATGTGCTCACCCATTCCCACTTTCAGTTTCAGAGACAAATCAGAGTTTCGCAGCGAAAGCTTTAAGGAGTTGAGTCCGTTAGCTGGTTGAATTTTACTATATTTATTATATTACATATTGTATTTGTAAACCAAATGACCATCGTATATGTATCATTTGAGAGGAGTTCTCGTATATATATATTTCTGAGCGGGCTAGTTTTGGGTTAAGTTTTGTAGCAGATTTCTTAATTGAATGTTTAAGTAATTGATTTAGATTTTAGTGCCTCTTATTTAGTTAATCACTTGGATTAGTCAGTTGCTAGCTTTGGCGACGCTACATAGAGCGTCCCCTATCTTGATTTCGAGATCGATGTACCCATAAGCGTCTCTAGGCTCTCCTTCAGAATTTTTAATTATGGTTGGGAAATGAACAACTTCCTGCTTCGAAATCTTTACAGTCTTCAGGGCCTTGAGAGTAACAATTTTGAAGTCATATGCTACATCAATCAGCGCGTTGTCGAACTCGACATCCTTTAAGCGAGCGATGGTTAGGAGTCCCAATTACATCTCACGTTTCCTAGGAAGGATTGGGGTTCAGGAGCAACTTCTTTAACCGGAAACAGACGCTTTCCTGATACAACACGGTTAAGAGCTCCAAAAATGTCTTGACGTTGTGCCTTAGAGAAATACAGAATTGCACATAAATGTTCCATCATAGACTGCACAGTCTTGTGAACAGAGTCCCCAGAAATCATGCAGATCCTGACAGAAAGAGGATCTCTGTTGACTCCTTCATTTCCTAGTTGAAGTCCCCGAATCCACCTTCTCTTTGAAAATGAGATTCAACTTGTTGCAGTCACTGGTTGGGTGATTGACTAACCTGTGATAACGATAGTATTTGGGATTCGCCATCTCTTCTTCAGTTGGCGGACGCCTAAGAGGAGGTAGATTGACTGCGTCATCTTGAATCCATGTTTCCAGGAGTTCAATGACCTCATCTATTTTAAATGGGAAGTCTGGAGCAGCATCTCCAACTTCAGGAGTCTTAGCCGTGGTTTTCCGGGATGGAGTCGTCTGCGCTGGCGCTGCACGTTTGGGTTGTTGGTCCGTTGCTGGAGCTTTCCTTTTTTCTCCTACCACGCTTACAGAAGGACCGTGTTGTATTGCTTGTTGATAAGACACATGATTCCTCGAGTTTCGCGTGCATCCTCATTTCTAGCCGGTCTAGTTCTTTCTAAAAGTGCTGGTGCGGTCGTAGCCGACCTCTTAGCAGTTTCATGAAGTTCATAGAATGTCTTGAAGCGCAAGTTTTCCAGTAAAGCACGATAGATATGAACCATACCGTTGATGCACGACTCTACCAATTGTTATTCGGTCACGTTTGGATCGTGATAATCCAAAGCTTGAATTATGAATCTCTTGACATAGTCGTTCGGATGCTCGTTGTTTCGCTGAAACATTCTTCCCAAGTCCGAGAAAGTGATTTGCTCGGATACAAAGAAATACTTTTTGAAAAAGCGGTGACCATCTCACACCAGTTCGTTATGTTGTTTGGCGCGATGTTGTTATACCAGGTATACTCTTACGGTAAGTGACTTTGAGAACTATTTCAGGCGGAGGACGTGATTGTATTCGTGTTCTCCCAAAGATTCCAGAAAACGAGAGATGTGTTCGCGAGCGTTACCAGTACCATCATAAAGGAAAAACTGGGGAGAGGAGTATCCTCTCGGTAGGGGAACTCTCTGCATGTCAGAAGGATACGAAGGTTGGTGCTGGTGCAGGTCCATCGGGTTTTCTTTGCCTCGATTTTGGAAAAGTCGTTCTAGATCCTCACGAGTGATGAAGTTGGATGCCTGGTTCATTTCTCATGGGCGTTCAGGCGCAACACGAACTTCCTTATCTAGGAATGCACGCCCTGCTGAGGTGCTTGCGCCAAGAGTGTTGAAGGTACTTCTTACGGGTTCCATGGGCTGACGCGGTTCTTTGCGGTAGTCGCTCTGTTAGCGTCTTAAGGAAAGTGAGTACCTCTTTCTAAGTCGAAGCCATGTCTGTCTGAGCCTTAGCGAGAATTTCTTGTCTCTCCATCAAATCAACAATGGTAATATGGGGTTTGCCTCCTCTGATTCCTCCAGCCCCTCGTCCTGACGGGGGAGTAGCATCTTCTCTGGTGACGACTGGAGGCGTTACACTTGAAGAAATGTTGGGGTTTGCGGCTGCTCTGACTATGGTGATGGGAGGTGTTACTGAGGGAATCTCTGCTCCGCTGGTATTGGTGGTAGAGGACGTAGTTCCACGAGATGTATTGATCGTATTGACAGGCTGTACAGTAGCGCCACTGACAGAGACATCAATGCTGAGAGTGTTTATAGTGCTAGTTCCATTGGAATTGGTTGCCGATCCAGACCTAAGATCCACCATTTTGAAATCAGGAAAATCAAATTGGGTATTGAAAAATTGACTTCACGACCGAGAGATTAATCTCCCGCTGTGGTCGCCGGTTGTTTTGGGGTAAAAAATGATTCTACTGTTTTTGGTAATTTGGGGTGTGTTGATGAGAAACGAGTTCAAGCCCTAAACAAATACACTGCACGGGAATGCTTTTAGGTTCGAGAAATCAATCTGTAAGACTCTGGCCTAAACCAAGAAATGGTCGTTCCAGATTTAATTCGGTCACAAGGTGAAGGAGAAGGGTTGATCTTAGGGAGGGAAGCGAATAAGGTGTTTGAGATCAGAGTGTTGAAGGTGTGGCTATTTATGACTTGTGTATCAGGAGATGGTTTCTGGATACTTGTGTTGATAACACTTGTGTTCTCGTGTTGTTGTCAGCCTATTTCAACAAGTCATTGAGTACAAAACTCTGATCTCGCAGGAATTTGAGGAGATTGAGTAATAGAGTAGTGGGGTTGTGTAGGTGGTGGTGATCGTCATGTTTCCACTATGAGAGAAAATAGGTCACTCTTTCACCCACTACTCTCATTACTGCTGACCGTCCGTTTTTCCTAACACTTTCTCGCAATGGGCGCGTTGCACGCCGCACGCTGTAAACCGCCAGACCAATACCCCAGTGAGCATCCCCCAGTTTGTAAAACGTTTGATGTCTCGAGTAAGTGGGCCAATTCATGGGAACCGCCGCTGAGAATAACATGGTGCTATTAGGTGAAACAACTAAGTTGTTTATAATGCCGACATAAAATATTGTATGTATTCGATGCATGCGAAGCATCGCATTTAAGCATCTCAAACTAATCGATGTGTATGAAGCATCATTGTTTCAGAGCCCGATTGAATAAATCGTGGATAGGCGTCTTAAAGGAGGCAGCATGATCGACCACCTTTGGGTGATCGCTTGAGGACCATACGGTCAAGTTATCACTTGGTAGATTACCTCATGTGGAAGAGGGATGATCGGTCTTCACAATGTTGCTTTGCTTGTTTTCGTAAAACAAATCCACATCATCCAACTAGATTAGCAAAGTTGGATGGATGAGATAATTTGCGGCAGTTGCATACTGCCATTGACGCAACTTTAAGGTTTAGAGAGCCGTGTTGCCCACCCTTCTTTTGGTGTGCGTTTCGAGGCATTGATCCCTAGTTTGCGTAGGCCGGTCAATCACACGTAAAGGTGGGTCCACATTGATCACGTTAACACCTTCAGGACCACTTGAATCTAGATCTATGCCGCTGGTTTAGGCTGGTGAAGATGGATGGTTGTGATCAATCTGCGACAGTTATGTATTGCCGTGACCTAAATTAGGGTTTTTTAACACAACACGTCTGCTCAAGCTTGTGCAAGCGGTCGAGCACCCTATTGGCTTGCCATAGGCAAGTCGATCGTCCAAGGGGAAAGTGGGGCCGCAAGTGACCATGCTGATACTTCTTTAATCGTTCGTAGGAAGATCTAAGCCGTCCAACTAGGCTGGTGAAGTTGGGCGGACATGATGGCTTTTGAGACCGTTTTTTACGGTCTTAGCTCGTTCGAGTTTTGTTTTTACGCAGCGCAAACGCCCACGTTTGGGTCGGAGTTTGAAGCGCTTGTGCATGGAAAACATGGGACTCGATCAACTAGAGAACTAGTGGGCCCACCGATGATTGCTACGGCGCCTTTTTGATCGCCCAAAGTCAATCTAAGACGTCCAACTTGGCTGGTCAAGTTGTACGGACATGATGATTTTGAGACCGTCATAGTCGGTCTAGCTCGTTTGAGCTTTTAAATAGCGCGAGTTCCCACGTTTGGGTCGGCGCTTGAAGGGCCTGTGAATGAGCAGAAGACTACTCGATCGACTAGGGCACTAGTGGGCCCGTCGTTGGTCACTATAGTGATTGCCTAGTTCTTCTATAAGCAAGCTATGCTTGTGAAATCGTGTGGCCAAGTTGTGTGGCCGTGATTGGTTCTGAGACTGACATTAAAAGTCTAGACTTTCCTTAAGAATAAATGTGTGTTCAATCACGCTAGCTTTAATTAAAAGTGTGTGAACGCATTGATCTCTTTGTCAGAGAGATGTAACTTGTACGGGTATTTTTGTGCAGATCCCAATACTAGCACTTCGGGAGATTCATGCTACTCTGATGAGAGTGAGCATTGATCGTCATGTCATGTCAGTATTGAGAGTTCGGCTGGGAACATAGCACGGAAAAATATCAGGCAAGTCATGCATTAGTTAATAATACTAGCACAAAATAGAATTCATAGAATACTTGGGATTACTACTATGCGCACCATTATGAATGAATTTCATATATATGATGAGTTGTTCAATACATGTGTAAGTAAAGATGTTTGAGCACTCGTCACTTCCAAATGGACTTTATTCCTTTGCAGGATAACAGCGCATTAAATACAGGGTTTTACAATTTTGAACCTGAACTAAAAACCACCATCAACAATCTTGACTAAACGTTCAACCTCCATACCGGGTGGATACGGCTCAACTCTACGACTAATGGGTTCCTAGACAGGTTCGACTTCATCTGAATATGAGATACACCATCGACGAATGATCATGGCTCGTCCTCAGCCGCTAGTCTTGCTCCCTGAATCAGACGCTGTTTTTATCGATAAGCATCCAGCTTTTCATCTTCGGCTCTCTTCTTCCTCCGCTGATCGAGAGGCGTACTAGGAATCAACTCCCTCGTATTAGGACGATTCACATCGGCATGAACATCTGCAAAATTGCCATCTTTGGTATGGTGTTTCCATATTGTTTCCCAGAAGAAGCAGAGACACGGCTATAATCAGGGGCTACCATTATCTGTTACGAAAAGTGTGGAGTCAAACACATGGTAACAATACGCGCTAAAATGGTAACTTTACAACTTTTACCTGTTTACGATTCCACTAATGGTAGTGATTGAGATACAAGAGTTAATATTTCAAAACTTGCTCGTTCCTTCGAACCTGCAAAGACGAGCACAACTCATTATTCAAAAAATCAAAACTGGATTTTTCACAAAACTGTAAACATGGTTTTCATTGTGTGAATATCCACTACTGAATTGTGAAAGCTCGGGCATTATTTCATCATAAATAACTGTCTATGTTTTACTGATTATTCAAAATCAAAATTCCGATTTTCAACAAAAATTATACTTTTTTAAAACGTGAATTATTCAAGTAAATTAAAAAAAAATTCCCTCATACAAGCACTCGTCTTCGAGACGAGGGTTTATTTCAATTTTTATGAAAATTCATACGTCAAAATAAAATTTGGTTTTCATGAAAGTTCATAAACAGATATTTTTTTTCATTAGACGCAAGTTTATTTCAAAAAAAATCTTTCCTAAGTTAAGAATTGTTGCTCGTTTTTTAAACTAACGAATGAACAAACGTATGTTCCTAAAACAAGGGTTTTTATGAAAAACTCACACATATATATGCATACCTATATACAATTTTTAACATGAACAAGTTACAAACAGTAAAAAAACAAAAAATTTACCTGGTCGGTGCCGACCGAACAGTGTCAGCGACGGCTCCGGCAATTTTTTTACTCCATTTCCTGCTGCTCGGACGTGAAAGGGAGGAAGAGATGAGGGTGATGGTCGGTCGTTGAGGAGAGAAATAAAAATTAAAAAAAATGTATTTATCCCTTTTATATCAAATTTTATTTCCAAAACCTAATTCCACAAGGATTTATTTTCTTGGCCAGACTTGTGAATCGACAAGGTTAGACGTCACACCACCAAAATCAGCAGAGCCGCACCAATTTACGCTCGTTAGACGGTGCTCTATCATGGTACTGGGATCTTCATTCAAGCCATGGCTCGCTCGTACACGACATCATTTGAGCAAATCGAGGATATGGTAACATTCTTTCTTACGACTAAGTTCAATTACTTATTTCGTCTGTAATTAAAAAAAAAATTACCATCCAGTGCTGACTGAGGAACATGACTGTCCCTCACTAAGCAGGGGACTTAATGTTGATGGTGGATTTTGGCAAAGGCTAAAATCGTAACCTTACATATTCCTGATCCAGTACTCAGACGAATATTGAGACTTATGTCTCTCATTAAAGCATAAAAACTCATGCCACAAGGATCTTCGATCGAGAGTATTGCCTCTCAGAGCATACATGAATACGCAGTCTCTCAATTGAGACCACGACATATTTCATTAATACTGAACAATTTCAGTAATTACTTTTATATAGAATCGAACGATTGGACGGCTCCTAGACAGCTTGCCTGCTGGTATAGAGTGATAACGTCTTCAGGATGTAACAATGTTTTCCCTGACTATATAAAAGACATATGTATAGAATCTTAATGATTGGACAGATCCTAGACAGCTTGCCTTCTAGTATAGAGCGATAACGTCTTCAGGATGCAACAACGTTTTCCCTGACTATACGTAATAAATATGACGCTTCAACTAGCTCATATCACTCAATTCTCGAATAATTAATGCTCCTAGAAGATGTGCTAGTATAGATCCATCAATTAATTATTTCTAGTCACTAGATTCATCAATTTAATTCCTAGAAAATATTCCACGTTCTTCATAATATTTCATTACTTCAACTCATGGCTCTTCCCAGCAGAATTCCATGGGTTAGTAATAAATATTCAACGTACGGGCATCTGAGCCACCATCGAATAAGACCCGGCAAAATGGTGCAAGTGTACTCAACAATAATGCACTAACGAGCACCTGAATGCACGAACGAGCATTCAAAAATACGAAGGAACGAGGAACCTTTGCAAAATAGGAAAGAAAAATAAAATATCAATTGAGGCGCCTAAGGGACCAGACCCACTGGCCGGCCGAACATGCCGTTGTGGTCGGTCCCACGCCTCTTCCCATATTTTATCTTATTTTATTATTTTCCTTGATGCCATGAAAACTCCTTCATTTTAACAAACTCCTTCGTTTGAGGAAACTCCTCAGTTTCATGATATTTCCTTCACATCAAGGAAATAATATAAAATTAAGAAAGTGTCACGGGACCGGCCCACTATCCGGCCGGCCATGCCCTAGCCGTGACCGGTCCCACACCTTGCGACCCCTCATTTTATTATTATTATTATTTCCTTCATCTCATGGAAACTCCTTCGTTTTGAGGAAACTCCTTCGTTTCATGATATTTCCTTCACATTATGAAAATAATATAAAATTAGGAAAGGTTTCATGGGACCTGACTTATTAGCCGGCCGACCATGCCATAGCCATGGCCGGTTACACACCTTGTAATTCCTTATTTCATATTATTATTATTTCCTTCATCTTATGAAATTCCTCAGTTTGAGAAAAACCCTGATTTTTTTCATATTTTCTCAAATGTTGCTCAAACGTGCATCCGAAAATATCAAAATTCTCAGGACTGAGACACGGAAACTATGGTGACATGGGCATATTCTCAAATGTTGCAAGAGACCAGTCCCACATATTTTCATCATTTGACCTAATTTGTTCACATTAGGTTCAAACTATACCTGGCAATTAGGGTCCAAACCCGCGGTAAACCCTAACCCGACCCATGTAAACCCGACCGTGCTAACCCGCTGACTAAACAAGCCGGGTTATGGTTAACAATTTCAGGACCCGTTGGTAAACGGGTTTGACCCGCATAACCCGCGGGTTAACCCGCCAACCCACCTATTGTGTTAAGTTTTAGTTTCTAGGGCTCTTTTAAGAATACTCTTGCTCTGATTGCCTCTTAAATCAGTTAAAAAAACATCGTTTCACTAAGATTTTATCCAATTCAATTCTCAATACCCACTAATAACTAAATTTTTTGATCTACTTATACCCCAATCGGATCTCTAAATAAAAAGAATCATATTTAAGAAGATAAAATTCAGAAAAAAAAAAAAGATCAGAAATTACAGTGATGAAATTTTTAATATCCATTCGTTAAACTTGCAATACCCATATTTGCCAATCATGAATCCGTAAATTCAAGATCAGAAAAGATGAAACATATAAAGAACTTTCACAGTACAAATATAAATTAATTGATTATCATAAAATGCATAAAGAAAAGAAATAGATCTGTGAGCAAATAAGCGAAGTGAGAGAGGGAGAGAAAAATGAAGGAGCGGATGTATCACAGAGAACCTAGATTTAAAAGAAAAAGAGAAGCAAATATGAGAGAGGGAGAGCAAAATGAAGGTGCGGATGTATCACAGAGAACCTAGATTTAAAAGAAAAAGAGAAGAAGGAATCGGATGGAAAGAAAAAAGGACGGGATTTGAGGAAAATAAGGTATTGTTTGTTTATTGATTTTTCAAAACTAGTCACAAAAACCCTAGGTGACCAATTACGTGGCACAAAAAATCCCGCCATATTATTTTTAATAAATTAAAACAGTTTAATTTAAAAGTGGCACAAAAACTCCAGGTCAAATAATAATGAGCAAATTTCGTTTTATTTGAATTTGTAATTTCCAAAACTGATCTTTAGTATAAATCTAACTGTTTCAAATGAATTCCGATCAGAAACAGAATTCTGAAAACCAGAGCTCCAGTTCCCGCGAAATAAAAAAAGCGAAACGAGATTTTGTTTCCGTCGAAATCAGATTCACATCAGAAGAATCATCTTCTTAGTTTACAGATTCAGAGAAATTTCTTCTTCGTTTGTTCAGTTTCAGATCTTAATTCAAATTAGAAGAATCATCTTCTCCTGATTTCGATTCAATTCATAGAATTTTTTAGGATAAAACTGATTCAATAGGATACGAGAAGCTACAGATACAGATTCAGAGATCTGGTATTTAATCGAAGGAGATTATAGAATTCGTTTCAGATTAAGTCGTGTGTTATATTCCGATTATTCATCAACGAATCAATCACTTCGTATTGATCATCTTCGTCTTCAGTTTAAGCTCTATGTAGTATTCGGATTATTCGGTAATGAATCAATAAACTTTTCAGGTATTCAATTGTCTCTTTTCTGTTGAATTTTGATTTTCAAGTGAATAAACTGAATTGATGATGTTCTTATGAATAAACGAATAAACTGAATTGATGATGTTCATATGATATCTTATGTTTTTGTTGATGTTCTTATGAAGGATTCTATCTATTTGGAATGAAATTTTTTATGATTGTTATGAAATTCAATTTTGTTGTTGTTGTTGTTGTTGTTGATATTCACATCCGGTGAAACTATTTTTGGTTTCATCATTTATTCTGTAGATTATGGATTCTGTTCTCGCAGTTGTATGTCACAAAGAAGATTCTTTAACTTTTCGTATTGGCCTCCAAGAGTCTTTTGCTAATTTGAAGACTAGTATATGCTCACGTTGGTGTGAATTTTCTCCTCCTTATATGGAGATTTTTCACATGGTTGATGATAAGCAAAAGTTCATTCATTCTGATTTCAATCTTCAATCATTGGCTCTATTTAGTCTGCATAATAAAGAAGGAACTATAGAGTTACATGTAAGTGACAAAGCCGAGTGTTATGTTTCAACAAGTTCATCAGTTATAGCTTTTGAACAGCCACGGATTTCTGGAATTATACCTTTAGAGAAGCCACGAACTGATTATGATGTTCCAGATAAAATTAAGGAACCACTAAAGTCTGCTCACTGGTTACATCTTTTTGAGGGAGTTGAACAGATGTTCCCGGGTGGTGTTAAACAAATTCGTTGTGATTTACTAAAGTTTCACGCAGCAAGTGGATATGAATTCAATATTTACAGGAATGAGAAGTTGAGGATTGGTCCATGTTGTGCTAATAAGAAAGAGGAGAAATGTAACTGGCATTTATATGATGTGTCTGTTGATGGTGTTGTAGGAAGTCCTTTTATTATCAAGGAACAAGATAATCAGCATACTTGTGTTGGTGGATTTGTTAACATACCACAGGTATTGAAGAAACTAATTAGTAGCTTGATTATTGATGAAATTAAGCAGGATCCTAATAAGAAAACTAAGCATATTATGGATCAGTTTACGAGAGAGTATGGCTTTGACATTAGTCGTTATTATGCATACTAAGGGAAGAAGCATGCATTGAATACCACATGGGGAGAGAACGAGAAATCCTTTATGTTCTTGAACTGGTATAAAAACAAGTTGATTGAAACCAATTCTGGATCCCATGTTGTTTTGGAAGTTGAAGAAGGGACTCAAAAATTTCAGAGGATGTTTATCTGTTTTGAAGCTTGTACTCGTGGATTCAATTTCTGTCGTCCTGTATTATTCGTTGATGCGGCTCACTTGAAAAGCAAGTACCTTGGTCATATGATGGCAGCAATAGGTCTAACCAGGAATGACGGTAAGGTTTTCATCATTTTATTTTTTTTTCATCATTTTTTTTCTGTTGGTTTCATCATTTTTATTTTTGGTTTCATCATTTTTATTTTTGTTTTTCATTTTTTGCTTGTGTTGTGCTTTTTGTTCATTGCTTTTTTTCCATGTTACAGAAATCTACCCTCTTGCTTATGTTGTAGTTTCATTGGAGAATGAAGCGAACTGGAAATGGTTTTTGGAAAATTTGAAGGAAGTCCTTTCTCCTTTGCGACCAAAGCTTACTTTTGTGAGTGATCGAGGTATTGGATTGGTAACTCAAATTCCTATTATTTTTCCTGAGGTTGTTCATGGTTGGTGTTATTGGCATATGGAATGCAATATCAATACATTCTTACCAAAGAATTGCAAGGCTTATAACAAATATGTATTGGGATTGTTTAAGAAATGTGCGTATGCTTCTACTCATAAAGAATTTACAGAGAATTGGGATAAGTTGAGGAAGGTTGAAAATCAGAAGTTACAAGACTATCTAAGTAGAGCTTCTGTTGATAAATGGGCAAGTTTTTTCTTCAAGGGTAGACGATATGGTAGGTTGTGTTCAAATATTGCTGAGAGTTTCAATGGTTCGGTCGTTGAAGAGAGAGAGAAGCCTATAGCCATCATGGTTGATGAGATTAGGGTGAAGCTTATGGACCAAATGTGTAAACGTCGCGAGGACTCTTCAAACTTGATGAATTGGCGTCAAACTCTATGTCCAGATCATGAAGCTCTTCTCCACGACAACAAGATTCATGGATGTAACTACCGAGTTACCAAGTCGTCGGAATACGTGTTTGAAGTTCATGCTTCATTAACACATACGGTCGACTTGAAAAGAAAAACATGTTCTTGCAATCGTTGGCGTGTTGACGGCTTCCCGTGTGCCCATGATGTCTGTTGTATCATGGTGAACGGAGAAGATCCTTACAAGTATGTTGAACACTACTTTACATGAAAGTTCTATTGAGAATCATATAAACATGCAATCAATCCTATCCCCACAGCTGATAAGCCTGCGACAGTGTCTCCGAAATCGATGGTTTTTGGTCCGAATAATGGACCACAGCCAGGACGTCCATCGAAGAAGAAGAGGATTCCTAATACAGGTTCAGTTCCCAATAAAAAGATGAGAACATGTGGTTTCTGCAAGGTTGTCACCACCCATAATAGACGTACATGTCCTTCTCGTGAGATTTCATGAGAACTTATATCGAATTTCACTTTTAGTTTCGTTTTTAGACTATGAGAACTTTGTTGTGTTGAACTTGCTTTTATCTTGTATTTCAGATTTCAGGGTACTTCTGTTTTAGAAGTTAATGTGCTGCAGTGTTTTCATTTTGTAATTTGTCAGAGAATAAACAAATTTGACTAAGCTTTTGCCAGATTTTCTGCAGGCATTTGGTGCAACCAAAATAGGTTTCATCATGTTTATGATGAAACCAGGTTTGGTTTCACCATTGTTTTACTTTCACTTTTCTACTGCATCTTTTGATAATACAGTACATGATGTTGTCTATTGTTGATTGTTTGTGACTACATCGTATTTCCGTAGACATAAGCTTTTAAGAGACTACAACTGAAATTAGACGAATTTTTTTCTTAATATAAACTGTAATTTGTCACCATTACAATTACTCGATGACCATTTCATAAGTACTTTAAACTTCAACTAAAACTGAATGTGCAAGAAGAAATGTATATCATCATTACAATTACTAGATCACGATTTGAAAAGTAATTTAAACTTCAACTAAAACTGAATGTTCAAGAGGATGGGCACGACATGCGAGTCTTATTTTATTTCGTCAAGGAGTATCTTCAATGCCAACTTTGGTCTCATATTATGCATCTTTTCTTGTATATCATATGTAGACATGTTTCCTTTCAAGAGGCTCTTCATGTAATAGCAAACATGAAGGCCACAATCGTTCCTGAAAAACCAAAAAAATGTCTCAATTGTTACAAGCGACTAACTGAGAGTGCTCTGACATTAGAACCAATTTATAAAGCATTTTATTTCGAACTGTTTACAAGTGATGAAATGATTTCAAGCATATGTGAAGTATAAACTTCCAAACATAGCTTACCCCATTTGTTCACAACATTTAGGGTTGTGCATAGTGTATGGTGTTGATTGACTTGTCTGCTGATCACGGGAGAGCTTTGTGTCGTGTTGTGCAAATGCTGATACTATACGTTGTCTCATGCTTTCAGCACTTTTTCTGCATTCTTATTCTGTGGAAGCCAAGGAGTTGTAGTGATAAAATTCCTCGGTTTCGAAATCAAAAGAAAGCAATGTCCAATGGTTTATATCTCCAATTGTTGTCAGCAACGGAACGAACAAAAACTGCACGTTGTAATCCATGGTGTTGTAAACCTTCTATTACAACACCATATCTCTTCCATAATGAGTGTAATGATTGAAACAAAATACGAGATAACAGCTCTTTAATGAGCTACAGACATGCAAGTTTTGATGAAACCAAACTTGGTTCCATCAAAATTTACCATACAAACAACATCATTTTTTTTGTGTTCCACACCAATGTTTTCTGCCAAAAAAATCACATTAGAGAATTTTAGAGTAAACTTACATAGGAAAATGTGCTTAGAAACACAACTCTCTTGTACTTTAGGGTACCATCTTGTTTCAACTTATTTTTTTTTGATGTTGTTTTGCAGCTTCAACATGTATAAATCAATGATGTCTCCTGCGACGTCACCCTTTCTCATCAAATTATCCATCATCTTCCCTGATATCCGTAATTGAAGATTCATATGCTCCCACGCTGTTGACCTGTTAATTTTATTTTTAACAAGCTAGTGAATGATGGATCAAAAAAGGAGAAACAATGCATAATTGTAACAAATTTTTGATGAAACCAAATATGGTTTCATCAATTATTTCCCACTTACCTTTCATTGTTCTTTCTGAAAAAAGTGGTCACGAGGGGTTTCTCATTTCTGTTGAGTACCTTCAAGATATTCAAGTTATCAACTGGTTTCAACTTCACCCCCAGATCTTCTTGCACCTCCTTGATGTTCTTGCCCCTACGAGTTGTAACCTTTCTCCTTTTCACAGTGGTGTAATCCGCATTCTGATAGGTGTTTTCGTTTTTCTTCTGTCTTCCCTCATTCTTGTAATCATGTTATTCATCCTTTGTTCAGTACTGATTTCTCCCTGTCCTTGATCTTTGTTGTCACTCTGCAATAGTCCTAAATTGAATCCAGGTTCTTCATTTTCTAGTTCATCTAAATCACTCGTAATTTTTGTGGCTGAGTAGTAGTATACGCTTCCAACATTTGGATTTGACGACGAACAACATTTCTTATTGTATTCAGATTCCATTTGCTGAATAACATCTTCGTCAATCACAAACTGAGTTTCGTTTTCTTCTTGTTCAATAATATGCTTCGACGAAGAAGCTTTCTTCATTTCATATTCCACCAGCTCTGCCACTTTGATATCCTCAATGGTATTTGGAGTTAACTCAGTACCCTCTCCTTCTTGTTCATCACCGATGACTGGCTTCGACGAAGAAGCGTTCTTCATTTCATATTCCACCTATTCGGCCACCTTGATATCCTCAATAGTATTTGGAGTCAGCTCATTACCCACTCTTTCTTAATCATCCTCGGTGGCTGGCTTTGACAAAGAAGCATTCTTCATTTCAGATTCCACCTGTTCGGCCACCTTGATATCCTCAACGGTATTTGGAGTCAACTCATTACCCTCTCCTTCTTGTTCATCCTCGGTGGCTGGCTTTGATGAAGTAGATATGACCTGCACTTTTGGTTCTCCTTCTATTTGTTTTAACAAATTTGTAAGGCCAACATCTGAAAAGACGCTAACTAGAATGAGATCTCCACCTGTTGAAGTTTCATGTTGTGTTTCTACATTGGTTGAATCCTTTTGTGGTTGCATGAGAAAATCTTCAAGAGTTTCAGCAGCATCTTCCTGTGTTTTGGATGAATCCTTTTCTTGTTCCATTGTAACATTGTCAAATGCTTGAGCAGAATCTTCGTGTGTTTCATTTGTTGTATCCCTTGTTAGCACCTGCAACATTAAGATATCTAAGTCAGTTTATTTTTCATCTTCCTGTATTTTCATAACCTAATGTTGTAACTATCTAAAACTTTTGAAAGAAAATAAAGAACTGGCCAATTCATCAAACAAACATTTTACTGCAAATGATGAAACCAAATCTGGTTTTATCAAAAAAACATTAAGGAAATGGATGAAACCAAATCTGGTTTCATCAAAAAAAAAACATTAAGGAAACGGTGTTTCAATTTTGGATTTAAGAGTGAACAATGGTTATAAAAGACTCGCAATAACTCATACAAGTTTATAGTCAGGTAGAAGAATAACTCATAGAAGTTTCTTGGATTTAATAGTCAACAATGTTATAAATATGCAATGAAACCCTTTCTGGTCCATCAATAAAGAATTTCCATACCAAACAACGCACAAAAAATAACCTAATAAACTTGATCTAACATATTACCTCAACATCTTCTTCACGGTTCGAAACCGCTTCAGGTACTATTGGAACATCTTCTTCACGATTCGAAACCGCTTCAGGTATGATTGGAACATCAGCTTGTTTTCTCTTACGCCTCAAGTCAGTGCTTTGTACCGGTTTTTGTGCCCTGTCCTCGGCATCATATTTTGCCAGCAACGATTCTTCTTCTTCGGAAAGAACATTTGTAGCATTGGTCCTAAGCTTTTCAATCAAGGTTCATGACCATTGGTATATGGATTTATATGTGTTAGCTTCACTGCTAGCATCAACATTTTCTCAGCTGTCGCAGGCACCTCAACATTTTCTTCAAAATTTTCAGTATCACCAATCGGCAGTTCAGGTTCAACATGATCTTCAACAATATCATCTTCCTCTATGGTCTCAACCAAGCGCATTTCTTGTTCATCATACTGAAGCAAGAATGACCCCTTTCGGTGACCAATATTATCCTACAATGCACAAGAAAAATTGGTTTCAGCTAGAATTTTCATAACATGCCAAAAGAAAAACAAAGTCAATTCTGACATACTTGGTACACCGCAATAATGTGGGAAAAACACAATATCCCATCTATCTATATATCAATCAGTGGAAATTTTATAGGTTGAGTGGTGGATGATTGGATGAGTCATAATATATGCTGCCCTACATTGCAAACATCATAACTATACTAACCTGTTTAAAAAGTGCATAGATAGTACAAGATGAGGAGTTGATACACTTGTGGTGTGAATCTTTATTGGTGGAACATGGCATGATATACAATTGACACATGGACGATATCTAAAACATAGAAGATTTCGAATATTGTCTAACAAAAATATCATATAAGACCATCGAAGTTATTTAAGAAACAAAAATTCAGCTAGAATGTTTGATGAAACCAAAATCAGTTTCATCGGAAACGTAAATCTTCTAAGTAAATATTTACCTCAGACAAAAGTTCTGTTTTTTTGTCAAGATTGCTGAAGTTAGAGAATACTTGTTGGAAGATGTTGCTAAGGTTCCATTTAGCAAACCTCGGATACTTGTCGAGCCCATCTTTTCTTTGTGCTATTTTTGTCATATCCGCCAACCAATACTAAAGAAAAACAAACAAACCAATATTCAAATTAATCATCAAAAACATTATAAAAATACTTAACTTTGAATCAAAAAGAACAAATCTTACCAGCGGGTAGATGACGCAACCAACTACTTTTTCTACGTATTTTCTGTTTGTCATTATCGAATCAAGTAGATAGTCATAAAAGACTTCCGGCCAACACACCTTGTTCATATCAAACACCATGTACAAGTACTTTGCTGCCAGAGTTTGTCCACATCTGTTGGGGACGAATAACGAAACCAAAAGGAACATAACGAAAAACTTGACAAAGTCATCCGCTCTGGTTTCATCCTTTGCGGCTTCAAGCATATAATATTTAATATCAGTTTTGCCCGTATTTCTACTTCCTTTAAAATACTTAGCCACGAAGACGTTAACCTTTCTAACCAGATCTTCATTTATGACGTCTGCTTGTACATAATTCACCATTTCAAAACCAAAAATCACAGCAAAATGTTCGGGAATAGTACGCAGAGTCATCTTCCTTGATCCAGTTATCTTGAAACAGTACCGGTGCCTACCATCATCTATATTTTCTATTGAACTTAAAAACATAATTACTGCTTTTGTCTTTTTGATTAGCTCTTGTTTGTTCATTACCCCATCATAGAAGGTCTCAAAGAAACGCCAGAATGGACACGATTTAAGAGCTTTCAAATGCAGTTGCTTGTTCTTTATCAACTCCTTAATTTCCATTGCTAGCTCACACAAATGATGCAACGAACACCTGTACGGATCCATTTCTCTTTTTTTTTACCTATTATGAAACCAAAAGTAAACCATAAGAGAATAACAAATAAAAATGGTGAAACCATAAGCAAAATTGAAAAGCTATGAAACAAAAAGCATAATTTTACACTTGAAAACTGACGAAACCGTAAGCATAAAACTGATGAAACCATAACTTAAAATGATTTAGTTATGATGAAACCATAAGCACAAAACTGATGAAACCATAATTAAAAACCACTTGTAGTATTTGTGCTAACCAATAACTAAAAATGATGAAACCAAATTTTGGTTTCATCACAAATCTGTTCACATCAAACCAAACAGCAACAATAGAAATCTGCTTTTCACCATTAACTCTGATTTTCACCATTAACTGAAGATGATGTAACTCGAATTTTGGTTTCATAAAAAAGAATCAAGAAATAAAGAAGGCAAACATAATACACAAGAAATAAACACACCCAAAAAAGAATTTCAGAAGAAAAATGAACACACCCAAAAATTGAAATTAGTTTTCAATTGAAACCTAAAATCAAACTGAAATCAAACCTAAAATCAAACTGAAATCCCTAAAATACAAATGAAACCTAAACCTAATAATCTGGTTACATCAAAATAGTGAAACAAAAAACATTGAAGAATAATAATCGATAAGATTTCTTACCCTTTGGAGGTGGTTTCGCTATTTTCTTAAGCTTATCATCTTTCTTTTTCTCCTGCTAATTTTTTTTCTTCGCCATTTTTGGTGTTTTTGGACTAATTAGTTCAGAAAAATGAAGCTAGTTAGGTCAGATTTTGCTTCAATGGTTGAAATACGTAACCATCGAAGAAGAGAAGAAGAAGAAATAGCGAAACATGGATGATTTTCGCTGCGGGATGAAGGTTTTAGAGCAGATCTGTGATTTTTCTGGGTTGGTTCCGAGGGAGTTGAGGAAGAGAGCGTGGTTTTTGAGATCTTTTGTCCGTTATGGAACGTTATAAAACATTAAATGAGTGGAGGTGGTTCTGATGGTTTCTTTTGGGTTGAATCATGGGAGGGTAGTTAAGACAGTTTATGGTATTTGGGGTTTTTGTTTCATTTTTGTTTGGGCGGGTTTTCTGTGGATGGGTTATAACCCCTTTGGGGTTATAACCCGCGGCTCGTTGATTTTTTGTAACCTATACATTTTCCAACCAATAAAAATCAAGATTAATGATTATTACTCAAAAACACCATGGCTAGTGCAGTGGATATGGAGGGCGAACTAAAACGATAGGCACCTATGGTTTAGGGGTTCGAACCCCACTGTTGACATGATTTTTTTAGGTGATTTTAATCCAAAAGAGTATATGTTCAGATATTCCAAGGCCAACCCGCAGAGCTGACCCGTTTAGGGTTAGGGTTGAGTATACTAAGCCCGTATGGTAAACGGGCCGGTTTAGGGTTGGGCATAGTCGACCTGCAACCCGTCTAAACCGCCACAGGTTGACCCTAACCCGGCGCGTTGCCATATCTAGTTCAA
This sequence comes from Papaver somniferum, assembly GCF_003573695.1. Taxonomy (NCBI): domain Eukaryota; kingdom Viridiplantae; phylum Streptophyta; class Magnoliopsida; order Ranunculales; family Papaveraceae; genus Papaver; species Papaver somniferum. Next base: position 172,190,924 of record NC_039359.1, on the reverse strand, counting down.
ACTCTTCCAAATAACTTGGAATTTCATCAAACAGTCGTCAGTCGATACCGTGACCACTAGGGCCGGTTCCATGACCCCTTGGTCGGTCCCTCATTTCTTCATAATTAGGTTTTATTACCTAATGCTCATACGAGCACTATTTCAATAAATGATTAAATCAGCATTTAATCATCCTTTCATCTACTGGTCTTCAGATACTTTGGTGATAGCTCACTCGAGCATCTGGGTGCTACATGGCCGGCCCATCATCCCATGTAGCCGGTCCTTCTCCCACTCCGTGATTGGTTTTTAATAAATCATCAATTGATCAACAATTGATCAAAATTAGGGTTTCGAATCCAAGGCTCATAATTCCGAGCAGGTTCAAACACTAATAATTTTACATTGATCCTGTGATCAACATTTTAAATGATTATGCTCAGTCCAGTTGCCAGTATCTTAACTTAATATTTTATTTGGTCCCCCTACCAATAATTCATCAAACGAGCAACATTTTCTCAGACTAGAAATGTTGGTTCAACTTTCAATATTCAATAATTCATCGAATGAGCAATATTTGCTCACCTTAACTACCAACATTCATTCGACAATTATACCTCTGTCTCGACATACATGTTCAATTCATGAGTCCCGGAACATTAGTAAATCATGTTCGACTCAGCAATACAAAGACTCTTCATCTCATCAAGTCAACAACTGACTAACTAAATCACGTCAGCCTTGCAGACTCCACAATCACGAGACATCAATCATGTCACATGGGGGGATATCAACTAGGGTTTTGGTCTGGCGGTCTACAGCATATGTGTCCATCCACGATGAGAATGTGAACAAGTTGTGCAAGTGGTTAGAGGAGTTAGAAAAGTAGTGGGTGGACAATCAACCAAGTCTCCGCACGATGAGCAACCGGTTTTAACACGATTTCCCACTTCACACTCTTTGACTCTAGCAACTGTCGCACTTCATGGGATCAAGGTGTCTATGATTCTGATAATATAAATAAGTCTCTAAATCAATGATTGAATAAGACAGACAATAACAGAGAAAAAGAACGCTCGTTTTGAACATATAATTCTCATCACACAAGAGTTCTCATCATCCGAGCAATCACTCTAATTCAATCAATCATAACTTATCTTATTTCTTCACACAAAATACACAACACACCTAAAATCCTTGATCACCATTGATCTCACACATTTCTCAGCTTTCCTCCTACATATCGACCCATCCTCTCCTGTGACCAAATTGACTCTGGAACGACCATTGCCTTGGTTTAGGCCGGAGTCTTACAGATTGATGATAATTCAAGCACTCCCTTTGCAGCGCATCTGTGTGAGGTTTCCCAGTTTGCTCGGTTCGAGGAGTCTCCTCCGCACGGTCGTCTCCTTACTTCCTTAAAAACCAGCAAATCATTTTTCCCCATCTACAGGTGGGTTATGTTTGCAGTGATACTTTGGTGCCCACTTATTCTGTCAGATATTACACCTGCTCTCAATGGACTCTATCCCAAACTCCTACTATCACCAACTTTAGTGGATTGAGAAACAATTTTCTGATCAGATTCCTAGACGAAAGTGATTTCAACAGGGTGAATGAGCAATGCCCTTGGTTTGCTTGTGGATTTCTTATAGTGTTACGAGTTGTTCCACCTATTGGCTGGCCTACAAACTTCTAAGTTTCTTTTGAAGAAAAAATGACGTGTCTCATCTTATGCAATGTTCCTAAAGAATGTGTTGAATTTGAAGATCCGAGGAAGCTTACAATTAATCTTGGAGAGTTGCTTGATGCCAAATATCCATATGGTAATCATCCTCCCAAGAAGAATGTTAAAATCTATATGAGAATCCTTATCAATCGAGCCCTCCCAACTGGGATTCCCCTCCTTACTAGAGGTGGAGAAGAAACTTTTCTCATCGAATGCAGGTACTTCAAAGTCCCAGGGAATTTTTGTCATTCTTGTTGTGTCATTAATCATAGAGATGCTATCTGTCCCAATTGGCTAGCAAGACAAAAGATTATCAGCGAAGCTAGCTCTCTTGCTTCAAAATATGTTTACCCACTAGTATCTAGACTTATGATGCCAACTACTCAAGCTCAAGAACTTCCTATACCTGCCCCAAACAACTCAACTGTTGATTCCTTAATAACTCAAGTTGAGGTAGCTCCAGACACACAAATTCAAATGTTGGAACCTAATGGTTATGTGGATAAAGGAAAAGATGCTGTTACTGCCCATTGGTAGGACTAAAAATTTAGACTACAATTATACTAAACTGCAAGTGCACAGTATCAACAATGTAGTCAGGGCAAATACGGGTCCAACCCACAGAGACTAGGTCGGTGTAACGTTGAATTTAAAGCCTAACTAAAACTGATTCAAATAAGAAATAACAACAGTAGTTTTGTGTGTCGGAACGGCAAGATGATGGCAGTGATTGAAATACAGATAGGATTGCAGAAATACAAACAGTAATACAGAAAGAATGGATTTAAACACACAAGTAAATGCACTAGGACAATTGAATCCACCGCTTAACCTCTACTAGAAAATCCAGTTATCGACAAAGTTCATTTTTCCTTTGTGGAGAACAGCGATAAAAATACAAGTCTCTCGCTTCTTCAATAAGGAATCAGCTCACAATATATGTGGTTTAACATCAACTAGAAGTATCAATCTCTAGCAATAGTTGTCTTTCGACAGCACAACTAATCATAGATTAGAATAGATCATGTAAGCACAAGTTGAAGCTACAAGATATAATTACTCTAACAACTTAGGATGCCTGACATACTAAGTGAAAGTTATAAATGGCAGCACTAGGTTGAAACCATCTTTACTTAACGAAACACAACAAGAACCATGTCGAAAACATGAAGAGGGGTTTGGGGTCCGATTGGGTGTAAATCATGAATACCTGATTTTGGTATACAAGAATGGCTTTTGGGCTTAGTTTGCTCTCCATGCAATTTGAGTTCTGAATTTTAGCCCATTGATTTCTTCTTTCTGCACTTCTTATTCACAACTGGTTCCATTCGCTTCATAAATCAGCTCGCACCCCAATTGCCTTCTCCATTGCACGTATCTTCTTAAAGCTGACTTGACATTTAGCTCGACAAGGCGTAGCAGCTCCACTTTGTGCATAACCCATGCTTGGACCATTCTTTCCATTCCCCTATCATTACAAAACAAAAATCAGGACAATTGCCACACATTTTACTTGCAATGAACAAGAACTTCAAAATACATTATTTGGCACAAATACAAGCAATTAGTGTAACAAAATGACATAAACACCTACAAAATGATAAGACTGTATGCAATATTAGGTGCCCATCACCCATAATTCAAATGCTACCAATCAGGAATCTCTCAAAAGCATGATCAATGTGGGCCCATTTGGTAGTAGATTCACTACTCTTAAGATTCATGAAGGAGAAACAAATCAAATCAAACAGCTCATTCCATTGGTCAACGGTCTACCAATTATTTTAAAGAAAGATAACAGTCAAGCTGAAGGTTCTTCTGCTCTGATTTGTATTCCTGAGTCCAGCAACTCAGGACCGACCCGCACCAATAACTTAGCTAGGAGATTCAAGGCGGCTGCAACTTCTACTCAGAAATATATTATATCAAAAGAGCAAGCTCTCTCTTTGGCAGCTGAACATGATGTTATTTCTACTCTGAAAAGAAAGATCAATCCTCGTGCTGACTTCTGGAAGAGGACTAGATCAACCTCTTCTCTTCTGGTTGATTCAATTACCAATACTCTCAAAGTTGACAACTCGAAACCAGATTATTCTACTCTTTTCCCTCCTATCACTAAGTTGGGTGACATATCTACCTTCAACATGTCTCAATGTATCTTCAATACCCATCCCTCTCCTGATGATTTTGGAAATTTCACTGTACCTACTGTTGATGCTTCAACTGGTAATGGTGTCCGTAATAATTCCTCTACGAGGCTGCTGATCTGAACCTGGATGTTACCCAAGGAACTAACTCTGCTGGTGGACGTATCAATTCTCAATATAATGGAAATCAGGACTCTGCTAATCAGGTTTCCTATTTTCCCACCCATATTGTCTCTTCTTCCTCTCATGTTGCTCCCTCTTCTTTCCCTGTTAATAATGTGAACTTAATATGCTGGAATGTGCGTGTTCTTGGAAAAAATAGGCTAATAAGTAACTTAGCATCCTTCTTAGGAATGTCAACCCTGGCATTATTTTCTTGTCTTAAACCAAAATGCAAAAAGATTTTGCTGCTAGAAAATTGAGGAATATGGGCTTCCCTTGTACTACTATTGTGCCTTGTGTTGGAAGAAGTGGTGGTCTTGTGCTGGCTTGGAAGAAGGAAATTTACCTTACTATTGTTTTCACTAGTAATTGGGGCATCTATGTTACAACTAAGGACATCATACACTCCAAAACTTGTCACATTTTTTTTTCATATATGGTGAGCTCAATAGTTCCTTGAGACAAGCCTTCTGGAAAATCAATGCCTCCTGCCACCTATATCATTAGATGAACCAACTTTCTTTGTAGGTGATTTCATTGCTCTTTTAGGTCATGAGGATAAAAATTGTGTCTTAGAGGTTTATGACACTGATTTCTTTAATCTTAGGAATTTCTGTAATGTTTTTGACTTGCATGATCCCGGTTTCTCTGGTCCTAGATTTACTTGACCTAATATGCAGCAAGGTACTGATCTCATTCTTGAATGACTAGATAGGTGTCTCATTAATCAAAATGCTGAGTTGTTGTATCCTAAATTCTGTGTTAATAATCTTCCTAAGGACTCCTCTTACCATGGCCCTATGCATATTGGCTTTAATTTTGAAGTTAATTTTATGCCTAAACATTTTCATTTCATGGCTATGTGGATGGAAGACCCTACTTATAGATATATTATTGCTAATGCTTGGTCTGTTAATGTGGTTGGTTCCCCTTCCTATAAACTTAACGCTAATAAGCTTATTAATAAAAAAAAAGGCCTTAGGGACTGGAATAAGATTTCTTTTGGTAACATCCAAACCAATATCAAAACTACTAGAGAAGAACTGGCAGATCTCCAAACTTCCAATCCTACTGATTCTTCTTCTACCTCTGGGTTAAGGGCTAGACTTGAATACTTGTACAACCTTGAGGAGCTCTACTGGAAAGATAAATCCAGTGAGATCTGGATCTTGGAAGGAGGTCGAAACTCTACCTATTTCCATAGAGCCACTCTCTTAGAAAAATAAATGCTATTAGTTTGATAAAAAATTCTCTTGGTATTGTTTTAACTGATATAAATAGCATAGGAATTTCTTTTGTGGATTACTTTAGAAATCTTTACTCCTTCCAACCTCAGCAATTTCAAGATGAAATTTTGGAGAATCTACCTGTCAAATTTTCTCCTGAGACTAACCTATTGTTAAACCTCCCTCTCACTGCTGAGGAAATTAAAATTTTGGTTTTTCAAATGGGTGGTAAAAAAGCTCCCGGTCCTGATGGCTTCACAAGATTGTTTTATCAGAAAAACTGGATATTATGTGAGAAGCTGTCATATACATGACCCAAAACCTGCTTTAAAACTGGTCACCTAGCAAAAGTTTTCAATACCACCAACATTGCTTTGATCCCTGAGGTCCCTCTAGCTGAATTAGTCTCCCAATACAGACCAATTGGCTTATGTAACTTCATCTATAAAATCCTATCCAAAACCCTGGCCAATAGACTCAAACCTCTCACGTATAATATTATATCACAAAATCAAAGTGCCTTTGTCCCAAAAAGAAGCATATCTGACAATATCCTGCTAGCCAATAAGGTTGTCTATGCTGTCAATCATCATAAGAAGAAAGAGGGAATTGCTTCTATTAAACTTGATATGTCTAAAGCTTATGATAAATTAGAATGGTCTTTTCTCAGTAAAGTTTTACTAAAAATGGGTTTGTCTGATCACTGGGTTGATCTTATTCATCAATGTGTTTCTACTGTCTTTTATTCTGTTTTAGTGAATGGTAGTCCTACTGGACTTATCAAACCTGAGAGAGGCCTGAGACAAGGATATCCTCTCTCTCCCTATCTTTATATCATCTGTTCTGAAGCTTTATCTGCCTACATTGATAATCTAACCAGTAAAGGCTTAGTATATGGAATTAAAGTATGTTGGAATCCCCCTTGCATGATACACCTCTTGTTTGTTGATGATTCCCTATTGTTTTCTAAAACTACTGAAAAAGATTTTATAACTATAAAATACTATCTTCAAAAGTATTGCTTAGCTTCTGGATAGGAAATCAACTTTGATAAATCTGGTGTCATGTTTAGTAAAAAGCTACATACCCCTGTTATGAACTATTTATCTAATATTATGGATATCCATAACAGAGACTTAGGGGAAAAGTACCTTGGCACCCCTATAGTTTTCAAGGCCTCTAAGATCCAGACACATATGGGTATCCTCCAAGTTGTAGATGACAAGATTACTTTTTGGCTCCATAGACTTTTATCTCAAGTGCTAGAACTACCTTGGTAAAACATGTTGGTCAGGATATTCCTCTATACCAAATGGGTGCCTTTCTTATCCCTAATTACCTTTGCAAAAAGATGGATTCCCACCTTTGTCAATTCTGGTGGGGAGAGACCATTGACCCTAAAGATAGAAAACTGCATCTTCTGGGATGGGATGCCTTGTGCTCCCCTAAGTCTAAAGGTGACCTTGGGTTTAGGAAGTCGTAACTTAACAACTTGACTATGCTAGCTAGAAATGCTTGGAAAATCATAGAGAACCCTGACTGCCTTTTGGGTACTCTGTTGAAAGCTCGTTATTTTCCTAGAACTGGTTTTATTAATGATGCTTTCCCTAGTGATTGCTCCTAGACTTGGAGATGCTTACATACCATTAAAGAGATGATTAAACCTTTTATTTCCTGTTTGGGGATGGTAAATTCATTGATCCCTGGTGCGATAAATGGATCCATACTTTAGGTTCTGCTACCCCTAATCCTTTAGTCCCTCATAACCCTTGTGTTAAAGTCTCTTATTTTATTGATGATGCTACTAGATCTTGGAATTTAAACAAACTAAACACTCATTTTGATGATGCTTATGTTCACAAGATCATCACTACTCCCTTAAGCCAGTTATGTACTCCTGATAGGAGGGCTTGGGATCTTTCGAAGAATGGTATATTTTCTTCTAAATCTGCCTACTTGGGACTAAGAGGGTCTGGACCCTCCCCTAGTAATAATAAACTTTGGAAATGTATTTGGAAAATTAATGTCCCTCACCGTATTCAACTTTTTACTTGGAAAGCTGCTAAAATAGTTTTGCATGCTAAAACTGTTCTTCAAACTAGAATTCCTATGCACTTTGTTACTTGTAATAGATGTTCTGATCATTGTGAATCTATTATGCATGCTCTTGTTATGTGTCATTTTGCTAGTCATGTTCGGAGTCTAACTGCCTTATGTGCTAATAATTCTGCTTTTTCCTCCAGTTTTATGATTGATTGGTTAAACTTCTGGTTGGTTGACCATATTACTAGAATTCCTATTGATAGACACTGCGTGTTTGTTGATGTCCTGTGGTCTTTATGGACTAGTAGAAACAATATAGTGTTTAGAAACCTTCAAGAAAATCATGTTTATGTCATCCATAGAGCTAAGGCTATGCTCCTCAATGTGAAAACTAGAGTTCAACACCCACCTTGTCATATCATTTCCTTTAGTGACCACTAGATGCCCCCTACTTTTGGATGGATTAAATGTAACACTGATGGAGCTTATGATGACACTAATAAGGATAATGGTGCAGGCTATGTGATGAGGGACTTCTCCAGCAAGGCCTCTTTTTGTGCTTCTATTGTTTTTTATGTGGAATCTGATGAAGAGGCTGAAGCTAGAGCTATCTTGGATGTTTTGAAGAAAGATGTGGAATTAAAGATGACGCATATCATTGTGAAATGTGACGCTCAGGACCTGGTCTCCCAATTCTCCGCTGGAAGTTTTGATGGGACTCTTAGAGCTGATGCAATCTTTAAAGACATCCATTTTTTTTGCTTCTTTCCTTATGGATTGTATTTTTTCTTTTCAACCAAGAACTTGTAATTTTGTTGCTGATGAACTAGCTAAATGGGAAAAAAACAACAAGTCTTCTATGTACTGGTCCGTCCCTCCTGATTGGCTCAGGCCTTTTGTTGAGGAATACCATTAGCCTTTTTGAAGGCCTTTGCTTATTAAAAAAAAATGAAGATAATAGCTTCTTCTTTCGAAAGCTTTTACAATCAAACCATCCTAGTTCTTCAGTTACGATCAAACCATCCAAGTTTTTCAGTTACGGCAACTGCTTGCCGCAATTTTGTTTGCAATTGTGCATCAGGTCTGAAGTAACCTAAAGTGGGAGAAAACTGAAAGGGAATTTTGGGTACTTAAAAAATCACAACGCGGTACCTGATGCCGTTCGTGTCGAAGGATTGAAATTTTAGGTTGTCTTTTTTTTTTGTAGTCGGTACTCATCGTAGAGTAGAGTGGTCTAGTTTTCACTTTTCAGTTGTTAGTGGTGTCATGCCTTGGTACTCCACTGTTTATCAAAAGGGATAAAACTAAAACTTTCTAATTTTTAATTGATAAGTTTTATTCCAGGCTCAGTAATACAAAAAGATCAAATCTTAATGTGGCTGGCAGAACAGTAGTAACTAAGCATGTTCTCTCTAGTCTTTCTGTTTACCATATGTCTTGCTTCCCTTTTCCGAAAAAAATTACTTCCAAGATTGACTCAATTCAAAGAGAATTTTGGTAGTCGAAGAAAAACTCAAGAAAATGGGCTTATTTTCGTTCTCGGGGAGATATAGGGAAGTCCAAAATGAATGGTGGTCTAGGTATTAGGAATTCTTATGTAACAAATAGGGTTCTAATTTCTAAATTGGGATGGAGAATCTGCAAACACCCTGATCAGCTAGTTACAATTTTTCTTAAGGATAAGTATTACCCAAATTAGAATTTATTAGAAATTGATAAGGCTGCAAACAGTTCTTCACGGATCTGGAAAGGTATAATTAAAAGTTTGGTTTCCCTTAAAGCTAATACCGTGTACAAGATAAATGATGGCAATTCTGCAAAAATTTGGTACTCTAATTGGTTACCAGGTAGTTCTTCTCCTCCTACTTCTGTTAACCCTGACTTTAGTAAGTATAATTTGGTTAATGAACTCATAAATACTCATGATAATAGATGGAACATTAGTCTGCTTACTTCTCTGATTTCGCATGAAGATATTATTAGAATTAAGTCAATAAGAATAAATGTTACAAAAAAGGATGAAATAATGTGGTCTCATTCTGTGAATGGTAAGCATACAATTAAGTCTGCCTATAAAGCTTATACGAATGAATCTTTCTCTTGTGAAGATGCCTCTTTCTGGAAAAAACTTTGGTCCTTCGAATTTCTGCAAATATCAAGTTCTTTATGTGGAAGATTTTGCTCAAATGTTGCCCGCTAATTCAGTTCTTAAATTCTATAATTCTGCCATTGATGATTGCTGCCCATTATGTAGAAATGAAGTTGAAACTTTGATGCACCTATTTTTCATGTGTCCAATTGCTTCTCATATCTGGTTTGCCCTCTCCTTACAACATATGGTTAATACAGCTTTGGACTAGATTGAAGATATTTTTGTTTATTGGTTTGACAGTCTGTTGGGAACTTCTCCTTATACTGTGATGTGGCCAAGCATCAGAGCAATTGTATTATGGTCAATTTGGAAGTTAAGATGTGATGTAGTTTTTCGGAATGCCCATATTAATCTTGATAAAACATTAATGGATGTTAGAAGATTTAGTAACACCTATATTGTTTCTACTCCTCTGTCTAATAATGTTGTTAGGTTGGGAATAAGGACTCCCATCCAGGATATTGATCATATCATGTCCATTGATGGGTCTTTCAAAAATTGTAACATGGGTATTGGTATTGTTCTTCGTGACATTACAGGAAGAATAAAGAGATGCAGAGCGGACTTTGGACTGATTCCTAGTGCTGTTGGTGCTGAGGCAGCAACTCTAATTTTGGCTTCCTCTTGGCCAGGGAAGATGGATCTTTCTAAAGTCCTTCTTGTGAGTGATTGCCTTCAACTTGTGGACTTTGTGAATGAAGGTAAAGGTGATATGGACTGGTGGAGTATGGATCTCTTAGAAGAATGTCGGATTTCCCTTTCATGTAGTAGGAACTTTAGGGTTATTTATGTCAAGCGTCTTAAAAATAAATTAGCTAATCGACTTGCTCGACATGCTAGAAAGTTTAGTTTGAAAAACATATGGAATTCTCCCCCTTAGTTCTTGAACAATATTTCGAGGAAAGAATCCTTAACTACAATTTGTAATGGTTTATTTGGTTAATGTTATTGTGAGTTTTCTCAGCAAAAAAATAAAAATAAAAAAAATAAATAATAAAAAAAGGTTGTTAGTGGTGTCAAGATTTTATCAGGGAGGGGCGTAAATGTAATCGAACCCATCGTATTTTTATTTTCTTCTCTCCCGTCTGACAGATATAACCACTCTCTCTAGAATTAGAACCCCCGAAAGAAGAAAGGAAAAAAAAAATCTAGGGTTTCGTACGTTTTCTCGTTCAATCAAATATTATTCACTATGGATGAAGAAGAAGAAAGTCCAGGTGTTTCTAGAGTTGACGATGAACAACAATCAAACAACAAGGTAGTAGTAGTAGAAGAAGAAGAAGAAGAAGAAGAAGAGAAGAAGTTGCGCGAAGAAGAAATTGTAGTTGAGTTACCAGAAAACCCTCCTCAACAATTCGAGTTACTTCCTCAGGTAAATGATACCGAAATGGTTGTTGAGAAAGAAGAGGAGGAGGATTCTATGGTTGTTGTTTCAGAGATGGTTGATGAACTTGTTGGTGAAAACCCCCCTACTATTCTTCTCGATAAAATTAATAATGACAATACGAATGATGATTCCAAGGTAGTTGAATTTAGTTCTTCTCAGGTTGATGATTCGGAGGTAGTTGAAAAACTTACTCTTCCTGGTGTTCAAGCATCGGTTGATTCAGAGATAGTTGAAACCCCTCCTTCTGAGGCTGTTGCTCAACATTTGGTTGATTCAGAGATAGTTGATAAACCTCCTTCCGAGGTTATTGTTCAACAATTGGTTGATTCTGAGAAAGTTGAAAATCATCATCCTGAGGTTGTTCAAGAACTGGTTGATTCAGAGGTTGGATCACCTTCTTCGAAGATAATTAAATCCTCACCTCATGCTGTGGAGGAAATGGTTGATTCAGATATAGTTGAAAACCCTACTTTGTGTGTTGAAGATATGACTGAGGATTCAAAGTTATCTGAGAACCCTAGCCGTCCTCTTGTTGTTGAAGATATGATTGAAGTTTCAGATGTAGTTGGAAATTCTTCCGATGCTGCATTAAACCTTACTCTTGTTGGGAAACACATGAACGATGAGTCTCAACTTATTGGGAACTCTGAGGTTGTGGCAGCCGAAATGGGGGATTCACAAATACTTGAAAGTCAGGTGGTGGAAGAAACAGGTGATACACAAATACTTGGAAACCCTCCTGTTGTAGCAGAAGAAATTGAAGTCTCGAAGATAGCGGAAGACGCCGTGGAAATTAATGATATGGAACTTGTTGGAGGTGCTGGAAATGTAGGAGAGGTAGACGCCTCATCAATCATTGCAGATTCTTCTGTAATCCTTGTAAAGGATGACTCGAATTTGGTTGGAAGTTCTCCTATTATCCCAGAGGAGGGCAATCAGGAGATGAAAGGAGGATTGCCAGTACCCACAGGTATGGAAGACTCAAAATTGGTTGGAGATTCTCCTGTTATCCCAGACAAGCCCAATTCGGTGATTAAAGTAGGTGCTCCAGTCGACACAGATATGGATACAAAATTCATTGGAGGTTCTCCAGTTACAGTAGATATTGAAGATGCAAAATTGGTTGGAGGTTCCCCAGTTATCCTGAACATGGATGATTCAGAGTTGGTTGGAGGTTCCCCTGTTGCAGAAGAATCTGTTGCTGAAGAAGCAACACCTTTAGATGAAATGGATTTGGAGGAGATGGATATTGCGGAAGAGAGTGGGAAAGGTACACCTAAAAGGAAACGTGGTCGTGCAGCTAAGGCTCCGGCAAAACCCGCGACGAGGAAGAAAATTGAAGAGGATGTTTGTTTCATTTGCTTTGATGGAGGCAACCTTGTCCTTTGTGATCGCAGGTTAGGATTTCCATTTTATTTTGTTTGACTAATTCAGATGACATCGGATGTGTTAATTTCTCACAGGTGTCGTTAGATTTTGTTCTGCTGATAAATAAGTGTGTCTTCTGGATTGTTAGGGGTTGTCCGAAAGCGTATCACCCTGCTTGTGTTAATAGAGATGAGGCGTTTTTCCGTACAAAGGGACGTTGGAATTGTGGTATGTTCCTGATTTCTAGTTCTTAACGAAACAGCTGCAAAGCACAAAAACCCTGCAATTTGGGATTTATTGTTCTCTTCCTTGTCTTACTATGATGCTATCAATGTTGGTCATTTTGTTTGATATCCCACTGTGTTCCTGAATTTGTACTGTGGCTTTCATGGTTTTAAAGATTTTAGGACTGGTGAAGGACAGTTTCAGTATGCCGAGAACAACTAACTGAAGAAGGGTATTATTGAACATTTATTAGCGAAATGGTCATTGCAGGGTTGTAGTTGTACGGAAGTTGTTATATTACTAAGTGTCCAACATAATCACATTTTCTTTCTCATTTTGGAGAGCTTCTAAAAATGTTCAATTTCTGTATTTTTTTCTTGTTCTGTAAAAGGTTTGAAGGTGCATTAGACAAGGGCATTACTTACTGAAGACAAGTAGTAAGAAATCAGCGCCAAGGAACAAGAAGTTCCATTTGCAAAATAGCTCAGGATATTCTTGGGATTGGAAATTAGAGGAGTTAATTGACATCTTTTAGAGTGAAATTCCCCAATGATGCCCATGTTTGGGAATCTGATTTTTTTATTCACGCGTCTACTTATAGCTTGTGGAATTGCATTTTTTGTGTAGCTTGCAAGGTTGGGGTGGTGCTTCCCTTCTGAGAGCCCGACAGCTTAAGATTCAAGACGGCATACTATGTCGTTGTTGTTGATTATTGTAAATTATGGGTTTAACTTGGTTTTTAAGATCAGAACTGCGACCTCAAGCTAAATTTTTTGAACTACGGAGGTAGTGGATGAGATCAGCAAAGCTGGCTCGTTGATCAGTTGTCCATGTTAACTAAGCTGATTCTATTCTTCGTCACATTAACTTAGATGTAGTGCTCAACTATATGTAGTTTGGGTTACTTTCTTTATCTTAATCGTGTTCACCACTCCTTAAAACTGATGTAGATAAAGGAGATCTTTAAACCGAGAACAATAAAAAAGGACATTACTGATACATGTAGATTTAACAGTCATTAAGCTAAAGATTCTTAGTGCTATCCAAGACCTTTAAATCAAAGCGCCACCCATCTCAGGAAATTTTTCTATTATAGAAATTTACTATCTTGGCCTGCCGTAAAGGGGTCAAATTATTTTTGGAACCGTGTTTTGAGGATGGAACAAGAGTTATCCATTGTCTTCAATGAAAAGTTGAGATCATTGGATTTGGTTATTTTGGTCAACTCTTTCTTGTTTTTCCAGCGACTCGTGTCTATGCACTCAATTTCAGTGTAGTTGTTCCTCTTCTAGGCCCTTAAGAGTTCTTTCAGTTTGTTCCTGATTTACCTGGAGTTGTATCATACTGTGGGTGATGATTTATGTTTATTTGGTGGAGGTCAGAAACTAGAGAATATTTGTCTTTGTGAAAGTTTGGAGGAATATAGTGTAGGTGGAGGAATATATTGTAGGTCTAGGTTGAAACTTTAGAAAGGAGCTTATTAGTGACGTACAACTTAAGGATTGCCGAGAGAGCATTCAGTATTCAATCAAGGTTAATGATGTTAATTTACAATGTGTTGAGAGCCTATGGTCGTGAGAAAAATGGTTAGAAAGAACATCTCTTCGGATTGTCCTCCCGTATTAAGTTGATACAAAACATTTGAAGCCTAGGAATGTTGGGTTAGAATATCAGAATTAACTGTCTCATCATCGTTTTGAATCTTTGAAGTTTGAAACAAAATTAATAGTGTTTATGTTTTTTGTTTTCCTTTGACTCTTGTGAAATTATGCCTCTGCCGTGGTAGCTTAAAGAGTGTCTTTGTTACACTCCCTTGTTTTTATGTTTGTGTTAACTATAGTGTGAGGTCTACGTACTGAGCTTATTTATATGTTTGCTTCCTTTTGCCACCTCAAGTAAAGAATGGTATACCACCTCAAGTAAAGAATGGTATACAATAGTGTTAGGTCTGTGTACTGAGCTTATTTATATGTTTTCCAGCGACTGGAATCTAGTGTACATGTTCTAATTACGAATAGTATACATACAACTGGAGAAGAGAGATCTTTTTGTTTGCAATCATATGCACTCAAGTTCAGTGTAGTTATCCTCTTCTAGGCCCTTAGGAGTTCTTTCAGTATGTTTCTGATTTGCCTGGATTTGTATTATGCCGTGGGTGATGATTTATGTTTATTTGGTGGAGATCAGAAACTAGAAAATGTTTGCTGTCTATTGTGAAAGTTTGGAGGAATATAGTATAGGACAAGGTTAAAACATCAGGATGGATCTTATAGTGACTTACAGCTTAAGGATTGCTGAGAGAGAATTCAGGATTCAATCAAGGTTAATGATGTATTGAGATGGTTAGAAAGAACGTCTCTTCGGATTGTCCTTCCATATTAAATTGATACAGAACATTTGAAGCCTGCCGATGTGACTGTAGTACAGTGGTAAAGTCATTGGGTGATGATACCAGTGATCTGAGTTTGAAACTTGCCAGCACCAAATTCTTAAACCAATAAATAAAAGAACATTTGAAGCCTAGGAATCTTGGGTTAAAGTATCAAATTTAACTGTCATATCGTCGTTTTGAATCTTTGAAGTTTGAAACAAAATTTAGTACTGTTTATGTTTTCTGATCCACTCTTGTGAAATTATGCCTCTACCGTGGTAGCTTAAAGAGTTTCTTTGTTACACTCCCTTGTTTTTATGTTTATGTGTTAACCATAGTGTTAGGTCTGCGTACTGAGCTTATTTATATGTTTGCTTCCTTTTGCCATCTCAAGTAAAGAATGTATTCATGAATAACTTATTTCTGTGTCACTAGATGTTTATTCACATCACATCTGCTTTATTTTTTGATACGTGGAATCCCGTGTGAATTTTTTTGAGGGCAATCCCATGTTGGTTTTCTCCTATTATACATGTTTACTATTACAAATAGAAGAAACTATTTGACTCGTTATATATTAGGAAATGAAGTTGTTGAATATATCATGCACTCTCAATATGTGAATTGATGCTTTTCTTCTGCAGTCCTTGGTGATACTTGACAACTAGGATTTCTTCTCTAGATTGGTGTCAATCCTAAGTTCCTGAATATTTTGATTGTCATTCTTTTCAGGTTGGCACATATGTAGTAACTGCGAAAAGGCTGCTCAATATATGTGCTTCACATGTACGTATTCACTGTGCAAGACTTGCATCAAAGAAACTGATTTTTCATGCGTCAGAGGAAATAAAGGCTTCTGTCAAGCGTGCGTAAAAACCATTATGCTGGTCGAAAAGAACGAGCAGGTAAACAAGTAAACTGTATGAAGAATGATACCGGAGTAGCTTTAAATTGTCAATTTGTTTGTTGCTTGAGCATAGGTACATCCTCTATGGATTTAGTTTTTTACTTTTTTTTTAATCATTGTGTATCAAGCTCTTTCGTTTTATGATAATTTGTTTTTCCATCACGGGCTCATTTTCATGCTTAGGGTGATTATGATGACAAGAATAGTTGGGAGTTTCTCTTCAAGGATTACTGGCTTGATCTGAAAAGGAATCTGTCATTAACACTAGAGGAGCTCACTCAAGCAAGAAATTCTTCAAAAGGTTGTGGTGTATCAGCTCGTAAGGAGGAGTTCTCTGATGAAATTCCTAATGTCAACACTGATCAAAGGTCCAACTCAGACAGCGGTTCTGAACGCCCAAAAGTAGCTGCAACTCTGAAGAAAAGGAAGTCCAAAAGAAAATTAAAGCTTTCCACCAAGGAGGATGTCTCTGGTAGTGACGGGCACTCAATGGTGGGTGATAATGAGTGGGCATCCAAGGAGCTCTTGGAGTTTGTTGCGCACATGAAAAATGGCAATACATCCATTTTATCCCAGTTTGATGTCCAAGCTCTCTTATTAGATTACATAAAGAAGAATGATCTTCGTGATCCTCGTCGCAAAAGTCAAATTGTATGTGACACAAGGTTGAAAAATCTATTCGGTAAGGAACGTGTTGGACATTTTGAAATGTTAAAGCTTCTTGAATCTCACTTTCTTTTGAACGAGGATGCTCAAGCTGATGATCAAGAGGGAAATGTTGATACTGAGGCTAGTCAGTTGGATGCTGAAGGCAACAGTGAAGCCTCCACAAAAGCTGGGACAGATAAGAGACGAAAGAGAAGTAAAAAATCTGAGAAAGGTCCACAGTCAAATGTCGATGATTATGCGGCAATTGATGTGCACAATATTAACTTAGTTTACCTGAAAAGGAACTTGATGGAAGATTTGCTTAAAGATATGGATTCATTTGAGGATAAGGTTGTTGGATCTTTTGTAAGAATAAGGATTACGGGTGCCGGACAAAAACAAGATATGTACCGACTGGTTCAAGTTGTAGGTAAATATCAGAACTATGGTTTCATTTGGTTGTGATGTTAAACCTTGACTCATCAAATGACATTTGAAAAACTGTTCTATGATTTTTTTACAGGCATTGGGAAGGGAAAGCCTTATGAAATTGGTAAACAGAAAACTGATGTTATGCTGGAAATTTTGAACTTGAATAAAACAGAAGAGGAGAGTATAGATAGGATTTCAAGCCAGGACTTCTCCGAGGTGATCAAACAGAAAGTTTATAATACAAGTGTTTACATCCTTTTTCGATCCTTTTTTATTTAGCATGCTAGGTTAAAGTTACCTCTTTGGGCTAAAAATGCACATGTCTTCATACTTGTCCACAAACTAGTTACCCTTTGAGTTTACTATAAAATGATGTCATGAAGTGGGGCGTCGATCTTAGATATTAGTGGATATTCTCATTTTTGTGCAGCATTCTCCACTTGCTTGCCAAACTGAAGGAAGAAATGGGGAAAAAAAAACACCAAACCAAACCACCGTATTTAGTTTGCAGGCGAACAATGCTGTAGCAGCCGTTTCCCTTCAAGTTTCTGTTACATCCTTACCCTGAGATATGCATCCCAAATCGTGATTTAAGACACCCTTCTTGTCGAACCTGATTAGGGTCATCCACAATCCTTTCCTGGAGCTGGTTCCTAAATCAAGAAGTGCAACCCAAGATCTGAACTTCTGAAGGGCATGTCATTAAGGCAAAGAAGCCCCTGCAACAATTAAAGCCTCCAATACAATGTTTAGATCAAGTCCTTTTCATTGCAAGGTCCAGGATGAAAAATGAGAAGGATCAGGTGGACTAGTTTTTGCCCCACTTATGGATTTGTACCGTTAATTCCTCATCCACTGAGGCACACTATCATTCATTAAGTTAATTATGAGAAAAATACATAAATCCAATCCCCTGCATGGGGAGGATTGCATCTAGCTGGGTTTAGGTATTTTGATCTAGAGAGATGGCGATTCCCAGATACAGATAGTTCGTGGAATGAACTCTGGAAGACCTTATCAGTGTATAGTAAAGCTGAAGTTTCAATTGCGAATTCTTATATGAGCAGAAACCATAAGATTTAGGGAGTAGCCACCAGAAACTGTAATAAATATGCTTATTTTATTGTAGCTGGCACTTCATATTTTAGTTAACCTTTTGTAAATGTTCTCTTTGCAGGATGAGTGCAAGCGTTTAAGGCAGAGCATAAAATGTGGTTTGATTGGTCGATTGACTGTGGTAATTTGCATTTTGCTTCACCATTTGATTTCAGCAAAAGAATGCAGAATCTCTTGTTGACAAGCATTTGTGGTTGATGGATTGTAGGGTGATATTCAGGAGAAAGCCATCGCCCTCCAGGCAGCACGAGTAAATGACGTGAGTTTTCTATCCGTGATCCACGTCTACCCTTATGGTCATTTTTCATTCAGTTGCAGATATGCCGTATTTATGCTAGTAAAGATTGATTATTTTAGTTACTTAATTTCCTTGTGACCTTTCTCGATTTGTTTATTTTAACTTTCTAAGCATCTCCGCCCTAGAAGTTTCTGGTAACTTGTAATCGCGCTTATGCTAACTTTGTTCTTGCAGTGGCTGGAAGCAGAGAAACTACGGCTTAATCATCTCCGTGATAGGGCAAGTGATCTTGGAAAAAGAAAAGAATATCCTTTATTAAAAAGTCTAGCTGTGTGGTTAATTTGGCATGATAGCGTTCTTATTATTAATTGAAAACATGCCATTAGTTGGTCCGCATCTGTAAAAAGATCTCGTCTGCTATTCTAGCAATTAGTAATTATATGGTATTCGTTGCTTTGTTATTATTGTCCTAAACGACATGGTTCAGCTGTCTTGATATTGTTAGATGTAGTCACGGAATCACGGAATAATGTATGAATCTACATTTGGGTAAACAAGAATATGAAGACCAGTCTTTTGGTATGTGTGCTTAAAATTTTCTTTTAGGAGGGTTTTCAACTATTTTATCCCATACAAAAACCTAACTCGATGTATCATCCTGTATCATATTCAATCCCAGGTTCAAGATTGCAGTTTATTTCTTGTCCATGTGTGCCATTTTTACTTCATTTTATAATGAAAAAAAAGTAGTTAAGGAAAATAGTAATCTTTGTTGATTTATCATTTGAATTATCCGTCATTGCACGTGAGCACAAGAGTTGCAATATATGCTACTAAAACTGCTAACAACTATCCCTGATGCATTCCTTGACCTCATCTCCACGCTAAGAGAATGTGTAGAGAAGTTGCAGCTTCTGAACAAACCTGAAGAGCGGTTCCGTAGGCTACAGGAAGTTCCTGAAGTACATGCTGACCCTAACATGGATCCTAGTCACGAGTCCGAAGAGGAAGAAGAACCAGAAGCAGATGATAGAAAACGAGGTCTTTGGATTTTGAGACATTTGTTTTGCGTCTTGTTCCCTTTTGTGCTTCTATTTATTAATTCTTTTCTATTTACAACTGTCCTATAGATAACTACTTGCGATCAAGAGATGCTGGATATAGTAGGAAGGGAAGAGAACCTATATCTCCGGGGAAAGCAGGTTCAAAATTAAATGATGCATGGAGTGGTTCGCGAAAGGGCTCAAGTACTAGTTGGGAACCAAGCAGAAAAACATCCACACGAGGATCCTGGGATAGGAGAGGCGGTGTAGACGGAACAAATGAAACCTCACCTATTCGAGGAAGAGATGCTCAAGTATCCAGAAACCAGGCCCCTACACCTGCGTTTGACTCTGACACTTGGAGTGGCCAAGCAGTAGTTAGATCTGAACAATCTTCTCAAACGACACCAACTTCTCTGTCTACAGGAGCGGCCACATCTTCTAGTGCCTTGGAAGCAGAGAAAATTTGGCATTACAAAGACCCATCTGGGAAAAAACAAGGACCTTTCTCAATGGTGCAGCTACGAAAGTGGAGTACTACTGGGTATTTCCCCGCTGGTCTGAAGGTATGGAGAGATGGAGAAGAGCCCGAAGATTCTATATCATTGACTGATGCATTGAGTGGGAAATTTGAGAGTGACTTGCCGCAGTGGGACAACAAGTTTTCTACCCCTCAAACAGCAGGATCTGGATCTGGATCCGACATTACCAGAATGAATAATGTGGGTAGTGCATCATCCTTGCATATTGTTAAGCCTGCTGAAGTGTCCAATCATGGCGAGAGAATGGATTACCAAAATCCACCTACTCCTACCCCTACACTGTCGACAAGTGTTGGAAGTTGGTCTAATGTTGGCTGGAGTGGTCAAACTCCTACTCAAGTAGTCAATGGTGTGCAGCAACCAGGTAGATCAGTGAAAACGTCTGTTGAATGGGGTGGACATTCACCTACTCCAGTCGTTGGAGAAGGAAGCTCTGGTTTGGTGTCTGTTTCCATTTCGCCATCAGATTCAGTAAAATCAACCGAGGGGGGAGAAAATCCACTTACTATTAGAAGTAACTCAGTGGAAATGCAAGGAGTTGTGGCGTTAGCTGCTAATCCTAGCATCACAACTTGGAATGCGTCCGGTCATAGTTACAATAATAAGGCTCCAGAAGAAAATCAGGTATGGAGGTCTGCTGATTCAGCTCACAAGATACCAAATATTATGATAAATTCGAGACATGGGGGTTTACAATCTCAAGGATGGGTTGCTCCTGCTCAACTTCAGGTTCAAGATTTACCTACTCCAACCCCTACTACCACTGCCACTCAAGTTGTGTCATATTCTAATCCAGGATTTACAGTTTCAAACTCAGTACAACAGCAACAGCAGTTTACGTCTTGGTCTCCTACGCCTAATACACAGAGTGGTAACCCATGGGCAACAGCTCCAAACATGCAGCAGCAACTATCTCCAGTGCCGCCAAATCCTAACATGCAGCAGCTGGCCTCCATACCACACACGCAGCTGCCACCGCCTCCTCCTCCCGTACATATGCAGCAATCACCTCTTGTCACTAGCAACCCAGGGTGGTGTCCCCCTCCAGCAAATGCAAACATGGGTTGGGGAGGTTCAGTGCAAGGAAATGTCAACATGGGAAGTTGGGTAGCACCACAAATACAGCCGCAGGGAGCCAATAATGGGGGTATGCAGCAGTGGGGGGGAAATACTAACAACAGTAGTTGGGGTCCTTCACCTGCTGCAAATAACATGTCAGAGAGCCGACAGAAACATGATGGAAGATATTCTGGACATCGGGACCGGGGTGGTTATCATGGTGGTAGAGGAGATTCTAATCAGAGTAGTAGTGATGGTAGGCAACCCTGGAACAGACAACCATCGTTCAGAGGAAATGGAGGGTCTTCTGGGCAGAAGGGACCAAGAATGTGCAAATACTATGAGAGTGGAGATTGTAGGAGGGGAGCAGATTGTGAGTATCGTCATCACTAATGAAACATAGTGAACTGAATCAAAGAGGAAACTTGTACACGCAGCAGCAGAGTTACAAAGTGAGTGAGGTTTGATTTTCTTCTGTACAGAGCTGAACCCCCTTCATACCTCTTGGTTGCTGCAGTACCGTCTCTCCGTGCTTCCCCGCCCACCCTCATTTTTGTTCCCTTTTTCATTGCTTCTCATATCGAAGCAGTTTTAGTTAGTAATGTTAATTATCATGTCAAACTTGTGAAGTTTAGAGTTCTTTATCCACTTTTCTATTGTTTTTTCTTGGCTTCTCTTCACTTGTCAGTTCATTTTCTTAATCTTTTAATCTTGTAGAATTTTACCAAACGGCACCATCTTTTCTTTTGAAATCATACAAATGGTAATGTCACTGGCATCAATAAGTATTAAAGTTGATATCATTCGCAAATGGTATTTGATTTTCTTAATTTTTTTTTTTTTTTTTGTAAGTCCAAAATGTATTAATAAATAGCAAAATTACAAAGCAAAATAAATAGCAAGAAAAGAGGTCAGAAAACCCCAAAAACTTGCTACTTATTTGAAACGAAAATAAAATACATTTGGGTAAATAAGATACATTTGGGTATTCAACGGAATTTAAGAAATCTGGTCTCCCAGTATAGTGTCTTCCTTCCTCATTAGAAAGAGCACAACCTCTTTTCGCCATATTATCCGCTGCAAAGTTAGCCTCTCTATATGTGTGAATAAACCGAATATTCTCATAATTAGAAGAAACTTCCCTCCACCATTGCCAAACAAACCACGGAAGCGTTGAAGTAGTAAAAGCCGTCACTGCACTCATCGAGTCTGATTGAATACAAACTCTCAAATGCCCCCATTGAACAGCCCATTCTAGCCCAATAATAATTCCAAAGATTTCAGCTAGATAATTAGAGGTTATACCCAAACCAATACTCATAGCTCCAACCACATTAGCCTCATGATCCCTTGCAACAACTCCCGCTCCAGCTACACCCAGATTCCCACGAGCAGCGCCATCACAGCAAAGCAACAGCTCCCCCAAATCCGGAGTAACCCACCTGCATTCAACCGGTTCCAGCGTCTTCACCTTTTTATGGGAGACATTAAAAAGTCCAAAACCTTTAAGTCCTCCACTGTATTGTTCATGTGCCCTTTGAGCCGCCTGGAGTATTCCATCACCTGATTAAAAACAGATTTTTGAAAGAAGCTCTAGCAAACCCTTTTGTTTTCATAAACAAAACGGTTACGAGTCATCCACAGTTCTGACCTGACGACCAAAACAGCAAGCAACCAAAGCTCCCTTATCATGCCGCTCCTACCCCGTGCAACCTTGTAAGCAGTATACAGATTTAGATGCGAATGCATTCCAAAAATATCATACATCCAGCTCCACGCCTTGAAACTGCCAATGTAATTGGGTTTCCAAACCCTGCGATCAACACCATTCAAAGGCCTAAGCAGATCCTCCTCAACGAAACCAGCAGCTAACTAAGTATTTCGACAATCTTCACTCAAATTCCAGCCTTCTTCATTCAGCATATCCCCCACCAAAATAGCACGATCCAGTGCATAGTCTTCAAGTAAATCAACAATAGCTACATCCCTAACCATACATCATAGTAAAGAGAAATATTACAACCATCACCAATTAAAACCTTAGAATTATCCTCCACCAAAGTGCAAACCCATTTAATACCTGATAGAATAGAAGATTTCACATAATGAACCAACTTACCATTCCTCATAAAAAATTTAGTTCGAAGAAAACGAGCCCAAACCTTATTAGAGTTAAGGATTTTCCACCAAAGACCCATAAGAAGCGCTTTATTCATAACACTCAACTGAGTTATACCCAAACCACCTTCCTCATAAGGAGCACAAATCTTGTCATAAGCGACAACAAATGACCTACTCACTTTTGAATCACCAGACCATAAAAAATTCCAAATAGCAACTTCACACTCATGAAAAAATTTCCTTGGCCACTTAGAAACAACCATACTATGAATCGAATAGCTAGCAATCACATATTTCACCAACACCACTCTATCTTGAAAAGAAGGCATCCTTTCCTTCCAACCCGCAAGTTGTTCCTTGATCTTCTCAACAACATTGGCGACATGATGATATTTAATTGCACCAGGCATAACCTTAACCCCTAAATACCTATCCGTAAAAACAACAATAGACATCCCCAGAAATTCAGAAATAGTTGCTCTCTTATTCAAAGAACCACCACCATAATATAGTTTACTCTTCTATCTACTAACTGTTTGACCCGAAGCACGTTGATATAAACTCAACAAATCAACCAGATTTCTCAAACTTTTCATATTACCTTTACAGAAAATCATAATGTCATCAACAAAAAAGAGATGAGTAGGAGCAATACCTTTTCTCTTAACCATATGAGTCATCTTGCCCTCACGAAAGAGTTTCGTGGTATTCCTACTTAAGACATCCTCAATCAACACAAAAATAAGAGGGGACAATGGATCACCCTGACGAAGCCCTCTATCAATACTGAAGAAACCTACCGGACTACCATTGACAAGAACCGAAATTCTAGCAGACTTGAGAATTTGGAGAATCCAGTCACACCAACTCTCAGAAAATCCATATCTTCTAAACACCTCCAAGATAAAAGTCCAACTAACCGTGTCAAAAGCCTGAGTTATATCGAGCTTTAACCCAACATTACCATCCTTCCGCTTAATCTGCATTTCATTCACCATCTCTAAAGCTAGACTAATATTTTCATGGATATTTCTCCCTTTGATAAACGCTACTTGCTCCTCATAAATCAAGTTATCCAAAACACTACCAAGCCTCGTAGCTAAAATCTTAGTAAAAATCTTAAAAGAGAAGTTACTAAGACCAATCGGCCTAAAGATTCAAAGAGTATTTGCACCTCTCTCTTTAGGAAAAAGCATGAGAAGGCTAGAATTCACACCGCGAGGAATGAATTTATTAGACCAACAAAACAGAATAACATTAACCAAATCCTCCCGGATAATCTCCCAAAAATGTCTATAGAAAAAACTAGCAAACCCATCCGGTCCAAGCGCACTATCCGCACCCAAATCAAAAACTGATGCATGAATTTCTTCGATTGAGGGAAATTGATCGATTCTAGCACTCTCCTCTAGAGAAATACTATTATGATCAATATTAAAAAGACTCTCAATTGGAACTGAATTATCTCCATTAAACTTCGCCTCATAATAATCAACAATAAGGTTTAGAATTTGATCACAATCAGTCACCATCACCCCATTAGCATCCACCAATCCCGAAATAGTATTACTACTCCTACGAATACAAATGGAATTATGAAAGAAACTAGAATTACTAGCCCCTTCAACTAACCACTGATTTCTGGATTTTTGCTTCAACATAATGACTTGTTGCATTCTAATATCATTAACTTCCACTGCCACACTCCTCATCAAATTCAACTTGTCCACATCCGAAGGGTCTTCATCAGATAAACGCATTGAACTTTCAAGTCTAAGCTGAGCCTGTTTTAGCCTAACATTAACATTACCAAAAACTTCTGGATTCCACAACTTCATTGCCATTTTAAGACGCTTTATCTTTTGAGGATATATAAAGGTCGGTGAACCCACAATAGGTTCCTTCCAACTATCTTCAACCATACGCATAAAATCAAGATTCCCAAACCACATTTTTTGAACTCGAAAAGGAGCTCTTCTTGGTCTCGTATTAACAAACAGAAAACCAATAAGAATAGAATGATCGGAAACTTCCTAGGAAGCATCGCCAATTATTAAAATGATTCAACCAAAACTCATTAATCACCGCCCTGTCAAGCCTACTAATAATTCTTCGGACTCCAGATTGCATGTTAGACCAAGTAAACTTACAACCAAAAGACTCCGCTTCAAAAAGGCCATTGTCATCCAACCAATCACAAAGTTCATTCACTACTGTCGTTCTAGGAGTCGCAACATACTTTTTCTCTTCATTACGAAGAACACAATTAAAGTCCCCAATTGCCATCCATAGCACTTGAAGGAATCCCATATCTAACTGTCTCCAAAGATTTCTCCTAGTAGTTTGCACTGAGCTAGCATGCACGAGAGAAATATGAACACCATCAACACCAATGGTAATAGCTTGTTTAGAACAATTCACCACCACCGGATCAACAACATTCAAAGATCACATCACCTACAATTACCAATACACGTATCTGTAGATTTATGAATAATCGAATTACTAAAACCATCAATACGAAATCTTCGAACAGACCTTGAAGAAACTGACAGTCTTGGCTCAGCAATACCAATTATATTAGGTTTAAAGTCCTTAACTAATTCTCTAAGTTTAGCTTGTGCTTCATCACGCACAATCCCATTTATGTTCCAAAAGAGAACTCTCATTGGGAAACAACTTTAGGAGTGTTATTTATCTTAACTCTCTGCGCCAACCTAGTAGAATCAGTCTTCTGCCCTCCATTTTCAGGTTTAATCCTAGAACCAGCAGCACTTTTATTATTACTGTCAATCAAAGCTGTGTTTCCAGAATTCCGAGAACCACCTGTAGTACGTGCCATAATAACCGACGTCCTAGAAATCCACATACCAGAATTTTGATCAAACAAAGGAGCTGATCCATCTCGTATACTTGCTTGAACACTAGAACCAACAGTAACAGAGTTGTCATCATTCAAACCTAGATCAACATTCAATGCCTCAAACTGATTTGGCGAAACAATGTTTTCTCGAACAAAAAGGTCATCGGTTAAAGGAGTGTCGGATAAGTTAGCAGTTGTCCTATCAACAATTGAATTCCTACTCTTCCCTTCTTCAGAATTCAATGTTGATTTAGAATTAGGCATACCCTCCGTAGCCATAGTAGCTAAAACTATTTGCGCCTCTGCTCTTGGTCTAGTTCTTGCCAATTCAACATAGGAAGAACGAAATATAGCTTCATACTTGACTAACTCATCCTGCAACTGCTTTTCTACATCCACTTGAACACTCCCCGATAGCACCTCACCTTCCTCAAGACCAGAATGACCAGAGTTAACGTTTGCATGCTGGGCATGCACATCAGAAATCTGATTCCCATTAGGAACGTTATTGACATTGGCACGCTGGCCATTACCCAAAGTAACTTGGCTTCCATTAGGTAAACTGCTTACAACCTCATGCACAACCTGTATGACAGAGGCTGTCTTTCCTTTCTTACGTCGGGCTTCTTGCCAATCATTCCCAGCACCAACAGCATTACGACTACGTGCTTCTTGTGTGATAACCAAATTATTACCCCGTTGCAGTGACGCTGAAGCATGCTGCTGTGCATTACCAGCAGAATTCTTATGTTTCTTTCAACATTCAGAATCAACATGAAGAATAATCTTACACTTAGTGAAAAATTTAGGTCTTTTTTGAATCTCGATAGGTTGCCAGAAATCACGACCCCCAACAGTAATATGAATGCCATCAGTATCTAGTTCAGCAAAGTTAATATCAATGAGAACTGAAGCGTAATACCCATATTCATGATCCAATGTACGCTTGTCAACAACAATTGGAGTACCAAGGGATTTACCAAACGCCAACAACGTTTTCTCAATCCAAAATTCAACAGGCAAGCCGGTAAACTCAACCCATACCGTAGCATGAGAATTATTGTGTTTATCCTCATCAAAACCTGGAAACCGTTCCATTAAATTAAGCTTTTGCTGATCAAACATCCACGCCTCAACATTAAGAATCTTATTTCTATCTTCCTTTAATTGCAACCTGATACTCCCTCCATCCTAGTTTACTTGCCTAAATTGGATTTTGCAAAAACTTGAAAGAAATTCAAATTACTTCCACATACACCATCGATCTTCCAAACTGTTTGTTTAATATACTAGTATTCATATCCTAGTTTTTGTTTCTTTTTTGATAATTAGAAAATTTTAATGGGAAATATACCAATTTTTTGGTACAAATTTGCTAAAAAAAACACAATTTAGGAAAGTAAAGTAGGACGGAGGGAGTAATAAAAAAGCCCATATTCATAGGAATGAATTGAACACGGCCCTGACCTAACTGCCATTGTTGTTCAAAGCTATTCTTTACATCTTGAAAATTAACACCCTTAAAATCTAAACAACCAATAAGGCTGAATCTCCAAATATCACAACCCTCTTCATAAAAAGAAACAAGAAGTACAACTGGCGGCATTCCTTCTTTCAAAGTAGGGTTTGGCAGTGTATCCAAATCCAAAGTAGTTGTTGGAAGTTGTTTTTTGCCCAAAACGTTTTCAGCATAAGTGAGAACTCGCGTTTGGGGAGGATCAGAATCATCCCCCATC
The DNA here is from genome assembly GCF_003573695.1 of Papaver somniferum. Taxonomy (NCBI): domain Eukaryota; kingdom Viridiplantae; phylum Streptophyta; class Magnoliopsida; order Ranunculales; family Papaveraceae; genus Papaver; species Papaver somniferum. The sequence goes on along the minus strand of NC_039359.1, from coordinate 172,163,430 downwards.
TCAAATCACCCAAGGATGATTGAGTAAAGCTAAGAGAAAAAGAAAAAAGTTTGAAAACCCTAAACTTTTCGCCAGAGAGGAAAAAAAATTAGGAAAGAGAACATTCAGTTATACTATCACGCCGATAATTACAATGATGACAGCTTATCATTTGAAAAAATATGACGATGAAAATAGTGTTAGAGGGGAAATTCGAATATATAAGTAAGTTTAAGAGGGAATTATAAAGAAAATAAATGATTCTAATTCTAATTTTGATCCAGGAATATTACCAATATTCCAACAGCTTATTATGATTTCAAAATATCATATCACTATAACATCCTACTACAGCCTTACACATCATGCAAGGTTTGTAAACTGTGTACTAGATTTTGTGCCCGTGCTACATTCAGGCATTTTTATTTTTTTAGCCATATTTTTTATTAGGTGTCATGGGTTTCGCCCCGCCTCATCACGATACATTTTTAATTAGGTGTAACTCGGTTTCACCTCGCCTCGCCCCGTCCCGATGCATTTTTGATTTGGTGTTGCACGGTTTCGCTCCCCGCCCGTCGCGATCCTTTTTGATTTAGGAGTGGCTTCGACTCGTCGCCCCGTCCCGATTTGATTTGGTAAAGCTCGGCTTCGCCTCGCCCCTTCCCGATTTGATATGGTAAACTCATCTTTTCTTTTAACCATATTATTCATTTAATGTGATATAGCTCTGCATGCCTCGTCGCCCTCTCTTGTCACGATGCATTTTTGATTTAGTGAAGGTTGACTTCGCCTCGTCTTGTCCAAATACATTTTTGATTTGGTGTGGCTCGGCTTCGCCTTGCCCCGTCGTGATGTATTTTTTATTTCGTGTGGCTCGACTTCGCCTCGTCCTATCGTTTATGATTTTTGATTTGGTGTGACTCGACTTCACCTCGCCCGCCCCATCACGATTCAGAAAAGTATGCATTTTTTAACTAATTGATCAAGCTTAAAGCCAAAGTGAATGGAGCTAAATATAGACAAAACTGAGTCTCTATAATCATACGTTCCTTTGTAATCAAAATATCAAATTGTTTAAAGCCCGACAGATGATGCCTTATTGTTCTACTAAGTTAAAAGATTAATTAAAATCAAAATACTACCCATGAACTTTCCTACCTACGTCATTAGCATCTGAAGACTTGCAACAGTGAAACATGCAAGACTTATTATTTCAAAAATTTATTACATAAGGTTTATGAGCTCTAGCTAAATGGGATTTGGAAATTCAAATTAACATGCAACCGAAAACTCCTCCTTAATTTGCAAACTATAAAACTTGGCATTTTTATTAAATTTAAGCTACCAATTATCTGGAGTGTAAATGTAGTTTCAGCATCCACTGTTTTGTACTGTTGGGAGCTACTAAGACTTTTGGATTTTGCACCATCTAATTCAGTCAACAAGTTTTTTGCACCATCTAACTTCACCTGTATCAATAACACTTATATGCTCATCACGAACAGTGTATCTCCTCAGTAATCAGACTTCGCCTTTGGTTTAGGATCAAATCAAATCTGGTGGAGCTTCTACTGGTCTACCACTTTTACTTTCTTTCCTCTTATCATTTTGCAGCAACTTTTGTATACAGACTTTCTATTCTCTCTTATTTCTCATTTGGTCACTTGATTTTAGCCTCCACAGATATAGTTTGTGAAATGGAAGGCTGCAGGGGACATGAGCAATGAAAAATGCCTAGCACTTACACATCTGCTTGAATATGCATTTTAGCTTGTCATAGTTCTCCCTGGACTCTTCTACATGCCCTGCACTTATACTTCAACGCTATAACATACGGAACACTCCTGCAAATTTCACCCAAGAATCCATGTTAGGAAAACATAATTTATGCTTCCTAATTAACTTCCTAATTGAAAGTCATCAATTAAAGCATGTCAAAAAGTTATAATATGAATAGGCGTCTCAACAGTAACAAAAAGTGATACCAAATATTCACTTGCACATTAATAATTCTTGAGCTTTGGTTAACAGTGAAAAATTGTTAGTGTACGTGCATCTTAAATCAATGTTATATATGCTATCGGATTTCTCATTTTAGTTCTTAATATTTTTAAAGCTGCAGTTTTTTTAATCCGATCTGCTCCTCATGCAAGACATTGTTGAACACATTCCAAAAAACCACCTTGAGTTGCTAACTGAAGTGGCGTTTTCCCTGGACAGCTGCAATGTCAATATTCAGGTTGTGTCAGTGCCAAATTACCAATAAATAACTTCAAATTACCAATAAAAAGTTCTTAACTAATTTAACCAATTCAAGATAAAAAAAGAAAACCATTAACTTTTAGAATAAACACAATCAAATGCCACTTCTATTCCCATTATCACTTCTTCTTTTTTCATGTTGAGCACTTACTCCTTCCTAAATGTAATTGATATCTCTTTTGGAAGACAACTCAGATGTTTACATGTATGATCAATTGCATACATCGATAAAATCATAAGAGACACTGACCAATGCTTACTCATATTGCATATCCAAGAATACATTCTAAGTTAATATTGCGTAAAGTTGATATGAAAGTCCAATTTGGTGAGAAACAAAAGTTCCTTGTTGAGTTAAAATTGGGTTACCTGGACAGGGGCTTACTATAGCTGCAAAGACCAACTGAACGACAACAAAGCCATCACTTGACAGTTGCGAATTGAGGTTCAATATTGCTGCGAAAAAACTCACAGAATTGAAACATACCAATTAGACCTAGATGGCAACATTGTAAACAAATTGTGAGCGACTTCAAGGTGATGCCACAACTTCCCTCCGTTTCTAGGAAGCCTCAAGCAGAAGAAAATAAAATGACTAATTAATTAGACATGCATATACTGTTATGTCTAACTACTTGAAGCATTCTCAAGAATGCTCCATAACTAAGGGAATTGTATTCTCGCTCAGCCTCATCACAAAATGATAATACAGTTTTTTTACCTCCCCTCCTTGCTGGTCTTGACATTTACCCTAGATGAGTACCTAGTGCTGCTCCAATAGTAATTCCAAGCATACACAACTCTGCAGACCTGTAGAGAAAAGGCCGAAGTGCAAATCAAATGTTCAATAAAACTCTAGAATCACATAAACAAAAAGAACAGTTTCAATAGTACACAAAAATACCAATAAACTAACAAAATCCTAGTAGATGAAATCAAATTAAAAACTATAAATCCTAATAAACAAACCAAACCCGAAACAGTTTTCTAATAACAAAATGTTTTTGATGAAAAAAAAGATTAGACACGGAAGATTAAGAACAATCAGATTAAGGATGTAGGGATCCAAGAGGGTAATGTTATAAAGGTTAGAAAGAATAACTATAACATATATTATATACTAGAATTTCACCCGGCACGATCTCCATAGTAAGTAAAAAAAATTATGTCAATTTAACCTTTGTCATTTTTTTTGTCGGCACTATATAAAATGACAATTATTTTCCTATGTTTTTTAATTGTTATGTTTTCTTTCTAAGAATTTCTTGGTTGACCTAAATATTTGTCTCGAAAAGATTATCGGGTGAAACATGTAGTAGGACCAACTAAAAACCTTTATTATCTCTATCGTCACTGGGTTTTTCTCGAATTTTTTTTCAGAAAAAATTGTGATCAGCCTGTATAATTTTTTTTTTGTATTAATAACCTTCTTATTTTCACACTAAGAAAATTAGCCACAACTTCGATAATAATGTTATTATGTCAAAACGACATAGAATAAACATTGCCACTAACACACTGAGCACCCGCACTACCATCATCGGAACCACTCATCACCACTACCTTTTCCACCACCAGTATTATCGTCAGCGGCTCCATGCATAACCACTCACAAAGACCACCCCGATTATGTATAATGATTATTAACAAATTTATTATTTATTTAATGAAAATATATTTCATTTAGAATGAGAGATTAGTAAAATATTGGTTGTGTGAAGTTAATAATAAAATAAGGATGAAAACAACCATAACCATCGATAGATCTTTTTCCTAAACAAATCTCAGTCCCTGTTTATCTTGCCTAACTTGTCCAAATGCAAAATTGAGATTAATACGTAAAAGAATAATTTTATGATTTTTTTGGTATGGTATGCAAGTAAAACACTAACAGTTTAGATATAAATAATTTTTTAGATGTCAAAAAGGGCCGGTGCCCAACTTATCGCTCGGATACCAATCAACTCATTATAAACGTTTGCTCTTTTGTCTTCTAACATAGCCCTCTGAGGCATCTTTTTATGTAAAATAATTTTTTCAATTGTAACCGCGCTTTATCTTGGTTTGGTATCTAACTTTCAGAATGACCTTGGTTTCTTTATAGTCCTCAACCGTTTATTTTCTTTCCTGTCCCGGTCCGACAAAAATCCGCCCTATAATATTTATTTTAATTTAAAATAAAATTTAAAAAAATAATTAAAAAACTAATATCAAATTAAAAAAATAACCAAAATTAACTAAGTAATTTATATACTTTAGGATACATTTCCCATCCCACTCCCACTACTTCTTCCAGCACCACCACCATTAATGTCACCACCCCACCGATCTCACGTGCAACACCCACCACCACCACCACTGATCCACCACCCTTCCCACCATCACAACCACTATTAATGTCCACTGATTTAATATACTATAAAATTATTATGTATTGTCTTAATGAAAGCTAGTATTATTTCAAATTTAAAAAAAACAAAAAAACAAAAACAAATTTAAAAATTAATATCAAATAAAAATATAAACCAAGGGTAACTAAGTAATTTATCTACCTTACGACACCTTTCTCATACCACTACCACTGCTTCTTCCACCACCGCCACCATTAACATTATCGCCCCACCATTCTCACCAACACTCACCACCGTTATCCCCACCGTCGATCCACCATTTCCGCCCACCATCACAACCACCATTAATGTCTAGTTATTTAATATAAATTTTTTATTATGTATTGTATTAATGGAAGTATATTTATTTGATTAATTAAACAACCATTTATTATGAAATACTAATAGAACATTTATTTTATTAATTAAACAAACATTTATTATGAAATATTAATAGAACATTTATTATTGATATTTAATTAAACTAATCATTTTACAGTCGTAGATTTAGCTTTCCCAAGAAGAGATCTGAACCACTCTTTAACTTTCCTAAATTGTCCAAACTATGCTTTATAATTAATTAAGAAAACATTTATAATTAAAAAATGATTAGTCATTTATTATGAGCAATTAGTGAAACACTAATTAAAGAACACTTTATAATGATTAGATTATTTATTATGTGCAATTAGTGAAATACTAATTAATAAAGAAATTATGATATTTAAGTTGAACAAACCACCACCGTTGATTTATCTTTTCTATTAATTCCAACCAAGGTGGAACACTGGTTAGAGGCCACTCTTATGACACACTAGGTCATGAGTTCAAACCTCCCCGTTATAATTTTTGAAAATCCATATCTTGACTTGAGTATTCATTTTTCATTCATAATATTGGAATTAATGCCACGTGTGCGAGTTGTAGGGGGTGGTCCGGAGAATCACAACCCAGGTAATGTTACTAGTATATAGTTGGCCACTGTCAAAAATTATATTTGGTCACTGTCATCCGTTATAATTCACTGGGTTATAAGGTAGAGTAGGTACAGATGGGTAGATCACAAAGCAGAACATGACTGAGAATACTTTAATAATTTGGTCAAAAAATAAGGTCAAAAATTTAAGATTAACTTTCTATAGGACTAACTAGATCGGCTTCGATAGGAGCCGACTAAAATATGGATTAATAATAATTTCCACATAAGACAACTTCAAAACATAGTTTGGCTAACTCTGCCTATGTAATGAGTGATCAAGATTTGTCCTTCCTCAATTGCTATGTTATGTGAGAAGAAGGTGATATCTAAGATTGAGGTACAATTCAAAGTTTTTTTTTTTTTAGTTTTTTCACAATCTATTTATTTAATAAAAATGAACATTGCAAATACATAACATCAACAAAAATTAGACAGATTGCGTTTGATAATAATGGCTACCGATGGTCCGGAAATGGCAAAAGAAAGGAATTGTCGCAGAAGAATTGTTGGGATATACGACAGATTACTTGATACGAATGAAAGAGGTATAACTATTTTGATTCTGAAATCACATAAAGTTCACAGTAAAAGATGACATCAAGTTTGAAGTTAGTAACAAACATAATATGGCTAACTAAAATGTTAAAAACAAAGAGGATATATAAACTTAGAAAGCCGTGGGACTTGAAGAGGCCAATTTTGAAAACTACAATCTTAGAAAGCAACGATCCACAATACCATAAATTTTTTTTATAAATATTCAACGTAGAAGATGTCAACTTTTGGTAAAGGATCTATTGACAACCTATAAATTTGAAATAGGATCCGGGAGTACAATATGTGTTCAAGGTTCTTTATGAGGTAATGTGTCGCCAGATTGTATTCCAAGTGAAGATAGGAACATATGGAAGTGACAAAATGTCCAAGACTTTTGAAGTTACCAAATCCTTCGTTAAGACGAACTGCTGGGCACAATACTTTATTAAAGATTTAATGGCAGAGGTTTGCATATAAACAATCCCTTCGAAAAGGTAATTGGTACACATTTTAAACATTGTCATCTAATGGGTGTTGAAAAATTACAGGAAAATCATGTCATATTGGAGAGTTTGTATCATCCGTTCGATGCAAAAAAATATTATTCTCTGCCTATTTGGAGGATCGACAACATGACCATGATAGCTGAGTCAGCTGGAGCGAAATAGGAGCATGGGAAGACTTTTATGGACGATATTGATTAGTTGATTTCACTGAGATGAGCATTGTTGACGACATATTTCCAAAAAATATTTAAACTTCCATGTTCATGTAAAGCATTATCTCATTATAAGCAATGAACCTAAATAAAAAAGTGTCTGGAAGTTAAGATTATATTTCTTTCGTTTGAGCAGATCTCCGGCGGTAAAATATTGAAGGAAAAAAACAAGAAAAAAAGAGAGGAAAATCCCGACTATTTTTATGACAAACCCATATTAAATCATAAGGAGTTGATAAGTATTCGCGACACAAATTATACGATATATTAAAAATGAACCAACATCATGGCACGTGCCGTTACGGGACCTAATTAATAAAACATTTAAAAGTGGTTAAGTTGAACAAACCCCAGTGGTGAATTTATCTTTGCCAAGGACAAATCCTGACCACTCTTTACATAGACAAATCGATAGTAAATAATTTCATATGTTCATATCTTGATTCATGCCGTTCGTTTAGTTATTACATAACATGGCAATTGATTGCACCAATTTTTAAAATGGACATGTGTTTTATCGAGTTTATTTTAACATTAGAATGATCAACCACGTTTTATACTTTATAATATAACGTTACATATTTTGGCGTTACGAAATTAGCATATGTTTTTGTTCACCAATACCCGCCACCACCATAAAACCATATGAATTCATTTTTTTATCCATCACCACCTAGTGGAAGAGCCAAGGGTTGACTAACTGGGCTCTAACCCCATAGATTTTTAATAACTACATAAATTTTTTAGTTTATTTTATAAATAGTACTTTGTCCATATATATTTATGGTTTAGTACACCAAAGTTTACATGTTTCTTTTAAAAAATAAGTAGGCTTTCTCAATGTCAATTTTTGACTCCAGCACTGCCACCATCAGTGCCACCTATCCCATGTAGGTTGTTGGACACAATTCTAATTTTCAATCACAAATTCCATGTATGAGGTTTAGATTGAACAAAATGTCGTCAATTGATTAGTTTCATTATTTTTTTCCGTGTATATATTCGTTTTTGTATTGCAATCAATTTTATTTGAACATTAAAAAATCATGATTTATACGATATACTACCAAAATAACAGGGATACCATTTGGGTTATCCAAGTACGATCATGAAAATATTGTCTTGTATGATATCATCCCTGAAATATATGGTACCTTCATTTATCAAAAGTGTTAAAAACAACCAACCACATCTTCCACACTACGATGCTATCGATGTTGTAACGACAACATAAAATTAATAATGTCCATCACTATTCACCAGCACTCACCGTCACTACTTCTTCCACCACAAACCAGGAGCGGAGCCAGGATTTTGAGGAAAGAGGGAGAAAAAATTCTTGGCAAGTTGGATACATGTGAAAAATGGACTTTGTATCCCATTTTACGATAAAAGAACAAAAATAAGTATAATTGTGCTTGTCTCCGCCCTTAACCACCACTAATCTTTCAGCCTCCACCTCTTCTACTACTCATTATCGCCAAAAATGTCTATTGATATTATTTATCAAAATTACTTATTAATAGAAATAAATATTATAATTAATTAAGAAAACATTTATAATTAAAAAATGATTAATCATTTATTACGACCAATTAGTGAAACACTAACTAAAGAACACTTTATAATGAATAGATTATTTATTATGTGCAATTAGTGAAACACTAATTAATAAAACAATTATGATATTTAAGTTGAACAAACCACCACCGTTGATTTATCTTTTCTATTAATTCCAACCAAGGTTGAACACTGGTTAGAGGCCACTCTTATGACACAATAGGTCATGAGTTCAAATCTCCCCGTTATAATTTTTTACAGTAACCATTTTTGGATTAATTAGTGAAAAATGAATACCCATCCTTTCAGTTATGCTTTGGGATACGATTGGTTTACAATGGTTTGATCGTAGTCTTGCAATGTAATTTTTTTGGTACCCAGAAATCCTTTCAGTTATGCTTTGGTATATGATTGGTTAGCAATGCGAAGAATCTATGGGCCGGTCACGGTTGAGTTTTCAAATCCGCAAGGTTTAGCGGTTTGGTTGCGGTTGGTTTTGTAAATCCGCAGATTCACCCGCACTGTAGTGATCATTTCTTTTTCTTCACCTCAATAATCAGCATGGTTGAATCAACATTCAACCTCAAGTGTTGTGTACCCTGTTGATGTGGAAGATGAAAGAGCTTTTAAGGAGTGGTTTGAAATTTTTAAGGGCACTGCTCGGTTCGTCAACCAACATAACAAAAGCGTCTCTTCCTTCACTTGCAGATTAAACGGTGATGCAATTCTGACTACTGAGGAGTTTGCAAGGTATTTAGGTTAGTGGAAGACGAATAGGAAGTTTAACTAGACAGCTAAACAGCTTATAGCTAGCTGGTATAGTTGTAACTGTAATTAAAATATCCAGATAATAAATCAAGCTAACCAGGTTAGCAGCTCTTAATGTTGTGTTGTCTCAGATGAGATTTTATGGTGCATGATGTTCATGGATTGTAGTGCTGCTGATGCTAGCGTCAGGACGTCTTCAAATGGAACCATTGGTTCAAACTAACTTGATTTAATCTTCTTTATCTCTAAATTGTACTTTATTGTGCTGCGCAAATAGGAAACAAAAACAGAAATCCCAAGATTGGGTTTCTCGGCTAGACGCGATTATCTTGACTCCGTTTTGTACTTGTAATCTTCCGATAGGAACTCTTGTTTTGGCTAATCCGTGGTTAATCCGCAACCGGTCTGTATCATCCGCAAATCCGCAGATGTGAAATCCGCGGATGATTGGGCCGGACACGGTTTGATTTCCCAAATCCGCAATTTAGACGGTTTGGACGCCGGTGACCTCTAATCCGCAACCGTCCGCCCGTTGCACACCCCTATTGTTACCATATATAGATGCAAAGTATCTGCTTTTCTCTTAGGCCAAGGTCCACTATTCTCACCAAAGTTGCAATTTTGAAAGTAGGTTCACAATTGTGATATTGTTTCCGTATGGGATTCCACGTGATCTTTTTTGTGTTCTTTTAGGAATAAAAGAACATGTTCTTTTTCATTCCTTGCTCTGTAATTTTTGTACATGTCTTTTCTGTTTTCAATTTTTTTTATCAACTTGAAGAAAGTATGTGCATGATACCGGTGTAGAAGAAGAAACAATCTGAACTTTTGTATATTACACATGATTGTAGGCATCTGGGGACTCCACAATCAGTTCGTTTTATTTTTTTTTGCAGGGATTTTAATAAATACTAATAATATTATTGCCTTATCGTATCACAAGGTGACCTGCTGCACGCAATTGTTCAGAACAAATTCATCTGGAAATTTGAACCCCTGGTAGAAGAGGGGATGCTGTTGTGTCTGAACAATTTGACATTTACCCCAGAAAAAAAATGTTCCGCCCTGCCCAGAATGAATACCGCGCATACTTTAACTGAAATACTGATATTAGACCACTTGAAGCCTCCAGTGCATCGATTCCTCGCCACAAGTTCCATTTCACTGAGCTTGAGAACCTTGCAGCTGATAGCACCAACACTTACCTTACTGGTGACTTAAGTGAATATTACATCTGTCGAATCCCTAGCCGAGCTTAAATCACCTAATATTTCCCTATTGTTGTTTGCAGATGTTGCTGGTGTGCTGACAAACCAGATGGAGAGGAAAAAGGTAATTATTTTGTTCTTTGTGCTTGTTATGATCTTTTCCCTATCTTGTCATTCTGTTCATTCAGATTGTATACATGAGGGTGGATCATGTTCGATCTTCGCGTTCGATGAATGCTGTGGTAGAGGCTTTGAGTGCTCCGCTCTCTTCTCGGGGATTTGTCATAGAAGATGTTACCACATCTGCGATAGTTGTGGATTTTTTGATCCTTGTTGCTTTGATGAAGGAAAGTGCAATGGTGTGTTTGAAGGGATCTGTATACTTTGGAATTAAAACTAAAATGTGTCGGAGTTTATTGATGGTATGGGGCTGAATTTGTTTATGTATTCGTTAGCTAGCTAGCTTTACACTGCTAGCTATTATCACTTTGTTAAAATAAGATCAAGAGATGCTAGGTTAGCCAAAACTTGATCTAGTTTTGGATGGATCGAGGCTCACGATCATTTGCTTGATGATTTCTATATGTTTTGTTTTTTCCAATAAGATTTTGGTTGTGTATATGTGCATGCAATGTTAATTATTTCATTTCAGAAAATTGGGACTCTTATTTTTTTATTTTTGCCTAAAAATCTAAATTTTAAAAAATGAAAATGTCATATTTTTTTTAAATGCATCGAGTGTTAGATATGGTTTTCCCTATTTCTCATCCCTATTTTTTCTATTTCCCATCTCTCTTAATTCCTATCCCTAATTATCGTAAGTATAATTCATATAAATTTTCATATCTCCTTGGTACAATCTCTGACTTTCCAACAATATACCATCCAAACCGTACAACATTTTAAAAAGAAAAAAAGCCAGGTAAAAAAAGATCACGTTTCCACCATCGGCCATTACCACTTTTACTCCATGTCATAACTTATCACCGGTGACAAAAAATTACTGATTGAAATATTCATCACAGATATCAATTGAACCACCAACGGTTAAAAGTAGCCTATGCATGAATCTAGTAAAAGTCAAAGGCAAATCCTATTGTTCTTTATGATTGACTAGGGTTTAACCCATGCCATAATGGCACAGGGTTTATATAAATTACATGCAATTATATTTTATTAGTCATAAAAAAATATTATATTTATAGTTGAATTCTCATGGACTTTGAAATTGAAGACCCAAATCGGGGCATTCTGACCTCTAAATCAATACTATTTAACTGAAACCAAATATAAACTATTTATGTTATTTCGAAAAACTATATATATATATGATCATTTAGTAGTTTCCAAATGATTTCCAAATTTCTGTATGTAAGCTAAATAATTTTTTAAGTCTCTCTCCAAGTGTATCTTTCAAGATAAAATCAAAATCGTATTTCCACTAAAGGCTAAACAAATAGAAAGAAAAATTGGTACTTAAGAAAATCTCACCTTTTTAGACTCAAAAGTTATTAATAGATTGTAATCCCAATGACCTACAATAGTCAAATTTTCATAATATGCCTAATAAAAATATACAGACACCCCGAACTTTCAACCATGAGATTATTGTAATAAATTAGGCTTTGAAAATATATACTTTCAGTTAAATATACAACAAATGAAATTCAATAAAATGATAGAAACCCCAAGAATTCATACATGAAGCAATGTAAAAAGAATGAGTTTTCTTAAATATTGTTATCTCGGAATAGTTTGACTGGTCAGACACGTATGTTTTGGTGGAAGAAGATTGAGAGAATATGGAAAATAGATTGAGTGGAAGTATATTCTTGGATTTAAATTTTTGTCTCTCTGCAATCTATCTCACCTTTCCATTTTTATTTTTTATTTTCGTTTGCTCCAAAGTGGAGATTAGAGTTTTAAATCCACTTATCCTACCGAATATAAGTGAAAGAATCGATTTTGCATTTTATGGGAAGGTAGGTTTGTTATTTTCAGTCGGCCAAGTTTTTTTGTTTTGAATTTGACTTTTGAGATAGGAAGAAGAGAATATATAATGCAATTTTTATCAATTAAAAAGTGTATTCGTGGAATCGATCGCCATCGTGGATTTATCAATTATGAAGGAAAAAAAAGACCGCCATTATCTTTCCTAACTTAACGAAGCCTCGTTTTATAATACAAAATAATGAGATATGCGGAAAAGTATTCCTAGCTAGAGTACACTCTTGCAGTAACGACATGTTTCGATAATAAGTAATTTTTTGTGTATCAATTTCGACTCGTCATGTTCTTTTTTGTGGCGATCAACCACATCTTCTACTTCATAATGTTACCCATTTTATGGAGACACAAAATTAACATAGTTTATTACTAACTGCCACCAGCATCACACAACTATCTGATACATTTTTTTCTCACCGACACCGCTGGCCGTTGGTCGTACTTCTAATTTTGAATCACGAACATCATGTATAAACTTTTGATTAAACAAACTTAGGTCGTTAATTAATTTATTATATTATATTTTTTTATCGTTATGTTCTCTTTATAAGTATTCCGATCATTTTTATTTTAATAATAAAAACCATGATTTACACAATTGGGTAATGAAGATAGCACAGGAGTACCGTTTAGGTGATCAAGCGGTCATGATCATTTTATCCTAAATGATATGGTATCATCCTCGAAATATTTTGGTATATGTTTTTATCAATCGCGCTGAAAGCAACCGGCTACATCTTTCGTAATACAATGTTGATTGTGTTGTAAGGAAACAAAATTAATATTGCCCCCGGCTATTCACCAATACCCACAATGTTAATTGTGTTGTAAGGATACAAAACTAATATTGCCCCCTGGCTATTCACCAATACCCACCACTATAAAAGCCACTCATCTCCATTATTTATTCCACCACCACTCACTAACACCCGCGAACGCTTCTACCAGCCACTACTTCTTCCATTACCACCACTTGTATCTATCGATATAATTTTATTAAAATTATTTATGAACAGAAATATATATTCATTATATTAATTAAGAGAATATTTATAATGAAACATTATGACCAATTAATGAGACACTAATTAATAAAATATTTATAATTTTTTTAAGTTGAACAAACCACAACCATAGATTTATCTTTTCCCTAGACAAATCTTGTCCGCTCTTTATCTTGCCTAACTTGTCCAAGCTTTGTGGGATACAAAGTTGTCCAAGCTCGGAAATATTTAATGAATTTCTCTCTATTAAAGTGTGTATTCGTAGGATCGACCATAGTCGTGAATTTATTAATTGGGAGGAAAAACCCGGACCGGTCTTTATATTTCCTTATTAACTTCGCGAAGCTTCGTTTTATAATACAGTACAAACAAATAGCAGAAAAGTATTCCTAATTAGGGTACAACCCTTACCGTAACGTCAAATCTCGACAATAAGTAATTTTTTGTTTATGGATTTTGACTTGTGCCATTTGCCTTTAGTAATTATATGACGTGACAATCTTTCTTTCTTTTTTGACTCAATTATCATTAAGGACGATCAACCACATCTTTTAGTTTATAATGTTACCCATTTTGTGTCCACACAAAATTAACATAGTCTATTACTACTCACCAACCGACGCCGCCGTCACCAATACAAAATCATATGATACTATTTCTTTCTCCACCATAACCGCCGCCCACCTCCCATTAGCCGTTCTTCGTATTTCTAGTTTTGAATTACAAACACCATGTATAAAGTTTTAATTGAACAAACCTAGGTTGTTAATTAATTTATTTCATTATATTTATCTATTGTTATATTTTCTTTTGTACGACGATCAATTTTCTTTTAACATTTAGAACCATGATTTATACAATTGGGTATTAAAGGTAACAAGGGTACCATTTAGGTGATCCGGTAGTTATGATTATTTTTCCTAAATAGCATGGTATCATCCTCAAAATATGGTATATGTTTATATTGTCCACGACTATTCACCAACACACACCACCATAAACTACCCGTCGCCACTATTTCTTCCACCACCGCTTCTACCAGCCATTACTTCTTATACTACCGCCACTAATTTCTATTAATATAATTTTTATTAAAATTATTTATTAGATTAATTCAGAGGACACTTATAATGAAAATTTAATGAATTACTTATTATGATCAATTAATAAGACACTAATTAATAAAACATTCGTAATGTTTTTAAGTTAAACAAACTAAGGCCATTGATTTATCTCCTCCCTAGATAAATCTAGACCTCTCTTTATCTTTCCTAACTTGTCCAAACTTGTTTCGCTCCAGCTGATGACCATACATGTGTCTAGAAATTGTCAACTTTTGGTAAAGGATCAGGGAGTACAATATGTGTTCAAGGTTCTTTATGAGGTAATGTGTCGCCAGATTGTATTCCAATTGAAGGTAAGAACATATGGAAGTGAGCAATTAGTGAAACACTAATTAATAAAACACCTTATAATGAATAGATTATTTATTATGTGCAATTAGTGAAACACTAATTAATAAAGCAATTATGATATTTAAGTTGAACAAACCACCACCGTTGATTTATATTTTCTATTAATTCCAACCAAGGTGGAACACTGGTTAGAGGCCACTCTTACGACACAATAGGTCATGAGTTCGAACCTCCCCTTGGTTGGAATTAATAGAAAAGATAAATCAATGGTGGTGGTTTGTTCAACTTAAATATCATCATTGCTTTATTAATTAGTGTTTCACTAATTGCACATAATAAATAATCTATTCATTATAAAGTGTTTTATTAATTAGTGTTTCACTAATTGCTCACTTCTATATGTTCCTACCTTCACTTGGAATACAATCTGGCGACACGTTACCTCATAAAGAACCTTGAACACATATTGTACTCCCTGATCCTATTTCAAATTTATAGGTTGTCAATAGATCCTTTACCAAAAGTTGACATCTTCTACGTGGAATAATATTTGATGTCAAAAAAAAATTGAAATAGGATCAGGGAGTACAATATGTGTTCAAGGTTCTTTACGAGGTAATGTGTCGCCAGATTGTATTCCAAGTGAAGGTAGGAACATATGCAAGTGACAAATTATTTAAGAATAGTATTTTTATTATAATATTTGAGAAGACCATTTTTTTGACATCAGTTCATGTATGAATTTTGGGGGTTTCTAGACACAATAGATCCTTTACCAAAAGTTGACATCTTCTATGTTGAATAATATTTTAGAAGACCATTTCTTTTGACATCAGTTCATGTATTAATAGTATTTTTACCAAATTTATAAATCTAGACCTCTCTTTATCTCTTTATGATGATAATAATATTTGAGAAGACCATTTCTTTTGACATCAGTTCATGTATGAATTTTTGGGGTTTCTATCATTTTCTTGAATTCCAATTATTGTACATTTAACTGAAGTATACATTTTCAACGATAGCCTACTTAATTACAATACTGTCATGGCTGAATTTGGGTGTTTTTATTTTGTTATTAGCCAGATTATGAAAATTTGGCTATCATAGATCGCCGAGGTTTTAATCTATTCACAAATTTTTGGTCAGAAAGGTGAGATTTTCTGAAGTACCAATTTTTTATTTTTTTTTCTTTAGACTTTAGTGGAAGTAGCATTTTGGATTCATCTTGATAGATACACTTAGCGAGAAACTACTAAAAATACTCAGATTACACATTATAATTTGACTATCGACTAGCATTTAAAATATATGTATATAGCAAGAATGCCCCGTTTTTCAGGCTTCTGTTCAAAAATCCAAAAGGGACTTTTATAATTTGACTATTATTGTTGGAATTAATTAATATTATTGACAAAAACTTTCACTCAATTCCCGAGCTAGGATAAGTTCGAACCTCCACGGATGACAATGACCTAGCGGCATTCTTGGCCCATGCAATTGAATATCAAAAACTATATATGTATATATTGTTTGGTAAAGAATTTGGTATTGGCGAGTGACCCCGGCTATTAAAAATTATATTAATAATTTTTAATGGTGGTAGTGAAAGAAGCAGTAGGTGGTGGAAACGGTGGCGGGTGTTTGTGAGTGGTGGAGGTGGTAACATTACCGAAGGTGGAAAAAATCGTGGGTGTGGCTGGTTTTTACGTACTGTGGTGGATGTTTGTGAATAGTAGCGGACGATAATAGTTTTGTATCTTTACAAAACGGGCAACATTATATTGTGATAGATATAGTTGGCCGTTTTTAGCACAACCGGTAAGGACAAAACACAAATATTTTGAGGAGAATACTAAATCATATAAGACAATATGATCATGGCTGGTGGATCACCCAAATGAGATTCCAGCTATTTATAGTACCCGATCGAATAAATCACGGTTTTTAGTATTAAAATAAATATTACAATTTCCAGAACAAAACAAAGTTTGAACAAGTTAGGCAAGATATAGAACGATCAAATTTATACTTACAGAACATAAACCTACGGCTATAAAATGACCATGTTTAATTAAAATTTAATAGGAAATGTTCAATTGATATTTCATAATAAATGTTTCTTTAATTGGTCAAATGAATATATTTTTGTTGATACATAATAAATTTATTTGATATTATCCATATCAGTAAGTATTAATGGTGGTTGTGATGGTGGGCGGTAGTGGGGATAATGGTGGTGGGTATTGGTGATATCGGTGGAGTAGTGACGATAATGTGGTGGTGGAAGAAGTAGTGGTAGTAATGTGAGAAAAGGGGTCATAAGATAGGTAAATTAATCATTAATGGTGGTTGTGATGGTGGGCGGTGGTGGTGGATCGGCGGTGGGGATAATGGTGGTGGGTATTGGTGAGACTGGTGGAGTGGTGACGATAATGTGGTGCTGAAAGAAGTAGTTGTAGTAGGGTGAGAAAAGGTGTCCTAAGATAGGTAAATTATTTAGTCACCATTGGTTAATTTTTCTTTGCTTTTCTTTAATTTGAATTTAGTTTTTAAATTACTTTTTTTTTATTTTTTAAAATTAAAACAATTTTGAAAGGCCAGATTTTTCTAATTTTTTTTTGTTGTGATTTGAAGATTTCCGGATCGGGGTCAGGAAGAAAAATGAAACCTATAAAAAAATTTGACCAAACACAAGGCTACGCGCGAATTAATTGTAATTGGTTCAGTTTCTCACATCTCTCTTTAATCTCTTTTTTGTCATGGTTTCTTTTTCTGTCATTATTTCTCACCTACTTCATGAGATTATGCAAGGCTACGCGTGAATTAATTGTAATCGATTTAGTTTTTCACATCCCTCTTTATTCCCTTTTTATGTCATGATTTCTGTTTTTGTCATTTCTCCCCAACTTCGTGAAATTATGCATGCTTGAGAAATAGTTTATGATAATAGGTAAAGAGACAAGAAAAGAAATGGATCGAGAGTTAAATATTATTATAAAATTTAGGAAAATACATAAACACAAATCTATGTAAATTGGGAACCCAACAATTTATATCAAAGAGAAAAATTAGATTCTAATGTTAACATATTTTGCAATATTAATCTAGTTGATTTTAAAGTAATTTTAGGTGCTTTTAGTTTTGTTACAAATTTGGTGAATGACCTTTGATGATTTTTTTTTGAAGTAGTCACACTACTTTTTTTTTTGAAGTAGTGAACGAAGTAATGTTCCACTTCCCATAGGATTTGCTCTAACAATTAACTATGTTTGTCCCAAAGAGTTGTATGACTTACATACAAAATATTGAAAGTTTCGAGGATAAGGACATGTTCATTAACCAACTCCTCAAAAAATTTATACCTGGATCGATTGGTTCGATTCTTCTCAGATAATTACGACATGTATGAACCGATGGATATATTTGAAACACATATCTTTTCCTGTGCCGTTACGGCACGGGTTGATACCTAGTATATATATAAAGAGTTTTGTTTTATGAAAAAATCATAAACAAATTCCAAACTTTTGGAAAAAAAGAAGAAAGAAATTTATACGTACCTTGGTCGGCGCCGACCGGAATCCCACTAGAGGTGGCTAGTGCTGGTCGGTGTCGGCGAAACTACTTTTTTTTTCCCACGGACGTGAGAAGGAGAGGTGGTTGGTTAGGTGAAGAGAAATAAATTTTTAGGGTGTCTTCCCTTTTATATCAATTTTATTTCCAAAAACCTAATAAAACAAGGATTTCCTTTTTGGGGCTCGGTCCCGTAGACGCTAAACCGACCAACATCGGACGACCGATCGTTCAAATCAGCAGTGCCTCATCTCACCGTACTCATGAGCTGACACTCTATTATTGTTAATACACAAAAATCGCTCTTAGGCAAAACAATGTACTGCTGAAGTACTTTCTTTAGGTTCGAAAATCAAAATCATACAAAACGAGCCTAAACCAAGATATTGGCCGTTCACGTTTTGCTTCGGTTACAAAGAGAGAAAATGGGTTGATCTTAGGGGAGGGAAAGCAAAGAAAGTTTGAGGAAATCAATGGTGATTGAATTTGGGTGTGAGGTTGTTAACCATGGAAGAAGAAGGAAATCTTATGAACGATAAGATTGTTCTATCTTCTGAATAGACAAAGCTGTCTATTTATAGCTATAGGAAACACCCACTATTTCCTCGTAAGTAGTGGAGGTTAAGGAGAGATGGAGAGATGGGAAGAGTGGAGATAATGGTATGACTACGCCAGAAGTTTCTGGAAACCGTAAAACACCACTCCATTACTTAGCCACTTCCTTTAACTGCTTACCACTACTTGTAACTTCCTTATCATGGGATGTTGCCATGCCGCACTATTGCTGTAAACCACCAGACCAATCCCCATAAATAATTCCCCCATGTACCGTGTTTTGATTTCTCGTAGGAATTAGTGGAGTCATGGACTTGATTAAACAAAAAATTTATTATGTATTGTACTAATGGAAGTATATTTATTTGATTAATTAAACAAACATTTATTATGAAATACTAATAGAATATTTATTTGATTAATTAAACAAACATGTATTATGAAATATTAATAGAACATTTATTATTGGTATTTAATTTAATTAATCATTTTACAGCCGTAAATTTAGCTTTCCCAAGAAGAGATCTGGACCACTCTTTAACTTGCCTAAATTGTCCAAAGTATGCTTTATAAGGGACTAGGTCTCAATCCGTGTCGTAACGGCACATGCAAGGATATGTGTTTCAAATGTATCCATCGATTCATACATGTCGTAATTGTCTGAGAAAAATCAAACCGATCGATCCAGGTCTAAATATTTTGAGGAGTTGGTTAATAAACATGTCCTTATCCTCAAATCTTTTAATACTGTGTATGTAAATCATACAACCCGTTGGGACAAACATAGTTAATCGTTAGAGAAAATCCTATGGGCAGTAGAACATTACTTCGTTCACTACTTCAAAAAAATGTCATCAAAGGTAACCAAACTTGTAACAAAACTAAAAACACCTAAAATTACTTTAAAATCAATTAGATTAATCTTGCAAAACATGTTAGATTAGAATTTAATTTTCTCTTTGATATAAATTGTTAGGTTTCCAATTTACGTAGATTTGTGTTTATTCATTTTCCTAAAATTTATAATAAATTTAACTCTTGATCCATTTATTTTCTTGTCTCTTTACCTATTATCATGAACTATTTCTCAAGCATGCATAATTACACGAAGTTGGGAGAAAACATAAATCATGAAAAAAAAAGAGAATAAAGAGATATGAGAAACTGAATCGATTACAATTAATTCACGCATAGCCTTACATAATCCCATGAAATATGGGAGAAATAATTACAGAAATAGAAACCATGACAAAACGAGAGAATAAAGAGAGATGTGAGAAACTGAACCAATTACAACTAATTCGCGTGTAGCCTTGTGTTTGGTCAATTTTTGTATAGGTTTCATTTTTCTTTCTGCCCCCTACCCGACAAATCTTAAAATCAAAATATCTTCTTTTTTTGGAAAAATCTGGCCTTTAAAATTGTTTTAGTGTTAAAAAATAATTAAAAAAGTAATTTGAAAACTAAAATCAAATTAAAACAAAACAAAGAAAAATTAACCAAGGGTGACTAAATAATTTAATTTACCTATCCTAGGACAACTTTTCTCACCCTACTACCACTACTTCTTCCACCACCACAGTATCGTCACCACTCCACCAGTCTAACCAATACCCATCATCATTATCCCCACCGCCGATCCACCATCACCACCCACCATCAAAACCACCATTAGTGCTTAATCTACCTATCTTAGGACCCCTTTTCTCACCCTACTACCATTACTTCTTCCACCACCACATTATCGTCACCACTCCACCAGTCTCACCAATACCCACCACCATTATCCCCACCCCCGCCTAATATATATAAATTTTTTAATAAACTTATTTATTAATAAAAATATGTATTTATTAGATTCATTATATGAACATTTATCATGAAATATTAATTAATCATTCATCATGAACAATTAATTGAACACTAATTAATAAAGTATTTATAATGGTTAGTTGAAAAAACCACGTCCGTAGATTTATCTCTCCTAGACAAATCTCGGCCGCTCTTTATCTAGCCTAACTTAGCCAAGCTTTGTTTTGTATTCTAGGTATCATTCATAATTGACATTTATTATGGAAAATTGATAAAATATTTCTTATAAAAATTAATGGAACATTAGTGATATGGTAAGTAAATTTTAGCCGTTAGATGCACTTTTAATCCCAATCACAACCATCACTTATGACAAAAAATTACAGACGTAGATTCATCTCTTGTGAGGACAAATCTGAACCACCACTTACATAGGCTAAGTTGTCCAAACTATGCTTTATATTCTTGATATATATATTCACAAATCAGGAATATGTTAATCAATATGTCATAAGTAGAGAGCTATTGCATTGATAATCAAGCGATGTTGGAGGAGTAAAACGCCTTTGCTAACAATTTGCCTACTCGAACTTGAGCTTGTGCAGTAAAGTGAACGTAGGTTGTTGACAGTGGAACTCCATATGCCTCATCACATCGACCATTCGGTAGGTTTAGTTCCAGCTGAGATTTCCTCACAGCTCCAAGGAAATTTCCTTGATCTGATGCCAGTGCTACCTGGTAGCATAAATATTTATGTCCATCAAAAATCTTAAAACAAAAAACTTGAAGACTACGGATCAGATAAAAACTATGTCCGTCTCAGTTTGACACGGATGGCATCCATTTAATATTCTTAATTTCAAAAAAAGAGGAAAGCACCCATAAGGTATACCCCCCCTCCACCACTGCTCGCAAGATGATGGCTCCTATAAGCACTGTCTAAACACTGTTATTGCTTTTCCCAACGCAAACCACTGCCTACGACAATTATAAGACCCAGTTTTTAACTAATCTCAAATTTACTGACATTAAAAAAATAAATGAAAAGAGTATAATGAGAGAATGTGCGAACCTGAATGAATGGGAGCAGAGGCAATTGAAGATCAGTACGCAAGTTCATGGTAAATTTTTTTTTTTTTTGCTTTTATCTCAATGATTGTGGATATACCCGAATAGAGTAGAATGTAATCGCATTTATCAGAGAGTAGATCCTCCTCTATGACAATTCCTCCATCCAGAGTCTCATATCTTCTTTCGACGCCCACCTATATCAGAATAGATCATTTCCTGCCAGCTTTCTTTGTTCACCGCATACCGATGCTTTTCCCACCTTTCCAAAAGTCTCATATCTGCTTCCAATGAAGAAATAGTCACAACACCCCTTTATTACAAATTTTAACACATAGAATATACAAATTAGAGGTAAAAGTTGTTGCGTGTATTATGCTGAATGATACGAAATCACACCTCCCGAAAATTCTTTGCTATGGTACTAAAAGGGAATGGGTATAAAAAGGATTCACCATGCTTCCCGGCCCCTGCTGAAAAAGCATCTAAGAATTTCATATCAAATGACGTCCAAATTGTGGGAACCTTTTTTATTCAATCAAAAAAAAAAATCAAATTAAAAATACTTTACTAATTTAAATCTAATTCACAAATATTCAATCAAATTAGGGGAAATCAGTAGTAAACCGTAGTTAATAATCTTTTGAAAATCAATAGTATTGTTGGTTCATCTGATAAGGAAATCATATGGACCAATTCAATCAAATTTCGGTCAATTAGGTAATGAAAATAATAGGATTCAGACGTAATACCTATTTGAGTTAGTAAATTGACAACTTCTCCACCAATTAGGTAAGGAAATAATATGTAATAACCTTGCTTCCTATTAGCTTGGTCTCGATAAGGTTTTTTCTTATGTGAATCAACATTAATTTGTGCAACAAAAAAAAATGTTAGTCTATTAGATAAGGGTTCTTAAAGATAAAATGAGTTGGCTAATAAATCAATACGTACGATGACTGTTTGAGGCGAGATGGAATGAGTTTATATATTGATTATGCTAAAAATCAAACAAACTCATACTTAAGAACTCAAAAAAGAAGTAAACCCTAACTTACAAAATAGAAAACATAGTGTGTTCATTAAAAATAAGAACAAGTGATGAACAATAATAACTGATGTGCCTTACTTCTTCGTTCCTGTTAGAGAAATCAAAAGACGAAGAAGAACATAGAATAAAAGAGGCGAGAGATGGAGAGCGGCAGAGAAGAATGGTTTTTAGGGTTGGAGGGGAAAGTTTTACTGGCATAATGACGTAAGAACACGATACGATGGTATCTGAGTTAGGTTTAGTTTTTGACGTACAAAGATACAATCGTTTCCTTGAAGATCAAAGATGCGAGATAATAAGAAGGTTTAGGTTAGATTAGTTGAATTGAAGATGTGGAAGATGAAAACCTTTCTCTGCATCTCTACAACACGGCTGGAGAGAGGGAAAAAATGGAGAAAGAATATTTTTTAGGGTTTTATTTTTTTCCTTAATTTTTAAGCGAATAAAGATTGAATATTTTAAGAAAAATCGTTTTTTTCTCTCCTTCCAAGAGGAAAAGGGAAATAGAGCAATTCTATGAGTGGGTGAGGGTGACCATTGAAGGAGAATAGGGTATTCCCACCGCGCCACGTGGGGTCTTTTATGATTTAGGTTTTTAAAAGAACTAGTTTTTTTCCCGTGCGATGCACATGCCTGTTTCTTTTTTATGAAATATTAGATTCATGTTTTAAAATTATTAGATTCATGTTTTGAAATTAATTTTGTTAAAAGCAAAAAAAATTATTTAAAAAGTAAAACACTATTAAGCTCATACCTTATGAAATAGAGCGCTTGGATACCTATAAATCTGGAAATATACGGTGGATTGTATTCTAAGAGGCCGCGTTTTAAAAAATAAAAGGATTGAAATGTCAAGATACCCATAACTTAATTGATTTTTATGCCCGTGTAAATAATTAGTGAAAACATTTGGGTGAATATGTACTACATGGAGTTTTTTTGAGTGAGTGTATCCATCTTGATGAACTATAAGATCATCAGTAGGGCATTTTATTTTCCACCAATTTCTATAATGATATTTATCATGTTCAGTATGATATTTTTTTTATATATTTTAGGCATTTCGTGTATACACAGCGTTCATTTTTTTCCTCGTGCTATGTATAGTTTCTTTTTCTTTTTCAACCGGTTAATAGAGAAATCCATTGATCAAAATAGAGAACAAAAATATTGTTCCCGCAAATAAGTATAATGGAAACGGATAAGAGGGTAAAAAAATCAAGGTAACACGCCGACTATGACCCATAAAGCAAAAGGCCTCACAAAAGGCTATCGAGGGTTAACATACACATTCGTACGGTTCTCAGTAACGTGTTGTAGGTTACATTTCCAATACTTAACACTTTACTAATTATACTAATTTAATTGTCTTTTATCTCGGGTATGTATAGCCAACATATGAATTGTTGGTATACGAACTTGCAAAGCAATGTCTTGAAGCTAGGCATGTACCTCTGCATCCTGCTAAATGATAGTATCTCGTCTCAAATTTGTGATGTACATGTCCAAATGATGCCGAGTACTCCTTCAATATGTTGAGAATAAAAATAATTATAAGTAGAAAATTCCTAAGCTTTTCAGGATATTTGCATATACAAAATCATATCGCTATATAAACATAATTACTTAAGCCTTGGATCGGATATGTGTAATACAATTTACCCTGTGCAGGTACAGTTTCTAATTATTCGTGTGTGCAAAATAGAAAAAAAAATATCCGTGCCAGAAGACCATTTCTTTTCCTCTATATGCATAAATATGCAATATGAGTTGTCAATTTATGCAAATTTGCAATATAACAATTTACGCTTTTTGTTTGTTAAAAGTTTTGGAGTCAAAGTACGAGCATTTAGTATCATCCTAATTCTCATGCGCAAAATTCCAAACGCATCATGCATGGGTGATCGTTCTTCTTTAAAAGGGAGATCCCATTGTATTACTTTCGTGGAATGTATAGAATATAAATATTTTCTTAGTGTATGTACATTCAATTTTGCTGGTGTACTGGCCATGATATTGTTCAAAGGACCTGTAATAAGAAAATTATGGGGTACACTAATTCACACCAAGAGGAGGATGCACCAAATATGCATTCAAGATAACATGGCAGATTTGCAGGCCACTACTGAAGAAATATTTTCCCTGCATAACTTTCATTGAGCACAATCAACTTTCATAGTAAATTACTTACCATCTTCCCAATTTGGATGTCACTGCTTATTCCATGAAAACGTCTGTCCAAATGCGTCCGAGAAATCTCTTAGGTCATGGAAATAGGGGCCAACAAATGCTTGATCCATCAAGTTTCGTGATTAACATGAAAAATAACACTAAAAAGAAGAAATAAGAAAGAAAAAAAAACGATCCTACTTATACAAAAATATGGAGGATTGAAAAATATGGCAAACATGATAACGATTGGACTAATGCATAAATCCAAATTTAACTTTAGCTAAAAATAATAGTTTTAAGAATCTGTGTGGTGGTATCTATGTATTGGGCCAAAATTTGAACCAACATAGGGTCAAAATCAAAGAAAAGAATGATTTCATTGCCATATGAGGAGATATCCAATAACTGTTCAATAGTAGAACTCACGGAAAAATCCAATGAATATCCAAAAAAACGAAAACAATGCAGGGGTTAATTTGTATGGGTTTAGAATTAATACCATGAAGTTTCGAAAGAACTAATGTTATGTTGTACAAAAAAAAAAATCAAAATAGATCAAACAATTAAATTCTAAGCAACAGAAGAAAAAGCCGAACAAAAAAAACTAACAAAACCCGTGATATTTTTTTTTGCTTGAGGCATTTATATAGAGAGTCACCAAACAACCAAAATTCCATAAAAATTGGAATCTAAAAGTTATGTAATGTTTACTTATAATTATGGATAGTCATAGTATATTTGGATAAAATTATTGTACATATCCTAAATCATCTAAAATCACCTAAGAATAGAATTATTTCATTTTATTTTATTGGATTTTCTTTTACTATAAGATAATATAGGAATAAAATTATTTCATATTATTTTTAGAGGATTTTATTTTTCTTAGAAATACTATCGACGGGAAAAACTCTCCATAAATGGAGTTTTCGAAAATGAAACGCCTCGTGGTTGTATTTTTGGTATTCTTTAAAGAAAAACATCTACTAATAAAATCAGTACAAAGCCTGTTTACGGATGCCATAAATTTGCTTTACATGTACCACCATCCCACCGCACACACGAATGTCAGCACCATTAAGAAGAATATTTTCCACTGTATATAGATGGATCCAAAGGACCACTAAAATAATACCCAAATCACAATGTCAATACCCACATTTACAGAAGGGTTTCTTATACAAACTTTTTTCCACTGCTGAATACACAGTAATCTACCAAACAGACCTTTCATAATCATCCTTCCTTGACCATGAGTTGGATTGCAGGTGAATGTTGGTCACTGGAGAGCAATCACATTCTACATTTCCAATCCGCACAATTTCCTTTTCCTATGAAAGCAAGTAAATTAACTATACTTCCAATGATATATGATTGCTATCAGTCACAAAGTTGTTCGATCTTCAACAATCTACAACTTAAGTTAGTCATTTCTTTGCTGCTAAAATTGATTGTCAGGCATATCCGACCTTGGCAGGAATACCCCCTATACCTCTATATTCTTGGAACTAAAAGAAATTCCAATTGATTTTCCTTCATGTTTACTAAAATGACTTTTTTTTTTGAAGCATTACTAAAATAACGGACATTTTGAACCCTGAAATACTATAAATTATTAATCAAGATCACACTGAATTGGAAGAAGAATGCACGAAAACAAATGTGAACCGGAGAAGAATGCATGAAAACAAATGTGAACCGGAGAAGAAAACTCGCATATGTTTATATTAGAGTAGGGGGTGTCCGCTAGCAGATAATATGGCCATATCGCCATAATCGTTTTAATTGCATCATTGTAAATATACTCCCAAATATGAGCACAACAGTTTTGTTATTCAATTTTTTTGAGAACCTGCATTCATCATATTTGACCATCAATGATTAATAAATATTACCATATGGAAGTCCAAAACCAGTGGTTACTTTAACATAATCAAACCATTGAGAACTAAAATGAAATAAATATTAGAATGAACTGTAAACCAATTTGAAATAAATGAGAATCATGCATAATAAGTTCAGCGGTAGCGTTTCTCTCTAGTCGTATACAAATACACCGCAAGGTGTTTGTGGCTTCAAATTGATTGATATCACAGTAATCGACTCAGTTCCACACTGTCGTACTTTGAAATAAGCACGAAGTGATATGTACTTCCTATGACACTCTTTTTTATGATACTATCAAAGACCGACAATAAATCTTTTGGTGTTTGTACATTACCACTTAGGCGTTAGTCATAGTAATAAACAAAATTGCATAACTTTTGTGCGACAGTATTGTTGCCTTAAAGTGAACCTCATACGAACATGTACCAATGAAGTTAACTATATAGACACTGTGTTCAACATGTAACGAAACCAAGAAATTCTCTCATACAAACTGTGGTTTTTTTTTTTTGTGATTCAAAGTTCAAAACAAAGATAACACAAAATTTTATTTGTCAAAAGAAAAAAATTACTCACAATACAACGAATACATGATTGGTTTGGGAAATGTAGCACAAAACGGTGAGCTACAAATCAAGAGGGCATCCATTGCTTGATTTCTGCTATACCCGTGTATTTATATGGAATAAGGAATTTTCGTTATGTAGATTTTCAAAATAGGTATGTATTTATTACAAAGTGGCAATCAAAATTTCATAAAATCTACAAAATCAAAAAAGAAACATAAAAGAGATGTTTTTGGATAGTCTCAGACATATTTAGAAAATTTACTGGGAAATTTATGAACCCTAGTTTTCGTCCATGTTTGTGATCTTTTTAATCACTCGTTCAAAAAGGGAAAAAAATATCAAACCCTAATTATACCATAAATATGGTTGCCTTGACATTTTTTGCTTTAACTTCGCCTCGTTACTGCGAGGAGGTCTCATCAACATCTACAGAACTCGAAATCACTCGCTAAGAATATTAGAATTCCAGCTATTTCATTGCGAGGAGGTATCATCAACATCTTCAAAACGACTCTTCACTGCGATGAGCTAACATCAAGATCTTCAAAACAAAATTAAAAATTAAAAAACAACCAAAAATGCCAAAAAACAGGGTTTGGCGATTCTATACCTAGCATTTCCACGAAGTTCAAGAAACTGAGCGACACCACTACTCGTGAGCTCCGACTGCTACGAATACAAAACAAACAACGAATACATTAGTAAAACCTTAAACCGGAGTAAACAGAAGAACAAAAACAACTGAACCTTAAACAAGAAAGCAACTTGAGATCTTGTTGTTGGCTCGAGTGCTTTATATAGAAAATAACGAAGCCTAAAAGTTCCAGAAAAAAGAAAGACATATTTTGGAAATAATATTAACCAATATCTCAAAATTTACATAAATTTTGGACAACAAATATTTTTTTTTATAGCTTTGTGACTTAATAAAATATTTTCGATAAAAAAATCTGGCGCATGTTTAAGATTGGGATTTTTTTTTTGAGGCAAAAATATTTTTATCTTTATTTTTACTTTTAATATTTATTCGTTTCTTTTTTCTTTCTTTTCTTTTGGAATGTATTTTTCTTCTTATTATTTTTCTTATCACGATTTCGTTTTTCAGTATATTGTTGTCCTCCACATAATTTTTTGTATTTTGATTCTGCTTAGGATTGATAATTAAAGTTTTTCTCAACCACAACCACAAAAAGTTCACACCCAAATACCTGTATTTTTGCTTTTGCGCGCTCCATTCCCAATGTTGGATCCCCCATCCATTATCAAGTCTAAGGAACACTTTGTGTATGCAAAAAATCATTTTGTTTCAATATTACCAAATCGCACTCTAAATAAATTGACACTATCAAATAGATCTATAGATGTACGATTTATACGCAGAACTCAAGTCACTGTTGTTCATCTCATTCTTATAAAAAAAATTGTTTTAAATATTTATTTTCAAAAATGAATTCCACAGTATGGAATCAAAAGGATATCAAATTGGTTGGAATCAGATAAAATCTTAAAGTTCCATTAAGTACAAAAACCCAGGGTTTTAACAATCGAATGATCAAAATACCAATGGAAAAAATGAATCTAAAAACGAAAACAAACATCATGCAAAAAGAAATCATCTTGAAAATATCATCGTGCAAAAATAAAAATCACCTTGAAAATATTTCTGATTTTCCCGGGTGTTAGTTTGCAGCAAAGCCAAAAAGTCTTGATTTTTTTGGGTGTCCAGTACCTGCAAACCAAAATAACCACCGTCATTTTTTTTAGCAAAAATGATAAACCCTAATATTCAAAAATAATAAAACCCTAACCGTGTGTAAAGAAAAAAAAACTATCGGGAGAACGTTGAGATTCCACCCTTGTTGCAGCACTTTATATAGAAAGCATCATGTCAAATTTTACAATTATATATACTGACGAAATAGGAAAAAAATCCGCTTAAGTTAACAAAATCTCATACAAAATAGGCGCAATTAATTAGTTACCATGAAATAAAGATTATAGAAATCGTGAATTAATTATTAATCACGAAATAATATTTTTTAATAAGGAAAATAATATGTAAAGATTTTGTTTACATTTTCCTTGTTTTTTTAGTTAATTATCAATTATTAACCATGCAATAAAGTTTTTTTAATAAGGAAAATAATATGCAAGGATTTTTGTTTACATTTTTTTTGTTTTTTTAATTATAGAAAAAAACAAATTAAGAAAAATAATTTTTGGAAATCATAGTTTCTTGAGTGCTTTTTTGTTTTATACTAGCTCCATTTTTTTTAGCGTCATTCAAATCATAATTTTTGTTCCAAATCATTCATACAGATTACTAACAAAAATTCAACTGATGTGCAGGACCACCAACAAAGATTTGCAGAATAGAGATTCATGACCGGGCTAATTAAGTTTTGCAGAATAGAGATTTATGACCGGGCTAATCAGGTTTTTTTTGAAATTTTATTTTTTTTCTCGATTTAATTGATAGTTTGGGGATGTAATTAGGAAGATTACATTTTTTAAGAATGTAAATGGATACAATTGATAGTTTGGGGATGTAATTAGGAAAATAATATTTTTTGTGTATGTAATCGGACACTGGACACTTGATGATCATTCGATTTATTTTCTCATCACGTGATGATCATTCGATTTATTTTCTCATCATGTGATGATCACTCGATTTATTTTTTTGATTATCATGAAGGAATCGTGATTTGATATATTATTAGCATGTTAGGAGATTTTCAAGATTTTGTTATGCGAGGCAAGAAGAAAATTTTTCAAGATTTAATTATTTTATTTTTAGAAAAATAATATTTTATTAGTTAAAATTTAATATTTTATTATATAAAAAAATGGTGGGGCCAGAATCAACCAGAAGCTAGAATTCAGAATCAACGTGGAGCTCCGGTGAATGAGAACGCTTTTAAAAACTATGTTATTATATAGAGAATTATAGATGGATGTTTTTAAGATCCGTGAACCTGATTATACCGTGAAAGTATTTGGGCGATTCCAAAGATCAATGTCGAAGAATCAATCAAGCCGTATCCAACAATTGCGATGGACTTATCTACTTGAATTGATTTAATGACAACCTGTGATATTTCAATTATAAAGATAAACGATATAATGCGGAAAAAAAAACACAAAAACCATAAATTTTGTTAACGAGGAAACCGCAAATGCAGAAAAACCCAGGGACTTAGTCCAGACTTGAAAACCAAACTGTATTAAGCCGCTACAGACACTAGCCTACTATCAGAACTTCAGACTAGAATGTAATTGAGACCAAATTCAATTGTTAAATCAATTTAGTTACATTTGTGCTCCTTACGCCTCTTGAATCCCAGGAGGACTCCACGCAATTGATTCCCTTAGCGTACGTCCTTTACAGCCTAAGAGTTGCTTCAACTTAATTGAAGACTTTAAACCAATATGCATCCCACAGATAAGCCTATATGTGATTTTAGTTCTGATAAAAAATCAAGGTGAGGTAGGAAATCGATTGCAATTGACAAAATCTAGAAAACCTCAAAATACGGTCTTATGACTCCCGAAGAGCAGCCTAGATTATTATTCAACTCACAAGTATAAAATTGTGGAATCACAAAGTCTGAGACGAAGAACCTTTGTGATTTCTATCTTTCTTGTTTGTTGGAGCAAGGCTCGACAATCAAAACAATATCAAAATACATGAACTATCAAGATAACGATAGGGATTCATGAATCCCTAGGTGAAGTATTTTTAGTCGCTAAACCCTATAAGAGCTTGAAGGAGAGGATGACTCTAGTTTACAACTAGGACACACAAGAATAGTGTCAGGGATTCAAAGATCCCAGTTGTTTGAGGTTCTCCTTATATAGACTTTCAAGATCAAGGTTTCTTTAGATTTAAGCTAAGGTAGATTTAGAATCAAGCAATCAATAATCACCGTAAGATTAAAAACTTTACTTGAGATTAATATAGTAGAATATACACTCTGATTAGGATGAACCGTAACCGAACCTTGTATAATGACATGTTCATGAAAGGTTAGCCGAAACTAGCCAATTGAACAATAAGCTTAACCATTTTCATATAACACTTTAAGACTTTAATCTTGAGTCATAAATGTGATCAATCATGTCTAGATAGTGTTTTTAGAGAGTTATTTAAATGCCGATTATCTCATAAAAATAATTCTGATGCATCTGAAAATATTTGATTGGGTAAGTACGTATACCTGGTACGTATATTGTACTTGTTCGTGAATATTTATGTCATAGTATGTATACCGGGTATGCGTACCCTCAAGAAAAGAACGAGTTCAGGAATTCACACATCTTTTATGGTTTGCATACTGGGTATGCTTACCTTATCCGTTTTGAAAACAGATCTTTTCCAGTTTGCATACTAGGTATGCGTACCTTCCTGGTTCACGAGTCCACAAACTTTTTACGGTATGGATACCGGGTATGCGTACCAAAAAGTCGTTTCCGAACTATAGCTACGCCGACACGTGTACAAGCCTAGGTAAATGAACTGCGGATCTGGACTTATAATAGTTCTCCCGGTATGGAACTGGTATGCGTGCTGTCTTGTATCCAGATTTACAATAGTTATATATCTCTCTAATTATCAATATGAAGTATTCCTGAATAACATCAATGACATATATCATTGCTCTAGGCTATTTGCAAATGATTAAATCTTGAATCATAATTAGTTCATAAACAATAAATTACTTCTAACCAAATTCATCAAGTATAAACAAATGTTCTTAAGATTCGCATATTTCGAGAACAATATTAAAGATAAACTTGACTCGAAATTTCTGTTAAACATGTGTTATCTAATTTAGTAATGCGTCAATGTCTCATAGATAGAAAGTTGAAAACTTGAGAAGTAGCCGATTCAGTCTTCACTTACATTTTGTTGAAGAAGTTCTCCAGAGCTCTTGTTGATCTTCGCCTTCAAACGGTGGAACACAGTGATATCCGATACTCAACTACACACTTCTATCCTAATCCGAGACTTGATTAAATGTAGACTAGAAATCAAGATATAGTTTTGACAACTAAATTTGACAACAAGCTTGAGATAGAAACACCTGTGAGTTCGACCGAGCAATGCTCTAACAGTCTCCTCCTTGTCAATTTTAATGACAATACTATCAATACATATGGATTAAAAAATAAAGCTTTAAAACTCTAGAATCCAGCATGTTTGATTTCCTTGGTTTTTCAACTCCTTGAATTTTTTGTTACTTCAAGTTGCAATGATTCTGAATGTGTTCAACTTAGCATCGTTGTTGTTGAAGATCCGTAGCGACAACAACATTGAAAAAAGATATTCCCAATCATCGTTATATAGAAACATAGTATTATTATTGAAAAAGTGGAGGTCTAACAACCACACCCAATATTTCGTTTAGGAAATCTATATGGACTAACTCCAACATAATTCCAATTGAATCAACTAGATAGTCAGACTCAATCAAGGAAAATATATCCAAGAGTTATATCCCTATTTTTCAAATCAATCTGCAATCGGATAGATAGGAACCTGTGAGCTGGATCAATATGAGAAATAACTTGGATGGTACCAAATACCAATATCCAAACGTCAATCAATTTCAATAAACAACCAAAGGTTGGTTTTACCAATTTATTGAACTACGCACAACCTGTGATATTTTAATTATATAGAAAATATAATGC
This sequence comes from Papaver somniferum, assembly GCF_003573695.1. NCBI lineage: Eukaryota > Viridiplantae > Streptophyta > Magnoliopsida > Ranunculales > Papaveraceae > Papaver > Papaver somniferum. The sequence goes on along the minus strand of NC_039359.1, from coordinate 172,130,216 downwards.
GGAAAAGAAATAACACAGATACCAGTAGTTTTGTTAACAAGGAAACCGAGAATGCAGAAAAACCCAAGAACCTAGCCCAGATCTAAACACCACACTGTATTAAGCCGCTATAGACTCTATCCTACTGCAAGTTAACTTCGGACTGGAATGTAGTTGATCTCTAACCAATCTCACACTGATTAAGGTACAGTCACGTTCCTTACGTCTCTGAATCCCAGCAAGACTCTACGCACTTGATTCTCTTAGTTGATCTCACCCACAACTAAGAGTTGCTACGACCCAAAGTCGAAGACTTGATACACAAATTTGTCTCGCACATAAAAGTCTATTATAATAGATAATCTGTCTCCCACAGAAATACTTACGAAGTTTTTGTTCCGTCTTTTGAAAAATCAAGGTGAACATAAACCAATTGATACACCGGTCTTATATTCCCGAAGAACAACCTAGTAATATCAATCACCTCACACAATAACTTAACTATATGGTAGTAGAAAAAGTTATTGTGGAATCACAAAGAATGAGATGAAGAGCTTTGTGATTACTTTTTATATCTTACGTATCAGATATAAATCTCGAGAAAATATTAGAGAAGATAGTACTCAATGCGATAGAACAAAGTAATATCAGAACACATAACTACATAGGAAATAGTTGGGTCTGGCTTCAGAATCCCAATGAAGTCTTTAACCTATAATGCTTTTAGGAAAAACCTAGGTTAAAGGAGAATCAATTATAGTCGCAACTAGTATCACACATGAGGTGTAGAGATTAGGTTTCCCAGTTGCTAGAATTCTCCCTTATATAGTTTTCAAATCAAGGTTTGTAATCAATGTTACTTTGGTAACAAAGCATTCAATATTCACCGTTAGATGAAACCTGATTTAAGATTCAAGCTAATATCTTTCCATCGTTAGACGGTCTTTAGCTTGTTACACACAAATGAAATATACCTTCATTTAGATATGGGTAAACTATACCTAAACGTGTATATTGATCAATACGAAATATTTGAGACTACATCAAATGACACAAGTCATGTAAGATGTTACCAGGTGATTTTCGCATGATCATATTTTGACTTTCGTCAAGAATAATGATGAACGTGCTTAAAACAAAAAAATTACCAACACATATTTCAAGAAAGATATAAGCGAGTTAAACTTATCTCCCCTTAGTAGTTCTTCGTCTTCAACTACACATTATATCTTAATCCGAGACATATCTATAAGTAGACTAGACATCAAGAATTATAGTTTTGACAACTAAACTTGACAAACAAGCTTGAGATAGCAACGCTTGCGAGTTCGACCGAGCAGTGCTCTAACAATCTCCCCCTTTGTCAATTTTTGTGACAAAACTATCAATACATATGGATCACAAAATAAATAAACTTTGTAGCATCTCATCCAAATGCTTGATTTCCTTGGTTCTTCAACATTCCTTGAATTCTTCGTCACTCCAAGTACTCATGTGAATCTGAACGTGTTCAACTCAGCATCATAGTTGTTGAAGATCCGTAGCCATAACAATAAGAAAAAAATTGTTTTACAGTGTCATATTATTATTACACATCATCAAAGTTCAATTGTATCACAACTTTGACAATAATAATACTGAAAAAGCGGTGGTACAACAACCACACCCAATATTTCGATTAGCAATCTGTATGGACTAACTCCAATATACTTTCAAGAGAATCAACTAGACTCAATCTTAATAAAGTATATCAAAGAGTTATATCTCTCTTTCTCGATTCAATTCTTACTCAAGCAAATAGAAATCTGCGAGTCTAGTTGAATACAAGAGAAATCACTTGAACGGTACAAAAGATCAATGTTCAAGGATCAATCAATTTAAATCAACAACCAAAGGTCAGATTTCCAAATTGATTAATTCAAACGCACAACCTATGATATTTCTATTATATAACAAAATATAATGCGGAAAATAAATAACACAGACACCAGAAGTTTTGTTAACGAGGAAACCGCAAATGCAGAAAAACCTCGGGACCTAGTCCAGATTGAACACACACTATATTAAGCCGCTACAGACACTAGCCTACTACAAACTAACTTCGATCTGGAGTGTAGTTGAACCCCAATAAATCTCATACTGATCCAAGGTACAGTTTCGCTCCTTACGTCTCTGATCCCAGCAGGATACTACGCACTTGATTCCGTTAGCTGATCTCACCCACAACTAAGAGTTGCTACGACCCAAAGTCGAAGACTTTAATAAACAAATCTGTATCACACAGAAAAGTCTACGGTAATAGATAAATCTGTCTCCCACAGAAATACCTACGAGTTTTGTTCCGTCTTTTCATAAATCAAGGTGAACATGAACCAATTAAAAACCCGGACTTATATTCCCGAAGAACAACCTAGTATTATGAATCACCTCACAATAATCTTAATCGATGCGGAGAAAGAAGATATTGTGGAATCACAAACGATGAGACGAAGATGTTTGTGATAACTTTTATATCTTGCCTATCGGAGATATCAATCTCAAGCCAATCATTACGATTGTACTCAATACGATAGAAACAACAAGATCAGATCACACCACTACAAGAAAGTAGTATCGGTCTGGCTTCACAATCCCAATGAAGTCTTCAAGTCGTTAACCTACAGGGTCTCGGTAGAAACCTAAGATTAAAGGAGAACCGACTCTAGCTTATACAACTAGTATCACACATGAGGTGTGGAGATTAGGTTTCCCAGTTGCTAGAGTTCTCCTTTATATAGCCTTTCAAATCAGGGTTTGCAATCAATGTTATCTTAGTAACAAATCATTCAATACTCATCGTTAGATGAAAACCTAAATAGATTCAAGCTAATATATTTCAACCGTTAGATCGAAAATTTAGCTTGTTACACACAAATGAAATGCACGTTTTAGGTTTGTGTAACTGTACCTAAACATGTACATTCATTGGTTCATCAGTAGTTAACCAAATGGTTAGCCATTTGAGTACTTTCATATCAACCATATTCTTCTACCATAACTAGTTCAAATGACTCAAATGAACTAGTTAGAGAGTTGTTCAATTGCTTAGATCTTATAGAAGTATACAAGACTAAATCGAAGCAAAAACAATTTGATTCACTCGAATCGATTCATGAACTTTATAGCCACGATTTCCAAACTTGCATTCCTTAGTTAATATAAGTATAAATTCACGAATAATCGTTTTTAGAAAATAACCAACCTAAGTACGCGGACTAGGTACGCGGACTTAAGTACCCGGAATAAGTTTGTAAATAGTTCACAAACTCCAGCAGATTTTCTCGGGAAGAGAACCTACGACAGTACGCGGACTGGGTTCGCGGACTCTGTTCCGGTTTTCCTGAGCAGCAAAGTACGCATACTTTGGTTCGAGGAATAAGGACTTATACATGTATGTGTTACCACACAATGCTTATATCCAACAATGGTTATATAATCTAAACTCTCATTTCAATCATTGAAACATTCTTAGAGGACGTTATATAGTTGTTATTCGCAAACCATTTTTCGTCAAAGCCATTTTCAAGTGATTGAAACATAACATGACTTTCGTCACTAGGTAAAGATGAACTTGTCCAAAGCGAAAGCTTACCAACACATATTTCGAGAAATAGATAAGCGAGATAAACTCGGCTCGAAATAGCAAATATGTATAATCAAAGTCTATATAGCAAAACGACTTTTGTCTCAAGATAGGAGATAAAGTAGATATACTTTTGAGTGATAGGTAAGTTCAATTCCCCACATACCTTTTAGCCGATGAATTTCCACCAGTTCCTTGAGTAGTTCTTTTTCTTATATGATGCCATGGAGTTCTTGAGCTTAACTACACTTTTTATCCTTGTCCGAGACTTAGCTATAGTAGACTAGAAATCAAGACTTATAGTTTTGATCACTAACATTGACAAACTTGCTTGAGATAACAACGCATGTGAGTTCGACCGAGCAGTGCTCTAACAATCTCCCCCTTTGTCAATTTTAGTAACAAAACTATCAACACATATGGAATACAAAAATAGATAAATAAACTTTTGTAGCTCTTCTTCCACATGCCTAATCTTCAACATTAATCGAAATATTAGTCACTTCCAAGTACTCCAATGATTCCAAAGGTTGTAAGTTTAGCATCATCGTTGTTGAAAATCCGTAGCTATAACAATGAGAAAACAAGAATTCTCAGTCATTGTTATACAGTGTCATAGTATTATTATACAGCATCAAAGTTCAATTCTATCACAACTTCGACAACAATACTATGGTGATATGTATCACTCCCCCTTAGTCAATACTCCATATCACATGGAAACCACTCCCCCTTACATAATGATCTGAAAACCATATGTATTAGTAGTGTGAACTACACATTAATTCTCCCCCTTTTTGTCAATAAAATTGGCAAATGTATTGAAACGAGATCCTAATGACAATTTCCATAGAGACATTTCATGACCAAAAGTAAACACATATCAACTTATTTAGATGCAATCATATAGCCGAAGCTAAATGCTTTCATCAAGGAGTTTATAAAGATACAAGATAACTCCTAAATATTCCACAGCCGCACTCCCCACAAAGATTTGGCAATTAAGCACAAGTTCAATTAAGAACTCTCCCCCATAATATGTCATTCCCGAAAAAACAACAAGAGCGACCTTAATTTCATAAGAAAATAAGAATTTCTTTAGACATAAAAAATCACATATGAATATGAATTTGAATCCAAAAATACGCAATTAAATTAACCACAAGAAAACCCATGATTAATCTAATCGGAAATTCTCAACATAAGAGAATTATGGAGCCTCATAGTATATACATAAAATATAGATCAGGGAAGATCAATATTTCGGAATAGACAAGGATTCATTCTATTATCCATCACTATTTGCACAATGACATACAATAGACATAATCCTTGAAAACAAAAGTTCATCCTATCGTCCATCAATATTTGCATAATGACATAATAGGATTCAAACTTTTGTAATGTCAAAAGTTCATTCATTCCTTTATCAATACATGCATATAGACATACGAAAGACTTAACTTTTGATAAGGTATGGGACAATCATAGTTCATGGACGCAAACACACATATCCCATAACAAATTGCAATATATAAAGATTAATACTACAAAAATCATCTTCCAAATAATTTTTTAGAATTTAAACAAATAAACCTAAAAACATGAAGATGAAAACGTTGGACATAGCTATGTATAATCACAATAATGGCTATTCCAAACTCTAGTTATTCTTCTAAACAAAACAAGAAAATATTATTCTTAATAGAAGATTTACTAGGCAAATAAAATCAAAGTTCATTGAGAACCTCATACCTTTCAATGAATTCATCAAAGAAGGTATCACTGATTTCCTTTATTCTATTGACCGTAGACACACCATGTTCGTGAGTTAGAACACTAACTTTACGATCAACAATCCGAGCAAGTTGTCTAGCCTTGACGCAGTCCATGATGAGCTTCTTTTGATTCTATATCAAAATATTCTGATTAGCAAGGATTATGGCCTGACCATCTAAGAGTTGGTTTATTTGCAGTTGAAGATTTGCAAACTCGACCTTTGAGTCGTTCTGAAGACGCATTAAATCCTTGACAAAATCATCAATCCAGGAGTTGTGACCCTTTCTTTCAAGCATATTCTTTAGAACCAGCTCTTGAATTGATTCACGTCCTTGAGTGTCATCCTCCATATCAAGGTGCAAAATCTCTTGAGATTTTGCAGAGTTCTCCATATAATTTTTTGTTAGGGATGGAAAAACACAATATAGAGTAAATATATACTCCCTCTGTCCATTTTTATCTGTCCTAATTTCTACTTTGGTCTGTCCATTTTTATCTGTCCGCTCTGTTTATAGACATACTTTTCCCTTAAGCTATCAAATATACCATTTCTTTTTTATAATTATAAAATCATTTTTAATATAAACTTAATTCAAATCATAAATATCATCACCATATATAAGGAAAAAATCCATTCAACATTTTTTTATATTAATTGCCATTTCTTTTTTAAATAAAAATATTTATGGGTAGTTAAAAAATTCCTAATACTTCTATTTAATTTTGGTAATAACGTAATATTAAATAGGCTAGTCAAGGGCTAGTCATGACATTTCATAGGATTTCCTTAATATCTTGAAAAAGTCAAACCGGACTCTTAATTTAGGATGGAGGGAGTATGTGTTTGTAAACAGGAGAAGGGAACTCTTTTTCTGGAAATCCTATGAACTCGCAAGAGGAGGACGCGAACGTTTGTGGACCGTCAGCACAAATACTCAAACAGAAAAAAATAATATACAACATACTTGAGCATTTCTCAATAATTGTCCTTACACCTCTCAAGTTAGAAACAAGGAAAAGAATACATGGAATCAGGTGGTAGAGTGAGAAATAATCCCATTATGATCATTGAGAAAGGAGTTGTACATATCATCTAACAGTTTGATCTTTGTGTTCTTCACCTTTCTTCGGTTGACTTTCATCCCAGAAAAGTAAGACACAGCTTGTTTAACATATCCTTCAGAAGCTTTTCTCTTGAGATTGGTTCAAGACGATCAGGATTGAGAGAAATCCGTTTTGTAGACTTAGATTTACCAGATTCATTCTTATAAACACAGGAAATGTGTTCATTAGTGGCACAAGAATTTATACCATTGGGATGAACTTGTACCCTGTGATGACTTCTAGAAAAGAGATCACTTTTATAAGATTTCTGGTTTTCTATGGGCACGAGATTCACTGCAGAAGTCGACAGATTATTTACTCCATTGATAGTGGAAAGAAGCAAATTATGAAGACTCGAGATTTGTTTCCTCCTGGCAAAACAATGAATAGCATAGTGATTCCTTTTCCCATAGAATGTACAGGTTCGTGGAGGAGAAGCAATAACTGGCACCTGTTTTTAAATCCATAGCCATATGAGAAGATTGTAAGTCTCGTAAACCTTTCTTGACACAACCTTCTTCTGGAGGACATGTCTTCATGTGTTATAATTCATGAGAATTAGTAGGTACAGAAGAATTTCTCCTTAAGACAGAGTTTTCCTTTTCCAAGGATTTGCACTGTTCATGGGCTAGAATAAGAGATGCACCTAGTTTATCTTTTTCGACAAGAAGTTTGTTTAGATCTGATGAATGCGTCTCGATCAAACGGTTTTCTCTAATTGAGTCTTCCTTGACAATATCCTCAAGAAACTAATCTTTCCACGCTGTAGAGTAGTTTCTTGGAGAAGTTTTTTAATATTGTTAGAGAAGGACTCAATGATGTTATAGAGTTCACGTTCTCAACCAAGAGACTTTTCAAATTCATCAATAAGCGGAGCATGATCCTGAAAATCAATAGCCTCAGTAGAATTTTTTGAGATTCTAGTGAGCTCCATTTCAGCTTTTTCCATAGTTTCAAATGTCTCATTGGAGGTAGAGATGTCAACATTTGATGGAACAACCTCCCTACCTCGGGATTCGGAAGAATCATCTAAGGAGTATCCTTTGAGGCATTCCCAAGACATTTGGCTTCGTTAAAAGCTTTAGAAGACATCTCGGTTTGCGTATATGCCAGAGAAGAGATTCTGTCCTCAGACTCAGATTGCCACAAACACAGACTTGTAAGGTCTTTAAAAAGCGGGGGTACAACAACCACACCCAATATTTCAATTAGCAATCTGTATGGACTAACTCCAATATACTTTCAAGAGAATCAACTAAACTCAATCTTAATAAAGTATATCAAAGAGTTATATCTCTCTTTCTCGATTCAATTCTTACTCAACCAAATAGAAATATGCGAATCTAATTGAATACAAGAGAAATCACTTGAACGGTACCAAAGACCAATGTTCAAGGATTAATCAACAACCAAAGGTCGGATTTCCCAATTGATTGATCAAACGCACAACCTGTGATATTTCAATTATATAACAAAATATAATGCGGAAAATAAATAACACAGACACCAGAAGTTTTGTTAACGAGGAGACCGCAAATGCATAAAAACCTCGGGACCTAGTACAGATTGAACACACACTATATTAAGCTGATACAGACACTAGCCTACTACAAACTAACTTCGGTCTGGACTTTAGTTGAACCCCAATCAATCTCACACTGATCCAAGGTACAGTTCCGCTCCTTACGTCTCTGATCCCATCAGGATACTACGCACTTGATTCCCTTAGCTGATCTCACCCACAACTAAGAGTTGCTACGACCCAAAGTCGAAGACTTTAATAAACAAATTTGTATCACACAAAAAAGTCTACGGTAATAGATAAATCTGTCTTCCACAGAAATACCTACGAGTTTTGTTCCGTCTTTTGATAAATCAAGGTGAACTGGAAACAATTGATAACCCAGACTTATATTCCCGAAGAACAACCTAGTATTATCAATCACCTCACAATAATCTTAATCGACGCGGCGAAAGAATATATTGTGGAATCACAAACGATGAGACGAAGATGTTTGTGATTACTTTTATATCTTGCCTATCGGAGATATAAATCTCAAGCCAATCGTTACGATTGTACTCAATACGACAGAAACAACAAGATCAGATCACACAACTACAAGAAAGTAGTATCGGTCTGTCTTCACAATCCCAATGAAGTCTTCAAGTCGTTAACCTACAGGGTCTCGGTAGAAACCTAAGTTTAAAGGATAACCGACTCTAGCTTATACAACTAGTATCACACATGAAGTGTGGGGATTAAATTTCCTAGTTGCTAGAGTTCTCCTTCATATAGTCTTTTAAATCAGGGTTTGCAATCAATGTTAGCTTAGTAAAAAAGCATTCAATATTCACCGTTAGATGAAAACCTGATTAGATTCAAGATAATATCTTTCAACCGTTAGATCGAAAACTTAGATTGTTACACACAAATGAAATGCACGTTTTAGGTTTTTGTAACCGTACCCAAACATGTACATTCGTTGGTACAACAGTAGTTAACTAAATGGTTAGACAAATGACTCAAATAAACTAGTTAGAGAGTTTTTCAATTGCTTAGATCTTATAAAATTATACAAGACAAGACACAATCAAAGCAAAAAAGATTTGATTCACTCGAATCGATTCATGAACTCTATAGCCACGGTTTGCAAACTTGCATTCCTTAGTTAATATAAGTATAAGTTCACGAATAATCGTTTTTAGAAAATAACCAACCTAAGTACGCGGACTAGGTACGTGGACTTAAGTACCCGAAATAAGTTTGTAAATAGTTCACAAACTCCAGCAGTTTTTCTCGGGAAGAGAACCTCCGACAGTACGCAGACTGGGTTCGCGGACTCTGTTCCGATTTTCCTGAGCATCAAAGTACGCATACTTTGGTTCGAGGAATAAGGACTTATACATGTATGTGTTACCACACAATGCTTATATCCAACAATAATTATATAATCTAAACTCTCATTTCAATCATTGAAACATTCTTAGAGGACGTTATATAGTTGTTATTCACAAACCGTTTTTCGTCAAAGCCATTTTCAAGTGATTGAAACATAACATGACTTTCGTCACTAGGTAAAGATGAACTTGGCCAAAGCGGAAGTTTACCAACACATATTTAGAGAAATAGATAAGCGAGATAAACTCAGCTCGAAATAGCAAATGTGTATAATCAAAGTCTATATAGCAAAACGACCTTTATCTCAAGATAGGAGATAAAGTAGATATAAATAACATAGACACCAGAAATTTTGTTAACAAGGAAACCGCAAATGCAGAAAAACCCTGGGACCTAGTCCAGATTGAACACAGACTGTATTAAGTCGCTAAAGACACTAGACTACTCCAAGCTAACTTCGGACTGGACTGTAGTTGAACCCCAATCAGTCTCCCAATGATCCAAGGTACAATTGTACTCCCTACGCCTCTGATCTCAGCAGGATACTGCGCACTTGATTCCCTTAGCTGATCTCACCCACAACTAAGAGTTTCTACGACCCAAAGCCGAAGACTTAACAATAAACAAATTTGTCTCACACAGACAAGTCTATCAAAGGTTCAATCTGTCTCCCACAGACAAACCCTAAAAGGTTTTTTTTCGTATATTGATAATAATCAAGGTGAACAGGAACCAATTGATAATCCGGTCTTATATTCCCGAAGAACATCCTAGAGTTATCAATCACCTCACAACAATCTTAATCGTATGGTAGCGAAATAAGATGTTGCGGAATCACAAACAATGAGACGAAGATGTTTGTGATTACTTTTTATATCCTGCCTATCGGAGATATTAATCTCAAGACAATCAATCTGATTGTACTCGTACGATAGAAGATGCAAGATCAGATCACACAACTACGATAAAAGTAGTATTGGTATGGCTTCACATCCCAATGAAGTCTTTAAGTCGTTAACCTGATTTTAGAAGAAGAAAACCAAAGGTTAAAGGAGAACCGACTCTAGTATGCAAACTAGTATCACAAGAGAGGTGTGGGGATTAATTTTGCACAGATACTAGAGTTCCCCTTATATAGTATTTCAAATCAGGGTTTGAAATTAAGTTACCTTGGTAACAAAGCAATCAATATCCACCGTTAGATGAAAACCTGATTTAGATTCAAGCTAATATTTTTCAACCGTTAGATCGAAAACTTAGCTTGTTACACACACTTGACAATGCACGCTTCTAGGTTTGTTAATCGTACCCAAACGTATGCACTTGTTGGTTCAACAATGGTTAAACAAATGGTTACCCATATGAGCATTCCATATCAACCATGTTCTTCTTCACCATAACTAGTTCAAATAATTTCAAATGAACTAGTTAGAGAGTTGTTCAATTGCAAGGAAATCTCATGTACTACACAAGACACAATTGAAGCAAAGATGATTTGATTCACTCGAATCGGTTCATGAACTTTTATAGCCACGGTTTGCAAAATGCATTCCTTAGTCTTTTTAAGTTTAAGTTCAGAAATCATCTTTAATATATAAACTTTTCAAGTTCGCAGACTAGGTTCGCGGACTTAAGTTACCGGGCAGAGTTTACAAATTCCAGCAGAAATTCTCGGGTATGAGAACTCCGCTGGTTCGCGGACTGAGTTCACGGACTTAGTTTCACGCAAGTAGTTTGTCATCTCCAGCAGGTTTGAGAACTTCTGCAGTTCGCGGACTGAGTTTGCGGACTTGGCTCATGCCATTCTTCCGGTTCTCTTGATCAACAAAGTTCGCAAACTTTGGTTCAAGGAATAGGACTTATACATAAATGTGTATCCACAACAATGCTTATGTCCACCATTGGTTATGTAATCTAAACTCCCATTTCAATCATTGAAACATTCTTAGAGGACGTTATGTAGTTGTTACACCATTTCTCGTCAAAGTAATTTTCAAGATGATTGAAATATATCATGACTTTCGTCACATGGTAAAGATAAACTTGGTTAAAGCGAAAAGCTTACCAACTCATATTTCGAGATATAGATAGGAGAGGTATACTCGGCTCGAAATACCAAATGTGTATAATCAAAATATATATATATAGCATACGACTTCTTGTCTCAAAGAGTAGGAGATAGAGTAGATAGACTTTTGAGTGATAGATAAGTTCAAGTCTTCACATACCTTTTTGTCGAGAATTTTCACCGGTTCCTTGAGTAGTTCTTCTACTTGTATGATGAATCGCCATGAAGTCCTTGACCTCAACTACACTTTCTATCCTAGTCCGAGACTTAGCTATAATAGACTAGAAATCAAGACTTATAGTTTTGATCATTAACATTGACAAACATGCTTGAGATAGCAACGCATGCCAGTTCGACCGAGCAATGCTCTAACAATCTCCCCCTTTGTCAATTTTAGCGACAAAACTATTAATACATATGGAATACAAAAAAGATAAAGAAACTTTAGTAGCTCCTATTCCACATGTCTAATCTTCAACATTCCTCGAAATCTTCGTCACTTCCAAGTAATCCAATGATCCCAAAGGTTGTAATTTTAGCATCACCGTGGTTGAAGATCCGTAGATATAACAATGAGAAAACATAGTTCTCGATCATTGTTATACATTGTCATAGTATTATTACACAGCGTCAAAGTTCAATTATATCACAACTTCAACAATAATACTATGGTGATATGTATCACTCCCTTTTAGTCAATACTCTATCTCACATGGAAACCACTCTCCCTTACACAATGATCCGAAAACCATATGTATTTGTAGTGTGAACTACATATTAATTCTCCCCCTTTTTGTCAATAAAATTGGAAAAGGTACAAGAACGGGATCATAATGAAATTTCCGAGAGAGACATTTCATGAAAAAATGAAAAAATTACATACCAACTAATTTAGATGCAATCGTAAATCCGAAGCTAAATGCATTCATCAAGGAGTTTAAAGATACAAGATAACCCCTCTAAAATTCCACATCTGCACACCCGTCAAAATATGACCATTAAGCACAAGTTCAAAAGAACTCTCCCCCATTTGATGTCATTCCCGAAAGAACAACAAGAGTGACCTTAATTTCGAAAAAAAAGAAGGATTTTGAGATAAAAATGACACTAACATGACAAAAAAAAAAACAACAACTCTACAGAAACTGATCTGGAGTAACCCTACTGGAGTTTCAAACTCAATTGCCCAAAAGATAGAAACGTTTTAATGTACCAAAACAACACCAATAGACTGCCGCAAGTGTTGAAATGTAGCAGTGTCTAATGGTTTGGTAAGAATATCAGCCAATTGTTGTTCGGAAGGCACAAATTCCATGCTTATGATACCATTTTCATAGAGATCACGAATAAAATGGTACCTTATATCAATGTGCTTTGTTCTTGAGTACTCAACGGGATTCTCAGTGATTCGAATCGCGCTAGAGTTATCACAAAAGGTTTTCATTATTCCAGTATCAACTCCATAATCAGCTAACATTTGTTTCATCCATAGGAGTTGAGTACAACATGATCTAGCAGCAATATATTCTGCCTCACATGTAGCCAGGGATTGAGAATTTTGTTTCTTGCTATGCCAATCTGGGTCTGAATAAGCAGAAAGATCAGTGTTAGTATCAAAAGTATAACATAAACCATAACCGACAGTGTGATTAATATATCGAATAATACTTTTTGCAGCTGCAAGATGAGATTCCTTTGGATTTTCCTGAAACCTAGCACAACAAACAACACTGAAAGAAATATCAGGTCTAGTAGCTGTAAGATACAAGAGGCTACCAATAATAGATCGATACATCTTTTGATCTACTTTTGCTCCTTTCTCATCTCTATGTAGTTTACTAGTAGTGGGCATAAGTGTCAATTTTGGGGACGACTTATCCAGGCTGAACCTTATCACAAGGTCTCGAGCATACTTCTCTTGGGATAAGTAAATTCCATCCTTATGTTGTTGAATTTGTAATCCTAAGAAGAATTTTAATTCACCAACATTTCTCGTTTCAAATTCGTTTGCAAGAGAGACTTGGAAGTCCTTTGCAAAATTTTCAGAAGTTGATCCATAGATGATATCATCTACATAGACTTGAGCAATAACCACATCTTTCCCACTCCATTTGGAAAACAAGGTTTTATCAGCTCCGCCTCTTAAAAAACCTTTTCTAATGAGAGAAGTGGTAAGTTTTTCAAACCAAGCCCTAGGTGCTTGTTTCAACCCGTACAATGCCTTTTTGAGTTTTAGCATATGATCTGGGAAATCAGGATTTTCAAATCCCTTTGGTTGAGCAACGTACACTTCCTCCTTTAAAATTCCGTTTAGGAACGCGGATTTTATATCCATTTGAAATAGCTTAACTTTAATAAAACAAGCATGAGCTAACAAAAGTAGAATGGACTCAACGCTTTCCACAGGAGCATAGGTCTCGTCAAAGTCAATTTCTTCAATCTGTGAATATCCTTGAGCGACCAGTCTAGTTTTGTTTCTGAAAATCGTACCAAATTCATCAGACTTATTCTTGAATATCCATTTGGTACCAACAATATTGATATTGGAGGGACAAGGTACCAGTTCCCACACATCTTGTCTTTCAAATTGATTTAACTCTTCATGCATTGCATTCAGCCAAAGGGGATCGTTCAAATCTTCATCAATATTCCTTGGTTCTACTTGCGAAAGATAACAACCAAGATTGAACAAATTTTGAAGTTGTCCTCTTGTTTTAGCTGTAGAATCTCTTCCTCCAATAATACTGTTAGGATCATGATTCCTTTGAACCCAGAGATGTCGTGGAGGGACACGTTCTTGTTCGTTAGGAATGGCTTGATCAATGCTCTTTTCCTCGTCACTAGAAATGTCAGGATCAATAACAGTTGGAATAACTTCAGCTGATTCTGGGATTTATTTGACTTTCTCAATCGTCTCTGTTGGAGGAAATTTAGCAGGAGGATTATCATAACGAAAGTTACTAATGTCGTAGATGATAACATTAGCAGATTCCATCATGATTTGTGTTCATAGATTAAACACTCGAAAACCACGACTATCAGAAGCCTAGCCAAGAAAGATACCTTCATCACTTTTGATGTCGAATTTCCCTTTCTGTTCTCGATCTTTCAGAATATAGCACTTACTTCCAAACACCCTGAGATAATGTAGGTTGGGTTTCCTTCCGTACCACAACTCATAAGGAGTGTTAAGGGTTTTAGACCGTAAATACACACGATTGATCAAGTAACATGCTGTAAAAATAGCCTCTCCCCAAAACCTTAATGGTAAGTTTTTGTTGTGGAGCATTACCCTGGCCATTTCCTGAATATTCTTATTCTTTCTTTCAGCAACTCCATTAGCTTGAGGAGTGATAGGTGGAGAGTATTGTTGAATGATCCCCAGTTCGTCACATAATTCCAATACCTTGGTATCTTTGAATTCAGCTCCACGATCGCTTCTAATTTTCTTTAGTTTGCGACCTTGTTCATTCTGGATCCTTTTAACAATAATCTTGAATTCACCAAGAGTTTCATTCTTATGATATAGAAATGCAACCCAAGTGAATCTGGTGTAATCATCTACCATAACTAAGGCATACTTCTTACCAGAAACAGTAGGTTGTTGAATTGGTCCGAAGAGATCCATATGAATTAAATCAAGTGAAGCTTTAGTGAGAATATCTCGAGATGATTTGTGGTGAACTCTTGTTTGCTTACCCTTTTGACAGGCACCACACACACCTTCAATCTTTGGATTGATTTTGGGAATGCCTCTAACAAGTTCTTTGTTAATGATCTTAGTTAGAAGACGATAATTGATGTGACCAAAACGCTCATGCCAAAGATGTGTAGATTTCACCTTAGTCAAATTACAATGGTTGCTAAACTGAGTATCAAGTAGATAACATTTGTTTTTACCACGAGTTCCTTGAAAAAATTACTTTCCTGGTTTTGTCTACAATGTCACATCCATTTGCATTTAAGACAACTCGATGGTCTTTGTCACAAATTTGACTAATAGAAAGAAGATTAGCAGTCATACCTTTTACGTATACTACATCATGAATTTCTGGAACACCGGGAAGTTTGATCGTTCCCTTCTTGCTGATGTAGCAACAAATCCCATCTCCAAACGTTACAGGGCCACCTTCATAGTCAATAGACGAAACAAACCATGTGAGATCACTTGTCATATGTCTGCTACATCCACTATCAAGAAACCATTGAAAAGGAGACGTAGATCTTAAAGCAAAGGCACCCATACTATTAGTACTTCTCTGTTTAGAGTTTCCTGATAGTTTAGTATGACCTTTCAGAGTATCAAAACGTTTTTTTATTTTCTTACAAAGATTACTTGCAACATTCATAATCTTTTGAAAAGACATACAAACTTGTTGGAGGTGAATGGAATCACAACAACGTGGGCCAAAACTTTGAAGTTTGTCTCAGTGGTTCCTAGTCATATCAGTTTTCACAACTACTGTTTGTAGATTACCATCTGATTTATGACTATTTAAAAAGGAACAATTGGAGTTCCTTAGATTCACCAAGGGACAATTACCAAATATCAAATCCTTAAGAATTGCAATTTCTGCAACAAGACCAAAGTTGATCCGGATTTGTTCATCCAACCCCTTTGAAGAGTAACCAGTTTATCAGACCTTTTTCTACAGTTGGCTTTTAAACCTGGTGAAGCGCCAATTGAGACTTATAGTTGATAGACACATTTTTGTGACCAAATTGTCCTCAACTTTCAGTATTGTTGGTACTCGTTTTTCTACTTATTATGGTGTTTTATGTGTTTATAGATATTTTTGGAAAATTCGGCTCGAAAAGTTGGTATAGGCACCCGGAGGACACATGTTATTCGGACTCTCAGTTCTGGATAAGGGGCACCTAACTGATAAGGGGCACCCCATGGAACCAACTGCTAATCGCACCCCATTACTGGTTAAGGGGGATCCATCTTCTTCCTTGATTTGAAAAGAAAAAATTGGCGGGAAATTTGGTTTCAACGGTAAAGGATTTATTATCTTTAAGATAAGAATATCTTCTTGCCTTACAAACATGAAGTTTTGAAGAAAAAGAAAGTTATCTTGTATTAAACAAGAAAGATATCCTTAGAAGATTTTATCTTGGATTTTATTCTGCGAATTAAAGAAGATATGGGTTTAGTAAAGGAATATATAGAATAAAGAGAAGGAAAAATTCTGAAGATATTTTTAATTAAAAAGAAGAAGATTTTGGAGTTATGGAAGAATATATTTGAGTGATGTGTATTTGTGTGTATAAATAGAGAGCTAGAGAGTACATTTGGAGAGTTTTTTTTGGAGAGAAAAGAAAATCACTGTTTTATCATTGTTTCTCCCATTTCATCTTTGTAAACACCCTTTGAGCAATAAAAATGAATTTTGAGCGTGTTTCCATGATGATGAGCTAATTCTCGCGCAACCAAGGCAATGGATGAAGCTATCTATGCATGAATGATTGGTAACAATTTTATTTTCTCTAATTTACAATTTATAATTCATTCAATCACCGCTTTTGCGGAGTTCTAAATGTTCACATAATTTTCTTAATTACTTGTGATTCAATTTGATAGATTATACTTTGTTTAATTGATTGATAGTCTATTCTTAGGGAATACAATTAATATTTGGGAATATGTTTGATTATGTGTGAATTAAGAAATAAAGGACTTAAAGGATAGTTAAAGTTTTGAAACATATTTGGTATCGTTCATTCATGTGTAATAGTGGAATCTAGTGTCTTGGTTACTTTTAATATCTTGAAATCAATTTTGCAATAAGTTTTCTATTTTTAAGTTTTATAAGTCTAAAATCTTTTGCTTTCACAAGTCTCAACAAACTTATTACTACAACTCAATTTGAAATCACATCAATTTTTGGCGCTGCCGACGCGGACTTGTCTTTAGGCTAGAGTTTTTAGATTTTTTTTAGGTTTTTATTTGTTTTTCATTTTTATTTTATTTGTTCTTCTTTACGTTTCTGGGTTTTTGTCTTTTCCTTACAGATTTTGGAATTTGGTGCGAAAGAAAATTTGCCAAAGCTTTTGGTGAATACTTAAAGATTTGGAGTAAAAGCAACGTGAAAGGAGCGAAAGAAAAGGAGAATAAAAATTAATTAAAAAGAGAGAGAGACAATTTATTTATTTATTTTAGATTTTTTTTTAGATTATCTTTTTCTTTTGCACTTTATTTTGGACTTTGGACTGTGGACTTTGGACATTATTTTTTTAAACCCTACGGAAGGGTAGTTTAAATATAAACTGTTTGCAGAGAAGGACGGCGATTACGATATCGCCTCGGCCCCTCGGGTTCGTACATGACATAGGAGTCGTGGCCCGAGTCGACTTCAGCGGTTCATCCCCCGTCTGGTACGGGAGGTAAGTTTGTCGAAACACTCGTGAATCTCCTTTCAGCGAGTTACTGTATTCCTTCGTTTGCATATATGCTGAGGATTTGAAAACGGCTGCTTTAATTTCCTAGTAAAGGGAAAAGACTGGCCATACAAGATAAGGGTTCGGATTTCATCACCGTTCCCTTCTTGCCCTCCTTAGGAAAACGAAACCAAACGCGAACCTAAGCCTAAAATTTGACTAGAACGAGACCTTTAGGGTAACGAGCTTAATAGGAAAGTCATTCGAAAAATATTGATTACTCTTTTAAGCATGCTTCAAAGTTCATGATGGTTTCTGTGAGTTGAATACGCCGCCTTGTAACGCCGGTGAGGCCTTGGGTATCAAAGCTCCATTGAGCTTCCCTCGTCTCGATTCAACTTACTTAAACTCGGATTGATTCCAGAGGGGTTTGCTTAAATTGTAACGAATTCCATTTCGAAGGATTAGAAGCTGGTCTAGAAACAATCTAAGTGGATACATCATACTTTTTGTTTGCTAGAAATCTTTAGGTTTGCTTTGGTGGAGTCAGCCTTGTTTGTGTTTTCATAGAACTTCCCTTCCTTTTAGGATTTCTTTCTTTTTCTTTTGTTTTTCTAGTGTATGCCCAAGGTTATTAAAGAGCGGGCTTGGAAAAGAAACACTCTAGGTCATTTGATTAGTGATAAACCTAGTAGTTCTTCTTGTGAAGGCGGGGAGCTCGAAGACTCTTCTTTTGAGAGCCCTGTTTTTGGAAACTTCAGTTTTGAGAATCTGTCTCTTCGTGAGGAAAATACCCCTAGTACTTCAGTTGTGCCAGCGATGGCAACTTTGAAAGATTACATGTTCCCAACTAGGTCCACCCGAGCTTCGTGCATTAAATTGCCAGCCACTACGGCTAATTTCGAGATAAAACCTAGTATTATTCAGATGATCCCTATATTCTTAGGGAAAGACGATGAGAACCCTTATTTTCATATTAGGGACTTTGAGGAAATTTGTGGGAAAATTAGAATAAAAGACCTTACTGATGAAGTCTTGAAACTTAAGATGTTTCCCTTTTCCTTGAGAGATAAAGCCAAGACCTGGCTGAAAAACCTACCATCTGAATTCATTGAAAAATGGTAGGAACTTATTGCTGCTTTCTATATGAAATTCTACCCTAAGCATAAAACTGCGTCTGTTAGGCGGAAAATTAGTGCTAGTGTGCAACAAGAGGGAGAGTCTTTTTATAGGTTCTTAGAGAGATTCAATGATCTCCTATACCAGTGCCCTCACCATGAATTTGATAAGATGAAACTCGTAGAGATTACTTATGATGGTTTAGACTATTCAACCAAAGCCATGGTTGAGCCTATGTGTGCTGGTGAGTTCACTAGTAAAAGTGTTGATGATGCTTTCACCTTCTTAGGAGCTGTCGCTAAAAAATCCAAACAGTGGGAATCTTGTGTTGAACCCCCCAAAAGACTCTTGGTCAATAGAAGTAACACCACTGTGGTACATACAAGCTTCGGGTCTGATGCTAAGTTTGCTGCTTTGTCTAGAAGGTTAGAAGCTTTGGAATTGAATCATCTTAAACATAGGTCTCTTGTTGAACCTGATGATAGGTTTAGAGCCTCTCAAGTGTCTAGTTGTGGAGTAGAACCCAATAACTTATTTTGGGAAGGTCAGGTTAGTGAAGAGCAAGCCCATGATGTCTATAACAATGCTAGGTTTGAGAACCGTCAGAAGTTTGACCCATACTCAGAGACTTACAACCCTGGTTGGAGAAACCATGCTAATTTTTCTTGGTCTAAGGATCAGAATCAAGGACAGTCTAGTAATTCTCATACTCCCCTAGGTTTTGGTTATGCTAAGAACTCTTCAGGTCAACCCCAGTTTCAGAATGAGAAAAAGATCTCCACCTTAGAAGAAACCCTTACTATGTTAGCAAAGAACCATGAGATGTTATCAAAGAACCACTGTGGTTTTCAAGAAGAAACCAGGCAGAATTTTAAAAATAATTCCCAGTCTCTTGCTAACTTAGAACTTCAAGTCGACCAAATAGCTAAGTTTTATAGTGAAAGAGAAGATGGAAGGTTCCCTAGTCAAACTAATCCTAAACCTAAAGGAGAGAAATCGTACAATCATGTGAATTCTATAACAACCCTTAGGAGTGGAAAGGAAGTTGACAATAAGGTTGCCATGCCTGATAGTGAACATGTTGTAGTTCACCCTTCTGAGCCAGAAAATGAGGAGACTGATAGAGTCTCCAAAGAGACCAATGAGGGTCCTGCTGAGCCCGGATTTGTTCCCAGAACCCCGTTCCCCCAGCTTCTAGTTCCAACTAAGAGGGAGTCCAACTTTAATGATATATTGGAGGTTTTTAAGCAGGTTACTATCAACCTCCCATTGTTAGATGCGATTAAGCAGATTCCCGCTTATGCCAAGTTTCTTAAGGATATGTTTATGCGAAAGCGAAAAATTAGTGTCCAGGAGAAAGCCTTCCTGGCTAGTCATGTGAGTTCTATTGTTCAGAATACCACTACTCCTAAGTATAAAGACCCAGGGTCCCCTACTATTTCTTGCACAATAGTTAAACACCGTGTCGAGAAATCTTTGCTTGACTTAGGAGCCAGTGTGAAATTACTTCCATACCATGTGTACCTTAAGCTAGGACTTGGTGAGATGGAACCTACCCAGATGACACTTTAGTTAGCTGATAGGTCCGTTAAAATTCCTCGTGGTGTGATCGAGGACGTTCTTATTGAGGTCGACAAGTTTATTTATCCAGTGGATTTTGTTATCCTAGATACCAAACCTGTCCCTGACCCACAGAACCAAATACCAGTGATTTTAGGTCGCCCGTTTTTAGATACATCCAATGCGATCATTAACTGTCGAAATGGTATTATGAATTTGTCTTTTGGTAATATGACTATTGAGCTGAACATTTTAAATATTAGTAAGCTACCCTCTGAACTAGATGACTCGAGCATAGAAGAGGTGAACATGATAGGAACATTAGTCGAGGAGTCATTACAAAACACTTTGTTAGAAGATCCATTAGAGAAATGCCTAGCCACTTTGGGATTGATTTTGATGATGATATGTGATTAATGAGGTGAATGCTTTGTTGATCAACCCCTTTGTAGACACTAGTAATGGATGGAAACCTAAGTTCGAACCTCTACCCGTTTCTGAGTCTACCCTAGTTCCTTCGTTAGAAAAGCCTCATAAGTTGGACCTTAAACCATTACCAGATTCCCTGAAGTATGTGTTTTTAGGCCCATCTGAAAATTTACCTGCGATGATAGAATCCGACTTGGATAATGATCAGGAAAATAGGCTAGTGACTGTCCTTCAGAATAACAAGGAAGCTTTAGGGTGAACCATAGCAAACATTAAGGGTATAAGTCATACTGATTGTATGCATCATATCTATTTAGAGAGTGACACCAAACCTTCTAGGGAGATGCAACGTCGACTGAACCCTAATATGAAAGAAGTAGTTCGAAACGAGGTTCTTAAGCTGTTAGATGCAGGCATTATCTACCCATTTCAGACAGTAAGTGGGTCAGCCCCGTTCAGGTTGTTCCCAAGAAATATGGTATCACTGTAGTCCATAATGATAACAATGAGTTAATCCCAACCCGGGTGACCACGGGTTGGCGTGTCTGTATTGACTATAGGAAATTGAACAAGGTCACTAGGAAGGACCACTTTCCCCTTCCCTTCATCGACCAAATGCTAGAGAGATTAGCTGGACGTAGCCATTATTGCTTTTTAGATGGATACTGCGGTTATAATCAGGTTGTTATAGCCCCAGAAGACCAAGAGAAAACCACTTTTACCTGTCCCTTTGGTACCTTTGCGTATAGACGCATGCCTTTCGGGCTATGTAATGCCCCTGCGACCTTTCAGCGTTGTATGTTGAGCATATTTTCTGACATGGTAGAACGGTTCTTAGAGGTCTTTATGGATGATTTTTCAGTGTTTGGTTCGTCTTTCGATGAGTGCTTGCATCATTTGTCATTAGTTTTGACTAGGTGTAAGGAAAAGAATTTAGTGCTTAATTGGGAGAAATGTCACTTCATGGTTCGTTCAGGAATTGTTCTAGGGCATATCGTATCTTCGAAGGGTATAGAGGTAGATAGAGCCAAAGTTGACCTTATTAAAACTTTACAGGTCCCAAAAACCGTAAGAGATATTAGGTCATTCTTAGGGCATGCAGGTTTTTATCGTCGATTCATTAAGGATTTTAGCTTAATTTCTAGACCTCTTTGCAATTTGCTTGCAAAAGACGTTAAGTTTGTCTTTGATGATGCTTGTTTAGAGGCTTTTGAGAAGCTTAAGAATTTACTCACTACCGCCCCCATAGTCCAGGCACCCAACTGGAACCTACCCTTTGAGATCATGTGTGATGCTTCAGATTATGCTATTGGTGTTGTGCTAGGTCAGCGAGAAAATAAGTTACTTCATGTGATTTACTATGCTAGCAAAACTCTGAATGATGCCCAGTTGAACTATACCACTACGGAGAAGGAACTATTAGCTATTGTGTTTGCCTTAGACAAGTTTAGATCCTACCTCTTAGGTTCTAAGGTCATAATCTTTACTGATCATGCTGCTTTGAAGTATCTTCTTTCCAAGAAGGATACTAAACCTAGATTGATTAGATGGATCCTATTGTTGCAGGAATTTTCCTTAGACATTAGAGATAAAAAAGGTGCAGAAAATGTAGTAGCAGACCACTTGTCTAGGCTTGTTGTGGATACCCTTAATGATTCTCCTCCTGTTAGGGATAGTTTTCCTGATGAACAACTGTTCTTTGTTACCCAAGCACCTTGGTATGCGAATATAGTGAATTATCTTGTTACTGGTCGAATGCCCCAACATTGGGGTAAACAAGATCGTTCTAGGTTTTTAGCCGAGGTGAAGCACTTCTTTTGGGATGATCCTTATTTGTTTAAGTATTGTCCAGACCAGATTATTAGGAGATGTATACCTGAGAATGACCAGTCCAGTATTATTTCCTTTTGTCATGATCATGCTTGTGGGGGTCACTTTAGTGCTAAGAAGACTGCTGCTAAAATTTGCAGTGTGGATTCTATTGGCCTTCGTTGTTTAAAGACTCCCACAGTTACTGTGTTACTTGTGAACGTTGCCAGAAATTAGGAACCATTTCCCGTAGGAACATGATGCCCTTGAACCCTATTTTAGTTGTTGAGGTCTTTGATGTGTGGGGTATTGACTTTATGGGTCCGTTTCCTAATTCTTTTGGTAACTTATACATCCTTGTCGCTGTAGACTATGTCTCTAAGTGGATTGAGGCGGTTGCGTGTAAAACCAATGACCATAGGGTTGTGATTGAGTTCTTGAAAAAAATATACTTACACGTTTTGGTACACCGCGAGCTATAATTAGTGATGGAGGGTCGCACTTTTGTAATGGACCTTTTAGGCTTTTGATGAAGAAATATGGTATTACACATAAGGTAGCTACCCCATATCATCCACAGACTAGTGGTCAGGTAGAGGTTTCCAATAGGGAGATAAAGCGTATATTAGAGAAAACAGTTAATCCTAATCGGAAAGACTGGTCGTCTAGGCTTACTGATGCCTTATGGGCTTACCGTACTGCGTTTAAGACCCCCATTGGAATGTCGCCTTATCGGCTTGTGTATGGAAGGCATGTCATTTACCTGTTGAGTTAGAACATAGAGCTTATTGGGCTGTTAAGCAGCTAAATTTTTCACTTGACAAGGCAGGAGCCCATAGGAAACTCCAGCTCAATGAGTTGGAAGAGATTCGTATAGATGCTTACGATAGTGCGAAGGAGTATAAGAACAAAATGAAACTTGTGCATGATAAGAATATTTTAAGAAAGTCATTTTCTCCAGGTCAAAAAGTTCTTCTGTATGATACCCGCTTGCATCTTTTCCCTGGGAAGTTACGTTCTCGGTGGACGGGTCCTTTTATTGTTCGCACTGTCTTTCCTCATGGAGCTGTTGAGATCGAGACACCAGATGGTAGTAGTTCTTCGAAGGTTAACGGTCAGAGATTGAAACCCTTTTTAGAGCCCTTTCCTACAGGTGATGTTGAGGAGGTCCCTCTGGAGGACCCTGTTTACCCTTGATTGACCATCGAGGCGATTGTATGTTGTATATTAGTTTTTGATTTCTCTCTTCACCCAGGTACTATCTTTCCGACTTCTCTCTTTAATGATTCCTTGTGTTACCTTACTTTTTGGTATTGCTCTTTCATTAGAAACATTGAGGACAATGTTAGATTTAAGTTTGGGGGAGGGGAAGAAACTTTTTGTTTGCTTTTAGTTGCAATTAATAAACTCCCGAGCCTAGAAATTTATGCTTCTTAAGGTTGGCACTAACCAATCTAAGTGTATGGGAACATCTTGGTTATAGGAGTTGAGGAACCAATCTGATTAGATGGAAACATCTAAAGAGTCTATTCATAAAAGCACAGAGCTCAGGTGTTAGAATTAAAAAAAACATAGTAGTTTCGCCATAACTCGTTGAATCCTAATCCCTTCTGTTTTTATTTCTTAAGTGATTTGGCGGGACACACGACTCAAGTTGTTACCATTGCTAGAGTGAAATAGGGTGATTGAGATACCTAAAAAAAATAAAAAATAAAAAGTTTGAGACCAGACCATCATACCAACCGGAAAATCAATAAAGTCGACCAATGGTGCCCTTGTATATGCCAGTTGTGTTGACCTAGAGTTAGGTTTATCGACCACTGGTCCCCTTGTATATGCCAGTTGTGTTGATATTACTCAGACCGGTATCTCAGTCCATTAGGATAGGTTCATCTTGGCAGAGGCCTTCAGACAGATATGGGAAACACCGTTCACTTTGAACCATTTATTTTTCTCTTTATCCATCCTCTTAATATTTCCATGTGATTGGTTGACTCCGGTTATGATGTCTAGAAACTATCTGAGTAGAGCTCTGTCACTTATATATGAATTTTAGTATGCTGATTGCAAACTCGTGTACAACAATTGGAATTTCGCGTCAGGGTACTTCCTCCTATAGTCAATGATTGTATGCCAACCAAGGAGATTCTTTAGTGCCATCCAAGGTTCTGCGTATATATCTAGGTTCTTGAGTAAAGGTTTTGTGGGTACACCTCTGGTAAACCCTCCGGAGACAACACTCCGCCGCTAGGGCCACCTAGCGGTTTAACGGCTTGCTGCACGTACTAAGTGTAATCATTTTTATTTTTCTAGATTAGATTTGCTCGAGGACTAGCAAATAATAAGTTTGGGGTATTTGATAGACACATTTTTGTGACCAAATTGTCCTCAATTTTCAGTATTGTTGGTACTCGATTTTCTACTTATTATGGTGTTTTATGTGTTTGTAAGTATTTTTGGAAAATAAACATTTTTGAAAAATTCGGCTCGAAAAGTTGGTATAGGCACCCGGAGGACACATGTTATTCAGACTCTCAGTTCTGGATAAGGGGAACCCCAGGAAACCAACTGCTAATCGCACCCCATTACTGGTTAAGGGGGATCCATCTTCTTCCTTGATTTGAAAAGAAAACATTTGCGGAAAATTTGGTTTCAACGGTAAAGGATTTATTATCTTTAAGATAAGAATATCTTCTTGCCTTACAAACATGAAGTTTTAAAGAAAAATAAAGTTATCTTGTATTAAACAAGAAAGATATCCTTATAAGATTTTATCTTGGATTTTATTCTGCGAAATAAAGATGATATGGGTTTAGTAAAGAAATATATAGAATAAAGAGAAAGAAAAATTCTGAAGATATTTTTAATTAAAAAAAAGAAGATTTTGGAGTTATGGAAGAATATATTTAAGTGATGTGTATTTGTGTGTATAAATAGAGAGCTAGAGACCACATTTGGAGAGTTTTTTGGGAGCGAAAAGAAAATCACTGTTTTATCATTGTTTCTCCCATTTCATCTTTGTAAATACCCTTTGAGCAATAAAAATGAATTTTGAGCGTGTTTCCATGATGATGATCTAATTCTCGCGCAACCAAGGCAATGGATGAAGCTATCTATGCATTAATGATTGGTAACAATTTTATTTTCTCTAATTTACAATTTATAATTCAGTCAATCACCGCTTTTGCGGAGTTCTAAATATTCACATAATTTTCTTAATTACTTGTGATTCAATTTGATAGATTATACTTTGTTTAATTGATTGATAGTCTATTCTTAGGGAATACAATTAATATTTTGGAATATGTTTGATTATGTGTGAATTAAGAAATAAAGGACTTAAAGGATAGTTAGAGTTTTGAAACATATTTGGTATCGTTCATTCATGTGTAATAGTGGAATCTAGTGTCTTGGTTACTTTTAATATCTTGAAATCAATTTTGCAATAAGTTTTCTATTTTTAAGTTTTATAAGTCTAAAATCTTTTGCTTTCACAAGTCTCAACGAACTTGGATGGTACCAAAGACCAATATCCAAGGATTAATCAATATGAATCAACAACCAAAGATCGGATTTCCAATTGATTGATTCAAACGCACAACATGTATTATTTCAATTATATAAACAAATATAATACGGAAATAGAAATAACACAGACACCAGAAATTTTGTTAACGAGGAAACCGCAAATGCAGAAAAATCCCGGGACCTAGTACAGATTGAACACACACTGTATTAAGCCGCTAAAGACACTAGCCTACTCCAAGCTAACTTCGGAATGGACTGTAGTTGAACCCCATTCAGTCTCCCACTGATCCAAGGTACAGTTGTACTCCCTACGCCTCTGATCCCAGCAGGATACTGCGCACTTGATTCCCTTAGATGATCTCACCCAAAACTAAAAGTTGCTACGACCCAAAGTCGAAGACTTGACAATAAAAAAATTTGTCTCATACATACAAGTCTATCAAAGGATCAATCTGTCTCCCACAGATAAACCCTAAAAGGTTTTGTTCCGTCTTTTAATAATAATCAAGGTGAACAGGAACCAATTGATAATCCGGTTTTATATTCCCGAAGAACAGCCTAGAGTTATCAATCACCTCACAACGATCTTAATCGTATGGTAGCGAAACAAGATGTTGCGGAATCACAAACAATGATACGAAGATGTTTGTGATTAATTTTTATATCTTGCCTATCGGAGATATTAATCTCAAGCCAATCAATCTGATTGTACTCGTACGATAGAAGATGCAAGATCAGATCACACAACTACGACAAAAGTAGTATCGGTCTGGCTTCACAATCCCAATGAAGTCTTTAAGTCGTTAACCTGGTTTTAGAAGAAGAAAACCAAAGGTTAAAGGATAACCGACTCTAGTATGAAAAATAGTATCACACGTGAGGTGTGGGTATTAGTTTTTCACAGATACTAGATTTCCCCTTATATAGTCTTTCAAATCAGGGTTCGCAATTAAGTTACCTTGGTAACAAAGCAATCAATATCCACCGTTAGATGAAAACCTGATTTAGATTCAAGCTAATATTTTTCAACCGTTAGATCGAAAACTTAGCTTGTTACACACACTTGACAATGCACGCTTCTAGGTTTGTTAATCGTACCCAAACATATGCACTTGTTGGTTCAACAATAGTTAACCAAATGGTTAGCCATATGAGCATTCCATATCAACCATGTTCTTCTTCACCACAACTAGTTCAAATGATTTCAAATGAACTAGTTAGAGAGTTGTTCAATTGCAAGGAAATCTCATGTACTACGCAAGACAAAATTGAAGCAAAGATAATTTGATTCACTCGAATTGGTTCATGAACTTTTATAGCCATGGTTTGCAAACTGCATTCCTTAGTCTTTTAAAGTTTAAGTTCAGAAATCATCTTCAGATATATAACCTTCTAAAGTTCGCAGACTAGGTTCGGGAACTGAAGTTACCGGGCAGAGTTTACAAACTCCAGCAGAAATTCTCGGGTATGAGAACTTCGCCGGTTCGCAGACTGGGTTCGCGGACTTATTTTCACGCAAGTAGTTTGTCAACTCCAGCAGGTTTGAGAACTTCGGCAGTTCGTGGAATGAGTTTGCGGACTTGGGTCACGTTATTCTTCTGGTTGTCTTGATCAACAAAGTTCACAAACTTTGGTTCAAGGAATAGGACTTATACATAAATGTGTATCCACAACAATGCTTATGTCCACCATTGGTTATGTAATCTAAACTCCCATTTCAATCATTGAAGCATTATTAGAGGACGTTATGTAGTTGTTACACCATTTCTAGTCAAAGTAATTTTCAAGATGATTGAAACATATCATGACTTTCGTCACATGGTAAATATAAACTTGGTTAAAGCGAAAATCTTACCAACTCATATTTCGAGATATAGATAGGCGAGGTATACTCGGATCTAAATACCAAATGTGTATAATCAAAGTCTATATATATAGCATACGACTTCTTGTCTCAAAGAGTAGGAGATAGAGTAGATAGACTTTTGAGTGATAGATAATTTCAAGTCTTCACATACCTTTTTGTCGAGAAGTTCCACCGGTTCCTTGAGTAGTTATTCTACTTGTATGATGAATCGCCATGAAGTCCTTGAACTCAACTACACTTTCTATCCTAGTCCGAGACTTAGCTATAATAGACTAGAAATCAAGACTTATAGTTTGATCACTAACATTGACAGACATGCTTGAGATAGCAATGCATGCGAGTTCGACCGAGCAATTCTCTAACAACATGTAATTATTCTTGCACACATTTTACCTTGGAATTGATCTTACACACACCATTGCGATTTTGATGAAGAAGACTCAAGGCTGTAGGATCACAAGAACCGTCAAGGGAATCACATCTTTATCTCTTGCAAGCATTCATCTTCATACGTTTGAAAGTAATCGAACGAACAATTTTGGGAGTTCCAATAGAATTTCCAATGGGAGCAATGGAATGTGATGACATATTCGCTCAATTAAGCATGGAAAGCCTAACTTGTTTTTAGATGACATCATTGAGATCATTTGACGAACGATAAATCCACAAATATCAAGACCTTGAGCACCCAATTCAAGGAAATAGACTAACTCCGCAAAATCACGACTGCACCGAGAGTTCTCAATTGTGGATGGACAACGATTAGGAATGCTAAGTTTTCCGAAAATCATCAAAGTAAGACTAAGATCTTTTGTAGGAAGTTTCCCTTCAAACCAATCAACATTCTTGCCACAAAGACCATTAGATATGATTTCATAAGATCGTCTTTCTCCTCTTGGTCTAAGAAGGCGAAAATTTCCCAAAGTAATTTTAGTAATCCTTGAAATCAATTCTCTATCAACAAGAATCCTCTTTCTGTTTATCATAGTCTTGAATTCTAAGTCATCAAGATTAATATCATGGATGTTAGCATAAAAGATTCTTTTGAGAGTGTCAAAACCTTCACCAAAACCATTAAAGATGTTACCAAGATTATATTTCTCAAGACAAATCAAGTCTTCCAATTTCTTCTCTAGAATGAAATCATTAGAAGAAATATTTTCAAAGATCTTACTACTAGAATTAGTGATGAATATAATTCTAATAGAATCTTGGTCACTTGGTACATTCATACTCCTAAGAGAGGAAGAAACATGATTTTTTGATATATTTTTAGAAACTTTATCATCATTATTGATTTTCCCCATGAACCCTAAAACTGAGAGTAATAAAACACAAAAAATCTTACTTGATATGCTCCTTGAGAATGATGACAAGCCTTTGTCCTTTATTGACCTCCACAAGGAATTTAATGGAGTAAACTCGTGAACCCTAGAAACGCCCTTGCTCACGAACTCGGACAAAGAGATGAAGATGAAGGGTACGCGTACGAGAACCTTTAAAATAACCCGGTAGTGGGCCAGGACCCATACTGGTTTGGGAACCCATAAAGGGAAATAGGATTCCAATTACCAGAACCAAGAGGTTTACATACGGAGAGGAACCAGTGTGATGATGAACAAATTGCATAACTGCAAAACATCAATTAACTTCAGGTGGGCGGGAGGAATCCATTGAAAGAGTTTTTCCTCAAAAAGAAAGAAAAAAAAAATCAATTCCAAAAACTAACCCTTAATACAAAACAAATCAGACCGTTACTTGCCCAACTTCAAGTTATATACAAATAGGGTGGAGTCAATATTGTTACGAAGAGGCAAGATGAGCAGAGGAAACCTCCTGCACCTTCTCCAGTCGATATTTGTGAAATGTACCAGAAGTATAATCATAGTAATGATGATACTCAGGGTTATTTGAAATTCTTAACTCATTTTTCTTATGATTAAAGGAACGATTTTTCCAATAACTAGAACTCGCAACACCACCAGTAAAAATCTTTTTATCGATTTTGACTGAGTTGTTGCGAAAACTCGAACGTATGTCACGAATGATAGAATCAGAATTTTTTCCAGTACAAGCATTTTCCTTAATCAAGACAAGTCGTTCCAGAGATTTTAAAACGTTTTCAAAAGCCATAAATTGATCCATCAAGATAGTATTACTAAAAAGATTAATAAGAAGTCTAGTGAGGTTCCATATCCTTGAGCTTTTATTTACACGTTTCCTGCAATGAATCTTTTTGAAGGAATCATTAATTTTTCCTTTAGATTATTTTCTATCATCTAGGATTTCTAACGTCTTAGATGATGAGAGATTATCTTGAGAGATCAACAGTCTTGAGAAGAATAAACTCTAAACAATCTTTGAGGAATTCTGGTATGCGTTACAGATGCCTTGAACAAGTTTCCCAAAGTGATTTCCCATAGGAACAGTCTTTAGGATCAAACAAACACAAACTTATTAGGTTTATCGTGTTTGCCTGCTCTGATACCAATTGAAAAAGTGAAGGTCTAACAACCACACCCAACATTTCGTTTAGGAAATCTGTATGGACTAACATCAATATAGTTCCAAGAGAATCAACTAGACAGTCAGACTCAATCAAGGAAAATATATCCAAGAGTTATATCTCTATTTTTCAAATCAATCTGCAATCGAACAGGTAGGAATCTATGAGACGGATCAATATGAGAAATAACTTGGATGGTACCAAAGACCAACATCCAAGCGTAAATCAATTTCAATCAACAACCAAAGGTTGGATTTACCAATTGATTGAACTACACACAACCTGTGATATTTCAATTATATAGAAAATATAATGCGGAAAAGAAATAACACAAACACCAGAAGTTTTGTTAACGAGGAAACCGCAAATGCAGAAAAACCCCGGGACCTAGTCCAGATTTAAACCCCACACTATATTAAGCCGCTACAGACTCTAGACTACTACAAGTTAACTTCAAACTGGAATGTAGTTGAGCCCTAACCAATCTCACACTGATTAAGGTACGGTCGCGTTCCTTACGTCTCTGAATCCCAGCAGAACTCCATGCACTTGATTCTCTTAGTTGATCTCACCTACAACTAAGAGTTGCTACGACCCAAAGTCTAAGACTTGATAAACAAATATGTCTCACGTAGAAAAGTCTATTAGAATAGATAAATATGTCTCCCACAGAAATACCTACGAAGTTTTTGTTACGTCTTTTGATAAATCAAGGTGAACATGAACCAATTGATACACCGGTCTTATATTCCCTAAGAACAACCTAGTAATATCGATCACTTCACAATAACTTAACTATATGGTAGTAAAACAAGTTATTGTGGAATTACAAATAATGAGACGAAGATCTTTGTGATTACTTTTCATATCTTACCTATCGGAGATAAATCTCGAGAAAATCTTAGAGAAGATAGTACTCAATACGATAGAAAAAAGTAAGATCAGAACACGCAACTACAGCGAAAATAGTTGGGTCTGGCTTCAGAATCACAATAAAGTCTTTAAGTCGTTAACCTATAATGCTTTTAGGAAAAACCTAGGTTAAAGGAGAATCGACTCTAGTCGCCACTAGTATCACACATGAGGTGTGGGGATTAGGTTTCCCAGTTGCTAGAGTTTCCTATTATATATTCTTCAAATCAGGGTTTGCAGTCAATGTTACCTTGGTCACAAAGCATTCAATATTCACCGTTAGATGAAACCTGATTTAAGATTCAAGCTAATATCTTTCCGCTGTTAGATGGTCTTTAGCTTGTTACACACAAATGAAATATAACTTCATTTAGATATGGGTAACCATACCTAAACGTGTATATTGAGTTGGCTCAATAACAGTTAACCAAAGTTAGCCATATGAACACTTTTCTCTTAACCTTGTTCATCTTAACACTTCTAGATTAATTGATAATCCGAGACATAGCTACAAGTAGACTAGAAATCAATACTTATAGTTTTGACAACTAACCTTGACAAACAAGATTGAGATATCAACGCTTGCGAGTTCGACCGAGAAGTGCTCTAACAATTATATTCTCCAAAGTTCATTCGTATTACAACTTCGAAGTAATACTACGGTGATATGTTTTCCCCCTTACATATTTTGCATAATAGGTGAAACCTATAGATATTGATTCACTACCGCTTACATAATGAATCGTAAACCATATTTATGTAGAGCGAAGCTACTAATTGATTCTCCCCCTTTTTTTGAACAAAAATTGGAAAATGTACGAAAACTATGGGATCTTAATTAGTTCAACCAAAAGGAATACATAGCAACTTTAATTTAGATGATATCACAGAGTATGAAATATTTAATGTCTCATCTGGGAGATCTAAGATACAAGCATCCCCTTTATATTACACATTCACTCTCTCCACAAAGATATAGCAATTAAGCACAAGTCCAGTTAAGAACTCTCCCCGATTTGATGTCATTCCCAAGATAACAACATGAGTGACCTTACTTTAATGAAAAATAAGGATTTTGTCGGTCATTAACAAATTACATGGATTTGTATCCTAAACATCGACATAAATCAATTTCAATGCCAGTTACGAACAAAGAGACAATTTTATTCGATATGACTCAACATAAGAAAATATTACGGAGTAGATAGTGTAGTAATTTCACAAGAGTGTGATCACGAATAGATCAATACTGCGAAAAATTCTCGCAAAGATTGTTCTATTTTCAGTTCATAATACTTAATAGATTTAACTTTTGAGCATATATGAGGTATCAGTTCAATTCATAAAAAATAAATGACACATATTTCTCATAATACTTTGCATTACATTAAACCAATAATGATTATATACTGCAAGTTCATTTTTCAAAAACTCTAAAATTTAAGTAAATAACTCTAGAAACATGCATGATGAAAATCGTTGGAAATAGATTGTGTACTCACAATATTTGTTATACTAAACCTTAGTTATTCTTCTTGAACACAAGAATAAATTCTCACAAGAAGTTTCCTAGTAACGTATCAGGTTATTTCTAATAGCCTGACCGTAGAATTCCTTCTCATTGTTGAAGAATTCGTTGATGATGGGATCATTCAGTTCTTCCACGTCTCCAGAAATGTAAGTCAACTCACTAAATTTTGTTCTCAGTTTACATAGGGTAGTTTTTGACTGATCCAACATGTGTTCATAGTGAGTTATTTTTATCCAAGGAAAGATTGATTTGAAATTTCAAATTATTCCTCTTAGACACAAAGTTCTTCATTGTAACCCTGAAATCATTATCCTGATGATATATAGATAAAAGATAACTTGAGATAGAACTTGTTTCTTCTCCAGACGATTTCTCCTTTCTGATCCTTGATGATTTGATTCCTTCACATAGGTAAACGTTAACAGCTTATACTGTATCCTTTTTGGTGATACCTCTAGTTATAATAGACATTAAATCGTATTTCCTCAAGAAGAAAGAATAGGGAAGTAACCCTGAATAAGAGAACTGACCATCCTTAAGAGGGTCCGCGAACCAGTTCGGCATTAGTATAACTTTGTCGTCTTTGATCCATGATACATAGATTTTGAGAACCTTTTATATTTTTAATTATATTAATTATTAGTTACTTATCCTCACGAAAATCATAGTTATGTCAACATAAGATTGAAACATATTCTTAGCTCAAATAAACAGAGTTTAGAGCACAAAAGTTAACAGTTCAAAAATTACAGACTTATAGATAAGCGAAGAAACAAAAATATGCGTTCTAGATTTTGGTGCTGGATTCAGCAAAAAAAAAAAAGATTTTGGTGCTGGCTCTTCAAGATTACATACACCGATATCTCTATGAGATTATTATGAAGTGTTTTACGTGTAAAATTAGCAAACTTAAAAAGGTTCGAGTCGATCTGAGTAACCTTGTCATCAGAAAGAGTATTGCGATGAGTTTTTGTGCAAGCCTCATTTTCTCAAGTTAAAATATTGAGGTTGCACTCATTACTACAGTTAAGTAGTGATGGGGTGAGTAGAAAACTCACCTCTTATGTCACTAGGTGACTTAACAAGGTTATTTGTGTATGTAGGAAACTTACCTTTCCTGGTTCTTCTTCTTCTTTGTTTGTCTTTCTTTAGAATTGAGGTTTCAAAACTTTTCTTCAATAACTGACTCATTATCTGCATGTCATTATGAAGTTTAACAATTTTCTTGTTATTCTTCTTGATATTCCAAACTTTTTCTTGAACATGGTTCTTACTTACGCAAAAGAAGCAACGCAAAGGGGGCTCATCTTTAGAAGATTTAGCTACATGTTTATCACAACGAACCATTTCCACTTTAGATGAACCGACAAGGATAAAACAGATGTTGGTGATTGAGGTCTTGCTGGTGAACCCAATACCATCAGTGTTACCAAAGGACTTTTTTCCAAACAATATAGCTGAGATTTTATCTAAGCTTCCTGAAAGCCTTTGTAGATCACACTTGAGAGTATCAATATCATTATTTTTTACAGACATTTTTCTTGTGAAATTTTCATTAAGTTTTTTCAACTCTAGATTTTTCACATGAAGAGATGATTCGATTTTTCCAAGTTTTTCTTCAAAAGAAGGTTTTCTCGGTGAAAATCTTCACTTTTATTTAAGAATTCTAAAATATCCTTTTCCGACCGGAATCAGAGGCCGAATCAGAATTAATAGATATTTCTGCACATGGGCCTGAATTTTCTGTCTGATTTTCATAAGTAAGCTCATCAGGTTTATCGAGTGAAACTATGAGAGAATTATTTATTTGAAGAAAACTTCCGTCTTGAATAATTAAATCATCTTGGGTCTCGGTTCAAGAGTCTGATTTCCCAGATTGTTTGTTCCTACTTAGCATATTTTTGACTTGTTGCTTGATCATAGATATGTTTTCTTCATTGTAATCAACACAACATTCTTCAGCCAAAGATAAGCTTTCCTTCGAAGAAGTTAAGCTTGCTTTGGTTGTGCTTCAAGTGCAAAAGTGTTATCTTTAGCAATACCGTGCTCGTGATCAAATAGTTTTAACTTCTCAACGAGACTATTTTTGGAAAGAGTTTCATGGTTATTTCCTTCCATGATGGCACGTTTCTTAGACTTGAATCTTGCTGGTAAAGATCGGAGAATTTTCATCACACCTGTTGGGGAATAGTCTTTCCTAATGCATAACAAGCATTAAAAATTCTAGACACTTTTTGATTAAACATATCAAACAAATCTTCATCAGACATACGAAGATTTTCCCAATCAGAATTTAGGTTTTGAAGCCTAGATTCTTTCTCTGAGGTATCTCCTTCGAATACGATTTCTAAGATCTCCCAAGCATCTTTAGACTTAGTGCACGAAGTCACATGGTGCTGAAGATCTTGGCTTATGACGTGAATAACAGCATTTAATCCATCAGAATTTGTCACAATGTGACGAGTAACTTTGGCTACCTTGGCTGCTCTCAGTACTTAGTTAGGTGCCTTTATTCATTTTCTGTTGTTAGTTATTGGTGTAGTTGTGCGCGTTGGATTTGAGACACGCGTTTCTCATCAATTATTGGCCGAGTAGGGTTAATCATTGGGTATTTATGTTGTAAGAGAACCCTAAATCGAATTATCTGAAAACTAATGAAAACAACAACTATTTGGCTGCGCCTATGTGCACAGATCTTGGTCTGAATCTTCAATTCAGAAGGTGTTTATCACCATGTATCCCTTCATTTCTTCGATCTACTTGTTTAGCCATTGTTTATTCACAACAATTGGTATTCAGAGCCGTTCGAATCCACCAATTTTTTTTTACAATAACACTGAAAGCAGTTGAAGAAGAAGTAACCCAATTGAAAGCTTCTCAATCTAAACTTCAAGCAGATTTCAATAACCTATCATCTGAACTCTCTACTAAGTTTGATACTCTAGAAACCAACCTTAACAACACATTGTAGGAGAACAATCGAAATCTAGTGAGATTATTCAGCTGACCTTATAACACTCAACATCAAACTCGTCTTGAAGATCCAAATGGATCTCATAATCATGATACAGAGGAAAATGATTTTGCTTATCATCGTCAACACATCCCTTCTCATCGAATTCCTAAGCTCGATTTCCCTAGATTTGATGGTGTAAATCCTCGCGGCTGGATCCAAAAAGCTGATATATACTTTCTACTACATGACATTGAAGAACACAAAAAGGTGGATATCGCTGTAATCTACCTTGAGGGTAAGGCCGAGAAGTGGTTTTTAAATTTCCAATTTTATAGACATAGAATTACTTGGCATGATTTAGCTAAAAGCATATGTACTAGATTTGAAAGTACTGTGGATGCAATTTTTGTGGGAAGTTTTAATAAACTAGTTCAAACCATCACAGTGGATGATTATTATGAAGAATTTGAATCCCTCAAGGCATTAATGCTTGATATGAACCCATCTCTTACTGAAGCATATTTTTCTATGAGCTTTCTTAGTGGCCTCAAAGATGAAATAGGCAAGTCTATATCCATGTTTCATCCCAAACTTTAGTTGATGCTTTCAATTTGGCCAGATTACAAGAACAAAAACTCCATTTGACCAATACAGCTTCTAAGTCATTCAATAAATCCTTCTCAGCTAATTTTACCTCCAACAGACAATACCCTTCTACACTATTGTCATCTAAACCAAATATTACTTCTCCTAAGTCTCTACCTGCAACCCCAAAATCCTTCTTCAGCCCTCCACCAAAGGCCAACCCTCCAAACCCAATTATCAAAAGACTTTCTCAGAAGGATATTGACAAAATAAGAGCTCAAGGGTTATGATATAATTGTGATGATGTTTACAAACCAGGGAATTTCTGTAAATGGAAACAAAAAGTTTACATGCTACATATGGATACCGTTGATACTCATGACACTGAGGAAGATGACGACATATTTGAAGAAGCTCAAGAACCTCCAGTTCACTCTGAGGTTGAGATTTCACTTCATGCTCTCACAGGAAATGCAACTGGTGAGACAATTAGAATTCCTGACATTCTTCACAACCAAAAAGTATCTATCCTCATTGACACTGGAAGCACAACAATTTTTATTGATAGTTCTTTGGCTACTTCCTTGCAATGTTGCATTGAACCAACTAAACCAATGATGGTCATTGTGGCCAATGGAGAGAAGACAGTCAGTACTGGCATTTGCTCAAACCTGCAGTGGAGCATGCAGGGCCACCACTTTCCTGAGGATTCTACCTTTAGGTGATTGTGACATTGTCCTTGGTGCATATTGGCTCAAGACTTTGGGTGATGTTCTTTTCAATTTTGCTAAGCTAAGTGTTTCTTTCACACATCACAAGAAGCAAATTACACTTCAAGGTATTTCTCCTAAACCTATTTTACTTCAAATGAGTAGTTCAGCAGCTAGATTTTTTTTTTCTACTTCTTCTCATGGCTTGGTGGGCCACTTATTCTCTATTTCTTTTGACCCTACACCCACCACTCCTCCAATATTACTACCATTGCTGACTGAATTCCAAGACATATTTCATGAACCTACTCAGCTCCCACCTAAAATAAGTTTGGATCATAAAATCACTCTTCAGCCTAATTCTACACCTGTTAACCTCAGAGCCTACAAATGCCCTTATATTCAAAAAGATGCAGTTGAACATATTGTCAAGGAAATGCTCCATTCTGGCATTATCCAGCCAAGTCACAGCCCTTTTGCATCTCCCATTATTCTTGTTAAGAAGAAAGATAACACATGGAGATTTTGTGTTGATTATAGGAAATTAAGCAACATCGCCATTAAAGATAAATTTCCAATTCCTATTGTGGATGAACTGTTAGATGAGTTATGTGGCTATGCAATTTTCTCCAAGATTTATTTAAGAGTTGGTCATCATCAAATCAGAATCCATGATTTGGATATATTCAAAACAACATTAAGAACTCATCAAGGTCTATGAGTTTAAAGTCATGCCATTTGGTCTAACCATTGAACCTACTACATTCCAAGCTTTAATGAATGAAATTTTCAACCATATTTGAGGAAATTTGTGTTGGTCTTCTTTGATGATATACTGATTTATAGCTCTAGCATGACTTAACATTTGGAACATCTCAAGGTTGTCTTCTTCTTACTCAGACAACATCAACTATTTGCTAAGATGTCTAAATGCAGTTTTGGGCAATCCTCATTGGAATATCCGGGTCACATCATCACATCTGAGGGAGTTACTGATGATCCTGCCAAGATTGAGTGCATGAAAAATTGGCCACTTCCTAAAAATATCAAGGAGCTCAGAGGATTCCTTGGCCTCACAGGATATTATAGAAAGTTTGTTCAAGGTTACATCTCAATCAACAGACCTCTCACTGCATTGCTTAAGAATAATGCATTCCATTGGAGCTCAGCTGCTACTACTGCTTTTGAACATCTCAAGACTGTTATGTGCAACACTCCTGTCATGGCTCTCCCTTACTTTACAAAACCTTTTGTAGTAGAAAGTGATGCTAGTGACTCTTGTCTTGGTGCAGTTCTACTTCAAGTAGGCAGGCCTATTGATTATTATAGTAAGCCCTTGGGTCCAAGAACAACAGCTCTCTCAACTTATGAAAATGATTTATTAGCCATAGTTATGGTTGTTCAGAGATGGAGGCATTACTTACAAGGAACAAGATTCACCATTAGAACTGACCATCAAAGCTTCAAATACTTCCTAGAGAAAAATCTTACAACATCATTCCAGCAAAAATGATTGATCAAATTATTGGGTTTCAACTATGACATTCAGTACAAGAAAGGAAGTGAGAACATGGTGGCTGATGCTCTCTCCGGAAGGCCAATGGAGCCTGCTACTTGGAATTCCTTATCAATCTCCAGACCAAGTTGGGTTCAATATGTCACAGATAGCTATATCAATGACCCTCAAGCCAACAAACTTATCTCTGCCCTTCTCCTCAACCCTCTCGGCATTCCTAATTATACTTATGAGAATGGTATCTTAAGATACAAGCACAAGTTATACATTGGCACTGGAAGCAATACAAGACAAACACTCTTAACTTCTCTACATGCTTCTGCCATTGGTGGCCGTTCTGGCATTCAATCAACTTCTGTGAGGGCTAGAAGTCATTTTTACTGGAAGGGTATGCACAAAGACATAGTGATGTTTTTCTCTCACTGTGATATCTGCCAAAGAAACAAAGGTGATACAACCAACTCTGCAGGTCTTCTCCAGCCTCTTCCTATACCTGATCAACCATGGCAGCATATCACCATGGACTTCATAGAGGGATTACCTGTCAGCAACAAGAAGAGTGTCATACTTGTCATTGTAGACATGCTGACTAAATTTGCTAATTTCTTAGCTCTGTCTCATCCATACACAGCTTCTCCTCAGTTGCTCATGCATTTCTTTCTCAAGTGTTCAAATTGCATGGCTTTCCTTCCTCCATAGTGTCAGATAGAGACAAAGTCTTCACCAACAACTTTTGGCAGGATCTCTTAAAAGCTTTGGGTACCAATATGAACTTAAGCACTGCATATCATCCTCAAACAGATGGCCAAACTAAAAGAGTCAATGCATGCTTGGAAACTTACTTGAAATGTCTCACTGGACATAAACCCAGCAAATGGAGCCAGTGGTTAGCTCTATAAGAATGGTGGTATAATACAAGCTTTCACACTAGCCTGAAAATGTTTCCCTTCCAAGCACTTTATGGGTATGTTCCTCCTCACTTAGCATTCCCTACCACTGTTACAACTTCAGTAGATGATGTTGAACTTATTTAAAAGATAGAGATTCTCTACTTGATATTCTCAAAGAATCACTTCACTTAGCTCAAGAGAGAATGAAGCTATATGCTGACAAGTCCCGCAAAGATAGAAGCTTTGAGGTGGGGGATTTGGTATATCTTAAGCTGCAACCCTATAGGCAAGCATCTGTGTCTCTCAGAATGAACTTCAAACTCTCTTCTAAGTTCGATGGTCCCTTCCCAGTTATCCAGAAAGATGGTACCGTGGCTTACAAGTTGCAGATGCCCTCCCATGCGCATATCCACCCAGTTTTTCATGTGTCCCAGCTGAAGAAGCACATTTTCCTCAAACACACTCCATCTCCAGACTTACCAGTGGTTGATCATGAGTGTCAAATTATAATGTTGCCTGAGAAAATTCTTCACACCAGAACCATTCTCCAAGGCCGCAGATTAGTGAGACAAATACTTTTACAATGGACTAATTCGTCACCTGAGAACACTACATGGAAGGATATGTCTAACATAAAGACTCATTACCCAAAGTTTATCCTTGAGTACAAGGATAATGTTATGGGGGAGGCAATGTCACGGTGTGACGAGTAACTTTGGGCACCTTGGCTGCTCTCAGTACTTAGTTAGGTGCCTTTATTCATTTTCTATTGTTAGTTATTGGTGTAGTTTTTCCCGTTAGATTTGAGACACGCGTTTCTCATCCATTGTTGGCCGAGTAGGGTTAATCATTGGGTATTTATACTGTAAGAGAACCCTAAATCGAATTATCTGAAAACTAATGAAAACAACAACTATTTGGCTACGCATATTTGCACAGATCTTGGTCTGAATCTTCGATTCAAAAGGTGTTTATCACCATTTAACCCTTCATTTCTTCGATCTACTTGTTTAGTCGTTGTTTATTCACAAAAGAATTATGCTTTGCAATACTTATATTGGCTTCACTATATCCTGTTAAACCTTTCTCAGCAGTGTTTCCGTCTCTAACAACTGTCGGAGGATTGCATCCTATAACCACAAGTTTCCATGTCTCAAAGTCACGGGCTTAGAGAAAGGAACGCATATCAATTTTCAACCATAAGTAATTTGTGCCATCAAAGGCTGGCGGTACGTTTATCGAGACTGCACTCCTATCCATAGAGTCATATTGCTTCAAATACATACTTATTAGGTCTTTCACGTGTTTGTCTGCTCTGATACCAATTGAAAACGTGGGGGTACCAAAATACACCACCAACTTTTCCTTAGGCAACTTGTATGGACTAAACTCGAATACAATTCCGAGAGTTCAACTTAATGAATCTCAATCAGGAATTATATGAAGAGCTTATATCTATTTATCTTACAATCAGAATGTAAACAAAAACAAGTATGTAAACCTGATTATACTGTGAGAGTACTTGGACGATTCCAAGGATCAATATCCAAGAATAAATCAAGTCGTATCCAACCATTGCGATGGACTTACCTACTTGAATTGATTTAACGTACAACCTGTGATATTTCATTTATAAAGATAAACGATATAATGTGGAAAAGAAATAACACATACACCAAAAATTTTGTTAACGAGGAAACCACAAATGCAAAAGAACCCCGGGGCTAGTCCAGACATAAACACCAAGTTATATTAAGCCGCTATAGACAGTATCATACTATCAGAACTTCGGATTGGAATGTAGTTGAGACCAAATTAAAACATTACAGAAATTCAGTTACAGTTGCGCTTCTTACGCCTCTTGAATCCCACCAGGACTCTGCGCAATCCTACAAAAAGTACTTTTTTGAAATGCTCTTTAAAATTGATCCGATACGGGATCGACATTATACGCTATAGAAGCCCCTGAAGTACTAAACGGAATATGTATTAGTTTGGTAATGGTTGGAACATCAAACTCAGATTCGTCAAGAATCTCATTTTTTGGTAGTACGAAGGGGGAATTGGCCCAAAAATTGGATAGGGTCAAGACGCAACCGGGCGTCGTCGGCTGACTCAAGTGCCCCCCGAACCCTTAGTTGATTCCTTTACATCCTAAGATTTGCTTCAACTTAATTGAAGACTTTAAACCAATTTGCCTCCCCACATATAAGCCTATATGTGATTTTTGTGCTGATCAAAGATCAAGGTGAGGTAGTAAATCGATTGCAATAGACAAAGTCTAGCAAACCTCAAAATCCGATCTTATGACTCCCGAGGAGCAGCCTAGAAAATTATTCACCTCACAAGTATAAACTTGTGGAATCACAAAGTCTGTGACGAAGAACCTTTGTGAACTCTATCTATCTTGTTTGTTGGAGCAAGGCTCGACAATCAAAACAAGATCAGGATACACAAACTATCAAGATAACGATAGTTGGACCTGGCTTCACGAATCCCCAGGTGAAGTGTTTTAGTCGCTAAACCCTAGAAGAGCTTGAAGGAGAGGATGACTCTAGTTTACAACTAGGACACACAAGAATAGTGTCAGGGATTCAAAGATCCCATTTGTTTGAGGTTGTCCTTATATAGACTTTCAAGATCAAGGTTGCTTTAGATCTAAGATGAAGTAGCTTTGGAATCAAGCAATAGATAATCACCGTTAGATGAAAAACTAGATTAACATAGCAGAATATACACTCTAGTTAGGATGAACCATAACCAAATCGTGTATAATGACATGTTCATGAAAGGTTAGCCAAAACTAGTCAATTGAACAATAAGCTTAACCATTTTCATATAACACTTTAAGACTTTAATCTTAAGTCATAAATGTGATGAATCATATCTAGATAGTGTTTTTAGAGAGTTATTGAAATGCCGATTATCTCATGGA
This sequence comes from Papaver somniferum, assembly GCF_003573695.1. NCBI lineage: Eukaryota > Viridiplantae > Streptophyta > Magnoliopsida > Ranunculales > Papaveraceae > Papaver > Papaver somniferum. Next base: position 172,087,531 of record NC_039359.1, on the reverse strand, counting down.
AATAATTCTGATGCATCTGAAAATATTCGACAGGGTAAGTACGTGTACCCTACCTGTTCGTGAATATTTCTGTCATAGTATGTGTACCCTTAAGACAAAAACGAATTCAGGAACTCGCATATATTTTATGGTTTGTATACTGCGTATGTGTACCTTATCGGTTTTGAAACCAATATATCTTTTCCAGTTTGCATATTAGGTATGCATACCTTCCTGGTTCACGAGTCCACATATTTATTATGGTATGGATACCGGATATGCGTACCAAAAAGTCGTTGCCGAAATATAACTACATCGGTACGTATACATGATACATGTACTGCGGCTCTAGACTTATAACAATTCTCCCAGTATGAAACTGGTATGCATAGTGTCATGTATCGAGATTTATCACAGTTCTATATCTCTCTAATAATCAATGTGAAGCATTCCCGAATAACGTCAATGACGCATATCACTGTTCCAGGATATTTTCAAATGATTAAATCTTGAATCATAATTAAGTCATAAACAATAAATTTCCTCTAATAAAATTTATCAAGTATGAACAAATGTTCTTAAACTTAGCATATTTCGAGAACGATATTCAAGAAAAACTTGGCTCGAAATTTCTGTTATGCGTGTATTGTCTAATTTAGTCATGCGATAATGTCTCATAGATAGAAAGGTGAAAACTTGAGAAATAGGTGGTTCAGTCTTCACTTACCTTTTGTTGAAGAAGTTTTCCAGAGCTCCTGTTGATCTTCGCCTTCAGACGGTAGAACTCGGTGATATCCGATACTCAATTACACACTTTTATCCTAATCCGAGACTTGACTAAATGTAGACTAGAAATTAAGATATATTTTTGGAAACTAAATTTGACAACAAGATTGAGATAGCACCACTTGTGAGTTTGACCGAGCAATGCTCTAACAAGACACATTTTTGCGACTGATTTGATCTCAATTGTCTATGTTGTTAGTGCTCGATTTTGTACTTATTTTGTTTTTTGTGTCTTTGTAGGTGTTTTTGGAGAAATAAACTTACATGGAGATATTGGCTCGAAAAATGGTATTTGCACCCCCACAATAGTAGTAAAGGCACCTAGAAGATGTGTTAAAGGTACCCCAGAAATATGTTGGAGGCAACCTATAAACGTGTTATTGGCACTCAAGAAAAGTTATAAAGATTCCCATGGAAATTGATAAAACCACCCCCGGATAAAGGCACCCCAAAGTTTTAATAGCACCCAGCAGATTACTACGTGCACCCCTTCTTCACCATTTCAAATTTGGTTTCGGCGAGAAAATTCAGTTGCAGCTGCGAACTTCTGGGATTTGATTCGGGGGAGATTTACTCGTTTTATTCGTGGACTTAGTAGATATGTGCGGGGTTGTTATGATAAAATAGGGGGCTGGTAAATGCTTCGTGTACGTTAAAAATGGAATTTCCCATAATTATCTTGGCGTACAGGGAAGGTGTATACTCGGAGATTTTATGTTAACTTTGGAACTACATGGGAGATAAACATGGCTAAGATTCTTATCTACAAAATATAGAGATTTTAGAGAATTGGATGAAGTGGAAGACGCATAGGAGAAGAAAAGAAAAGGAAAAAATCTCGAGACTTTGGGAGAAAGAAATAAGAGATTAATTCGTGCTTTTTAGGGTCTGGTGGTATATACATAGCTTGGGTTGGTGTCACAAGAAAGTATCGATAGTTTGGGGAGAAATTTAGAGTAATATGCGTGTAAGACTCCTTTTCTTAATCTGTCTGCAATTGTATTCTTTTTCCTTAATCAAGATTTTTTTCCTTCTGGGTTTTCATGACAAGGTTTTGATGAGGCCACCAACTTAAAAAAAGTTATAAAGAGAATTGCTTAAAGAGATATTCAAAGACATTATTTGAAACCAACATATTTGTTGTTTTCAAAAAGGATGGTCGATATACGGGTTCTTCTTGAAGGCCAACATTATGTAACTAGTCTTGCCGTACATCTATGGGTGCACATCATCAGGGGGAGAACATCAATATTGTGTAATGGTGTGTGTTGTACTCTTTTTCATTTTCTTCGTTTGTCCCAATTGGTTTTCTTAGCAACGTTTTAATGAGGCAATATTCATGCATCAAACGCCTAATATGATTTGTACCAATTTTTTTTCTTTATTTAGGTTTCGTCTCTTTAGGGTTTCCTTGACAAGTTTTTAAAGAGACAATATTATAATAGAGTGGTGTCATCCAAGGGGAGGGTTGTAAATTAATTATTTGGTGATTTTCCACCACTCTCACACCCCTTTTACATCACCACCTTATCATCTCCCCTTCCACCTCTTCACATCCTCCACTTCTTGGTAACCCCCACAATTAGTGTAATAACTTTGATTTAATACCCTAATTATGAGAATGCATAACATTACTTCTTAATGTTAATGTTACCTTTATTATCCTCTTTTATATTATCCTCTTTTATATTAGCCTATAAATTGAGGCGCATTTCTTTATAATGGACTAGTGGATTGCCCGTGCCATAATGGCACGGGGCGGAAGGGCGGCAGTGCCGATGATCTAATGGTGTATATGGATTGTATCCACCAGTTTGCGATGAATATCTTTCATAGCAGATAGCTTTGTTTATTTTGGATTTAATTGGTTCTATTGATTTCAAGTAACATTTCAATACATTGTATGTTGTCTTTATAAAAATTGCACCAAGGCAGACATAATGGCACAGACATGGTATTTTTGTTCTAATGTATCCTGGACTCCTGGTGCTCAAATTCTATCACAATAATGAGCCAGTAGATAAATGAATTGCCCAACGATTTCCCGCAATAAAGCAATGGTTTCATAAACCTGTATTACCCCGCTCAGAAAGAGAAAATACACTGAACATGACACTGTTGATTAATTTTTCAACTATCATGGGAAAACCAAACGACACCTAGGACATTGGAACAGCAGGAACAAAAAAAAACCCGTGAAATATAAGTTTAAAACAACAAACTCTAGGACTCGGATATCTTAAGGTACTGGATAGGCCGTACCGTCAGCCTAGTTCTTCCACTGATTCAGTCAGTTGATATTCTGGTATCATTTCCAGTTCCAGTCCAGTTCTTCCTTTTGATGGACCTTCCTGGACTACGATGCTAGAATCACTTCCTCTATACTGGTTCTATGCTCCACTTTCTGCAATATAGTTATAAATTAAACGCGTGATTGATGAGGCAAATGGTAAAAAAAAGGGAGGAGAATTAGGAAAGGAAAAACTTTGTAAGCATAGAGATGTTGTTTTCATGGAAAAGTAAACACGATGTTATCTCTTATACTTAGGTATAAATCTTTTGCCAATTCATGTTAGCCCTACTCGTATCTAAAGTTTCTGCCATCTGCATCAAGCAACACCGATGAAATTTCGGTCATATTACATGGCCAAGACTACATAATTGACTGTCAGTGGCACACAAACAATCATTTCAATTTTACTATACATATTTTGCGTCAAACATTGAACACAGACCCTTATGCTAATCAATACTGATTAAACCAAGTCAATTTGTATTCACCAATGAACAACTCTACGTTGGTGCATAATGCAAGACATTCACTAACCTTTATCTTATGCTATTGTTAAGCAGAATCATGTGCATAAAGTTACAAAGAGTACAAAGTTAGAACCCAGGACATAAACCAATCAACATCTAAAGTTACATATTACATGCAAGTATCCACTGAAGATCCATTGAGTGCCAAGACAACATGTCAAATAATTTAGTTACAAAGAGTACGCAGGGAAAAAAACATCTCAGGTCATTATGTGCAAACTAAAGTGTATGCAAGTGTTAAGACATCGTGTCAGATATGGTTAATCACAACCAAAACATTTGACCAGCATCTGGCATTAGTATGTCTAACTATACACTAAAGTTTGTGCAAGTGTTGAGACATGTCAGATATGTTCCGTCCGAACTGTGATCAACCATTGGAATTTGTTGGGTCACATGCATCATGCATAACCCACAATATCAAAAAACAATAAACCTACATAGTTATTCAATATAGATCCATCGATCGTACTTGAGTCACAAAAGAAATTATGCATGCCCTGTTACCACTCGTCATCCCTGATAGGTGGTGGAATAACACCCTTCCCAAAGGAACCGTATGTGACATTCTCAAATCATGGCTCCATCCCGGAATCAGGACCTAAGTACTCCACTTTTCAAGTGTGAAAAAGAGAGAAATTGGAAGACTTAAGATCATCTCCTGTTACAACAAAAACCACCTAATTGTCTCTTAGCTATTCTGCATCAACAACCCCAATTTAATGTTTCAATCTTATGTGGCAGAAGTCAGGAAATTGGACAAACACTCAGACACAGATAGGGAAATAAGAATGAGCACAATAAACCTGAAGGTTCAGGAAATTCAGCAAACACACAAAGTACATAGGAATTTTCTTCTAGACAGCATACCATACTCTTGGATGGGAATCCTTAAAGCTTACCCAAATATCGAAAACCTAACTATGACATATTGATTATAAACTTTCACCAATTGAAACAGTAAAACACCCAATTACATAGAAACCAATTATATCTAAAATCTAAATGAAAAACAGAACCAATGTAAAAAAAAAAAAAAACTTACAGAGATGTAGAGCAAAAATCTTTTTTCCTCCGGATGTTGCGTTCAGTTGGATTAAAGTTCATAATCCAATCAATCCAATTTAAATCAACTAATCCAATTTATAATTTGCCCAAGGAAGAGAACGAAGTTGGTGATGGTGCTGGTGGTTCGATTTATTCACCCTATTTCGAATTTAGGGTTACAGGTTAGATGATGATTGAATATTCAATCAAATCAAAACTCTGAACTCTAAATTCGAAATATAGAGTGCGAAACCCGATCTAGCACGATCGATAAAGGTGATGAAGATGAAAGAAGAGATTTGGATGGAGAGATTTGTTTTGATGAAAGAGAGAATTGTTTTTCTGAAATGAAAGTGAAGAACACAGGAGGAGAGAAGACTACGTATCTGCCCCTGGTATCTATGAAATTCCCCAAAATCCATGAAAACGCAGGCTAAACTCAAAAACACGGAAGGGCAATCTTGGCCAGTGAAAAAGTAACCACAATTTCTTGGGACACCAAACAAATCATTTTGTGTTATATTATAGATACCAATATCTAGGAATGAGAAATTTCTCTTCTTTTCTTTGTATTTCTTTCGTGCAACAGTTCATCTTTCGATTTAGTTTATAACATTTAGAGCATCTTTATTTGTTTAATTTTGCCAATCAAACATAAAATCAATCCCATTCGACTTTAGGGAAAGAGTGCTGGGCTGAATTAGTAAAAAACTCTGTTTCTGTGGCTGCCCCTTTCAACGGGACGTTTCCTCATTTCCATCTACCAAGAAGAGAGAGAGAGAGATTGTTGTAATGATCAGGAGAGCGAGAGAAATCAAAAATAGACGAAAGTGATGGAAGGTTCAGAAAGTTCAGCTAAAGATGACGGAGGAGGATTGAAAGGAAAATCATGCAAAGGTTGTCTATATTACTCTTCCATTCTCAAATCCAAATCTCGAAACCCTTTATGTCTTGGCATCACTGGAGCTCTTCAACAAGGTATATCTCTCATTTTGAACACTAACAATCTATATTTTTCATCAAGATCTAATATTTACGTATTAATTGTTGCAAATTGTTTTTCATTTAAAAGTCGTAATTTTGATCTATAATTTCATATACAAAATTTAATTTATTGTGATTCATTATATAGATTTGGCTTTTCTGAGGGTTTCAGAAGAGTGTGATCCTAGTAGGTTGCTGATAATATTTTCATACCCTTAGCACGAAAGCAGCATACCATCCCAAGCGAGTTAACATGCGTTTCATAGTTGCTGAGTTGTATGTATTCTGATGTATCAGTAGACGGTTTTAGTTCAACTCAATAAGAGTTTTAGTATGATTAGTTTTTTAACGAAGTTAGGAATCTTGTACAAGTAAGAGTTTCTTACTTCGATTTCTAGTATGATTAATAAGATTAGAAAGTTACAGGCAAAAAAAAAAAAAAAAAAAATTCTGCTAGATTAGGAATTTGTTCATTTTCTCTGTATATAATAAGCTTAACAGAATATAATCGACATGGATCGAGAATTGCTGAAGACAATGCCGGAACCACCTAAGAATAATGAGGTTGAAGTTGAATGCTGTGGTGTTAGGGTTGCTTATTTTGGAGAGTGCAATGGGCATCTGCATCTTATTTTATTTGATGGTTATTATTCCTGCTAGTCTCGATGTCTTAGCAATGGAGAAAGATTACGGAGGATGGAAAGTAAAATACCACGTCAATTTAGAACCTTTTTGCGGGAATGTTCAAATTATGGATTTATCAAGTGTTGTTTGCCGGTGATAATAGTGATGATGAAGACAAGTCCGCAACATCAAGAGATTGGTGATACAGATAGGAGAAAACAGCATCTTTTATGATCTCAAGGAAATGTCATCTATGGAAGTTGAAGATTTACGATTGAAAGCAGCTGGTTTTGATTGTTGTTTAGCATATCTATTCATCGAGTCACTTGCTTGTGTATAATTTCTTAGTTCAATTAATAGTATCTCGTTGTCTTTTTCTTTTCTTAATTTTTTGATTATGTTAAATTAGTAGTGTTTGGAGAGCATGATGTTGTGGGCTTGTGGCATTTACCTATCTGATAGCAATATTTGCTGCAAATCGATTTGGGTACCTTTAAGTTTGCTTATCTAGTAATGATGTGTTTTTAATTTAACCTATTACAAACTATCTGACCTTTAAAATGTATCACCAGTACCTGAGTCAACAGTTGGAGGTTCTGATACAGACGCTTCTAAAGATGCTCGAAATCTTACAGAATTCAAGTATGCTTGTGTTGGTTATTCAGTGCATTCACACAGCAAGGATCACTCAGCTGGCTCGAAAGATAAACGAGCAGAATTGCCTTTCTGTGTTGGTGTTGAGGTTATTTTCTGAAAACTAACATATGCTTAAAGTTTTCATGGTTCACCATTTAGGCGTCTGAGCAAGGGGGTTGTATAACTATATGTGTTGCATTTAAGCTTGCTCTTCAATGAGAATCCCATGTATTTCATTGTTTCCACTATCCCACTTCAAGTGTTTACATTCTTATCTTCCTCTTTAGATTTCTATTAGGTTCTTCTCTTACTAGAACAATACTTGTTGCAGCTTTTGCTGGATAAAAAACCTGCAGCTGCTGAGCAAGTTTCTGGCCATGTTCACAACAAAGAAGGTAGTGAAAACTATCTGGACTTTTTCTATGGAAGATGTTTCTTGCATTGTATTACTTGAATTTCTTCTTTCTTCTACTTTAGTTGCTGTGCTATATGGTTGAATAGTTATCTTTTCGTCACCTCTTCCTTTTTTTAAAAAGGTCCACCATGGTTTCTAACACGTTCACTTAAATGCGGATCCAAGTCTTCATTTTAGTTTACCTCGATGAATTATTTTGTTCCAATGCCCTGCATGGTTTGTGCAGAAAAAGTTCCCCATGAATAAGCATTCACCCACTTCATCTGTAAGTGAAAGTTTACTTGGGCACTTACATCAGAGAAGAAATTCCTCCTAGTTAATATTCTTAGCCTGTATTTTTGGACACTGGCCATTGGAAACTTTGTTTTCTCAAAGCTTTAGAGCTAATATAAGTTTGAGCCTTTAACTAAAACTAGAAAGATAACATAATTTTAGTTTTCTGCAAAAAACTTTTGTGAGCAAGGCTAGAGCAGCCATAGAACGCAAGTGTCAAAGTGGAATAACTTTAACTGAAATCGACAGGCTTGAATACCTAATCCGCTAACTTCAAAACCGCCTTTCTTTCTAGCTTAATGTGGCAAAATACACTTAGCTTGGATTTCTTTGATATGCGCGGAGAAGTATATCTGGATGTTTTGATGTGATTAAAATTTATAAGTCATTGTTTATTTGTTGTTCTATGGTATAAATGATCCAAAAAAAATTTGTTTGCGGAATATTTTCTAAACGCAACCTCATAACTTGGAACCACTCTTCTTCTGATCTTACTTTTTCTTGAAGATGATCATGGTCTTCCTCAGCCACGGGCATACAAGCCAGTGAAACCACCACATTCAACAGCTGAAGAATTATTAGGCAGGCAAGATCTCAACTTAAATGTTTTATTGCTTACTATGCACAATAATGTCGGATTCTTAGCCGGCAGTATGTGCCTACATCATTCATTTTCATGACTCTGATTGCAACATGTGGCTCACATGAGATTAAAACTGACTGCGGTGAGGATGTTCTCCTCGCCATGTGAAACCTATTTTTACAAGTTACCAGGCGTACATGGAGCAGTACGCCGGTACTTACTTTCTTTGTCTCTTGGTCCTGTACTGGATCATACTAAGAAAACATGTAATTTGCAGGTTTGCTCGAAATGCAGGTCTGGTTGCTTCAGGAGTGGCAAAGAACTTGCATAAAGCGATGGACTACGTCAAGGACAGTTTCGATGACATGCTATATCCGTACCGAAGGCCTCCCAAGTAAAAACATGGAAGCCACCAGTATTGTATACAAGTAGATCACATAATAATGAAGTTCGTTGTGGGCATGTTTGAATCTAAGTCTCACAGTTTCCATATGTATGGCCTCTGTCCTTTTTGACCTTGAAACTTTATAGTGGTTTTTTTTTTCTTCCTGGAATAAGGAAATAACAACCCCTGTTTCAAAAGGGAAACATGTGTTCTCAAATGGTTAAAAAAAAATTGTGTTCTTAAATCACTATTTCTTAGTCATTTTCCTATGACTGATAATTCTAGATTTCTCGAAAATACCATACGGATGTCAGTAAAAAGATCTTTGTCTTTTCTTGAATTTGGTACGTTATTCACGAGTAATGTTTGAGTTGTAGTCGTCCGACCAAGGAATCACATCCTGATATTCACAGTGAGACCCATCCTGATATTCACAGTGAGACCCATCTGGCCATGGCAGTTTTTTCTCTACGTATGTGTTCCATCAGCATTTCGTGTTAAGATATCAGAAAATCTTCACAGTTTGAAGGAAACAAACGTTTTAAGTTCACATGTCTCTCTTTAGAAAAGTGAAGCATGAACAGCAGTAGTTACAGACACTAAAGTTTATTCCAAATCAAACTCTGTTTCCTTTCCTTATTGTTTCATTCTTAAAAATGACTACTTATAAACAAGAATACAATCTGACTTTGCATATTTATTTAAAGACGCTGGCTTGGGGTTACCACAAGATGGACTGCTCTAGGTGCAGTGAGTCCAGACTAGAGCTGGCAACCGGGCGGGTCGGGGCTCGCCCGCAGCGGGTTCTACGGGTTCGGGTTAATACGGGTCGAAACCGCGGGTGGAAATTCTTCACGGGTTGTTGTTTCTTCAACCCGTACCCGTAACGGGCTAAACTTGCGGGTTCACGGGTTAGCCCGTCCGTTTACCAGCTCTGAGTTATCTGACAGAGGTTACACTGATTTTTGGTCTATTTAAAGACCCTTCTCTGCAAGACTGCAACCTAACATTGATCTAGCTCATTTGATATTTAGATTCATTTCAATCAACAGATTCACACTCTGGCACTACCAAAATTTAAAAATTTAATGAAACAAAATGAATCAATGATCAAGAAAATTGAAAAACTTAACAACAGTTTAATAGTTCATTAGTTTGGCGGTGGCAATGTTGTATCTTAAAAGGAACACACAACACAATTACACTTGCACATTTCAACAAAGAAAAATACCCTTTGAGAATCGAGACCGTAGTAACTAGTAATACCATACCATAGTTCCTGCACAAAATATATATTGTGGTTAAACCAAAAACTGATAACTTTCCAAAAAAACATCTCCAATCTCTCTTCTATAATTAATTTGGAGACACCGTGTGATAACTGTCTGTCCAAAAAACAATCTGTCCAAAAAACATTCTCATTTTCCATGTCTATATTTGAGTTGCTCCAACTAATCATAATGAATCTGTCATTTCAAGCAAAAATAAATCAAACAAAAGAAAAGAAACAAATCAAAACATGGAATTTGCATATTTACCTTGCTTTATATTGAAGAAGTATGCAACTACGCATACTAATTAGACGCATAAGAACTTACTTTGCCATCCTCCCCTGCCTCATCCTCCACTGCACCAACTTCAAATCCTAATACATCTTCTCCAATAATCTCATTTTCCTCATCCAAATCTGCTTTTCCTACATGGATAAAAACAATCAAAGTTAATATGAAATTCAGACATTCAACTAACCACGAAAAATAGATCAAAAAAATAGATCAAAGTAGAGGGACAAGGTTTCGTCACAAAATCAAAAGCCAACTGTAAGAACATGAAAAAGATCCTAATTCAACTATAAGAACATCATGATAACACACTAACCACGAATGTAAGTAAAGTATGAAAAGCTATTCAAGATTCTAAAACCATAGAAAATATTAAATTAAAACCAATCTTTGATCGAGATGTTATACCTGAAGATTTTTGAGAAATTACTGCACTTGGAGGTCTTCTACACAATTTACCAACCAAGAAACCTTAACAGAGAAATTGAAGAAAGGATGCACAATCTATCAAGAAATTAACCTCTAACAATTCAAATAGAATCAAAGTGATGGAGAAATGCAAATTACCTGAAGATTAATCTGCACCCGAAGGACTTCTACATTAAAAAAAAAAGACACAAAAATTAAATTCAAACCCTAACATCCAAAAAATTGAAAACAAAACAAAAAGAAATTAACTTTCGAAAACCATAACATTACCTGATGAGAATTGAAATCAAAAATAGGGTTTTGACTTTTGAAGAAAGGGGATTTTGAAGATACGAAGAGAAATAGGGTTTGAGAAAAGGGGTTTATAGATATAGAATACGAAGAGAAATAGGGGTTTATAGATATAGATCAAGATCGAAGACCTAGAAAGCAGACGGAGAAGACGAAAGAATTGTGTTTGTGAACTGAGGTTGCCGCTGCGGACGGAGAAGACGAAATAATTAGGGTTTTTTCTGTTTTTATACCCATGGCAGGAGAGGAGACACGTATAGTAAATAGGAGGGACACGCGGCAGAAGTGAATGTGCGGGTTAACGGGTTAACCCGTTGTTTTACGGTCCGGTCCGGGTTAACCCGTTTCTTGACGGACCACCATTTCTCCAACCCGAACCCGGCTTGTTTAGAAACCAGCCGAGCCGGGTTCGGGTTTTCACAGGCCGGGCACGGATAAACCCGCGGGTTTCAGCTCGGTTGCCAGCTCTAGTCCAGACACATCCATCTCACTATGTTTCATTCCATTAGGTAACTCGCATGAAAACAATGAACCAAATGAGCTACGGCAGATTTCAGTGCATAAAGTCCGAGTTGCATACGGGGGCATGATTGTTGACCGGATCCAAATGAAAGAAACTCAAAATTATTACCCTTCAAATCAGCTTCCCCTTCTTTACAAAATCTTGATGGATTATATGTTTCTGCATCTTCCCATGAATTCAGGTCTCTCCCGACTGCTCATACATTTATCATAACTCGAGAACCCATCATGATCTTGTACCCATCAATCTCTGCATATTCGGATGTTTCATGGAAGAGTAACGGTATTGGTGGGTGTAGTCGAAGTGTCTCTCTAACAGCAAATTTTACATATGTCAATACCAACGATTCTAGTTCCTGTTGGACTTTTGATAGATCTTGTGGGCATTTCATTAGCTCAGCCATGGTCCACTCAATTGCACATGCAACTATTTCTATACCACCAAACATGACATCCTGCAGAGAATCATAACATCCAATTAACTAAGTAAATCAATTTTTTTTAAAGAATTACATGCCAAGAAAAAAGGTTTCACATATAAATATGCATTATACTTCCGATATCACTGTAATTTAATAGTTGTCAGGAGTTTGAAGTCGGTGAACAAGACTCAGATCTTCTGTTATGAAGATCGGAGGAAAGGGAGTCTTTATTTAGACAAAGCAAAAGAAGAAGATGTGACTCAGACACACTAAACACACCTGAGTCTTCCCCTTAACTAAACATAGACACACAATCCATTAACAGAATTAACTATCACTGTCACTCGCTATTACAAGACTTATTGACTTGTTCACTGGAACAATGACATTAAGCTTGAGACATAGATCTAAAAATCTAGAAGCAGTTAATGCGTTGGTTAACGTATCAGCAGTTTGATCCTTAGTTAATATTTGTCTTACTTGAAGTGCGGCAGTCACCAACCCTCCGACAAAATGAAATGCAATTTCAACATGCTTCATTCGATAATGGAAAATGGGGTTTGCTGAATGATAAGTGGACCCATATTATCACACCAAAGCAAAGGAACTGACGAGGGTGAAAAATGCAATACCTGTAGCAGAGATTGAACCCAAACAATTTCAGAAATAGCCTCTGCCACTGCCCTGTATTCAGCTTCATTGCTAGACCTGGAGACTGATTTTTTTTTCCTTCCTAGAACACCAAGAAATCAGATTAGGACCCATATAGAGAGTCATTCCACTAGTAGATCTTTTATCAGTGAGATCACCAGCCCAACCAGCATAAAAAAACACCTGAAGGGGCAAACATAGATTTTTCGAATTGTAAACCATGAGATAAGGTCCCATTCAGATATCTAAGAATCTATAATATAACAGAAAATGATTTGTTTGGTGTCTACCAATTTTTGGTCCGGACCCCCCTAAGTTACCAAATTATCCCTCTGATTTCTATTTCTTAGAGATATTTGCGTAAATATTCACAAAACAAGGGGCAAAACGAGACCAAGGTTCGAAAAACGGGTCACGGCCCAGGTCACCGGTACTAGGCGTGACCGTTATAACGTGTTTTGACGGGTGTGAGCACGTTTTGGGTCAAAAACGCGTTATATAGGAATAAAACGCGTTTTTTTTGACGTTTTTTTTAAATAACGGGTGTGATAACGATTAAATAAGAAAAATAAATAATTTGTGATCTGAATTTCCTATGTAACGGTAATTATAGCTGTGAAAACGGTTACAACGGGTCTAAATAACGTTGTTACTACGTTTTTTCATTTTTTTTTGGTTTAATTTATTTATTTATTTATTTATGGGTTTTTAACATACAAATTTATGGATATCTAGTAAAATTCACAACCCTAAGTCTATGACTTATAACAATGCATTGTAGTTATCGTCTACCGACAATATTTATACACGGATACTATCACTATCCACTTGATATGTTCAAGTTGTCACTCGAATAGTTCAATGCATTCCACAATATTTCAATAATGCATATTCGGATTCAAAAGCAGTCAAAACTTTGTTGTCAAATAATACTCCTAGGCTCTTAGCTACTTGCTACAAGACTAACCAACAAGGAATGCAACAGGAAGAGAGTCAGAGACTAGCTAGAGAAAAAGAGAGTGAGAGAGGGAAGTCAGGGAGTCGATTTATCTTTTTCTTTTGCATTTGGAGGTCTGTACAGTATATGCTACATGTGGTCTGTACTTTAGAGTTCAGACTCAAAAGTTAAAGAAATAAAAAAAAAAAAAAAGTAAAAAGAGTAGTTGGTTTCATGATCAAAGACATAGCTAACCTGTGCTTATATACACATGCAACGAGATTCCAAATGTTTCAAGAATATTTCGATTTGCTAGCTATTATGTCTTCTTGCCCAAAGGAATGCTTTAAAAGGACAAGAAGAGAATTGAAATGAAATCAATACCTCTGGTTCTCTGGTTCATGCATAATGGAAGGATCAACATCTGCAAAACGAGATGTTTTTCATGCATATTGTACTGTAATGAGTGATGGTAAAAAGTTGAAGTGTAATTTTTGTGAAAAAGAAGTGTCTGCGGGAATTTCGCGTTTCAAAATGCATTTGGCACAACAAAGAGGTACAATTACTCCCTGCATGCATGTGCCACCTGAGATTAAAAATTTAGCAAAAGTATGGGTGCAAGACAGAAACAAAGAAAAACGGCAACGAGTACCAGAAACTGAATATGAAGATACAGAAATTCAAGATATGTATGAAAATGAACCGTGGAACCCTGTGCATGATATAGATGAAGAAGAACAAGCGCCGGTAACACAAAACAAAATGGGCGGGTTATCGAAGTTGAAGAACCTTTTTGGACGAAAAAGTAAGAATACTAATGCCGGAGAAGGTACATCACAGCGTCCACATGCCTCTATGGACATACCTAGTTCTTCAATGCGTACACCACACCAAGCACCTAGGATGTCTGTAGATATGGGAGGACAATATAATACTAATAGGGATTCTCAACCTAGCATGGCGAATTTTGGGAGAAGTAAAACATGCCGGGAAAAAGTTGATTCTTTTGTTGGACGTTTTTTCTATGCTAATGATATTCCCTTCAATGTGGCCAACTCAACTCAGTACCACGAGGCATTCAATGCAGTTGCAAATTTCGGAAAATCATACAGAGCTCCGTCTTCCTATAAGTTGTCGAACCCATTATTAAGGCAGGAAAAACAAAGGATTCAGAAGGATGTGGTGTCGGTCCAACGAAATTATTGCAGAGAGTATGGGTGTACACTCATGTCAGATGGTTGGAAAAACAAAAATAACCATACGATTGTAAACTTCTTAGTTTACAGTGGTCATGGGACATCATTTTTGAAAAGGGTTGACATCGAGCATAATCGGTTGACAGCAGAATATTTGATGAGTTTGTTCAGACCGGTTATAGAAGATATTGGTCCGAAAAATATTGTTCAAATAGTAACTGATCAAGGATCCCAATTCAAAGCCGCAGGTAACTATTACAACTTAATTTAATTACAGTTGTTTATTTTTATATATTATTAATTCATTTCTCATTTTGTTTTAATAGGTATGAGATTGGCCATAGAGTATGGTACATTTTTTTGGGTACCTTGTGCAGCTCATGTGTTGGATTTAATTTTGGAAGATACTGAAAAATTCCCCTTTGTTAAAGGTGTGATTTCAGAAGCTAGAAGAATCAGTAAATTTATTTATAATCATGGTTGGGTTCTTGCTAGATTCAGACAACATTCTGGGGGACGCAATCTATTGCGCCCTGGCTTAACAAGGTTTGCGATAAATTTTATCGCAATCAAAAGTATCATTGATCAACGTAATGCAATCGAGAGTCTTTTTGTAGACCAAGAATTTGTGAACTCGCCAGAAGGAAAAACTCGTACGGCTAAAGATGTGAAAAACATTATTTTGAATGAGATGTTTTGGCACACATGCCAAAATGCATGCATGATGGTTGGTCCTTTATTGAAAATGATCCGTTTCTTGGATTCAGATAAACCTACCATGGGTTATTTGTTTCATGCACTTGCTACATGTGTGGAAACTATAGAAAGGGGTTTGGGTAAAACTCGAAATAATTCTATTGTAGGTGTGATTAACCGACGATGGAAAGATCAGTTGAGTTCTCCTCTTCATGTTGCAACGCATTTTCTGAATCCATATTATATCTACAACCCAGCAGCCAATCTCACCAACAATGAAATTTCTCAGCCCCAAATTTGTCTCAGTGAAGTTATATCAAAAATGATTAGTAGCCCTCAAGAACAAGCGACATGCATGCTAGAGGTGTGAATTTTTATTAACAATTAATTTCATAATTATATGAATTTCTATTCACAGTTTTTGATATTTTTAGGCGGGAAGAATGCAAATGATGCAAGGCCAATTTGCATCACCATCAGCAAGATTGGCTGCTCTGCAAGGTGATCCTGTAAGCTGGTGGTTGTCATACGGTGCTCAGTTTCTATCACTCCAGAGGATCGCGGTAAAGATACTAAGCCAGACAAACACATCGTCTGGATCCGAGAGGAATTGGAGTGTGTTTGAAAGAATTCACACCAAACTACGCAACCGTTTAGTTTCGTCAAGAATAAACGATTTGGTATATGTTCAGTACAATTTAAGATTGGAGCAGCAAAGAGTTCAAGGTAAAGCAAAGCGACATAACATCGATGTCCACGATGTTCATAGCCTGCTGACAGATGAAAATATGCTTGATTGGATAGCAGGGGATGATGAAACACTAGTTTTACCTCAGGAAGAACATTGGTTAAATGAATTGGAAGAGGAGGCAGCTAATAATCCAGAGCCTCTCCCTCCACCATACGAATGGCATGATCCAGAAGTTGAAATCTCATATCAAAGGTTGCCAGTGAGTAACTTTGTTTATGACTTTGGTAACCTAACATTTGGAGACAATACACAAGGTCATGAAAATGAAAATCCCATATACAATTCTCATTACACTGAAGATCGTCCAGAAGAAGATACCCGAGGAATTAATGAAGAGTATAATTCCAATATTAATATCAATAATGAAGTAGATAATCGTAATGATAATGAGGAAGAAGACTATGGTTATGAAGATGACGATACTGTTTATTACGACAGCCAAATGCATTACGCGAACCAATATGAGGCGGAGGAAGAGGAGGAATCAACTGAGAATCGTCGAGAAAACAGAAAATACTTGAATAAGTCGGAAAAAAATGCCGGTACAAGTTGGTTTGTCTAAGTTTAAAATTTCAAGCACTACTGTCAGTAGGTTACTTATTGTAAGTTTATAAAATTTGAAGTGTTTAATGTTATTTATGAAATTTTAGTTGTAAGTTTGAAATTAAAAATTGTATAAGAATTTCTCCAACTCAAATTTTTTTTCCTTAAAAACGGGTTTAACCGGTATGAAAACGGAAAATACGGTGTAAAAATCGTGTGTTAAAATGTTATTTAGAAGAAAAAAACTGAAATATTAATTTTAGAAAAACGGTAATCACAGGTGTGAAAACGGTTATAACGGGTCTAAATAACGCCATTTTTTTCTATTTATCGGTGTTATTTAGGTAAGCGTGTTGGTGAGCCTTACGGGCACGGTATATGGGCGTGAGCGTTATAACGGACGTTTTTTCGGAAAAACGGCCGTTTTTCAAACCTTGAAAGAGACTACAGGATAGAAAGAATGACCCGAATATCCCTCCGTGTTTTTAAGGATCTTGCCAGGGCCTTCCTAAAAAACGTAAAGTTAAGAAGGATAGATTTGTAAAACAAAATTTTCTTTCAACTGAGAGAGACTCATTCACTCAACGTGTTGCCATCTCCTCCCCCAAACCTTCACCACTACCACTACCGTAATAACGAGCAACACCGTCACCAAATTATACACCAGCCAAAATTTTGCCCCGGAATCTTCGAACGAAACTTCAAAATTAAAATTCTGTTTTCCCTCACCACCTTTGCTACTCTCTTCCTTCACCACCACCTCTGCCGTAACCAGCACCACCATCACCATTACCGGCACCACCACCACCAAATCATAAGCAGCAGCACCACCAAATCATCATGCACAAACCACAATCAAAATTCTTCCACAGTTGAGTCTGAAATCTATTCTCCTTCGACAACCTCCTCTACCGTTTATTTTCGACTGTCACTGGCACCACCGCCATATTTTTCATATTCAATTTTTGGATCCAATTCCAATAAAATAAAGCTAATCAAAGTTATTTCTTCTTTAATTTCTATCACATACGATTACAAACAACAGTGTAAGGTTCCAATTCTTGAAAACAGATCACTTATTTTTCCAAATTCAAAAAAAATTGTTTCTCAATTTGAAAATGATAAATTAACCTATTAAGATAATCACAGAATTTAAGTCAGCTTCTTGCATAAAAATAACGAAAAGTCTTAATTTCTTTGATTGTGGCTTCACACATGATTCGAAGAAATTCAGAACTGGTAATTTGTAGGAGTAGAAGTTTGGTTAAGAAGGATAAATCGGTCCTTACAAACTTTGGCAGTGGAATAGTTGGATGAAGAAAAAATAGAATCGATGGATGAAGTGCAATTCTTTTGTGGGTTTTAATTAGACTTTGATTTAGGAAATAAGTTCATGAAAAAAAAAAGTTCCATGGAGTTGCAACTTGCAAGCACAGGGGACAGCTAAAGTTTGCAGAGAAGAACTTTAAATTTATGCGCATAAAACAAAGTGATTTTCAAAGTACCAGATCACCCTTATCATGTGATCCCTAATTAGTAATTCGGGGTACCGGGACAAGTTCGGGACGGCATACATTCGGAAATTATACAGATTCGGATAGGTCGGATTCGGTCAAAAAGTCGGTCAACGGTTCGTTGTTCGGTAGGTAGTTCGGAACGGCTTACATACGTGTATAATTCGTTTTAGAAATGTGAGTTCGGTACTCAAATTTCGGCTTGCGTTCATAATAAATTGATAAGTATTATGACCTTACATGACTAATTTATATATCGATTACGTCATCCTGCGGTGAAATATATATATATGATATGACTTATTAGTTGAAAAAAGAACATTTTAGCATGGTTGTGTAACAAGCATGTCGACTGCTAAACAAAAACCAGCATAAAAACAATGGTTAGTTGGATAAAAGACACAAATTCTAATAACATATCGTTAAGTATAATATATACACAAAATATGTCCAAAAAATAACACACAGAACAGTGGTTGAGCGTCGGACTTGGGTGCTGGAGGTCTCTCTTTCGAACCCCATCTAATTCAGTTTTTGGAATTTATAACTAAGCCATCCGAATTTCAAGTCGGAACTATTTGCGATACCGAATTATTCGCGGCTAATTCGGCCGCTCCATAAAATCCGCGTACTATGTTCGGGGTTTCATTAATTCAGCCGTTTGGTTCGGATTCCTTCGGTTCGCTAATTACTAACTAGGATGTGGACGTCTGTTCCCAACATAAGCACGTGTCCATACATATTACTCTGTGCCATTACGGTGAATATCAACCCATAGGCCATACACCAGCACCCCTTCCACCCCGTGCCATTATGGCACGGGAAATCCACTACTCCTCTTTACTAAAAAAGAATGCATAGTGGTGGGGTTTCAAAGTTGTTGTACTAGTATTTGTGAAAGCGGATTTTTGGATATTTTTTTTTAATAAATAAAAATAGCGAACTAAATTAAAAAGATGTTGTGAAAATTATGGAGAGAATAAGACTAGGATTTCACCATGGTTGATATTAGTGATTTAATAAAACAATAATTATGCAACTCAACATTCAGATTGATTCTAATAGTATTGCCTAGACATGTAGATTTCCAAAAGAATAGATGTTAATCCAAGCATAGAATATCAAAACCCTAAAGCAAGCATATTCTATCAAGAGCATATAAACAATTTTTAGTTCAATGCAAAAATCATAATAGAGTTGTTATAATTAATTAATAAAAATATATCACTTTTACCGAAACAACGGCTTCTTCCATAGCCCCAAGGATTGGGTTTAGCTCTGCATATTGGAAACACACTCAGAATAATTTTTCATTGCTCAAAAGTGTTTACAAGTGATGAAATGGGAGAAAATAATGATTAAACCGGGTTTGCTCTAAACGATCCCCAAACTCTCCATCCCCTCACTGATACCCAAGACACTCTTATTTATACTGTGAAGTCAATCTTAGGTCGACAATCATCTCAATTACTCCAAAAGATCTTTGCAGTTAATGAAAGTATTTCACGGGAATATTTCCTCTCCATTTTCACACGTCTTCTGAGTTGTATGGTATATCCAAATCTTCTCATTTAAAAGAGTCAAATAATGAAGAGAATATCTTCAATTAATTCCGTGAATAATTCCTTCCCTGTTTTCGAAAATATCCAAAAGTATACGATTTCCTTCCATTCAAGACACGTACAAAATCTTATTATCATGGTAAGAAGATAATCATGTCTTAAAGACACAAATATCCCCATAATATCATGACCAGAATCTCACACAGTTGAGATTTATTTTCCCGCCAAATATCTTTCCCGTGAAGAAGAAGAAGATGGGTGCCGCTTATCCGGTCCTGTGGTGCGAATAGTAGATTCCATGAGGGGTATCTCTGATCAGCTGCTTGGGTGCAAATATCCTTTGGGTACCCCTTATCATTTGGGCGCCCCTTATCCACAAGTGAGAGTCTGAATAACACGTTCCTTCCGGTGCTTTAGACGACTTTTCGAGCCGATTTTTCCAAGAATGTTTATTTCCAAAAATACCTAAAAACACAAAAAATACCATAATAAATACAGAAAATCGAGTACCAACAATACATGAAATTAAGGACAACGTAGACACAAAAATGTGTCTATCACATAGTCTGACAAACTTTACTGACAGCAAAAGTTATATATGATCTGGTGATGGTCACATATTGCAGAGCACCAGCTGTAATTCTGTAGAGCCGATGATCAGCAAAAGCAGGTGGTGGAGATGTATCATGAGCATTAGCAACAATAATGGATGTCAACACTGTTTTAGCATTAAGCATATTAGTCTTGTCAAGAAGAGTCAGAACATATTGTTTATGACTTAAGTGACCATTATTGTCATACATAGCCTGAATGCCCAAGAAAAAATGAAGGTGACCAGGTATTTAATAACAAAATTTGATCCCAAAGTAGAAATAAGCAGTTGAATAGCTGAGTCAAAACTACCTGTGGCAAGAATGTCATCTACATAGATAGGAACATACAAAGAAGCAGCTGAAGTAACTTTGTAAAACAAGTGTTGATGGTGGATTTTTGACGAAGGTTATATTCTTAAAATCACCTCGGAAAATATGCATCTCTGATCAGCACCGGAATCATAAGAAATCCATGTCTTCACCTTCCGCAAGAGAAGTGAATTGCAGTTCTGCAGCTTCATGAAAGTAATACTCCCTCCGTCCTAATTGACTTTGTCAAAATATTAAGGAAATCCTATAAAATGTCATGACTAACCCTTGACTAGCCCTATTGAATGTTACATTATTATCAAAACTAAAATTACGTAAGAATAAGTAGAAGTTTTATTAGGAATTTTATACATACCCATAAATGTTTTTATATAAAATAGGAATGACAATTAATACAAAGATATTGAATATATATATATGGTGATAATATTTAAGATTTTGAATTAAGTTTATATTAAAAATGATTTTATAATTATTAAAAATAAAGGGTATATTTGATAGTTTAAGGAAAAGTATGTATATAAACAGAGCGGACAGATAAAAATGGACATACCAAAGTAGAAATTAGGACAAATAATTTAGGACAAAAGGAGCAATATATGTTGGCGATATTAGGGTTTCCGAGGCAGAGCTTTTAATATTCCATATATTTCAAGATTAAGCTGAAAGACTCGACGTCTCTTTTGAATTCGGGATTCATCTCTGGTGTCAACTTACATAGAATGATATTCAGAACAAATATGATGCTGATCACATCTTATCTAAATCAATTAAATGCTCTTAGACATATTGCATGCTAGTATAGAGCGACTATTTAATTAAATCTAGTTGCAGTATTCACCGTTTGAATTCTTAGAAAAAAAATACACTTGTTAAACCCTAATATTCACTTACTCTGGATTCATGGTTTTTCTCAGCTGAATTCCATGAAACAGTAATGGATATTTACCTTTCGGACATGTGGACCACCCCCGAGTAAAAGGCATGAGCGTATTTAGTAATAACGCTCAAAGGGCATCCAAAACATGGAAGAACAAGGACATGAAAGTTTGATTAAAGAACGAAAATGAAAAGAGATAAAATAAGATATACACAAACAGGTCTGTTCTAGGACCTCGTTTTCAAATCTAAGCTTCTTTTTTATTTCTTACAAATCTAAGCCAATAGGACGGATTCCATCCAAATCTGTCATCTCAATCAATTTATCGCGTTGACCATCAATTTATCGTCAAAATCTCGTACAGGGAGATCTCATGAGCTGGCTGAGATTACTTAAATGCCCTGTACGCGTATTAGTGGCATAGTATTGTTTCTCACGTGTTTCAACCTGAACTCCTAATCCAAACTCAGGAAATCTCGAAGATTTTTGGACGGCTGTGACTTAATCCAATATACATCGCTACTCTAAAATCCATTCATTCAGTTCTTCTCTTCCATATCTGTTCTTCTTCCGATCTCCGTTCTTCACCAGTCGTTTCTAAAAACAAGAGAGATTAGAACCAGTCAACAAACTCTGGTGATTCGTTCTACCCGATAGAGCAAAAAGAAGATTGATGCTGATTTTTGGTTTTAATTGATGAAATAGAAGATGGGTTTGGTTCAGTGGAGATGAAGAAGAACAATGGATTGAAGATGGAGAAATTTATGGGAATGCGCAGGAATTGAAATTGAGATAGAGTTCGAATTAGAGAAGAAGAAATGAATCTTCTTGTTGTTAGTTGGATGAATCAATTTAGACTTGCTTCTTATTTTCAATGCGAAACCAATGTTAATATGCTCAAAGCACCGATGCTTGATGAGATTATTAATTATGTGCAGTCACTGCAAAGGCAAGTTGAGGTATGTGATTCAACTGCGTAAAAAATGCATAAGTACAAATTGATACATTGTTCTCGCCCCCTACTGTTTGTGACATTGTCGCAACTAGTTATTTGTGAGTCCACTTTTAGGTTTAGCTATTTTGGGTGTCCTGGGATCAACTCTTAATAAAAACAGAAATGTAGTGATGATTGAATCTAATGACGATGCTTTGGAGACAGATGGGGATTTTCCACTATCTTATTTCTTATCAGCACTACATCAAGATTCGTTTCTCTGTCAAGCTGGTGATGCAGTGAAGACATGATACATGGATCATTCAATATGGGTGAAGTGCAAGTTCATATAGCATCTCGGCATTTGATTGAGAAATGATCGATAGTGACCAAGTTAGGGGTTAAATTAGTGAAGTTTTGGGGTTTTATTTCTTAACCAAGTAGCTGCTAATACAACTATTTTGCGATGGAGTTCGGGTCCTCTTCTAACAATAGCAATAGTGGTTATTGGTACTGAATTTAAGGGATTTCTGGTGGTTGTTTACGAGAGATTGAGAAGGGATACTAGCTGCTGCTTCAGTTAATTGGGAGAATGAATGACATGAATTTTGATTGTTTTAGGGTCCTGTTATGCTTGAGAAAATTTGTGTTCTTGTGAATTTAAAATTGCAGGTGCAACTAAGCTGTAAGAGGAGCTTCATACAACCAGTTGAAGGCTACCTCTATACATACTGAAACTGCGCTGCAATTGCTCAGAGAATTGCCTGAAAGAAAAATTATAAAGACTGAAATTCAAGATGAATTGATATGGAGTACTGACTGTGCTTGATAAATGATTGCAGCTGGTGGTGTCTCAATTAGCCACAAATTTAATTTGTATGTGATTGATGATGTTGCTGCAGTATCTGTGAAATGAATTTTGTGAGATATACTAAACAGATGAAGCAGTTGAAGAATGGTTGCTAATGGTGGTGGCGGTCGTATAATCGGTTCTTGAGACATGCATGAAGATGAAAGATATTACTCCATGAATGATGGCTTGGATGTGAACGAAGACCAATCAGCTGAGCCAGACTAGCTGACTGAGTATGATTTGAAAAAAAAAAGGTGATACAGACTTGAATTAGAGTATCAAGGGACTATTATGTCATTTTACTTTCACTTAACGATGATAACTTTCCATCCACCGTTTTTGGTCAGGACTTGCCTAGTTTTGTAAGAAATAAAAAAAGAGGTTTAGTTTTGTGAACCATAAAAAATAGGCCTAGATTTGTAAAATGCCCATAAAATAATAATAAAATAGGAAACTGTGAAGGATGGGTCCACACGGCTAGCCGGCCGGCCATGCCGACGGTTTTGGCTGGCTCGCCCCCTCTTTTTCCTTTTATTTTATTATTATTATTATTATATTATAATAATGACTGCCACTGAAAGCTTTTATTATAAAGCAAATAATGAAGGTTCTTACAATGAGTTCGTTGAAAACCTAGCGACAAGTTGGACTCCAACATCTTTATGAATAGTAGTTCATATTATTATTATTATTATTATTATTATTATTATTCAATATCAAAATCAACATTACAAGGAATGGTGGGCAACCTAGCAACAAGTTGGGCGCCAACACCTTTTTGAATAACGATTCCTAATCGATGAAAAAGAGAATTGCACATTTTGAAATTGGCATCATGTCGTGCCATACAATTCCTAATTCACTTCAGAAAAACAACAAAATCCGTACCAAGCTCACCAAAGGTGGAAAAGGCCAGCACCCCAAAGCCATACCCGAGTGAAGAGCAGACGTCCAAATATTTATTATTCTTGCGACTTATTATTATTATTATTTTCAAAAAGGTGTTGGAGCCCAGCTTGTTGCTAGGTTACCAACCAAAAGCTTTGTATAGTGAAAAGATGTTGGGTTTTTTTTTTGTTATTATTATTATTATTATAAGAGCCACTCAGGACATTTTATTAGCAAGACGACAGTGTGTATATTACAAGTCGGTAGAAGGCAACCGAGCAACAAGCTGACATTTTATTATTATTATTATTATTATTAAAAAAATGCCACTAGGGCTTTTATTAAAACAAAGTATATTATATATGGTTTGTTGAGAACCTAGCAACAAGTTGCGTCCCAAAAAAGTATATTATTATTATTATTACAAAAAAAAATAAAAAATAAAACACACCCCAAGTGCTTTTTATTAAAAAGAAGGAACAACATTACAAGGAATGGCATGCAACCTAGCAACAAGCTGGGGCGCCAACACCTTTTTGAATAACAATCCCTAGTCTATGAAATAGAGCATTTCCTAACTTGAAATTTGCTTCATGTCTAGCCATGCAATTTCTTAATCTCTTAAGAAAAGAAATTGTATCTACTCTGAGCTCACCTAAAGTATAAAAGGCCAATACACCAAAACCATAGCCATGTGAAGAGCATTTTTTTAAGTATTTCTCATTCTTACGAATGATAGCAGCAGAGATAGCATGGCCCGGGGAAAAGTTACGGGTATGAGCACATGTGAAAGGCGAGACACCGGTAACATCCATGCATACATCCTTACATCCTCCCAATTGTAAACCATAATATCTGCAGGCCTGAGATTACTATCATTCTCCGAAAGGAAGCCCAACGAAACTTCCTTCCTAGCTGCGACACTTGCTTTAAACACATGTCAGTCAAGACATCTTTGACCAAGTCACATCGAAATTTCAGCCCGACCTCACTGGTGAAATGGATGGCATGATCACCAAAGACATCCATGGGTCTGTTGTAGCAAGAGAATAAGCTTTTTTTCGCAAAGAAAGGTATTCCCAGACGATACTGCAGGATAGAGATGAACTGCCTAGGTCCAACTGTTTGATTAATCCCATGTATAGGAATTTCCTTAAGAAAGTCCATAACATGTTTTGCACGGTTGCATTGCCATGGTGTATATTCACGCGCTGATAAGGAGACTGCCAACAAGGGCTTTTATTGAATCACAAATAGTATATTCCACCGGATTGATAGTGTTGGGGGCCTAGCAACAAGTTGCGCTCCAACACCTTTTTGGATAGTTATATCCACCCTATTATTATTATTTAGAGTTTTCTCTTTCAAGGACTTCCTCTTTCGATCAAAACTCCTAGTTTCCATATCTTTCCAGATACTGCTTCATGTATCATATAGTTAGCAAATCAAGTGGTCCTGTAACCATTATGAATTTACACCATAAAAAATATTTAAATAATAATATTTTAATATTTAATAGTTGGTCTTTCAACCAAGATTAAGAGTTTCCGTCAAACTCAAATTCTTCATAAAAGGATGAAATAATGCTCGATGGACCATCAGAAAATACCAAATTTCTCAGGATTGGTCCACTGACAGCATGGTGACACGGGCATGCCACCATCATCGGCCCCTTGGCTTGCAGAAGCTGGTCACAAATCCTCCAGTAATTAATGACCTAATTAATCATTCGCAACTAGATCCATTTATCATCGGATGGTCCCACGACCAACAAGGACCGGTTTTACACCCCTTGGTCGGTCCTTCCTCTCTCCATAATTAGGTTTTACTACTTAATGCTTAGTCAGGCACTATTTTAATAATGATTAAACAACAATTAATCATCCTTTCTCCAACTACTCTGCAAAGGACTTTGGTGAATGCTTAGTTGCGCACATACACTACATGGTAGGTTCATCACCTCATGTAACATGTCCCTCTATCGTCCATTGGTTAATTCTCAGTTAATCGCCCATTGATCAAAATTAAAGTTTTGCACCTAATGCTTTGTCTAGCATAATTATGAATAGGTTCAAACAACAATATTTTTTGTATTGATCCAACAATCAATATTTTAATGAATTATATAATACTCGGCCCAGCTACCAGTATTTTTTAATTAATATTTTATTTGGTTGTATTGCCAATTATTCATTGATCAAGCAGTATTTGCTCTGACTATCAATTCTCCATGTATCAATACCCTAATTGCTTCAACTAGCAATGCGTTGGCTCGACCAATAAGGTTCAGAACCTACCGCACCTGCATAATATTGATGCAACTATCAATATTTGAGAAACAATATTTTACATTGATTCATCTATCAGTATTTTATATTGATTCAGATATCAATATTTTATTGGTTCATCGACCAATACTCAATTGATCCATCAACCAACATTTCGTTCATCAGTCGACCATTATTTTAATATTATAATCTCTCCTTGTCATTTGACTGAGTCATGACACATGGATCTAGACGAACCTCCTATGGTCATTCAACATTGATTATTTTACAAATTCCTGTCAAGTGCTCAACGCACCAGCAAGATGATTTATGTTCGATTTAGTAATCTCATTAACCTATGCTTATCAATCCAAGTCATTCAATTATCATTACTGCTTTATCTAGCATAATGATATATATGTCATAGTTATCAATGACCTAATTTCAACGTCTATGATCCACAGAGAATGTTTCTGTTCCAGCATGCATCAGAACTTCAACTATTAAGTTAATCAGTTGAGGCTTGAAAAAACGGGGGTCTAACAACCACACCCAATATTTCGTTAGGAAATCTGTATGGACCAACTCTAATATAATTCCAAGAGAATCAACTAGGCAGTCAAACCCTGTTAGAGCACTGCTCGGTCAAACTCACATGCGTTGCTATCTCAAGCATGTTTGTCAATATTAGTGATCAAAACTGTAAGTCTTGATTTCTAGTCTACTATTAGCTAAGTCTCGGACTAGGATCGAAAGTGTAGTTGAGCTCTAGACTCCATGGCGATCATCATACAAAGACGAAGAAATACTCAAGGAATTGGTGGAACTTCATCGACTAAAAGGTATGTGGAGACTTGAACTTATCTATCACTCAAAATCCTATCTACTTTATCTCCTATCTTGAGACAAAAGTCATATTTCTATATAGACTATGATTATACACATTTGCTATTTCGAGCCGAGTTTATCTCGCTTATCTATTTCTCGAAATATGTGTTGGTAAGATTTCGCTTTGGCCAAGTTCATCTTTACTAGTGACGAAAGTCATATTAGTTTCAATTATTTGAAAATCGCTTTGACGAAAAAATAGCTTGTGAAGTCTTTAGAATATAACCTTGAAAGGATATAAACATTGTGTGATAACTCATACGTGTGTAAGTCTTTATTCCTTGAACCAAAGTATGCGTACTTTACTGCTCAGGAAACCGGAACTGAAGTACGCATACCAGTACGCGCACTGTCGGAAGTTCACATACCGTGAATTTCTGCTGGAGTTTGTGAACTGAAAACAAGCTTATTCCGGGTACTTAAGTCCGTGTACCAGTATGCGTACTTAAGTGGGTTAATTTCTAAAAGCGATTATTCGTGAACTTAAACTTATATAAACTAAGGAATGCATACTTGCAAACCGTGGCTATAAAGTTCATGAATTGATTCGAGTGAATCAAATCGTTTTTTCTTCGATTGTGTCTTATATACTTCTATGAGATCTAAGCAATTGAAAAAATCTCTAACTAGTTCTCTTGAGTCATTTGAACTAGTTACGGTTAAGATGAATATGGTTGATATGAAAGTGCTCATATGGCTAACCATTTGGTTAACTATTGTTGAACCAACTAAATGTACATGTTTGGGTACGGTTAAAGAAACCTAAATAAACATGCATTTCATTTGTGTGTAACAATCTAAGTTCGATCTAACGGTTGAAAGATATTAGCTTGAATCTAATTAGGTTTTCATTTAACGATAAATATTGAATGCTCTGTTACTAAGCTAACATTGATTGCGAACCCTGATTTGAAAGACTATATAAGGAAAACTATAGCAACTGGGAAACCTAATCTCCAAACCTCATGTGTGATACTAGTTGTATTAGCTAGAGTCGATTATCCTTTAACCTTAGGTTTCTATCGAGACCCTGTAGGTTAACGACTTGAAGACTTCATTGGGATTGTGAAGCCAGACCCAACTATTTTCCTTGTAGTTGTGTGATATGACCTTGCTGTTTCTATCGTATTTGAGTACAATCGTAAGATTGGCTTGAGATTAATTTCTCCGATAGGCAAGATAAAAAAGTAGTCACAAACACCTTCGTCTCATCGTTTGTGATTCCACAATATCTTGTTTCGCTAGTCGATTAAGATTATTGTGAGGTGATTGCTATTTCTAGGTTGTTATTCGGGAATATAAACCCGGGTTATCCATTGGTTCTTGTTCACCTTGATTTATCAAAAGATGGAATAAAAACTCGTAGATATTTCTGTGGGAGAAAGATATATCTATTACCATAGACTTTTATGTGTGATACAGATTTGTTTATTAAAGTCTTCGAATTTGGGTCGTAGCAACTCTTAGTTGTGGGAGAGATCAGCTAAGGGAATCAAGTGCGTAGTATCCTGCTGGGATCAGAGACGTAAAAAGCGCAATTGTACCTTGGATCAGTGTGAGATTGATTGGGGTTCAACTACAGTCCATACCGAAGTTAGTTTGTAGTAGGCTAGTGTCTGTAGCGACTTAATACAATGTGTGTTCAATATGGACTAGGTCTCGGGGTTTTTCTGCATTTGCGGTTTCCTCGTTAACAAAACTTCTGGTGTCTGTGTTATTTCTTTTCCGCATTATATTTTGTTATATAATTGAAATATCACAGGTTGTGCGTTGAATCGATCAATTGGGAAATCCAACCTTTGGTTGTTGATTGAAATTGATTGATCCTTTAACATTGGTCTTTGGTACCGTTCAAGTGATTTGTCTTGTATTCAATTAGACCCGCAGATTTCTATTTGCTTGAGTAAGTATTGAATCGAGAAAGTGAGATATAACTCTTTGATATACTTTTAATAAGATTGAGTCTGGTTGTCTAGTTGATTCTCTCAAAAGTATATTGGAGTTTGTCCGTACAGATTGCTAAGCGAAATATTGGGTGTGGTTGTTAGACCCCCGCTTTTTCAATTGGTATCAGAGCGGCAAATACGTCTAAATACCTTATAAGTCTGTGATTATAGCGATCTGACTATATGGACAGTAATCTCTCTGATAACGCAACACCAGATCAGAGTTCCCCATAGATGTTTCAAAATCCTAAGACATCTAAGAAATCTCTTGTTTCTGCCTCTGTGTCTGAATTTGACTTCAACTGGGAAAAGTGTCTTGAGGAACAGCTGGATGATCTTTCAGATGGGAGTGGTTCAGAAGAAGGATAAACTATTGATGAGGAAGTCTCTCAATATATCAAGCTGTTTGACCATGATTTGAAAGAAAATAAGTCAACAACTTGCTTGAGAAAATATTTGGCACCTCTTTGTCAAGAAAACAGAAAGATGAGAAAACTCTTTAAAGGTTATGATTGTGGATATAAACTGTTATAATCTAACGTTAAATATCGAGACGAAGACTTACGCTCAAAAAGGTCCGAGTGTGACAAACTTCTTCAAAATCTCTTTGTGTTGAAAGAAAGACTTGCGGAATCTGAAGCAAGATATGACTCTCAACAAAAATGTTTTAATGTTAGAGCACTGCTCGGTCGAACTCGCATGTGTTGCTATCTCAAGCATGTTTGTCAATATTAGTGATCAAAACTATAAGTCTTGATTTCTAGTATACTATTACTTAAGTCTCGTACTATGATAGAAAGTGTAGTTGAGCTCTAGACTCCATGGCGATCATCATATAAAGACGAAGAACTACTCAAGGAACTGGTGAAACTTCATCGACTAAAAGGGATGTGGAGACTTGAACTTATCTATCACTCAAAAGTCTATCTACTCTATCTCCTATATTGAGATAAAATTCGTATTGCTATATAGACTATGATTATACACATTTGTTATTTTGAGCCGAGTTTATCTCGCTTATCTATTTCTCGAAATATGTTTTGGTAAGCTTTCACTCTGGCCAAGTTCATCTTTATTAGTGACAAAAGTCATATTAGTTTCAATTACTTGAAAATCGCTTTGACAAAAAATAGCTTGTGAACAACAACTATATAACGTCCTCTAAGAATGTTTCAATGTTTGAAATGAGAGTTTAGAATATAACCTTGAAAGGATATAAACATTGTATGATAACTCATACGTGTGTAAGTCCTTATTCCTTGAACTAAAATATATGCGTACTTTGCTGCTCAGGAAAACCGGAACTAAAGTCCGCGGGTACCAGTACACGCACTATCGAAGTCCACATCCGGTGAATTTTTGCTGGAGTTTGTGAACTGAAAACAAACTTATTCCGGGTACTTAAGTCCGCGTACCAGTATGCGTACTTAAGTGGGTTAGTTTCTAAAAACGATTATTCGTGAACTTAAACTTATATAAACTAAGGAATACATACTTGAAAATCGTGGCTATAAAGTTCATGAATTGATTCGAGTGAATCAAATCATTTTTTCTTTGATTGTGTCTTATATACTTCTATGAGATATAAGCAATTGAGAAACTCTCTAACTAGTTCTCTTGAGTCATTTGAGCTAGTTATGGTTAAGATGAATATGGTTGATATGAAAGTGCTCGTATGGATAACCATTTGGTTAATTACTATTGAACCAACTAAATATACATGTTCGGGTACGGTTATAGAAACCTAAATAAACGTGCATTTCATTTGTGTGTAACAAGATAAGTTCGATCTAACGGTTGAAAGATATTATCTTGAATCTAATCAGGTTTTCATCTATTGGTGAATATTGAATGCTTTGTAACTAAGCTAACATTGATTGCAAACCATGATTTAAAAGACTATATAAAGGAGAACTCTAGCAACTGAGAAACCTAATCCCCACACCTCCTTTGTGATACTAGTTGTATCAGCTAGAGTCGATTCTCCTTTAACCATAGGTTTCTATCGAGACCCTGTAGGTTAACGACTTGAAGATTTCATTGGGATTGTGAAGCCATACCCAACTATATTCTTTGTAGTAGCGTGATATGATCTTGTTGTTTCTATCGTATTTGAGTACAATCGTAAGATTGGCTTCAGATTAATTTCTCCGATAGGAAAGATAGAAAAGTAGTCACAAACACCTTCGTGTCATCGTTTGTGATTCCACAATATCTTGTTTCGCTAGTCGATTAATATTATTGTGAAGTGATTGATAGTTCTAGGTTGTTCTTCGGGTTATAAGTTCGATTTATCAATTGGTTCATGTTCACCTTGATTTATCAAAAGAATGAATAAAAACTCGTAGGTATTTCTGTGGGAGACAGATTTATCTATTAGCGTAGAATTTTTTGTGTGATACAGATTTGTTTATTAAAGTCTTCGACTTTGGGTCGTAGCAAATCTTAGTTGTGGGTGAGATCAGCTAAGGGAATCAAGTGCATAGTATCCTGCTGGGATCAGAGACGTAAGGAGCGCAACTGTACCTTGGATCAGTGTGAGATTGATTGGGTTTCAACTACAGTCCAGACCGAAGTTAGTTTGTAGTAGGCTTGTGTATGTAGCGGCTTAATACATTGTGTGTTCAATCTGGATTAGGTCCCGGGGTTTTTCTGCATTTGCGGTTTCCTCGTTAACAAAACTTCTGGTGTCTGTGTTATTTATTTTCCTCATTATATTTTGTTATATAATTGAAATATTACAGGTTGTTCTTTGAATCGATCAATTGGGAAATCTAACCTTTGGTTGTTTATTGAAATTGATTGATCCTTTAACATTGATCTTTGGTACCGTTCAAGTGATTTCTCTTGTATTCAATTAGACTCGCAGATTTCTATTTGCTTGAGTAAGTATTGAATCGAGAAAGTGAGATATAACTTTTTGATATACTTTTAATAAGATTGAGTCTGAATGTCTAGTTGATTCTCTTAAAATTTTATTGGAGTTTGTCCATACAGATTGCTAAGCGAAATATTAGGTGTGGTTGTTGACCCCGCTTTTTCAGACTCAATCAAGGAAAAACATCCAAGAGTTATATCTCAATTTCTCAATACAATCTACAATCAAACAGATAGAAATCCGTGAGCCTGATTGTTATGAGAAATAAATTGAACAGTATCAAAAACCAATGTTCAAGTGTCAGTCGATTTCGATCAACAACCAAAATCGGATTTACCAATTTATTGAACTACGCACAATCTGTGATGTTTCAATTATATAAACAAATATAATGCGGAAAATAAATAACACAGATACCATAAATTTTGTTAACGAGGAAACCGCAAATGCAGAAAAAACCCCGGGCCATGTCCAGTTTCGAACACCACACTGTATTAAGCCACTACAGACACTAGCCTACTACAAGTTAACTTCAGACTGGAATGTAATTGAGCCCTAACCAAGTCTCACACCGATTAAGGTCCAGTTGCGATCCTTATGCCTCTGAATCCCAACAGGATTATACGCACTTGATTCCCTTAGATGATTTCACCCACAACTAAGAGTTGCTACGACCCAAATTCGAAGACATTATAAACAAATATGTCTCCCATAGAAAAGTCTATTCTGATATATAAATCTGTCTCCCACAGAAATACCAACGAATTTTTTGTTCCGTCTTTTGATAAATCAAGATGAACAGGAACCAATTAATAATCCGGTCTTATATTTCTGAATAATGGCTTAGAAATATCAATCACCTCACAATAACTTAACTATATGATAGTAGAAAAAGTTATCGTTGAATCACAAAGAATGAGACGAAGAGCTTTGTGATTACTTTTTATATCTTACCTATCAGAGATAAATCTCGAGCCAATCTTAGAGAATATAGTACTTAGTACGATAGAACAAGTAAGATCAGAACAGCAACTACAAAGAAAATAGTTGGGTCTGGCTTCAGAATCCCAATGAAGTCTTTAATCGTTAACCTATAATGGTTTTAGGAAAAACCAGAATCGACTCTAGTACGCAACTAGTATCACATAGGAGGTGTGGGGATTAGTTTCCCAGCCTAGAGTTCTCCCTTATATAGTCTTCAAATCAGAGTTTGATAGCTTTGAAACAAAGCAATCAATATTTACTGTTAGATGAAATCCTTTTTTAAGATTCAAGCTAAGTTTGCTTAAAACCAAAGAAATATCTCTCAACTGTTAGATGGTCTTAGCTTGTTACACACAAGTGAAATATATCTTGATTTAGATATAGATAACCGTACCTAAACGTTTATATTGAGTTGCATCAACAATAGTTAACCGAAGTTAGCCATATGAACACTTTTCTATTAACCACATTCATCTAACACTTCTAGATCAAATGATAATCAAATTAATCTAATTGTGTTACTCATAGAGTTGTTCAATTGTTTATATTCTCATATAAATATACAAGACACAAATGAAACAAAATCGGATTGATTCAAGAGAATCAATTCATGAACATTAAGCCATGGTTTGAAATTATTGCATTCCTTAATTTATATATGTATTTGTTCATGAGTATGAAATCATATTTAACCGATTTTAGTATATAAACCAGCTTAGTTCGCAAACGGGTACGCAAACTTAAGTTCCGGACTTTGGTCTTTTCCAACAGTTCGCAAACAGGTATGCATATTGTCGTCCCGGATCTAACTCAGGTAGAACCATTTGCATACTTGGCCGGACTTTAACAGTTAAAACCGTTCGCATACTGATATGCAAACTTGGTTTCCGGACCTGAATCATGCCACAGCAGTTTGCATACTGGTATGCATACTGTGCTATATCAAGACAATGGTTAATTGTTTTAAGCTCCCATTTCAATCATTGAAACATCCTTAGAAGACGACAATAGCTGTCTCACACAAACTATTAGCTTATAAGTAATTTTCAAATGATCGAATTATCAATACGAAACATTCCAAGTCTACATCAAATGACTGTCTCACACAAATCATATAAGATGTTTCAAGGCAATTTTCACATGATCATCTTTTGACTCATTAATTAGTTTCTAACAAATAAATTGTTTCCAACTAAACTCGTCAAGAATAATGATGAACGTAGCTAAAGCAAAAAGCTTCCAACACATATTTCGAGAAAGATATAAGCGAGTTAAACTCAGCTCGAAATATCAAATGTGTATAATGTGAAGTCTATATAGCTATACGACTTAGCCTCAATAGGAGATAGAATATCATAGACTTATGAGTGATAGATAAGTTGTAGTCTCCATATACCTTTTCTTGATGAAGTTCCTCCAAGCTCTCCTCAGTAGATCTTCATCTTCAATCGATGAATGTCGTGAAGTCTAAAGCTCAACTACACATTCTATCCTAGCCCGGGACATAGCTATAAATAGACTAGAAATATAGACTTATAGTTTTGATCACCTAAACTTGACAAACAAGCTTGGGATAACAACGCTTGCAAGTTCGACCGAGCAGTGCTCTAACAATCTCCCCCTTTGTCAATTTTAGTGACAAAATTATCAATACATATGGATTACAAAATAAATAAACTTAGTAGCTTCTCATCCACCATGCTTGATTTCCTTGGCTGTTCAACATTCCTTGAATTCTTCGTCACTCCAAGTACTCCAGTGATTCTGAACGTGTTCAACTCAGCATCATTGTTGTTGAAGATCCATAGTTATATCAATATTCAACAAGATTGTTTTCATGTTGTTATACAATGTCATAGTATTATTACACAACATCAAAATTTAATTGTATCACAACTTTGACAATAATACTATGGTGATATGTATCACCCCCCCTTAGTCAATACTTCATCTCACAATAAAAACTTTCCCCCTACATAATGATCTGTAAACCATATGTATGTAGTGTGAACTACAAAATAATTCTCCCTCTTTTTGT
Source organism: Papaver somniferum (assembly GCF_003573695.1). Lineage (NCBI taxonomy): Eukaryota > Viridiplantae > Streptophyta > Magnoliopsida > Ranunculales > Papaveraceae > Papaver > Papaver somniferum. The sequence goes on along the minus strand of NC_039359.1, from coordinate 172,052,444 downwards.
CAATATAGATTGGCAAAGGGACGAAAACTAACGGGATCAAAATGAAATTCTCAAAGAGATACATCATGACCAAAAGAGAACATACCAACTTGGTTTCGATGATTTCGCATAGTCGTAAATTAGTGTATTCATCAAGGAGTTTATAAAAATACAAGAAAACTCCTACAATATTCCACAGCCGTACTCCCCACAAATATTTGGGAATTAAGCACAAGTTTAATTAAGAACTCTCCCCCATAAAATGTCATTCCCGAAAGAACAACAAGAGCGACCTTAATTTTACGAGAAAAGAAGGATTTCATTGGACAAATTGATACTAAACAGAAACGAACTACTATTATTAGAAACAAATGTAAAATTGAAACAACACTTCACTGAAACTCCAAGATTTTATTGCCCAAAAGATATTGATAGATCCAGGGGCAAGAAAAAATCTAGAAATCTAATGAACCAAAACAATACCAATAGACTGTCGTAAGTGTTGAAACGTAGCAGTATCTAGAGGTTTGGTGGGAATATCAGCCAATTGTTGTTCGGAAAGCACAAATTCCATATTAATGATACCATTTTCATATAAATTTCTAATAAAATGATACATGATATCGATGTGCTTAGTTCCTAAGGGCTCAACAGGATTCTCAGTGATACGAATCGCGCTAGAGTTATCACAAAAGATCTTCATTATTACAGTGTCAATTCCATAATCAACAAGCATTTGTTTCATCCATAGAAGTTGAGTACAACATGAACCTGCAACAATATATTCTGCTTCACATGTTGAAAGGGATTGTGAGTTTTGTTTCTTGCTATGCCAAGCCACAAGATTCAACCCTACATAGTAGAAACCCCCAGATGTACTCTTTTTGTCTTCCACGCATCCTTCCCAATTAGCATATGAATAGGCTGTAAGATCAGTGTTAGTATCAAAAGTATAAGATACTCGATAGTGTGTTGAATGTATCGCATGATCCTTTTTGCAGCTGCAAACTGAGATTCCTTTGCATTAGCCTGAAATTTAGCACAACAACCAACATTAAAAGCAATATCAGGTCTAGTAGCTGTGAGATATAAAAGACTTCCAACGATAGATCGATAAAGTTTTTGATCTACATTGACTCCTTTCTCATATCGATGTAGTATACCAGTGGTGGGCATAAGAGTCAGCTTTGGAGTTGACTTATCAAGACCGAACCTTGTAACAAGATCCTTAGCATATTTTTCTTGAGATAAGTAAATTTCATCCTTGTGTTGTTGAATTTGTAATCCTAAAAAGAATTTTAGTTCACCAACATTTCCCATTTCAAATTCCCTTCCAAGAGTGACTTGAAATCTTTTGCAAGTTTCTCGGATGTTGATCCATAAATGATATCATCTACATAAACTTGAGAAATTGACACATCTTTCCCACTCCAGTTGGTAAACAATGTTTTATCAGCTCCACCTCTCGTAAAACCTTTCCTAAGAAGATAAGTAGTTAGTTTTTCGAACCAGGCATGAGATGCTTGTTTTAATCCATATAATGCATGTTTGAGCTTAAAGACATGATCTGGAAAGTATGGACTTTCAAATCCTTTAGGTTGAGCAACATAGACCTCTTCCATTAAACATCCGTCTAAGAATGCAGATTTTACGTCCATTTAAAATAGCTTAATCTTGATAAAACAAACATGAGTTAATAACAAACGAATGGACTCAAGCCGTGCCACAGGAGCAAAGGTTTCTTCAAAGTCGATACCTTCAATCTGTGAATATCCTTGAGCGACAAGTATGGATTTATTTCTGACATTGGTGCCAAATTCGTCTGACTTGTTCTTGAATATCCATTTGGTACCAAAAATATTGATATTGTAGGGACAAGGTACGAGCTCCCATACATCTTGTCTTTGAAATTTATTTAACTCTTCATGCATTGCATTCACTCAAAAGGGATCACTAAGAGCTTCATCAATATTTTTCAGTTCTACTTGCAATAGATAACAAATAAAATTGCAAATATTTTGAAGTTGTCCTCTCGTCTTAGCAGTAGAATCTTTTCCCACAACAATACTATTAGTATCATGATTTCTTTGAACCTAGAGGTGTCGTGGAGGAGCAAGTTCTTGTTCAATAGGAATAACCCGACTAGGGATTTTCTCCTCGTCAGTAGAAACATCAGGATCAAGAACTGTTGGAACAACTTCTACTGATTTTGTGATTTCCTTGACTTTCTCAATTGTCTCAGTTGGAGGCAATTCAGCAGGAGAGACATCATGACGAAAACTGCTCAGATCATCAACGATAACGTTTGTTGATTGCATCATAACTTGGATTCTGAGATTAAATACTCGAAAACCATGACTGTCAGATACATATCCATGAAATATACATTCGTCGCTTTTAGAGTCAAATTTCCCTTTCTATTCTCGATCTTTCAGAATGTAGCACTTACTTCCAAACACTCGGAGATAATGTAAGTTGGGCTTCTTACCGTACCACAACTCATAAGGAGTATTTAGGGTCTTTGACCGTAGATAGACACAGTTGATCAAGTAGCATGCTGTAAAAACAGCTTCTCCCAAACACTTTAATGGTAAGTTTTTGTTATGGAGCATTACCCTTACCATTTACTGAATGTTCCTATTCTTCCTTTCTGCAACTCCATTCGCTTGTGGAGTAATGGGTGGTGATAATTGTTGAATAATCCCCAGTTTTTCACAAAATTCAAACACCTTAGTCTCCTTGAATTCAGTTCCACGATCGCTTCTAATCTTCTTTAGCTTGCGAGCCTGTTCGTTCGAGATTCTATTAACAATAATCTTGAATTCATCAAGGGTTTCATTTTTATGAGATAAGAATGCTACCCAAGTGAATATGGTGTAATCATCTACCATAACTAAAACATACTTCTTCCCGGCAACAGTAGGTTGTTGTACAGGATCGAAGAGATCCATATGAATTAAAATTGGAGCTTTAGTGAGAATATATCGAGATGATTTATGTGGAACTTTTGTTTGTTTACCCTTTTTACAGGCACCATAGGCATCATCAATCTTAGAATTGATTTTGGGAACACCTCTAACAAGTTATTTGTTGATGATCTTAGTTAGAAGGCGGTAATTGACGTGACCAAAACGTTCATGCCAAAGATGTGTAGATTCCACCATAGTCAAAGTGCAACAATTACTATACTGAATATCTAAGAGATAACAGTTATTTTTATCACGAGTTCCCTGAAAAATTACTTTTCCAGTCTTGTCTACAATATCACATCCATTCGCATTGAAGACAACTTTATGGTCTTTGTCATAAATTTGACTAACAGAAGAGAGATTAACAGTCATACCTTTAACGTATACTACATCATGGATTTCAGGAACGCCAAGTAGTTTGATCGTCCCCTTCTTGCTTATGTAGCGACAACTCCCATCTCCGAATGTTACTTGACCTCCTTCAAAATCGCTTGCACTCACAAACCACAAAAGATCTCCAGTCATATGTAGGCTACATCCACTATCAAGGAACCATTGAAAGGGTGATGTCGATTTTAGAACAAAAGCTCCCACTCCAACACTACTATCCCGTTTTGGTTTTCTTGTTAGATTTGTACACCTCTTTAGAGCAGTAAACAGTTGTTTAGCTTTCTTGTGAAGATCACTAACAACCTTTAAACTTTTATTGAAAGATGTACATGTATGTTGAAAATGATCACGAGAACCACAAAACATACATGTACCAACATTTTTAAACTCATCTGAGAAGTTCTGAGTCTCATTAGGTTTCTCAAAGCCTAAACCTCGCTTATCTCCTGACTTACGGCAATTCTTCAGAGAAGAATTAAAGGAGTTACTCAAATCCATTGAAGATGCTTTGACAGACTTCAAATCCTTATTTTTTGCAATTTATGCAACAAGATCAAAATTAATTCGGATTTTTTCATCCAACTTCTTCTGGAGATTAACTATCTCTTCATAGTGTTCTCGGAGATCAGAGTTTTTGATATAAATTTCGCAATGAAGATAATCAATTTTCCTTATCAATCGTTGTTTCTCTCGACAAAAATTTTTGATGATTTTTTCTAGATCAAAACACTCAACCTCATCGATGGTTTCTAGGACACACTCAGAGTTGAGTAGATATAATCCTGGTGAAGCGTTTATAGAGACTTTACTGTCCGTAGAGTCAGATTGCTACAAACACAGACTTATAAGGTCATTAACATGTTTGCATGCTCTGATACCAATTGAAAAAGCGGGGGTCTAATAACCACACCCAATATTTCGTTTGGCAATCTATATGGACTAACTCCAATATAATTCCAAGAGAATCAACTAGGCAGTCAAACTCAATCAAGTAAAAACATCCAAGAGTTAGGTCTCAATTTCTCAATACAATCTGCAATCAAACAGATAGAAATATGTGAACCTGATTGTTATGAGAAATAACTTGAACGTTATCAAAAACCAATATTCAAGTGTCAATCAATTTCAATCAACAACCAAAGGCCGGATTTACCAATTAATTGAACTACGCACAACCTGTGATATTTTAATTATATAAACAAATATAATGCGGAAAAGAAATAACACAGACACCAGAAATTTTGTTAACGAGGAAACCGCAAATAAAAAAATAAAAATAAAAAATAGGGACCTAGTCCAGATTTGAACACCGCTACATACACTAGCTTAATACAAGTTAACTTCAGACTAATGTAGTTGAGCCCTAACCAAGTCTCGCACCTATTAAGGTACAGTCGCGTTCCTTACTCCTCTGAATCCCAGCTGGACTCGACGCACTTGATTCCCTTAGATGATCTCACCCACAACTAAGAGTTGCTACGACCCAAATTCGAAGAATTTATAAACAAATATATCTCCCACATAAAAGTCTATTCTGATAGATAAATATGTCTCCACGGAAATACCTATGAAAAGTTTTTGTTCCGTCTTTTGATAAATCAAGGTGAACAGGAACCAATTGATAATTCGGTCTTATATTCCTGAAGAACATCCTAGAAATATATGGTAGTAGAACAAGTTATTGTGGAATCACAAAGAATGATATGAAGAGCTTTGTGATTACTTTTTATATCTTACCTATCGGAGATAAATCTCGATCCAATCTTAGAGAACATAGTACTCAATACGATAGAACAAGTAAGATCAGAATACGCAACTACAAAGAAAATAGTTGGGTCTGGCTTCAGAATCCCAATGAAGTCTTTAAGTCGTTAACCTATAATGGTTTTAGGAAAAACCTAGGTTAAAGGAGAATCGACTCTAGTACGCAACTTATATAACACAAGAGGTGTGGGGATTAGGTTTCCCAGTTTCTAGAGTTCTCCCTTATATAGTCTTCAAATCAGGGTTTGATAGCTTTGAAACAAAGCAATCAATATTCACCGTTAGACGAAATCCTGATTTAAGATTCAAGCTAAGTTTGCTTAAAACCAAAGCAATATCTCTCCACCTTTAGATGGTCTTATCTTGTTATACATAATTGAAATATACCTTCATTTAGATATGGGTAACCGTACTTAAACGTGTATATTGGGTTGGCTCAACAATAGTTAACCGAAGTTAGCCATATGAATAATTTTCTATTAACCACATTCATCTGACACTTCTAGATCAAATGAATCTAATTGTGTTACTCATAGAGTCATTCAATTTTTTATATTCTCATAGAAGTATACAAGACATAATTGAAACAAAATCAGATTGATTCAAGAGAATCAATTCATGAACATTAAGCCACGGTTTACAAAGATTGTATTACTTAATTTATATATGTATTTATTCATGAGTATGAAATCATACTTAACTTATTTTAGAACACAAACCAACTTCGTTTTCAAACGAGTACGCAAACTTAAGTTCTGGAATTTGGTCTTGTCCGACAGTTCACAAACGGGTATGCATACTGTCTTCCCAGACCTAACTCAGGTAGAACCGTTCGCATAATGGTATGCATACTTTGTTCCCGGACTTTAACAGTTAAAACCGTTCGCATACTAGTATGAAAACTTGGTTTCCAAACTTGAATCATACCACAACCGTTTGCATACTAGTATGCATATTGTGCTATATCAAGACAATGGTTAATTGTTCTAAACTCCCATTTCAATCATTGAAACATCCTTAAAAGACGACAATAGCTATCTCACACAAATTATTAGCTTATAAGTAATTTTCAAATGATCCAATTATCAATACATAACATTCCAAGTCTACATCAAATGACTGTCTCACACAAATCATGTAAGATGTTTCAAGGCAATTTTCACATGATCATCTTTTGATTCATTATTTAGTTTCCAACAAATAAATTGTTTCCAACTAAACTCTTCAAGAATAATAATGAATGTAGCTAAATCAAAAACCTTCCAGCACATATTTCGAGAAATATATAAGCGAGTTAAACTCAGTTCGAAATATCAATTGTGTATAATATGAAGTCTATATAGCTATACGACTTAGTCTCAATAGGAGATAGAATAGAATAGACTTCTGAGTGACAGTTAAGTTTTAGTCTCCACTTACCTTTTGTTGATGAAGTTCCTCCAAGCTCTCCTCAGTAGATATTTGTTTTCAATCGATGAATGTCGTGAATTCTAAAGCTCAACTACACATTCTATCTTAGTTCGAGACATAAATATAAGTTGACTAGAAATCAAGACTTATAGTTTTGATCAGTTAAACTTGACAAACAAGCTTGAGATAACAACGCTTTCGAGTTCGACCGAGCAATGCTTTAACAAGACTCATGGTTGTTGATGGGAGAAAACGATTTGCTGGTTTTATAGGAAAATGAAGAGATGACCGTGCGGAGGAGACTCCTCAACCGAGAAAATTGATTTAACCTTTTGCAAACAGATGCACTGCAAAGGGAGTGCTTGAATTCGAGAGATCAATATGTAGGACTCCGGCCTAAACTAAGACAATGGTTGTTATAGAGTCAATTCGATCACAAGAGAGGATGTGTTGATCTGTAGGAGGGAAGCCGAGAAGTGTGTGAGATCAATGATTATCAAGGATTGTGGATGTGTTGTGTATTATACGTGAATAAATAAGACAAGTTATGATTGATTAAATACTTGCTCTGTTGAGAGTGATTTCTCAAACGATGAAAATTCTTGTGTGATGAGAATTCTTTTTTCATACGAGCATTCTTGTTTTTTCAATCATGGATCCAGAGACTTATTTATATTACAAGAATAGTGGAAATGTTGATCCCAGTAAGTGTGACGGTTGCTAGATTGAAAAAGTGGAAAAGTGGGAAATCGTGTTAAGACCAGTTATTCGTCGTGCGAAGACTTGGTTGATTTTCCACCCACTACTTTGCTAACTCCTCTAACCGCTTGCACGAATTAATCACAGTCTATCTGTTGATGGTGGTTTTTAGTATAGGGCGAAAACTGTAAAAGTATTTCTACCTGACCCGGCATCAGAAGTAGTAGACCTTGATACGTCTATATTCTGTAAGTAATTTGAAGAATATATCAGAATCTGATGATTGCCTATGTATCTCTTCGTATTATATTGAAACTCAAGATCCTTGATGAATTGTTCACTAGTATAGAGCCTAATGAGTATTTAATCTCCTAGCTGCATTACTCACTAATGCCGGAGCCTGCCGAGTATTCATGCTAAGCTATGTTCCCCAGCGAATTCTTGATGTTGACATGACATGACAATTAATGTTCGCTCGCACCTGAGTAACATGAATTTTCCGAAGTTTCAGGATTAAGATATGCATGGAAATACTCAATTAGGGGCACGCAAAGTTATGCTTCCCTCTGAAAAATAATTAATGATTTTGTATGAACACACACAATTCACCAGAGTTTGATTGATTTCGTGTCAGCTCACAAAATTCAATCTTTCTAACCTTATTTTATTAATTTACAAAATTAGATTTTTTTGCTCCCTGCACGATATCTCGAACCCTATTGGGTGAATATAAACTTAGGAAAACTAGGAAATTGATTCATCATGGAGCTAGTAGGAATAAGATCCTACCAAAAATCAGAAAACAAGAAATGAAGAGGAACTGCGACAAGTAAGAGGAATGGTAAAAAGAGGCGTGGTCACGCCACTTGGCCGACCGATTTGCTTCAGCAGGCGCCACCTGTGGCCGTCTAGGCTACGCTCCATGTTGCTGCTTTCTGGTCCCTTTCTTATCGACCAATCATATTGCTTTAAATGCGCCACACGCACTTTTAATAAAGTTGGAAGTTGGCTGGTCGACACACCTAATTCCTTAAGGAATTTAATAGACTGCTCATGTCATCCTTAAAATGATCAGGCCGTACGTTTTGGCCACTCGATTTATCAAGTCTGGCCACTTCTTAACACGGTCGGACAACCACTACCATGCACACCGGCGGGCCCACTAATGTATTGGCCAAACAGAATCCTTCCAATTCGCCAACAGAGCCACTAACAGATTGTTCAAAGTTAGTTGGCCGCACGACTTGCAAAACCTTAATTTCTATTAAGCGACATTACATTACTGTCGCAAAACAATCTCGGTCGTCCAACCCCACCAGCCGAATTGACCGTCCTAGATTCAATTCCGATCGACGGACAAAGCGGGGATACACTCACTAGCGACTAGACTATAGCGCTGGCTGGTCGAATGATCCACAGCATGCCGCCAACGCCAAAAAACGTTGGCCCAAAATGGGTTGGCCACACGACTTTTAAAAAACTAAATTAAATCAGCGAAAACCATTAACTGCCGCAAATCATCTCGACTGCCCAACTTCGCCAGTCGAATCGGCCGACCAAACTCCTATTCTAGGCGTTCAACAAGATGTAGCCATGATCACTGGCCACCCCTATTCCATGAGGAACAATCGACCAAGCCGTGGCCTTCCCATATGGCTCCTAAACGATCGCCCAAAGATGGCTGGTCGCGCTCCTTATAAAAATCTTAAATAAATTAGCGGCAACCAATAACTGTCGCAAATCATTTATCCATCCAATTTGGCTAGCCAGTTTAACCGGTCTAGATTTAACTTGGACCGACCAATAGGATGTCAACATGGCTACCAGCCATCACTCTCCTACACGGACCAACCGACCTACCTTTGGCGTACATAAATAGCTCCCGACAGCTTCCCAAAATGACCGGTCATGCTCCTTTTAAGACACGAGGTATCACGACCAACCAAGACAGGCTCAATACAACGATGCTTCACATACATCGATTATTTTGAGCTGCTTGCTTAAAAGCGATGCTTTACATGTATCGAATGCATACAATATTTTATGAGTATTGGTTTCACAAATAACTTAGTTATTTAACCTAATAGCGTCACATGCTATTCTTTGCGGCAAGTCTCATGACTTGACTTGTCACACATGACTACCCTCCACCTAGCTTGCGCGTGATTGGTCAGAATAATTAGGCAAGACCCACTCAGCAGCTTGCTACATATTTTCTATAAAATACTCGAGACATCAAACATGTCACAAACTGGGGGATGTTCATCAGGGTATTGATCTGGCGGTTTACAACGTGCGGCGTGCAACATGCCCATTATGAGAAAGTGTCAGGAAAGGCGGACAGTTAGTGGCAGCAGAGAAGTAGTGGGTGTAAACTGGCCAGCCTTCCCCTCATAGTAGGGACGTGGTTTTCAACGACCCCACTTCTCCATCAGTCAACTACTTCCACTTCCTATGAGATCAGGGTGCATGCAACTATGACTATATAAATAGGTTTTTCAACCTATTTCAACCAACAACAGTTATCAACACAATATCCAGAAAAAAACACCAAGAACTGATAGCTTACATTCTGCAAGCCAGTTCCATATTATGATACAAGTCATAAAATAGCCACACCTTCCTTCAGAGTTAACCATTCTGATCTCAACATCTTCTTTGCTTCCCTCCCTAAGATCAAACCTTCTCCTTCATTTTGTGACCGAAGCAATACTGGAACGACCATTTCTTGGTTTAGGTCAGGATTGTACAGATTGATCTCTAGAATTTAAAGTATTCATGTGCAGTGCATTTGTTTAGGGTTTAGATTTGTTTCTCGGCGGCACACCCAAATTTATCATTTCCAGCAGAATCAGTTTTTACTCCAAAACAACTGGCGACCACAGTGGAAGATTGATATGTCGGTTAATTCAGTGGGAGATTGTCCTTACAAGAGTTGAGAATCTTTAATATACTATAAGTGTTAATTCAACAATTGTTCCACCATCATCTTTCCCATAAATTATGATCGTGAACATGGAACGTGCCTTTCAACTTATCTTTATTATCAGCATTCATTCTTTATACTTGCATGTGGCCGTGCAGTGTGGGACTATGATGCCTACCCAACCCAATTTCCACGAGGGATAAGATCATTGTACTTTCGCAGAAGCCTCTTTCCTCTAAATTATATAGGCGGATATCCGAATACCCTGTGCTCATGCCTAAAATCTACGCTTCTGGTGGAAGTAAGAACTTGATTGGGTGGTGCTATTCTAGTAAAGCTAAAGCTTACCGTTGAGTTCATAGACATCGGTCCTCAATTTAATGCATACATTTAAAGGCTACAACGGCAAGCTTACTTTTTAAGATATGACCGAGTTATCATGAGTTTTTACTGCGTGCTGCCAAAGACACAGTTAAATCGCTTCAAAGGTAACTGGTTTCCTATGCAATTGCGACATTTTGGGTCGATGCGTGTTCTACTCCCTTATAATTCAGTTCTGACGGACCCACACAGAACTAGATTCAAACTCCAAACAGCAAAAGAACACAGCGCATCACAAACAAACATACACAACACAAGGGTGGCTAAGCTCTCACAAAGCACAGCCAATTAGGTGGTAGCATGAGTCATCGAGACCAGAGAGAGAGAGAGCGTAGTTGAATAAAATCAATAGGCGTGCGAATGTGAGTCATCAGAGTAGAAGAGGTGTTCTTCAAGGGTCAATGTGCAATTGTCCCCCACACATAATATCTACCTATCGGGTACACTTGGATTGCGATTTTAACTTTCAGAAAACTAAAATGGGTGATGCAAGATAAGTGGAGCTATCACTCATCCTGCTGTCTGGATGCAAACACCAAACTTTTAAAACTGTTGCCCATAAAAATCTACTCGCTTTATATTTTTAGATATTAGAGTAGAACAAACTACAAGAACCAGAATCAACTTACGCCAGGTCCAAGAGGTCTGAGAAATCTAAATTTTAAACAAGCCGTGAAATCTACATTACAAATTTGATTATATAAAAATTACAAATCAAAACTAAAACTTTCCCTCCTCCTGACCATTTTCTCATAAACGAGCTTCCAACTAGAAACCTACTCTTTTTTCTCTCTAGTAAAAACTGCTACAAACTATTACTGAAGGGATGCATTACTAGTAAGAAATTACATAATAAAAACCTCCCTAATTAACTACTACAAACTAACTATAATAACTGTCTAATGTACACCAATACAAATCAGAAAGTGTTCCGAATTAGAACCAGTTCTAACTAAACCCAATTCAAAAACTCTGAACCGCGGGAACCAAACCAGAATCTGAACCGGTAATGATTTCTTTCTTCTTACGCATCTCAAGAACTTTACGATGATTATTCGAATGAACATCACTTGAAAAGGTAGGACTACAAGCGGGTCGATATTCGGGTAAAAGTCGACCTGACTTGAAACGGACACCACAAGCATTACACAGTGTTTTTGCACCCATTGGGCCCGTTCTCCACTGTGGTGTTTTCTGTACTCCACAATGACTACAGCGACGTTGATATTGTTGTTGCTGTGGCTGAAACTGTGGGTTTTGATTTTCATATGATTTTGACTTGGGTTTCTGTTTCTTCTTCTCGGGTTGATAGTAAAGAAAATCCAAGGTTTGAGGTTTCGTGAACATGAGAGTTGAAGTTGGAGATGATGATGAAGTTGATGATGAAGATGTCGTTGTTGACGAGGATTCTGAAAAGGATGGTGGTGAACCAAGTGACCAAATTCTTCTTCCATTTGTTGTTCTAGCACGTTTTGTTCTTGAACGTTTTGGTGGTACCGAAAAAGTTTTTAAAGATGAAATTCCTGATATTGGTACTGATGAATAGAAGTTGCTCTCTTTTGGGGTTTGTGTTTTGAGTTCTTGGTTTGTTGTTGTTGTAGTCGCTTTTGGACATGAAAAAGAGAATTCTTGATTGAATGAATCATCAACAAAATGAGATACCCATTCTAAGTCTGCTAAATCATCCGTCTGTAAATAAAAAAAATTAAGCCAGTTCAATCTCTTTTACTCGTTTCATCAAAATAATCAAAACCCAGAAAAGCAAAAACTGTTTTTTTTTTCTTTTTCCTGCTTACCGGAACGCATAGTTCACTACTACCAAGAGAATCAAAGGCGTCCTTCAAAGAAACCTCAGTACTATTTTCTTGGGAAGAAACAGAGACACAATCTTTTTCCTCAACAAATTCTTCATCATCTTGTTCTTCTTCTTTAGAAAAATTAAGAAATTCATCAACAAAAGAAGTATCATCACCAAACCCACAATTTGTATTTCCATTATTACTACCCAAGAATTCCTCTGCAACAAACCCTGGTTGGTAAAAACTTTTCTTCATGGCGTTTGCTTGAAAAACACACTCCATCTCCTGAAAAACCCAAAAATTAATCCACAAGAATTTGACGACACTAACAAATTGAAATTAAACAACCCCAGAATTTATCTAATTTCATTGTGAATTTAGTTTTTTATTTAAATTAAATTGTTTACCTTTTTTTCTTTCTTTCTTGATTGATTAACAAGGTAAAGGAAAATATGAAGTTGCAGGAGGAAATAGAAAGAAGTAGATGAGAAAACAAGAAAAAGAAGGGTTGAAAGATGAAATGGTAAAGAAGGGTTGATGGAGCATTGAATAAGGGCACCCAGCGTCAGTGAGTGATTCAAGGGACCCTCTCTCTAGTCTATCTATACATGCGTGATTCTCTGCTTTTGTAATTACGAATATCGGTGCTCCCGATATATAACTAAGAAAGTAAAGAACAGTAAAAAACGATATTTTATTTTCTACTATATACAAAAAAAGGTTGTTCGTTTTAGTGCTCTGGGCAGGTCACAACTCACAACCACAAGTCCACGAGATTTTGAATTTTGTCCCACCAAAACGGATTTCCCACGGAACCTTGTTTCACTTTCCCTTTTTTGACTTTTTCCTAGTAGTATTTTATTTTCTTAAACTTTTCTACCCTTGTGTGGTTAGGATCTTACGGTCAATACCACGATGCCTTCCAGTAATGAATAGTCCAGTTTGTACACCGAGTTTATCGCCGCCCTTTCTGGTTGATTTTCCATTTTAGTACATTGTTTTCGGAGTGTAACTAGGGTCTTGATTGATTCCTCCAACGGCTGAGATTTTTTATACCGGTTTTAGAACTTTCTTAAAAAAACAACGCCAGCATGAACGTATCATGAGACTAAGGAACAAACAATACTGTCATCATGTCATGTGCTAAGTGTTAAATTACATTTTGTCGGAGAGTAGGCCTTCCCTCTTTTTGAATCTGATCGACTAATGCAGTCAGTGTATTACTAATTTATTTTTCAGCCATCTTGATTCTAGTTAGCAATTTGGGATTCGGCAAACGTACGGAACGGAAAACGTACGAGTATTATACGGTTTTGTAAAATCCAAATTCGGTCCAAAATTCGGTCAACGGGACGTGATTCGTCATTAATTCGGAACGGCATACGTACGTGTATAATTCGATTTGTAAATGTGAGTTCGGCTCTGAAAATTCGGTATATATATATAACAAATAATTTGTATTTATAAGGTCATAAACCAATTTTTATGCATGTGTGAGTTATTTAAGGAAAAAATAAACTCAATATGATGATATTAATAATATATACAACATTGGTTATCCAAGAGGACGTCGTATGATGGTTTAGATGCTTGGTTAGTGAGTTTGAGATCACTCTCACCTTCACCTTCAAATTTGTTCAGTCGTTTTTGTTTCTTAAAAATTACAACACGTCTAATATTCGGTCGTGTATGCTCGGGAGGCAGTAAAGCCCAAAAAATGGAGTCTTTGAAAAGTAAAAGCTAAAGAATTTATTGCGAATTAAGCGGACGTATCATTCGGGATACGTAAAATTCGTGAACGATTCGCGAATAATCCGGGAATGCCACATAATACGCGACTTGGGTTCGGAATTGCAAACGTACGTGAATAAGACGGTAAAATTCGTGATACGGAAAAATTCACGGATGATTCGCGAATCATTCGCGAACTTACTAACTAGGATCTTGATTCAAGATTGTAAAGAGTAAGTCTTCCTAGGTGATCCAATTGTTACATTGCGCAACTAAACTGCCATTGGCTTCGGCAGAAGTCATTGCCGCCCGGTGCACAATTTAGCATGGAGTAAAATGAAACCTTCGATAGACAAGGCATGCTTCATGATCGAGTGAAAAAAAAGTAAGCACGAGATAACCCGACCCATGCAGCTTTTGTCGCTTTATCACGCGTAACAAATTCCCAACAATGCTCACAGGGGTAGTTGAGGAAATAAAAAAGCCGAAAGTATTCAACACGTATATATATACGAAGTACGTCAGGAAACTTCAAAACCATCCCATAAAAAAAAAGAAATTGAATCGTAAACCCGCCGGCTCGAACTCAGTGGTCTTAGTCATCCCCTCGCTCCATGTATTACGTGTCGTGTTATTATTAGCTCGATGATATTGCATTTCAAGACCGTTTCAAATTTCAAAAATTACCCTGTCTTTTGGTACGTAAATGTTTGCCCTAGGATTCCTTTGCGTTTGACTAACTCAACCATGGCTACCTCATGCAGTTACTACGATTGTTGACTCTATAAAATTGTATCCACATGGCGGTTGCACAGTTCTTAAAATCTGAATCAGCCAAGTGAATTTTACTTACTCATTGTATCCAATGTTTATCATTCGTCGAACATGTTACCGACTCTTTATTTTTGTACTTAAACATGATGCTCAAGTTTTTGTTGTTTTGCGTCAACGTGTAAGATTTTGAAATTTCAATTTTGAATTCCGGTGGAAGAGAAAAATGCCGCCACAAACTCCTATGAACGATTCAAAAAGAGAAACAATAGTGAATCAATTTTTTCTCTCTCTTCCATTTTTTTTGGGCGATTTCATAGCGAAAACGTTCTCTCCGAGTAAACCTCAGGATCTTGGGGGAGTAGAGAGGTCATGAGCATGGGGATGTAAAAGAGGACCCTGATTAGGTACGAGACTGTTGACGGGGTGATTTTTTCTTCCTTTTTTGGTTTGTTCGTTATTTAGGATTGTCCGTTCTGCTGTTGCAATTGAAAAATTTCATGAAGTTTTCATTGTTAGACCAGTGATTTCCAATTTTTATTGCTAAATTTTGATTAGGTTTTCTTTCTGTATTGTTTGCTAATTTTATATTGATTAAGAACTAGGATCTGCAATTTAGGGTCGGTGCTTGATTTGTTTTGAGGGTTCTCAATTGGGTTTGTTTTTAGGTATAAGCCTTTTCCTTTCATTTGGATTGAAATTTGCTGTCTGTAAAATTAAGGTCTCAAAGTTCCTTTTATTTTGGGAATTATAATGTCTGCTCCCTTCTATGAAGCTTGTTTTTCTTAATCTTTTTGTTTGATCGTTTATTAGTGCTCCAAATTAAGAAGTAGATGACCCCTTGCTTTTATCTTTCTCTTAAATTAGATTTATTGCTGAAATGCAATTAGGAAATTAGCCTTTTTCTAGGAAATGGGATTCTATGTTCTTTTAGTTTTGTATGGGTTATTATGGATTTTGAAATTCCTTTGGAATAGTGGTAATGTTCAAATAAGAAAAAAAATGTGTGATTTCAAATAAGAAAGAAACGTATGGATTATTATGGATTATGAAATTCCTTTGGAATAGTGGTAATGTTCAAATAAGAAAGAAATGTGTGATTTCAAATAAGAAAGAAACGTATGCATTATTATGGATTATGAAATTCCTTTGGAATTGTGGTAATGTTCAAATAAGAAAGAAATGTGTGATTTCAAATAAGAAAGAAACGTATGGATGGATTATGAAATTCCTTTGGAATTGTGGTAATGTTCAAATAAGATAGAATTGTGTGATTTCTTATTTTCTAGAAATGTGTAATCTCCTTTAAATTGGTGAGATTCATCTTCAGCTTAGTAGTAGTATGAAGTTTAACTTGATAAGAAGTTCGACTTTGTGTAATTTCCTTTGATTTTTGGCAGTAATCAAACTGAAATTGTTTTTTTCTAATTTATCATAAGATTGTGCAACTTCTATGAGGTTGTGTTTCGATGCTATGCTTAGTGTTTTACAGATTGATTTGAAAAGCTGATTAGTTTCTTTATCTAATCCCGTGTCTATGTCCTATATTGAATCCCATTTCCTCCCCTGTTTTTCTTTAGTACATAATCTTGTACCCAACTGTGCTCATTTGGCCTGTATGTTATGGTTTTTAGTGAATTAATGATTTGTATTAGATTTGTCTGTTTAGTTTTAGATTTATCTTTGGTCACCTCGTCCTAGTTATATCTTATTTCTCCTTTTATTTTCTTTTAATGGATTTTTGGTCTAATATTTAGTAATCTTAGATTTCTTTCTCCTGGGGTGTATCCTAATTTGAGGTTATTTTCGTTTGTACATGTTTTTCAAGCCTTTCCGTTGTTTTAGCTTAATTATTAGAAATCGGGTTAATTTAAACCTCCTCAACGCCTCTTTTACATGTACCGAATATGAAGAAATTATACCCTCTGTCCAAAACCCATGCTCCTCCGATCTTGCTAATCCTCAGGTACATCCACTTAAGATTTCTTTGATCAGCTCAATTTGTCTCGCCTAATTCTTATTTTCTCTGTATTGTCTAGTTTCATGTATTGTTCATTCTTTTAAGTTGTATCGAATCTTTAAAGTGTCAACGTGCAACACATTAATTGTCGGAGTCCATCATACCTTTGTAACTTCTACTATAACCTTGTTGTCTGCCAAGATGAGCATTCTAGCATGGAACTGTCAGGGTCTTAACCAACAAAACACAATACAACATCTTCAAAGTTTGATATCATTGCACAAAGCATCCTTTATTTTTTTATCCGAAACTCTAGCTACCAGAAATCACATGAATTTTATTGCACAATCATTTCAATACCAGAATCATTTATCTGTCCCCAAAGTTGGTAGAAGAGGAGGATTATGCTTCATGTGGAAAGATAACTACGATGTACGAATCATCTTGCATTCCCAGAGTTATATTCACGTCCTCATTACTCCATCGGCACCTGAACATCCTTGGTTCTGCACGGGCATCTATGCTCCTCCAAACCCAGTTGCTAGAAAAGATTTCTGGCATGATTTTCCATCAATTTTTTATAACATCAATGCTCCATGGGTCCTCATTGGCGACTTTAATGAAATAACGAACCAGTCAGAGAAAAAAGGAGGTCGGCAGGTAACATATGCACAAACCCAGCCAATTCTTAACTTAATGGACCAAATGGGACTCATGGATCTGGGATTTCGAGGTGATCCATTCACCTGGATGAACAATCAACAAGGAGATGATAACATCCTGGAACGACTAGACAGAGCAATGGAAACTCAACATCGGCGTACATACAATCCACACGAAGGAGTTACTCACCTACCAAGAATAGCCTCAGACCACGCCCCAATTCTGCTCCAAACTAGAGTCACTGACTGGCAGGGAAGCAAGAACTATAAATTTGAGCATTTATGGCTTACCCACCCGCAACTGCAACAAGTGGTGACTTCGGCATGGACCAGACTCCATGACATGGATCCCGCCGTGAATTTGCAGCTCAAGCTTATTTCAACCAGCGAAATCCTTACGAAATGGAACAAGGAAACTTTCGGCCATCTTCCAACCATGATCAAGAAATCAATAGAGTAAATCACAATGATTCAACATCAATGCGCCATCCGTACTGGAAATGATTTGACATATTGGAAACTCCATGAAAAACAACTCAAAGAGCAACACATGGCTTTACTTGATTGTCATCCAACGTATTGACGACAAAGATCAAGAATTCAATGGCTACAATCGGGAGATCGTAATACCACATTCTTCCATACCAAAGCAACAATCCACCGAAGCTGTAATAACATACAACAACTTCAAGACCATCAAAATAATTGGTTCACAGACAAAGATGTCGTAGTTGGATTAATGATCTATCACTTCACTGATCAATATACGGCTCCAAGCACAGTGATAGATGAAAGCCTATTTGCAGCAATATCCCCAAGGTTAACACCCAGTCAATATGCGTCGCTGACGAAAGAAGTAACTCCCATAGAGATCAAACAAGCCTTGTTTTCCATTAACTTTGAAAGTGCTCCAGGTCCCGACGGATACACTAGTAAGTTTTTCAAAGTTTTTTGGGAAACAACTCACGTACAATTAATAGATATGGTACATAGTTTCTTCAACTCCTTCAGTATCCACCCACTCATGAACCACACAAACCTAACTTTAATCCCCAAAGTAGACCACCCATCCAAACCATCGCAATTCAGGCCTATAGGACTCTGTAACTTGACCTACAAAATCATTTCAAAAATCCTGGTCAACCGCTTACGCCCCTTGCTCCCTTTCCTAATAAGCCCATTTCAAAGTGCTTTTGTACCCCAAAGATCAATCCAAGATAACATAGCAATTGCTGGGGAGCTCTTTCATCATATTAAAACCTCAACCAACACTAAAGACCCCAAAATATCACTTAAATTGGATATCCAAAAAGCCTATGATAGTCTAGATTGGGGTTTTGTTAGAAAAGCCTTTACCAAGTTAGGTTTCTCGGCAACTTTTATAGAATACATCATGTTTTGTATATCAACGGTCACATACTCGATCAACATCAACGGCGCCCCGCATGGGTATATCACTCCAACTAGAGGAATAAGACAAGGGGATCCGCTTTCCTCATATGTGTTTATTATTTGTGCGAAAATTCTCTCCACAAACTTGGGACACCTTGAGGACAAAATAGTTGTGGAGGGACTACGCATTTCACGAAAATCTCCATCAATTCTCCACCTTATGTATGCGGACGATCTCCTTATCACGTACAAGGCTACAACGGAGGGCACGAATCAACTCAAACAACTTCTCCAAGCATACATCACATCAGCAGGTCAGCACATTAATTCTTCGAAATCCACCATCATCCATCATCCAAAGCTCACCCAACAAAAATTATTTGACCTAAGCTTTCAATATGCCCACAACCTCGATTCCCCCGATCTACTTAGGAATCCAATTCAAACATGGAAGATGCTCTCGCCATATTTTTGAACCTCTACTAAATTGATTGGCGCGCAAGGCAAAAGGATGGATGACAAAATGCCTAACACCTTCCGGAAGATTAGCTCTCATAAAAGCATCCCTAACCCCTACGTCAAACCACATCATGCAAGCACAACTTCTACCTGTCAATGTGAATAAGAAAATAGATCGCATCACCCGAAACTTTTTTGGGGGACATGACTCCTCAGTCAAAAAGCTTCATCCACTCGGTTATGATAAGCTAACTAAGCCCAAATCAGAAGTAGGGCTAGGAATTCGAAGAAGTAGTGATCATAATAAAGCGTTAATCATGAAACGAGTCTGGAACATCCATAAGAAACCAGATTCAATATATTCTAGCCTTTGCAACGAAAAATATCTGAAGCAATAACCTCTCTTTTTAGGAACTCCAGCAACCCCATCTTCAATCAGCCCCCAGTGGAGGAAACTAGCATCCCTCATTCCCACAATCAAACAACATCTTTTCCATAAAATCGGAGATGGCTTAACAACCCCTATTCAAGAAAACCGGATCCTGCAATTCGCTAACTTTTTGGACCCAGTGAGCTGCTACCCAATCGAGACAGTCGCTGATCTCATTGATCCTTTCACTCACACCTGAAATCATGATAAACTAAACCTCCTGCCGCCCCATATAAGCCAACGTATCGTTAATATCCACCTACCCAAAAACAACTCCTCGGACGAAATCATCCGGCCTTTCACCAAATCAGGAAAATACACCACATCATCTGGATATCACTGCTTAACCAGCTTATTAGATCATTCTCATCTAAACCCTTTGCCACCAACTAAGTTTCTCTGGAAACTCCCATGTCCTCCAAAACTGCAGCTTTTCTTGTGGAAAGCAATCAACGAAGGCCTTCTGACCTTCACCATTCTAAATCATATCCACCTCACCAATACCAACATTTGTCCACAATGCAACTCTGATCCGGAATCTGCTGGTCATATTCTCCTCCACTGTCAAGTGGCAGTGGCCTCATGGAATATTCTCCTCACAAGACTACATACTCATTCAACCACAACCCAAAATCTTCCCAATTTACCAAACCCTCAGATGACTATCACCCAAATTCTACAATTGAAAGCTCATCATTCTGTTAAAACAGCCTTATGTTTCCTTTTCTGGTCCTTATGGATAGATAGGAATGACTATATTTATCGACAAAGGCAACCAAATCAAGGTAATTACCCAGATGGCTATAAGTCTGCAACAAGAATTCTCCTGGGCACAAGAGAACCTCCCTCCTGTGCTACATGGAATGCCAGCTCTTGCAAATCCAAGAAATGGAACACGAACGTCTACAACAATCTACATAGGCTGGGTCAAGCCTAATCTAGATTGGATCAAGATCAACACAGACGGAGCAGCGCGAGGACACCCAGGAATAGATGGAGCAGGTTTCATTTGTAGGGATGCTTCTGCTAACACCCTAGTAGCTGTAGCACAACCACTAGGAATCACCACCGCCCTCATAGCTGAATCATGGGCAATTCTGATAGTGACCAGGACGGTAAAAGAACGAAGCTGGCCAAATGTTGAATTTGAAACCGACTCGGAAAATTTTCTTCGATTCCTAACCTCGGATGCCGATCCGCCTTGGTACATATCAGGAATGATCTCTGAAACTAAACAGATCATGAGACAGATCCCCCACTGCACCGTCAAGCACAACTACATGGAAGGCAATCAGGCAGCGGATGGATTGGCCAATATGGCGGCAGACAACAGCCAACTGGAGAAAACTTTATTTTGGGATCATACTATCCCACCATGCATTAATCAAATTGTAATGGAGTATCACCTACCCTCGTATAATTGCCGCTTAATTTTAATAATATTTTCATGCTTCAAAAAAAAACAATCCTGTTAAAGGGGCGGCATGTTCCATTGGAGGGACGGCAAGTGTGATAACAATGTCCCTCTATTCGGTTAGGGGATGTCCTATATGGGTGTAAATTGACTAGATTACCATTTCATCTTAAATGGACTAATTAGCCTAATGGTGACTATGCTGACGGATCCTTCATGAAAACAATCACAATAACTTAACCATTAAGCAGAATAGCTTATATTATTTAATCATGAGTCAACATATAATGATGTACTAGTTTTTCTCCATGCTGGACATGTCTGATCAAACTACTAAAAACAAAGACAGTTCCCCCATCGGGATTATTTTTATTACGAAATGGAAACAGCTTAAAACAAAACTTGCTGATCTAGTGAAAGAATTTTTTTAAATGAAAAGAATTCCTAGGCTTCCAGATTTTTGAGTCTACTTCATTTTCTCAAATAATAAGAGCCACCTGAAGCGGGTATGTCCACTATGTATGGCCCCTCCCAGTTTGCACCAAGCTTGCCACAATTTGGCTCCATGGTTGCTGCCGGTGTTTTCTTCAGCACATAATCACAAAGTTTAAACGTTCGTTCTTTGACCCTCTTATCATAACTCAGTTTGACTGGCTGCTGATAATGTATCCGGTGTCGCAGAGCCTCTTCGCGTTGTTCATCTAGCAATTCTTCGTCAAGAGCCAGAATCTGCTCGTTCACCTTTGACTTAACTGTGAAGGCTTTTGTAGTGTTCAGGTGTATCTTTGTTGGTATAACGGCCTCAGTACCGTAAGCCAACGTGAACGGAGAGAACCCTGTAGAACGTTTCGGAGTTGTCCTGTATGACCATAAAACTCCAGCAAACTCCTCAGTCCATCTTCCTTTAGCCTTTTCTAGCCTCTTCTTTAAATTATCTAGGATAACACGGTTGGTTGTTTCTCTGCCTGCCCGTTACTTTGGGCGTAATATGGAGCCGAAAAATTATGTCGGATGCTCAATTCGTCGCAGAAATCCTTAATCAGGCCAGAATTGAATTGCTTCCCGTTATCAGATACAAGCTCAGAGGGGATACCAAATCGACATATAATATTTTCCCATAAGAAACGCTTCACATCGTGCCTTTCCACATGCACCAGTGTTACGGCTTCCACCCATTTAGTAAAGTAATCCGTGGCCGCTAGCACAAACTTGACTCCTCTTGGGGCTCGGGGCGGAGGACCAACTATATCCAGTCACCATTTGGCGAAAGGCCATGAATTCAAAACTGGATGTAATTCATTTGCTGGCCTTTTCAGAACTGGGGCATGTTCTTGACAAGCGACACATCTCTTCGCATATTCCTTGGCGTCCCTATGCATGAATGGCCAGAAAAATCCCTGAGACAATATCCTATGTGCCATATTACGCCCACCGGCATGATTTCCACAAACTCTTTCATGAGCTTATGCCATAATTATTTGTGCTTCTCCTTCATAAATGCATCTCAAAAAGGTTCTAAAGCCACTGGCTTCCGATATAAGTTTCCGTCTATCAAAACATATCGCCATGCATTTTTTGTTACCTTCGAAGCAAGGTACTTGTCCTGCGGGAGCTCTTTGGTTGTCAGATATCGCACATAAGGCTCTCGCCAATCAGTGCTACTGTCAGTTAAGAGTTTCTTTCTCTTGCGCCTGACTATCTACATCCATAGCATCTAGGTTATTATTAGCGTTTTCCAGCATATCTCCAAGCATCCCGTCCCCACTAGCTTGTTCGAGAATCTTGGATAGAATGGTTCTCGGAGATGCTAGGTAGTTCTTCAAAGTCGACCATGACAAATCGGGTTACATTTGTGTCAACGGCAGAGGACAGATAAGCTAAGGCATCAGCATGCCTGTTGTCCTCTCGTTGTCGTTGTTGGATAGAAAACTTCTCGAACTCACTGGATAGTTGATGCACAACATCTAAGTAAGAGAGAATTCTTTCATCCTTAGCTTTGTATGAACCTAAGAATTGATTAACCACTAGCATTGAGTCAGTTATCAGTTTAACATTTCTCTCCTCCAGCTGTCTTGCAGCTTTCAGTCCCGCTATTGCAGCCTCATACTCCGCTTCATTGTTGGTGGCCCGGAAACCTAACCGGGTAGCTTTTTCCACTTTCATACCTTCAGGAGTGAGAAGTACACACCCCACGCCGGCTCCAGTATGGTTGGAAGAGCCATCTGTAACAATTATCCATTCAGGATTGGATTCATTGTTAATTGGATTTAAGTTGTGCTCGTCATGAGTGTGGGTATCCTCAACAGGCTTCTGCAGATGCTCCTCCTCGTCGACCACTGTCTTGATATCATCGATTGGAAAATCAGCCAAAAGGGCTGCCAGCGCGTGACCTTTCTCTGCGGTTCTAGATTCATAGTGGATGCAATAAGTACCCAGAAAGTTTTCCCAAGTAGCTAGTCGACTTCCATCGTCAGCTCGTTCTAAAATCTTCTTCAGTGGATATTCGGAGTACACTTTAATGACCCTCCCCTCGAAATAAGGCTTGAGGCGTCGCGATGCATGCAGTAACGCCAATGCAATCTTCTCGATTTTAGAATACCGAGTTCCCGGCCCCGTTAAGGATTTACTAACGAAGTAAACTGGCTTCTCCATAGGCTCGGTTACAAACAATACAGCACTGACAACATAATCGGTTGTTGCCAGGTAAATCCCAATTGGCTGTTCTGTTTTTGGACTATCCAGAACTGGTGGGGATGTTAAGTACCGTTTGATTTCTTGCAATGTATCTTCACACTCGCTTGTCCACCCAAAGGTTGTGGCTTTCCTCAGGATATCGAAGAATGATTTACATCGATCTGACAATCGAGAGATGAAACGACTTATTGCAGCCAATCTCCCTGTCAACTTTTGGACCTTTTTCTTTGTCTTTGGAGATGGCATATCTTGTATAGCCCTAACGATTCCTCTGTGAGTCATCAAGTATCCCAGAAATTTTCCTGACAACAATCTGAATGAGCATTTTGCTGGGTTTAGCTTCAGGCGATACTGCCTCAACCGATCAAATGTCCGCTGCAAGTCAAGTAAATATGATTCTGCTTGCTTGGATTTAACCACCATATCATATAGACCTCCATTGTTTCCCAATCAAATCTTTGAACATATTATCAACAAGATGTTGATATATTTCCTAGCATTTTTCAGCCCAAATGGCATGATAGTATAACAATAAACACCCCGATCTGTGATGAATGCCGTGTGTTCTTGGTCATCGTTGTGCAACGGGATATGATTATATCCTGAAAATCCGTCCATAAATGATAACCGCCCATAACCAGATGTCGCGTCAACCATGTCACTTATTCGCGGCAATGGGTAGGGGTTACTCGGACAAGCTTTATTAAGATTAGTAAAATCTATGCACATACGAATCTTTCCATTCTTCTTTGGAACTGCTACAATGTTTGCCAACCACTGTGGGTATTGAACTGGGCGAATAAAACCGGCTGCCAGCAGATTGTCAATCTCTTCTGCTACTGCTGCCTTCTTGCTTGGTGACATATTTCACGGCTTCTGTCGGACGGGACTGGCGTTTTTATCGATGTCGAGGCGATGGCACGCTACAAGAGCGTCTATTCCTGGCATATCACCGAAGCTCCATGCAAATACATCTTTGTAAGCTCTAAGTAAGGTGACCAAACTATCAAGTTTGTACGCGGGAAGATCTGCCCCTACGAACGTGGTCTGGTGACTTTCTCCTCCAATCTGAATTTCTACAATTTTTTCAACCGTAGGCGGTTCAGCTGCATCGTCTCCTGCATATGTTTCAGATGAAGGAGTTTTCTTTAATTGCTATTTGTTTTCAACTTGGAGGATATGATGTCCCCTCACTTCAGATTTGCGATATTCTTTCATCGCATTTTCATGGCACTTATGAGCTGCCATCTGATCACTTCTGACCTTCACTAATCCATCTGAGGTGAGGAACTTCAGACACTGATAATACGACGAAGCAACTGCTCCCATCGCAATTATCCAATCTCGACCCAGAATTGCATTATAAGGGGCGCGACAGTCTAACAAAAGGAAATTTTCAACAACAGATTTATTTCCTACTGTCATAGGCAGTCTAACTTTCCCCACTGCTTTGGTCACTTCCCCGCTAAACCCAATTATTGGGTATCCATATTCTTCAATCAGGTCATGGGACAAATTCATCGAAGAGTAAGCTCCCGAGAATATTACACTCACAGAACCACCGTTATCAACTAAGACCCAGTGCACGCGAAACATTCCAATCCAGGCGCTAATGACAACAATATCATTATGAGGGTAGTAAATACCTTTCATGTCTTCGTCGGTAAACTCGATCTTTTTGCACCCGACTTCCAATGTTTCTGCACCATGACCACTAGCGAAATCGATGTTGTTCACGACGTGCTATTCTTTAATATGCCTTAGTTTAATCCTGGAGGCATCTTCAGAAGCTCGCCTTGAAATCGAATTAATTCTCGCATGACTGACATCGATCACTCGAGACAAGGCAAGATTCACTTGAGTGGGCTGTAACTTTTTCTTGACATATTCTTGCAGCGACCCATTGTCGATCATCCTTTGCACTTCGAACTGTAGTGCGCGACAATTGCCAACCGTATGCCCGATATCATTATGGTATGCACAAATTTTATTTTTATCTCGCTTGTCGCGGGTGTCAGCTGGTAAGGGACGTGGTGTCTTTAGCTCACGTTTGATCTTTTCGTACAGCTCTGACAAGCCAATATTCAGAGCTGTCAGTTTCTTTTCTTGTTTCGGAGTTTTCTCACCAACTTCCGTCCTTTCATTAGGATGTCCTTGTGGATGATTCTTCGACTTTTCTTTTTTACCTCCTTCTTTTGGTTGTGAGTTGCGAGCTGTAATATCTGCATCCCTAGCCTCTCGTGCTTTTTGATCGTCTTCAACTCGAGCATATTCTTTCGCACGGTCATACAGCTCCTCAAGATTTTTTGGAGGCTTACGAGTCAAGGAATTGTATATCCCCTTGCGATCCCATGGGAATGCTTGCCTGAAAGCTTCTACCGCAGTTTCATCACTTGCATCTACGACCTCTGCCAACTCCTGCTTGAACCGCTGGAGAAACCTCCTAATTCCTTCACCTTTTCGCTGATTTAGCATAAACAATGAGTGAGAATCTTTTCTTCCTTGTCGATTGTACTTATAGTGTTTGCAAAACTTTTCGACCAAATTCTCATATGTCCCAATCGACCGTGACTTTAATTGGTTGAACCAGACTATAGCCCGGCGGTCAGTGTTTGAGGGAATATTTTGCACATTAGTTCCTCACTGAAATCCCACAACGTCATTGCAGTCTCATAGAGCAAAGTTTTGGTGCCATGAAGTTGTGTGGTGGTCGATACTGCTTGATGTTATCCATGAAAGGAGATCCAGCTGCACGACGGATCTGCTGCAACTTATCTTCACGTGAATCCTTTTTAAAAAGCACTCTCTTGATCATTTTCCGGAGTCTCCGATCGCTCAATCTTTCGCATGCTGAATCATCACTGTGACAATTCTCTTCCTCACGCCTTCTTTTGCGTTCAGGGGCTCTGATTTCTGATCGAAACATTCTGCTGTGGTATGATGGTGAGTATTTGGTACCCTCATGGGTGTCAGACTGCAGATATCGTTTCTGGTAATCAGGTTCATAGTGCTGACTGCTCTCCAAACCAGTTTGGCGGCTATGGGTTGCGACTTCTTGGATGCCTTCCCTCTTCCATTGATTCGAGCGCTTAGCAAATCTCCCAGTCGTCATGAATATAGTGTCGTAGTGATTCTTCCCATAATGTTCAAGGTTAATAGCCTTTCTGTGTCCGGTCTTGTTTCCATCAGCATTCGCCCGATTACCTTTATCGCCTAAACGATGCCACACTCGCCGATTCGAAGTAAACCGTGTGTCGGTTGACGGGTATCCCCCAGTATGCGAGGCGTAAGACCGTTCCACATGAACTTTCTTCTTTCCAAGCTCGGATTTCAAACGAGCATTTTCTTTCTCCAGCTCCTTTAGTTGACTGCGCAACACTAAACTTGCCGGAGTCTCACCAGCTTTTTCCTCTTCCCTAAGGGATCGCGAGTCACTGGTCTTTCTCTTGACTGGGATTTCTCCTTCTGCAAGGAATCTCGATCATACTGGTCATCTGCATGAACTCCAGTTTTCCTGTTGTCTTGTATCTCACATCCTCCAACAGGTTCTCATCATCCTCCAACAGGTTCTCATCAACCAGCCTTTCATCATCAGCTGGCATTTCTTCTCATATTGGTGTTGGTTGCCTCCTTCGGCTATTGACCCCGTCTGCCAGCCCATGATTACTGCCAGTGGAGGTTGTTTTTCGAGCTGTTTGCTTGGTTTTTGCCATCTTCTTATCTCAGGTAAAACAATCGTGTTTGCAATCTTCCCCTTAGTCGGCGCCAGTTGTTTGGGCAAGAAAAATCTTACCTCAACAATTCAGCTGAACTTGATGATCTCAGCAGCTATCTTCTATAAGCTCTCAGAGAGGGGTACCTGCAAAACAAATACTCCGATGCTCAAGTCAGTCTCAGGTATTTGCAGGTGAGTTTTCTAGGGTTTGATCGCATACCTTGTTGAGAATTTCTGTTCTCCTTTTATAGGCTAGATGAATCTCTAGATAAGTCTCTCTTGAGATCTTTGCGCTCACGTTATTTATCCAACCTATGAGAAGATTGACTAATACTTTCTCGAATCTTCCATTAGGGTTTACAAGAGAAGTTCGCACAAGAGATAACTACCAAGACTGGTAACCCACAACTGCAGTTACGACTGGCAGTCTAGGCTGGCAGTCTAGGTCCGGTATATTGAACTGGAGGATTGACCCATGGGCACCTTAATTTACACTGGGCACACATATACTAGAAATAAATTATGTTCGGTCATCGTTCTCGATAGACACATTCATGTGTCTGATTTGTTTCAATTTTATATATTATTAGTGCTCAATTTGGTACTTATTATAGTATTTTACATCTTTGTAGGTGTTTTTAGAGAAATAAGCTTTTGTGGAAAAAGTTGCCCGAAAGTGGTATTTTGACCCCCGAAGAAAATTACTAAAGGCACCCCAGAAAAGTGTTAAAGGCACCTGGAGGAGTTGAACAGGGCACCCAGGAGTTTTATTATTTACATCCAAACTTGTTACTTGTACCCCGCAAATTGCTATTCGCACCCCATGAATTGCTAATTGTACCCCCAAATGCTAAAGGAACCCCCGGATTTGGATAAAGGGCAATCATCATCTTCAACATTTTGAATCTAGATTTTGGTAGGAAAAAATTATTTTCAACAAACAGAACTAGGGTTTGTGATTCGGGTGAGTTACAATGAGACTAAAGTGCTGGAATCAAATGGGTTTGTTCTGATGGGATAAACAGGGATGATAAGGTTTTCAGTTTCGATTGGAATTGGCTAGAATCATGGATTTGAAGCAAAACAGTTTTGGCGAAAAATTGGTTTATACTCCGGCAGAATTAGGGTTTTGGATTTGGACAAGAATTAGTGATATTAAAGGGTTGGAATTGATTGGGTTAGCTTGTTTAACTTAAATAAACAAGGAAGCTATGAGTGTTGGAATCGCAAAAATGGGGGAAATGGGGCTGCAACGCGGAGTTTTGATAAAACAAGGAAGGATATACTTGATGCAAAAATTCTCGGGATTTTGGTTTATTGTTGGAAGGTTTGTGTGTGTCTGTTGAGAGTTTTACTCCTTCTGGGCTTGTTTTCCACACGATTGGAGTGTGCTGAGCTGCAGTGGGCGTATCAAAATCAAATAAAAAGAAATTATTCTCGTGGCAGATGAGAATAATGAAGAGTATTTTGCATTAATACAGAGAGATTTGGGTTCTGTGAAGAGTTTTGGGGGTTCACAGAAAACAGATGGAGATATTGAAGAGAAACAAAGCTTATAATCGAGAAAATTGAAGGTCGCTGGAAAACATCTTCTGCCGCTGCAACCAAGAACAGGAAGAACAAAGACCTCCCAGAAACAGTCACAGCTCAACCACATAAGCTATGTATCGTTTATGATTCAGTTGCGAAAGGATTTTAGCAACCAAACTGCACTTTCTTAGTTGGAGATCTTTAGCCACTAAAAATCGTTGTAAGCAAATTTAATTATTTTTAATACAATGATTAATAAAATTTCTTCCAATTTGCTACTCATGAGTAGCTAAATTTATTTTCCAGGATTGAGGAAGAAACTACTTTTGAGATGTAATTTGTAGTGTTTAATTTTATTTAATTATTACTCTCCAATAAAGTTTTAATTACTTAAAAAAATTCTCCTCATATATGCTTTATTTTAATTGTTTTAGATAGTTTTTAAACTATCGATTATTATAAGCGACGAAAAATTAGGCTTTAGATTACCTATTTGAGTCGAATTTTTAATTCATTAACGATAAATATTCCAAGGCATGAGATTGGGTTCAATATTGCCTTATGCAGTTTGAGAGTAAATTGGAGAACTTAATTATTGAATTTACAACCATTAGAAGTAGTGGAATCTGAAACCCTAGGTTTTTCTCCCATTAATCAATTTAGCAATTTTTGTTTAGTATTATCTTTCTTAACTAGTCTTAAAACCGATCCTTTAAATAGTCCGAGAATCGAATTCATTCTTACCACTGTAATAACTACATCATTTTTATTTTTTTTGATAAGTCAAATAAATCAATAGATTTGAAACGGCAGGGGTATAACAACCACACCCAATAATTCGTTCGGAAATATGTATGGACTAGATCCAATATAATTCTGAGAGCATCAACTTAAAAGCGAGCTCAATCAAGAGATATATCAAAGAGCATAATCTCAATTACTCAATACAATCTGCAATCGAACAGATAGAAATCTGTGAGCCTGATTGATATGAGAAATAACTTGGACGGTACCAAAGATCAATGCCCAAGTGCCAATCAACTCCTATCCAACAATCAAGGTCAGATTTATCAATTGATTGAACTACACACAACCTGTGATATTTCTATTATATAAACAAATATAATGTGGAAAGATATAATACAGACACCAGAAATTTTGTTAACGAGGAAATCGCAAATGCAAAAATACCCCGGGACCTAGTCCAAATTGAACACCACACTGTATTAAGCCGCTACAAACACTAGCCTACTACAAATTAACTTCGACTGGAATGTAGTTGAGGCCTAACCAAGTCTCACACCGATTAAGGTACAGTTGCGTTCCTTACGCTTCTATAACCACGCCGGATTCTGCACACTTGATACCCTTAGCTGATCTCACCCACATCTAAGAGTTGCTACGAACCAAAGTTGAAAACTTATAAACAAACCTGTCTCACACAGATATGTCTATTCTGATAGATAAATCTGTCTCCCACAGAAGTACCTATGAAGTTTTGTTGCGTCTTATGATAAATCAAGGTGCACAGAAACCAATTGATAATTCGGTCTTATACTCCCGAATAACAGCCTGGAAATATCAATCACCTCACAATAACTTAACTATATGGTAGTAAAAGAAGTTACTGCAAAATCACAAAGTCATAGACAAAGAACTTTGTGACTACTTTTTATATCTTACCTATCGGAGATAAATCTAGAGAAAATCTTAGAGAAGATAGTACTCAACATAATAGAACAAGTAAGATCAGAATATGCAACTACAGAGAAAATATTTTTATCTGGCTTCACGAATCTCAAATGTAGTCTTCAAGTCATTAACCTAATAGGGTTTTGAAAAAACCTAGGTGTTTTAGGGTGAAAACAGTTTCTGCTGATTTCGGTAGTTTCGTGTGTGGGTGAGAATCGAGTCTAAACCCTAAACAATGTACTGCATGGGAGTACTTTAGATTCGAGAGATCAATCTGTACAAATCCGGCCTAAACCAAGAAATGGTCGTTCCAGACTTGCTTCGGTCACAAAGTGAAGGATAAGGGTTGGTCTTAGGGAGGGAAGCGAAGAGAGTATTGAGAACAGAATAGTTGATTCGGGAAGAGTAGTTGTTTGACGACTTATATTAGAAAGTGGAAAGCTAACAGATGGGAAATATAACAAGTGATTTCTGAGTGTTGTATTCTCCTGACCAAAACTTGTCTTTGGTGGAAATAGGTGATACCTATTTATACAAGTCGCAACGAAACGTACCATGGTCTCGTAAGAAGTGGAAACGGTTGAGTAAATGGAAGAAAATGGTAACGGGTAACGCCTGGAATTGATGTTTCCATAATGAAGGAAATGTTTCACCATTAGTTATTGTATTTACTAACCGCCTCACCCTTATGACACTTTCTAATAACGGTCGTAGTGTACACCGCATGCTGTAAACCGCCAGACCAATACCCTGATGAGCATCCCCCAGTTTGTCACATGTTTTGATGTCTCGAGTATTTTCGTGGAAAATGTGTAGCATGTTGTTACGTGTGGCGTGGACAAAGGATTTGGCGTTTGTAGACAAGTTGGTGCCATGACCAAAGAATATGCATCGTGGCCAGTTTGGTGTCGTGACCAGAGAGTTAGCAACGCAGTCAAGTTGGTGCCGTGACCAAGAGTTAGCATCGCAGCCAAGATATTGCCACGAGTCGTTTGGTGGCAGGTTTGTACGGATGAGATCTGCATCTCAAGAGGAAGGGTAGTCGTAGATTGTTGCAACCCTTTGTTTGGAAACCAACGCCATGGTTGCAACGATTGCATGCTCTTGGCACGACCAAATTAGGGTTTTGGCGTCGTGGCCAAGAGATTGCCATAAATTGTTTGGTGGCAAGTTTGTATGGCTGAGATTCGTATCTCAGGAGCAAGGGTGGTCTTTGATTGTTGCAACTCTTTGTTTGAAGCCAATGGCATGGTTTAGGCGCGGCCGAGCTAGGATTTTGGCGTAGTTTAGGCGCGGCGAAAACTATGGTTTTGGCATAGCTTAGGCACGGACAAAATTAGGGCTTGGCATTGGGCCAAAAGTTGCCATGCGTTCGGTGGCAAGCTTGTACGGATGAGATTTGCATCTCAGGAGGAAGGGTGGTCGTTGATTGTTGCAACCCTTCTTTTGGCAGCCAGCGGCATGTGGTAGGGCCGTCATGGCTTTGGAATATTTTAGGCGCGGCCAAAATTAGGGTTTTGGCAAAACCGTGATGTTTGGCCTTGGGGCGGAAGTTGCCATGCGTTAGGTGGCGAACTTGGAAGGCTGAGATCCACATCTCAGGTAGAAGGGTAGTTGTTGATTGTTGCAATCCTTCTTTTGGCAGCCAGCGGCATGTGGTAGGGCCGGCATGGCTTTGGCATATCTTAGGCCCGACCAAAATGAGGGTTTTGGAAAAACCGTGATGTTTTGCCTTGTGACAGAAGTTGCCACGCGTTAGGTGGCTAACTTGGACGGCTGAGATCTGCATCTCAGATGGAAGGGTAGCCGTTTATTGTTGCAACCCTTCGTTTGGCAGCCAGCGGCATGTGGTAGGGCTGGCATGGCTTTGGCATATTTTAGGCACGACCAAAATTAAGGTTTTGGGAAAACCGTAATGTTTGGCCTTGGGCCGGAAGTTGCCATGCGTTAGGTGATGAGTGCCAAATAATGTATATATTTATCCCTTTTTGTTGGCATTTAACTCATCTTTTGTGCATTAATTCTACATTTTATCCCATATTCTGTATTTTCATTGTTTTCAAGAATAAATATTTTTATTAATTAATTTTGCATTTTTAGGTAATAAATAAAGTTCGGATGATTCGTGGAGCAAAAAGAGCAGAAAAGTAGTGAAAAGCCGGGAGAAATCACGCAAGGAAGCCGCGAAGAATGGTGCGCACAACCTCATTTTCTACACACAAAAACGCCTCCGTTCTCAGCCATCAGATCAGTTCTCAGAAGCATCTGACGGTCGCTCCTTCATAGATCATCAAAATCTGAAGTCTCTGCCAAGCACCACAGCGCTGAAATTCCAAGCCTTCAGATTAGATGATAGTTGAATCCAACGGTTGCTCCCTTGCTGTTCATCAAAGTTTGATATCTCCGCCTTACACTACAGCACCTAACCTAATCTAGCACCGTTCGTTTCGTTGTATCCCTTCATCCGACGGTCGCTCCTCGCTTGCCTCCGCATCACCGTCCGATCTACCTACCAGCTCCACATCCCACGGCTAAGCTTCGCGAAACATCAAAATCTTTATCCATGCCTCACACCTTAATACCCAAATACCTAATACCCTTCTTCCCAAAACAGTCGACCCTCACCTTCTCCCCCTTTCTTCTTCTCCACAGCAGAGCCTTCCCCTTCCACCTGCTCCACCAACTCGCTGCCACCACCACCAACTCCACAACTGCTCTACCGTACCACCATGTCTTCCAAACCACCCTCTTCCCCGACATCACAGACGCCACCATCTCTCCTAACTGTCAAGTTAGTTCATCCATTTCACGCCTCTCACTGATGGCATGTGAACTCGAGGAACTAGGTTGATAGCTATGATTCGACGCAACAGAGACATGGAGAAGGAGCAGAGAAGAAAGAAGAAGCATGGGTCGACATTTTGAAGCTGTTTTTTCACGTCAATTAGGTGAAGTTTCAAACCCTAGAAAAATTAGGGTTTTCAAAATTAGGGTTCTGCTTACATTTTTTGTATAAATAGAAGAGATGGGTATGGTGTAGAAGGTGTTCTTGGACTAGCCAAGTTACCAATTAGGTTTAATTTCAATTTTAATTTCACTGTTAATTTTTAGGGTTCTTGTTTTGCAATTTTCATTCCCTGTTTAGTAGTTTACATGTTGTGTTGATCATGTTCAATGTGTGATGTTCCTGTTAATGTTAAATGTTGTTTACATATGTTCCTGTTAATGTTAAATGTTGTTTACATATGTCCTGTTAATATGTGTTGTTCCTGTTAAATGTTGGTGTTCCATGTAATGTTAGTTTAGTGGAATGTTAGGCTAGAAATCTCAGTGCATTGTGTTGATTGAGTAGTGGGGAGAAACTAGTGCTCACTAGTGACAATGAGCAAGCTAGTTCTCTTCCCACTCTAGATGAATGCCTAAAGCCATTGCCTTGGCTTTGCTTTTCTTTCCTTTTTTTTTAACTGTTTTGTTACTTCTTCTCCTCCCTGCCCTTGGCTAACAGCCTTGGTTTATTTGGTTTTGTTTCCAGTTACCTTTGCTTCACTATCACATTTACTTTACTTTCTGTCACTAATTCAGTTACACCAAAACAGCTCAGTTGTGTTTTAACACAACACAAAAATCTCTAGGAAAACAACAATAGCTCCCTCCAAGTCCCTGTGGACAAACCCCTGCTTATTCACTTTCTACTTTAGATCCTGTGCACTTGCAGGTGTAAATATAACCATAGTTTTAGGTTTAATTCCTTAGCTATCAAGTTTTTGGCGCCGCTGCCGGGGACTCGGTTAGCGGCGCTGTTGTTGTTTTTGTTCTACATTTGTTTGCTGTTCTCTGCATTTGTTTGCTGTTATAGGTCTTGTTGCTGGCTAGCCTTTGCTAGCTAGCTAGCTAACTGTTGCCTGTTGCTGCTAGACCTTTCTTAACCTTGCTGTTGCATCCTTAGTGCATCCTGTTGCATCTTCACTGCATTTACTGTTTCATTACAACTGCATTCTTGCATTCTTTCATTTACTGTCATCTATCCTCACAGAATTCTTAACTTGCACCATTTAGCCTTTATGGTTGCATCATTAGCTTTAGCTTGCATCTAGTTTTGTCCTGCATATTCAGTTATCAACTCATCTTGCAGCTCATTGATTCTGTCCTGTAACTTTCTTATTTGTCATCTGAAGCTTGTGCCATCTGCATTGCATCTTACATCATCTTGGCATACTTGTCATCTTATATTCTTGCATATCTTCTTGCACTGCATCCATTTGCATAAGCATCACTGTGTAACTGCATTTTAGTCTCACTTGCTTCTGTGCATTTAGTGTAAGCATTTAACTGTTCTTGCATACTGTTTTGCATTACCAAGCATCTTTGCTGTTCTTGCTTACTTAGTTGCATCTTTTAGCTTAGCTTAGTGTAAGCATAGTCCCTGTTCTTGCACTTCCTGTTAGGAATTGTCTTACCTCTTTAGTGCATTGTCTTGCTTCTTTCTCTTGCTCTTGTTATTGCTCTTGCTTTTGCCTTGCTGTTGGGTTCAGAACAAAAGCTGCTGCAATTGAACAAGCCCACTTGCTGTTGAACAATTCTGCTGGGCTTGCTGTTTGAACTGCAGTAGTGATCCTGCTGCCAAGCTTTTGTTGCTGGGCTGTGCAATAAAGAAACAAAAGCCCAACTGGGCTGTAAGCTGCAGAAGGAGAGGAAATTGAACCAAGCCCAACTGGGCCTTAAGTATTGAAGCCAAAGCTTAGGAAGATCCAAAGCCCAACTGGGCTTTTGCAACCAAACTGAACAGCTGGGCTGTGCTTCAAAGGTAAGCCTAAACCCATTAAGAGAACCCAACCTGTGGGCTTCCATTTTTAATCTGTGGGCTTGTAATAATTTTTTTTTATTTTAATTTTATTTATTTCTTTATTTGGGATTGTAATAATTTTAGTTTTATTTTTATTTATTTTTTTTTTTGTGGGTTTGTAATAATTAGTTTTATTTTTATTTTTTTCTTTATTTGGGCTTGTAATTTAGTTGTTTGTTAGGTTTGTAGTTTCTTTTAAACTAAAATTTGGGCTTTAAAACCCAACACAAAAAAAAAATAAAAAAATAAAAAAAATAAAAATAAATAATTGCTCCTAATTTCAAAAACCAAAATTTTTCTCCCTCCTTAAAAACCAAATGTTTTTCATTCCCATCAAAACCAAAATTTTCCCATAAAAAAAACCCAAATTTTGAAAACCCATTAAAACCAAATTTTTTTTAAAATGGGTGAGTGTGTGAATAAACTCCGTAGTCTCCATGAATACATGTACCCTAACATAATAAGCCAGTTATCATGTATCGTCTTACCCCAGACTGATGGCCCATTTGAACTAAACGCAAGCATGATACAAATACTTCCTATATTTCGAGGGTTCGATTCTGAGAATCCCTATAACCATGTAAGAGAGTTTGAACAAATTGTCCGGGCTTTACAACCTGACCATATATCCGAAGACTCTTTGAAATTGCGTTTGTTTACTTTTTCTTTAAAGGAAAAGGCCAAAACATGGTTTTACGGTTTGAGACCGCAGTCAATCACCACTTGGGACCAACTCACAAATCAATTTGTCGGAAAGTTCTTTCCACATCATAGGACCATCTCTATTCGTCGAAGTATTAATTGTTTTGTCCAGTTAGATGGAGAAACACTTTTTCATTATTTTGAACGATTTAATGATTTGTTGTTTGAGTGTCCTCATCATGGCCTCGAGAAGTGGAGACTGGTCGCCATTCTTTATGAGGGACTAGACTTTAAGTCTCGAGCCTTGGTTGAATCTATGTGTAATGGTGAATTCATTGATAAAACTGTGGACGATGCATGGTTATTTCTAGCTGAAGTTGCAGAGAAA
This sequence comes from Papaver somniferum, assembly GCF_003573695.1. Lineage (NCBI taxonomy): Eukaryota > Viridiplantae > Streptophyta > Magnoliopsida > Ranunculales > Papaveraceae > Papaver > Papaver somniferum. The sequence goes on along the minus strand of NC_039359.1, from coordinate 172,015,804 downwards.
ACCCATCAGTGGGAAACCTATAGGGAAACTAGGACCATGCCACATGATATGGGTAATCACCATGAGTCAGATGTTGATTTTCCCAATGAGATTAATTCTGGATATAGTGTTTCATACCCTATTGCTGAAAATGTCAATCCATATTCACCTATTTTAGAGGCAGATGTATGGACGAAAAACACTAATGGTTTTGACAAAGTAGGATTTTCATGTATTTGTGATGATGATGATTATGATGATGTTATATTAGAAGAACATGTCTATGCTGAAAATGTTATGGAACCTTTGGGTTCAAATACATTAAGCTTTTCTGCCCCGACCTTCATGAATGATGTTTCTTCTAGTATTCCATATACATGTGATGAGGCTACTGATTTAGATATTGTGCAGTTATCCTGTGAAGAGCATGACTTAGGTAATGTTGAATCTTCTGTTGACACTAATGATCCTATGCATGAAAATATAGTTGATGTGTCTGATTCCATACTTAAGCCACAATATATTGCTTCTTTTGATGTTAATTTGGATATTTCGGATAACCATGATTCTGAATTTGGACTTGTGAAATTGTGTTGTGATGATGAGCATGCTACACAACTTGATTATGATTTAGAAAATGCTGATGTGACTGATAATATTGGTACTTTTGATCTCATGCATGTGAGAAACTTAGATGTCACCTTCTTGCGTAAGTCACAGATTGAGATTATTCCACCCAACCTAGATTTGGTTTGTAACAAAAATTTTAAACCAACTTTTTTGAAGATTCCCAACCTAGGATTGGAACTGTGTGCCTCTCAAGTCCTCTTGGACTATTTTGCATCTAAATACAATACTTTTAAGGAGCCACAGTTGGAATGTACATGTTTGTCCATCCCAAACAAAGTCCATGTTCAGTTAGACCTTGTGAATCCTGCACCCCTAAAATTGTTAGATTTTGTGCTTAAAAGTAAACCTGTTGAAAAATTTAGGTTTAGGGGTGATTCATCCGGTTTTTCACTCTCGCTCTCATTTCAGTCCAATTTTAGTGTTTTGAAACTGTCTATGTTTCAACACTTTGTCTTTTGGGTTGATCCTCAACTCTTTAGATTGTTAGTGTATGGTGAATTTTTTGTATATAATCCAGTAGATAAAAATTTTAAAAAATCCTTTTGTTCCTTTTGTATATATCTTGCTAATCCAATATGATCTCGGCTGAAATATGTTGGATTTTTGCCTTGAATAACGGAGTTTAATATTGCTTTCGCCGAAATCGGGTATTCTCTCTCCTTTTACTCTACTCAACATGTCCCTTTCCATATGTTGCATTTTAATTCTTTCCATATTTTGAAACATTGAGGACAATGTTTAGTTTAGGTTTGGGGGTATAGAGTAGATACCATGATAATTTGCCATAATTGAAAACGAACTCCTTCTTTTTGAAAAAAATTGAAAAATTCCAAAAAAAAAAATTGAAAAATCAAAATTCTAAAAAAATTAAAAAATTGAAAAAAAAAAAAATCATCATAAAAAATGGAGCTCATTTACCTTGAAATGTTGACTCTTGTGCAAATATGTATAATTATTAGGAGTCTTAGTCTAGATATTTAGGCACCCTGATTCTAGCACAATTCACATCGTGATAAGAAATTTGCACGCGCACGATCTACCAATACATGTATGGCCTCGATCTTCAAGGTGTTGGATAGGAAGTTACGATTGCCAATCACTTTAGAATACTGAACGAAACTTGACTAGCTTGTTCTTTGGTTGGTTGGGATAGAAGGTGGAGGTTACATTAAGAAAGACAACCATCGAATTTAACTGGGTGCATCAAAAAGGGCTACCTCTTGCAAAGTGTCATGTAATCTTTTGTTTCCTTTTGTATATGTATCAAAAGTGTTTCTTTGTTCAAAAAAAAAAAAAAAAAAAAATATATATATATATATCAAGTATTTTTCAATTCCATCCTCTCTTGTTCCAAAAATAAAAGAGAGTAGTCAATGTAAATAAGAGTCATGTAAATAGTCATCTTTTGTGTTTTATTGTAATAAGCAAGGAGGGTGTATGCCATTGATGTACAACGCGAGTGATTGTGAAATACCTCCAACTCATTCACAATTCTCGTAAAGTCCGGACAGCTAGCTAGATTTCGACCTCAGTTCTTAGCCTGAGAAACTATCTCTTGGTGATTAGTAGTCATAACTTCAGATCTTTCTTTACACATGTGTAGATACACTTTACACTCTTATCACATGTCTTTTTTTTTTGTTATCAGTGATAGGATTGTGCCTTCGATAGCTAGATTGACATCTCCATTTTGCTGTGAGCTTAAACTGTTTTGCACATGTCACATTTGATGGAATCTGAGCTTATATTTTGACCTAGAACTTTGTAGGTACGTTCTAAGCAAACCTTCACGAGACTTCAACTCGTCCACTAGGGACACTTAGTGGTTTAAAAGGCTTAGTGCATACGCTAAATGCATTCGAGAGACCAGCGACAGTGGTATAGTTAGGATTTCCTTAGTTTTGTTTTACTTGAGGACAAGTAAAATTCAGGTTTGGGGGTATTTGATGAGTGCCAAATAATGTATATATTTATCCCTTTTTGTTGGCATTTAACTCATCTTTTGTGCATTAATTCTACATTTTATCCCATATTCTGTATTTTCATTGTTTTCAAGAATAAATATTTTTATTAATTAATTTTGCATTTTTAGGTAATAAATAAAGTTCGGATGATTCGCGGAGCAAAAAGAGCAGGAAAGTAGTGAAAAGCCGGGAGAAATCACGCAAGGAAGCCGCGAAGAATGGTGCGCACAACCTCATTTTCTACACACAAAAACGCCTCCGTTCTCAGCCATCAGATCAGTTCTCAGAAGCATCTGACGGTCGCTCCTTCATAGATCATCAAAATCTGAAGTCTCTGCCAAGCACCACAACGCTGAAATTCCAAGCCTTCAGATTAGATGATAGTTGAATCCAACGGTTGCTCCCTTGCTGTTCATCAAAGTTTGATATCTCCGCCTTACACTACAGCACCTAACCTAATCTAGCACCGTTCGTTTCGTTGTATCCCTTCATCCGACGGTCGCTCCTCGCTTGCCTCCGCATCACCGTCCGATCTACCTACCAGCTCCACATCCCACGGCTAAGCTTCGCGAAACATCAAAATCTTTGTCCCTGCCTCACACCTTAATACCCAAATACCTAATACCCTTCTTCCCAAAACAGTCGACCCTCACCTTCTCCCCCTTTCTTCTTCTCCACAGCAGAGCCTTCCCCTTCCACCTGCTCCACCAACTCGCTGCCACCACCACCAACTCCACAACTGCTCTACCGTACCACCATGTCTGCCAAACCACCCTCTTCCCCGACATCACAGACGCCACCATCTCTCCTAACTGTCAAGTTAGTTCATCCATTTCACGCCTCTCACTGATGGCATGTGAACTCGAGGAACTAGGTTGATAGCTATGATTCGACGCAACAGAGACATGGAGAAGGAGCAGAGAAGAAAGAAGAAGCATGGGTCGACATTTTGAAGCTGTTTTGTCACGTCAATTAGGTGAAGTTTCAAACCCTAGAAAAATTAGGGTTTTCAAAATTAGGGTTCTGCTTACATTTTTTGTATAAATAGAAGAGATGGGTATGGTGTAGAAGGTGTTCTTGGACTAGCCAAGTTACCAATTAGGTTTAATTTCAATTTTAATTTCACTGTTAATTTTTAGGGTTCTTGTTTTGCAATTTTCATTCCCTGTTTAGTAGTTTACATGTTGTGTTGATCCTGTTCAATGTGTGATGTTCCTGTTAATGTTAAATGTTGTTTACATATGTTCATGTTAATGTTAAATGTTGTTTACATATGTCCTGTTAATATGTGTTGTTCCTGTTAAATGTTGGTGTTCCATGTAATGTTAGTTTAGTGGAATGTTAGGCTAGAAATCTCAGTGCATTGTGTTGATTGAGTAGTGGGGAGAAACTAGTGCTCACTAGTGACAATGAGCAAGCTAGTTCTCTTCCCACTCTAGATGAATGCCTAAAGCCATTGCCTTGGATTTGCTTTTCTTTCCTTTTTTTTTAACTGTTTTGTTACTTCTTCTCCTCCCTGCCCTTGGCTAACAGCCTTGGTTTATTTGGTTTTGTTTCCAGTTACCTTTGCTTCACTATCACATTTACTTTACTTTCTGTCACTAATTCAGTTACACCAAAACAGCTCAGTTGTGTTTTAACACAACACAAAAATCTCTAGGAAAACAACAATAGCTCCCTCCAAGTCCCTGTGGACAAACCCCTGCTTATTCACTTTCTACTTTAGATCCTGTGCACTTGCAGGTGTAAATATAACCATAGTTTTAGGTTTAATTCCTTAGCTATCATTAGGTGGCGAACTTGGACGGCTGAGATCTGCATCTCGGATGGAAGGGTAGCCGTTGATTGTTGCAACCTTTCATTTGGCAGTCAGCGGCATGGCTTTGGTGCGGAGGTGTGGCTGGCATGGCATGCCATTGGCACTATGGTGCGGCTGACATGGTTGGTATGCCTTCAGCGTGGAGATGTGGCTGGCATGGCATGCCATTGGAACGGTGGTGCGGCTGGCATGGTTGGCATGCCTTTGGCGCGGAGATGTGTCTGGCATGGCATTCCATTGGCACGGTGGTGCGGCTGGCATGGTTGGTATGCCTTTGGCGCGGAGATATGGCTATTAGGGTTTAGCATGTCGAAACCCTAGTTTAAAATATGTGGCACGCATGATTGAAACGTTTGGATAGCATGCGCGGCTGGCATGTGCAGAGATGATGCCAGTCAGTATCGAGGGCTTTTCCGTGGAGCATGGCATATAAAAATGGTACCCGGTAATTTTACGCAGACATGTTGAATGGTTCAATAAATGTGCTAGTGGCGAAATTATTACTCAAGTGTGACATCACTGTTTGATTAAGGTTTTACGATTTTAATCCTAAGCTAAAAACCACCATCAACATTAAGTCCCCTGCTTAGCTCGGAACATGGGCCTTGTTGCGAGGTAAGCATGAGATGGTGACAGACGAGGACAAAATCGAAACGACAAGTCATGAAGAGATGGTCGGGAAGATCCGGCTAACCTTTTTCGGGAGGTAAAGAGAATCCACAACTCTTGCGTTGGCGGCTTTGCGTAAATTCGACTCGGACATGGTATGTTGGCATCAGTGCTGCGTCTTTGGCTACTGGTCGACAGAGGCGGCATTGCAATTTGGTTCGTAAGATGGTGCTCTGGTTAGCCATAGAGAGGTGAACAGTGCTGCTGGCTAGGGCGCGGAGTGGCAGAGATGGCCGCTGGCTGGGACGCGGGCAGTTTGCGTCAGCTTGGCTTGGAGCCGCTGGCGTTGTGCGGCTTGGAATGGAGCCGCTGGCATGGTACGGTTTGGAATGGAGCCGCTGGCAGTGTGCGGCTTGGAATAGAGCCGTTGGCGCTGGATATTGTCTTCGGTCCGCGGAATGGTGGAAACTGGTTTCGGAAATTCGGATACTAAACGGTGGTGATGGCGCTGGAACTTCGGCTACCAAAGGGTGGTGACGGCGCCTGGCAAGTTTTTCTAAATTAGGGTTTGGCATGTCGAAACCCTAATTATCGCCTCTTACTAAAATCGTTGTAGAATTCTCGTACGAACTTGGATTTTGACGGTCCTCCCCTCCATTTCGATTGGAAAAGAATTTCCTACCTCCCGTGGGGGAATATTTAGGTTTCAAGCCCGTTTAGGAGGTGAAAACAGTCCGACAGTAAAACTCAGGGAGAATTCGGGAGGGATGTTGCGGGCCCGTGGAACGATGGCAACTGGCTTCAGTTCTGTGGAAGGATGACGACTGGATTCAGTTCCGTGGAATGGTGAAGACTGGATTCAGTTCCGTGGAATGGTGGAGACTGGCATCAGTTCCGTGGAAAGGTGACGACTGGCTTCAGTTCCGTGGAATGGTGGAGACTGGCTTTAGTTCCGTGGAAGGGTGACGACTGGATTCAGTTCCGTGGAAGGGTGACGACTGGCTTCAGTTCCATGTAAGGGTGACGGCCGGCTTCAGTTTCGTGGAATGGTGTCAACTTTGTCTAAATTAGGGTTTGTCATGTCGAAACCCTAATTAGCGCCCCTTACTAGAATCGTTGTAGAATTCTCGTACGAAGTTGGATTTTGACGGTCCGACCCTCCATTTGGATCGGAAAAGAATTTCCTTTCTCCTCTCGCGGGAATATTTATGTTTTGAGCTCATTTAGGAGATGAAAACATCCCGACAGTAAAACTCAGGAAGAATTCAGGAGGGATGTTGCGGCCCGAGGTGGCATAGTCGCGCCAAGTCATCTATTCCCGTTCATGGAGCAAGAAGGAATCTTTATTCTGTTCAAACTCTAGAAACTCCGTCCGCATGAAAAGAGGTATCGACCCTCTTCTGTTTTTTGTTGCTCGTCTGGATTCGTGTTTTCTTCTACAGTGTCTCTCCAGTGGATTCCAAAATTTACCAACTCCATTGCATTCTTGGGATGGATGGATGAAATATATTCTCGTCAACGATCATGTCAGGGCTAACCTTGGAGATTGTGGTTACGTTGTCGGTCCATCCTTGACTATAGGTTGTTCAGTGTCTGAACCTTCTGATCGCGATGATGATATGCTGTGGATGATTGTATGGTAGAAATATTCTGAAGCCACTGGATGAAATAGATGAGTTGGGAGACATTTTGTTGCCGATGTGCTGCTATCAAGTCTTCAAGGACTTTGTCCCAAAAGACATCCTTCGAACCAGCTTCTGAATCTTTGACTATCGTATGGAATGGTATGCGGTGAGCAGTCCCCAGTTATACTTATGTTAGATCCGATGGCATGCCGAATATGAGAATGTATCTTTGCGGCGTGCTTTTGGAGTCTTCGATGCACATGTACGGCTTCATGTTGAGAAATTCCCGTGGCTCGTAAAACTTCGACAATGATGATGTTGAAATCAGAAATAACCTGGTTGAGGGGAGTGAAAGCGTCCCATGCTGGTAGTCCCCATGTGTATCCTACTTTCATTGCATCATCTTTATTCCACGTCCACGGTATTTGATACAAGCTTATTGTACTCTTCTGGATGTGATGCTGGGACGCCGAGAATATCACATGGACGAAATATTCTGGATAACGAAGAGGTAGAAATGAGAGAGTTATGTTGTTTATCGTGGCTTCCTCTGTTTCTTCAAGAAAATGTTTCAGCCGCGTCTCTGGAGTTATCTCATGAATCTTTGATGGTCGTTGGACTGCGATGAGCAGTCCCTAGTCGCACTTTTCTTTAGTTTCTGAAGTTATTTCCTCTGAGCAGGCTTGGGATCCACCGAGGCCTCTTAAAGTGTTGCAGGCGTCTTCTAGACAGAGAGCTGATGATATATTCTTGCGCTACACCCTTGAAGAGTAGATGATCTCGTCGTGGCTATGACCTTTGGTTTACCGTGTCCTCTGAGCTTTGACAGTGAAGGGATTTCGTGTAGATCCTCAGTCCCCAAAGTGTGGTTTACATTTTTCCATATTTGTAGTGATCATTGCTATGGTGAAGCTCTGGCCGGTATCAATCAAACGAGCGGCACCAGTTCTTGGAAGCAGATGTGATCGGAAGAGACTACATTGTCGTGGGAACAAAGTAGGTAGGCTAGAATTATATGGGTGTTCATGGAAGTAAAGGGATTGGCTGGATGCGTAGGCGAGTAAACTTGACAAGAAGGAGTGGCGGCTACGGCACGATCCTTGGCAAGTAAGAGCGGCGGCTACGACATGATCCTTAGAAAGAAGAAGTGGCGGCTACGACACGGTCCTTGGTAGGAAAGGAGGCGTTGAAGCGGTTTCTGTTCTTGGAGATGACGTTGAAACTTATGGAGCAAAACGCCGAAGCTTCGTCTTTGGATCCTGGAACAGCTTATGGAGAGAACGCTGAAGCGGAGCGGCTGTTGGAGCGAACATTGAAGCGGCGCTGCTGCTGGAGGACGTTGAAAAGGAGCGGCTGCATTAATCAGTATGCTGTCAAACTAGACACCCTTCAAGCGAATAGTGGTTAGGAGTCCCCAGTTCCATCTATCAATCGTGCTTTCCAGGAGGGGTTGGGGCTTCCTGGCTGGAAACAGCTGCTTTCCTGATGTAGTGCGGTTTAGGGATACAAATATGTCTTGAATCTGCGCCTTGGGGAAATATAGAATCTCCCATAAATGTTTCATCATAGACTGCACGATTTTGTGGGAGAAGTCCCCAGAAATCATGCATCTCCTGACAGGAAGAGAGTCTTCGTGAACTCAGAGGGGTTGCTGATTTTCTTTGCCTTGATTTTGGAGAAGACGTTACTGATCTTCACGTGTGATGAAATTGGATTGATGATTCTAGTTTACTAGCGTTCGAGAGCAACGCGAGCCTCTTCATCTATAAACACGCGTCCTGCTGAAGTGCCTGCGCCGATGTTAAGAGTATTCCTTGTCATCTCCATCTGGAGTTGACGTGACTCTTGTGGTGGCCGCTCCGTTAGTGTCTTAAGGAAAATAGGTATCTCTATCTGAGTTGTAGCCATGTCTGTCTGAGAATTATGAGAACCTTTTGTCTTTCCATCAAATCAACAGTGGTAAAAGGAGGTCGGCTTCTTCTGGCTCCTCCAGTCTCTCGTCCTGATGGTGGAATAATGGCGGCTCTGGTGACGGTTGGAGCTGTCATACTTAAAGAAACGTTGGGGGTGGTGGAAGCGAATATGGTTCTGGTGATCGTATGTGTATCGTGCAGAGATGGCGCGGTTTTGATCACGGAGTGCTGGAGACATGATGCTATTTCAAATGGCGAGGATGGCGCTGCTTTGGCTGGTTGTGGAGCAGAGAAGATGGCGCTGGACTTTGGATGGTTGTGGGGCGAAAAGATGGCGCTGGAAGGGTGCAAGCTGTTAGCACTGGAAAGGATTCAAGCTGCTGGCGCTGGGAAGATGCAAGTTGTTAGCGCTGGAAGGATGCAAGTTGTTGGCGATGGAAAGATGCAAGTTGTTAGCGCTGAAAGGATGCAAGTTGTTGGCGCTGGCTAGGAGTGGAGGGGACGCGGAGATGGCGTCGGCTGGAGCGTGGAGATGGCGCTGGCGGTCTCTTGGCGCTAGCTTGGCCACATCATGTTGGAGCCATGGAACGTTGCTAGCGGGCTCGGTTGCCTCTTCCCATGTGTAACTAAAAATAGGAAACCTTCCTCCATTCGAGCTCGAAAACCATCATGCCTATAAAAGGCACTACCCATCTTCTTTATCTCGTATCATCAGTTTTATTCTCTCGTCTTGGATCTAGTAGCAACACAATGAGCATACTCCAGGTATGTATTCCAGCGTTCCTCCTTTAGCTTGTTCTTCCATCTTGGTGCAACCCCGAGCCATATGCATGTCCGCCGTAGTTTTATGGGTGACGCCGTCCTGACCGCGATAAGTCCCCAGCCACTCCTCGTCGTGTGATAACTGATAATTGAGACATTGGTTCCCGAGCGGATTGTTTGCTTCTACCATATTGAGATCGGAATTGAAAGATGAAACTGGAAATTGGAAATCGATATTGAAACCGAGAGATTGACTTCCCACTGTGGTCGCCAATTGTTTGAGGGTGAAAACAGTTTCTGCTGATTTCGGTAATTTCGTGTGTGGGTGAGACACGAGTCTAAACCCTAAACAATGTACTGCACATGAGTACTTTAGATTCGAGAGATCAATCTGTACAAATCCGGCTTAAACCAAGAAATGATCGTTCCAGACTTGCTTCGGTCACAAAGTGAAGGAGAAGGGTTGGTCTTAGGGAGGGAAGCGAAGAGAGTGTTGAGACCAGAATAGTTGATTCAGGAAGAGTAGTTGTTTGACGACTTGTATCAGAAAGTGGAAGCTAACAGATGAGAAAGCTAACAAGTGATTTCTGAGTGTTTTATTCTCCTGACCAAAACTTGTCTTTGGTGGAAATAGGTGAGACCTATTTATACAAGTCGCAACGAAACGTACCTTGGTCTCGTAAGAAGTGGAAACAGTTGAGTAAATGGAAGAAAATAGTAACGGGTAACGCCTGGAATTGATGTTTCCATAATGAAGGAAACGTTTCACCATTACTTCTTGTATTTACTAACCGCCTCACCCTTATGAAATTTTCTTGTAACGAGCGTAGCTTACGCCCCACGCTGTAAACCGCCATACCAATACCTTGATGAGCATCCCCCAGTTTGTGACATGTTTTGATGTCTCGAGTGTTTTCGTGGAAAACGTGTAGCATGTTGCTACGTGTGGCGTGGACAAAGGATTTTGTGTTTGTAGCCAAGTTGGTGCCGTGACCAATAGTTAGCATCGCAGCCAAGACATTGCCACGAGTTGTCTGGTGGCAGGTTTGTACGGATGAGATCTGCATCTCAAGAGGAAGGGTAGTCGTAGATTGTTGCAACCCTTCGTTTGGCAACCAGCGACATGGTTGCAGCGCTTGCATGCTCTTGGCACGGCCAAATTAGGGTTTTGGCGTCGTGGCCAAGAGATTGCCACAAATCGTTTGGTGGCAAGTTTGTATGGCTGAGATTCGTATCTCAGGAGGAAGGGTGGTCTTTGATTGTTGCAACCCTTCGTTTGCAGCCAGTGGCATGGTTTAGGCGTGGCCGAGCTAGGATTTTGGCGTAGTTTAGGCGTGGTCAAAACTATGGTTTTGGCATAGTTTAGGCATGGCCAAAATTAGGGATTGGCATTGGGAAAAAGTTTTTATGCGTTCGGTGGCAAGCTTGTACGGCTGAGATTTGCATCTCAGGAGGAAGGGTGGTTGTTGACTGTTGCAACCCTTGTTTTGGCAGCCAGCGGCATGTGGTAGGGCCGGCATGGATTTGGCATATTTTAGGCGCGGGCAAAATTAGGGTTTTCGCAAAACCCTGATGTTTGTCCTTGGGACGGAAGTTGCCATGCGTAAGGTGGAGAACTTGGATGGTTGAGATCTGCATCTCAAGTGGAAGGGTAGTCGTTGATTGTTTCAACCCTTCGTTTTGAAGCCAGCGGCATGTGGTAGGGCCGGCATGGCTTTGGCATATCTTAGGCGCGGCCAAAATTAGGGTTTTGGCAAACCGTGATGTTTGGCCTTGGGCCGGAAGTTTCCACGCGTTAGGTGGCGAACCTAGACGGCTGAGATCTGCATCTCAGATGGAAGGGTAGCCGTTGATTGTTGCAATCCTTCGTTTGGAATCCAGCCGCATGTGTTAGGGCCGGCATGGCTTTGGCATATTTTAGGCGCGGCCAAAATTAAGTTTTTGGCAAAACCGTGATGTTTGGCCTTGGGCCGGAAGTTTCCATGCGTTAGGTGGCGAACTTGGACGCCTGAGATCTGCATCTCAGATGGAAGGGTAGCTGTTGATAGTTGCAACCCTTCTTTTGGCATCCAGGGGCATGGAGGTATAGCCGGCATGGCTTTGGTGCGGAGTGTGGATGGCATGGCATGCCATTGGCACTATGGTGCGGCTAGCATGGTTGGCATGCCTTTGGCGCGGAGATGTGGCTGGCATGGCATGCCATTGGCATGGTGGTGCGGATGGCATGGTTGGCATGCCTTTGGCGCGGAGATGTGGTTGGCATGGCGTGCCATTAGAACGGTGGTGTGGCTGGCATGGTTGGCATGCCTTTGGCGCGGAGATGTGGGTGGCATGGCATGCCATTGGCACGATGGTGCGGCTGGCATGGTTGACATGTCTTTGGCGCGGAGATGTGGCTATTAAGGTTTAGCGTGTCGAAACCCTAGTTTAAAATATGTGGCACGCGTGATTGGCACGTTTGGCTAGCATGCACGGCTGGCATGTGCAGAGATGATTCCAGTCAGTACCGAGGGCTCTGCCGTGGAGCATGGCATATAAAAAAGGTACCTCGGTAATTTTACGCAGACATGTTGAATGGTTCAATAAATGTGCTAGTGGCGACATTATTACTCAAATGTGACGCCACTGTTTAACTAAGGTTTTACGATTTTAACCCTAAGCTAAAAACCACCGTCAACACTAGGTTAAAGGAGAATAGACTATAGTTTGCAACTAGGACACAGGAAAGTTTCAGGATTATATTTTCCAATTGCTAGAGTTATCTCTTATGTAGTCTTTCAAATCAGGGTTTGCTTACAATCAAAGCTAAGATAGCTTAGTAACAAAGCATTCAATATTGACCGTTAGATGAACTCTTGATTTAAGATTGAAGCTAAGTCTGGTTTAAAATAAAGCAATCAATCTCCACTGTCAGATGGTCTTAGCTTGTTACACACAAATGAAATATACCTTCATTTAGATATGGGTAACCGTACCTAAACGTGTATATTGAGTTGGCTCAATAACAATTAACCGAAGTTAGCAAAATGAACACTTTTGTCTTAAACACATTCATCTAACACTTCTGGATCAAATATGATGTTCAATCAATCATGAAAGATAATCAAATAAATCTAATTGTATTTCAAATAGAGTTGTTCAATTGTTCACTATCTCATAGAAATATATATGAACCAATTGAAACAAAACGGATTGATTCGTAATTGTACAAAGTACTTATAGAAGAATCAATTCATGAACATTAAGCCACGGTTTGCAAATATTGCATTCCTTAGTTCATAAGTTTTTTGTTAATGAGTATGAGAATCATACTTAACCGATTTTAGAACTTAAACCATTGTGTTCGCAAACCAGGTATACAAACAACAGCTCCAGACCTTGGCCTTGTCCAGCAGTTCGCAAACCAGATATGCAAACATTTGTTACGGACCTAACTAGGTAGAACCGTTCGCATACTAGGTACGCAAACAAGGTTCCCGACCCTTACAGTTAAAACCGTTCGCATACTAGGTACGCAAACAAGGTTCCTGGACCTGAATCATAACAATACAGTTCACATACTAGGTATGCATACCATATTGTATCCATAAATGGTTAATTGTTCTAAACTCCCATTTCAATCATTGAAACATCCTTAGAAGACGACAACAACTGTCTCACACAAACTATAATTTTCAAGTGATCGAATGATCAATACGAAACTTTCCAAGTCGTCATCAAATGATTGTCTCACACAAATCATATAAGATTCTAGTATGGTACAAACTGACTCTGCTGAAAATGGTAAATTGGGTGTGCCGCCGATAAACGAATCTAAACCCTAAAAAAATGTACTGCACAGGAGTACTTTAGATTCGAGAGATAAATATGTACAATTCTGGCCTAAACCAAGAAATGGTCGTTCCATTCTTGCTTCGGTCACAAAATGAATGAGAATGGTTGATCTTAGGGAGGGAAGAAAAGAAAATGTTGAGATCAGAATGATGAACTATGAAAGTGTAGTTGTTTTATGACTTGTATCAGAATGTAGAACTCGCTTACAGAATGTAAGCTTATAAGTTCTTGGTATTTCCTGGATACTTGTGTTAATGAACTCTTGTCTGTTGAAATAGATTGAAAATCTATTTATACAAGTCATAGTCGAACACACCCTGATCTCATAGGAGGTGGAAGTAGTTGAGTGATGGAGAAGTGGGGATTGTGTAGAATGGTGAAAGCCACGTTCCTACTATGAGGAGAATACCGGTTGGTTTTACATCCACTAACTGCCACTAACTGTCCACCTTTCCTGACACTTTCTCGTAATTTGCGTTTGCACGCCGCACGTTGTAAACCGCCATATCAATACCCTGATGAACATCCCCCACTTTATGACATGTTTGATGTCTCGAGTATTTTGTAGAATATATATAGCAAGTTACATGAGGAATGGAACAAGTCCTACATGGTATTTTTTTGAGTGAGTCTTGCTTGCAAGACCTAATTATTTCGACCAATCACGCGCAAGCTAGGCGGCATGCAATCATATGTGATAAGTCAAGTCGTGAGACTTGCCGCAAAAATAACATGCAATGCTTTTAGGTCAAATAATTGAATTATTTGTGAAACCAGTATTTATAAAATATTATTTGTAATCGGTGCTTGTAAGCATCGATTTTAAGTAAGCATCTCGAAATTAATCGATGCATATGAAGTGTCGTTGTTAGGAGCGCGACTAACCTACTTTCAGCAGCTGCCATGAGCTATTTGAGTAGATTGAGGACGAGGCGATTTTACCTCATAGGAGAGGAATGGCTGGCAGCCATTATGACATCTCATTGGTCGGCCTAAAATTAGATCTAAACCGGTTAAATAAGATAGCCAAGTTGGATGGTTGAGATGATTTGCGGTAGTTTATGTTAATTCGTGAAATTTCATAATCATAAAATTCAGGTGTGAGACCTGTACTAAAACTGTTGTAAAATTCTCATACAAACTCGGATTTTGATGATCCGCACCCTCCATTCTTATCAGAAAAGAAATTCCTATCTTCCTACGCGGGAATATTTATATTTTGAGCTCATATAGAGGGTAAAAACAGCCCGACAGTAAAAACTCAGGAAGAATTCAGGAGAAATTCTGTCATTCTTCAGTCTGACCTAGCTCTCCTTTTAAGCTGCTAATTTTAAGCGATTTGATTGGTTGAAAGGGAAAAGGGGTCGGCAGACAGCAAGATGGGGCATGGCCAGAGTGTAGGCTGCGACTTTAGAGAAATTTTATTGGCCGATGGGAAAGGGGGCCGACAGACAGCAATATGGACATGGACATAGTGTGGGATGCGACTTTAGAGCAATTTGATTGGCCGATGGGAAAGGGGGTGATAGACACATTTTTGTGTTTAATTTGATCTCAATACTATATATTGTTGTCACTCGAGTTTGTACTAATTTTGGTGTTTTATGTGTTTGTAGGCACATTTGGAAAATAAACATTTTTTGGAAAACTCGGCTCGAAAAGTTGGTAAAAGCCCCGGAGGACACGTGTTATTCGGACTCTCACCGTTGGATAAGGGGCACCTCAATTACTAAGGGGCACCCCAGGTCACCCCAAAAGGCATCTGCTATTCGAACTCCAGCAACAGATAAGGGGCGACCACTGGATAAGGGGTGTCATTCTTCTAAAATTCAAATTTCATTTTTGGAGGGAAAATTTCCTTCTTCACTGGCAGATTTTTGATCGAAGTTTTGAACGTGTTCTAGGGAGATTCAATGGCTGATTTTTGGTAGGAAGTTGTGATATGGCCTAGCAAACACGTTGTGGGCTTTTGGTTCGATCAGAATTAGCTAGAATCGGCTAGGCAATCCACGAGTTGCAAACAGGGAAAACACGTACAGGGAGAAGATAACGGGTTCTTGAAGAATTTGTACGTGTTCTGATGATGTGTAATGACTTGAACGACTTGTTGGAGCGTGACAAAGATAAACAGGGATAATTTTCACGTAATTGACACCTGCGAATAGGGCTGCACAAAACCGAACCGAAAACCGAAACCGAAGATTTTAAGCCGAACCGAACCGAAACCATATTGTTATGGTTTATTAATGGTTGTCAGTTTCAGATAACCAAAAGTATTGGTTTCGGTTTAGGTTTTATCTCAAAACCGAACCAAAAACCAATTGGTTAACCGATCAATAGTGATCATAGCAGAATGAATCTTTTCACACTGATTAATTGTAATTAATGAATGGTTAGGACTCTTAGGAGGATTATTCGAGTAAAAGCCTTTTGCTGTCATTTTAGTTGCTCGTCATTCATGCCTCTGATATGTTGCCAGTAAAATTTTTTGCCGCTTGTAATATTGGGTGTAATGTTTGTGTAAACTATAAAGCACTGGCACATTATTGTTTACAAATCATTCGGTTAACCAAAAATCGTATGGTTTTTAACAAACCCGAGTAAAAACCGAAACCAATGAAACCGAATATGCTATATGGTTTCATTGGTTTTCATTATTGGAAAACCGAGTACTTTGGTTTCGGTTTAGGTTTTGCCAAAAACCGATAAAAACCGAACCATGTGCAGCCCTAGCTGCGGATACGTGATCGAGATAAAAAAAAGGAAAGAAAAATATATCGTTTACTGCCGAGTAATGGGAGAATATTTGGAGTGATTGAGCAAGATTTTATGAGGCTGTTGGGTATAAAAAGGATTCTCGAGAGTCATAGAAGGGGGATGGAGAGTTAGGGGTGAGAACAGAGTATAGAAATTAGAGTTGCAGAGAGTTGCTGCTGCTGCCATTAGAGAAGAACACGAAGAACAATAGACTGCAAGTAGCAGTCGTTTTCTAGTGTCTTAAAACCGTTTCGTTTTCTTTCAGAAAAAGACTGTTGCTTCTGCGACTGTTTTGTGCTATAATTTTGTAACATCTTCTTTGCAACATTTGTAACACCCGTAGATCATTGCAAATCTCTGTTTTATCTTATTTCTCCAATAAAAACACCATTTGAGCTATGAGTTATCTTTTTGAGTGTGTTTTCACCATGTGGAACTAGAACCCTTCACTGGGACGACGGAGGAAGCTGTATTTCATCCTTGGGGTAATTTAATAAATTCCTTATTTACTTTTTGCATAAATTTTAAATGATTTATGATTTCTATTCATCATTTGTTATCTTGTTAGATAGTGTATGCTTAGTCTTAGATGCTTTAGATACACTATGCTTGTAATTTACAATTGATGTTTTACGAAATCTACTTTGGCAAAGAATAGAGTTATTGCTTCTTTTGCTTTGAGCTATAAATGTCTAGGATTAATTTATGAACCCCATGAACATGAAAACCAGTGGAATCCCGAGTCCCGGTCTCTCTTCATCCTGTGACAAATTTTGTATATATATTTTTCCTTATTTTCTTTATTAAATCTTAAAACAAATTCTCAACAAATCTGAGTGAAGGAATCATCTTACTACAATATCATAAAAAAACACACATCAATTTTTGGCGCCGCTGCCGGGGAACGAACCCGGGTCACCCGCGTGACAGGCGGGAATACTTACCACTATACTACAACGACAAGGGAAAATGAAGAAAAAAAAATCATCGTTACGTTTTGTTCAATAAGGCCCAAGGGAAGTAGAAATTTATAAGTCAAGGAAGAAATCGAAGAGAAGAGTTAATTGTCAAGGTTCTATGAGGTTCGATAGTTTATCATCAACAGTTGAAGACCGAAGAAGACGTTGTTTCTACTGAGCACTATGAGAGAGTCGAAGAAAGATACATTTGGTTGCTTTGTTAGTCTGCTTTGAATCTGGCACAAGATCTTTCTAGCACTGGTTTAACTCATCACACGTAATTAGTCCAGCTGTGTAGCAGATGTCCCTCTCATTTTTATCTCTCTCCTAATCTTATCCAGCTGTAAAGCAGCTGACGCATCTTACAATGTTTATCTAGCTGTGTAGCGGATATCTCTTTATCTAGCAGTGGTGCGGATGTCTCTCCCCTTTTCTTCAGTCAGCTTTAGAGTTGACACCTTTAATTTCTCTGGCATTCTAGTTACTTGCAGATAGGTTGAGAATATGTATGTCCTCATAGCTCTTTGGATACTTGTGACCAATTAGGAGTAAAGGTTTTGTGGGTACACCTCTGGTAAACCCTCCGGAGACAACACTCCGCCGCTAGGGCCACCTAGCGGTTTAACGGCCTACTGCACGTGCTAAGTGTAGTCTTTTTATCTTTTCAAAAATAAATTTTGCTCGAGGACTAGCAAATAATAAGTTTGGGGGTAGTTGATAGACACATTTTTGTGTTTAATTTGATCTCAATACTATATATTGTTGGCACTCGAGTTTGTACTAATTTTGGTGTTTTATGTGTTTGTAGGCACCTTTGGAAAATAAACATTTTTTGGAAAATTCGGCTCGATAAATTGGTAAAAGCCCCGGAGGACACGTGTTATTCGGACTCTCACCGTTAGATAAGGGGCACCTCAATTACTAAGGGGCACCCCAGGTCACCCCAAAAGGCATATGTTATTCGCACTCCAGCAACGGATAAGGGACGACCACTGGATAAGGGGTGTCCTTCTTCTAAAATTCAAATTTCATTTTTGGCGGGAAAATTTCCTTCTTCACTGGCAGATTTTTGATCGAAGTTTTGAACGTGTTCTAGGGAGATTCAATGGCTGATTTTTGGTAGGAAGTTGTGATATGGCCTAGCAAACACGTTGTGGGATTTTGGTTCGATCAGAATTAGCTAGAATCGGCTAGGCAATCCACGAGTTGCAAACAGGGAAAACACGTACAGGGAGAAGATATCCACGGGTTCTGGAAGAATTTGTACGTGTTCTGATGATGTGTAATGACTTGAACGACTTGTTGGAGCGTGACAAAGATAAACAGGGATAGTTTTCACGTAATTGACAGCTGCGGATACGTGATCGAGATAAAAAAAGGAAAGAAAAATATATCGTTTACTGCCGAGTAATGGGAGAATATTTGGAGTGATTGAGCAAGATTTTATGAGGCTGTTGGGTATAAAAAGGATTCTCGAGAGTCATAGAAGGGGGATGGAGAGTTAGGGGTGAGAACAGAGTATGGAAATTAGAGTTGCAGAGAGTTGCTGCTGCTGCCATTAGAGAAGAACACGAAGAACAATAGACTGCAAGTAGCAGTCGTTTTCTAGTGTCTTAAAACCGTTTCGTTTTCTTTCAGAAAAAGACTGTTGCTTCTGCGACTGTTTTGTGCTATAATTTTGTAACAGCTTCTTTGCAACATTTTTAACACCCGTAGACCATTGCAAATCTCTGTTTTATCTTATTTCTCCAAAAAAAACACCATTTGAGCTATGAGTTATCTTTTTGAGTGTGTTTTCACCATGTGGAGCTAGAACCCTTCACTGGGACGACGGAGAAAGTTGTATTTCATCCTTGGGGTAATTTAATAAATTCCTTATTTACTTTTTGCATAAATTTTAAATGATTTATGATTTCTATTCATCATTTGTTATCTTGTTAGATAGTGTATGCTTAGTCTTAGATGCTTTAGATACACTATGCTTGTAATTTACAATTGATGTTTTACGAAATCTACTTTGGCAAAGAATAGAGTTATTGTTTCTTTTGCTTTGAGCTATAAATGTCTAGGATTAATTTATTAACCCCATGAACATGAAAACCAGTGGAATCCCGAGTCCCGGTCTCTCTTCATCCTGTGAAAAATTTTGTATATATATTTTTCCTTATTTTCTTTATTAAATCTTAAAACAAATTCTCAACAAATCTGAGTGAACGAATCATCTTACTACAACATCATAAAAAAAAACACATCAATTTTTGGCGCCGCCGACGCGGATTTGCTTATAAATTTATGTTTAGGTTTTCTTTTTATTATTTTTGTTCTTTTTTATGCGTTTTGGCATTTCTTATTTTCTTTGAGGTTTGGAGCTAAGCTAAAGAAAAAGAAAAAGTGTTGAAAAGAAAAGCGAAGCTAAAGAAGGAAACAAAGAAGGGATCTAAAAGAAGTAAATAAGAAGATTTTGTATATAGTTAATTTATTTTTATTTTATTTTTAGAAACTGTATATAGGATTATTTTTTTTGTAATTCCTATTTTTATTTTTCGACTTTTTAATTTTTGGACATTTTTATTTGTTGGACATTTGGACATTATTTTTTTTAAAACCCTACGGAAGGGTAGTTATAAATAAAATGCACAGAGAAGGACGACGATTACGATATCGCCTCGGCCCCTCGGGTTCGTACATGACATAGGAGTCGTGGCCCGAGTCGACTTCAACGGTTCATCCCCCGTCTGGAACGGGAGGTAAGAATTCTAAACACCCGCGAATCTCCTGTCAGCGGGTTTACTGGATGATTTTGTATGCATATATGTTGAGGAATCGAATACGGCTGTTTTAATTTCCTAGTAAAGGGCAAGGCCTGGCCATACAAGATAAGGGTTCGGATTTCATCACCGTTCTCTTCTTTCCCGCCTTAGGAAAACGAAACCAAACGCGAACCTAAGCTTTAAAATTTGGAATAGAACGAGACCTATAGGGTAACGAGCTTAGTAGGAAAGTCATTCGAGAAATATTGGTCACTCTTTTAAGCATACTTCGAAGTTCATGATGGTTTCTGTGAGTTGAATGCGTGACTGCGCCGCCTTGTAATGCGGTGAGGCCTTGGGTATCAAAGCTCCACGCAGCTTCTCTCGCCTCTATTCAGCTTACTTTGACTCGGATTGATTCCAGAGGGGTTTGCTCAGATTGTAACGAATTCCTTTTCGAAAGAATAGAAGCTGGTCTAGAAACAATCTAAGTGGAGCCATCATGCTTTTTGTTTGCTAGATAAAATAGGCTTGTTGTGGTCGAGTCAGCCTTCTTTGTGTTTGTTTAGAATTCCCTTGCAGTTAGGATGTCGAACTGGTATTATAACAGCCAATACAATGAGTATCCGACTGAGCAGCTTGGACATTATCCTTTTTATGACCATAGTGTGAATAGTGATTGGGAACGCGAAACTTTTGAAGGTTATGGGTTATACCATGGTGAGCCCAATTACTATCCACATGCGCACCGGTCATACGAGCAAGAAGACTATAGCACTAGTTCCTCGTCTTTGGAGGATGCAATGAAACTATTGAAAAGTAGTCCTTTTTATGATCCTTCTGATAATTCCTCTTTACTAGAGTCAACACGTAAATTAGCTGAGTCGACAAGTAAGTTAGCAGAAATGAATAACTTAGTTTTTGACGAAAGAGAACTTTATATAGAGGAATCCCTCAAGATGATGGTTGAGACGAATGAAAGAATTTCTCGAAATAATCTTACTTTCCAATATAGTGTTTCCAATAATACCCTTAAAAATGAGGATAGTTATTTTCATAATCAAGATGACGAGGTTAGAATTGGTAACACTACTTGTTTTGATGAGGTTCGATCATTTTCATGTTATTATAATGATGATTATGATGAGGATAGTATCGATGAAGAACATGAAATATGTAGGCATAGTGATCAGGAATTTGTTACTCCAATTAAGCTTTACGATGATAATATTATTTCTAGTTCAAATCCAAATAATTTTTGTAATTATTCACCTATTCAAAAGGATGAGGATTTGACTAGAGATGCCCCCGTTTTAGATGATGTAGTATTTCCTGTCTACGAAGCCGATGATAGTTTTGAGGAACGAGTTTATTCTGAGAATATTGTTTTAGAGTCTAGAAATTTAGAAACATTAGACTTAGAAAAAGAAAATGAACTCGTAGAAATGAGTGAGGATGAACCCGACTTAGAAGAATCAATTGACCATTTTCGGGAATCCGATGACCTATAAATTAGGGAAGTTGTGACTAGTCTTTCTAGAGACACAGAAAACTCTAAGTTTGGGGGTGATTATCATTCTCCGTGTGCTTTAACTCTTAAAAAGTTCCCTCGTGTAGGACTTGACATTTGTGCCTCAACCATCTTACAAGATTATCTTAGTATACTTTTTCCTGAACCTAATGATGTCCAAAAAGAAGTTCAGTCGTTAGAAACCTATCCTCTAGTTGATGTGGTTTGCCCAGGCTATGATACCCATATTGACTTTGTTTTCCCACCAAATAGTTTTCTTCCAAATGTGAGAACGTTTATATTTCAAATGTGTCGAATATTAAGTTGTGAGACTAAACCTAAATGCTTTAGGAAATTAGAATCGACACATTTGCTTAAGAGTGACCACTACTCTCATTGTGGTCAATTTTGTAAGTCAAATCTTATTGACTTAGAGGATCCTCAGTTATTTAGGTTATTATTGTGCGCTTATAAGATCATCTTTGAGTTTTTCCAGACTCTAGGACCTAATGATTCGGATCCCACCTATGAAGAAACGCAACCAATGAAAATATTTTATTTATACCCTTTCTTAGAACCTGAACCTGAACCACAATTAGATATAAATATCTTAATCAGGAAACTAGATAAGGGCATGCTATCCTTGTTCACTTTCTTGGGTTATTGTAGTTTCCTTTGGTCAGCTCTTTTTGGTTTTGAATACCCACAGTTATTTCGGATGTTACTTTTTGATTCTATGAGGTGACTAATTCCTTCCGATGTCTGGCTGAAGACTTTAAACTTAGCACTTCTTGGGAGGTAACCCAATATCATGTGACACGGTAATATCTTTCCTTAACTCTTTTGCTTCAAATGGTAACAGTTTCTCCTTGTTCATATGCTTTTAATTTTATCTTTAGAACATTGAGGACAATGTTAGATTTAAGTTTGGGGGTATGGGAGAAACTTTTTAGTTGCACTTTTGAAACTTCTAGCGTCACATGGTATCCGGTTAGCTAAGTTTACATATTGTTTCTCACCGAAAAGATAGAAATTGGAATGCTAGAGATAACAACTTATTGAGACATTAGAGAAAAAGACATTGAGATCAATTCAGGAGAGAACTTGTTCCTTTTAGAGGGTAACGTGATGGACCTAACCATCCATGATGGAAAGGCGAGTAGGTCAGGAGGAAATGCCAGAAACACAAAGCAACCTCACAATGTAGTCTTAGTTACTGGATTATTACGACTCTCTCTCAGTAGAAACTTATCATCATCAACAAGCGGAGCGACATCAAAAGCTATGAAGAAAGTTGAAGACGTTTTAGGTTTAGAAGCAACAATAGAAAAGAATAATTCAAAAATCAAAGTTGAAGTTATAAGAGCAAATGATATAAGTTGTTAGAATCCATAATACCAAGACATCACAAGTTGCGAAGATCCAAGTTTTGAAAGTCCTTCTCTCATGGTCATGTAAATTGTTGTCTTGTAATTTTTGTTTCCAAAAAATGAAAAAAATGAAAAAAAAAAATCATCGATACGTTTTGTTCAATAAGGCCCAAGGGAAGTACAAATTTATAAGTCAAGGAAGAAATCGAAGAAAAGAGTTAATTGTCAAGGTTCTATGAGGTTCGATAGTTTAACATCAACAGTTGAAGACCGAAGAAGACGTTGTTTCTACTGAGCACTATGAGAGAGTCGAAGAAAGATACATTTGTTTGCTTTGTTAGTCTGCTTTCAATCTGGCACAAGATCTTTCTAGCACTGGTTTAACTCATCACACGTAATTAGTCCAGCTGTGTAGCAGATGTCCCTCTCATTTTTATCTCTCTCCTAATCTTATCCAGCTGTAAAGCAGAGGACGCATCTTACAATGTTCATCTAGCTGTGTAGCGGATATCTCTTTATCTAGCAGTGGTGCGGATGTGTCTCCCCTTTTCTTCAGTCAGCTTTAGAGTTGACACCTTTAATTTCCCTGGCATTCTAGTTACTTGGAGATAGGTTGAGAATATGTATGTCCTCATATCTCTTTGGATACTTGTGACCAATTAGGAGTAAAGGTTTTGTGGTTACACCTCTGGTAAACCCTCCGGAGACAACACTCCGCCGCTAGGGCCACCTAGCGGTTTAACGGCCTGCTGCACGTGCTAAGTGTAGTCTTTTTATCTTTTCAAAAATAAATTTTGCTCGAGGACTAGCAAATAATAAGTTTGGGGGTATTTGATAGACACATTTTTGTGTTTAATTTGATCTCAATACTATATATTGTTGGCACTCGAGTTTGTACTAATTTTGGTGTTTTATGTGTTTGTAGGCACCTTTGGAAAATAAACATTTTTTGGAAAATTTGGCTCGAAAAGTTGGTAAAAGCCCCGGAAGACACGTGTTGTTCGGACTCTCACCGTTGGATAAAGGGCACCTCAATTACTAAGGGGCACCTCAGGTCACCGCAAAAGGCATCTGCTATTCGCACTCCAGCAACGGATAAGGGGCGACCACTGGATAAGGGGTGTCCTTCTTCTAAAATTCAAATTTCATTTTTGGCGGGAAAATTTCCTTCTTCACTGGAAGATTTTTGATCGAAGTTTTGAACGTGTTCTAGGGAGATTCAATGGCTGATTTTTGGTAGGAAGTTGTGATATGGCCTAGCAAACACGTTGTGGGCTTTTGGTTCGATCAGAATTAGCTAGAATCGGCTAGGCAATCCACGAGTTGCAAACAGGGAAAACACGTACAGGGAGAAGATATCCACGGGTTCTGGAAGAATTTGTACGTGTTCTGATGATGTGTAATGACTTGAACGACTTGTTGGAGCGTGACAAAGATAAACAGGGATAGTTTTCACGTAATTGACAGCTGCGGATACGTGATCGAGATAAAAAAAGGAAAGAAAAATATATCGTTTACTGCCGAGTAATGGAAGAATATTTGGAGTGATTGAGCAAGATTTTATGAGGCTGTTGGGTATAAAAAGGATTCTCGAGAGTCATAGAAGGGGGATGGAGAGTTAGGGGTGAGAACAGAGTATAGAAATTAGAGTTGCAGAGAGTTGCTACAGCTGCCATTAGAGAAGAACACGAAGAACAATAGACTGCAAGTAGCAGTCATTTTCTAGTGTCTTAAAACCGTTTCGTTTTCTTTCAGAAAAAGACTGTTGCTTCTGCAACTGTTTTGTGCTATAATTTTGTAACAACTTCTTTGCAACATTTGTAACACCCGTAGACCATTGCAAATCTCTGTTTTATCTTATTACTTTAATAAAAACACCATTTGAGCTATGAGTTATCTTTTTGAGTGTGTTTTCACCATGTGGAGCTAGAACCCTTCACTGGGACGACGGAGAAAGTTGTATTTCATCCTTGGGGTAATTTAATAAATTCCTTATTTACTTTTTGCATAAATTTTAAATGATTTATGATTTTTATTCATCATTTGTTATCTTGTTAGATAGTGTATGCTTAGTCTTAGATGCTTTAGATACACTATGCTTGTAATTTACAATTGATGTTTTACGAAATCTACTTTGGCAAAGAATAGAGTTATTGTTTCTTTTTCTTTGAGCTATAAATGTCTAGGATTAATTTATGAACCCCATGAACATGAAAACCAGTGGAATCCCGAGTCACGGTCTCTCTTCATCCTGTGACAAATTTTGTATATATATTTTTCCTTATTTTCTTTATTAAATCTTAAAACAAATTCTCAACAAATCTGAGTGAACGAATCATCTTACTACAACATCATAAAAAAAACCACATCAGGGGGCCGACAGAAAGCAATATGGGCATGGTCGGTTGGTGATAGGCGGCGCCAGTTAGGGCAAACCGACCGGCCAAGTGGGGCTGCCGCGCCTCTCTTTCCGCTGCCTCTATTTGTCGCAGTTTCCATGTATTTCTTATTTTTCAACTTTTGGTAGGATGTTGCTCCTACTAGTTCCATGATGGACCAATTTCCTAGTTTGCCTAGGTTTAGTCTCGACCAATAGGGATCGAAATATTGTGCAGTTGTTTAGGGCAAAAACCTAATTTTTGTAAATTGATAAAATTAGTTCAGAATAATTGAACTTTATGAGCTGACACAAAATTAATCAATTTTGGTGAATTTTACATGTTGGTATAAAATCACTATTTATTTATTTTTATCTTGGAGAGCAGTGCAGCTTGCGCGTCTTTGATTGAGTACCTTCATGCACATCTTAATCCTGACACTTCGGGAAATTCATGCTACTCAGCCGAGAGTGAACGTTAATTGTCGTATCATGTCAATATTAAGAGTTCAGCTGGGGAACATAGCATAGGATAGATACTCAGCAAGCTCTGCATTAGTGAATAATGCAGACGGAAGCTTAAATGAAATTCATTCAATAAATTTCATAAATATCGAATGACATAGTTCATATGTAAACAGAGAGGTGTAGACGTTCATCAACTTCTTGACAGCTCTACTTCTTTGCATAAAGCACGCATACAAGTATGGAGTTTTACGGTTTTATCCCTGAACTAAAAACCACCATCAACAAAGATGTTTCAAGGCAATTTTCACATGATCATCTTTTGACTTAATATTTAGTTTCAAACAAATAAATGTGTCTCCAACTAAACTCGTCAAGAATAATTAAAGGGATATGTTATTATACCGCAAGCGTACGGCTGCCGATTGGACAGTATACAGATGCGGGTTCGTTCCACAAGGACTGAAACTGTTGCTTTCAGTTTCTAACTAAATAAAATAATAAGTAGAATAATATAAGATAATAAAAGTAGAAAATAATGAAAGATACCAGGGCTTCCAACTCCACCACAACTGTGTACACTATATAATTTAATAATCTCTATAAAATTCTTTTAATTACTTCAAGACGATTTAGGACACATTTGACGCCTCGGAAGATAAAACTTTTGAACCAACTATTGCATTTTCAAAATACTAACAATTCTCTTCATTTTAAGATGTTGGTCTCTACACAAGAATATTAAAATCATTTATCAAAGCACAAGGGCACATGAAGAAAAATTGTTATCGTGACAAAACGAAAATATGGGATCAAAAGAATTATTATAGAAAATCAATTAAATTCTCTTATATACATCATCGGGTTTCATCGTAAACCCTAGTAGAGAGATTATTTAGCCATTACAAAAGAAGAAGAAAGGATATGAAAAAGAAACAAAACTACGCTATTGCTTGGCGGAACCGGCCTCCCTTTTTCCATCTGCTTCAACCAGTATTTATAGTTTTCAAAGGACACCATTTTCCTTTTTCATATCCACTACAACATCATCATCCAATGAAATTATGCCACTTATCAAATAATATAAAAATCCTCCAATCAAAATGCGCCATGTGTCAAATACTGCAATCAATATCTTAATTATTATTTCCAACCATAAAAAATAATATTCTTTCCCAAATCTTCACATACTCCATTATTCCACATCGTAAAGAAATATTTTCTTCATATCTTCAAATATCCTTTATCATAATATCTTGCACATGGTCTACACAAGTCGTGGCACATTTCTACACACGCCCATTTCAAATAATTATATCCAAATAATTGGCCCAATAATTTTTCATGTTTCCTTTTGGACTTAACCCATTAAATCACTTCCTTTCTCCAGCCGAATTCCGCATTTTAGTCCATAGAGATTTATTTTCTAAAAACTGCAAAAATAAATAAAACCATCAAATATGTACAAAATAAAGAACTAAATAAATGTAAATTTGAGTAGTAAATATGTAAGAATTAAGCATTTATCAATAATGATGAACACGGTTAAAGCAAAAAGCTTCCAACACATATTTTGAGAAATAGATAACCAAGATAAACTCAGCTAGAAATATCAAATGTGTATAATGTAAAAGTTTATATAGCTATACGACTTAGTATCATTAGAATATAGAATATAATAGACTTCTAAGTGATAGATAAGTTTTACTCTCCACATACCTTTTGTTGATGAATCTTCGTCTTCGATCGATGAACGTCGTGAAGTCTAAAGCCCAACTACACATTCTATCCTAATCTGAGACATAGCCATAATAGAAATCAACACTATAGTTTTGATCAACTAAACTTGACAAACAAGCTTGAGATAGAAATGCTTGCGAGTTCGACCGAGCAATGCTCTAACAAGATTAATATGTAAAAACTACATCAGTTACATATACATATATATTTGAGTTCAAGGAATAATTAATATTTTGCTCGGTAATCAAATTTTTATGTGATTTATTTTTCTTATCATGAACGTGATGATTGTTAAAGGCCTAAATGAAGTTATCTTTGAGCTCTGGTCACTATTTAAGATCATTAATATGAATATAAATCTAGAGTTTTGGACAACATGGTTACTCAACCAAAATTGTCATCGAACACTATTTACAATTTTGAATCACCCAAAGTTTTTTCAATCTTATAAATAACACATTAATCATGTTCGTCTAACTTTGAACATGCGAAATTATTTAAGGGTCCAATGATATAACATGTTATCCTTAAATTTCATCTAGCATTGGAGTTATCAACATAAACAAAGATATGTTGAATTTTAGTTTCTATCTTTTTCTTTTGTCCACCACCAAACCCAACCCAAAACTAAAGATCGTGTCATGTAATTAAAGAAAGTGGTTGTTAGATTATATAAGATCATACGGTTAGTATATTTTTTCAAAAGTATTTATGAAAGCTTTATTCTCCGATCACATCCCTTCTTCAAAAAAAAATAATATAATACCTATTGCATTCAACGTTATTTCTTTTCGTGATTTATCTGTAATTTTTATTTTTACTTAGTAGCAGGATCCAATGACATGTGGTTAGAATGACATTATCACGACATGGTGACGCCATTTTTTCTACAAAACCCAAATGGTTGAATTTGAAGCTAATTTTTTGGTGAAGTGTTCCTCTTATAAAACTCTCTACTCTAACCAAAAATGAGTACATTCCGAGAGTATAAGATTACCATTTTTAATATCAGCCGGTGAAGATTTCCGGTTGGAATTAAAATTTGTGGATGGTAAAGTTTCGTATTTCAGAATACTCTTATTTTTTTTGCAGGGTTTTTACTTATATGTTTTTTTTAGTAGGAAACATTTATTTATTTAACTAATAATTTGGTAAAGCTTCGGCCTCAATGATGTTACATACACGGTTTGGAAGGGTTGAAAACTACGGAAAATGGGTCATTTGTAGAGCTGGAAAACGGGCGGGTCGGGGCTGGCTTGTGACCAACCCGCGGGTTACGGGTTTACACGGGCCAAAGCTTGCGGGTTGATATTCTTCATGGGTGGTCATTTCTCCAACCCGCACCCGTAACGGGTAAAGCTTGCGGGCTCACGGGTTAGCTGGTTTCTGTTGAGTCAACTTGCCAGAAAGGAGTTTCCTCTGATTTTTGGGCTATTTCCGGCCACATTCAGGCCATCTAAAGCTCCCTCCCTGCAACCTAACGTTCATCTAATTCATTTGATATTTTGATTCAATTCAACCAACAGATTCAACAGTCACACCAACGAAACCTTAACATCAAATTATAATAACTCAAAATTGCAAAACTAAACAATAATTTGATACTAATTTTGCATTTAAAGGAACATAGTGTGCAGCCACAGCAGCACCACCAGCAATATCAAAAGTCATCTGCCAATCTACTGCAACAACAACTGCTACATTCACCACTAACACACATAAAGCACCATCATCTCAGTCACATGCATCTTGAATCACCAACACAAAATCAATTGAAACAGTGCCATAACCAGTCACGACAACATCAATTTCCTTCAAATTCAAATCTTTGATGCTAACTTCAGTATCCATCTCAACCCAACTTTTCAAACACCAAGAGCAACCACCATTTTCTCAGCCTCGAGATCCCCTGTCTTTTTTTCCTGAAATTGACATCGACAGCAACCTCAAATCCCCAAATTCGTTTCTATTAATCCCATCTGATTTTCCAGCCAAACTTCGAATCAATTCGAGACCCATTCTTCAACAGACTCTAACAAATCCATCCACATCTGATCTCATATTCTTCCAAAATCACCAGTACCCGTCTAAACATCCACACAATCACTGTTAACCAATTCAAATCAATCCCCCATCTATTGTTCTTGCTTCAGTTCATCATTGTTTTCGTTTCAAACTCAGAACTCCATCGAAAATTAAGAGAAAAGGAGTTTTGTGAAGCGGCGGTGGTGGTGGTGGACCGGCGGTGAAGCGTCTGTCTGTAAATATGTATGACTGATTTGTGTTTTGTGAGAACTGAGGAGGACTGAGGACTGAGGAGGGTGTCGCAGCCGCAGCCACAGGAGAAGACGGTGGGGAGAAAAAAAGAAAAGAAAGAGGAAGAAGAAATGATCTGTTAGGGTTTTAGTGTTTTTAACTCTTTAACGTAGGGATAGGATTAAGTTGACCCGTCCTACATAATCCAACGGTGAAAATTTATTGTACACGGGTTTACCTGCGGGTTTACAGGACGGGCACGGGTTAACCCGTTTACTAACAAGCCACCATTTCTCTTACCCTAACCCGGCTTGTTTATAACCCAGCCAAGCCGGGTTAGGGTTTTCACGGGCCGGGTACGGGTTTATCCGCGGGTTTCGGCTTGTTTGCCAGCTCTAGTCATTTGTCCAAATATTTTTAAAACATGGTTCAAATGGACGAGTAAAAATTAGTATGGGTGAAATGGACACTAAAAAAATAGCAAAGATGAAACTGGAATCATCCTGACTTAAACTTAAAAAATAGTAAGGATGAAACTGGATGCATCCTGATGTAAATTAAAAATAAGAAAAAGTATTTGAAAATGGGTAGAATGAAACTGTTTACATCCTGGCTATTTTTACATTTTTGTCCATTTAAACAGTGTCAAAAAATCTAAATGTCCTTTTCACCCAGAAATTGTTGATTTTGGTATTTTTTAACCAATTTTGTGTGACAACTACCAATCTGAAATATGTCATTTTAAAGCATATTTTGCAAGACACGAGCAACCTCATTACCATCTCGATTAGCATAAGCAAACTCGATCACCTCAAAACAGAGTTTTAGCCTAGTTGTTAAGCAAAGTTCATAGCATGGAGTTGCACTGTATTGTTTATAGAAGATACTACTTGACAAAAAAATGCTAATGGATTTTTTTGCGATTAATGAACATACATGACTTATGTTTGTCCAAATAAGCTTATCCTCTTGACCGGAATGTGGTATTTTAAATTTAAGTATAACATGCACTTCAAAAGGTGTGAATGAGGAACGCAAGTGAGTTTGATTCCAAGTCTACGTGCCAGGAAAAAATAGATCTTTAACCATGTAATCATCGAACTCGCATGCGTTGCTATCTCAAGCATGTTTGTCAATGTTAGTGATCAAAACTATATGTCTTGATTTCTAGTCTACTATAGCTAAGTCTCAGACTAGGATAGAAAGTGTAGTTGAGCTCAAGAACTCCATGGCGATCATCATACAAGACTAAGAGATACTCAAGGAACTGGTGGAACTTCATAGACTAAAAGGTATGTGGAGACTTGAACTTATCTATCACTCAAAAGTCTATCTACTCTATCTCCTATCTTGAGACAAAAGTCGTTTTGCTATATAGACTTTGATTAAACACATTTGCTATTTCGAGCCGAGTTTATCTCGCTTATCTATTTCTCGAAATATGTGTTGGTAAGCTTTCGCTTTGGCCAAGTTCATCTTTACCTAGTGACGAAAGTCATATTATGTTTCAATTACTTGAAAATGGCTTTGACGAAAAATAGTTTGTGAACAACAACTATATAACGTCCTCTAAGAATGTTTCAATGATTGAGATGAGAGTTTAGATTATATAACCATTGTTGGATATAAGCATTGTGTGGTAACACATATATGTATAAGTCCTTATTCCTTTAACCAAAGTATGCATACTTTGTTGATCAGGAAAACCGGAACAGAGTCCGCGAACCCAGTCCACGAACTTTCGGAGGTTCTCTTCCCGAGAAAATCTACTGGAGTTTGTAAACCATTTACACACTTATTCCGGGTACTTAAGTCCGCGTACTTAGGTTGCTTATTTTCTAAAACCGATTATTCGTGAACTTATACTAATATAAACTAAGGAATGCAAGTTTGCAAACCGTGGCTATAAAGTTCATGAATCGATTCGAGTGAATCAAATCGATTTTGCTTCGATTGTGTCTTGTACACTTCTATAAGATCTAAGCATTTGAACAACTCTCTAACTATTTCATTTGAGTAATTTGAACTAGTTATGGTAAAGAAGAATATGGTTGATATGAAAGTACTCATATGGCTAACCATTTGGTTAACTACTGTTGAACCAACGAATGCACATGTTTGGGTACGGTTATACAAGCCTAAAATCGTGCATTTCATTTGCGTGTAACAAGCTAAGTTTTCGGTCTAACGGTTGAAAGATATTAGCTTGAATCTAATCAGGTTTTCATCTAACGGTGAATATTGAATGCTTTGTTTCTAAGCTAACATTGATTGCAAACCCTGATTTGAAAGACTATATAAGGGAGAACTCTAGCAACTGGGAAACCTAATCCCCACACCTCATGTGTGATACTAGTTGTATAAGCTAGAGTCGATTCTCCTTTAACCTTAGGTTTCTTCTCGAGACCCCGTAGGTTAACGACTTGAAGACTTCATTGGGATTATGAAGCCAGACCGATACTACTTTCTCGTAGTTGTGTGATCCGATCTTTTTGTTTCTATCGTATTGAGTACAATCGTAACGATTGGCTTGAGATTTATATCTCCGATAGGAAAGATATAAAAGTAATCACAAACATCTTCGTCTCATCATTTGTGATTCCACAATATCTTCTTTCGCCGCGTCGATTAAGATTATTGTGAGGTGATTGATAATACTGGGTTGTTCTTCGGGAATATAAGTCTGGTTTATCAATTGGTTCCTGCTCACCTTGATTTATCAAAAGACGGAACAAAACTCGTAGTTATTTCTGTGGGAGACAGATTTATCTATTACCGTAGACTTTTCTGTGTGATACAGATTTGTTTATTAAAGTCTTCGACTTTGGGTTGTAGCAACTCTTAGTTTTGGGTGAGATCAACTAAGGGAATCAAGTGCATAGTATCCTGCTAGGATCAGAGACGTAAGGAGCGCCAATGTACCTTGGATCAGTGTGAGATTGATTGGGGTTCAACTACAGTCCAGACCGAAGTTAGTTTGTAGTAGGCTATGTTTGTAGCGGCTTAATACAGTGTGTGTTCAATCTGGACTAGGTCCCGGGATTTTTCTGCATTTGCGGTTTCCTAGTTAACAAAACTTCTGGTGCATGTGTTATTTCTTTTCCGCATTATATTTTATTATATAATTGAAATATCACTGGTTTTGAATCAATCAATTAGAATATCCAACCTTTAGTTGTTGATTTACATTGATTGATACTTGAACATTGGTCTTTGGTACCGTTCAAGTGATTTCTCTTGTATTCAATTAGACGCAAAGATTTCTATTTGCTTGAGTAAGAATTGAATCGAGAAAGAGAGATATAAATCTTTGATATACTTTATTGAGATTGAGTCTAGTTGATTCTCTTGAAAGTATATTGTAGTTAGTCCATACAGATTGTTAATCGAAATATTGGGCGTGGTTGTTGTACCCCCGCTTTTTCAACAAAGTATAACTTTCTTTTGCCTATATCATGTCCCCACCAAAAACTTCTCTATAGTTAGGTTAAAATATCAAGAGTTTCTTATTTTGAAATAAGATGCCTAGACATAAAGTATATAGTCACAGATGAAAGATCATTCATTAAAACTAAACGGCAGATATGCATTAATGTATTGTGTTTCCAAGACTGCAACTTAGTTTTCATCTTATCAATCAGAAAACCATGTGACCGAACTCTATATTTAGGTGTGAGCTGTTGAATTCTAAGATACTTCTATATGTTTATAGCATGCGTCTAACTCCTAATAACCTAGAGATTTCACTGCATCTATTCATAACCATAAATTTACTAAGATGTATAATAGACTTATGAAAATTAATCTTCTGACTTGACCATGCAAAATATTGATTTAAGATTTCAAGAAGAGATAAGAAAAAGTACATTAGTAGTTTCACCAAAGAAAAGTCGATCATCTGCATAACATAGATACAATACGGAGGGATCGTGTGAATTGGCTTTTAGCCCATTGAAAGAGCCTACATTCACATGTTGGTTTACTAACCAGGGAAAATCCTATGAATGTATAATTAAAAATAAATAGTAACAGTTGTTAGAGCATAGCTCGGTTGAATCCACCAAGCGTTGGTATGTCATATTTTAGTGAATCAAAACTCATTTAAAGAGTCGCTTGATTATTTACTAGAGTCAACTTCGTATAGGTTAGCTAGAAAGTTACTAGGATATGAGACTTATAAGTATTATGTGAAAACTTGAAGAATGTGAAGAAGTAAAGAGCTACAGCGACGACATCATCCTTCCACTTGAAGTTAGTAATATTTGACTTGAACTGTTTCATTCCTAATGTATCTTTCAAGTCGTGCATATTGAAAACATAACTGCGAAGCTGTGAATGATTATACTCTAGTTAGACATAGTATTAAGGAATTACAATACGAAGTATAACGTCTATATTTTGAACTTCGTATATAAGACATCGACATAATCGTATGAATGCTATTATGATTATGTGTATGGGTATGGGTGAAGATTTCGTCCTAGGAAAGAATGTTTTACATTCGTTTAAATGAGTACAATTCATAAACTTTTTTTATGAATCGAAAGGGAAATCGCTAGGCTTATTGGTATTGTTATTCATTGCAAATCTTTGGATTATCAATATGTGTGCTTAGTATAACCGCTCATAACTTGTTTATGTATCTTGGTAAAACTATTCACAAGGCCTGACTTTTGTATTGGTATGACTTTTATTAGTGAAACTGATCTTAAGTAATCACCGGAGATGGTATGATCGATATTTGTAATTGGTGTGACCATTCCTAGTCATTGGGTAACCGATCCTAGAACTTGGTTGGGACTAATCACAAGATGTGTAATCGATCCTTGTAGTAGGTTAACAAGTTTTAGTAATTGGTGTGACCGATCCTATAACTCGTGCAACCGAATACAAGTTTATACCATATATATGTGGTAACCTATCCTAGTACCTAGTCAACCAAATTTTGGTAACCAGTGTGACCGATCCTAGTACCCACATGGAGGTAGAACCGAAACTTGTTTTGGTAGAACCGTTAAACCCATGAAATGGTGATTGAATGTTTTTGATCAATCACATAGTTCTTGGAAATTAGATGAACCAATTCTTAACTCGTTTGGAAGTGTGGAAAATCGGTTCCAAGATTGTAAATATGAAAAATGATTTACAAAGTAAAGATGTCGACATACTTTGAACATGTGCAGTAACTCTTACCTTTTATTGTTCAAAGATATTCCTTAATAGCTAAAGGAGAGAATCCCGGATTGAAATAAATTGAGAATCTTTTAATTAAGGTTTTTAGTTTTATATGCTTTTAATTTCCAGCAATTAAAATGCATATCTTTAGAAAATAAAAATTAGTAATGTGCATTTTCTAGTTGGAGATTTTCTACTGAGATTTCGGTCATTAATTGGACAGAGCATTTCCAGGAATTATGAAAACCGTTTCTGGCTTTATTGCATATCTTTGAGAATATTCGGTTTTGGAAATTCCTTGGTGTCCAAACTTTCTTGGTCTATAAATATTGAAGTTTGTATTTCAAACAAACTAATCCTCGGAGCCAACAAAGCTACCTAGTTGTGTTGTCACTGGTGGAGCCGTCTATTCGGAGAGGAAAGTACCCTAATTAGGCGAACTCTCTTATGACCGCTCGTTTTAAAGACTTCTTTGGGATTGGGAAGCTCTACGAGTACCGCTGGTGGGAAACTAGATAATTGCAGTTTATTATTAGTTTTCGATTGATTTGATTGACTAACGGTGGTTGAACTCTGATTGCACCTAGTTTGCTTATGCTTGAGAATCTTCTCTTCTGATATAAGATTTACTCAACCTAGATCGAAGTTTCGACGGGGATCTTTAGACTGTTTGTATATCTAAAGACGTCTTGTGATAATCCATTGTTAATAGACTCCGTTTTGTGTGTGATTGATCACAAGAGATTCAAGTTGATTGTGTGCAGGTGTTTATTAGAGATCTAAGAAGATTTGAAGACGATGAAGATTTCTGAGTTGGATTCATAATCTTTGGTATGCATAAAACTTGATCGGCTGGGGATCCAACTGTAATCGGTTTATCTTTGTGATAATCTTGATTGATTAGTTGAGTAGATCGGCATCAGTATATTGTCTTTGTGACTAAGAAGTATTGATTTCAAAATCTTGACAATTACTTTAGTAATTTTTATTGAGATAGATATAAGAACCTGACAAAGGAGTTTATTGGGATAAACGGAAGAGCCTTTTGTCAAACTCATATCACTTGTTTGAAAAGAGTTGTTACCGAACAGATTTGTTGTTCCTTTACTGTTTGGAATATGAACCAAAGGAATTGTTCCAAGTGCGTGACTTCTTGCAAGTTGGAGGCGCGGGGATACAGACGGAACTAGGTGAACTACAGGTTTAGTTGCCTGGTCTCAACTATACGAAGTTGGTTTAGATTTTGTATAGCGGCTTAATCCTGAGAGTATTCAATTATGGACAAGGTCCCGGGGTTTTTCTGCATTTGCGGTTTCCTCGTTAACAAAATGTTGTTGTGTCTTCTATTTTTCTATTTCCGCAATTATAATTAGAAGTAAAATACACAAACGTTAATTCATATTTACTTGATAGCAATCCTATTGTGTTTGGTTATGTCCAAACCTCTAATCAAGTAAACATACTTCATTGTTGTATTGTATCGATCTTGTATCCATAGTCAATCACACAAGTTATCATGTTGTCGTATTGTCTCGATCTTGTATCCATAGACGATCACACGAAGTGTGAACCGATTAGTTGTATTATCTCGATTCAGTCCATAGACAATCACTTTCGTAGGAAGGACTTATAGGTGGGAAAGTTTTAGATTGATGTATATTTTGGTACCTCGTCTTTTCAACAGTGCATAGCCTTGTCGCAGTCCGCGATCACCAAAATAGTTACCATGTGGCCAACCATTAAAAAATAAAACAGAAAACAAAGTGAAGAGACACTGCATAAATAACTCATGAATTTTCCTTATAATATCAAAACAAGACAGACAATGACTTATGAAAGACCGATCGACTTAGTCATAAGCCCCGGACATGTCTAATTTTAAAGAAAACTAACTACTTTATGCTTTTGAGCATTTCACGAAAGAGAAAACTTCTTGGGATTTAATTAGGTTGTTAGTGATTTGATGGCCTTCAACAAATCTATTCTGGTTCCATGCAACTAAATCTTTTAAGGATTTTATCTTATCAACAAATATGACGCAACAAAATGTTCAAGAACATAATCCTGAAAAAAAAATGCCACAACATCCCTAAGGATTCTATCTTATGGGTGTCTAGTGGATGTCTATGATGAGTACATTCATATGCAAAAACAACTGCATACAAAAACCTCAATATGTTTTGCAAAACTGTAGTCAACCATTTTGGTCCACGTTTTTTACGACAACCAAGATGATGACGAACGACTACTAAAATCACATGTGAAGAGGGGATTTATCTTAAGCTTTGATTTTATGCATCAGTGTGGCATGGATGTCCTTATGGTTGGTAAGGTCATCATGTGGTCCACTACACAAAACTAATTGTTGTTCAAGAAGCAGAGGCTTCTTATGGTTGTTAGATATGACATTCTTTTTTGGGATTTTCTGGTCTGAATTACGACATTAATATTATGCATGAATCACCTTTGTTTGAAGAAATGAAGTATTGAAATGATCCCGCTGCAAATTTCACCATAAACTCCAATAACTATAACATGGGGTATATTCTGACGGATAAAATTTATCCAGCATGGTGAACTTTAGTTCAAGCTTACAGTAAGATACACGAACACGAGAAGAACCGTGGTAGAAGGTACTTTAAGAAGCATATATATGTAACTATTCCCACTGGTATCCCGTCATCTTTCCTGTATCTAGGTACTTTGGTAATCGTATACTGTCAACATATCATGTTCGTATCGGTTCAACTTTAGAAGGATGTGGAAACCGGCTTCATATCCACAAGCTTCGTACTTGAAACTCGTATTTCTTTATTCTTGTCATTCTTCTCGAGATTTTTGTTTCTTCAGTTTGAAAATTTGATAAATTAGTTATTGAAAATGAGAGGGTACCAAGTACACTACCAACTATTTTCGTTCGGAAACCTGTATGGACAAATATAAAGTTTTTTTTATTCTCTTCCACGATCAATATGTATAAACCAAAGATCTGTGTACCTGATTGTATAGAAAATTTCTTGGACGATCTCACAAATCAATATCTAAGATCAATCTGGTCGTATCCAAATTTTAACAAGTATGAAACCTGCAATTTATCTTTCAAGATATGAATTCAACAAGAACAAGTCTTATTTTTTAACTCAATTAATAAGGACTTAAATTATCTATATTGATTACATATTACTTGTGTAATTCCTATTATAAAGACAAAATAATATAACGCGGAAAAAAAACAAGACACCGGAAGTTTTGTTAACGAAGAAAAATGCACCTGCAGAAAAACCCCGGGACCTCGTCCAGCTTTGAACACCACACTATATTAAACCGTTATACACTAGTGAAACAACGGGGGTCTCACAACCACACTCAATATTTCGTTTGGCAATCTGTATGGACAACTCTAATACAATTCCAATAGAATCAACCAGACAGTCAGATTCAATCACAGAAAAGTATCCAAGAGTTATATCTCAATTTCTCAAATCAATTTGCAATCGAACACATAGAAATCTGTGAGCCGGATCAATATGAGAAACAACCCGAACGGTACCAAAGACCAACGTTCAAGTATCAATCAATTTCAATCAACAACCAAAGATTAGATTTACCAATTGATTGAACTGCGCACAACCTGTCATATTTCAATTATATAAATATAATATGGAAAATAAAAAACACAGACACCAAAAATTTTGTTTACGAGGAAACTGCAAATGCATAAAAACCCCGGGACCTAGTCCAAATTGAACACCACACTATATTAAGCCGCTACATACACTAACCGACCACAAGATTAACTTCGGACTGGAATGTAGTTGAGCCCTAACCAATCTCACACTGATCAAGGTACAGTCGCGTTCCTTACGCCTCTGAATCCCAGCAGGACTCTACGCACTTGATTCCCTTAGCTGGTTTCACTCAGAACTAAGAGTTGCTACGACCCAAAGTCAAAGACTTATAAACAAATTTGTCTCCCACGGAAATGTCTATTCTGATAGATAAATCTGTCTCCCACATAAATACCTATGAAGTTTTGTTTCGTCTTATGATAAATCAAGGTGCACATAAACCAATTGATAATCCAGTCTTATATTCCCGAAGAAAAGCCTAGAAATATCAATCACCTCACAATAACTTAACTATATGGTGGTAGAACAAGTTATTGTGGAATCACAAAGAATGAGACAAAGAGCTTTGTGAGTACTTTTTATATCTTGCCTATCGGAGATAAATATCGAGTCAATCTTAGAGAAGATAGTACTCAATACGATAGAACAAGTAAGGTCAGAATACTCAACTACAGAGAAAATAGTTGGATTTGGCTTCAGAATCCCAATGAAGTCTTTAAGTCGTTAACCTAAATGGTTTTAGGAAAAACCTAGGTTAATAGAGAACCGACTCTATTAAGCAACTAATATCACATAGGAGGTGTGGGGATTAGGTTTCCCAGTTGTTAGAGTTCTCCCTTATATAGCTTTCAAATCAGGGTTTGCTTAGTTAGCTTAGAAACAAAGCATTCATTATTCACCGTTAGATGAAATCCTGATTTAAAATGCAAACTAAGTGTTGCTTGAAACCAAAGCAATATCTATCCACCGTTATATGGACTTAGATTGTCACATACAAATGAAATATACTTCATTTAGATATGGGTAACCGTACCTAAACGTGTATACTTAGTTGGTTCAATAGTATTTAACCCAAGTTAACCATATGAACACTTTTGTATAATCCACATTCATCTAACACATTTAGATCAACTATGATGATCAAAGATAATTAAAGGATCTAATTGTGTTCTTCTTAGAGTTGTTCAATTGTTCATTATCTTATAGTAAAATACATGAACGAATCGAAGCAAAATCGGATTGATTCGGAAGAATCAATCATGAACATTTAAGTCACGGTTTGCAAAGATTGCATTCCTTATTATATAAATATATTTATTCATGAGTATGAAAAAATACATTTATATAATATCATACTTTACCGATTTAAGAAATTTAAACCACTTAAGTTTGTGAACGGGTATGCAAACTTAAGTTCCAGACATTGATTACAAGCTAACATCAAACGGGTACGCAAAATTTAGCTCCGGATCGAACTCAGTTGAAACTGTTTTCGAATGGGTACGCAAACTTGGTTCCTGGACTTCAACAATTAAATTAATTATAAAGTTAGAGGCATCAAGAAATATCACTTTTGTGAGAAAAGTATAACATCGATAAATATTATTCTCTATGCGAGTTACAAACAAAGAGAATAACTTTGGTTATATGACTCAATAAGAATTATATCTTCTCTAGCAATGTACAGACATATAGATTAAAGTTCATGAACTTATTCTCTGGCGGTTAAGCAATCAGAGAGATACGGTGATAACTAATACCATCTTATGGAATACCTACAATATATTCATAAAGTGCAATCGTGGGAAGATCAATACTGTAATTTTCAAAATAGTTAACTCCTCTTTTAGTCAGTTACGAACAAAAAAAGTGAAGAGCTTAACCTATGGGAACATATGAAATTTCTGTTCTAATCGCCAGAACTATGATAACAAAAAACACATAAAATAAGAAGTACACTTAATAATTGATAAAGATTAGGTATTGCAATCATCTTCAAAATAAAATTTAACTAAATAAACTTCAATCATTGAAAAGTGATAATATTTGAAGTAGCTAAATAAAGTACTTTAAAAACTAGTGCTCCTCCTTAAACAGTAAAAATAAATTCCTACAAGAAGCTAACTATAAAGATATGTGGATCTTTCTCCTTAGGGTAGGATTTTTCATGTTTCTTATTAATTGTGAGGTTATTAACAACCACAGGAATACAGGTCCCACCAGAAGAGATTGTGCTTGGAGGCTCCATAATGATTTCTCAAAGGATGTGATTTTTGATTTCTCGTGAACCACATATATATAGCACTCCAAAACCAAATCTTTGGAAGGATTCCAATAATAGCATGAGAAGAGAAAAGAAAAGATGACAGACCATGAGGAGTTTCAAAATGCCACAAATTATCAAAAATAAGGATTCCATTCACGAAATAGAATTCAAAAATGAAAAGAAAAGTGAAATGCCGATAATATATTTTTTTCAAATTTGTACAAGGAAGTCTTTTCAACATCATTACTTGAATTTGTGGAGTAATGAAGATGCTTGATTGAGGTAAAATATGTGTCTCAAGAATGTATAAATACCCAAACAATTTATGTCAAGATTTTTAAGTTTAAATATCAATTATATGATTAGATATTTTTTCTAAAAGCATACCTTTCATCTTAGCTAGTTATATAGAAGTTCCCATGGATCCTGATCTCATCTCACGCCTAGGAGTCAGACAGGAAAAGAAAAAAATCATACCATGAGCATAAGATTTATTGATACCTATATTAAGTCATTACATTTTGGACTCACTGTTAGAGATGCGGTAAGACAAAGTCATTGAGTGACGTACATTTTTAGGTGCATAAAGAATAATTTTACATTCCAAATTTGGAACTTGGTCAAGAACCAAATAGGATACATGACCCATGTCCCGTACTCATCTCAATAGA
The DNA here is from genome assembly GCF_003573695.1 of Papaver somniferum. Lineage (NCBI taxonomy): Eukaryota > Viridiplantae > Streptophyta > Magnoliopsida > Ranunculales > Papaveraceae > Papaver > Papaver somniferum. Next base: position 171,974,744 of record NC_039359.1, on the reverse strand, counting down.
GAAGATGCTCAACAATTAGAGATAAATAATCGTTATTCTCTTTTTGTTAATGGCTACAATTGGCAAAGTGATGTCATAATTCTAGACCCACTTTATTACACAAAATAAACATCAAAGAAGATGAAACTTCAAGTAATAATATTCAGAACACAAACTAGGGTTAGTTTGTCTCAACGTGTTTGCTGTGTACAGTTCTTATCTCTTTAATGAGTGCATGAGACAAGAACGCACTTTTCAACATAATTAGGTTGTGTTGAGGTGAGCATTGGTATGCTCACCAATAGATTCCTGCATGGGTTTGTCAACATCCATATCTGTCGATCATTTAGATCAAGTTCTCTTCTTTCCTTTAGTTTTATACTTGCTTTTAGAATTGTTCAAATTTCAGGAGAAGAAGATACAACCTTGCCAACCTTGTATTGATTTGACTATTTGAAGAGTTGAAGCACATTGGTCAAGCGAGAAGTCCTCCATTGCAGTCTGTTGACATACCTTACTTTTTGTTTGTACTTAAAGCACCGTTTAAGATCATGGACTTCCATGGTATAGAAAGTACAGACTCAGTTTGAGGGTGATTTTTCGGAAACACCACTTGTTTCTGCAGATGGACACACTTGTGATGATCCCGAAATGTTAACAATGAAATTTTCATCAGTAAGTGAAAAATCCGTCACATCCTCCAGAGTGTTTGATGTAAATTATCAAGAAAACTGTCAAGATTAATGTGAGTATTGCTACATTCATCAGAAGTGACAGATTAAGACAAGAGAGCAACATTGGAATTCAAGCAAACGCTTTCTCAGTTAAGAAGAAATTCTTATTAGGAATTCATATAAGCATGTGACATAATCTGCCTTGAAATTGCACTGAAACATATGCATAATGGTCCAGGGTTCTGGAACCTTGTACAATGATGGTTCATAGTGGCAAAATAGCCTTTGAACTTACAAGCATAAGCAGTGTTCTATAACACTCAAGACTAAACAATAATTCACGAACTTATAATGAATTTGTGAAGAAAGTTGTATTAAAAGTGTTATGAGAGTAGTATCAAAAGCGAACATAGCCATATATAATAGTTCATGTACTTATGCTAATACTAAACTATATAGGTTTGTAAACCGTTGGCATTTCACAGATTCAGGATCAAGGGGTTTGTAAACTGGGTTTAAAAACTTGTCGTGAAGTCAGTTGACCGGAGTTTGCAACCCTACCCCATTCCAGAATTCGGATGAAAAGGGTGCCAAACCGGGTTTGCAAACCTCTACAGTCCGTAGAATTTCTAACATTGGATTTACATATAAGTATGTGTACCTTGAGTCAAGTAGTTCTAAACTCTATAATTAATTTAAAACATTCCCAATACCCATATACAATATGCATTGTTGCTTGGGTAATTTCCAAGTGATCATCTTAAAACAAGAATAGTTTGTGAACAATAAATTCTTCTAACTCAGATTTCTAAGAATCTAAGAACATCCATTGCTTGAATCATATTTCGAGAGACAAGATTGAAATCAATTAAAATCATACGACGTGGTCTCATAAGATAGAACGATAAATGCCATGATTAAATATGATAAGCTAGTCTTCGCATACCTCTTTGTTGATAGAGTTCTCACAAAATCTTCGCTTGTTCTTCAGTATTCAATATTGGAGGGCTATTCAGTGATATGTGATACTCAACTACCATACTCTAATCCTAGTCCAAGACTTGACTTTAGTAGACTAAAAATCAAGAAATAGTTTTCTACAACTATTATTGACAACAAGCTTGAGATAGCAAAAATTGTGAGTTCGACCGAGCGATGCTCTAACAGTTATTAGAAAAAACATAACGCATTTTAAATATCAATTAAACAAATTCAAATACGACTTACCACACCGACTTCAGTTTCATCGCTCATTTTACAATGATTGATTCGCATCATCAAAGCTACCCAATTGTTCATGTCTTCATTGATTGTATTATAACGACCTGACAACACAATAACATCACGACCTTTTGGATTCCCAGTTTCCTGATAAGAATGTTTAAAAAATTTCTCCCAAAGCGTGTTTTGTTATTTTTGAACACCATTGATAGGGTCAAACGTAAAAACTATATAAGCTCTGCAAAGTGCAAATAACTTTATCTTCATCCTGACGATACTTTGGACTGTGGACTTTTGGTGATGAAGCATTTTCAATCGGAGCATTTTTTATTTGTGATGAACCTGCCATTTTGGAAGAGAGGAATAGAAAGTTTGAAATTGGAAGACATTTATTTGATTTTATAAAAAATTTGGAAGAGAAAACCTAAGATTACAGAAGGTGTTATTTTGGAAGTGAAATAAGTTGAATTTACAAATAAACCTAGTCTAGGCCGAGCGTCTCAAATTGAGTCCATCCACTCAACTTGAAAAGGGATGGGCAAATGCCAGAGCCTTTGCCTATTCCATTGTATGGTGGCAGTGGATAAATTTTCTCCATGGGAATGTGTAACTGCTAATTTGCCCACCCACTGGGCTTGCTGTGACGGTATAACAGATGGCAGAGTACCAGCGTAAGAGACTGTCGATTGATGTTACTGTGCGAGAGCAAAAAGTCATTACACAGAGACAACAAACGCTCTTGACTGTCTGTGATGAGTTAGATAGAGAGAGAAAAGAGGAAAGGAAATACAAACGATCGATTCAGGTTCTCCGTGTCTCTCTCAACTGCCAAAAACATTTGAAAGTCCATTCTCTCTATCTCTCTCTTATTTCTCCGTGATCTCTCCTAACCTTACTTGTTAAATCTCCACTAGATCTCTCTCGCCCTACTCAGACTTGCTCAAGCAGTTTGTGAATGGATGCCATCAGGAAACAAGCGACAAAGCTAAGAGAGCAAGTAGCTAAGCAACAACAGGTACTTTTCTTCTTACCTTAACAAGAAATTCTTACTGTTTAATTTTCGATCCAATGGAACTAACACTTGACACAGAAAAGAGATCTCCTTTCCAAAACAATTTAGATTATTATTTTATTTCTGATAAATATGTTATTTGAGTATTTTGTAGGTCAAAATTAACATTGATTTTATTATGTGAGTTTTGTTGATTTGCAAGTTTTAGATTGTCAAAGAGTGTCACGTGGTTTGGGTTTTGGTTAGATATCTTCTTTTTTTTTTCAATTGTGATCAGGATAGGCTGATTGTTGCATTTGTAGAATGTGTTAAGTACTTAAACGGCACATTGCAAAGGCAACAGATTTAGGTTAATGAGAATGCTATTCATACAAATTACAAGATGTGGTTATGGACAATGCATCTCTCTAAGTTGGCATGTCTCCGTGCCTCAATTAATTGCCCCACTACTGTAGAATCGTTCTTAATCATTTACTGTAAGACGCTTTTCTAGCATTTGATCTAGAGTTGATTACTTTTGGTTCAGAAAGCTAGTGTTTCAAATTGTTTTTGTGTAGATTTTTAGCTCAAGTATGTTGAATTTCCCAGGCAGAGTAGGATAAGAATGAAGATTGGTTGGTGGGTCACTCATTTGTTGCCTCTTGGAGACCTACCTCACTATTGAATTATCCTTGTCACAAATTTTTCCGAATTTTTTTCTTGACAGTAGTTTCCCCTGCTTAATTCTACTTCAGGCTGTCTTCAAGCAGTTTGGGGGACATGGAGGTTCAGAATTCGGTAGTGATAATGCAGATGTTCAGCAGCATCAAAAACTTGAAAGGCTTTACATATCTACTCGTGCTGGCAAGGTTCTCCTCCGTCCTTTAATGTGTTCCATACTTTAAAAAACTGATGTATTTTCATCCTATGACTATTGTTCTCTTTATTCAGCATTTTCAAAGGGATATAGTTCGTGGTGTTGAAGGTTATATTGTTACAGGGTCCAAACAGATTGAAATAGGTATTTCGTTGAAGCTTTGCCTTTCATGTCCTTTTCCAATTTTCAAGTCTGGCATGCCCATGATTTGAGAAGCTATGAACTTACGTTACGACTTCTCAACAGGTTCAAAACTGTCAGAAGATAGCAGGAAATATGGTGCCGAAAATACATGTACCAGCGGCAACACGTTGTCAAAAGCTTCATTAAGTTATGGACGGGCTCGTAGTCAAATGGAAAAGGAGCGCAGTAATCTGCTGAAAGCCCTTGGTACACAGGTATCGTTGTATCCTTATATGAAATATGCAAACAGATGGATCAGTGGATAATGGATGTAAGCATATCTTTTGTTGTTACCAGTTTACAGTTGAGGATCATGATGTTGGTTATCGATTGTAAGGCCATCATGTTCATTGTGAATTTCTCGTCTCATATCCTTCGTGCTATTAGTAGGCATGTACGTTCTTCTAGTAAAGATTCAAAAATAATACGAATGGCTTGAATCTCCAGGTTGCTGAGCCATTAAGAGCAATGGTAATGGGAGCTCCGTTGGAGGATGCTCGACATCTTGCTCAACGATACGATAGAATGCGACAAGAAGCTGAAGCCCAGGTACTACTAGATATGGATTTTTCTTGCTAAGAAAGAATTTTCCTTTTTTGATGATTATAAGCCCTTCTAACTGCAGGGCAAAAATTATTGTCTTTTTCCCCAAAAAAAGAAATAAAAAAGAGGTAGGTTGGTGGGGATGGGACTTCTGTTCTTCTGGCAGAAATTTGTGAAACACTTGGTTGTTTCAAGTTGCTTTTCTGTGTGATATCATTTATTTTTTTCTCATACAATCTTTCTGTTCTCATCTCGGTTTGGACCTAGGTAGGCTATTGAGGTCTCCAAACGTCAAACTAAAGCGAGGGAATCAACAGTAAGTGCTGACTATTGTGTAAAACTTGAAGCTGCTGAAGCAAAGCTGCAAGATTTAAAGTCCAACATGGCAATATTAGGGAAGGAAGCTGCTGCAGCAATGTCTGCTGTGGAGGCTCAGCAGCAACGGTTAACACTCCAGCGCCTTATTTCAATGGTAATGCTTCGGATATAGGTTTACTTAAATGAAGATTCCATAACTACCAGGACATCTTATATGAAAACTAATACTATTGTCAATTTCTGCATACACTGAAGGTTGAATCCGAGCGCACTTTTCACAATAGAGCCCTCCAGATACTTGATCAGCTTGAAGGCGAGGTATGGTTTATGATTACTTTTGCAGTAATACTTCTCATAGATCAGTAGCTTAAGTGCTAAAGCTAGATGTTTTATGTGGAATTCTAACTGTTTTTGCTTTGACACTCGCGAGGATTTAACCATGACTCGTTCTGTATAGCAGATGGTATCAGAGCGCCAACGGATTGAAGCATCTCGCACACCAGCTGTGGACAACTCTATGCCACCTCCTTCATATGAACAAGTAAATGGTGTGTTTGCTTCTTCTGCATATGATGGAGTAACAGATAGCATTAGTTACTTTTTGGGCGAGGTAATTGTTCCTGCCCCACCACTCCATATTTTGTTATTTATCATTTGGTAATATTATGTATTCAACTACTCATACCCGGTCTCTTATTTTGTTACATATGTCTACTTTTTAGGTTGTACATTCATACCTAGCCGAGTCCAGTGTGGAGCTGAATTTATCAGTTGGTGACTACGTTGTCGTACGAAAGGTTCTTGTACAATTTTTTGTGATCTTTTGATATATATAAATTCTCTCTGTTATATATGCAATTTCCTCTTTGTTAATATTAGTTGTTAAGATGAAGAAGGAGAAACAAGAAAGAAAAAAAAGAAAAGAAAAGAGCAATTATTACTTTAAGTATCAAATATTGTCTTTACAGTCCAAAATCTTGTCATATCCCCATAGTTTGTAGTTAAAACTAATTTGCTTCGAGACTCTAGGTGTCTACTTTTATATCCCACTGAAGCACCACCTGAAACTATACTAAAAGTAGACACCTAGTAGAGTCTCGAAAGTGCTGTATATAAGTTTAGTTTGGGGCAATTTTAGTTTAATCGTCTCATGCAAGTGGTATTCATAACTTGACTTGATTAAGTCAAAACCTGGAAGCTATGTAGAACGCCACTTTCGTGTATTTAATTTAACCCTTGAAGTACTCTTTACTAGTTTGTTGATAATTTTGTGCTGATCTTTCTCTTGTTTAATACAGCTTCACGTGATGTGCAATTAGTTTTGATTCATCCACATTTACCAATTTTTGTAAATTTTTTTTTTTTTTTGCCATCGGCAGGTAGCGAACAATGGTTGGGCAGAAGGTGAATGCAAAGGAAGAGCAGGTTGGTTTCCTGCTGGATTCGTTGAAAGACGTGAACGTGTTCTTGCAAGCAAGATGGCTGAAGTATTTTGATAACCTATCTTGCATAAAATTGATTTTTACGGAGGAAGAAAATCTTGGCATCAATACTGCGTGCATATCTTCGATTTTCCTGTTCTTCTTTTTGTTAATCATTTGAAAAGGTAGAGCGCGCATGCAACAGTTTTTCCTGTGAAGAGAAGTATGTTATATGTGATATATAGATAGATCTGTAATGTTGTAAGCTTTTTTTTTTTTTCCTTTCATATTATATTTATTTCGTTACACAATTCATCCTCTTTTTAGTTGGGGTGACAGTTTGTTTTTGTTTTATCCTCCATTTGCCAAATATATTGTTGATAATTCAGAAGTGAAGAGACTAATATTGAGTGGCTTCCAAATTTTTATGATACTGACATCATGATACCGTTAAAATATCCAACGACTTATTTTTCTCTTTCTCTTGATACAACTTTACAATAATGGATGCATATCTCATTTTATGTGTATGATTGTGTGATCCATGTAATTCGATTTTAAGGGTTTGCAATTTTCTATATGGTCTAACCCATTTGATTGCGATTGGTCTTTTGTATTCCCTTGACTTCTTTGACTAGGTGAAACTTCCACGTTTTGAATTACATCAGAAAATTACAATAAGAAGGATCAAATCCAACCAAACGACAATTATGGCCAGTAAGGTGCCGTTTAGCTTTCGTCCTAGTCTAGTCTATAATTACCTAATGCAGCAAGCACTCGCACACACCCCGTGGCTTTTCGATTGTCGGACCATCGGAGAGATACCATTTAGCATCATAAAAAGTAAAGAAAGTACTAGCATCTTTGCTTTCTCATAAAAACAAACAAAGATAAGGAATATGGGATTATTTTCATGCTTGCCGAACCTAAACTCTCTCCGACGTCCAAATATCTGATTGACTGACGCAAAAGGACAAGTGCACTATAGTTACGAGGGGAATTTTCTCAGCCGTTAGCAAAAGCCTGAACAAAACCAAAACGAAACATAGACAGCAGCAGATTCAGAAGCGACAGCAGCAACTCTCATCATATTTTTTTCTTTCTACTACCACTAACAAAAGTCCATACTGCAAAACAACAACAACCACATTTCTTTCATTTCTCTCCCGCTAAAACTCTCTCTTCTCTCTCCTCTTTCACCACCAGCAATAATGGAAATCAAAACCCTAAATCTCTCTACTCATTTCCCTTTTCGAAACCCTAATAATCGACGATTTTATCCTTGTACATCTTCAGCCATTGTTGCTCACTTCCCCCATTATCTTCCTCTTCCACAGCTTTCTCATATTTCTTCTATTTTAACATCTTCTTCCTTCAGAGCCAACCGACGTTTCAGAATATCTTGTATAACTCCTATAGATCAAAATTTGATCGAAACCCCTAATAATTTGACTGAAGAAGATTCAACTGTTTCTACTTCGGATTCCGAAGTAGAAGTTCAAAGTGATCCGTCTCAGGGAATTATTAGTTCGGTGAAAGAAGGAATAAATGTTGAGATTGTTAATGATAGTATTTGGAAGCAAATAAAGGAAATTGCTTTATTTGCAGGACCTGCTGCTGGGTTATGGATATGTGGTCCACTTATGAGTCTCATTGATACGGCCATTATTGGACAAGGGAGCTCTTTAGAGCTTGCTGCATTAGGTAATTCATTAAGATTTTTTGCTTCAAATTTTTAAGTTGGAGGTTTTGGTTTTCAGCAAATGATTTTTTTGTTTTTTTTTTGTTTTGGATGTTGGTTAAAATTGATTTGCAGGGCCAGCTACAGTTGTGTGTGATTACTTGAGTTATGTGTTTATGTTCCTCTCCATTGCCACATCTAATATGGTTGCAACATCTCTTGCAACAGGGGTAAGTTTTCACGTCTACTTGGTTTAAATTTATGAACTTGCTAATGTGGTTTGGTTAATAGTTGTTTAAAACATAACATGTGTTCTGATGGTTAAAAAGCTAATCCAGACATGTTCACATTTGTGTTGTCATGTGTTGCAGGATAAAAATGATGTACAACACAAGATATCTATCTTGCTCTTTGTTGGTTTCGCTTGTGGATTGGGAATGCTTTTGCTCACTAAATTCCTGGGCATAAAGCTATTAAGCGGTAAAAAAGACTGTCGATTTCTTCATAATAAAGTTATTCATTTGGTTGTAGTACTGGGAATTCGAGCATGCTTGAGCCCCAAAAATAAAGTTCACCGATTATCATAAGAAGGAATACTATGAAGGACCAAGCAAATCCATATTGAGTATTTGATTGCCGATTTTATTTATCCGGGTTTCCTGTCATTGTTAAGGTTTTACTGGGGCAAAGAATTTGCATCTAGTACCAGCTGCCAACACATACGTCCAGGTTTGTTTGCAAACGAGTAAACCTGCTTTCATGATACATCCCGCATACAAAGTCCTGTCAATAACAAAAAATAACCTTTAGAGGTTTGGATATTGGTTCAAGTTATTTGTAAAATTTCACGTCTACAACTCTATATAAAATGAACCAGTTTACTTATTTCTAATAAAGTTCTTGTATTCACATTATATCCATAAATTTTGTTTACTTTTATGTGTAATTGACTTTGTTTTTTATGTAGATTCGAGGCCTAGCATGGCCTGCTATTCTCGTTGGCTGGGTTACTCAAAGTGCTAGGTATGGGTATTCAAGTGTAAGCTAATTGCTTGGTTCATGGCACAAATGTGTCTGTCTCTGTGTTAAAATAGTAATTGTGAAAAACCCTAAAAAGCAGGTTATGTATTACTTGTATGGAGTAGTTGAAGGGTTTTCTCTATCCACGATATTTATGATAAAATTTCAAAAATCAAGGCCCTTGTCGCTCTTGTTTTATTCACAATCCTATCTTCCTATTGTGGTACCCAGTCTTGGCATGAAAGATTCGTGGGGACCGTTGAAGGCTTTGGCTGTTGCCAGTATAGTAAATGCAACTGGTGATATTGTACTGTGCATGTTCTTAGGCTATGGAATTGCTGGTGCTGCTTGGGCAACGATGGTCTCACAAGTGCGTCTCTGCGTTCTAATTGCTTTATGATGGTTATGCTATCATAGTGTGGCTTTTTATATTTCAGTGTTACCAAACTGGACTTTTTTTTTCCAAGTAGTGACTTGCAAAAACTGTTCCAGGTAGTTGCTGCCTTTATGATGATTGGGGCTTTAAAGAACAAAGGCTACAATGCTTTCTCCATAGCTATCCCATCAGCTAAAGAACTTCTGCAGATATTTGAACTCGCTGCTCCAGTGTTCGTAACAATGATTTCCAAGGTTTGGTACATATTATTAGGTTATGTTGCGCAGTTTTTCTACATGTAGTTCTTTCTTCTATCTCTGATTGTCCGAGTTCTACTGATAATCAGGTGGCATTTTATTCTTTCCTTGCATACTTCGCTACATCTATGGGTACTCGCAAAATTGCAGCTCATCAGGTTAACATTATTACCAATCTGTAGATTTAAGATGTCTGTGTTCTCCTCTATTGCTGTTTTATCTTTGTAGAACCTGATGTGTGTGATGACAACTTTTTTATTATGTAATTTCAGGTTATGATTCAGGTTTATTGTATGTGTACTGTATGGGGTGAGCCTCTCTCCCAAACTGCACAGTCCTTTATGCCTGAGTTAATATGTGGAACCAATAAAAGCTTGCAAAAGGTTATATTCTTTCATAAAACTACAGCAGTATCATCGTATGTCTTTGGTTTAGTTTGCTGACCTTTTTTAGGCATAAATAGGAGACCTCTTATATGGTCATATTGTTTTCAGAGTGTTATGCGAGTGGTGAGTTTATTTTGCCGTATTTATTCAGCAGGAGTTGAAATATTGTTATTGTTTAATTTGTTAAATTTATGAGCTTATCTTTATTAGATATATGTGCTGAAGGTTTTATAACATCACACAGGCACGGATGCTTTTAAAGTCGCTTTTGGTCATTGGAGCCATAGCTGGAGCAATATTGGGAGTTGTTGGTACATCTGTCCCTTGGTTGTTCCCAAATCTTTTTACAACTGACGCTGAGGTCATTGGTGAGGTTAGTTTTATTTCTTCCCGTGTTTCTAGTTTCTTAACCCTTGTCGGTTTCAGTATCATTAATGTTCGATTTATGGGGAAGAGAACAGTAAATATCACAGACTTAGATAAACAGGGCACTTAAAATTGTTAGTATTTGTTTATGCACATGTCTCTTATTTTGTGGATATTTACATGGTTCTTCATTTTGTTTCATCCATGTAGATGCACAAAGTGTTGCTACCGTACCTCATAGCGTTAATAGTTACACCATCAACACATAGCCTTGAAGGGACGCTGCTGGTATTTATGAATTTAAGCTTCTAGGTTCGATCATTTTCCATGGTTATTCCATTTACAGCTTTCAACCGTTTCTTCTTATATTGCACAGGCTGGCAGAGATCTTAGGTTCCTAAGTATATCTATGAGTGGATGTTTTACTTTGGGTGGGCTTCTGGTGTTGGTACGTAGTAAGTCTACTCCTTGGTAACCTTCCGTATGTTAACCATGATTAACAATTCTAATGTATGTTTAATTTTCAGCTAGTAAGCAACAGGGGTTTTGGCCTAGCAGGCTGTTGGTGGTCTCTCGCAGCGTTTCAATGGGTAAACTTGCCATCAACTGCCGCTCCTATGTTTTTAGTAAAAAATTTGTCTACTGCACTAATCAAACATTCCCACTTTTTTTTTTCAGGCTAGATTTTTTCTCGCTCTGAGTCGCCTCACTTCTCCAACTAGCTTTCTACAGTCTGATAAATTGATCCTTAGTCAAGTGGAAAAGGTGAAAACCACATAGGATGCATTCAGCAGAAAGATTGGCGGCAAAGGCCTGCCTCATTCTGTTAATTGTATCGGCTGGGTTAATTTGCTCAGCCTGTAAAAGAACTGGCGAGGCGTTAGTAGCAGAACTTCCAATCAACAATATTCATTTAGGCGTAAAATTAATTCACTCTGCAAATATTGTTTTTCACGAAGACGAAGAAGAAAAGTAAGTCCCTGAAGAAAGCAGCAGTACAAATGTACGTTTGTTGCATTATGGTAGTACCTGAAGAATTTGTAGGATCAGTTAAGCAATACTGTAAACTATAAACGTAGATTGTCCTTAGTTTGTCATATGTAAAACTTAAAACTCTTGTTTCATTTCCTGTTTACTGAAAGCATGTTGTTCATTAATTATGTGCCACATAAATATATCCCCAAAACATCAAAACACTGACCAGATTAGCTTCTGAATACATCCTGGCCGCTCCATACCTTATTGGCCATTGATATTTACAAGCCCTATGGTCAATTTTCTATATTTGAAACTGAGTCTGCATGAGATCCCTGGAAACCCTTCAATGCCAGTAGGGCAGCACCATATGCAGCTTCGGTTTGAACTGCCCGACTCACGGGTAAGCCTAGCACTCTCTCTCTAATCTGTATCCATTTCTCATTTTTTGAGCCTCCTCCTGCTGTAAACACTTCTTGAACTTCACTTGCACCCAGCTCCTTCAGTAACCCATAAGCTTTCGCCTACACTTCGCATACAAACGGTGAGAGATGTATAACTGGAGACAGAAAGAGGAAAAAGTCATTCCCTTACCTCAATGCGTGCAATGGATTCAAGTATACCATGCAAGTACTCGGCATCACTTTGTGGGCGTGGTTGTAATCTGCGCAAGTGCAGGAAATTAGTTTGTCTCTGGACTCCGGGAGCAAACCAGTTGACAAATTTGGGATGCTCAACAGTACCAGCCTTCCTTAGAAGGATACATCTGGTGAAAAGTTAAATACCTTGGGGCCATTTTTGGGTCTGCCAGAGGGAATCGTTCCCCAACTGCTGGGAGAGGGTAGTAATCTAGGGGAGAAGATATCATTGGATTGATTTGTCCACTCAGTTCTTTTAATTCTTCATCAGTGAAGATCTGTCTAAGAACTGCACCACCAGTATTTGATGCACCTCCAACAAGCCATTTATCATCAAGGCGATGGCTATAAACCCCGTATCGCGCGTCGTCAATTCTGTTAGTACTGAGTAGTTTAACAGCAAGCGTTGAACCCAAAGAGGTTACCTATTTACAAAGACAGTTGAAGATTTAACTTTTAAGAATTTGGAACTGAAAGAGTAAATTTATTGGTTTCTACTAGCTGATTGCACCATGATAAAGGTAGAACCCAGTGGAAAACTCACAGCTTTTCCAGGTTCTGAAGCACGTGCTGCAAGAAAAGCAGCGATGCTATCTGTTGTTCCTGTACAGACAATACAATCTTTCGAAAAACCTGCATGTACCGTTAATTTTTTTTAAGCGTTCAATTTGGAGATTCAGAAAGGAAACAACTAAACCAACCGTATACCATATTGGTCTCTGATATCATCTACTATGCAGCCAATGGAAGTTCCAGGAGCTCTAACAGAAGGTAACATCATTGAGTATGGCTGAGAAAGTAACCACTTGGGATATGACTCGATTTCAGGATCATATCCGACCTATGAAAATTAGAAAGTCAGACAACATGATGCTACAGAAAGATATGAAGGTGAAAATCAGACAGATTCAAAGACCAAAGAGTACCTTTAGAGCGTTGTTATAGTCTGAAACTCCAATCTTACCATGAAGAAGCCACAATAGCCAATCAGCTTGATGCAACAATGTTGCCGCATCTTTACTTAAATTATATGAATTCCACCACGAAACAAGTTTACAGAGGGTAGAAGAACCAGTGCAGACTGTATGATTCTCCGGAGCAATGGACTTGACCAATGGTAAAGCATCGGGACAACTCTCATTGTAGAGAAAAGGTTTCCATAATGGCTCACCTGTCTTACTGCCATAATAACATTGGATGTTATAAACATAGTATTAGATAGTACATGTTTTGAGCATAAAAGACATATTAAACATGTTTTTCTTTAGTTCAAAAGTGGAAACCATATCTCTATTTGGTAGCACACCTGTCGACTATAATGGTTGTGGCTGAAGTTCCATCGATAGAAATTGAAACAATAAATGGACGGAGACTATAAGGAATATCTTCAAGTAGCAAGAATAGAGTCATTTTCCATGAACTTGTCCAGTGCACAGTGTTCCCATTCTGCCTAGACAACCAAAATAGGTAATGTACCACGAGAAATACGATACCCAAAACTACAACCTATCAATAATTCCAAGTTCTCGGAAAGGGTTTATATAGGAAATAGTTCCTACTTTGCAAAATTGATTGTTGGTGACACTAACCTTACATGGTGGATAATCTCTTTTACGTTCAGCATAAATTATTCCTTGCTTGTCAATAATAACGTAGCGAGCTCCGGATGTCCCAAAATCCATACCAAGAAAAAGATTTTCAGTAACTTGCTGAACATCGTGGTCCTGACTCCCTTCCTTATTAATACTGGAAGCAGTAGCCACTATTGATGTGGTTCTCATTTTTGTAGCTTTGAATTTTTTTGCAATACTAAACAATTTCCCTGAGTATATGTGAGAACATCCTACACATGCAGAGAATTTCTAGACTGGTTAAGAAAATTGATTGAGCAATTTAATTAGATTAACCAATTAATGCAAAATTAGTTACCAAAAGGAGCGTAAATTCATAAGTAACTGAGAGAGAGAGAGAGAGAGAGAGAGAGAGAGAGAGAGAGAGAGAGACCTTTCTTGATTGGAAGGGATGAAGGAGCAAAGCACCATGGTGAACAACACTGTAGAAGTCGTTGTGTTGGCGGCATCTTTGGCTACGCTGCTTCTCTTCAAGAGGATAATAATAAAAAAAAATAGTTCAAGATTAGGTTATACATACCACATGATAAACCGACAAGGGCCACTGAACAGACTCGCATTGTGGCAAGGCCTTGTCCATGACGGTTGAGTGCATAATTTGTATGATTTTAGTGCCCATTTCATATTTGTTTTAGCTATTATTTTTACATATTTTTGTATTATTATTTTTATTTTCTCTCCTTTGCCTCTATTAGGTGAATCATCCAAAAAGGAGCTACAAAGTGCTAAAAAGAGATGAGAAGAGAAGTATTCCAAGTATCCAAGTGCCCAAGTCCAAGAAAAGTGGAAGAAGTGCGACGAAAATGAGCAAAACGTTCAAAATCAAGAGATGGGCCAAAGACCAAGCTTAACTCATTCAAATTCAGGATTTCTCATTACCATCTTGAAGAGAAATGAAAGAGGAAAATAATGCAAAAAGAATGAGGTCATTCCGAGTTCGGACGAAGAAGTTACGGCCAAAACTTGTTTTATCGAATATCGAAGACATGAAAGCTTACAAACCGGTTTGCAAACTATGATTTAGTGGATTAAGGAGTTTACATACTGGTTTGCAAACTAAATTTCCTGGACACTTTTCTAAAAAGATGGTTTGCGAACTATTGAAGGCTAAGAACTGGTTTTAGGTCTTTCTTTCGTAATTTAGGGTCGGGTTCCTTAACGGACTAGGATACTCAGAGGCCAAACATTGTAAGCCTATATAAATAGGTATTAGGCCTTCCAAAGAATATCATAGAATTTCATATCATAAGCTAGGGTTTACTTCTACATCAAAAATCTAGGATTTACCCCTTTAAGGGGAAACCACCATTATTCATCTTCTTTGTAGTATGAGTAGCTAAACCCTTTGTTGATTAAGGATGAATTCAATGTTCTAAGCGTGAAGCTTTACTAATAATACAAGTCTATTTGAAGTTTTAATCATCAACATTTGTTTTTACTATATCTAGGGTTTATTATTGATTTTCAGATTTGTTTGGGTGCACAATTAGATTAGTCTATTGGTCATTCTATTTCTAGTAGAGATTTGAGCGATCCGTAATTGTCAATCATCTCCTACACAAGTAGAGAACATGAGACCTTGCAGAGGGATTCTGTAAAGAAATCGTGTATGAAAACAACACCAATAATTGAACAAGCGTATTGAGTTTAACTGCTGGGATCAAACCTAAATTCACAAATCCTAAAGCGCTCGATTGAGTTACGCCTTGTAAGCGTACCTCAAGGCGGATCAGTTAGATAGAATTCTGTGACTAAGCGTACCTGTTATCTGGTGATACAAGGAGTTTTGGGGATTTTTAAGCGTACATGTTAGCCTATGGTTGCTGATGAATAGTTCTAACGGAAGATAGATAAGTATTCTGATCCTGTTAACGCTTGGTAACGGCGAAGGATTCTTTAATCATCTTTTTTCTTCTTATTGTGTTTTTATTTTTCTTACAACAAATCCCCATTTGTTATTTATTGTATTTTGCTAATACGAATAACCTATCAATTACATAGCTCTCTGTGGAAACGATCTCATACTACTGCTATATTACTAGTTAATTAGTGAAAAATATCTTTATTAATTTATTGTGCCTACGATAGCCCATACACTGTGTTTTTATTTTTTAGGAATACTCATAACTTATACATTCCAGTTTTGGATATCTAACTAATTCATAATAATGATTAGGAGTCTTTTATCTTTCTAATTATTTTGAATAGTGAATATATTATTAACGATCCAAGAGCGCTTTCCCACAAGAAAACCGATTTTTTTTCAAACTTTTCTTCTTCTGAAAATTTCTTCAAACCATGAACGGCTAATCAGCTGTCTCATGGGATCTGATGGCAACAATATCAATGGATTCAAAGGGTTTCTGCTCGATTTGGGATCTGATAATATTGTTTTTCAAAGCCAGACAATTTAAGTGGGTGATACAATCGAAGATGAGAAAAAAGAAGAAAAAAGGAAGATCTGATTTGAAGATTCACAAAAGAGGATATTTGTTTTTAGATTTGTGCTCTGATCAAACCCAATCTTACGCGTCTACTCCTGGTTTCATATTTCAGAGGTCAGACAATGATTTACTTTTGGTTTTTTCAAGTTGCGCCGATTTTGAAACACATAGTTTTCAATTAGAGGTCTCTGAAGAACTGATTAAATTACTTGCTAATGTAGAAGATTAGTTTAATCCTTAATTGCAAAAATAAAAAAAGGGAGAATTGATTCGAAGATTCACAAAAAAAGAGATTTGTCTTTAGATTTGTGCTCTGATCAAACCAAATTTCACACGGTTGCTTCTGATTTCATATTTCAGAGCTTAGGTAATGATTTACTTTGGTTTTTTTCAAGTTGTATTGATTTTGAAACACAGAGTTTTTAATTAGAGGATCTCTGAAGAACTGATTGAATTACTTGCTAACGGAGAAGATTAGTTTAATCCTTAATGACATCTGTAAGAATCCCTTCCAATTTCATACACCTAGTGAAAATCCTTTCTCTTTTTTAGATCCTCTCTGATTATCCCTCTGCAACAGCTGGTTTGTGATTTTTTTTAGTTTGTTAAATTAAAGAGTTGGGTTTATTTATTCCTGTTAATTTGAGTTCGTGTTATAAATACTCTTGAAGATGAAGTTGATTTCATTCATTGTGTTATGCTTCTCATACCTGTTTAGAGCCTTAACCATTCATTCAGATCCACTTACTTGCATGTTTCATATTCAATACCTTGTAGCCTCTGTTGTTTGTTTGTGTATTACCATGTTTGCAGTCTGGCATGGTGATGTTTCTCAACTTACTAATCAACTTCAACAATCCTTGAATCTGAGTAGTTGAAGGCAATTTAACCTAAATGAAATAGTGCCAACTAGGTATCAAAACACCCATATCCTGTGGACTAGTTGCCTGATAGGAACCTTTGTTGATCAAGTAGAAAGAAACTGTTGGGATGTCAAAAATGCTTTGTTATTTCAGTGGGAGATTAATGGGGGAATTTCAGTCAGGAAAGCCAGTGAGTGGATATATATTATAAGGTTTCAACGTGATTATGAGATGCAGAGGGTAATTAATTTGGCTATCAGAAGAGTATTTGGAGATTTATTCAGCACCAAAAAATGGGAAGTAACTGATAATTTTCTGACCTAGAGATGTTCTTCATAACTATAAGTAACTTAACTCCAGCCCAAGTTACAAGTGATAATCTCAGGAGGTACTTAGCATGTGTGAGGGAGATATTGTATTTCTCATATCGAGTGAGGAAAAGAAATGGAAGTTTCTCAATCACAGTGAGAGAAAGCATTAGGTTCATACAGAGACTGAAGTTCAATGTATATGCAGAAAATGAGACGGATCAGGTTAATACTGTGTACTTTGAGTTCCATATATTTCCTTTCAATTTCTGTGGATACTGTGATATCATTGGCCATAAATTTCAAAACTACATCTATTTTGAAATGGCTCAACACCAAGCTGAAGTTCATCAAGCACAAGTCGATGCAGCCTTATTAGCGATGCGACAAGAAGTGGTTTTGCAGCAGGAGAAATGCAACCAATGATGGTTCAAGACAACATGAAATTATCTGAAGACAACCTCACCAACTCCTCTGTGGAGCAAGCTGCAACTGAGATAACTTGTAATGATTACATAACTCAATTAGAAGATGACAAACAAAACCAACCTGAAATCATGCAACCAACACATAACTATACTGATATTTGTGATACCCATGTTGAAAATTATGCATCTGGACAACATACTATTTGTGATGGTTACAAAATGGATACCTACATGTAGAAAGTGATACAGAAAAGGGATAGGCCTGGAAAAAGCCCAACAATGACAGTACAACATATTTAAGGAACTGGACTTTGATGCAGAGCTACTTTCATTAGGACAATCCTCTTCCCATTCCAAAAAGACCAAGAATTGATGATTTGGACTTGACTTTGGCTCCTCCTAATACAAGTCAAGTAGAAATTAGGGAATTGGAGACTTCGAAAACTGAAAGATCAGTGAGACCCTATCCTCATCAGTGGTTTAAAGGTGATTCTTCAAGTGGCAACACCCATGGAGAGGGCAATGAAGACAATTCTAGCTGAAAACAGATCTCAATATCATGAGCAGAAATGTTTTTTTTTTCTTTGGGAATCCATGGATAGATAGACATCAGAGCGTATGAGCTCCAAGTTACTGTTTTGTTTCTTTTATTTGCTTTTGTTGCTTGTTATTTTTACTGCTCTCATAGTTGTATTAGTTGTCTCTGTTAGAGCATTGCTCGGTCGAACTCGCATGCATTGCTATCTCAAGCATGTTTGTCAAGTTTAGTTGTCAAAACTATATGTCTTGATTTCTAGACTACTTATAGCTAAGTCTGGGTTTAGGACAGTTTAGTGTAGTTGAGCTCCAGACTCCATGACGATCATCTTACGAAGACGAAGAACTACTCAAGAAACCAGTGGAACTTCATCCGACTAAAAGGTATGTGGAGACTTGAACTTATCTATCACTCAAAAGTCTATCTACTTTATCTCCTACTCTTGAGACAAAGTCGTATAAGTATGATAGTTTTCAAACATATACATTTGTTATTTTGAGCCGAGTTTACTCGTCTATATTTTTCTCGAAATATGTGTTGGTGAGCTTTCGCTTTAACCACTTTTCATCTTAACCCGTGAAGAAAGTCATGATGACGTTTTAATCTTGAGAATAGCTTTGATGACGATAGTTGTAAATAACGACTGTTATAACATTATAGAAGAATGTTTCAATGATTGAAATGTAGAGTTGATATTACGTAACCAACTACGGATATAAGCATATATAGTGTGTTCGCACATTAGTGTATAAATCCGTGTGCCGGAAACCAAGTGTGTGCATACGGTATTGGTGAAGGAGACAGGTTGGGTACGCGTACCAACGGAAGTTTTCGAACCGAAAATTTCTGCTGAGTTTGTAAGTTTGCAAACTGTTAAACCAGTCACCTTAGGTAAGCATACCCGTACGCGTACCCACAGAAGTTTTCGAACCGAAAATTTCTGCTGAGTTTCTAAACTCAAATCCGGTAGTTATGGTACACGTACCCGTACGCGTACCCAAGCTGGTTATATTTCTCAAATCGGAAGTTCATGAACTTAAACAATAAATAAATAAGGAATGCAATCTTTGCAAACCGTGGCTATATTGTTCATGAATTGATTCAAGTGAATCAAACCGATTTTGTTTCAATTGTGTCTATTCATAAAGACCTAAGCAATTGAACAACTCTTCAACTAGTTCTTTTGAAGTCATTTGAACTAGTTGTGAAGAAGATGAATACGGTTAATATGAAAGTGCTCATATGGCTAATCATTGGTTAACTATTTGTGAACCAACTAAGTGTACATGTTTAGGTACAGTTACTCGAACCTAAATGAAATACACTTCATTTGTGTGTGACAAGCTAAGTTTCAATCTAACGGTTGAAAGATATTAGCTTGGTTAAATCAGGTGTTTTATCTAATGGTGAATATTGAATGATTTGTTACCAAGGTAACTTGGAATGCAAACCCTGATTTGAAAACTATATAAAGGAGACATCTAGCAACTGGAAAAACTAATCCTCATACTTCTTGTGTGATACTAGTTGGTTTTGCTAGAGTCGATTCTCCTTTAACCTTAGGTTTCTTCTCGAGACCCTGTAGGTTAACGACTGAAAGACTTCATTGGGATTGTGAAGCCAGACGAAACTACTTCTCTTATAGTTGAGCGATCTGATCTTGCCATTTTCTATCGTACGAGTTCAATTGAATAATTGACTTGAGATTATATCTCCGATAGGGAAAGATAAAAAGAAATCACAAACATCTTCGTCTCATCGTTTGTGATTCCTAAATATCTAGTTTCGCTACCATACGATTTAGATTATTATGAGGTGATTGATAATTCTAGTCTGTTCTTCGGGAATATAAGTCTGGGCTATCAATTGGTTTCTGTTCACCTTGATTTTATCAAAAGATGTAACAAAACTCTTAGGTTTATCGGTGGGAGACAGATTTATCTACTATCATATACTTTCCTGTGTGATACAGATTTATTTATTAAAGTCTTCGACTTTGGTCGTAGCAACTCTTAGTTGTGTGTGAGATCAGCTAAGGGAATCAAGTGCATAATATCCTGATGGGATCAGAGACGTAAGGAGCGCAACTGTACCTTGAATCAGTGTGATATTGATTAGGGTTCAACTACAGTCCAGACCGAAGTTAGTTTGTAGTAGTCTAGTGTCTGTAGCGGCTTAATACAGTGTGGTGTTCAATCTGGACTAGGTCTCGGGGTTTTTCTGCATTTGCGGTTTCCTCGTTAACAAAATTTGTGGTGTTTGTGTTATTTCTATTCCGCATTATATTTTGTTATATAATTGAAATATCACAGGTTGTACGTTAAGATCAATCAATTAGAATATCCAACCTTTGGTTGTTGATTTAAATTTATTGACACTTGGATATTGGTCTTTGGTACCATCCAAGTTTATCTCTCTAGTATTTGATAAAGACTCGCAAATTTCCATTTGCTTGAGTAAAGATCAAATCGAGAGATTGAGATATTAACTCTTTGATATACTTTTATCTAGATTGAGTATGACTGTCTAGTTGATTCTCTAGAAAGTATATTGGAGTTAGTCCCTACAGATTACTAATCGAAATATTGGGTGAGGTTGTTAGTCCCCCGCTTTTTCAATTGGTATCAGAACAGGAAAACACGTTAAATACATTATAAGTCTGTGTTTGTAGCGATCTGATTATGGACTAGTCTATCTCTAATAACGTACCAATTCAGAAATTACCAGATGATTTTAAAATCTTGGATTCACCTGAGAGAACTGTCACATCTAAGTCAATATCTAAACAATCTCTTGATGTAAAAACTGTTGATTGGGAAACTCTCCTAGAAAAATAGTTGGATGAACTTTCTGATGAAGGTGATTCAGATATTGACAGAGATGTTGATGAGGAAGTCTCAGAGTATGTTAAGTTTTTGGATTCATGGAATATGAAGAAGATTACAACTTCTCATGTGTCACCTCTTCTGACTCCTCTCTATCGAGAAAGCAAGAAATTCAGAAGATGTTACGTAGGTGTTTATTTTTCGAATCGTTCTAACGAATCGATCCTCAAGGATTCTAAGGAAAACCTATGTATGAAGTCACTTGAATGTGATAATCTTTATCAAAATTACTTTTTGTTGGAAGAGAAACTTGTAGAATCTGAAGCAAGGTTTAACTCTCAACAAATTAGTTTTGATGACAGAGAAAGTGCTTGTCTCGCTCGAGAAAAACGCCTTGAGGCTGATTTAGCTGCCGCTTTTGATAAAATCAAGATGTTGGAAGATGATTTGAAAAAGTTCAATACTAGTTCAAGCAAATTAACCACTATGCTAGGAGCAAGTAAAAATCATCGTGACACACGAGGATTGGGCTATAAGGGAATAGAAGCTCCAAGTATTAGCAAAGAGGTAAAATTTGTCAAGGCTAGTGATTCTTCTCAACAAAAGATTTCCAATGATGGAAAAAGTGAAATATCCTCATCGGCAATTAAGGTTCGAAAGAGCAAAGTATATCAACCTCAAAAGTCAGCACATAAGGATCGAGGTAAGAACATTCCTTATGTTTGCCACTATTGCGTAAATAAAAGTCACCTAGAAAGGAGATGTTGTTTCCGTATAATGAATGAGAAATTTCATGATGTTCCTGTTTGGTGGTGGGCCCGGGAAAGCGTATAAAATTGAAGCGAAATGAAACGCGGGCCTACAGTAATACCGCAAGTGCACGGTCGTCGGTTGTAGCTCGTGCAAGTACGGGTCGATCCACAGAGATCGGGAGTGTTTTGTTGTTTCTAGCTAATTGGGTTCCTAAATTGCTATTGTTGGGCTTTGATTCTCCTTTGAGTAAATTGGGTCTAATGGGTTTGTTTTTAACAATGAAATGAACTGAGCTTGGGCTCAGTTGGTCTTGAAGTGCACTAGGCTTTGGGCCTTTGATTGAGTTCAGGCTTTTGGTCTCTGAATTAGGCTTTTGATTAAGCCCACAGTTGACTGAATTGGGCTTTGAGCCTTAACCTAAACTGTGGCTGGGCCTTAATGAAATGGGCTTTAGTTTGTACAAACAATGGACATTGGGCTTAGAACTGAGCTTGGGCTTTTGGGATTGCTGTGAGCCAAGCTCAGTTGAAGCAGCAGCAGGGCAAAGAAAGCAGCAGCAGCAGAGCAAAGAAAGCAGCAGCAGCAGCAATACTGCACAGCAGTGAGGCAACAACAGCAGAACAAGCCAAGGGGAAGAAAAGGCAGCTGCAGCAACAGCAGTGCAAAGAAAGCAGCTGCACAAGCACTGAGTAGCAGGGTAGGGAAGCAACAACAGGGCAAAAGCAACAGCACAAGGGCTTCTGGCTTAGTAGCAAAAGAGGAGTGTAAACAGTGGCTCTAGGCCAAATTGGAAGCAAACCAGAGAACAAAAGAATGGCAAAAACAACAAAGATTAAACAGACTAAAAACTAAACAGCAAAAGAAAGATGACAATGAAGAAAACAGTGTGAACAAGATAAATGAACCAAGGCCTAAGGCCAAGGGCAAGGGAGATGGTGAAGCTAACAGAGCAAGGCTAAGGCATTCATCTAGAGTGGGAAGAGAACTAGCTTGCTCATTGTCACTAGTGAGCACTAGTTTCTCCCAATGCTCAATCAAATCAGTGCATCCTAAGCATACAAAAATGGAATGGCAAGATAATCAGCTTGCTATGAGCACTGATTTCTTCCATTACTCAATCAATTCAGTACTTCAAAGGCTTCTAGCCTAGCATTCCATCAAACTAACATTACATGACAGTGAATTAATCCTAACAGTGAGCATTTAAACTAACATTAACAGTGAACTAACATGGAATTAAACCTAAACAGGATACTAACAGGATTATGCACATTTAACAGGAACATCACAAACATGAACTGAAACAAGACAGAATTTTAACATGCAATAAACTGAAATTGAAGCAGGAATTGAAATTGGAAATTAAATTTAAATCTACAAATACAAAACAGGGAAGAAAAATCTACCCAAGAGGAACTGGCTAGTCCAGCCCTCATGGGGATACACTGGCTAGTCCAGAGATAATCCATTACACCCACCACAGTCCCCTTTTTATACCCAATTACATGATTAGGGTTTACACCCTTTTCACCCAAAAATCCCCAAAACAGTAGACATTAGGGTTCTACCTAATGTGACAGAAAATCACAGTTAAATTCAATTACCTACCCTATATCACCCACTTTATCTTCTCCATGCTCTATCTCAACCTAATTAGGATTTATGTAAAAACCCCCAAATTGACAGAACTAGGGTTTGGTAAATTCTTACCCAAATTGATGTGATTTGACGAGTTTTTCTTCGACCCATTCTTCTCCTTGGTCCTCTGTTCCATTCCCATGCTTCAATTACTACTCGAGACTCACCTATTTGACTGATTTCTCACCTAGGGTTTCAGAGAAAAGAATGGTGAGAAATCAGTGAAATAGAGGGCTAGAGAGAGGGGTATTAGGTGGTTTAGGTAATATGGGTGGTTGTATGATGGTTGTAGCAGGTGAAGAAGGTGCTGGTGATGATGGTGGTGCGGCAGGTGAAGAAGGTGGTTCTGCAGAGGGAGGTGAGGGAGGAGAGGTCGATATGGGTTAGGGTAGGGGCTGTTTGTTTGAGGTCTAGGGTGTTCGACACTTGGGTGTGAGGCGAGTTCATCGATTTTTGATGTTCAGCGAGACTAAGCCGTGAGATGTGGAGCTGGTAGGTAGATCGGACGGTGATGCGGAGGCAAGCGAGGAGCGACCGTCGGATGAAGGGATACAACGAAACGAACGGTGCTAGATTAGGTTAGGTGCTGTAGTGTAAGGCGGAGATATCAAACTTTGATGAACAGCAAGGGAGCATCCGTTGGATTCAACTACCATCTAATCTGAAGGCTTGGAATTTCAGCGCTGTGGTGCTTGGCAGAGACTTCAGATTTTGATGCTTTATGAAGGAGCGACCATCGGATGCTTCTGAGAACTGATCTGATGGCTGAGAATGGAGGCGTTTTTGTGTGTAGAAAATGAGGTTGTGCGCACCATTCTTCGCGGCTTCCTTGCGTGATTTCTCCCGGCTTTTCACTACTTTTCTGCTCTTTTTGCTCCGCAAGTCATCCGAACTTTATTTATTACCTAAAAATGCAAAATTAAGTAAGAAAAATATTTATTCTTGAAAACAATGAAAATACAGAATATGGGATAAAATGTAGAATTAATGCACAAAAGATGAGTTAAATGCCAACAAAAAGGGATAGATATATACAATATTTGGCACTCATCAAATACCCCCAAACCTGAATTTTACTTGTCCTCAAGTAAAACAAAACTAAGGAAATCCTACCTATACCACTGTCGCTGGTCTCTCGAATGCATTTAGCGTATGCACTAAGCCTTTTAAACCACTAAGTGTCCCTAGTGGACGAGTTGAAGTCTCGTGAAGGTTTGCTTAGAACGTACCTACAAAGTTCTAGGTCAAAATATAAGCTCAGATTCCATCAAATGTGACATGTGCAAAACAGTTTAAGCTCACAGCAAAATGGAGATGTCAATTTAGCTATCGAAGGCACAATCCTAGCACTGATAACAAATAAAGACATGTGATAAGAGTGTAAAGTGTATCTACACATGTGTAAAGAAAGATCTGAAGTTATGACTACTAATCACCAAGAGATAGTTTCTCAGGCTAAGAACTGAGGTCGAAATCTAGCTAGATGTCCGGACTTTACGAGAATTGTGAATGAGTTGGAGGTATTTCACAATTACTCGCGTTGTACATCAATGGCATACACCCTCCTTGCTTATTACAATGAAACAACAAAAGATGACTCTTTACATGACTCTTATTTACATTGACTACTCTCTTTTTATTTTTGGAACAAGAGAGGATGGAATTGATAAATACTTGATTGTTTTTGTATTTTTTTTTTTGATTTTTTTTTTCTTTTTTTTTTTTTTTTTTTTTTTTTTTTTTTTTTTTTTAGAACAAGGAAACACTTTTGATACAAATACAAAAGAAACAAAAGATTACATGACACTTTGCAAGAGGTAGCCCTTTTTGATGCACCCAGTTAAATTCGATGGTTGTCTTTCTTAATGTAACCTCCACCTTCTATCCCAACCAAC
The DNA here is from genome assembly GCF_003573695.1 of Papaver somniferum. NCBI lineage: Eukaryota > Viridiplantae > Streptophyta > Magnoliopsida > Ranunculales > Papaveraceae > Papaver > Papaver somniferum. The sequence goes on along the minus strand of NC_039359.1, from coordinate 171,949,515 downwards.
CAAAGAACAAGCTAGTCAAGTTTCGTTCAGTATTCTAAAGTGATTGGCAATCGTAACTTCCTATCAAACACCTTGAAGATCGAGGCCATACATGTATTGGTAGATCGTGCGCGTGCAAATTTCTTATCACTATGTGAATTGTGCTAGAATCAGGGTGCCTAAATATCTAGACTAAGACTCCTAATAAAAATACATATTTGCACAAGAGTCAACATTTCAAGGTAAATGAGCTCCATTTTTATGATTTTTTTTAATTTTTTAATTTTTTTGAATTTTGATTTTTCAATTTTTTTGGAATTTTTCAATTTTTTCAAAAAGAAGAAGGAGTTCGTTTTCAATTATGGCAAATTATCATGGTATCTACTCTATACCCCCAAACCTAAACTAAACATTGTCCTCAATGTTTCAAAATATGGAAAGAATTAAAATGCAACATATGGAAAGGGACATGCTGAGTAGAGTAAAAGGAGAGAGAATACCCGATTTCGGCGAAAGCAGAATTAAAACTCCGTTATTCAGGGCAAAAATCCAACATATTTCAGCCGAGATCATATTGGATTAGCAAAATATATACAAAAGGAAATTTAACTAACACATTATCTACAAGAAGATTTTTTTTTTTTTTTTTTTTTTTGAAAAGAAAATAAAATTTGGTTTTTGAATGGGAGCAAGCCCACTGTGCAAGCCTTTTGTGTTTGCTTTGGCTCCGCTTGGTTGAAAACTTTTGGTGGAACTGAGTCCAAAATCTCGGCCTAGAATTTGGGTACTCGGCCCACTAACGAGTTCAACTAGCGTGGTCGGTTACAAGCTCAGCTGGGTTTAAAAACCCAGAATACAAAATACAAGTCCAAATTAAACAAGCTCACAAAAATTAAATACAAGCCCACAAATTAAACAAACAAGCCCACAGAAATTAATTACAAACCCAACAAAAAATAAAAAGCCCAAAAATTGGCTTTAATATTACAATCCCACAATTAAAAATTGGAAGCCCACAATTCGGGTTCTCTTAAATGGGTTACCTTTTAAGCACAGCCCAGCTGCTCTGATATTGTTGCAAAAACCCAGTTGGGTTTTGGTTCTTTTCCTTGGTGGCGTCCCAGCAGAGGAAAAACAGGTTCAGAACAGCAGGTCCAACAGCAAATGAAGTGAAGCAGATGCAGATGCAAATGCTATGAAGTGAAATGCAAAAATAGCTAAAAAAACACAAGAAAAACACAGCACCAATCCCCGGCAACGGCGCCAAAAACTTGGTGGGCCCGGGAAAGCGTATAAAATTGAAGCGAAATGAAACGCGGGCCTACAGTAATACCGCAAGTGCACGGTCGTCGGTTGTAGCCCGTGCAAGTACGGGTCGATCCACAGAGATCGGGAGTGTTTTGTTGTTTCTAGCTAATTGGGTTCCTAAATTGCTATTGTTGGGCTTTGATTCTCCTTTGAGTAAATTGGGTCTAATGGGTTTGTTTTTAACAATGAAATGAACTGAGCTTGGGCTCAGTTGGTCTTGAAGTGCACTAGGCTTTGGGCCTTTGATTGAGTTCAGGCTTTTGGTCTCTGAATTAGGCTTTTGATTAAGCCCACAGTTGACTGAATTGGGCTTTGAGCCTTAACCTAAACTGTGGCTGGGCCTTAATGAAATGGGCTTTAGTTTGTACAAACAATGGACATTGGGCTTAGAACTGAGCTTGGGCTTTTGGGATTGCTGTGAGCCAAGCTCAGTTGCAGCAGCAGCAGCAGGACAAAGAAAGCAGCAGCAGCAGAGCAAAGAAAGCAGCAGCAGCAGAGCAAAGAAAGCAGCAGCAGCAGCAATACTGCACAGCAGTGGGGCAACAACAGCAGAACAAGCCAAGGGGAAGAAAAGGCAGCTGCAGCAACAGTAGTGCAAAGAAAGCAACTGCACAAGCACTGAGTAGCAGGGTAGGGAAGCAACAACAGGGCAAAAGCAACAGCACAAGGGCTTCTGGCTTAGTAGCAAAAGAGGAGTGTAAACAGTGGCTCTAGGCCAAATTGGAAGCAAACCAGAGAACAAAAGAATGGCAAAAACAACAAAGATTAAACAGACTAAAAACTAAACAGCAAAAGAAAGATGACAATGAAGAAAACAGTGTGAACAAGATAAATGAACCAAGGCCTAAGGCCAAGGGCAAGGGAGATGGTGAAGCTAACAGAGCAAGGCTAAGGCATTCATCTAGAGTGGGAAGAGAACTAGCTTGCTCATTGTCACTAGTGAGCACTAGTTTCTCCCAATGCTCAATCAAATCAGTGCATCATAAGCATACAAAAATGGAATGGCAAGATAATCAGCTTGCTATGAGCACTGATTTCTTCCATTACTCAATCAATTCAGTACTTCAAAGGCTTCTAGCCTAGCATTCCATCAAACTAACATTACATGACAGTGAATTAATCCTAACAGTGAGCATTTAAACTAACATTAACAGTGAACTAACATGGAATTAAACCTAAACAGGATACTAACAGGATTATGCACATTTAACAGGAACATCACAAACATGAACTGAAACAAGACAGAATTTTAACATGCAATAAACTGAAATTGAAGCAGGAATTGAAATTGGAAATTAAATTTAAATCTACAAATACAAAACAGGGAAGAAAAATCTACCCAAGAGAAACTGGCTAGTCCAGCCCTCATGGGGATACACTGGCTAGTCCAGAGATGATTCATTACACACACCACAGTCCCCTTTTTATACCCAATTACATAATTAGGGTTCACACCCTTTTCACCCAAAAATCCCCAAAACAGTAGACATTAGGGTTCTACCTAATGTGACAGAAAATCACAGTTAAATTCAATTACCTACCCTATATCACCCACTTTATCTTCTCCATGCTCTATCTCAACCTAATTAGGATTTATGTAAAAAAAAAAAAACCCAAATTGACAGAACTAGGGTTTGGTAAATTCTTACCCAAATTGATGTGATTTGACGAGTTTTTCTTCGACCCATTCTTCTCCTTGGTCCTCTGTTCCATTCCCATGCTTCAATTACTACTCGAGACTCACCTATTTGACTGATTTCTCACCTAGGGTTTCAGAGAAAAGAATGGTGAGAAATCAGTGAAATAGAGGGCTAGAGAGAGGGGTATTAGGTGGTTTAGGTAATATGGGTGGTTGTGATGACGGTATGGTGGTTGCATGATGGTTGTAGCAGGTGAAGAAGGTGCTGGTGATGATGGTGGTGCGGCAGGTGAAGAAGGTGGTTCTGCAGAGGGAGGTGAGGGAGGAGAGGTCGATATGGGTTAGGGTAGGGGCTGTTTGTTTGAGGTCTAGGGTGTTCGACACTTGGGTGTGAGGCGAGTTCATCGATTTTTGATGTTCAGCGAGACTAAGCCGTGAGATGTGGAGCTGGTAGGTAGATCGGACGGTGATGCGGAGGCAAGCGAGGATCGACCGTCGGATGAAGGGATACAACGAAACGAACGGTGCTAGATTAGGTTAGGTGTTGTAGTGTAAGGCAGAGATATCAAACTTTGATGAACAGCAAAAGAGCAACCGTTGGATTCAACTACCATCTAATCTGAAGGCTTGGAATTTCAGCGCTGTGGTGCTTGGCAGAGACTTCAGATTTTGATGCTCTATGAAGGAGCGACCATCGGATGCTTCTGAGAACTGATCTGATGGCTGAGAACGGAGGCGTTTTTGTGTGTAGAAAATGAGGTTGTGCGCACCATTCTTCGCGGCTTCCTTGCGTGATTTCTCCCGGCTTTTCACTACTTTTCCTGCTCTTTTTGCTCCGCAAGTCATCCGAACTTTATTTATTACCTAAAAATGCAAAATTAAGTAAGAAAAATATTTATTCTTGAAAACAATGAAAATACAGAATATGGGATAAAATGTAGAATTAATGCACAAAAGATGAGTTAAATGCCAACAAAAAGGGATAGATATATACAATATTTGGCACTCATCATTTGGGCATCACAAGAAGTTGTGAAACCAAGATCATATGCTAAGGCTAATCCCCTTAATGCTACAGGTTGTAACTGTCCAACCTTTAGGCAAAGGAATCAGTGTTGTGATAAACCTATTTTTGCCTATAAACGTCATACGAATCCTTTTCACAATCGTAATGGTTATCAAAAGGATAACTTTGTAAAGACGAAGACAAGATCCGATGTTCCCAGTTGGAGAAAGACTAACTTGCAAAAGAATAGTAAATCCAATCCTCTTTCGAGAAATCTTGAAGAGGGTAACGGGAAGAAGGTTCCGTTTGTTTGTAAACGCACTCATAAGTGGGTTCCAAAGAAATTCAATGACCCTTTGAATGTGAAAAGGAATGATCTCCCAGAAAATTCCATGACTATGGAGAAGGCAGTATCCATGATGTTGGAACTTAAAGAGTTCTTTGGAAAGATGGATTTGGATGTGAAAGGTTCTAAAAGTGATCTCTTTCATGATAATCCAAAAGTCACTTGTGGTGAGCAAGACATTGTTCACCTCAACACAACTTGAGTGTGTTTTAAGTGCATCCTCACCAAGGAATTCCCTGTTATGTATACGGTGAGGGAAGCATGAAAATTGGGGCGCACAGATTACGTTTGATAAGGCTGTAAAATTCAATTGGATTCATCTAAAAAGGTATATCTATAAACTTGAGCAAGATTTGTGCTTTTATTTTCTTAGAGAACTTATAATGATTCACGTACCTTTCTTATCGTTCTTTTCTACCTAACTTGATCTGTGTTTAAGGTTCTTAAATGTTTAGATTTGAAAATAATAGTTCGGGATGTTTGGACTACATGGTACACATACCAGGTATGCATAACATCATTTAATATCAAAATCCAGGGGTTTAGGTACGCATACCCGTTTGCATACTGCTCCAGGATACGAAAATTCGTTTGCAAACCCGTATGCATACTTGACATCGATATTCGTTAAATTTGTTTTGGCCATAACTTCTTCGTCTGAATTCGTAATGACCTCATTCTTTTTGCATTCTCTTCCTATTTGAATTATCTTCAAAATGGTGATGAGAAATACTAAATGTGAATGATTTGAGGTTGGTATTTGTCCTGTATCTCGTTTTTTAGTGTTTTGCTCTGTTTCGTCGCACTTGTTCAACTGGACTTGGGCACTTGGATTCTTGGAGTAATTCTCTTCTAAGCTCATTTGTAGATTTTACAAGAATGATGTTGGTGAATCAAAAAGAACGAAATTCAAGAACGGGCAGTAGTACGCATTGCTATGGGATTCTTCAATGTTTACAATCATCTTATGTGAACTATGATGCATGGTCTTTAATGATTTTGTATATTCTTCTTTGATAACCACTCTTGGTGTAAATCCGAGCGAAAAAGATTAATTCTACCTTCTAAGGACAAAGATTGATTTTTGCAGTATTAATCTTTATGGTTTTATATATTGCAATATGTTATGGGATATGTGTGTTTGCATCTGTGAACTATGATTGTTCCATACACTGTCAAAAGTTATGTCTTTCATATGTCGATATGCATGTATTGATAAGAGAATGAATGAACTTTTGACATGAAAAAAGTTTTAAGCCTATTATATGTCATTGTGCAAATAGTGATGGAAAATAGAATGAATCATTGTCTATTCCGCAGTATTGATCTTCCTTGATCCATATTAGTATGTATGTGCTGTGCGGCTCCATAAGTCTTCTTATGTGAGCATCTCCAACTAAAATAATCGCGAATTCTTTTGTGGTTAATTTGGTTGTATATTCCGATTAAATTAATCATGGGTTCTCTTGTGGTTAATTTAATTGAGAATTTTGGATACAAAATCATTTCCTTATGGTTTTTGGTGTCCAAAGAAATCCTTCTTTTCTCGTAAAAGTAAGGGCGCTCTTGTTGTTCTTTCGGGAATGACATCAAATGGGGAAGAGTTCTTTTGAACTTACGCTTAATTTCCATATCTTTGTGGGGAGTGCGACTGTGGAATATTTTAGGGGTTATCTTGTATCTTTATAAACTCCTTGATGAATGCATTTAGCTTCGGCTTTATGATTGCATCTAAACAAGTCGATATGTACTTTTCTTTGGTCTTGAAGCATCTCTGTGGAAATTTCATTAAGGATCCCGTTTTCGTACCTTTGCCAATTTTATTGACAAAAAGGAGGAGAATTAATATGTAGTTCACACTACAAATACATATGGTCTACGTGTTTTACGGATCATTATGTAAAGGGGAGTGGTTTTCATGTTGAGATGAAATTATTGACTAAGGGGGAGTGATACATATCACCATAGTATTGTTGTCGAAGTTGTGATATAAGAACTTTGATACTGTGTAATAATACTATGACACTATATAACAATGATCGAGAATTTTTGTTTTCTCATTGTTATGGCTATGGATCTTCAACAACTATGATGCTGAATTGAACATCTATGGGATCATTGGAGTACTTGGAAAAGACTAAGTTTTCGAGTAATGTTGAAGCACCAAGTAGATCAAGCATGTGGACAAGAAGCTACAAAGTTTTATTTATTTTGTAATTCATATGTATTGATAGTTTTGCCACTAAAGTTGACAAAGGGGGAGATTGTTAGAACATTGCTCGGTCGAACTCGCATGCGTTGCTATCTCAAGCATGTTTGTCAAGTTTAGTTGTCAAAACTATATGTCTTTATTTTTAAACTACTTATATCTAAATCTCGGTTTAGGACAGTTTGTTGTAGTTGAGCTCCAGACTCCATGGCGATCATCTTACGAAGACGAAGAACTACTGAAGGAACCAGTGGAACTTCATCCGACTAAAAGGTATGTGGAGACTTAAACTTATCTATCACTCAAAAGTCTATCTACTCTATCTCCTACTCTTGAGACAAAGTCGTATAAGTATGATAGTTTTCATACATACACATTTGTTATTTCGAGCCGAGTTTACTCACCTATCTTTTTCTCGAAATATGTGTTCGTAAGCTTTCGCTTTAACCACTTTTCATCTTAACCCGTGATGAAATTCATGATGACGTTTCAATCTTGAAAATAGCTTTGATGACGATAGTTGTGCATAACGACTGTTATAACATTATAGAAGAATGTTTCAATGGTTGAAATGTAGAGTTGAGATTACGTAACCAACTATGGATATAAGCATATATAATGTGTTCGCACATTAGTGTATAAATCTATGTGCCGGAAACCAAGTGTGTGCATATGTGTGCATACATTATTGGTGAAGGAGACAGGTTGGGTACGCGTACCAGCGGAAGTTTTCGAATCGAAAAATTCAGCTGAGTTTGTAAGTTTGCGAACTGTTAAACCAGTCACCTTATGTACGCGTACCCACAGAAGTTTTCGAACCGAAAATTTCTGCTGAGTTTCTAAACTCAAATCCGGTAGGTATGGTACACGTACCCGTACGAGTACCCAAGCTGGTTATATTTCTCAAATTGGAAGTTCATGAACTTAAACAAAAAATAAACAAGGAATGCAATCTTTGCAAACCGTGGCTATATTGTTCATGAATTGATTCAAGTGAATTAAACCGATTTTGTTTCAATTGTGTCTATTCATAAAGACCTAAGCAATTGAACAACTCTTCAACTAGTTCTTTTGAAGTCGTTTGAACTATTTGTGAAGAAGATGAATACGGTTAATATGAAAGTGCTCATATTGCTAACCATTGGTTAACTATTTGTGAACCAACTAAGTGTACACGTTTAGTTACAGTTACTCAAACCTAAATGAAATACATTTTATTTGTGTGTGACAAGCTAAGTTTCGATCTAATGGTTGAAAGATATTAGCTTGGTTAAATCAGGCTTTTTATCTAACGTTGAATATTGAATGCTTTGTTACCAAGGTAACTTGGATTGCAAACCCTGATTTGAAAACTATATAGAGGAGACATCTAGCAACTGGAAAAACTAATCCCCATACTTCTTGTGTGATACTAGTTGGTTTTGCTAGAGTCGGTTCTCCTTTAACCTTAGGTTTCTTCTCAAGACCTTGTAGGTTAATGACTGAAAGACTTCATTGGGATTGCGAAGCCAGACGAAACTACTTCTCTTGTACGAGTTCAATTGAATAATTGACTTGAGATTATATCTCCGATAGGGCAAGATAAAAAGAAATCACAAAAATATTCGTCTCGTCGTTTGTGATTCCGCAATATCTGGTTTCGCTAACATGCGATTTAGATTATTGTGAGGTGGTTGATAATTCTAGGCTGTTCTTCGGGAATATAAGTCCGGGTTATCAATTGGTTTCTGTACACTTTGATTTTATCAAAAGACGGAACAAAACTCTTAGGTTTATCTGTGGGAGACAGATTTATCTACTATCATATACCTTTCTGTGTGATACATATTTGTTTATTAAAGTCTTCGACTTTGGGTTGTAGCAACTCTTGGTTGTGGGTAAGATCAGCTATGGGAATCAAGTGCGTAGTATCCTGCTGGGATCAGAGACGTAAGGAGCACAATTGTACCTTGAATCAGTGTGATATTGATTAGGGTTCAACTAAAGTCCAGATCGAAGTTAGTTTGTAGTAGTCTAGTGTATGTAGCGGCTTAATACAGTGTGGTGTTCAATCTGGACTAGGTCCCAGGTTTTTCTGCATTTGCGGTTTCCTCGTTAACAAAATTGCTGGTGTCTGTGTTATTTCTATTCCGCATTGTATTTTGTTATATAATTGAAATATCATAGGTTGTGCGTTAAGATCAATCAATTAGAATATCCAACCTTTGGTTGTTGACTTAAATTGATTGACACTTGGATATTGGTCTTTGGTACCATCCAAGTTTATCTCTCTAGTATTTGATAAAGACTCGCAAATTTCCATTTGCTTGAGTAAAGATCAAATCGAGAGATTGAGATATTAACTCTTTGATACTTTTATCTAGATTGAGTCTGACTGTCTAGTTGATTCTCTAGAAAGTATATTGGAGTTAGTCCATACAGATTGCTAATCGAAATATTGCGTGAGGTTGTTAGACCCCTGCTTTTTCAGTCTCATTTCCAGTTCATTGTAATTTACATCATGTAGTTTTTTTTTTTTTTTTGTAGCTCTCACATATTTTGCCTTAGCCTGGTAATCTTCATTTGTTTCCATTTCTCCAGTTTTTGTAATAGCTATTTCCTACCTAGTTCTTGTCCATTATTCCCGTAGTTGTTTTGTTTAGCTATCACATTTTCTGACTTAGCCTATTGAATACTTCGGTTACTTTAATTTCTGTGGTTGTCACTTTCCCTATCTACTAGTTCTCTTTTTTACAGTTGGTGCATTTCATGTCTGCTTCCTCACTTCTATTCTTTATATTTACATTCAGCTTTGCCAGTGCTTTATTATCATAGTTGATTTTTATAACTTGTTTGTTGTGGGTTTAAACCAATTCACAGCATTCCAATGTAGTAATATTTTTTTGGGTCTTTGTCTCTGTTGTGGATTGATATTTGGTGTATTTATTCCTTGGGTATAGTTTCACATTCTTATCTGGTGCTTTCAACTGGGATCATTTTTACTCTTTATCTTTCTATTCCTCAGGCGTCTGTTTTCTCAGTACATGATTAATATGAGTTAATATTTTTCTCTGTAATTCCTTAAGTTCAATAATCACGATCATACACAGTTCTCACACCCCTTGTCGCACAGTCCTGATTTCTTTTGTTTTAATATCACTTTGGCTTGGTGTTTACACCTTTCTCTGGTTATTAAAAATTTCTCACCTTCTTTTATTGGTCTTCCAGTGGCTTCAGTTTTTTCTAGTAGAGGAAAACTTTTATTAGTGCCCAATACTTCTTTCAACTTTTTAAGAACTAACATGAGACTCCTCTCATGAATGTTCAGGGTATTGGAACACCAATCACTAGAGATCCTTTTAAACTATTTATGTAATTTTATAAACTAGGTATAATTTTTCTTTTTGAAACAAAATCCCCATTCGATAGAATTGACATTTTTATGAAACAACCAAAATTCTATGATTGGTTCATTGTTCCGTCCGTGGGAATCGTTGAGGGTCTAACAATAGCTTGGCACAACAACATAATTTTAAAGGCAATTTCTGCTCATTTAAATGTTGTTATTGCGGTTTTTTATTTTATTTGTTTATTCATTTATTTTAAATTTTTTATTTGTAATTCTTAATATTTTATTTTAGAAATAATAAATAATTGAATTTCGTATTTATTTTATATTAAATTACAATTATTAAAAATATATCTAATATTGAATTAATCATTATACAAAGCTTTTGGTTGGTAACCTAGCAACAAGCTGGGCTCCAACACCTTTTTGAATAGCAACGCCTAATCTATGAAAAATAAAGCTACCAAAACCATTACTAGCGTCGTTACTAACTAAACAATTCTTCAGGCGCTTGAAAAAACACAAAGTATCCTCACCCAACTCTCCTAGAGTAGAGAAAGCCAAAACACTCAATCCATGGCCATGTGAAATACACTTGTCCAAGTATTTAGAGTGTTTACGTGAAACCGCATTAGATATAGCTTTCCCTGGGACGAAAGAGCGAATTCCATCACCTGCGAAGGGCGAAACACCAGTGACATCCATACAAACATCCTTTCCGTCTTCCCAGTTAAGCACAAGAATATCAGCAGGTTTCAGCTCTTTGTCATCATTGGTCAGAAATCCCAAAGAAACTTCCTTACGAGCAGGAACACTAGCTTTGAAGCAAATGTCGACGACTACATCACGAACAATATCATGTCGAAACTTGGGGCCTATATCCTTAGCACAATGAAGTGCATGATCACCAAAGATGTCCATGGTTTTATTACAACTTGGGCACAAGCCATTCTCAAGAAACAATGGGATACCAAGACGATAGCAAAGTACAACTCTAAAATGTCTAGGTCCAAGGCACTGATTAAGCCCAATGATGGGTACAGCCATTAAATAATCTTGTGCATGCTTCATACGGTTGCACTTCCACAGGATGGAATCTCTTGCGGACATAGAAAATTGGTCTGGGATTTTCTTCTTAACTGTATCAAAATAAGTGACTGCCAGGGAGTGCATGGATGGGGGGGCAGTATCATCGACACAGTATGTAGAAGGCAAGCCACATACCTGAGCAAAATTCTGTAGTGCAAACTGATAAGCAGAGCCTTTTTCAGTTGAGAATGAATTACCAAGGATCACCTTTTGTACCGAAGTCGTCTGACACTGAGAAGCAAGGTAACAATAGGCGCTAGTGTCAGCCATGGTGTAAATGCCAAGTCCACCATCTTTGATGGGAAAGGTAGATAGTCGCTGTTGTAGAGGACCAAACCCCGCACCATCACCAGTGATGAGAAGTCTCAAGTACTTAAGTAAGTGATCATCAAAAAGGGCAGTGGCAGATTGTAAGGCTGCAGGATTGGTAGTACGCATTGCAAAATACAATCTAGAAACTCCAGTGCAATTGCGGAGTAATAGCATCTCACTTTGAGGGTCTTTGAGTTTTTTGATAGCAGACATCAATTGAACAGTCTTATTCACCCTGCTCAACATCATATCACTGATAAAGTTCAAATCCAGACTCACAGGTCCACCCAATAGTTTAACACCATTAGAAGGTCTACCAATATCAGCGGGGAAAACTCCGTCAGCTGTGCTTTTGGGGTCAGTAGAAGGCCAAAAGACTTCGGTTTTCTTTACATTAAGATGTAAACCCCTGCGTGGTCCCTCAGTTTCTATTATGCTCAGAGCCTTAGCTACCTCTAATGTATCACCAATAATTGTACCATCATCCAAGTACCAAGCGTGCAAGTCAAGTTTGCATTGAGAAGCAATAGTCTTCACTAGGGGGTGAAGTGTCAATGCAAAGAGCAGAGGACCAAGGGGGTCACCTTGCTGAACTCCAAGTGCAGATGACAAAATATAATGGTCATAGTAGAGTTTGGCAGGACTCGAGTAACAAAATTCTACCCAACGAGAAATACCTGGACAATGAAGGCGAACCTCTTTGATGAGCTGCGATCTACTCACCATGTTGAAGGCATTGGAAAAGTCAATGAGCATCATTGACATTTCCTCTGAGTGACCATTCATATCCAGTAGGCGATTTACAGCATGTAAAATACTTTCCCCACCAGCAGGAATACCAACCCCGAATTGGTAATCGCCCAAATAAGTAGACATATCCTTACCAACCGAGACAGCAGCTACTTTCGAGACCAATCTGCGCCAAACTGTACCAACTGCAATGGGCCTAATACCACCTCCAGGTTTAAGTAAAGGGGTTAAAGGTGCACTAGCAATAAATTCTCCCAAAACCGCAGGACACCTACCAGCCAACCAAAGATTGACAACCCCAGTAATCGAAACAAGTAAATCATCTGCAATAGCAGCTGCCGCCCCACTGATTGCGTCGACCAGATGCTGAGCACGCAAACCATCACGACCGCATGAAGTGCCTTTGGGGAAGCTCCTGATATCCCGTAAAACAACCCGAGAATCTACTATAATTGGGTCAACCATGGCCTCATCACAGGAAACAGTGGGCATAGGCGCAGGTGGATGCTTGTCTAGCAGTTCCAAGTACGTGTACTCGTTACGAGGAGCTAAACCAGACGAAGAGAGAACTCGAATGGCTGCTGCGAAATGGCCACAACTTATCTTCTTTTGACAAGCTAACAAGGTAGCTGCGTCTTGTCTCTTCTCATCTGCCTCTTTAGACCCAAAACGTAAAGGCTGCTGTAGAAGTTTCTTTAACAAAATAGAACAACCGTTAGGCTCTTTCCAAACAGCAAGAGCCCGATTAATGGCTGCAACCTGTAAACGTTTTCTGTTGCCGGATTTCTTCTCGGTGGAGCTTCTTGGCTTGAACAAGGTTAGCGTGCAGATTGGGAGAAAGATAAGATGTAACCAAGCTGATAAGCTACCAGGATTTACAATAATCCTGTCAAGACATACCTTTAGTGTTCTCGCAAAAGCAAGCCTGCATTTATGCGGAATGCTAGAGACTGTCGTGAACTGCCTTTGAAGCACTGCGTTTAGTAAGTCTGTAGAAAGGGAGGGTCCTGGAGTAGACACTTCTACAGCGTCACCATCACCAATACAGTCTACAGCATCACTGGTTGTATTACAGGAAGGAACTAAGCAGGCTACAGGTCCACAGGTTGTATTGCAGGTAGAAACTAAGCAGGCATCAGCACCACCTGGCAAAATCTCACCTGGTTTGTCCAAACCGTGGAGAAGAAACTCAACCTCTGCACCATTGAGAGGCCCGGCTATGACATCTCCATGCACAGCTCCACTTCTCCATCTCCCCTTGCAAGCTTTCTTCCAACCGTGGAAATGCATACATCTGCAACATAACCACATATGCAAGCGACGTAGAACATTCTCCCAAGCAGAGTAAATGTGAAAGTTAGAAGCAATCAAATCCCTGCATATGATCTTGTCATCTTCATAGGAAAGATGCCTGTCATAAACATGCTTCAGGAAAGAACCCTTTACATAACCCCTGCCATTAATTCCATCCTGGCAGCCATGAACTTGCTTGAAGGGGCAATGACAAAGGCTTTCGTCTAGCACAGCTTCATATTTAGAAGTATGCATCTAATTTGAAGACGTAATGTCACTCTGAAATGCTCGAACCACTTGAATTAAAACCTTGAAGTCAAATACTACAACACGATTCCAACAGATGCAGCAAAATAAACAACCATACATGACTAGTGATTCAGAATCTTCATACAGTTTCCCAAGGTGTAACCTCCTCCGCAGTCTAAAAACTTGCTTGAGGCTAGTTATACTTCACCCATAACACTGCTCTAATCAAATCAAACTGCCTCACTCTCGTGCAGTTACTGAGCAAACAATGTAATCAAGCCTGATTCGCTGAAGCTTTTCCTCGAACAGAATACGTGCAATTCAGACTAAAACTAATCCCACTCCACCAATAATTCCACAATTTAATTATTTAAGAATTAACTGCATCATTATACGTAAACATCCAAAAATATGACTAGGAAGAATTAACAAACAAGTGCTCCAACAGGGGGAATCAAACGACGTCACCCATATGCAAACAAGTGTTCACTGTTGATTATTATTTAAAAAGAAAAAAAAAACTCATAAAGTTCTGTTGTCAAATCACCACAAATAATAAACAGTAAATTCTAACTTACATGGATTCCATTAGATTTCCATGTGAATCAACAACAGATGAATACTAATCTTCCATTGAGATAATTAAATATTCAAACAATAATTTTTATATTAAAAGGCGGGTATAATGGGTGTGAAAACGAAAAAAACATTCTAAAAAACTTATGTTAAAATGTTATTTTGACGAAAAAAACTTAAAAATCAATTTTAGAAAAATGGTTATCACATGCATGAAAACGTATATAACATGTCTAAATAACGTCGTTTTTTACTATTTATCGGTGTTATGTAGACACGCTTATCGGTGACCCCCACGGGCACGCTACATAGGCGTGACCGTTTTAATTGTCGTTTTATCGAAAAAAATGGTTGTTTTTTAAACCTTGATTTTGAGTCGATAATAGATGGAATAGAGATTGAAATCACTTATATTTATGGTGCAGTTGATGCTGGTGAAAAAATATGACAATGGTCTTATATTGCAGATTTAGTGAAATAAATTCAAAAGCCGTGGATCTTAATTGGAGATTTGAACATAATATTGGGTCCGGGAGAAAAACAAGGTGGAAACAAATCAAGTTCAAGTAGTAAGGCTTTCGTTACTCAAGTTATTGAGTCTTTGGGATTACAAGATGTCGGCTATGAAGGAGCTCCATTTACTTGGTCAAACAATAGAAAAGGAGATGATAATATATGTGAAAGAATTGACCGAGCTTTAACTTCGTACCAATGGATTCATAATTTCCCGGGCTCAAAGGTGAGTCATTTAGCCCGTGTTGGATCCGATCATACTCTTATACTTTTTGATTCTGATCCGGAAACAAAAAAGCTACAAAAACTATTCAGGTTCCTTAGATCTTGGTTAACCCATCCTACTATCTTCTCAGTAGTTGAAGCATCTTGGAAACTTCACTCAGATAATTAAGCAGATAGTAACCTCGCAAATAAACTAAAAACCCTTTCCTCGAATCTTGCTCAGTGGAACTCAGATGTTTTCAGAAATATTCATAAAAATATAAAGAGGTTAAATAACAAAATAGATAATATACATAAATCCGAAAACATCTCGTCTAAAATAGATTTGCTCAAAAATATTTAAACAGAGCTAGGAAAATGGTACGAAATTAGAAATGATTACTATCACCAGCTCTCAAGAGACAAATTCTTTAAAGAATATGATCAAAATACATAATATTTCCATGCATCTGCCAATAATAGGAAAAAAATCAATCCATTCACACTCTTATAGATCAATCGGGTATATGGCTATCGGACCGAGACAAAATAAACTCTCTTCTCATTAAGCATTTCACTCATATTGGTGCCTCCCAAACGTCAAACTTTAATGTTGATTTATCAACAATCATAAAACCTTGTTTATCTGATTCTGAAAACTTTTCTCTAACCCATATTAATCCCATTAAAGGAAGAGATTTGGTCAACTCTAGCTAAAATGAATCCTTAGGGTGCCCCGGGCCCAGACGGTTTCCAACCTGGTTTTTTCAAAGACAATTGGGAAATTTCAGGTCCTGATATAATAAATTCTATACAATATTTCTTCAGAACATGTATCATGAATCATGAGTTCAGCCATTATTTTTTTACCCTTATACCAAAAACATCAACACCTTAAACCCCAGCCGATTTTAGACCCATAAGTCTTAGCAATACGACTTATAAACTAGTATCCAAACTTCTGGCTAACAGATTAAAACCCTTATTAAATAGGATCATATCGCCAAATCAATCCGCATTTCTCCCTGGGAGACAGATTATAGACGACATTATAATATCCCACGAGCTCCTTCATTCCATAAAAAATTCAAAAATTAAAAAAGGATTTGTAGCATTGAAGATATTTCCAAAGCTTTCGATAGGGTTGAGTGGCCTTTTACTAAAAAGGATTTTCTTTCTATAGGATTTTTTGAGAGTTGGGTTAACTTAATTCTTCAATGTATTTCCACAACATCTTTCTCGATTCTCCTTAATGGCTCCCCGGGACCAATTTTCTCCAATTTTAGAGGCCTTAGACAAGGTGACCCGCTTTCTCCGTGTCTTTTTCTGATCTGCATGGAGATCTTCTCTCGCCTTCTTGAAAAGGAAACTGAGGAAAAAAAGATATCCAGTTTAAAAATAAATAAAAATTCCCCAACAATATCACATTTTTTCTTCGCTGATGATTGCTTCCTTTTCACAAAGGCAGACCTAGTGGAAGCCAAGAATTTTTTGGAGATCATCTCTACTTTTGGGGATATTATGGGTCAAATGGTGAATCTCCAAGAATCAGGGATCTATTTCAGCCCAAAAATTCATCCCAAGCACGGGAAAATAATAGCAAAATTCCTTAAAGTCCCCCTGATGATGAAAGCTGATCGATACCTTGGTAACCCTCCTTTTATTTGATAAAAATAAAAAAGAGAATTTTCAACCTCTATTACAAAGATATTATAATATGCTTCAAGGTTGGAAAGCCAAACTGTTATCTCAAGCGGGCAGAACAGTCCTAATCCAGTCTGTCCTTCAAGCCTACCCAACTTACCAAATGCAAATCCTAGCTCTTCCGAAAGAAACGCTAGATATACTAGGTAAGATTCAAAGATATTTTTGGTGGAACAAAGACGGGCCAGGAAGAAAATGAGGATACATAAAAGCCTGGGAAGGTATAAGTAGATGAAAATATCAAGGGGATATAGGTATCAAAAATCCTCATAAGTTTAACATAGCCCTCCTAACAAAGTTGGCTAGTAGGTTGATGACAGAAAAAAAAATCAATTATGGGTGAAGCTCCTGGAAGCAAAATACTTCTACAACTCTAACCCTATGGAACCTACTAGAAATTACGAGCTTTCTTGGGAGAACACAAAGATTTTGGAAGACAGATGGATTCCAAACTCAGAAATAATTCAGAAGCCAAGAGATAAAGAGGAACTATTACCTCAAAAAGTCAAAGAATTATTAAATCAGGAAGGATCTCGGGAATCTGAGAAACTAGATGAGTGTTTTACGCAAAACACCAAAGAAAAAATTCTAGCTATATCTCCTAATTTGGAGGAATCAGACAGGATTAGATGGGAAAATCACCCCTCGGGAGAATTCTCAGTGAAAAATATCTACAATTCCATTATCAATCAGAATCAGGTTAATGAGATTAATAGTGAATTCCCTTGGAATAAATTATGGAAGATGCAAACAATCCTAAGAATTAAGTTATTCGTTTGGAAATTAATACATGAAGCTATTCCGACAAGAGGTAGACTTGCTGCGCAAAACCCAGAATTTGATCCAACATGCCCCATGTGCAACTCACACGAAGTGGAATTAGAATAACATCTTTTCAGAACTTTCCCTTTTGCTAGATCCATTTGGTTTAGCTGCTCTTTAGACGCACTAAGTACTCATATTGGCACAGATTTCATCCCCACCTGGGTAGAAAGGTGGATCTCAGAGCCAATTTTCTCGAAAATGAAGGAAGAGATATCAACAATAAATTGATTTATATGGAAATATAGATGCGAGGTTGTTTCTGAAAAAATCAACCTTAATCCAGTTATTTTAATAAGAAAAACTTGAGAGATTCATTCAAGAGTCGGGTGTAAAACAAAAAATACCAACTAAGTGCATTCAGAAAGCAAAAATTATGAAATCTTCATGGTATAATATTAAAACGGATTGGATAATATTCACTGACGCCTTATTAAAAAAAGAGAATTTATCTATGGGATACGCCTTCAATCTTTACTCAGTGGACCAAGAAGCTTTCATGCATATTTCAGCATGATCTGAGTGGGCTTCTTCAGCTTTACATGCAGAAGCAAAAGCCATTCTAAAAGCTTTAAATTGGTTAAGTGGGAACTTACTCTCAAGTGTTACCTTTGTCACTGACTGTAAACCATTAGCGGATACAATCAACAGAAAAGGAGCGAAGACCGAGTGGATTGTCGAGAATACCACAGAGGAAATTATTTCTGCTCTTAAAAATCTTCCACAAGCACAGGTTAAACATATTTGCAGAGATCATAATGCCGCCGCATACTATATTGCAAAGGAAGCGAGGATCAGAAGACTTCAGCAAAGGTCTATGAATATTTATCAAAGAGTCCAAAAGGAGTCAATTATTACTAATGTTTTAGATAAAAATGATATTGTAAAGTTATTATCCTATTTTGATTAATATAATTTCTAAATTTCTCATCAAAAAAAAAAAAGAAAATCTATTATTAACGACTGACAAGTTTGCTGCCCAAATGATATTGTATTTACTTGTTAATACGAAATCCGTAATTATGAAATTTATATCAAAGCGTGAATTGGCCCCAAAGTCAGACATTTGTTTGAATCTTCTTTCTCTAAATTTAGCATACAGTCCTATTGAAAAACCGGAGGTCTAACAACACCACCGAATATTTCTCTTAGCAATCTGTATGGACAAACTCGAATATACTTTTAAGAGAATCAACAAGACTCAATCAATTAAAAGTATATCAACGAGTTTATATCTCTCTCTTGATTTGATTTACTCAAGCAGGAACTGCGAGTTCTAATCAAATGCAAGGAATAACTTGGATGGTACCAAAGACCAATATCCAAGGATATCTCAATGACAATCAACAACCAAAGGTTGGATTATTCTAATTGATGATCTAACGCACAACCTGTATTATTTCAATTATAAAGATAAAACAATATAATGCGGAAATTGAAATAACACAGACATCAGAAATTTTGTTAACGAGGAAACCACAAATGCAGAAAAACCCCGGGACCTAGTCCAGATTGAAAACACATTGTATTAAGCCGCTATAGACACTAGCCTACTCCAAGCTAACTTCGTACTGGACTGTAGTTGAACCCCAGTCAGTCTCCCACCGATCCAAGGTACAGTTGTACTCCCTACGCCTCTGATCCCAGCAGGAAACCGCGTACTTGATTCCCTTAGCTGATCTCACCCACAACTAAGAGTTTCTACGACCTAAAATCGCAGGCTTTGACAATAAACAAATCTGTCTCACACGGACAAGTCTATCAAAGGATCAATTTGTCTCCCACAGATAAACCCCAAAGGTTTTGTTCCGTCTTTTGATAATAATCAAGGTGAACATGAACCAATTGATAATCCGGTCTTATATTCCCGAAGAACAGCCTAGAGTTATCAATCACCTCACAACAATCTTAATCGTAAGGTAGCGAAACAAGATGTTGCGGAATCAGAAACAATGAGACGAAGATGTTTGTGACTAATTTTTATGTCTTGCCTATCGTAGATACCAATCTCAAGCCAATCAATATGATTGTACTCGTACGATAGAAGATGCAAGATCAGATCACACAACTACGATAAAAGTAGTATCGGTCTGGCTTCACAATCCCAATGAAGTCTTTAAGTCGTTAACCTGGTTTTAGAAGAAGAAAACCAAAGGTTAAAGGAGAAACGACTCTAGCACGCAAACTAGTATCACATGTAAGGTGTGGGGATTAGTTTTGCACAATACTAGATGTCTCCTTTATATAGTCTTTCAAATCAGGGTTTGCAATTAAGTTACCTTAGTAACAAAGCAATCGAAAACTTAGCTTGTTACACACACTTGACAATGCACGTTTCTAGGTTTGTTAACCGTACCCAAACGTATGCACTTGTTGGTTCAACAATAGTTAACCAAATGGTTAGCCATATGAGCATTTCATATCAACCATGTCCTTCTTCACCATAACTAGTTCAAATGAACTAGTTAGAGAGTTGTTCAATTGCAAGGAAATCTTCTGTACTACACAAGACACAATTGAAGCAAAGATGATTTGATTCAATTGAATCGGTTCATGAAATTTTATAGCCACGGTTTGCAAACTGCATTCCTTAGTCTTTTTAAGTTTAAGTTCAGAAATCATCTTCAGATATATAACCTTCTCAAGTTCGCAGACTAGGTTCGCGGACTTAAGTTACCGGGCAGAGTTTACAAACTCCAGCAGAAATTCTCGAAAATGAAAACTTCGCCGGTTCGCGAACTGAGTTCGCGGACTTAGCTTCACGCAAATAATTTGTCAACTCCAACATAAATTCTCGGGTTTGAGAACTTCGGTAGTTCTCGTACTTGGCTCACGCCATTCTTCCGGTTCTCTTGATCAACAAAGTTCACAAACTTTGGTTCAAGGAATATGACTTATACATAAAAGTGTTTCCATAACAATGCTTATGTCCACCATTGGTTATGTAATATAAACTCTCATTTCAATCATTGAAACATTCTTAGAGGATGTTATACAGTTATTACACCATTTCTCGTCAAAGAAATTTTCAAGATGATTGAAACATATCATGACTTTCGTCACTAGGTAAAGATAAACTTGATCGAAGCGAAAAGATTACCAACACATATTTCGAGATATAGATAGGCGAGGTATACTCGGCTCGAAATACCAAATATGTATAATCAAAGTCTATATATATAGCATACGACTTCTTGTCTCAAAGAGTAGTAGATAGAGTAGATAGACTTTTGAATGATAGATAAGTTCAAGTCTTCACATACCTTTTTTTCGAGAAGTTACACCGGTTCCTTGAGTAGTTCTTCTACTTGAATGATGAATCGCCATGAAGTCCTTGAGATCAACTACACTTTCTATCCTAGTCCGAGACTTAGCTATAATATACTAGAAATCAAGACTTATAGTTTTGATCACTAACATTGACAAACATGCTTGAGATAGCAACGCATGCGAGTTCGACCGAGCAATGCTCTAACAATCTCCTCCTTTGTCAATTTTATTGACAAAACTATCAATACATATGGAATACAAAAAAAAAATAAAGAAACTTTAGTAGATCCTATTCCACATGTCTAATCTTCAACATTCCTCGAAATCTTCGTCACTTCCAAGTACTCCAATGATCCCAAAGGTTGTAAGTTTAGCATCACCGTTTTTGAAGATCCATAGCTATTACAATGAGAAAACATAGTTCTTGATCATTGTTATACAGTGTCATAATATTATTACACAGCGTCAAAGTTCAATTGTATCACAACTTCAACAATAATACTATTGTGATATGTATCACTCCCCTTTAGTCAATACTCCATCTCACATGGAAACCACTCCCCCTTACACAATGATCCGAAAACCATATTTATTTATAGTGTGAACTACATATTAATTCTCCCCCTTTTTGTCAATAAAATTGGCAAAGGTACAAGAACGAGATCATAATGAAATTTCCGAAAGAGACATTTCATGAAAAAAGGAAAAAAAATACATACCAACTAATTTAGATGCAATCATAAAGCCGAAGCTAAATGCATTCATCAAGGAGTTTAAAGATACAAGATAACCCCTCTAAAATTTCACAGCCGCACACCACTCAAGATATGACCATTAAGCACAAGTTCAAAAGAACTCTCCCCCATTTGATGTCATTCCTGAAAGAACAACAAGAGCGACCTTAATTTCAAAAGAAAAGAAGGATTTCGAAACAAAAATGACACTAACAAGACAAAAACAACTATACAGAAACCGAACTGGAGTAAACCTGCTGGAGTTTCAAACTCAATTTCCCAAAATATAGAGATAAGCATAGGGGCAAGAGTTATAGAAACGTTTTAATGAACCAAAACAACACTAATAGACTGCTGCAAATGTTGAAACGCATCAATGTCTAATAGTTTGGTAAGAATATCAGCCAATTGTTGTTCGGAATGCACAAATTCCATACTTTTGATACCATTTTCATAGAGATCACGAATAAAATGGTACCTTATGTCAATGTACCTTGTTCTTGAATGCTCAACGGGATTCTCAGTGATTCGAATCGCACTAGAGTTATCACAAAAGATCTTCATTATTCTAGTATCAACTCCATAATCAGCTAACATTTGTTTCATCCATAGGAGTTGAGTACAGCATGATCCTGCGGGCAATATATTCTGCCTCACATGTAGACAGGGATTGAAAATTTTGCTTCTTGCTATGCCAAGCTACAAGATTCAGTCCTGCATAGTAGAAATCCCCTGATGTACTTTTTATGTCTTCTACACATCCTGCCTAATCTGCATCTGAATAAGCAAAAAGATCAGTGTTAGTATCAAAAGTGTAAGATAAACAATACCCGGCAGTGTGATTAATATATCGAATGATCCTTTTTACAGCTGCAAGATGAGATTCCTTTGGATTTGCCTGAAACCTGGCACAACAACCAACACTGAAAGATATATCAGGTCTAGTAGCTGTAAGATACAAAAGGCTACCAATAATAGATCGATACAACTTTTGATCCACTTTTGCTCCTTTCTCATCTCTATGTAGTTTACCAGTAGTGGGCATAGGTGTCAATTTTGGAGAAGACTTATCCAGTCCGAACCTTGTCACAAGATCTCGAGCATACTTCTCTTGGGATAAGTAAATTCCATCCTTATTTTGTTGAATTTGTAATCCTAAGAAGAATTTTAATTCACCAACATTGCTCATTTCAAATTCTTTAGCAAGAGAGACTTGGAAGTCCTTTGAAAATTTTTCATAAGTTAACCCATAGATGATATCATCTACATAGATTTGAGCAATAACCACATCTTTCCCATTCCATTTGGTAAACAAAGTTTTATCATCTCCGCCTCTTGAAAAACCTTTTCTAATGAGAGAAGTGGTAAGTTTTTCAAACTAGGCTCTAGGTGCTTGTTTCAACCCATACAATGCCTTTTTGAGTTTTAGCACATGATCTGGGAAATCAGGGTTTTCAAACCCCTTAGGTTGAGCGATATAGACTTCTTCCGTCAAATTTCCGTTTAGGAACGCGGATTTTATATCCATTTGAAACAACTTAACCTTAAGAAAACAAGCATGAGCTAACAAAAGACGAATGCACTCAATACGTGACACATGAGCAAAGGTCTCGTCAACGTCAATCCCTTCGATATGTGAATATCCTTAAGCGACAAGTCTAGCTTTATTTCTGACAATCGTGCCAAATTCATCAGATTTATTCTTGAATATCCATTTGGTACCAACAATATTGACATTGGAGGGACAATGTACAAGTTCCCACATATCTTGTATTTGAAATCGATTTAACTTTTCATGCATTGCATTCACCCAAAAGGGATTGTTCAGAGCTTCATCAATATTCCTTGGTTCTAGTTGCGAAAGATAACAACCAAAATTGCACATATTTTGAAGTTATCCTCTTGTTTTAGCTGTGGAATCTCTTCCCCTAATAATACTGTTGGGATCATGATTCCTTTCAACCCAGAGATGTCGTGGAAGGACACATTCTTGTTCTCCAGGAATGGATTGATCAGTGCTCTTCTCCTCGTCAATAAAAATGTCAGGATCAATTATAATTGGGATAACTTCAACTGATTTTGGGATTTCTTTGACTTTCTCAATTGTCTCGGTTAGAGGCAATTCAACATGAGGATTATCATGACGAAAGTTTTTAATGTCGTCGATGATAACATTAGCAGATTCCATCATGACTTGTGTTATGTGATTAAATACTCGAAAACCACGACTATCAGAAGCATAGCCAAGAAAGATACCTTCATCACTTTTGGTGTCGAATTTCCCTTTCTGTTCTCGATATTTCAGAATATAGCACTTACTTCCAAACACCCTGAGATAGTGTAGGTTGGGTTTCCTTTTGTACCATAACTCATAAGGAGTGTTAAGGGTTTTAGACCGTAAATATACACGGTTGATCAAGTAGCATGCTGTAAAAACAGCTTCTCCCCAAAACCTTAATGGTAAGTTTTTGTTATGGAGCATTACCCTGGCCATTTCCTCAATATTCCTATTCTTTCTTTCAGCAACTCCATTAGCTTGAGGAGTGATGAAGTGACTATTGTTGAATGATCCCTAGTTCATCACAGAATTCAAATACCTTGGTGTCTTTGAATTCAGTTCCACGATCGCTTCTAATTTTCTTTAGTTTGCGACCTTGTTCGTTCTGGATCCTTTTAACAATAATCTTGAGTTCACCAAGTGTTTCATTTTTATGAGATAGAAATGCAACCCAGGTGAATCTGGTGTAATCATCTACCATAATTAAAGCGTACTTCTTACCAGCAACAGTGGGTTGTTGAATTGGCCCGAAGATCCATATGAATTAAATCAAGTGGAGATTTAGTGAGAATATCTCGAGATGATTTGTGGTGAACTTTCGTTTGCTTACCCTTTTGACAGGCACCACACACACCTTCAATATTTGCATTGATTTTGGGAATGCCTCTAACAAGTTTTTTGTTAATGATCTTAGTTAGAAGACGATAATTTATGTGACCAAAACGCTCATGCCAAAGATGTGTAGATTCCACCTTAGTCAAATTGCAACGATTGCTAAACTGAGTATCAAGTAGATAACAGTTGTGTTTACCACGAGTTCCTTGAAAAATTACTTTCCCAGTTTTGTCTACAATGTCACATCCATTTGCATTGAAGACAACTCGATGGCCTTTGTCACAAATTTGACTAATAGAAAGAAGATTAGCAGTTATACCTTTTACGTATACTACATCATGAATTTCTGGAACACCGGGCAGTTTGATCATTCCCTTCTTGCTGATGTAGCAACAACTGCCATCTCCAAACGTTACAGGACCTCCTTCGTAGTCAATAGACGAAAAAAACCATGTGAGATCGCCTGTCATACGTCTACTACATCCACTATCAATAAACAATTGAAAAGGAGACGTAGATCTTAAAGCAAAGGCACCAATACTATTAGTACTTCTCTATTTAGAGTTTCCTGATAGTTTTGTATGTCCTTTCAGAGTATCAAAAAGTTGTTTAGTTTTCTTACAAAGATTACTTGCAACATTCGGACTCTTTTGAAACGACATAGAAATTTGTTGAAGGTGATTGGAAGAATCACAACAACAATGCGGGCCAAAACTTTGAAGTTTGTCTGAGTGGTTCCTAGTCATATCAGTTTTCACAACAAGTCGTTGATTACCATCTGATTTACGACTATTCCTTACAGAGGAACAACTAGAGTTTCTTAGATTCACCAAGGGACTATTACCAGATATTCAATCCTTAAGAATTGCAATTTCTGCAACAAGACCAGAGTTGATCCAAATTTGTTCATACAACCCCTTTTCAAGAGTAACCATTTTATCAGACTTTTTCCTACGGTTGGTTTTTAAACCTGGTGAAGCGTCAATTGAGACTTTATGGTCCATATAGTCAGATCGCTACAAACACAGACTTTTGAGGTCTTGAACATGTTTGCCTTCTCCGATACCAATTCAAAAAGCGGGGGTCTAATAACACCACCGAATATTTCTCTTAGCAATCTGTATGGACAAACTCGAATATACTTTTAAGAGAATCAACAAGACTCAATCAATTAAAAGTATATCAATGAGTTTATATCTCTCTCTTGATTTGATTTACTCAAGCAGGAACTATGAGTTCTAATCAAATGCAAGGAATAACTTGGATGGTACCAAAGACCAATATCCAAGGATCAATCAATGACAATCAACAACCAAAGATTACTCTAATTGATGATCTAACGATAACCTGTACTATTTCAATTATAAATATAAAAAATTATAATGCGGAAATTGAAATACACATACACCAGAAATTTTGTTAACGAGGAAACCGCAAATGCAGAAAAACCCCGAGGCCTAGTCCATATTGAACACACACTGTATTAAGCCGCTACAGACACTAGCCTACTCCAAGCTAACTTCAGACTGGACTGTAGTTGAAACCCAATCAGTCTCCCACCAATCCAAGGTACAGTTGTACTCCCTACGCCTCTGATCCCAGCAGGATACTGCGCACTTGATTCCCTTAACTGATCTCACCCACAACTAAGAGTTTCTACGACCCAAAATCACAGGCTTTGACAATAAACAAATTTGTCTCACACAGACAAGTCTATCAAAGGACCAATATGTCTCCCACAGACAAACCCTAAAGGTTTTATTCCGTATTTTGATAATAATCAAGGTGAACAGGAACCAATTGATAATCCGGTCTTATATTCCCGAAGAACAGCCTAGAGTTATCAATCACCTCACAACAATCTTAATCGTATGGTAGCAAAACAAGATTTTGCGGAATCACAAACAATGAGATGAAGATGTTTGTAACTACTTTTTATATCTTTCCTATCGGATATATCAATCTCAAGCCAATCAATTTGATTGTACTCGTACGATAGAAGATGCAAGATCAGATCACACAACTACGATAAAAGTAGTATCGGTCTGGCTTCACAATCCCAATGAAGTCTTTAAGTCATTAACCTGGTTTTAGAAGAAGAAAACCAAAGGTTAAAGGATAAACGACTCTAGACGCAAACTAGTATCACACGTAAGGTGTGGGGATTAGTTTTGCACAATACTAGATGTCTCCTTTATATAGTCTTTCAAATCAGGGTTTGCAATTAAGTTATCTTGGTAACAAAGAAATCAATATCCACCGTTAGATGAAAAACTGATTTAGATTCAAGATAATATTTCTCAACCGTTAGATCGAAAACTTAGCTTGTTACACATACTTGACAATGCATGTTTCTAGGTTTGTTAACCGTACCCAAACGTATGCACTTGTTGGTTCAACAATAGTTAACCAAATGGTTAGCCATATGAGCATTTCATATCAACCATGTTCTTCTTCACCATAACTAGTTCAAATGAACTAGTTAGAGAGTTGTTCAATTGGAAGGAAATCGTATGTACTACACAAGACACAATTGAAGGAAATATGATTTGATTCACTTGAATCGGTTTATGAACTTTTATAGCCACGGTTTGCAAACTGCATTCCTTAGTCTTTTTAAGTTTAAGTTCAGAAATCATCTTCAGATATATAACCTTCTCAAGTTCGCAGACTAGGTTCGCGGACTTAAGTTACCGGGCAGAGTTTACAAACTCCAGTAGAAATTCTCTGGAATGAGAACTTTGCCGGTTCGTGGACTGAGTTCGTGGACTTAGCTTCAGGCAAATAGTTTGTCAACTCCAGCAGAAATTCTCGGGTTTGATAAATCCGACAGTTCGCGGACTTGGCTCACGCCATTTTTCCGGTTCTCTTGATCAAAAAAGTTTGCAAACTTTGGTTCAAGGAATAGGACTTATACATAAACATTTTTCCACAAATATGCTTATGTACACCATTAATTATGTAATCTGAACTCTCATTTCAATCATTGAAACATTCTTAGAGGACGTTATACAGTTGTTACACCATTTCTCGTCAAAGCAATTTTCAAGATGATTGAAACATATCATGACTTTCGTCGCTAGGTAAAGATAAACTTGATAAAAGCGAAAAGCTTACCAACACATATTTCGAGATATAGATAGGCGAGGTATACTTGGCTCGAAATATCAAATGTGTATAATCAAAGTCTATATATATAGCATACGACTTCTTGTCTCAAAGAGTAGTAGATAGAGTAGATAGACTTTTGAGTGATAGATAAGTTCAAGTCTTCACATACCTTTTTGTCGAGAAGTTCCACCGGTTCCTTGAGTAGTTCTGCTACTTGTATGATGAATCACCATGAAGTCCTTGAGCTCAACTACACTTTCTATCCTAGTCCTAGACTTAGCTATAATAGACTAGAAATCAAGACTTATGGTTTTGATCACTAATATTGACAAACATGCTTGAGATAGCAACGCATGCGAGTTAGACCGAGCAATTCTATAACATCTATTAGACCAAGTATTACGGTGAAGGTTTTCCCTTAGATATAGCTTATTTGAAGCCAAAGGAAATGGGTCTCAGTGCAACGTCACTATGACGCCATGCCACCCCTTAGCTAAACCACGCGGAAACTCAAATTCCGTGTGTTTTCTCTTCCAAATATTTTTCCGTTGGGTATTTGTATAGGTTACAAGATAATTAAGAAAAAAGAAAAAGAGATATAATAGGTGAAAAAAGAGTTTTAGTAAAATAAAATAGTGAAAAAGAGAAGTTTTGGTGTAAAAGAGAAAAAACCAGAAATGGAAAAGTTTCGGTGCGATTTCCCTTAGGTACAAGGTGGATCATATCTAAACGAAAAAGATACTTAATTCCCTTGTTGGACCGATTGCGTATGTACAATCGCTTGTTTCGATAAGACCAGAATAAAGATCAGAATTAACTTTATTTTTCTCATCAGGCTCTAATTATTCAGACAATCACTTAGACATTTTCCTTTAGACAAGACAAACACTAGGTTAGTTAACTAGTTTTTCTTTTCAAGGCATTCGATTAGACTTGAACAACCGAATCCTCCAACTGATAAGTCTAACTAAGATCATAATTAACTTAGTTTCTCTTATCCGGAATCAATTGGACTAAACAAATGATCCCGTATTTTTGTCAAGCCACAAACAATAGATACAAACCAAAATAAATTGACTTGCACAATTTGTTTCTTAAACGAAAGCAATTGAAACAAATATATA
Source organism: Papaver somniferum (assembly GCF_003573695.1). Lineage (NCBI taxonomy): Eukaryota > Viridiplantae > Streptophyta > Magnoliopsida > Ranunculales > Papaveraceae > Papaver > Papaver somniferum. The sequence continues at coordinate 171,921,056 of NC_039359.1, read as the reverse complement.
CATTACAGCACCGCAATTGCACCGAATTTTGTTAAGCAAAAACACTTGATACCCAACAATAAAGAAGATACCAAACAATAAGCCAAAGAAATTGACACAGTTTTTCTTAACCTGAAACAATTGAATCACATAAACAATCATAAACAACATAATGGAACATATCAATTGTACCGAAATTTTGTTAAGAAAAAGAAAAATATTTGCAAAGTAAACATGCTTTTCTTAAACAGAAAAACGATTAACTAAAAAATAAAATCGTTACCTCAATTTCCGCATCCACATCTCCCCGGAAAGATATATCATTAAGCGCAAGTTCAAATAAGAATTCTCCCCTGTGTGTTTTCATCCTCTCACAAGAACAAAAGAACAACAACAAAAGTAACCTTTACCATTTGCAATATTGAGCTATTGAAATCTCGATCCAACAATTAAGCTTGTTGATTGGGAACTTCCTCATAATTGTGCTCAACTAAAATAAACAGGGAAGTTCTCAAAGAGCACAAGGGAACATGTAAGATTTGTGAAATCCTTACTTGATCTATCTGCATCATGAACAATATGAGTATTTTCTAAAAAATGAAATCGTGTTCACTTTTTGGAGTAATATTTTTGTTCCATACTAAGAAAGTTCATGATAAATTTGTACAAGATATCTTTGGACTCTCTTGATGTCAATGTTTCAGAAAAATCTTCATTGATTTTATTTCCAAATTGAGCATGTTCTTACTTGTTTTTAATATCAATAACATACCTTTCTGGGTTTCTTCGAAACTTGGAAAATCAAGTTTTATTTGATATATAAAAACATCCTGAAAAATTGATTCTTTCTCCACAACAAGATTACGGTTCAATATGGGTGAAAACACTATTGGTATCGACTCTCATTTACAAAAGCTTGAAATTTATCTCCCATCTGAGATTAAGTGTTATTTTTCAAGGGAACATAAGAGAAATCAACTATCTCTTGAGATCATGTTTATGCTAATGCAAGATTTTGAAATTGCGCGTGAACACTTAGAAGCTTCTGTAAAGAATGAGGAATGGTTTGAGTCAAAACTTCTGAAGATGATTGTGGATCTGAATCTTTTGAAGAGACGATTCAATCAATCGAAAGAAAATATGAATCTCAAAAGTTTGAACACTGAAGAAACCTCAGTGAAAAATTTGAGCACCTCTAAGGATTAAGTCATATGCAGTAATACTTAATCCAAGGAAATACACCATTCAAATTGTTGATTTACTTCGTTTTTTTTGTATTAGGTCTATTCAGATTAAACTATCAATTATTATGAATAAATAATTTTATTTTATAATCTTTTTTTCATTACTTGATAGTTCTGATTACATAAGCCTACTTTGAATGCTTATATTTTTATGCTATTGCTTTCGATTTATGAGATGTTAGTTTCGGTTTTTATTAACCTAATTATTCGATCTCATATGATGGTAGCCCTTATGATTTGTGTGGCTTTTGGATTTAGTGGGATTAAAACCTAACCTTTTTAGGTAGGCTTTATCAAATGATCATAAGGTGATACGATTAAAACTCATGTGTGAAAAGTCACAATATGTTGATATAAATTTATGTTTACATAAGTTGTGTTTAACATAACATATGAGTTTTGGGTTTAAACTTTGGCTATTGGCAGGCATTAGTTAAAATGATTCAACCTTTCTCTGGTAAAGGTTCCTCTTGTTGTTGTTCTTTTCTTCTTGCGAGAGGATGACAAAAAACATGGGGAGAGTTCTTATTTAACTTTCGCTTAAATGATATATCTTTCTGGGGAGAAGTGGCTGCGGAAATCGAGGTAAAAATTTATTTTGTTAGTTATTCGTTTTTCCTATTTAAGAAAAGCTTGATTTTATTGCATATATTTTTCTTTTGCTTGAAAAATTTTCGGTACAATTGATGTGTAATACCCCGATATTCGGCAGTGGTTAGCCGAATGGAATATAAGTAATGGTTTGTCATTTCCTAACACCGAGGCCTTTTCAGCACAATTGGCTCCAGAGTTGACAGAAAACTCTGCAGTTAAGCGTGCTCGGGCGGGAGCAATCTAAGGATGGGTGACCATCCGGGAAGTTGCTGCTGGATTACCGCAACGATGCTCGTTGAAAACCCCACACTGCCGGATGACCGTAGTGGCTAAGTGGGACAATATCGGTGGACGGACGGGTCATTACAAGTGGTATCAGAGCCGACGACGGTTCACCTGCCGAGGGTGGGAAGGTACGCTGGACGAGGTTGGTCCAGGTGCTTCTCATGAGAGGCAGGGAACGTCGGAGATCTGGGCTTGTGTATATGTTCCGGAGTCGAGGACGGCTCCAATTTAAGGTGGTGGTATTGTAATACCCCGATATTCGACAGTTGTTAGCCGAATGGAATATAAGTAATGGTTTGTCATTTCCTAACACCGAAGATTTTTCAGCACAATTGGCTCTAGAGTTGGCATAAAAATCTGCAGTTAAGCGTGCCCGGGCTGGAGCAATCCAAGGATTGGTGACTATCCGGGAAGTTGTTGCTGGATTACCGCAGCGATGCCCGTTGAAAACCCCACACTGCCGGATGACCGCAGCGGCTAAGTGGGGACACTATCGGGGACGGTACAAATGGTACCAGAGCCGACGATGGTTCACCTGCCGAGGGTGGGAAGGTACGCTGGACGGGGTAGGTACAGGTGCTTGTCTCATGAGAGGCAGGGAACGTCGGAGATCTGGGCTTGTGTATATATTATGGAGCCGAGGACGGCTCCAATTTAAGGTGGTGGTATTATAATACCCCGATATTCGGCAGTGGCTAGCCGAATGGAATATAAGTAATGATTTGTCCTTTCCTAACACCGAGGACCTTTCAGCACAATTGGCTCCAGAGTTGACAGAAAACTCTGCAGTTAAGCGTGCTCGGACGGGAGCAATCTAGGTATGGGTGACCACCCGGGAAGTTTTCTGCTGGATTACCGCAGCGATGCCAGTTGAAAACCTTACACTGTCGGATAACCGCAGTGGCTAAGTGGAGACAGTATCGGTGGAGGGACGAGTCATTACAAATGGTATCAGAGCCGATGACGGTTCAGCTGCCGATGGTGGGAAGGTACGCTGGACAGGGTTGGTCCAGGTGCTTCTCATGAGGGGCAGGGAACGTCGGATATCTGAGCTTGTGTATATATTCCGAAGCCGAGGACACCTCCAATTTAAGGTGGTGGTATTGTAATACCCCGATATTCGGCAGTGGTTAGCCGAATGGAATATAAGTACTGGTTTGTCATTTCTTAATACCGAGGCATTTTCAGCACAATTGGCTCCGGAGTTGGCATAAAACTCTGCATTTAAGCGTGCTCGGACGGAAGCAATCCAAGGATGGGTGACCATCCGGGAAGTTGTTGCTGGGTTACCGCAGCGATGCCCGTTTAAAACCCCGCACTACCGTATGACCGCAGTGGCTAAGTGGGGACAATATCGGTGGAGGGACGGGTCATTACATGATGTCTTCCATTATGTTATGTGGATTGAATATTGTGATTCAATTTTTTCCGGATAAAAAAAACTGTGTCAGTTCTATTGACTTAATGATATGGTATCTTTTTTATTATTTGGTATCAATTGTTTTTTGCTTAACGACATCAGTGCAATTGTTATGTTTACATTGGATTATCTTTGTTTCAATTGCTTCTGGTTGAAAAAAACTATGACAAATCAAAATTTTGGTTTGTATCTATTATTTTTGCTTAACAAAAATTACGGATCATTCATTTAGTCCATTTGACTCCGGATAAGAGAAACTAAGTTAATTCTGATATTAGTTAGACTTATCAAATGTAGGATTCAGTTATTTAAGTCTAACCGAAATCCTTGACATGAAAAACTAGTTAACTAATCTAGTGTTTATCTTGTCCAAAGAGAAAGGTCTAAGTTATTTTATGGAATAAATAGAGCCTGATAAGAAAAATAGAGTTAATTTTGATCTCTATTTGTGTCTTATCGAAACAAGCGATTATACATACATAATCGGTTCGGTTAATAACTAAGTTATCTTAGTTGATTTGTCAAATTAAGAGAAAAAATTTTCGGGCAATTGTTTCCTTGATAACATGCTAAAGCTAGATTACTTTTGTAGTTTCGGTTGTAGTATTGGTTATCTAAAATGGTATGTGAAACCTTCGTGCTTACTCTTATAGGTTGTACAAGTCTTATGGAGCAAACAAGTATTGTAAGATCCTTTCGGTTTTCTCTTTTGTTTGTTCGTTTCTTTATCATTTTTGTGACAAAAACGGGGAGATATATATGGAGCAAACAAGTGATTTATCATCACTAGGGGGAGAAATATATGGAGCAAACAAGCCATTTTTGTCAGTCCGCTTTGCATCTGGCACAAGATTTTTCTAGCACTAGTTCAACTCATCACACGTAATTAATCCAACTGTATAGCAAATGTCCATCTAATCTTTATCTCTCTCCTAATCTTATCCAGCTATATAGCGGATACGTCTCATAATGTCTATCTAATCTTTATCTAGATGTATTGCGGATATCTTTTTATCCAGCTGCAAAGCAGAGTCTCCCCTTTTCTTTATTCAGATGTAGAGAAAATACCTTTGATTTCTCTTGTATCCCAGTTACTTGGTGATGGGTTGAGAATAAGTATGTCCTCATAGTTTTTTGGATACTTATGACCAATTAGAAGTCAAGGTTTTGTGGGTACACCTTTTGTAAACCCTCCCGAGACTGTAACTCGTCCACTGGGGACGCATATGGGTTCAAAGGTTTTGTGGGTACACCTTTTTATTTTCTAGATTAGATTTGCTCGCGGACTAGCAAATAATAAGTTTGAGGGTATTTGAAAGACACATTTTTGTGTCTAAGTTGTCCTCAATTTCCTGTGTTGTTGGAACTCGATTTTTGTACTAATATTATGTTTTTATGTAATTTTGAAAAAATCGGCTCGAAAAAGTTCTAAAGGCACCCCATAAAATTACTAAAGGCACTCTCATTTTGGATAAGGGCACCACAGGGCACCCCATCTGTTAAAGGCAACCACAACTTGCACCCTTCATCTTCTTCTTTTGAAATCGTTTTTGGCGAGAGGATTCATTTGAAAACCCGATGTTCTGCATGAGATTTTGAAGGAATGTGGAAGACATTTCGGGCGGAGATTTGGTCAGGTATTGACTGGAATTGACTTATTACTATAAAACAGGGTTGGTAAAGTTTCTATTTTCGAAGAAGGGAGATATTTTCACGTGAAACAAGAGAACAGGGAAGCACGTTTTCAAGGGAGGAAACCTCGGGATTTCCTTTGGTTTATCCGTCGAAGCTGCGTGTAGAAATCTTCCTGACACGAGTTAGACTCAATCAGTTACGAGAATGCAGCGTGTTTTAATGATTTCAGCTAAAAAATATCGTGCGAGGGAGATAAAAATGGAAATAATATAATGGGATATTACAGGGGAATAATGGAGAATATTTTGCAATAAACCGAGATGATTTGGAGGCTTTCGAGTATAAATAGTCAGTTGGGGTGATGAAGAAGGGAGGATGGAGAGTTTGGGACATAACATAGAGTTGCAGAGTGAATAAAAATCAAGTTGCAGTAATCTTTCTGCTGCTTCTGTTGAGAAGAAAGCACGAAGAACATTAAGCTGCCAAAGCCTGTAGTTAATAAACCGTGGTTTATTCTAGGTTTTGCAACAGTCTTTGCAGCGACATATCAACAATAACTACAACACTTTCCTATTATCGTATATTGTAACAACGGTTGGCAACAATTTATAAGCGTTGCAAGTACCCGATTTTCATCATTTCCTCTCTATTTCATCTTTGTAAACAATTTTTGAGCATGAGTCAATATTTTGAGCAAGTTTACACAATGATGAGTTAAATCCAATCCTTGGGGCGATGGAGGAAGCCGTTGTTTCGGTAAAAGTGAAACATTTCTATTTTTAATTAATTGTTACAACTCTATTATGATTTTAACATTGAACTAAAAATTGGTTATATGATTTTGATTAGTTAGCTGTATTTTCTCTTGGTAAAGAATGCTTGCTTTAGGGTTTTGATGTTCTATGTTTGGATTAACAGTTATTCTTTTGAAAACCTACATGTCTAGGCAAGACTATTAGAATCAAATTGAATGTTGAGTTGCATAATTATTATTTTATTGAATCACTAATACCGGCCAATGGTGGAAGCCTAGCCCCAGTCTTTCCACGATATTCACATCACCTTTTTATTTGAGTTTGTTATTTTTATTTATAAAAATTAAGTCTAAAAAATATGCTTTCACAAGTCTTGAACGAACCACTTTCTTACCACTGTACAAAATACCATCAGTCATCCAAAGATATGCAATGAAATAGCCGGACCAATAAGCCTATTGATTTCCCTTTCGATTCACAAAACAAGCTTGTGGATGTATTTTCTTTAAACAAATGTAAATCATTTTTTCCTAGGATGAAATCTTCACCATAACCCATTCACATAATCATAATAATATATACAAGATTATGTCGATGTCATATCTACGAAGTTCAAAAAATAAGTGTTATACTTCGTAGTCTAATTCCTTAATACTATGATCATACTATTATGATCATATCACATCATTAAAGTATAATATACAATATATACGGCTTCACAGTTATGTTTTCGATATGCACGACTTGAAAGATACGTTTGGAATGAAACAAGTTCAAGTCAGTATTACTAACCTCAAGTGGAAGGATGACGTCGTCATTGTAGTTCGTTACTTTTTCGCATTCTTCAGGTCTTCGGAGTAATACTTGTATGTCTCAACATTCCTATACTTATTAGTCTAACCTAAACGAAGTTGACTCTAGTATTTAATCAAGCGACTCTAGATGAGTTTTGATACTAATATATGACAACCAAACTTGACATACCAACACTTGGTGAGTTCAACTGATCTATGCTCTAACAAGGTACTTTAATGAATATCTTGAGAATATTTTCGGTTTTGGAATTTCCTTGTTGTCCAAACAACCTTGGTCTATAAATACTTGAGTTTGCATTTCTTGCAAACTATTTTAAGACCCATGCAAACTTCATTCTTGTTATTTCTTGTGGATTCGTCCATCGGAGAGGAAAGTACCCTAATTAGGCGAAATCTCTTACGACCGCTCGTTTAAAGACTTATGTGGGATCAAGAATCTCTACAAATACCGCTGGTGGGAAACTGCATTTGTTAGAGCATTGCTCGGTCGAACTCACAAGTGTTGCTATCTCAAGCTTGTTGTCAAATTTAGTTTTTTTTTTTTTTTTTTTTTTGAAGCAAGTCAAATTTAGTTGTCAAAACTATATCTTGATTTCTAGTCTACAATTATTTAAGTGTCGGACTAGGATAGGTATGTAGTTTAGAAACAGTGGATCAAGGTAGTTATCATTGCGTTCTACCGTTTGAAGGCGTCCGAAGCTTTTGGAGAACTTCATCGATGAAAAGTAAGTGAAGACTGAACCACCTATTTGTCAAGTTATGTTTACTTTTCTATCATTGAAACGATGTTGCATAACTAATTAGACTATTATGCATATACAAAAAATTTCGAGTCAAGTTTATCTTGGTAATTAGTTCTTGAAATACAATGACTAAGATTAATGAATATTTGTTCATACTTGATGAATTTCGGTTCAGGACAATTTATTGTTCGGAATCAAAATCATGATTCAAGTTTTATCGTTCGAAAATAGCCTGGAACAGTGATATGCATCATTGACGTTATTCGGGAATGTTTCAAATCAATTTAGAGAGAAATATGGAACTACAATAAATTCAGATACAAGACAGTGTTATTAGTCTTAAAAACTAGGAAAAATGTTATAAGTTTGAAGTTGTATTTCATGTACTCGTACATGTAGCAGAGTAGCTATATATCGACTTGCAGATTTCTGGTGCACATATTCTTATGCACACCATGTAAAAATATTTTCAACCCGTGAACCGGATCGGTATGCATACTCGTATGCAAACTATTCAGGAACTGTGGTCACGAAACCGGGGTAGTATCCAAACCGGTACACGTACCAAAATAGCTCTATGGATTCCGGAAGGTATCCATACCGGTACGCATACGTAAATAGTTATGTTAACTCATGAACTTGGTTTAGCTCGTTATATTACAAACTGGTACACGTACGGTGACTGAACCGACTCACGAACGGCTATGGTATTTGTACTTTGTACACCTACTAACCATGTCGATTATTTTCAAGTGCTATTAAATTATTTCTACGAGATAATTAGCATTTGATTAATTATGTACAAACACTAGACTTATTTGATCACATGATTGTGACTCAAGGTTAATATCTTAAGTGTTATGAACTGGTACAGTACTTTTACTGACCTGAGTCACGAACGACTATGGTATTTGTACTTTGTGCATTTACTAACCATGTCGATTATGTTCAAGTGCGATTAAATTATTTTTACAAGATAATTAAAATTTGATTAATTCTATAAAAACACTAGACTTATTTAATCACATGATTGTGACTCAAAGTTAATATCTTAAGTGTTCATGAGAATGAGTATTAAACTTTTAAGTTCAAATCGGCTAGTTTCGGCTAACCACCTTGAACATAGTCTTTGTACACGATTCGGTTACGGTTTCATCTAACCAGAGTGTATATCTTGTTTATGTAAATCATATTCAAAGATTCATCTAACGGTGAATATTGTGTGCTTTGTTCCAAAGCTATCTTAGCTTAAACCTAAAGCAACCTATGCTTTGAATGTCTATAAAAGGGAAACTTCAAGCAACTGGGATCTTTGAATCCCGACACTACTTTTTGGTGTGTCCTAGTTGTAACTAGATTCGTCCTAAGCGATTACACAGACTTCAGAAGGATGTGTGAATCTAGGTCCAGTTATGTTTCCTTGATAACTCGAGTATCCTGATCTTAATTGATTGTTGAGCTACTCACTCGATCAAGATAGATAGAAACCATCAAAGTTCTCCTCGTCTCAAAATTTGTTGATTCCACAAGTTTTATACTTGTGAGGTGAATAATAATCTAGGTTGCACTTCAGGTTGCATAAGTCCGGATTTTGAGGTTAGCTAGACTTTGTCTATTGCTATCGATTTCCAGATCACATTAATCGAAATCTTTTTGATCATAAAGGAAATCATATATATGCTTAATATGTAGGAGGTAAATTTGGTTTAAAGTCTTCAATTGAGTTGAAGAAACTGTTAGTTGGTGTGACGTCAGCTAAGGGAATCAATTGTGCGGAGTCCTACTGGGATTCAAGAGGCGTAAGGAGCACGACTGTACCTTAATCAGCGGGGGCATTGACTAGGGATTAAATATATTCCAATCCTAAGTTAATTGGGAGTAGGCTAGTGTCTGTAGCAGCTTAATACAGTTTGGTGTTCAATCTGGACTAGGTCCGGGGTTTTTCTGCATTTGCGGTTTCCTCGTTAACAAAACTTCTGGTGTCTATGTTATTTCTTTTTCCGCATTATATTATTTATCTTTATAATTTAAATATCACAGGTTGTGCGTTAATCAATCATGGTAGATACATCCGACCTAGTTTGTTGGATACAACTTGATTGATTCTTAGACATTGGTCTTTGGTACCGTCCGAGTAACCTCTTTGTGATTAGGTTCACGGATTTGATTCTGTAAACGTTCTAATCGCAAGAGAGAGAGAGAGATAACTCTAGACATTATTTCTTGATTGAGTTTAACTCTCGGAGTTGTATAGAGTTTGTCCATATAAATTGCCTAAGAAAAAGTTGGTGGTGTATTTTGGTACCTCTGTGTTTTCAATTGGTGTCTGAGTAGGCAAACACGTTAAGACCTAAAAAATCCGTGTTTGAAGCAGTCTGACTATATGGACAGAGACGAAATCTCAGTAAACGTATCACCAACAAAGATTATGCCAAATATTGTGTGTGTTCTATAAACCGTTGATGTTGGTAATGATCCCAAGATGATATGTATTGATCTTTATACCTTGGTAGCTATTACTATAAAGGCGGAATTCAAAATAATAATAGATGAGAAACTTATAAAACAGAACATAAGTAGTAATTCGAAGAAAAATATCTTCTCTAGATTATGAACAAGAAAACGATTACAATTTTCTCTTTGTTACGCTCACAAGTATTGCTCCAAGCTTTCTCTAGGTTTTTTGTGCCTACTATATGTCCTTAGCTATTAGCCAAAGCCCTCTACTTATATCCCTCATCGTACTCAGCCAACCAAGGACTTCTATTAGGAATCTATTTCCTAAACTAAGAGTATTGACTAAAACAAAACTCTTCCCTAACTAGGAATTCTGCCTAAACAAGGATTCCTGCCTAGAATAGGTTTCTTCCCTCAACTTAGCTTGAGGTTAACTAAGTTCCCTAAAGGTGTACGGATACACCTGTATCATGGGTCCCCCTTTTAAGAACTTGAACTCCTGTGAGAGTTAAAAATGAAGGTTAGGAAACTCGAGAGATTTTTTCTCTCCTTATCGTGTTTTAGTCACTCTTCGCTCCAATATGCAGTCTTCCTTGAGTGGTTCCTCTCTATCAAACCATAAGTTTTCTACTCGTGGTGAGATTGTAGTGTCGTCGCCGTCATCATCTAGTAACGGTGGTTCAAATAACTTCAAGTATTCGGCATTTATAACCGAGTACATTCCTAGATAAGGTGGTAGATCCAGACAAAAGTCATTGTCACCAATCTGATCGAGAATACGAAATGGTCCATACTTCAATGGCTTCAACTTCTTACCTCCCCCCTTCAGTCGTTCCTTACCTAATTTTAACCATACCAAGTCACCAACACCGAAATTACAAGGCACAATATTCTTCTCATGATTTGCTTTGTATTTGGTTTGTGACTTCTTTAATTGTGCTTCAACAGTCGCATGAATCTGAGATATCTGCTTCAAGAACTTTTGTGCCTTTTGTCGTTCACTTCCTTCCTTCCCCCCATTGAGGTGTCACTAGAAAATAATAGATCGAAAGGACTAGGTGGTAAGTAACCATAACATGTCTTGAAAGGAGATTTTCCCGAAGAACTATGAACTGCTCTATTGAAAGAAAACTGTATATATGGTAAACTCTCATCCCAAATTTTAGGATGCTTGGAATTATATCCTCTTAACATGTGAACCATAGTCATGTTGACTACTTCTGTTTTTCCGTCGGTTTGTGGATGAAAAGTTGTAGTCTTCTTCAACCTAGTGTCCATAATCTTCCATAAAGAATCCCAAAAATGACTAAGGAATCGACTATCCCTATCAGAAATAATCGAAGTAGGTAAAACAAAATGCTCCCACTCATGCTCAAAGAAGAGTTTTGCTGCACCGTCTCCCATTACCGTGTTTGTACATGAAATTAATGCAATCATCTTTCTGAATTGGTTGACCACAACGAACAAATAATCATGACCAGACTTGGTCTTCGGTAACCCACCAAGGAAATCCATAGAGATACTCTCCCAAGGTATTGATGGTACTGATAATGGTAGATATAACCCACGTTTTCTGTTAGAAGGCTTAGAAGTGCTACACAACTTACACCCTCTAACTAACTTAGCCACATCATCTTGCATCTTTGGCCAAAAGACATAACGCCGAAGGTTAAGTAGAGTTTTATTCATCTCAAAGTGTCCAGCAACTCGGGAAGTGTGTTTCTCTCTCAACCACTATGAACGATCTCCATCTTCTGGTATGCAAAGTAACTGACCTTTGTATAACAATCCATATCGGAGTTCATACTCGCTTTTCAAACCATTCTTTACACCTTCTTGAAGTCTTTGTTGGATGTGTATAACTCTGCACACTCTTGAGGAACAATTGGCTGAATTCTCATGGCCACCATTAATGCTCGAACTGGAGGTCGAGATAACATATCTGCCAATTTGTTTGTTACTCCCTTCTTGTACCTAACGAGGATATTGAAAGTCATCAAGTAAGACATTCACTTCATGTGTCGGGCTTGTTGTAGTTTCGTCTGTGCATGTAGATACTACAAAGGTTTGTGATCTGGATGTACCACTACTTCTTTACCTTATAAATACACTCGCCAATGCTTGATACATTGATATAAAGAATAAAATTCCTTGTCATAGAACCTGAAAAAATTCGGAAAAATACTCCACTGGTTTACCATCCTGTAACAACACTCCTCCCAATGCGTAGTTAGAAGCCTCGATCTCAACTTCAAAAGTACGATGTAGGTTAGGCAATGCCAACACCGGTGCTTCTGAATTCTTCCTTTTTAGTAACTGGAAAGCGTCTTCATGGGTTTGCTGTCATTCAAACTTTACCCTATCTCTTTTCAAACCATGTAATGGTCCAGCAATATTCGAAAAATGCCGGATAAACTTATGCAGGTAGGTGCAAGCCCATAAGAAACTCCTGATTTCAGTTACAGTACTAGGTCTAGGACACTTAGTGATCACTTCGACCTTCCTTGGATCAATCTTCCGTTGTCCACCACCAATGATGGGCTATCGTAGGCACACCAAATTAATAAATATATTTCCCACTAATTAACTAGTAATATAGCGGTAGTAAGAGATCGTTCCCATAGAGAGCTGTGTAATTGATAGGTTATTTGATAAGCAAAATAAAGTAAATAACAAAGGGGGGTTTGTTGTAAGATAGATCGAAAGATAATAATAAAATAAAGATGATCAAGGAATCATTTGCCGTTACCAAGCGTTAACATGATTAGAATACTTATCTATATTCCGTTAGAACCATTCATCACCAACCGCAGAATAGCAAGTACGCTTAGCTATCCCCAAAACTCCTTGTATCACCGGATAACAAGTATGCTTAGTCACTAGATTCCATTCAACTGAGCCGCCTTGAGGTACGCTTACAAGGTGTAACTCGATCGAATGCTTTAGAGTTTGTGAATTTAGGTTTGATTCCAGCAATTAAACTCAGTACGCTCGGTTCACTTACTGGTGTTGTTTCCACACATGATTTATTTACAGAATCCTTCTGCAAGGTCTCATGTTTTCTACTTGTGTAGGAGATGCACGACAATTACGGATCGTTCAACTCTCTACTAGCAATAGAATGACAAATAGACTAATCTGGTTGCGCACCCAAACCAATCTAAGAATCAATCATAAACCCTAGATATAATGAAAACAAACGATGATGATTAAAACTTCAAATAGGTTTGTATTATTAATAAAGCTTCACGCTTAGAACATTGAATTCATCCTTAATCAACAAAGGATTTAGCTACTCATATTACAAAGAAGATGAATAATGGTGGTTTCCCCCTAAAGAGGTAAACCCTAGGTTTTGATGTAGAACTTGTGATATGAGATTCGATGATTTATTACATAACCTAATACCCTTTTTGTTTACATTGCTTGGTCTCCAAGTATTTAGTTCGGTTCAAGAACCCGACCCGAAAATATGACATAACGATCCCGAACGTGCCCTTAGGCCTTCCAAGGTGTTAATACACGTTTTCCACTTGCTAAGTTAGCGAACCCAGTCCGCAAACTTCAAATTCCAGCAGATATTTTCGGAATTAAAGTATGAAACCCGTCCGGGAACTTAACTGTCTTCGGTTTTCAATAAAAGCTTATTTTGGCCACAACTTCTTCATCCGAACTCGGAATGACCTCATTCTTTTCTCATTCTTTTTATCTTTAAGTTATCTTCAAGATGATCACACATACATTTCAATCAAAATAATTAGCTTGCATATGTTCTTTAGCTGCAAACATCCCACATACGTTTCAATCATCACACACGATCAATTACTTATGTGTGACATTCAACCTGATTGCAAAACTCTACTAAGATAGTCATCGTACTTGTTGCAATATTTTCCACAACACTCGCATACTGAAATCACATGATTAGATAAGAAAATGGAAATAGAAAAGTGAAGTGTGCAAATGTTAACTAAAGTGAAAGATGTTACCCACAATACTTGTATGAATGTCGTCAAAGGATGTATATTTATAGCGCAATAGTTGAGATAAGCACCCATTTAACTCGACCACATGATTAGATACTCTAAGCGCATGTTCCTTTTTAGCAAGTACGTGATAGTTGCCTTGGATCATGCGTTCCATGCTTGCTTAGGCGACGGAGACAGGGACAACGTTTCACACATACTGCTATCAAAGTGTCAAGAACCTCATAAATAGTCATTTTGACTTGCTATATAATGATGATATAGTTTTTGTTTTCATCAACCACATGATTAATCCGCAATTCCGGACTTATCATTTATTAGTGTCGATAAAAGAAGAGGAGCCTTATATGTTTTTTTTTCCTTTTTTTTTTCTTTTTTTTTTCCGGCTCACTCTTTATGAGTGTAATACAATTGTCTATGTGGATTTTATATACCTCAACCAATGATTACCTTGCTACAACATCCGCAGCAGTATCAGGATCCCATCAAATCACTTTAGAGAAACATAAATCTGCAAAAAATAAAAAGAAAGTGATTCAGTAATGATTAATAGCTAGGATGAATCTTTCAAATGACTACCATAGCTTAGTTTCGAATTCAATTATGAATATATATATTTAAGGATTGAAATAAATGGAACTTAATCTATAGCCGTAAGAACTGTTTCAACCTTAAAAGGTTTAGATTGTCATCCTAAATAGCTCAATATTAACTCCAAAATATTAAGTCTCAAGAATGCAAGAAATAAAAGAGTATGATTTATTTTATTTTTTATATATGCCAAACATGCTTAACTACTCCCCCACACTTAAACTCAACATTGTCCTCAATGTTCAAAACCGAAAATTCTGATTTCTGACATAACATCCCTGAAAAACTCAAAAACTGTACAAATGGGTAGGGAACTAGGAAAACCATCCTAAATGAAAGTTGTTCGCCTACATATTTTATATAAGGTGTCAAAAGGGAACAATGTTTAGATAAATGGTATGATTTCTATGGCCTCCGGACTGACTGACATGAAATCTGAAAAAGTTCTGGAAAAATACCAAAACTCAAATGTCCAGGCCTATCGCTCCAACTTAACAGACTCCAAATTTAGATTTTCTTTTTGGAAAATAAATATGAGTTTGTACTCTTTAAAATTTGGGGTTAACCACTCAAATCAGACTCCGTATGAAATCTCAAGAGCTATTATTATGACAAGTGTGCAGTCCGAATTTTTCTGACGAAAATAGTTTCATAAAAATTTTCATTATAGATATTGGAATTTGTAAAATCTAAGATGGAAATGCAAGATATGATATACAAAACTAAGAAAACTAAAAACAAAAGGGATAGATATACAAAACCGATGGGTTGCCTCCCATTAAGCGCTTGGTTTAACGTCGTCAGCCCGACGTTATTGTTATCGTCCGTACACCAACAATCTAAAAATCTGGTAATCCTTCCAAATAACAATCTGCAATTGAAATATCAGCTTCACAAAAACATTAGAACAAAATATAAATATTGAAGCTATCACTTTATTGAAGTTTCCCCCACACTTAGTCCTTTCTACACTCGCAAATGGATACAGAACATAGAATTCGGGAACTTCAAAAGGTTCCTCAGCTTGGTGAACCTGCACAATACTCGAATCAAACACATCAAGTGGTGGATACTTAGAAGCAAAATAATTCGTTAAAACTTTGGAAGCACACAACTCCAATCCTAAGTGAGGTATTTTCTTAAAAGTTGGGTTAACAACTCTTTTAGAATCTACTTCAATTGGATGGAAAGGATCAATAAATGTAGAATTATGCAAAGGATTAGATAAACCTTGTTTCGGATCCTCATCAATTATCTCAAGTGAATTATTTACCTCAAGTATATCGTGGTCCTTTATCGAACTATTATTATCTAGCTCAATTGGGTCTTCCACGACTTCAATCAATTTGGTTTCATTCTCAATCTCAATCTCTTTAACACTCTCGTCATCGGAATATGAATCCTCTAAAACGTCTAGTTCATTGATGCAACTCCTAATTTCTTCGTTTGAGTACGTTACACCATTTATAACAATAGACATGTCATACCCAATCTCCTCCTTTTGAATAAGTGAGTGATCATTATTATGATCCGGAGTTTGAATAATTGTATCATTGTCACAAGAATTTTCCAAAGGTTGCTCATCTTCAAAATATTTGTTGTCTTCCTTAAGAATTTTAGAACTAATTTGGTTTTGAGGCAAAACTTCTTCTTCATTCATTGTCTTGCTGAGTTGAGCAATGCGATTCTTCATGATATCTATAGACCTTTGAAGTCCTTCGAGTGCATCTTCAGTCTTTTTGCTATGCTCATCCATATTATTCATAAATTGGAGCATTAGATTTTCCATATTAGAAGAACTATCGTCATTATGAGCATAGCTATCCAGATTTTGTTAGCATTCATCCATACTTTGAATTTGCTGGTCCATTATATGTATGCATCGCTGCAGCAGATCTGTCAGACTATAAAAATCATGATTAGAAGCATAACTATCCTCCCCTCCTCGTGGTTGTTCACTTACATACCCGTCATAAGGTTTTTGATATGTATGAGAATAACCAAAAGATTCCCCAGGATATTGATCGTAACCAAAAGATTGGTTTTGATTATACCCATAGGATGGTTGGTAGTTTTCATATGAATGAGATTGAAAACCATATTGATTACCACTGTTGTATTTGTAATCTTGTGCTCCGTACAGGTTATTTCCGTAAGGAAACATGACGACTCACAAGAACAAAAGAGAACAAAAATATAAAAACTAAAAACAGGCTAAACAAATAACAAATCAATTAGCGACTGCTCCCCGGCAGCGGCGCCAAAATTTGTTTGGGATGTCGTAGGCACAACAAATTAATAAATATATTTCCCACTAATTAACTAGTAATATAGCGGTAGTAAGAGATCGTTCTCACAGAGAGCTGTGTAATTGATAGGTTATTTGATAAGCAAAATAAAGTAAATAACAAAGGGGAGTTTGTTGTAAGATAAATCGAAAGATAATAATAAAAGAAAGATGATCAAGGAATCATTCGCCGTTACCAAGCGTTAACAGGATTATAATATTTATCTATCTTCCGTTAGAACCATTCATCACCAACCATAGAATAGAAGGTACGCTTAGCTATCCCCAAAACTCCTTGTATCACCGTATAACAGGTACGCTTAGTCACCGTATTATATTCGACTGAGCCGCCTTGAGGTACGCTTACAAGGTGTAACTCGATCGAATTCTTTAGGGTTTGTGAATTTAGGTTTGATTCCAGCAGTTAAACTCAGTACTCTCGGTTCAATTACTGGTGTTGTTTCCACGCATAATCAGAATCCCTCTGCAAGGTGTCATGTTTTCTACTTGTGTAGGAGATGCACGACAATTACAGATCGTTCAACTCTCTACTAGCAATAGAATGACAAATAAACTAATCTGGTTGCGCACCCAAACCAATCTAAGAATCAATCACAAACCCTAGATATAATGAAAACAAACGATGATGATTAAAACTTCAAATAGGTTTGTATTATTAATAAAGTTTCACGCTTAGAACATTGAATTCATCCTTAATCAACAAAGGATTTAACTACTCATGTTACAAAGAAGATGAATAATGGTGGTTTCCCCCTAAAGGGGTAAACCCTAGGTTTTGATGTAGAACTTGTGATATGAGATTCGATGATTTATTACATAACCTAATACTCTTTTTATAGGTTCACATTGCTTGGTCTTCAAGTATTTAGTTCGGTTCAAGAACCCGACCCGAAAATACGACATAACGATCCCAAATGTCCACTTAGGCCTTCCAAGGTATTAATACACATTTTACACTTTCTAAGTTCGCGAATTCCAGCAGATATTTTCGGAATTAAAGTATGAAACCCGTCCGCGAACTTTACTGTCTTCGGTTTTTAATAAAAGCTTGTTTTGGCCACAACTTCTTCATCCGAACTCAGAATGACCTCATTCTTTTCGCATTATTTTTATCTTTCAGTTATCTTCAATATTATGATGAGAAATCCTTAATTTGAATGAGTTAAGATCGGTATTTGGCCCTTCTCTTGATTTTGAGCGTTTTGCTCCTTTTCGTCGCACTTCTTCTACTTCTCTTGGACTTGGGCACTTGGATACTTGGAATACTTCTATTCTTAGCTCTTTTAAGCACTTTGTAGCTCCTTTTTGGATGATTCACCTAATTGAGACAAATAAGAGAAAACAAGAGTAATAATATGAAAATATGCAAGAATAATAACTAAAGCAAGTATGGAAAGGACACTAAAATCATATGAATTATGCACTTATCAACCAACAATGATTCCGAGATACACCAACTCCTCCTTCCCAAACTCACACTTTTTTACATTCAATTTCAGCTGGCCTTCATGTAACACTTTAAACACCTTCTGAACGTGAACGAGATGCTCTTCCCAAGTTCTGTTGTATATTAGGATATCATCCAAGTAAACAATCACAAAATCTTCTGTAAAAGGTCGTAACGAATCATTTATCAAACGCATAAACGTTGCTGGAGCGTTACACAAACCAAAAAGGCATCACCAACCATTCGAACAAGCCTTGTTTGGGTTTGAAAGCAGTTTTCCATTATCATCTTCTCAGACTCTCATCTGGTGGTATCCGAATTTAAAATCTAACTTTGTAAAGACTCGAGATTTTTCCAAGTGATTCATCATGTCGGCTATCCTAGGTAGAGGGTAACGACTCTTGATAGTGATCTTGTTCAATGCTCTATGATTAATACACATACGCCAGCCTCCATCTTTCTTTGGTACCAACAATACCGCTGATGCACAAGGTGAAGCGCTTGGCACTATCATTCCTAATTCTAGGAGTTCCTGGACTTGTTTCTTGATCTCATCATATTCCTCGACGGTTGTGCGATAAATACCTACATTAGGCAGAGAACTCTCCCCGGTCAACATGATTTCATGCTCCACACTCCTCTTTGGTGGTAACCCCGTGACATCAGAAAATAAATACTTTTATTTCAATTTCAACCTTTCTAGGTCGCTTTCTTGTTAAGATGTCAAGGCTGCTAAACATACTCTACTCGGCTCCTCTTCAAGAGAACGGATCACAAGGAGAATGAACTTTGTTCTAGCATTTACCAACTACTTACCTGAGTGGCTGTGATCAAGCTTGCTCCTTCAAGAGGATAATATATAGCACGAATCACAAAAATTTCCCCATCTTTGGTAAAGGTATACTTTTGTTCCTTCCTGTGTAGAGTTGCATCTTTATCCTATAGATAAGGACTACCTAGTACTACCTGACAGACATCCAAAGGAACTACATCGCATGTAACTTCATCAATATATGACTCATCTAGAGCAAACTTAAACGTGCACTGCTGTGAAACTTGTAAGCCCCCTTCCTTCTGAAGACATCCTAACGGGTATGGTTTTGTATGTTTGTTAGTCTTCAATCCTAACTTCTTCACCAAAGAATTTGAAAGTAAATTCTTTTGACTTCCCGGGTCAATAACAACATCAACTAGTAATGTTTTGACTTGCATCTTCACTGTGAAGAGTCGCTCCATAATATCATATTTTGAAGGTCTTTCTTTTGCCCCTGTCATAGGAGAAAGCTTTGAATTGGGTTCCGTTAGTCCATGGACTTCTTTTGGAGTCTGAGTGACTAGTGCTGCCTTCTTGGCTTCTTTCCTATGCAACCCTTTATGCTTTAGATGAGGGTTCTTAACCCAACACTTGTCGACAACGTTACTTGTTTGCTTGCAATGGGCGCAAGACAAACCTTCCTTGTCATTAGACTTCCCTTCTTCTTTGCTCTTTTCACCTCTTTTCACAGTGGTACCTCCAGATTTAACCTTTGTATTTCCCTTTGAATCAGATTTCTTCAGCCTGCCTTCGATGGCATTAGCTTTTATACTTGCTTCGGAGATAGTATCTACCGGAAACATCTTCAACTCCTTCCGTATATACTCATGGAACCCGAAAATATATTTTATATAGATAACATAATCTCCCAAGTATAAATCCAAAATAATAGCTTGATTCTGAAATTTCGAAGTATATTCTTGCACGGTTTGGTTGTGAGTCTACTTCAAGTTGTACCACTTGAACCATCTCTCCTCAAGGTAAGCAACCAGATAAAACTGTTTTCTTACAACTGCCTTGAATCTTTTCCATGACAATCCTCCCTTACCTAGGTTTTATCTTTGATAAGCTTTCCACCAGGTTAGAGCATGCTTTTGTAGCTTCAATGCCGCAAAAGCAATATTTTCCTTTGAACCATATTCAAAGAAAGAAAAATATGTCTCTGGACGTTCAATCCAATCATCCAATTTTTCTACATCGACACTCCCATCGTAAAGTGGAATATCAACACGAAAATCAATTTTTTCAGATTTTTACCATGAGGTTTAGTTGATGTAGGACTTTTAAGAAACTCACTTTTCTTCTTTCCTTCATCCTCATCTTCTTCCTCTTATTCTTCTGAATCGTCTTTTTCTGATTCATCTTTTTCCAAAGCTTCAGGTGAAGGTGTAATCTTTTTATTCGTCTTCGGATTGGGTGTATGAGAACGAATACATTCACTCAGCTCCTGAAGGGTAACTTGAATTAACTTCTTCTCTTTTTGTAGCGTAGCCACCTTTTCTTCCATAGTTTGTGGTTCGCCTTTCTTAGGATCATCATCTGACTTTGTCATCCTTGATCCCATTGTTTTCTTAACGTCTTCTAGGTTCTCGAGTACCTCACCAAGATTTATGTAGAGAGATCTAGTGAAACCCATAAACCACAGGGATATACCCTAAAAACTAACCTTGCTCGTGATACCAACTTGATGCGTATTGTTCTCTATACCTTGGTAGCTATTACTATAGAGGCGGAATTCAGAATAATAATAGACGAGAAACTTAGAAAACAGAACACAATTGTAGCAATTCAAAGAAAAATATCTTTTCTAGATTATGAACAAGAAAACGATTACAACTCTCGCTTTGTTAAGCTCACAATCTTCTTTAAACAGTGAATTAACTTTAAATTGTTTGCTAAGCTTGCACAAGTATTGCTCCGAAATTTCTCTAGGTTTTCTGTGCCTACTATATGTCCTTAGATATTAGCCAAAGCCCTTTATTTATAGCCTCCATCGTACTCAGCTGACCAAGGACTTCTATTAGGAATCTATTTCCTAAACTAAGAGTATTGCCTAAAAAAAACTCTTCCCTAACTAGGAATTCTGCCTAAACAAGGATTCCTGCCTATAATAGGTTTCGTCCCTCAACTTAGATTGAGGTTAACTAAGTTCCCTGAAGGAGTACGGATACACCTGTATCACAAGAAGATGATCAATAAACTTCGTTATTAGAAACAACGATTGATAAGCAACGTCGATGGACTTCACTGTGAAACTTACATTAAAGATTTTGATCTTCGAAAAGGGAATAGACTCTCCAGGATAAATTGGACGAACAAATTCAAATTAATAAAGAGAAATTTGTAGATGTAGGTCATTTTAAATCCGCTCTCAATAAAACTCTTGGGATGTCGAACTTTGTTGAAACATATTCCAATATCTCTAAGGATTCGAGAAATTCTCTTGATTCAAGTCTCATGAATTGTCGTCAGTCTGGAAATAAAAGAGGTTTAGGTTTCATTAAAACCGATGAGACTCATATTAGTTTGAGAGAATCTAATGGTGTTGCCACAATAGCTGTTTGCTCCTGTATGTTTTGTGGTGCTTTCAATCATCATAAAAAATCTAAAGATTGAGTCTTAATAAGAAAGCTTTTTTTTTCTAACCTTACGAGTCTTAAAAATCTAACAAAATATTTCCTTGGGGACAATGATGTTAATATGGGAGATTTTTCTTTAACGTCATCTTCACCTTTCCAATGGTTTCTTGACAGTGTATGTAGTCGGCATATGACATGCGATCTTTCGTGGTTCGTGAATTCGAGCGACTTTAATGGAGGTCTTGTAACATTCAGAGACGGGAGTTTTGCTACATTAGCAAAAAGGGAATGATCAAACTTCCTGGTGTGCCTGAAATCCATGATGTTGTTTACGTCAAAGGTATGACTGCAAATCTTTTTTCTGTTAGTAAAATTTGTGGCTAAGGATACAAAGTTATCTTCAGTGCTGAAGGATGTAACATTGAAGATAAATCTGGAAAAGTAATTTTTCGGGGAATACGTGTTAAAAATAACTGTTATCTTTTAGATATTCAGTCTAATCTTTGTTGCAATATTGGAAATACTGGGGGTACCAAAATACACCACCAAATTTTCGTGGGCAATCATATGGAATAACTCAACACAAACACGAGAGTCAAATCTCAATCAAGGAAAGTGTTCAGAGTTATCTCGCTCTCTATTTTGTTGTTAGAACGTTTACAGAACTGAATCCGTGAATCTAACTACAAAGAGAGTTCTTGGACGGAGGATCAATCAAGTCTTATCCAACAAACAAGGTAGGACATATCTACTGTGATTGATCAACGCACAACCTGTGATATTTCAATTATAAAGATAAACAATATAATGCGGAAAAAGAAATAACACAAACACCAAAAATTTTGTTAACAAGGAAACCGAAAATGCAGAAAAACCTCGGGACCTAGTTCAGATTGAACACCAAACTATATTAAGCCGCTACAGACACTAGCCTAATACCAATTAACTTCATGGAATGTGGTTGAACCCGAACTCAGTCTCCCACTGATTCAGGTACAGTCACGCTCCTTACACCTCTTGAATCCCACCAGGACTCTGCGCAATTGATTCCCTTAGACGGTCTCACACCAACCAAGAGTTGCTTCAACTCAATTGATGAAGACTTTAAACCAAATCTGCCTCCCACAGATTAAGCCTATAATTGATTTCCTGATTTACGATCTAAACGTATGATTAGATCAAATGATGGATCCAGGTGATGGAAATCGTTAGAAAATTGACAAACGTCCGGCTATCCTAAAAATCTGGACTTATGCAACCCGAAGTGCAACCTAGATTATTATTCACCTCACACGTGTAAAACTTGCGGAATCAACAAAGTCTGAGACGAAGAGAAATTTGATGATTACTATCTATCTCGATCGTTGGAGAAAGCTCTACAAACAATCAAGATCAGGATACTCAAGTTATCAAGATAAAAATAACTGGACCCGACTTCACGAATCCCAATGAAGTCTTTGTAGTCGCTAAACCCTAAAAGGGTTTCTGGAGAGGACGACTCTAGATACAACTAGGACACAAAAAAAAGTAGTGTTAAGATCAAATATCCCAGTTGCTAAGAGTTCCCCTTATATAGACTTCAAAGCTAGGTTGTTTTAGGTTTAAGCTGAGATAGATTTGGAACCAAGCAAACAATATCCACCTTTAGATGAAAGCTTTGAATCTTATTCCTATATATAAGATATACACTCTGGTTAGGTAAACCGTAACCGAACCGTGTATAAAGACTTTGTTCAACATGGTTAGAAGAAACTAGCAGATTTGAACTTCAAAAGCTTAACACTTATTTTCATGTCCACTAAGACATTAATCTTGAGTCACAATCATGTGATCAAATGAATCTAGTGTTAATTAGAGAAGTGATCAAATGCAAATCACTTCATAGAAATAATTTAATTGCAATTGAATCATAATAGACATAGTTGGAAAATGTACAAGGTACAATTACTTGGATCGTTCGTGAGTCGGTTGAGTCACAGTACGCAGACCGGTTTGCAAACTTATAAGTAATAACCGAGTACTGGAGTTGACAGAACTTTTACAGTTCACGTACCGGTTTGCAAAATTAGGTGCAACCCAAAGTTCTGGAGTTGATAGAATTTTTTTAATTCACGTACCGGTTTGCAAACTCAAGACTTTTCTCGGTTCCGGAGTTCACAGAACTTTTTCAAATCACATACCGGTTTGGATACTAACTGGTTCTAGAACATAGAACTGTATTGGCTCGCATACCGGTTTGATTATCTAGACCAGGCTCCCTTACCACAGTTCCAAAATGGTTTGTAAAGGAATATGCATACTTATCCGGATCACGAAACAAACAAAATTTTCCATGATGTACATGCGAATATGCAAATCACACAAATCTGAAAGTCAAAACGTGTTTTCCACGGCTCGCGAATAGGAAAAGCTAGTTTGCGAACTCAAGTACAATTTGGAGTCAACGTAAAACCTCTGAAATTACATGGTTCGTAGACTAACATTTTCAATTCGTGAACTCTATTGCAATTTGGATGGATGTCAATAAAAAACTTTTAAAATTGCATAATTTGCGAACTAATATTTCCGGTCCACGAACTTTAGTGCAATTTAGATACCAACAGAAAACCACACAATTTGCATATTGTTGAACTAGCATTTTCAGTTTGCAAAATATAGGACAAAATCGAAGTCTAGGGACATCTAAAAATTTCTACGGGTGTTCGAACGATTAAATAGAAAAAAGGAAAAGAACTGTTATTTGAATTTCTTATCTAGCGGTTATAAAGTGTGTGAAGATGGTTATAACGGGTTTGATAACGCTGCTACAACGTTTTTTTTTTTATTTATTTATTTTAAATTTTTAACTCTAAGTTTAAATCTTTCATTTTAGAAATAAAAAATTATATAAGAAATAAGTTTATACTTTTTTCCTATAAATCAGTTTGAAGGGGCGTGAAAACAAAATAAACGATCTGAAAAACTTGCGTTAAAATGTTTTTTAAAAAAAATCTAGAAAATAATATTAAAAGACGGTTATAACGTGCATGAAAACCAAGGTTTGAAAAACGGGTCACAGGTCGGATCACAGCCATAGGGCGTGACTGTTATAACGAGTTTTGACGAGTGTGAGCACGTTTCGGGAAAAAAACGCGTTGTTTAGGGAAAAAACGCGTTTATTTGACGTGTTTCTAAAATAATGGGTGTGATAACGGTTAAATAGAAAAAATAAATAAATAAATTATAATATGAATTTTCTATATAACTGTTTTGACATGTGTGAAAACCGTTATATCGAGTCTAAATAACGTTTTTATTGCGTTTTTTATTTTATTTGTTTATTCATTTATTTTAAAATTTTTAATTTTAATTTTAATTCTTAATATTTTATTTTAAAAATAAAAAATTCGTTAAAATAATATTTTTATATTTTTTTCTTCTAAAAGACGGATATAACGGGTGTGAAAACAGAAAAAACAGTCGAAAAAACTTATGTTAAAATGTTATTAGACGAAGAAAATATAAAAATCAATTTTAGGAAAACGGTTGTCACATGCGTGAAAACGGATATAACATGTCTAAATAACGCAATTTTTTTACTATTCTTTTGGGGTAAAAACTGATTCTCCTAGAAATGGTAAATTTAGGTGTGCCGCCGAGAAACGAATCTAAAACCTAAACAAATGCACTGCACGGGAGTACTTTAGATTCGAGAGATCAACCTATACAATTCTGGTCTAAACCAAGAAATGGCCATTCCAGACTTGCTTCGGTCACAATGTGAAAGAGAAGGGTTGATCTTAGGGAGGAAAGCGAAGAAGGTGTTGAGATCAAAAATGTTGAACTTTGAAGGTATGGTTGTTTTATGACTTGTATCAAAATATGGAACTGGCTTGCAGAATGTAAGCTATCAGTTCTTGGTGTTTTTCTGGATACATGTGTTGATAACCCTTGTTCTTTGTCGAAATAGGTCGAAAACCTATTTATACAAGTCATGATTGAGCACCTGATCTCGTAGGAAGTGGAGAC
Organism: Papaver somniferum; assembly: GCF_003573695.1. Classification (NCBI taxonomy): domain Eukaryota; kingdom Viridiplantae; phylum Streptophyta; class Magnoliopsida; order Ranunculales; family Papaveraceae; genus Papaver; species Papaver somniferum. Next base: position 171,895,396 of record NC_039359.1, on the reverse strand, counting down.
AGTTATGTAGTGAAGAAGTGGAGTCGTGTAAAAAGTGGTGACCATCATGTTTCCATCACGAGGGAAGACTGGTCATCTTTACAGCCACTACTCACTTACTGCTCATTACCCGTCCGCCATTTCCTGACACTTTCTCGTAATGGGGCGTTGCACACCTCATGTTGTAAACCGCCAGACCAACACCTTGATGAACATCCCCCAATTTGTGACATGTTTGATGTCTCGAGTATTTTCGTGGAAAATATGCAGCATATTGCTGAGTGGATATTGTGTGCAAGACCTAGTTATTCTGACCAATCGCGCACATGCTAGGCGGTGGGTAATCATGTGTCGCGAGCTAAGTCATGAGACTTGCCGCAAGAAATAGCGCATGACGCTATTAAGTTAGTCTTGGTTGGTCTCCTAATATTTAATCTAGGCCAGTCAATTCGGCTGGCGAAGTTGGACGACCGAGATTGCAATTTATGGAAAGGGGTGGCCGTTGATTATGGCCACATCTCGTTGGCGCCTGCCAGTGGCGTAGTTGCGTAATTGGTGCCTTCCAGTGGCGGAGTGGCGCCTGCCAGTGGCATAGTGGCATAATTGGCGCCCGCTAGTGCCGTAATTGGCGTCTGCAAGTGGGATTGTGGCGGGTTTAAAGCGATTTGATTGGTCGATAGGAAAGAGGGTCGGAAAGCAGCATGGGTCTGGCCACATTCCAAGTGCGTGTGGCGCATTTAGAGCGACCTGATTGGTCGATGAGAAAGGGGGCCGACAAGCAGCATAGGTCCGGCCACATTCCAAGTGCGTGTGGCGCATTTAGAGCGACCTGATTGGTCGATGGGAAAGGGGGTCGGCAAGCAGCATGGGCCCGACCACCTTCCAAGTGCGTGTGGCGCATTTAGAGCGACCTGATTGGTCGATGGGAAAGGGGGTCGACAAGCAGCATGGGTCCGACCACATTCCAAGTGCATGTGACACATTTAGAGTGACCTGATTGGTAGATGGGAAGGGGACAAGGGCAACATGAAGCGTGGCCATATGGCTACAGGTGGCGCCTTCTTGGTCGAACTGGCCGGCCATGTGGCACGGCCACGCCTCCTCTTGTTGTTGATCCTATTTGCCGCAACTCCTCTTTTATTTCTTGTGTTTATGATTTTTGGTAGGACTTTGCTCCTACTAGTCCATGGCGGATTAATTTCCTAGCTTACCTAGGTTTGATCTCGAACAATACGGTTCGAGATATTACGCAGGGCGCAAAAAACCTAATTTTTGCAAATTAATTAGGCCAAAAATTGAATCTTGTGAGCTATCACAAAATTGAATAAATTTGATAAATTCTGTGTGTTGACACAGAAATTCTTTAATTTTATTCTTAGAGAGCAGTTAGCGCATCTTCTGATTGAACACTTTCATGAAGACCTTAATCTTGATACTTCGATAAATTCATGCTACTCAGCTGCGAGTGAACACTAATTTTCATGTCATACAAATATTAAGGGTTCAGCCGGGGAACATAGCATAGCAAAAATACTCAATAAGCCATACATTAATGGATAATGCAGGCGGGAGATTAAATACTCATTAGGCTCTATACTAGTGAACAATTCATTTAGGAGCTTGAGTTTCAATTCAATATGAAGAGCGGCATGCACTCATCAGATTTTGATATGTCATTCAAATTCCTTGCGGAATATAGACATATCAAGGTCTACTACTTCTAATGCCGGGTCAGGTAGACAGATTTTTACTGTTTTCTCCCTAAGCTAAAAACCACCAACTATTTATTGGTGTTATTAAGACACGTGCATTGGTGACCCTCACGGGCACGCTACATAGCGTGACCGTTTTAACGGCCGTTTTCTCGGAAAAAACAATCGTTTTTCAAACCTTGATGAAAACAATGATAATAATTCTAGATAATAACATATTTTTAATGTATCAGCGTTAATTAGACACTAATATCGAAACCCCCCCACGGACACGTTGGATTGGGATGACCGTTTTAATGACCCGTTTTTCGATTTTTTTTTCGTACCATTGGACCCACCAAACCCTACTTATAAAAGGCGGGTCCGGTTCCTAAATCTGTGGACCCAGAACCGGACCCCTTGAAAATGCCGGGTACCCGTTAGGCATGAAGAAAACATAAAAAAAATGTTCAAAAATTTGATATCTTTCTCTTATTGACTTGAATCCAAATTATTTTTATATAAATTGTTATTATTTATTTGTTTATTAATATACTAAATAACGATTAAATGTAAGAAAAAAATGGAAAAGAAAAATTAAAGCCAAACTAGCAAAATACTAGTAATTTTACTGAAAAGATGAATAAAAGAAAGAATAATCAGATATCCATTACCTACGAGTATTATCCGTCGGGTCCTAACTTGTTAGTGGGTCCAATGTTAGGACCCGGAACCAGACCCTATTCAACCTGGTCCAGTTCCGGTTCCGATATCCATTGACAGCCCTTGGAGAGACGAGAGAGAGCTAGGGAGGAAACATGAAAAGTCGAAACATATAGATCTGGACTATTGGGAGTTGCATGTGATCCATGTGTGGACGCTACAAATTCATGGTAGTGACAGCTCTCTCTGATAATTTTGTTCTTACTTACTTGGCTCAGCTAGGTAGCTTTCCTTCTGAATCCTTGCCCATTCACAACGTGAATGCCACTCTACACATACTATAAAAGTATCGTTTCTTAATATTTCGTCTCCTTTCTTTTTATTTTTCAATTTTTATATTGTTTAGGACCATTCCCATCCATCCTTCGTCTTCCTGCCAATTGTAATTAAACCCTGAAACATGGATGCACTCAACCCTTTAGGGGTCAAACAAAGTAGAAGCTCACAAAGAAGACCCAGCCAATGGTTCCATATATCTGTCTCTCTCAAGCTGATTAATTATCTCTATCCATGTAGATAGTTATGTTGAACAACCACCTAATATGAAGCTCTCAAAAGTCAAAATCACAATTATAAAAATGGATTGACCAGTTACTTCCGTCAATGTTCTACCTTTTTCATTTTCACATTGTACTGTGATTTCGTTATTTTACTGTGGTTCAGTACTTCCCAATATATGAAGTGGTCTGTCAACGAAAAAAAAAAACAAAACAAAAAAAAGACCATCAAGAGTCAGCTTCTAAATCAGAACCTCTCCTCATGGTTCAGAATCCCTCACCTACTCGAGGGAAAGAAAGCCGATCTTCTAACATCTCATACAACCTGTGATTTTTTTTTACTTGCATATGAGTTGTAAACAGAAATACGTAAAAGATCTATGTACCGAGGTTTTCTCCCCAAAAACACACCAAAAACCCACCCCTGTAAGTTATAACTCCTTGGTGCGGGTCCTAGGGACTGTGGGTATGTGGATTTCCCGGTCAGTGTAGCATCTCCCAAACATCTAATTTGGTAAATTACACTTGACTAATTTGGTATAATGTGGGTCTACCATCGTCTAAATTATCCTTGGGGATTTTAATAAAGTGCCACACTTTCAATTTCATGTTTCATAAAATGCCACCGTTTTTTTCAGAATTTATTTAATGCCACACATTTGACCTTTTCCATCCAAAAAAAATTGTTGTCATCAATTAGTGCATAGGTGACAGTTATCCAGCTTAGTAAAAGACATATACACCCTCAAATCTGTCACCAACTCACCAAACCCATTCAATTGAATCTTTCATAGACTCTACTGATTTCTCTAACCATGTTGACTAAAGCTCAACTAACCCACATAAACAATGACAACTCTCAATTGTTCATACAAAACCATACACATTCGTATCGTTCCTTGTTTCTGCACTGATTCGTCATCTTTGCTCACTACTGCAACAACAACTCTACATTGCCTGCGTTCCCCAAACATTCGTACCCACATAAAAGATACCAGCGATCCACAGCCTGTGTTCCCCCTTTACATTACCTTCCAAACCGAGCCCTAGTCCCTCCAAACACGAGCATAGATATAGCAGCATTATACGCTATAGCCTGCCATCAGACCATGGCAATAACACCAGTAGAGGACCACCTATGTACATCAGTTTTCCGGACACATTTCTGGCTGAATTTTTGGACCAGAACATTACCCCAATCGCCAACAAATTCACATCCAAGTACTGTGTTACTGTTAACCCTTAAACCCATCTCAATCTTCTCAAAAACAACCACAATAAACCATCATTCCAACATCATAAACCTTCTTTCGTTCAACTGGTTTACGTCTTCAAACTCCACCAGATCTTCCATCATCGACTCCAGCTCAATCCCTATCCTAATCTCCTCCATTAACATCATATCAATGACATAGAACATCACCATTTCAAGCCATTAAAACATCTATACAAATTCAGTTCATAACCCTGTAAAACAATCCACCAACACCATGCCAACTAGCTTAGCAGCGTATTGCACTTTTGTGGACTGAATTCTAGCTCAAAATTCAACCAAAATCAGTCCCAGACTTAACCCAATTCAGACCTCCACAAACAACTCATGGAAAATACCTCCACAAACAACTTTCAGCAACATCCGTTGTACACAGGCTCAACTGATAGAAACTGAGCTTGAAGAGGTGAAGAAATATGCCTTTTATCGAATACCTAATGTGCCATTCTCATCTTGTTGTGACATTGAACTTCTATAGCTTCTAAACTCACCGAAACACCTGCAAATTCAATTCACAACAAACCCATAGTTTAAAAACTATTCAACAATCATAAATCTCCAAATCTAGTCCCAATTATCAACCAACAACACCATTATCTTCACTGGTTCAATTGGTCTTCAAACTCCATCGACTGCTCAGCATTTCGAACTCATTTCAGCCTGGAAATCGAGCTATAAAAGCTCTTGATAGACCCTGGCAGCTACTCGATCCATGGACTAATGACGCTTTAATTCAGTGAACACCAATACTAGTGACACAGAGTGAAGAAATTCAGTTGGAGGAGAAGATAGAAGATAAACCATTGGAGGAGATTATGAGGACAGTTAAGTAATTCCAACGCAAAAATTTGACCAAAATTATAACGGCAGTGACATTTTATAAATTTTAAGAAAAACAGTGACACTTTATTAAACCGGAAAACCAAAGTGTAGCATTTTGTTAAAATTCCCATTATCCTTTAAACTTCCTATCAGTAACTATTAGCCAGTTCATAATGTTCTTATCGTGGATAGGCAGTCACGTTCAAATGGAGACCTCAATCATTTTTCATAAGGTCCAGATTTACTTATATGTATCATAAAAGTGGTAGATTCCTACGTGGCCATCAGAGTCGACAACTAAACTTTTATTCCCCGGTTCCTCTCCTCGCCGCTATATTCCTGTCCAACATTTCCGCGTTCATTCATTCGTTTCCATACAGCAAGGTCCATTAAGCTTTCCGGTAGTCCTACCATTCCATCCTTATCCGAACCGCTGGATTTCTATAAGTTTCTTAATCTGTAGACACGTAAAGTGTATTGTATCATCCAAATCAAAACGACACGCCTCCACGATTATTCGTTATCATATCTTTGGACTTCATTATTCGTTTGTTTGAACTTTTGGCTCCAAAAAAGCGCGGCCATAAAAATCGCCCTTAAAATATTCAAAATATCAAAAATCAAAAATCAAAAATTTCCACTTTTCACAGTTCACACTCCATGGCATTCCCCAAGGCAACCCCAGGGAACGTCATCAACAGGTAAATTTCAACTGTGAATCTTCTATATTATATCCTTAAAACAAGCATTTATTATTTTCAGGTCCTTGAAGTCGTTCTGTATTCAAAAGGTGAACATAAGAATTAAATGAAAAATCCCTACCTTTCAAACTCGGACTCTGTAGAGAGTTTCTCTGTCTCTCTCTCTTGGTTTTGCAAAAAAAAAAAAAAAAAAAAAAAAAGAAACTTGCTTTCTTTGTTTGTCTTGAAAATGAAGGAATCTCAAATACTTTGTTACTGAAATCCTAATTTTACTTCATCACTCATCATCACTCATCAATATAGAGTTTTTCAAGTACATTTTCAGTTATGAAATTCAAAAAGGGGGGAGATAATGGAGTGAGTGAGAGTTGATTTTGATTGATCAAATGGCCGGTTCAACATCGTCAACAAGAGGAACAAGTAGTTCACCATTTGGATATACAAAATCAACAAGTTCAATTTCATCATCATCTTCATCATCATCACTTGTAATGAATAATAATAGTAATAGTAATGGTAAAACCACTATTCCAAGACCTACTTCATCATCATCATCTCTTTATGGATCTGGTAGTGGTAATGGAATTAACACATTAGCTTTGACACCAAGTCAAGCCCAATCTGACTCAATGTACAACCAAGGTTCTATGGATTTTGGTGGGAGTATTGTTGCTGTTAATGATGATGCCATTCCTGATACTATTGATACTTCAGCTGCTGGAGATAGTATTTCTGTTACTGTTAGATTTAGACCTTTGAGGTATGGATCTGGCTTTATATTTTTTAGATCCGTGTGTGTTTTGTGAATTCTTTTAAGTTTTATAATTTGGGGATTTTTAGGTTAAGAAATTTTGAAATTTGGGTTTTATTTCGTTGGTGTAGTGAGCGGGAATTTCAGCGTGGCGATGAAATTGCTTGGTATCCTGATGGTGATAAAATTGTTCGGAATGAACCTAATCCTGCTCTGGCTTATGCATTTGGTTAGTATGGATGGTTTTTATCATTTGGAAATTGAAACTTATAATGGTACTTTGGTTGTTTATCTAAACTGGTTTTGTTTGAAAATTGAATCCTTGATGGCTGCGTTAATGTTGTTGTTTTGTATTGTAGATAAGGTATTTGGGCCAGCCACAGAAACACAAGATGTGTACGAAATTGCTGCTCGACCTGTGATCGAGTCTGCAATGGATGGTATAAATGGTAAGGTTCCTCTCATCCTTCACATTCCTCGACTCCCCGATGGACATAATTGAGCTGACTTGAGAATAAAATTCTAATTGAGTTATAATGCAAGAGTCCAATGGTGTTGGATTTTGTATTTGATTAAATGAGTTTTATTATGATGACACTATATTTATATTATAGGGACTGTTTTTGCATATGGTGTTACAAGTAGTGGGAAGACACACACCATGCATGTAAGTAATTCCTTGATTCTAGAAGTTGTGTTTTTGTTTTACCTGTTACTTTCGTTAGAAATGCTGAATTACAAACATTATTGTTAAAGCTATGCACAACTCATATTATGACTTAGAATAGGTAGATTTCGTTTTAGAGATAGAAATTAAAGGAGGACTCGCCAACACCCTGAAAAAGACAGCATCAGCACAAGATGACAGAAGCCAAATTCTCTGGAAGTTTTTTGTATCTTCTTATGTGATGTATTAACATTTTCCTTATAAATTTTTGTAGGGGGATCAAAATTGTCCAGGTATTATACCGCAGGCCATTAAGGATGTGTTCAGAATAATTCAAGATGTAAGTCCCTGATGCACGATTCACTGAATTCTTAAACTAGTTGTTGTAGTACATAACAATCTGTTGATGTTGTTGCTTATCAAGTTTCTTTTGGTGATTTGGTTTCAGACTCCAGGAAGAGAGTTCTTACTTCGCGTCTCATATCTGGAAATTTACAATGAGGTCCGTCATTCTGTAGATAACATTATGCTTAAATTTGTTATTTTGACCATCAAATGTACGCATCCATGTTGTTGTTTCGTCAACATTGTTTCATCAATATGCCTCATATTCACTCCTGCAACTAGGAAAAGTACATCTTCTAATTATGTCTAGAGAATTCATTATTTGCTGGGTACTTGTTGTCTCCTTGTATGCTTTGTAGTCATTGAAGTGCATTTGCTGCTTGTTTAGTGAAAGAGGACTGATTTGTGATTTTTCATATATTTTGTTTTTTTTCAGATTATAAATGATTTGCTTGATCCAGCCGGACAGAACTTGCGTGTTAGAGAAGATTCACAGGTTTGAAGCTTGATTCTTGCTGGGTTTTTAAACATTAGCGTCCATGCATAGTTTCATATCATGGGTTAGGTACCTCTTAACTTGAAACGATATACTCGATACACGGGTTCCACTTGTGAGCATTTTGCTTGCATGTCATAACCGTTTCATATGTCATTTTAAGTTTCTTGAATTCTACTTTTTATCAGCTTGAAGCCTTCTGTTGAGTGTCATTTCTCCTCTCTGGGTGTTAATTATGCTGCAGGGTACTTATGTTGAGGGCATAAAGGAGGAAGTGGTTTTATCTCCTGGGCATGCACTTTCTTTTATTGCAGCTGGAGAAGGTAGCTTATTGAAATTACTGCTGCCATATGGTTAGAGTTTTGTTAATTTTTTATTTTTGATTTCTAACCTTCGATCGTCATGATGGCAGAGCATCGTCATGTGGGCTCAAATAACTTTAATTTGTTTAGTAGCAGAAGTCACACCATTTTCACTATGGTACATATATTTACCCTGTTATTCTTTTATTAATAATTATACTAATCTGATAAAAAAAAGATCTAAGATAAACAATATAACTGATCCGTGTTATATTTATTTTCTGTTATTATCTCTCTTTCTCTAATGATGTTTGTGTCTATTTCTGACAGATGATTGAGAGTAGTGCTCGTGGTGATGAGTACGACGGAGTGATATTCTCTCAACTGGTACAACTTTTCATTATTTTTAGAAGCTTGAAATAATTCTGGACATTGGTCACTTACCTGACATTTTAATAACCTTTTTTTTTTTTTGTAGAATTTAATTGATCTAGCAGGGTCTGAGAGCTCAAAGACCGAAACAACCGGTCTTAGGAGGAAGGAGGGATCTTTTATAAACAAAAGTCTGTTAACTCTTGGAACTGTGAGTGCTAACAACCATTTGCTTGATTAATTTCTGTCTGCAATGTATTCTCCCAAGCATACCCTGATCAGTGCTTGAAATCTAAAGGTAATTGGCAAGTTAAGTGAGGGGAAAGCATATCATGTTCCATACCGTGATTCTAAACTTACCCGTCTTCTACAATCCTCATTGAGTGGTCATGGACATGTTTCGGTAAGGAGTTAGTACGTTTTCCTACTACATGTCTTTCCTGGCAAGCTTACAATAACTACATCTGAATATGTGTAGCTCGAGCCTTGAAGCTTCACAACCTAAACTTTTGTGGAACTTACTAATTTCGGATCTTGTACAGCTTATATGTACAGTTACTCCTGCATCAAGTAATATGGAGGAAACTCACAACACACTGAAGTTTGCAAGCAGGGCAAAGCGAGTGGAAATCAATGCCTCACGGAATACGGTAGCTTATCATATACTTGCAACATTCCTATGTCCTCAGTGTAGTAAAACGTTTTCTAGCAGGAGAATGCATGTCAAATTAATACTTGATTTACAATTCTATGGAATCTTTGATATTTCAGATAATTGATGAGAAGTCATTAATTAAGAAGTATCAGCGGGAAATTATGACGCTTAAACTTGAACTTGATCAAGTAAAAAAGGGAGTAGTCGTGGGTGTCAATCTTGAGGAGATCATGAGCTTGAAGCAACAGGTTTTCCTCAGATATTTTTGTTATTCATTAGTCATTTTCACATGTTACTATATTTTCCAGAGATATTGGTACTCAAATACAAATTATCTCAATTTTGTTTGTTGGTTCTGAGCAGTTTTATATGATTCTATTGAACAGTTAGAACTGGGTCAAGTGAAAATGCAATCCCGATTAGAGGAGGAAGAAGAAGCAAAAGCAGCTCTCATGAGTAGGATTCAAAGGCTAACAAAGCTTATTCTGGTTTCCACAAAGAACTCAATTCCTGGGTGTTTGAGTGATGCACCAACTCTTAGTCATCAACGGTCTCATTCTCTTGGTGAAGATGATGTAAGTTCTAAATTTGCGCAAAGGAGAAAGATTCTCTTCGACACTTTAACCCAATTATCTCAAATATAAGGAGAATTAAACCACCTTGTCTATGTCTCTGTGTTTCTTTGCGGTTGACTCATGCTACCAATTTTTTGAAATACTATTTTGACCAATGGTGACAACCTGTTTAGATTAAGAAAGCATGATTTTGATATTAACCTGTTGAGCAATCTGCTCTCAGAAATTGGATGCTTTCCGGGAGGGATCTCCATCACTTGCAGATGGTGAGAACCAGAAAGATTCTCCATCTTCTGCTCTGTCAGTTCCATCAGAAGTCATTTCTGATCATAAACACAAAAGGTCTTCCAGCAAGTGGTCTGAGGACCTATCACTGACAGAATCAACTCGGGCGGGGGACCTTTTCAGTGGAATAGCCGGTGGTGCTAGAATGTTAACAGTATGTTCCAGTTTCCTTTTTATTCAATTATGCATGAAAATTAATATTCCGATCTTGCTTTGATAGTATGACATTGCTGGAAAAGTCAAAATACTCGCATATAATGTGCTTGCTGTTTCTTGAACAAAGAATTCACCGACTGTACTCGAGAAATAAGTTTAACTTTAGCGGAGTCATTTATGTTTCTCTATTCTCTGTCGCAGTTCACAAATTAAAATAATGATAATCAGTATTTAAACGTGTGGAAGCTGCAGTTTAATTACTGTTATGGATAGTTCTAGACATCTAGTTGTATGTTACTAGGCATTATTTTTCCGTGATTAAAACCCCAAACCTGATTCTTTTCTTTCGTGTGGTAAATTAGGATGAGATGACTATGTCAGATCAGATGGATCTGTTAGTTGAACAGGTTAAAATGCTTGCCGGAGAGATTGCATTCAGCACGAGTACCTTGAAGCGTTTGCTGGAGCAATCCACCAGTGATCCCGAAGGAATGCAGACACAGGTATAACTGTTTATGTTTGTCTTTCTGTTTAAGTATTCTACTTAGCCTTTATATTTAGATGAGTCCTTTCTCCATGATGCCATTACTTTAAAATGATTGTTTCGATTGCTGAAAAGGTATACCCTTGCTAGTAAACATTGGATAGTTTTAATTTTTATTCCCATTCTCGGTAGTCCTGATCATTTATATTGTGATTTTAATCACACTTGGGAAGACATGTTCCATCTAATTGTTCCTCCGTCTTTTCGCCGTTGCTTCTAGACCTTCATTTCATCTAATTGTGGTGGATGAGATTGCATGGTATCCTGAATAGCTTTAATTAACTTCTTTGGGCTACCCTACCAGTATAGTTTCCTATCAACATCTCCCAGTTAACACACATCAAGAGCTTCATAGCCATCCTGATATCAGTTTCTTCCTTGAGGTGCCTCAATTTTATTCCTCTTACCTGTTTACTGCTTCATTTGATTTGGACTGATATATACAGGTCAAATAGTTTAATGTTATACTTAACTTAGCATAAGGTTCATTTGATTGTGTGTTTACTGCTAAGGAACTTTGTCAGTAAAGCATATGATTCTGTGCCTGACATGTTGATTTTCTTTTGATGAAATGCTCTTATGTGCAGATTAAGAACTTGGAACATGAAATACAAGAAAAGAAAAGACATATGAGGGTCTTGGAGAAGCGCATTAGTGAATGCACTGAGGCTTCAGTTGGTAATGCGTCATCCATTGAGATGCAGCAGGTGCATTCTGATGTTTATTTATGTCTTCTCTTTTGATCTTCAAAGCCTGATGATCCTTTTTTTTTGTTCTCTCCAATTAACTTGTGATTTTTTCATACAAACAGACGGTTATGAAATTGACGAGCGAGTGCAGCCAGAAGGATTTTGAGCTAGAGGTAGTACTTGATTCTTGACGTTAATAATTTGATATATATTGGAAACTAGACTGTGCAGTTCTTTTGTTCTGCTCCTTCTTTAAATCTGAGCAAAGCTTTATGCTACAATATTGATCAGCTTTATCACCTTTCAGTTGAAATTTAATAGATAAGCCTGAGAGAATTCACAATAGCTTAACTTCAAATGGTTAACTCCTGTGAGTTGTGAATGCAGATAAGAACCGCAGACAATCGGATTCTCCAGGAACAGCTGCAGGATAAGGTAATAACCATGATACATGCTCCTTCAGTTGGTTGGTATAACCGAGCAACTTGCATTTCTCACTGATGTTTTGTTTGATCAATTCTCTGATTGCCAGTGTTCGGAAAACAAAGAATTGCACGAAAGAGTTCTCTTCTTAGAGCAGCAATTGGCTTCGCTCAACGGAAACAGGTCATCTATATCTTCCGAGCAACGTGTTTATGAAGAATATATAGATGAGTTGCGGAGGAAAGTCCAGTCTCAGGTTAGTGTTAGTTTACATGATCAGCTGTATATATTTTACTTTTATGGTGTTGACAACTCATTATATCATTTTTTCCGAGCAGGAGTTTGAGAATGAGAAACTAAAGCTAGAACAAGTTCATCTTGTAGAAGATAATAGTGGACTGCATGTACAAAATCAAAAACTGGCTGAAGAAGCTTCTTACGCGAAGGAGTTGGCATCTGCTGCTGCTGTTGAGCTGAAAAATTTGGCAGGTGAAGTGACCAAGCTTTCAGTACAGTGCGCAAGGCAAGCAAAAGAATTAGTGGCTGCAGAAGAATTAATTCACTCCAGAAACTCTGGCATGCATACCAGTAATGGTGTAATGCGCAAGCACTCCGAAAGCAAAAATGATAACGCAAAGCTAGGTAGAAAGGGCCGGCTTGCTAGCAAGGTTAACGATAATTCCGGAACTTTGTATGATGATGCTGAATATTGGAGTCTCGATCAAGATGATATGAAGATGGAGTTGCAGGCTAGGAAACAAAGAGAGGCGTCTCTTGAAGCAGCTCTGTCTGAAAAAGAACTTGCAGAAGAAGAATACAGGAAGCGTATAGACGAGGGAAAGAGAAGAGAAGCTTCACTTGAAAATGATCTAGCAAGCATGTGGGTGCTTGTTGCTAAGTTGAAGAAAGAGAAGGGAGCGTTACCGGAAATGAATAGTGAGGAGAGATGTGGTGATAGAATAGATCTTGTGGATGGTCCAAAAACAAATGATACTGATAATACTAACAATATAGACAATGCACAGAACATTCTTGAAGGTATACAAGTTTCAGATAGTCCGAAGCCGGTTCATGATGTCTCAGAGTTACAACTCAAACCGGGTAATGATGGTTTGGAGATAGAACCTAAACAAATTCATGATGGATCTGAGTTAGAACCTTTTGTTGTTCGTCTGAAGGTAAAACTGAATTTTAGTTCACTTCAGTTTTGATAGCAACTTCTTGATTCTTTTACTATTAGAGGAAGGTGTACTAACTGCTTTACAACACCTCTTAACCTTTATAGGCTCGTATGCAAGAGATGAAGGAAAAAAAGCTTGAAGCCCTGGGGAATGACGATACAAATTCTCATGTATGTAAAGTATGTTTTGAAGCACCAACTGCAACACTACTTCTTCCTTGTCGACACTTTTGCTGTAAGTAATTGTGGGTTTTCCTGGAAAATCGTACATGCAGTCCTTTAATGAAAACTAGAGGTGTGAAAGGTCGACTTCATATCATATCTTTTTCCGTGACCCCTTCATAAACTTGTCACAAAATTCACTTGACTCACAAACATACTACTAAAAGTAATCAACCTTGTTGTATCGTGCATATTTTGTGCAGTGTGCAAGCCATGTTCACTTGCCTGTTCCGAGTGTCCAATATGTCGCACAAACATTTCAGACAGGATCTTTGCTTTTCCTTCCTGATAAAAGCTGAGTGTATCCTGTGAGTAAAGACTGAAGGTGTGTATACAGTGTGATTATTGTATTGAAACATTTTTCCTCTATACTGCCTTTATTCAAGGATAAAGGGAACTAACATCTGCTTCTGATTTCCTTTGCACAGGTGGTCTAATATATAAATCAGCTGTTTGTATTTTCCCATGTATTATTGGGGGTGTAATTCTTTATTAAATTGGCCTGTGTACGTAGTTGTCTAAATGGTTTATTTATATCTCGTCGAAGTCCTTGAAAGAAATGTAAAATAAGATAACACTAGGAAAAACAAATTCAAGAAAAAAGAAATCCGGCAGAAAAAGAGATCGGAGGAGGGGCTAAGGGACGCCTGAAGTAAAACTTTCAGATTGGTACTTGCGACTGTGTTCATATACCCCAGAAAAGTTTTGGTTTCTTTTTTGTTTCAGTTTTCATTTTTATGTACATAGAACGACAATGAAAGCTACTTCCCTTTTGAGCATTACATTACTATTATTATTTTTTTCCTTTTTTCCTTTCAAATTAGCTTGCCTATCCGAATACACAGATTTGCACCACTCGTACCAGTTTAATCCATCCAGACTTTCCCCGCTTTAATCTGTTCTGGTCTCTTTGTACATAAGCAGTTTTTTTTTTCTTTTTTTTTTTTGTTAGCGCAGCCGGCCAGTATGGATATTAGGAGTGATACCAGCAGGTACACCAGCACAGGGCGACACTATGTATATGGGCTGGTAGTTGGTATACACTTTCTGTAACAGCTTAAAAAGTTCAGCCGTAGACTAGTAAAGATAAGAATGGTTAATACGAATACAAGTGATAAATCCACCCATGTCCGAGTAGAGCTACTCCCAGCGGTAGTGACATCTATGGGTGGAGTTTTAAGTTAGAGCAACCCCTAGTTAGCAATTCGGGATTCAGTAAACGTACGGAACGACAAACGTATGAGTATTATACGGTTTTGTAAAACCCAAATTCGGTCCAAAATTCGGTCAACAGAACGTGATTAGTCAGTAATTCGGAACGGTATACGTACGTGTATAATTCGATTTATAAATGTGAGTTCGGCTCTGAAAGTTCGGTATCCATATATAATAAATAATTAGTATTTATAAGGTCATAAACTAATTTTTATGCATATGTGTGAGTTATTTAAAGCAAAAATAAACTTAATGTGATGATATTAATAATATATACAACATTAGTCATCCAAGAGGGCGTGGTACAATGGTTTGGATGTTTGGTTAGTGAGTTTGAGATCTCTCTCACCTTCACCTTCAAATCTCTTCTGTCAGTTTTGTTTCATAAAAATTACAACAACGTCGAATATTGAGCCGTGTATGCTTTGGAGGCAGTAAAGCCCCAAAAGTGGGGCCTTTGAAAACGTAAAGGCTAAAAAATTTCTGGCGAATTAAGCAGACGTATCATTCGGAAAACGTAAAGTTCGTGAACGATTCGCGAATAATCCGGGAATGCCACATAATACACGTCTTGGTTCGGAGTTGGAAACGTGCGCGAATAAAATGGTAAAATTCGTAAATGACCATCTGCTGTTACCAACTCTTAGTACAATGTGCCATGACGAATGTGTGTTGCAGATTCTGCCAGTGCATACGGCTAAGATGTATTGCAAGTAATAACCGGGTTGGTCCCATTGTGGAGAGTTGTTTCTTGTGCTTGGTTTTACTATATATGTATAAGAACAAAATATCTTTAATAAATTTAACATAGTGAACTTCATGTGATCCAAGTTATTATATGGTAGAAAAAATATCACGCGTTTGAAGTGGGGTTTCTAGCCGTTATACTTGAGTTGAGTGTCTCCACTGCAGCCAATTATGTTTCAAACGGAGATCATCGACCCTCTTAAATCGATGTTAAAATTAGTATAATTTACGTTTGAGTTAGGTTCCTGACCAATTGGATTAACTCCTGATGGTTGCTAAAAAACAATGATTTGGTCCAACAAATTATACTGTAATGACACTTGATTAAGAATACAAGTTAACTAAATTCCATTGCATTTTAATCGTGAAATAAATTTGAACCAAATTTGATGACATACATATACATATCAACTCCCTTAATGGTGCTTACAAGAAAGAAGTGAGAATCCACAAAGGCCAGGGTTATCCTTAAATGACGAGGCTGGTATTTTTGCTTTATGGGACGGTATTCTTCCATTAAGCCGATTCACTGCCACATCGAATTCTGTTAACTCTCCCAAGTTTATTACTTGCTCTGGTATACTGCCAATGAGCTTGTTACCGGACAAGTCCAATGATGCTAATGTGATATGTCCTGATTGTAATGTGATTGTTTTGTACGTACGATTTGTGGAGTAGTTAGGGTAGTTTTAGGTGGTTATGTATGGGTGCTGGTATATATAGGTGGTGTATTTGTTTATTATGGATTAGGTAGAATGAAGATGTAGTGAATATTTCTTGTGTCTGCATCTCTTCTCTGGTTCTAAATGATTCTTCTACTCTTGTCTGTATTTCTTCTCTTCTTGATCTGTTTATTCGTCTAATTTCACTCCTAATCATTGATTGATGAGTTTTGGGCTCATCAATTGGTATCAGAGCCTTTCGATTCTTTCGGACGGTTCGTACCCTACCCAAATGGATAGACACTATGATTTTATCGAAGACATCAAAACAATTTTTTTGAATCTTTTGGAGCAACACAAGGAACTCAACAATATAATGGACGTTCGTAACAAAGAAATCAATGAAATGATGAATGATACCGTTGCACGATGGGAAGATATTTCTGGAAACATTTCATTGAGAATTTCGAAAACAGTTGAAGAAGAAAACACATATATTTGGAAGATTGTTTTGACATCTTTGCTGAAAATGATGTTTATACAGGATTTCGAGATTCCTCTAGTTACAATACTAATGACGTCTATCCGGTTTCCAACGATCAATATCATGAGGTTCAACTTCAAGTGCCTGTTGATAAGCCACAAAGTGAAGATCCCTACATACTGTGCTTTGCTTGTACGGATGAAACAAAAGTTTTCTTGTTCAATGACATTTAAACACAACAAGTATGGATGCAGAATTCACGGGCGTGTTGTAGCACTTTCTTTGGGTATTGTCACATGTCCTGTTAGTCAAGTGGGGAAAGACCCAAACGTTCTGCATTTTACTATTCCCTTGTAATTTTTTCTTTATGCCACTACTGGTTAGCTTGTTCCAACCTTGAGGAAGGTTTTTTTCAAGAGGTGGGAAACGATAGGCCCTGGTTGTAATGTGATTAATATGTACGTACGGTTTGTGGAGTAGTTAGGGTAGTTTTAGGTGGTTACGTATAGGTGCTGGTATATATAGGTGGTGTATCTGTTTATTATGGATTAGGTAGAATGAAGATGTATTGAATATCTCTCGTGTCTGCCTCTCTTCTCTGGTTCTAAATGATTCTTCTACTCTTGTCTGTATTTCTTCTCTTCTTGATCTGTTTATTCGTCTGATTTCACCCCTAATCATTGATTAATGAGTTTTGGGCTCATCATAACGCCTTAGCTTCTCCCAGTTCCGATGGTATGTTACCTGTTAAACCATTTTCTTTGAGCTCCAACTTATTTAGTTCACTCAGTTTCCCTAATGATTTTGGTGTTGCCCCTCCCAATAGATTGTAAGATAATACCAACACTTGAATGGATTCCATGGATGCTTCATCTCCAACATTTTCATCTATAGGACCGACAAAACGGTTACGCGAAACATCAATTGAATTATAATGACCCAACGGGTCTTTAGTATTCTTGGAAAAAATGGTGCCCAAGTCGCCCGTAAACTTGTTCGAGTGAAGATCGATATCCATTAGAAGAGAAAGGTTGTTGAATTCTAATGGTATGGACGAATGAAACCAATTGTTAGACAAATTCAAGAAAGAAAGATTTGTCATGTTACCAATCCAATGGGGCAAATTACCACTTAACCGGTTGCTGGATAAGTCGAGTATAGATATAGACGTCGAAGAAAACCACCTAGGAAGGTTGCCAGTGACCCCGGTTTTCGCCAAATTAAGGCGAAAGAGATTGAGTTTAGAAAGCCAATGTGGTAATCTCACCAAGTTAAGAGGATTAGAAGACATGTCTAGTGTTTGTAATAAATGCAACTTAGCTAACTGAGGAGGAATTGAACCTTGGATATGATTTCTCGAGAGATCAAGTGTTTGAAGGTTTTGTAGGTTTCCGAAACTTGATGAAATCTTACCTGAGAAATGATTGTTTGAGAAAAACATATGAACAAGAGTAGTTAAATGGCCTAGTGTTGCAGGAAGTTTACCGGTGAATTTATTATTTTAAAAAATGAGTCTCTCTATGTTAGGTAACATGCCAATGGATACTGGAAAATTACCGGTAAATTGGTTTTTCGATATTCTGAAAAACTGTAGAGACATTACATTTGATATAGAAGAAGGAAGGATTCCAGAAAGATGGTTTTGATTGTGATATAATACACTCATTTGAGTGAGTTCACCAATGGAAGTAGGTAAACTACCTGTTAAATGATTCTCTGATAAGTCCAAGTACTTAAGATTCTTGAGACCTTTGATGGATGCTGGAATACTACCAGAGAAAAGGTTAGCATGAAGATCAAGTTTAGTTAGTGAACCCAACTTGTCGATAGAGAACGAAATTTCTCCGTCTAATTCATTAGTTGAAAGACTTAGTTCCGCAAGTGAATTTAAAGATCGAAAAACAGGATAAGGTATTACACCAGAGAGAAGATTGTTACTAATGTATAACTTTTGAAGCTTGATTAAGTTTCGAAATGTGGAAGGAATCGAGCCAGTAAGTTGGTTTGAATCTAGGAAAAGATGGGTTAAGTGCGTCAATCTTCCGAGTTCTCTGGGAATATTTCCTTTCAGGTTTTTGAGATTACTAAGATCTTTTTTTTTTTTTTTTGACTTAAAAAGGTTAAATTCATTGATAGAAACAGAAAAAGGAAACAAGATGAGAGCGCCTAAGCGAGTACAAGGGAAGGTTTAGGACCGACCAAAACAAAGAAAAAGAATAACCCTTTCACTTGCAGTGAAAGGAAATTCAAACAAGTAACACCAATGAAGAAAGAAATCAACAGAAAACTAAGAATGACCCTTCTTGTTTTGAGTTATATGCCCTCTCCCCAACTGTTCTTGTTTGTCATTCTTAAAACTGTCATGATTGCCATTCCAATTGAGTCTGTGAAGTTCTCTATCTTTTTTTTTTTCTTTCTATATCTCTCTTTTCTTTTAGAAATCTTGTCAGCATAGGACAAGCATTTTAACTTCGTTTCAAACTCACAATCATCCAACTCTTCACTATCTTCTTCAACCTCTTCTATAATGACTCTGTCTACATTAGACGCCTTTGGAAGGGTAATACTCTCCGTCTTCTAAGCAGCTAGCTTCCTGCTATCAATTGGAAATCTACTTTCTTCTCTGAAATCACTGAGCATCAAAAATGGGTTCTTTTTGGAGAACCCATTGTCTTGACAATCTTTTTTGGATATGACGCTTGATTAGTTCCTTTTTTGGGAGGATATTTGACTTTTACAACCCTCCAATCTCCCTGCAAAGAGTTAGAAATGTTTAAACTCTCTCTACCACTGCCAGACTTCACCAAAGCTGAAGTTGTGTTATGCTTGGGATGGTCAACTAGCATATTTTGTTCTCCCACATCTTTACTGCCACTTGCAGAAACTATAATCTCTTCAACTGTAGCCGAGTTAGAACATAAAGTCTCAATAGACACCCCAACCAAATCTGCCACATTTGCATCAATTGCATCCTTATTCACACCAATTGAGACCAGAGTGCCACCATTTTCCTTGACTTGAGTTTCTATACCACTACTCTGCCCATTCCTGTCGAGTTGAATGTCACTGGTAATTATTTTGTCCCCAACTGGTCCCTTAAGAGTTTCTCTGTGTTGCTTGTCAGAAACATCACCCTCTACATCTCTTGACTTCTCAAGATCCTTACTGTTCTTTTTAGGATTCCATCTTGGTTTCAGCTTTTGAGTGCATTTTTTTGAAGAATGACCAAACACCTTGCATAAATCACACTTGGGAGGTTTCCATTGATATTCAACCGGCATCTCCAAAACAATCTTTCCATCAATCATTAAAGGGATGCTCTCAGGATAATCGAACTCTACATCAACTTCAATACAAACCCTAGCATAAGATAATCTAGTCCTCTTTAGGGTGTAATCATCCGCAAGTAAAGGTTTTCCTATGAAACTAGAGATTAAGCTTAAGCCTTCAATGTCCCACATGTGCAATGGTACATTTTAAATCAACACCCAAATGGGTATGGTTCTAATGCTAGCAATTGTAGATTCAATTAAATTAAATCATGGTCTCACAGTGAAAGACAATTAGAGATGTAAAAGGAGCCTAACTCCAGCACTTTTCTACGATCCTCATCTTCCTTGAATTCAAAAATGAAAGCACAATTACTGTGTAATTTGATACTTACTTCATTTTTGAGATTCCAAAGCTTGGTTACAGCATCCTTGACTGCTGGAAAGGATAGTCTTTTACCCACACAAGAGCCAACAACATAATCTTCACGTCTTTTGATTCCTTTAGAGAAATCCTCTGCTCCATAGTCCACCACCCTATTTCCATTTAACTGAGCCGAAGGAGTGAATTTCATTGTAGGTTGAGGTGGCAAAGGCTTTGCAGATGGAAACATTGTTCTCCAACTTGCAGGAGAACCAGCTTCTCCATTTAAAACTGTACCCGCTGCTGCTTTCCCGTGAGGAATAATCTCAGACTTGTTAGCAACATCATCACTAGTAGAACCAGAGACAAGCTTCCGAGCATTACTTCCATTAGAATTAGTCAAAGGTGTAACATCAGCAAACCCCAAGCTAGATTCAACCTCTACCATTGCCATTTGAAAAAGATAAACAACCTCCTCCAAATTCCAATCAAAGCCAAAATTTCTTTCTCATAATTGTAGATCACAGTAAAAGGAAGAAAATGCACAAAAAATCAAGGGATTTGAGAGAGGAAAGAGGGAGAAATCAAAGATCTAAGATTTGAAAAGGTTGAAAATATTTTCGCCTGTTTTTTCTCTCCTAATTTTTTCTCTCTTCAGTTCAATGTCTCGAGATTACTAAGGTCAACAAATTGAAGAAAAGATAGTTTAGAAAGAGAAGATGACACAATACTAGTCATTGATGTATCTGATATGAAATCACTGGTTGAGTAAAGACCTGGTTTGGAAATGTTAATGACCCTTCCTTTAGAGTTACATGCAACACCTTCCCAAGATACGCAACAATTTGTCAATGACATCCATGTTTTCAACAAGTTTGAAGGGTCATAAGTGATTTTTTGCTTGAAATCAAGAAGAGCTAATTGATCCATGACATGACATGACATGGTTTGATTTGAGGAGGGAGAAGTAATGACAAGCATATAAAGAGAATGAGAGAGATTGTATTTCTTGTAGTGATGATAAGATCCATTCTGTTGTGGGTAATGTGAAGTTGGTTAAGTTTTTAATTTATATGTGAAAGACAATGGAGTGAAAGATGGTGGGGAACAAACCGTTTTGTTGCTTGAAACTGAATCAAAGTAGAATAACAACTAATTTAGACCGTAAGAGGAAAACACAAAGCTGGCTTTGTCGGTGTCAGGAAGAGATGCAAATACTGTATATATATAGATGAGTGCAGTACTTAAATAGTCAAAAGGTGGGGATGTTGTCATGTTGAGGAGGTGAGATTTGTGTCAAGGACGGAGCCAGAAATTTCATACAGGGAGGGCTAATAAACAAAAAAAAATTATTTAGGGAGACTTATTAAGAGATTTTGTTTTTAATTAGTAATAATTTTGAAGGATCACTAATGAATTAAGCAAAAACAGGGGGCGGGGGCCACCCTTGAGCTCTACTTAGCTCCGTACCTGATTTGTGTATTATTACTAGTTTTCACCCGTACTACGCACAAGTCTCTTTTTTCATTAAGGTGTTCTAAAATTAATTTTTGATAAGACATCCAATAAGCTAATGACGTTAAAACTAATGAAACATTTTACAAACTCATAAAAGTTATTCTGTTCTAATCCTTCTTCAAATTTCAATATTCACTAAACTTTTCAATACAGTTCGTCAGAAGAAGCATCATCTAGATCATGGTACATCATATCTACAAAGAATCTCGTTTAGCCACTTGATTTTTTTCATCATCTCGATTATATCATGAGATTTTATTGGTATTTTTATAAGGTAAAATGGACATCGAGTAGTGATTTAATTTCTTTAGTAACTTGATGACCTTTTTGGGTTTCAAATTATGAATTATCAAACATATAATAAATTAGTGAATTCTATATATATATCGAGTGTATTTCCATAAATTATACTTATCTTGTGTATTTTAAACCCGTGAATGTATTGCGTTCTTGTCAAATAATTTACACAATCATTGTATGTGTACTTGTAAATTCCGATCTATTAAAGAGAGTGTGCGTTTCGCTTTGGCACCACAAAATACTAATAATTAAATAAATATTAATTTATGGATCGAATTAGTTACTAAGCATTAAAATAAAATAATAATTTATGGATCGATTTAGTATATGTGTGTATGTATGTTCCTAGGGAACTGTAGGATGAGATGAACCAAATGATCATAAGAACCCCGAAACAATAGGTATCGAGAAAGTGTAAAAGTGACACTAAATTGTAGGATGAACCTGTGTATTATGGAGTGAGCTATATGTAACTTGCATGAGTGTACATGTATGGATATTTATATTGGGTATATAATACGAACCCGTAAATTAATACAGTGAGTGATTCTATATAGAGTTATTTTTCGTGTACCCTAAATTATGCAGTTAATGATATGTTAAGTTAAACGTTACGTATTAGTGTAGACAATAGAAACACAAAAATTCTAATGAAGATTTTATATAATGACTTTATGTGTATATAGTGTATTAAACTCGGGAATTTTCGTAAATTATAAACCCGTGATTTTGCTAAACACATTGCACACATGTAAATTATTTATTCAATCAGTGTATGCCTGCGTAACATTAAAATTACGATCCAAATGAAGTGAGTTTATAGAGATTATGTAATTGTATGTTTGTATGTGTACACGAGAGCAATAGGATGAACCCCAAAATGATACGTATTTAAACTTTAGCCCATGAGTTTCCATGTTACGTTACATGTATAACTTGGTCGTACAATCAGCTTATGCGTACTCAAGAATTCTTATATATTGAAGAGAGCGCGCATATTATTTCACCGCAAAAATAAATAGAAATAGATTTAAATTTAAGTGATTACACATAATTTGAATGTGTAACTATGTATGTACATGAGTGCGTAATTTTACCCGTTAAAATAGATGAATCTACGACAACGGTGAGAAATTTTTAAAGGTGCATTTGTGGAGCTGTCCAGCAAAGAAAAATTAGGATAAAAACTATAACAATGCAGTTCTATTTTTGTGATAGGTCGAGGACCATGAACAAAATACCATCTCCACGTCGTATTGCTTCTACACAAAATTAGTGTTTGAATCTAGTTAACAAACAACCTTAATCAAATCGAAGCCTTAAATGTCAAAACAGGGTGATTTTATTCTTGCCAAGGGAAGAGGTGCCTCTGAAATCAAGCACAATGTCAATTAAGGGAAGGCCCATACCTGAATAGATAACCAATTCTTAATAATAGTTACCACTAGTAAAAGATTTAACATAGCAAGATGATCTGTAATGCATGAGAGATCCGACTAAATCAGTCATAAACTAAATACATTCACGGGCTAAGTGGTTAAATTTACCATTGTTTATAATGTATCATGAAAATTTGTACTGGCTAAATGCAAGTCAGAGACAGATATAGGCATTTGTCCCAAATTTACCCATATGTTGGAAGGGATAATTTTTTTCCACACTTATTTTCCCAGCACTTGCTCACAGTCTAGCGATCTTTCCTTCTATGTCATGTATTGTCGATGATGTCCCTAACAACACATTCCTCTTTCACTTGCTCACATGCAAATATCATAGCCATACACATACAGTCGATTTTACTGTATCAACTGTGCAAATATGTGCAGTCAATGTTTTTTTCTCTTCTATTAAAGCATATATAAATATTGATATACAAGTAACAGAACTAACGTTATACTACGAGTATTTCCATTTATTACCTGTTTGAATTGAAAAGTGACGACCATCAAAGAAAACACCACCATTTAAAGATATATACACTGAATATCAATGCATTTGTGGTCGGATAATTTGTTTAATTCTTCACTGTAGTAACTTTTAAATGTTAATTAATTTTCTTTTCAGAAAAAAAAATAGAAAAAAAATATGTTATCGTAGCATAGATGTAAAATGGTTGAATTTACAATTTTACCTCATCTTTCTCCTCTCATTCATGTCATTTGTTTTTAAAAGCCTCTTTCTTTCAAAGATTGTGTGTTTGCAATTTTGCATGTAGCTGCTTCCCATCTTTTTTAGATTTCATATTCATACCATTTTGTTTACATCTTTTCGACACTGCTGTTACTCTATGGTAAATACAGGGTACCTAATAGCATGCCAACACATTACATATACCAATTTAATACATAACCTCCATTTCCATCAATTTAAAGTCCATCGAAAAATGCATGTTGGGTACAAATTAGTATTAATTAACCGAAAACTCAGATTTTTGATAATGTCGTATTGTTGTGTCTGCTTGAGATAAAAGACCAATTCCTCTTTAGTAAAAAAAAAAGGTACGACCAAACCTGTCGGCTTGACGGATTTCAATATGAAAAAAAATATTGAAACCTATCACTATTATACAATGGACTTCAACATTTTTAGTAAAAAAAAAGGTACTGAACTATGGAATAACCAATTCACCTTATTGGAACAACCAAAGGAAGGAAAAATTTAACAAAATCATATATAAAAAAATACCGAAAATCAAGTAACAGTAATCCTCAAGAACCTCCAGGAATAACAGTATATCCCCAAAAATCTCTCATGACCTCCCGTTGTGGCAGCTATCAATGCCGACTACTATACGTTGGGGGAATCTGTGTAAAAAGATAAAAGAACCAATCAACAAAATCAGTTGCTAATTTTTTTTAAGCATAATTGCTGACCATTTGAAGAGTGGGAAAGGAAAAAAATCTTCCACCAAGATCGCAACAACGAAAAATTATTCATCTTTTATACCCACAAAATGTCGCATTGCGTGAACAAACTTCAACATCACAATTCACGACCACAAAACAAATAAATTTCAAGTTTACAAAAAAATAAATTTAAAATAAAATTTCGTATTAAATAAGATAAGAAAGTTAAAATGGGAAGAGAAGAAGCGTACCATCAACAAAAGCTAAGTTATTCCACCTCCTATTCTTTCAAAATTTCTAAATATTTCTTCTGTTGTTTTGGATTATATTGTCCTCATCGAAGCACGTAAGAATACGAAAATTGTACATTTGATGCGGCTTAAATGCCGGTTCCCGAGGATCTAAGAGTTGATCGTAGTATTGATATTAATGAAGCACTGCAGAGACGATAATAGGGAGTAAAAAAAAAAGAAACAAAACAACACGTTACCAGATTTATAAGTATGTTGCGAGTCCGCATCATCTGAAAACGAAAAATATTTCCGGCTATTAACCTGATTGATCAAAAGCACAATAATTAAAAACCGGGAGAAAAAGGGTGAGGGAATTTTGTCTTGTTGGCCGCTTTATATAGAGGGGGGAGGTTGTGTCAGGAAAAGATGATTAGAGTATCTACTTCGGAATAAATAATTAGTACATTCTTACCTAATTCACAAATCCTATTTTGGATAGTTTATTTTAGAGAATAAAAAAAATACTATTTCATGTCTAATGTAACTATGTTTAGAGCGAGAAATAAAAGAAAATCCATTTATTTTACAGTGAAAATAAAATTTTATTTCACACAAAAAACGAAAATCCTATATATATATTTTTTTATCTTATACGTCTGTTTTTAGGAAATTTTTGTAATTTTGGATAGTTATATTATTTTCATATCACAGTTACAAATATTTTTGTACAAAAAAATATAGTACATATTAAAAAAAAACAGCTTTATTTAATTTATCCTACGCGTCTGTTTTTAGGAAACTTCTATAGTTTTGGATAGTTATATTATTTTCATAGTACAGTTACAAATATTTTTGTATAAAAAAATATTGTATATATTAAAAAAAATAGAAATCGGCTTTATTTAATTTATCCTACACGTCTGTTTTTAGGAAACTTCTGTAATTTTGGATAGTTATATTATTTTCATATCACAGTTACAAATATTTTTGTATAAAAAAATATAGTACATATAAAAAAAGTAGAAATCAGCTTTATTTAATTTATTTTTTATTTTAGACTAGTTTTATTTTTAATTATGGTATGACCAAAATTAAGAAAAGTAATACGAAAACAATTTTATTGTTTTTGCTAGAATTTTCGTATGCTTGTTTTTGTGTTGGATTGCTATAACTTCAATTCTTGATTTAATTTTTATGATTCACACTCTAAAATTTTTGTAATTTTTTACTTTTTTACAGGAAGACTAAAAGATTTATTTGCAAAAAACACACAATGCCTGAATCAAAGGTTAGTACCCACAATCAATCTGATCAATTTTTCTAATTTTCATTAGAAATATAATCTTATTGTTTAGTTTTAATTGATAGAATGGAGTTGTAATTAGAAAATTATTCTTCAGTTTTAATTGATAGAATGATTCGGAAAAAGGTAGACATTTGTTACATTTTTTATTCATTACGATGAAACCATGGATGCTATATTTTAATTTTTTGATTATCATGATGAAATCTTGGATTTTGTGATTAACTATTCATTGATATATTGCTGGCATATTTTGAGATTTTCAAGATCTAGCTATTTCAAGCAAGATTTCTTTTAAATCTTTTTAAGATTTAGCTATCTTATTATTGACAAAAAAATATTTTTCTGATTTTTCTGGTTTAAATTTAATAAGTTTTCAAAAAAAAAAAAGAACTGGTGGGGCCAGAATCAACCAGAAGCGAGAATTAACGTTGAGCTCTAGTTAACGTGAAGCTCCGGTGAATAAGAACGCTTTAAAAAACTCTGTTATTATATAGAGAATTAGGGAAGATTTGATAAATGCCCCAAAATCAAAAACAATCTTGGAGGAATGCCGCATTGTGGACAGGTTAGAAAAATACCCTTTTCATTACCTTTTCCATCAAATCCAGTTAAGTGGTCAAATGTGCACACATGTTGGGAACTAACATGCCAAAAAATGACTACAATAACCCTTCAGTTATGGTGCTGCCACGTTACTAGCTAAACCAATAGTGAGTTTTAACTGCATGAGTCATGTGCAGCTCACGTGGGTCTATCATATTACTAAGATATCTAAACTTTCATATATATATTACTAACAGGCCATGTTACCCCAGGTACCTCCACGCGGCTATGTTTCTCGCATCTAACTGTGTACATTTAAAGGCAGCCAAATTACATCAAAATTTAATGGATTATGATTGTTACAAAAGGTCTCCTCCCCCAAATCGTGTTTTTCTCACCGATACATATTGAAACACCAAAAATAAGTTTTTTACTTTTACAAGTAAATGTTATGACAGTAAGATTATGGTTAAGATAACATGTCTGTCACCATAATAGTTTACAGACAAAGAAAAAAAAGTATTTTTCATCTTTCTGATTGCTTGACTTCATTGTTTTGCTGCAACAGAGGCTTAAGCATATGCAGGTCACTTGGTTCTTTGGCTTATGCATATCTGGATTAGTTGGTTCTTTATTGACTTGCGATTCAGTCTCTTTGGAAGATGCAACTGCATCCTTTCAGTTTTCTTTCGCGATAAAATTGAGTTAATGTTTGACAAAACTCCCTGATAGACGCATTTATGTGTCTATTTTCATCTCTTTTGTGTATTTTGTTAGTACCCATTTTTGCTTATTGTGGTGTTTTTATGTTTGTTTAGGTGTTTTTGGAGAAATACCCCTTGTATATAGATTGATTTATTTTTTTTAGGTTTATTATTTTTTTTAGAATTGTTTGTTCCTTTTTACGTTTCTTTTTGTCTTTATTTTGCAGGTTCAAAGTGAAAACTAAGGACTTGGAGAGGAAAAATCTTAAAGCGAAAAGCGAAAAGAGAAGAAAAAAAGGACAATTTTAGGATTTAATTTTTAATTTTGTAATTTTTTTAGAGTGTGTGAGGAAAACTGTAATTTTTTATTTATTTATTTTGGACTTTGGACTTTAAACAATTGGACTTTATTTTTTTTAACCCTACGGAAGGGTATTATTATTAAAAAAATAAAAAAAATATTATATAAACTGTGTGCAGGGAAGGACGACGATTACTATATCGTCTCGGCCCCTTGGGTTCGCACACGGCATAAAAGTCGTGGCCCGAGTCGACGACAACGGTTCATCGCCCGTCTGGTACGGGAGGTAAGTCTAATCGAAACACCCGCGAATCTCCTGCAAGCGGGTTACTGTCTGCCTTAAGGTGATAATTGTTTGAGGACGAACCGGACTGTCTTTATTTTCCTAGTAAAGGGCAAGGCCTGGCCTAAACAAGATAAGGGTTCGGATTTCATCACCGTTCCCTTCTTGCCCGCCTTAGGAAAACGAAACCTAACGCGAACCCAAGCTTAAAATTTGGAATAGAACGAGACCGATAGGGTAACGAGCTTAATAGGAAACTCGTTCGAAAAATATTGGTTGCTCTTTAAGCACACTCCAAAGTTCATGATGGTTTCTGTGAGTTGAATGCGTGACTGCGCCGCCTTGTGATAGCGGTGAGGCCTTGGGTATCAAAGCTCCACTGAGCTTCCCTCGCCTCAATTCAACTTACTTTCACTCGGATTGATTCCAGAGGGGTTTGCTCAAATTGCAACGAATTCCCTTTCGAAAGATAGAAGCTGGTCTAGAAACAATCTAAGTGGAGCCATCATGCTTTTTGTTTGCTAGAAATCTTTAGGTTTGCTTTGGTGGAGTCGAGTCGGCCTTGTTTGTGATTGTAGAGAATCCCTCTGTAGTTTGTATTTCTTCGGTGATGATTCCTTTTGAGGAGACGCCACCTACGATGACGTTGCGAGAATATATGTCTAGAAATTCTCGTTATCAAGAGACGTCTTCGGAAATGACTCTTGGTGAATATATGCGTGGGCAGCGATATATGGATACTCCAACTTTTATTGAGGAATCACCTCTAACGATCTATGAGAAATATTATAAACATAGACCATGTAGTTGGGAACAAAGCTTGAGAATTCGTGAATATCAAAAATTATATTGTGATGATGATGAGGAGGAGGATGGTGATGATGATTATAATGATATTTCTAGTTCAAATCCAAATAATTTTAATAATTATTTACCTATTCAAAAGGACGAGGATTTGACTAGAAATACCCCCGTTTTAGACGATGATTACGAAACCGATGATGGTTTAGAGGAACCAGTTTATCTTGAGAGTACTGTTTTCGAGTCAAACGATTTAGAAACAATAGTCTTAGAAGAACTCGTAGAGATTAGCGGGGATGAACCTGACTTAGAAAAATCAATCGCCCACTTTCAGGAATCTGATGACCTAGAAATTAGGGAGATTATGACCAGTCTACCTAGAGACGCCGAAAACTCTAAGTTTGGGGGTGATTATCATTCTCCATGTTCTTTAACTCTTAAAAATATCCCTCACTTGGGACTTGACATCAATGCCTCACCCATCTTACAAGATTATCTTCATAATCGTTTTCCAGAACCTAATGATATCCAACAAGAGTCTCAAATGTTAGAAACCCATCCTCTGGTTGATGTGGTTAACCCAGGCAATAATACCAAGATTGATTTTTTTTCCGCACCAAATAGTTTTCTTCCAATTGTGGGAATGTATAGATTTCAAATGTGTCACTTATTAAGTTGTGAGACTAAACCTAAATGCCTTAGAAAATTAGAATCGACACATTTGCTTAAGAATGACCACAATTCTCACTGTGGTCAACTTTGTAAGTCATATCTGACTGACTTAGAGGATCCGCAATTATTTAGGTTATTACTTCGCGATTCTAAGTTCGTATTTGAGTTTTTACAGACTCTAAGACCTAGTGATTCGGATCCCATCTATGAAGAAACGCAGACAATGAAAATATTCTATTTAGACCCTTTCATAGAACCTGAACCTGAACCACAATTAAATATAAATATCTTAATCAGGAAACTAGATAAGGGCATGTTATTCTTGTTCACTTTCTTGGGTTATTGTAGTTTCCTTTGGTCAGCTCTTTTTCGTTTTGAAGACCCACAGTTATTTCGACTGTTACTTTATGGTTCGAGTTGACTAATCCTTTCCTAAGTCTGGCTGAAGACTTTAAACTTAACACTTCTTGGGAGGTAACCCAATCTCATGCAACCCGGTAATATCCTTCCTTCACTCTTTTGCTTCAAATAGTAACTGTCTCTCCTTGTTCATGCTTTTAATTTCATCTTTAAAACATTGAGGACAATGTTAGATTTAAGTTTGGGGGTATGGGAGAAACTTTTTAGTTGCAATAAATAAACTCCAGAGCCTAGAAATTTATGCGTATTTAGGATAGCACTAACCAATCTAAGTGGATGGAAACATTTTTGTTTTAGGAGTTGAGGAACCAATCTGACTAGATGGAAACATCTATAGAGTCTATTCATAAAAGCACAAAGCTCAGATGTTAGAAATAACATGATAGTTTCGCCATATCTTGTCGAGTCCTTTTCACTTTCTATTTTTAGTTTTCTTTTGTTTCAAGTGATTTGGTGGGGCACACGATTTAAGTTGTTACCTTTGCTAGGGTGAAATAGAGTGACTGAGTTACCTTTTCCAAAAAAAAAAAAAAAAGACCGGACCAATTAGACCAATCGGAATAAGTATTAACACTTGGATAGCAATATGCGTGTGTTCTCCCTGTTTCCGTCGCCTAAGCAAGCGTGGAATGCAGGACCCGTGGGAACTATCGTGTAATCTGCTGACAAGAAGCATGCGCTTGGATCAAAAAGATCTATTCATGCCGTTAAGTTTAAAAAAAAAAAAAAAAAAAGAGTGAATGGTTATGTGTAGTCAACTGCTGGTTCCCTTGTATTTGCCAGTTTGTTGATCTAGATTTAAGTTATTGACCACTGGTTCCCTTGTATATACCAGTGTGTTAATATTAGTCAGACCGGTATCTCAGTCATTTAGGTTAGGTTCACCTTGGCAGAGGCCTTCAGACAGATATGGGAAACACCGTTCACTTTTCAACCATCTACATTTTTCTTTTTCCATCTTCTTAATCTTTTCATGTGATTAGTCTGACTCCGAGTATGATGTCCATCGTGAAACTATCTTAGTAGAGCTCTGTCACTTATATGAATTTTAGTATGCTTGAGTGCAAACTCGTATACAACAATTGGAATTTCGCGTCAGGGTACTTCCTCCTGTAATTAATAAGTATGCCAACCAAGGAGGTTCTTTAGTGCTTTCCAAGATTTTTCGTAGATAGCTAGGGTCTGGAGTATTGGTTTTTGTGGGTACACCTCCGATAAACCCACCCGAGATTAACTCGGTCACTTTTCAAGAATAAATTTTGCTCGAGGACTAGCAAATAATAAGTTTGGGGGTATTTGATAGACGCATTTATGTGTCTATTTTCATCTCTTTTGTGTATTTTTTTAGTACCCATTTTTGCTTATTGTGGTGTTTTTATGTTTGTTTAGGTGTTTTTGGAGAAATACCCCTTGTGTAGAAAGAGTTGCTCAATAAGTAATGTTTTACACCCCGGAGAAATGCACTGAAAGGCACCCCAGAAATGCACCGGAAACGTCCCAAGAAATGTACCGGAGGATCCCAGAAAAATTACTATTTCCACCCAAATTACTATTCGTACCCCAGCACTCTGGATAAGGGGCACCTTCTTCTCAAATTCAAATAAACTTTTTGGCGGGAAAATTGGTTCATCAACTGGCAGATTTTAAATCGACAAAATGAAGGTGTTGTGTTGCGATTCAATGGCTCAAACTTGGTAGGAAGATGTGATATAGCTTAAGGAACACATTGTGGGCATCAGATTTGATCGGAATTGGCTGGAAATCCTGGTTTGAGTCACGAGCTCAAAACAGAGCAACGTGTCCTGTAACACGAGTTTGATTGTGTGTTTGCCATGCATGGAGTGTTTTGGAGGAGTTCGATGACTTTGGAGGCGTGGGGAAGGTTAACTAGAGCGTGCAGGATCAAAGTTTACGTGTGTAGAAGCCAAAAATGGAAATTATTGTTAAATATGGGCAGCGAGCAATGACGGGATTAATGGGAGATTATACGGTGTTATGGTCGGATATTTTTGTTCTAAAACACTATAAATACAAGGCTAAAGAGTTGAGAAGAGTTGGAGAGTCTGGGGGATAGTTTAGGAGTCGAAAAAAATCAAAAAGAAGAACACGCAGTGAAGAGTTTTCTGCTGGTGTAAACTGAAGAACGCGAAGAACAGACGCGTAGAAGCAGTCGTTTTACCCAAGCCTCTGCGACGCTCAAGTGAGGGACGTATTCAACCAGGAAACGGCACTTCCCTTTGTCGCTGTTCTAACAGCTGTTTGTAACGTTTTTATGCGTTGCAAACAGTGTTGTAAACCATTTTTTCTCCATTTTCTCTTGATTGTAAACAACTTTTGAGTATCAATGAATCATTTTGAGAGGTTTTTCATCATGAGTAGCTAAATCCAATCCCAGGGGTGACGGAGGAAGCCGTTCTTCCAAAAGTTATGTGGTAAAATTTATTAAATTTATTTATGCAACTCTTTTATGATTAATTGCACCGAATAAATATGGAGTAAATGATTTTTATTAATCAATTGTGTTTTCTCTTGATGGAGTATGCTTAGTAAATTTCTTTTGATACTTCATGCTCGCGATTAACAATGGATGTTTTCAAAATCTAATTTAGGCAATGATTAGAATCACAATTCCCTTTGATTGGAGTTATATTGTCTAGAATTGCATGATAAGAATTGTTATTGAATCACATAAATTTTGGTGGATGGTGGAATCCTGACCCCCAGTAAAAATTCTCTCACATATTTTGTTAATATTGTGCATATAATTTTATTTATTTAAATCTAGAAAAAAGTTACCTTCACAAGTTCGAAAAGAACCCAGATTTTAATCACTATTACTACAACATTTGAAAAAACATCACTCCCCCATGAGCAATGGTAACACCTGCTAGAAGCACACAGTTTCAGAACAACACGAAAACATTCAAACAACTGAATCAATTACCCTAACTATCACACACAAAAAAACAAACATTTCTTATAATCTTGGATGAAGTAATTACGGTGGGTTTCAGTTATTACCATTATGGAAAAAATGCTAACGCGGCTGCCTATGGTCAACAAACAAGTTATCGATGTCAAATAGCGAGCACATTTGCGAAGTTTATAAGAGGTCATATATCATAAATATAATTGAACAAGCACAAACTAAATGAATTATAGTATTCTAATGTCAAAGAAGGGCGTTTCATGTGACATAAAGTAAAACATTATGACACTAACATGTAATGGGTTTACATTAAAGTCTAAAACAAGATACATTGGCCATTTTCACATAATATGCTAAGGTAACCAAAAAATGTAGATCACTTTCCTTTGGTCTACCACGAGATATATGAGATCAATAGAACTCTATCATTATAAACCTAAACTACGAATAAAATTCTTTCTAACTGGAGCTCGGAGAGCTGTATTACGTCAGATTTACACCCTAAAAGCTGACCTCACATAAATCCAAATTTAAATAGTTCATAAATGAACCTGGTAATAAATTACAAGACATTAACCACCAATATGAGCACAACACAATATTGTCTAATTACCTTCAAAGCAAACTACATGCAAACTCTATAGAATCTAAACAACTGAAGTTACACAGATCCCAATCGAAATTGAGTCATAAATCATTTATCAACTATATCACTTAAAATTCAAAACTTACTCATTAATTCAAATCAAAATGATCATAAAAATAGCAAATAGCAAGAAATGCAACAATTTGAGTAAGAAAAAGAGTCTTATGTCCAGTAAGATTAAACGAATCAGTAAGAAACTAAGCAATTGAACCGACCCCCAGTTACTCATGCGACAGTTGTAAGCATAGTGTTGGGATACCGGATCCTAACATATAGCATATACATTATTCATCAAGCTAGAATTTTCATCAAAATTAGAATTGACCTCATTATTACAACAATCATAAATTGAATTATTAATAAAAACCCCAATTTGTATAATAGTCATACCAATTACTACTCAATAAATTAGGGTTTACGAAGAAGTACCAAATTTTAAAAAATTCCGAAGTAAAAAAATCGAACATCAAAAAAAGATTTAAAGAATAGTTACCTCGTCATATTTGTGGACATCCTTATGAAAAACTTATTTGTCTACAACCTTCAAACAACTTCAAGAACCATTAAAACCTTGTTTGTCGTCTAACAACCACTCATAAAAACAAATGGAATCCTAAAACACGATGTTGGGGTTGAAATGTGTCACGATAATCCTCACTCGAAGGGATGATCATCATTGAAACTCTATTCATTTGCAAAGAGAAAAGAGAAACGGTGGTTGAGGTATCAAAACTGAAGTAAGGGTTAGGTTTTCTTAAATTCTAGTGATTTCATCCCATTTGAAAGGTAATTTAATTATAGTGAAAGGATAAAAATATAGTTTTAACACTCGCGATATATCATGTGCTGAGATATTAACCGGTCAATTATAGAGAAATCTAAAAAATACCCCAAAATAAAAAAACAACCTTGGAAAAATGCTCCATTCCGTTACCTTTTCCATCTTATCCAGTTAAGTGGTCAAATATGCACACTTGTGGGGTATTAACATTCCAAAAAATGACTACAATAGACCTTCAATTATGGTGCTGCCACGTTGCTAGCTAAACTGATGGTGAGTTTTATTGCATGAGTCACGTGCAGCTCACGTGGGTTTATTATATTACTAAGATATCTAATCTTTCACATATATTACTAACGTGTCTTGTTACCCCAGATACCTCAACGTGGATATGTTTCTCGCATCTAACTGTCTACAGTTAACGGCATCCAGATTGTGCCACATGTCATTAGAACACCAAAATTTAATAGATTATCACTGTTACAAAAGGTCTTCTCTCGTATATCATTTTTTTCTC
Organism: Papaver somniferum; assembly: GCF_003573695.1. Lineage (NCBI taxonomy): Eukaryota > Viridiplantae > Streptophyta > Magnoliopsida > Ranunculales > Papaveraceae > Papaver > Papaver somniferum. The sequence continues at coordinate 171,860,507 of NC_039359.1, read as the reverse complement.
ACCGGTACATATTGAAACACCAGAAATAAGTTTTTCACTTTGTAAGTTAATGTTATCATAGTAAGATTATGGTTAAGATAAACATGTCTGCCACCACTAGCTAAGCTAAAAATATATGAACAAATAGTGTGTCACCATAATAATTTACAAACAAAGAAAAAAAAGTGTTGTTTTCATCTTTCCGATTGCTTGTCTTCATTGTTTTGCTGCAACAGAGGCTTAAGCATATCTGGGTCACTTGGTTCTTTGGCTTAAGCATATCTGGATCACTTGGTACTTTTGACTTGTGATTTAGGCTCTTTGGAAGATGCCGATGCATCCTTTAATCTTTCGTTCGCGTTAAAATTGGGTTAATGCTTGACAGAACTCCCCCATGAGCAACGCTAGTACACCTGCTAGAAGCACACAGTTTCTGAACAACACTAAAATATTCAAACAATTGAACCAATTACCATAACTATCACACAAACAAAATATATATTTCTTATGATCTTGGTTGAAGTAATTCTGGTGGGTTTCGGTTATTACCATCATGAAAAATTGCTAACACGACTGCCTATGGTCACAAAAAAAAATCATCGATGTCAAATAACGAGCAAATTTGAAAAGTTTAGAAGAGGTGATATATCATAGATAATTGAAAAAGCAAAAATATGAATAATATTATATTAATATACGAGAAGGGTGTTTCATGTGACATAAAGTAAAACATGATGACGTTGACATACCATGGGTTCACATGAAAGTCTAAAACGGGATACATTGGCCATTTTCACATAATATGCTTAGGTAACCAAGAAATATAGATCACTTACCTTTGGTCTACCACAAGATATATGAGATCAATAAAACTCTACCATTATAGACCCAGACTACGAAGCAAACTCATTCTAACTGGAGCTCTAAGAGATGTATTACGCCAGAAGTACACCCTAAAAGTTGACTTCACATAAATCCAAATTTGAATGGTTCATAAATGCGCCTGGTACTAAGTTACAAGACATTCACCTTCAACATGAGATCAACACAATATTGTCTCATTACCTTACGAAGAAAACTCAAACTACATGCCAAACTCTACATAGTCTAATACAACTGAAGTTACACAAATCCCAATCCAAATTGAGCCATAAATAATTTATCAACTATCTTACTTAAAATTCAAAACATACCCATTAATTGAAATCAAAATGAGCACAAAAATAACCAAATCTGAATAACAAGAAACGTAGAAACTTGAGTAATAAAAAGAGTCATATGTCCAGTAAGATTAAACGAATCATTAAGGCACAAAGCAATTGAACTGACCCCCAGTTACTCATACGAAAGTTGCAAGTATAATGTTGGGATATTGGATCCTAACACATATCATATACATTATCCATCAAGCTAGAATTTTCATGAAAATTAGCTCACTATTACAACAAGCATAATTTGAATATTAACAAAACCCCCAATTTGTATGATGGTCATACCAATTACTACTCAGTAAATTAGGATTTACGAAGAAGTCTCAAATTTAAAATAATTCTAAAGAAAAAAATCGAAAAGCAAAAAAGGAGATAAAAAATAGTTACCTCGTCATGTTTGCGAACATCGTTACGAAAACCTTCTTTGTCTTCAACCTTCAAACAACTTCAAGAACCGGTAAAACCTTGTTTGTCGTCTGACAACCTCTTATAACAACAAATGGAATCCTAAAACAGGATGTTGAGGTTGAAATGTTTCACGATAATCCTCACTCGAAGGGATGATCATCACTGGAACTCTATCCACTTGCAGAGAGAAAAGATAAACGGCGGTAGAGGGATCAAAATGAAGTAAGGGTTAGGTTTTCTTAATTTTCTGATTTCATTCGGGTCGAAAGGTAATTCATAATGAAAGGATAAAATTATAATTTTAGCACTCGCGATATATCATGTGCTGAGATATTGACCGGTCAATTATCGAGAAATCGACTCTTAACTGGATTGGATGGAAAATGTAACGAAGTGGGGCATTTTTCCAACCTGTCCAAAATAGGGTATTTATCCAAGATTGTTTTTAATTGTGGGGAATTTTTCCAATTTTCCCTTTATTATTACTATCATATACATCTAGAAAACTTCGTGACCATTCTTTATAGCAATTAACCTCTCTTGCGCTGTCTTTAATCCTCATGCTCCCGAAAAAGTATCTTGGAAATATAGCAGTCACATAGTTACGCTTACGTATGTAAGTAAAAATTAACTATGACGTATTTGGTTTGGCCTTGCGGCTCACCGAGAATTTTGAACACAATATGCTCGATTGCTAAAGGTGGTCCGGTGTCTGTTGGATTTTTAGATTAGTACGCGCCCTAAAAATATCGAAACAAGTCTTTTATGATCATTATATTTAAATTGGAAGGCAATTATGGCTATGAAGTGACTGCAAGGCTTGCGTTTTATATGTGAATTGGGATCAAGTGGGGCTTAAGTTATAAATTTTCCGCGAAATGGTAGAATTTACCAAATCGTGATATACTTTGGATTATAAAGCAGATTTTGAATCTTGAAATCAATTCTGGCTCACGAAACAAATCTAGGTAGCATAACAAACTTTAAGCCAAAACCATATATAGTGAAAGATATTGTGCAAGGGGAAAACAGTTTGGTCCAGTTTCTATATTGGGTCCAGTTTTTTGTTTGACAAGGTTTGATTACTATCATACCCCTACATGTATCTTTCTTATTTTGGTATGACTGATGTTTCTTTTTTTCTTTTAAGTTGTACGCTAAAGCTAAGCTGTCATTTTTCTCTCTCTTAACTGTTTTCATACGTTTAATTACCGCGTGTCTTTCTAGAAATTACTTATTCTATTCCAAAATTAGTTATATGCGTTTTTGTTTTCTTTAAAAACTACCTATAATATAAAACAACATAAGTTTTTGAGTTTTGGGAGAACGGATAACATTTTGAGAGACAAACGCCACATTCGACCATTCTAGTCTCATCTTAGCCACGGACATTTGGCGGCAGTATCTCTCGTAATATCCCAAATTATAAATTTCTCTAAACAATTCTCAAATGGATTATATGATCTTAGAACAAGGTTAATTTTGTACTTCTACAATACGTCATAAGTGAGGGCATTAATTTGAACGGAATATGCGGAGGGGCTCATGTAACAAAAGGGTTTAACAAACCCTTTTGACAAATCTGCTACACCATCGGATTAAGTTAATCTGAAGGCCCATATTTTTGATGATGTGACAACATTTTTACTCATTTTCTTATTCGGCTCAGTTAACCGAGCCAAAAAATTATTGTTTTCTAAACATAAAAATAAGATTTGAGCTATATTTTCTCCACAAGAAAACGAGAATTGGAGAATAGTTTGTACACGTCTATCATCTTTCTTTGGTTGTTCTCCTTCTCGTTGATACTTAATTATATGATCATATGCGAAGCGATAGTTACTTAAGGAACAAGGTATGGTAGCACTGTCATCCAATCTTGATAAATTTTTATATGAAATAGACGTACTGTTTTTTCCTTAATAATACCTTGTCTCTCCATATACTATTTTTATCTCAACCTGAAATACAATTTAACACTAATCATATAGGCCATCATTATTAACTAATGGGAATCATCATATTAATTATTTAATAATAATAAGTCCATGTGATATGATTTTTCAGAATTTCAAAGAATAATTAGACATGAGTTTTACGATAAATTAGTTTATTTCAGTTTAGGGTTTATTCCAACAGTATATATAGCTGCGTCACTAATAGTATTTTATTTGATTCCAAGAGCAGTGGTTGAATTACCAGCTCATGATCCTTTGACTCTAAATGAAAAAAGTAACAACCTAGAAACACTATATGAAGGGATGCAATTTAACAGTTACGAAGAAGCCAGGGAGTATTATATGGAATATGGACGGTGTGGAACAGGTGACGGCAATTTACATGGTATGCTCACGGAAGGAAAACAGACTAAAAAATGACAATATTAGAGGGGTAGACAAAAAAAGCAGAAGTTGCAATACTATGCAATGTGGATGCACAACAAAGATGAAAATCCTTTTCGATGAAGAAAATAGTATGTGGTCGGGGATGGCGTTTTCAGATAAACACAATAACAAATTTGTATCACCACGAAAAAGAATGCGCATGGGGTCCAACAAATGCATGCCAGAAGGTGTAAAGGAGATGACAGAAAAATTCAGTATGGAAAAACTTGAAGTTGGAAAAGTTCCTGCAATCCTCGAGGAAAAGAATATTGGGTTTAATAAAAGAGATTGTTGGAATCATTTACGCAATGTTAGGCATAATAATTCAGAAGTTGGTGACGCCCAATCGGTTATTGATTATTTACATAGGAAACAAAGTGAGAATCCTAATTTTTTTTACAGAATTCAAGTTGATGAACATGGTAGAGTTGTAATTTTTTTCTGGATAGATGCACGACCATGTTTGTCATACAAACAATTTGGGGAATAGTTTTTTTCGAAACTACGTACCAAACGAACACATATGAGATGTCGTTTCTGCTAGAGCACTGCTCAGTCGAACTCGCAAGTGTTTCTATCTCAAGATGGTTTGTCAATGTTAGTGATCAAAACTATAAGTCTTGATTTATAGTCTACTTTATAGTAACGTTTCGGACTAGGATAGATTGTGTAGTTGAGCATTAGACTTCACGGCGTTCATCAATTGAAGACGAAGAACTACTAAGGAGATCTTGTGGAACTTCATCAACAAAAGGTATGTGGAGACTAAAACTCATCTATTACTTGGAAAGTCTATTTCTACTCTATCTCCTATATTGAGACAAAAGTCGTATTACTATATAGTTTTCGATTACACACATTTGAGATTTCGAGCTGAGTTTAACTCGCTTATATATTTCTCGGAATATGTGTCGGTAAGCTTTCGCTTCAACCAAGTTCATCTTATATTCTTGACGAAAGTCAATAGATGATAATGTGAAAATCGCCGAGTAACATCTTATATGGTTTGTGTGATACAATCATTTGGTGTAGACTTGGAATGTTTCGTTATGATTATTTCAATAAAATTGCTTTGATGCCAATAGTGTGTGAAAACGGCTATTGTCATCCTCTAAGAAAGTTTCAATGATTGAAATAAGAGTTTAGAATACTCAACCATCATTGGATTATAAACATAGTATGCATTCTTGCATGTATGTCATCCATGATCAGAACTAAAGTATGCATACCCGTATGCGTACTTGTAGTTGTAAAATTCTGTGTACCAAGTACACATACCGGTACGCATACTTTTGTAAGGTATAGGTCCGGGAATTTCTGCTGGGTTTTGGAAGTATACTAAGTATGCGTACCCGTTTGCATACTGGCGAACACAAACTCAGACCGGCTACTTAAGTATGCGTACCCATTTGCATACTTGAGTGGTTAAATTTCTAAAATCGGTTGGCTCATTAACTAATGCATTTATATATTAAGGAATGTATTCTTTGCAAACCGTGGCTATAATATTCATGACTTGATTCGAGTGAATGAAACCAATTTTTCTTCAATTGTGTTCTTGTATACTTCTATGAGAATATAACAATTGAACAATTTTTTAACTAGTTTCATTTGAGTCACTTGAACTAGGTATGGTTAAGATGAATAAGGTTGATATGAGAGTGTTCATATAGCTAACCTCGGTTAACTATGATTGAGCCAACATGGTGTACACGTTTAGCTACAGTTACTAAACCTAAATGAGGGTACGTTTCATTTGTGTATAACAAGCTAAGTTCGATCTAACGGTTGAAAGATATTAGCTTGAATCCAATCAGATATTCATCTAACGGTGAATATTGAATGCTTTGTTAAGAAGGTAACGTAGATTGCAAACCCTGATTTGAAAACTATATAAAGGAGAACTATAGAAACTGGGAAAATTAATCTCCACACCTCCTGTGTGATACTAGTTGTATAAGCTAGAGTCGATTCTCCATTAACCATGGGTTTTTCACGAAACCCTGTAGGTTAACGACTTAAAGACTTCATTGGGATTGTGAAGCCAGACCCAACTATTTTCTCTGTAGTTGTGTGATCTGATCTTGTTATTTCTATGGTATTTGAGTACTATCTTCTCTAAGATTGGCTCGAGATTTAATCTCCGATAGGAAAGATAAAAATTAGTCACAAACATCTTCGTCTCAACGTTTGTGATTCCACAATATCTTGTTTCGCTACAATACGATTAAGATTACTCTGAGGTGATTGTTATTTCTAGGTTGTTCTTCGGGAATATAAGTTTGGTATATCAATTGGTTCCTGTTCACCTTAATTTACCAAAAGACGGAACAAAACTCATAGGTATTTCTGTGGAGACAGATTTGTCTATACCTATAGACTTTTTTGTGTGAGATAAATTTGTTTATCAAGTCTGCGACTTTGGGTCGTGGAAACTCTTGGTTGTGAGTGAGATCAACTAAGGGAATCAAGTGCGTAGTATCCTGCTGGGATCAGAGACGTAAGGAGTGCAACTGTACCTTGAATCAGTGTGAGATTGATTAGGGTTCGACTACAGTCCAGTCCGAAGTTCATTGGTAGTAGGCTAGTGTCTGTCGCGGCTTAATACAATATGGTGTTCAAATCTGGACTAGGTCCCGGGATTTTTCTGCGTTTGCGGTTTTCCTCATTAACAAAATTCCGGTGTCTGTGTTATTTCTTTTCCGCATAATATTTTTTTATATAATTGAAATATCACAGGTTGTGCGTTGAATTGATTAATTGGTAAATCCAACCTTTGGTTGTTGATTGAAATTGATTGATCCTTGAACATTGGTCATTGGTACCGTTCAAGTTATCTCTCTTATATTCAATCGGGCTCGCAAATTCCTATTTGCCGATTACAGATTGAATTGAGAGATAGAGATATAAAACTCTTTGATATACTTTTCTCTAGATTGTGTCTAACTGTCTAGTTGATTCTCTGGAAAGTATATTGGAGTTTATATATTTAGATTACCAAACGAAATATTGAGTGTGGTTGTTAGACCCCCGCTTTTTCAATTGGTATCAGAGCATGCAAACACATTAAAGACCTTATAAGTTTGTGTTTGTTGCGATCTGAATATGGACAGAAGTGTTATCTCGTTTTCATCTTGCAATGTTTTTAGATTTATTTTTTTAAATTCTAAAGTTTATTTGGAAGATGATTTTTGCAGTATTAATCTTTACGGTTTTATATATTGCAAATTGTTATGGGATATGCTGTTTACGTCCGTGAACCTTGATTGTCCCATACTTGTTCAAAAGTTAACTCTATTATATGTCGATATGAAAGTATTGATAAAAGATAAAATGAAATTTTGACTACAAAGTTTAAGCCTTTTATGTCATTATGCATATATTGATGGAAGAAAGGATGAACTTTTGTTTACAAAGATTAAGTCTATTATATGTCATTGTGCAAATAGTGATGAAAATAGAATGAATCTTTGTTTATTCCGCAGTATTGGTCCTTCCCGGATCCACATCTTTGTGTACGTACTGTGTTTCCCCGTAAGTTCCCTGAAAAGACGAGGGTACCCAAATATACCTCAATCTAAAACTTTCCCACCTATAAGTCCTTTCTCCGAAAGTGATTGTCTATGGACTTAGTCGAGACAATACAACGAATCGGTTCACAATTCGTGTGATCGTCTATGGATATGAGATCGAGACAATATGACAACAAGATAACTTGCGTGATCGACTATGGATACAAGATCGAAACAATACAACAAAGAAGTATGACTACTTGATAATAGGTTCGGACTTAACCAAACACTATAGGATTTCTATCAAGTAATTAGGAATTAACGTTTGTGTATTTTACTTCTAATTATAATAAATCAATTATAATTGCGGAAATAGAAAAGTAAAAGACAAAGCAAGATTTTGTTAACGAGGAAACCGCAAATGCAGAAAAACCCCGGGACCTTATCCAGAATTGAATAGTCTTAGAATTAAGCCGTTATACAAAATCTAAACCAACTTCGTATAGTTGAGACCAAGCAACTAAACCTATAGTTCACCTAGTTCCCTCAGTATCCCTGCGCCTCCAACTTGCAATAAGTCATGCACTTGGAACAATTCCTTTGGTTCTTATTCCAAACAGTAAAGGAACAACAAATCTGTTCGGTAACAACTCTTTTCAATCAACGCGATATTAGTTTGACAAAAGGCTCTCCCGTTTAGCCAATAAACTCCTTTTTCGGGTTCTTAGATCAATCTATTCAACAATTACCAAAGTTATTGTTTAGACTATGCAATCAATACTATGAATCACAAAGAAATCTATTGATGCCGATCTACGGAACTAATCAATCCAATCTATTAAAAGATAAACCAATTATAGTTGGATCCCCAGCCGATCAAGATTTTTGCACACCAAAGATTATGAACTCAAATAATAAATCTTCTTTGTCTTCAAATCTTCTTAGATCTTCAATAAACACATGCATATAAACAACTTCAATCTATTGTGATCAATCACACACAGAACGGAGTCTGTTAACGATGGATTATCACAAGACATCTTTAGATCTACAAACAGTCTAAAGATCCCCGTCGATACTTCGATCTAGTTTGACTGAATCTTATATCAGAATAAAATATTCTCAAGCGTAAACAAACTAGGTGCAATCAAAGTTCAACAACCTTTAGTCAATCAAATCAATCGAAAACTAATAATAAACTGCAGTTATCTAGTTTCCCACCAACGGTACTAATAGAGCTTCTCAATCCCAAAGTAGTCTTTAAACTGAGCGGCCGTAAGAGATTTCTCCTAATTAGGGTACTTTCCTCTCCAAATAGACGACTCTACCAGTAACAACACAACTAGGTAGTTTTTCTGGCTCTGAGGATTAGTTTGCTCGAAACGCAAACTTCAATATTTATAGACCAAGGAAGTTTGGACACCAAGGAATTTCAAAACCGAATATTCTCAAATATATGCAATAAAGCCAAAATCGGTTTTCATAATTCCTGGAAATGCTCTATCCAAATATTGACCGAAATATCAGTAGAAAATCTCCAATTAGTAAATGCACATTACCAATTTTTATTTTCTAAAGATATGCATTTAATTGTTGGAAATTAAAAGCATATAAAACTAAAAACCTTTATTAAAAGATTCTCAATTTATTTCGATCCGGGATTCTCCTTTAGTTATTAAGGAATATCTTTGAACAATAATAGATAAGAATTACTGCACATGTTCAAAGTATGTCCACTTCTTTACTTTGTAAATGCTTTTTCATATATACAATCTTGGAACCGATTTGCCACACTTCCAAACGAGTTTATAATTGGTTCATATGATTTCGAAAAACTATGTGATTGATCAAAAACATTCAATCACCATTCATTCTACCAAACACAAAGTTCGCTTCTACCTCCAAGTGGCTACTAGGATCGGTTACACTAGTTTCCATAAAATGGCTAACTAAGTACCAGGATCGGTTACCACTTATTTATGGTACTTAGTTGTGATCGGTTGCACAAATTATAGGATCGGTTACACCAGTTACTAAAACTTGTTAACCTACTACAAGGATTGATAAGCATGTATATGTTACATTTTATACCCATATTTATATTATCTATGATACAATATTTTAGTTACTAATACTATTTTAGTGCTTTTGTACAAAGTACAAGTGAATTTGATCATCCGGCGAATAAACAGCAAAATATGAGACTTAATGGTGTTTGCGACGAGAATGGAAAAATGTGGTTTGCCTAATACTTCCATATATCAGCAACCACAATGATGAAATGTGGTTGGCCTGGTATTTCCATGTATCAGTAACCACAATGATCAATTATGCTGGCCTGGTATTTCTATATATCAGCAGCACTTATTATGCTGGCCTGGTATTTCCATGTATCAGCAGCCGGGTTAGCCTGGTATTTCCATGTATCAGCAACCACAATTATGAAATGGGGTTGGCCTGGTATTTCCATATATCAGCAACCACAATGATGAAATGAGGTTGGCATGGTATTTCCATATATCAGAAACCACAATGAAAAAAATGATAAAATGTAGCTGGCCTGGTATCTCCATATATATATATCAGCAGCATAAAATTGTTTCATGGGCGAGGCACAAATGTAACAAATGAATTGAAATCAAAGTGGGGTTGGCACATGCAAACTGAAAATGGGAATATTTTATCTTTCTTACTTTATTAAAAATACATTCCACGGGGAAAGATAATTTATTTGCCATGTGAAGAATTAATTGAGGAATATTTACACGTGAGATTATTTTGGAAATAAAGTAACTCTTTCTTCATTTGGGAGATTTTGGAAATAAGGAGAGATTATTATTTCATTGGAAGAACGAGGTGGCAATACTATTTGGGGAAAGATACTGATGACGACATCAACTTGCATGGAAGATATTTTCATAGATTAATTTATTTTGATTCTTTGACTAATGAAATAAAAGAAATGGAAGGTTATAAGAAGGGGTGTCGACTATTTGAGAGGAGATCCCGGCCACAGGGCCGTAAGTAGAGAAGGGTTTTGAAGTTTTATTTTCGATTCTTCATTTTTCATTATCTAGAGTTTGATTTTAATATGTTTATGGATTTTGAGAAAGCCATGTCTAGCTAGAGTCATGTTAGGGTTTAGGTAGAAACCAATTTAATTGTGTAAACTCTACATTTATATGCTCAATAATGATTTGAATGACTAGTAGTTTTTCTTCATATGGCTTGGTATTTATTGTTCATGTGATTTTCTTGATTATTTATGCTTTTCAATTGATATGGCGTGCTTTGGTTAAGTTCTTTGACGTGATATGCTTTAGGATTGATAGGTAATGCTTTAGAATCACTACCCATGAAGCGAAGAAAATTACAGCGGAGAAACAATATTTGAAAATGCATGGAATATATTTTTAATGACTAGTAGAATTTGCATAATTAATTGGTGGAAACCGAAAATCCTAATAACCCGCTCTCATTTTGTTTACTGTTAGAATTATTATTATTTCATTTTGTTCCAAATTTCTGAAAATCGTTGAAACATCATCTTGTTGATTAGTTAGTTTTGATATTAATTAGTAGTAGTATTTCAAACTCCTCGTGGGAACGACCTGTACTTGCCATTGTTCTGCTAGTTATACATTGTACACTTGCAGTATTTTATTGTAGGTTTCCCAACCTACCAAGTTTTTGGCGCCGCTCCGGGGAGTGGTTGGAAAATACTCTCTGGTTGATATCATTGTATATAGTTTATTTTTAGTTTTTGTACATAATTTATTTTTCTTTTTCTTTTAGATTTTACTTTCTTTTTACACAGTTTGTTTGATATTTTTTTTTAGGTACCTTAGTCCGAAGTGCTGCGGGAGAAAAGCAAGTATGTACTCGGCAAACTTTTGCTAGAGCCACTTGGAAGATCCATTAGAGGTTTTCTTAGCTCATTTTGGGTTTGGTTTTGATGATGATAGTGTTATTTTTGAAGTCAATGCCTTGTTAGACTCCGCACCGTTGCTAGACACTAATAAATGAAACCCCAAATTAGAACCTCTAGTTTTGTCCGAGTCTCGACTAGTTCCATCAGTCGAGAAAGATCCGATCTTGACCCTTAAGTCATTAAGTTTCGAATTTTTTCGTCTTGATGATATTAATAATGAAATCGTTTTAGATGATAATGGGTCTATGAGTCGTGATATTATTGCTCCATTGAGCTCTTGTTACGCGGAAATTATTTCAGCTGATTCAGAACCTGATTTAGAGCGTGTTCCGCCAATAAAAACTGTCAAACAATCTGAATTTGTTGCGTATGGGAATGATTTACTTATCCCATCTATGCATTATTTGAATATCACTTACAGTTTTCGATTGAGAATGAATTTACATACCGTTTTGGAGGGTTATAGTGTTCACAGGGACATATCTTTAGATGACCGGATTAGTTGGGATGATCCTCAACTTTTTAAACTCTATATATATATGATTGGATGTCTACTTTGGGGTACTAACCTCACCTTGTTTGAGACTACATGCTATTGGCAAGTAGGGAAACAAATACATTTCGCTTCATGGGAGTCAACCCATCAGATTTTTATTGTTTATTTTTGTATTTCCCATCTTAATTTCTACGTTGGATGACTCAATTACATTGAGGACAATATAATGTTTAAGTGTGGGGAGTGGGTAATTATCCATATTTTTGCAGGTTTTCACTTTTCTTAGAATTAAAAAAAATAAAAATAATCAATTGCATAATATCTCTGTTTTGCTCGAGGACTAGCAAAATATAAGTGTGGGGGTGTTGATAAGCATGTATATGCTACATTTTATATCCATATTTATATTAGCTATGATACAATATTTTAGTTACTAATACTATTTTAGTGCTTTTGTAGAAAGTACAAGTGAATTTGATCATCCAGCGAATAAACAGCAAAATGTGAGACTTAATGGTGTTTGCGACGAAAATGCAAAAATGTGGTTGGCCTGGTACTTCCATATATCAGCAACCACAATGATGAAATGTGGTTGGCATGGTATTTCCATGTATCAGCAACCACAATGATCAATTATGCTGGCATGGTATTTCTATATATCAGCATCACTTATTATGCTGGCCTGGTATTTCCATGTATCAGCAGCCGGGTTGGCATGGTATTTCCATGTATCAACAACCACAATTATGAAATGGGGTTGGCCTGGTATTTCCATATATCAGCAACCACAATGATGAAATCAGGTTGGCATGGTATTTCCATATATCCGCAACCACAATGAAAAAAATGACAAAATGTAGCTGGCATGGTATCTCCATATATATCAGAAGCATAAAATTGTTTCATAGGCGAGGCACAAACGCAGCAAATGAATTGAAATCAAACTGGGGTTGGCACATGCAAACTGAAAATGAGAATATTTTATCTTTCTTACTTTATTACAAATATATTCCACCGGGAAAGATAATTTATTTGCCATGTGAAGAATTAATTGAGGAATATTTACACGTGAGATTATTTTGGAAATAAAGTAACTCTTTCTTCATTTGGGAGATTTTGGAAATAAAGAGAGATTATTATTTCATTGGAAGAACGAGGTGGCAATACTATTTGGGGAAAGATACTGATGAAGACATCAACTTGCATGCAAGATATTTTCATAGAATAATTTATTTTGATTCTTTGATTAATGAAACAAAAGAAAGGGAAGGTTATAAGATGGGGTGTCGACTATTTGAGAGGAGAGCCCGGCCACAGGGCCGTAAGTAGAGAAGGGTTTGAAGTTTTGTTTTCGATTCTTCATTTTTCATTATCTAGAGTTTGATTTTAATATGTTTATGGCTTTTGAGAAAGCCATGTCTAGCTAGAGTCATGTTAGGGTTTAGGTAGAAACCAATTTAATTGTGTAAACTCTACATTTATATGCTCAATAATGATTTGAGTGACTAGTATTTTTTCTTCATATGGCTTGGCATTTTGTTGTTCATGTGATTTTCTTGATTATTTATGCTTTTCAATTGATATGACATGCTTTGGTTAAGTTCTTTGACGTGATATGCTTTAGGATTGATAGGTAATGCTTTAGAATCACTATCCATGAAGCGAAGAAAATTACAGCGGAGAAACAATATTTGAAAATGCATGGAATATATTTTTAATGGCTAGTAGAATTTGCATAATCAATTGGTGGAAACCGAAAATCCTAATAACCCGCTCTCATTTTGTTTACTGTTAGAATTATTATTATTTCATTTTGTTCCAAATTTCTGAAAATCGTTCAAACATCAACTTGTCGATTAGTTAGTTTTGATATTAATCAGTAGTAGTATTTCACACTCCTCGTGGGAACGACCTGTACTTTCCATTTTTCTGCTAGTTAGACACTGTGCACTTGCAATATTTTATTGTAGGTTTCCCAACCTACCAAGGATCGATTACACATCTTGTGATTAGTCCCACCAAGTTCTAGTATCGGTTACCCAATGAATAAGAATGGTCACACCAATTACAAATATCGATCGTACCATCTCAAGTGATTACTTAAGACTGGTTTCACTAATAAAAGTCATACCGATACATAAATCAGGCATTGTGAATAGTTTTACCAAGATACATAAACAAGTTATGAGCCGTTATACTAAACACACATATTGGTAATCCAAAAATTTGCAATTAATAACAATACCAATAAGCCTAGCAATTTCCCTTTCGATTCACAAAACAAGTTTATAAATTGTACTTCCTTTAAACGAATGTAAAACATTGTTTCCTAGAACGAAATCTTCACCCATACCCATACATAATCACAATAGCATTCATACGATTATGTCAATGTATTATATACAAAGTTCAAAAGATAGGCATTATACTTCGTATTATAACTCCTTAATACTACGTCTAACTAGAGTATAATCATTCACAGCTTCGCAGTTATGTTTTCAATATAGCACGACTTGAAAGATACGTTAGGAATGAAATAGTTCAAGTCAAAATATTACTAACCTCAAGAGGAAGGATGATGCCGTCGATGTAGCTCTTTACTTCTTCACATTCTTCAAGTCTTCGAGCAATACTTGTAATTCTCATATCCTAATAACTTTCTAGCTAACCTATACGAAGTTGACTCTAGTAAATAATCAAGCGACTCTTTAAATGAGTTTTGGTTCACTAAAATATGACAACCAAACTTGACATACCAACACTTGGTGGGTTCAATCGAGCAATGCTCTAACAATCTCTCCCTTCGTCAATTTTAGTGACAAAACTCTTACGTCATATGAATAAACAAATTACAAAAAATTCATTATACATACACTTGATTCCAAGTTTCAACAACACAATAACCTGCATATATTCAATCCACAAATGCCGTTGTTCACATTATAATAATAAAGCTAATACTCCCCTTAAAGGTGAGATAGGTAGATTTTCAATCCGCACATCTTTGTTATTTCCTCTTGTAGTCCATATAACTACAAATCATCATATGATATGTTTCTCCCGCTTAGTCAATGCTTTACTCTTTCGTTAGATATAACATTTTAGCACCATTGTCCTTTCCTTAGTGATACCAAATTACTTGTTTACTCCATATATTTCTCCCCCTTTTTGTCACAAAATGATAAAGTTACGAGCAAATAAAGGTCAAACCGAAAGGATCTTACAAATCTTGAAGACTTGCATAACCTATAAGAGTTATTCACGAAGGTTCCACATACCATTTTAGATAACCAATATCAAAACCGAAACTACAAAGTAATTTTATTTTGATATGTTATCAAGGAAACAATTTCCCGAAGCAATTTTCCCTAATAGTTTAGCAAATCAAAAATCAACTAAGCACCTTAATTCTTTTTCTAACCCGATTGCACAAATACAATCGCTTGTTTAATAAGACCGAAATAAATATCAGAATTAACTCTATTTTTCTCATCAGGTTCTATTTATTCGAACAATAACTTATACCTTTCACTTTAAACAAGACAAGTACTAGGTTAGTTAACTAGTATTTCTTGTTAAGGAATTCAATTAGACTTGAATAACCGAATCCTCCACTTTGATAAGTCTAACTAAGATTAGAATTAACTTAGTTTCTCTTATTCGGAATCTAATTGGACTAAATAATTGATCCCGAAAACCCTTTCGCTACGCCATACAAACCAAATAAATCAACTTGCGTAATTATTTATCTTAACCTGAAACAATTGAAACAAGCATAGACATTAAAGCACCGCAATTTCACCGAAATTTCGTTAAGCTTAAACAATCGATACCAAACAATAAAGCAAGATAACAATAGTTTTTCTCAACCGGAAACTATTGAATCACACACACATCCATACACAAATAACGGAATAAACATAAATTGTACCGAAATTTTGTTAAGCAAAAGCAAAATATATGCAATAAAATCAAGCTTTTCTTAAACAGGAAAACCATTAATTAACAATTTTTTTACCTCAAGTTCCGCATCCTCTTCTCCCTTTCTTTGCATCTTTCTTGGGAGGAATATCACTGTGTTGTCATCCTCTTGCAAGACAAAAGAACAACAACAAAAACCAATCTTTACCAGAGAAAGGTTGAAAATCGGTTTTAACTAATGTGATGCAAAAGTTGAAAACCCGAAACACCTATGGTTTTATGCTAAACAAAAAACGATTCAACATATTGTGACTTTTTCACACATGAGTTTCAATCGGAACCCCTTATGATCCTTTGAGCCTACCATCATGGGCTAGAACTCAATCCCGCTAAATCAAAAAGTCACCCAAACCATAAGGGTTTACAACATATGAGATCGAATATTGAGGTTATGAAAACCAAAAACATACATCTCATAAATCAATTTGCAATACACCATAAATATTCAACATTGTTTGAGGGTGAAAACGGTTTCTGCTGTTTTTGGTAATTTCATGTGTGTGGATGAGAAACGAGTCTAGACCCTAAACAATGTACTGCATGGGAGTACTTTTGATTTGAGAGATCAATCTGTACAAATCTGGCCTAAACCAAGAAATGGCGGTTCCAGGCTTGCTTCGGTCACAAAGTGAAGGAGAAGGGGTGGTCTTAGAGAGGGAAGCGAAGAAAGTGTAGAGACTAGAATTGTTGATTCTGAAAGTGTGGATGTTTGTGAATTGTATCATAAAGTAGAAATGGCTAGCTGAATGAAAATCTATCAGGTGATTTCTGGATACCGTGTTGCTCTCTTGACCAAAACTTGTTGTTTGGTGGAAATAGGTGAAACCTATTTATACAAGTCATAATAAAACGTACCCTGATCTCGTAGGAAGTGGAATCGATTGAGTGGTGGAAGAGTGGAGTAACGTGTAACGTTAGAATTTATGCTTCCATGATGAAGGAAACGTTTAAGCCATTACTTCTTTCCATTAATAACCGCCCTTCTTCATAACACTTTATTGTAACGGGCGTAATGCACGCCGCACACTGTAAACCGCCTTACAAATACCCTGATGAGTATCCCCCAGTTTGTGACATGTTTGACGTCTCGGGTGTTCTTTGTGGAAAACATGTAGCACTTTGGAAAGTCAAAATCACGAGACTTATCGCAGGAAAATAACATGTGATGCTATTAGAATCGTCTTGGCTGGCCGCCTGAAACTTGCCACAAGTCTATCAGTTCGGTGGTGAACTTGGATGGATAAGATTGCATCTCATGAGGATGGGTGTCCATTGATTATGGCTACCTTCTGTTGGCGCCTGATAATGGCACAGTTGCGCCTTTAGTGCATGACAGTGGCATTGCGTCATGGCTGGCATAATTTGTGCATGCCAGCGGCACGATGGTGCAAGTGGCGCCTGGCGTAGCCATGGCCACGGGATTTAGGCGGCTGGTCGCCTAAAAGTTGCCACAAGTCTGTTAGTTTGGTGGAAAACTTGGATGGCTGAGATTGCATCCCATGGGGAAAGGTATCCGTTGATTGTGGCTACCTTCCGTTGGCGTCTGACAATGGCACGGTGGTTCCTTTAGTGCATGCTAGTGGAGTTGCTCATGGATGACATAGTTTGTGCATGCCAGCGGCACGATGGTGCAAGTGGCGCCTGGCGTAGCCATGGCCGCGGGATTTTTGGCACGTTGGTGTTAGATTCAAACATGGTGTGACAACATCAGTTTTAATGGCCACATTGATCCCCCATGTTCTATGGAACATTGTTTGGTTCGGTTGGCGCGACAACTATTCCTAAATTAGGGTTTGGCATGTCGAAACCCTAATTGGCGCATATGGGATGTAGTATGCGGTAGGTGGCACGTTTGGCATGTGCACTTGGCATGCATGTTTGGCGTGTGCGATTGGCATGATTTTGGCATGTTTGGCATTCCATTTGGCATATGCGCCCGTCATGTTTGTTTTTGGCATGTTTGACACGCCGTTAGCATGTTGGCATGGTTTTGGGAAGCCAACTTGGTAAGGTAACCTTTTGACACAATTTCCACCCTTTTCAAAGTTGTGGCAGGTTTAGAGCAACCTGATTGGTCAATGAAAGCAGGGAGCCGGCTAAGCATGGGCGTGGCCACCCTTTTGGTACGCGTGGCAGGTCTAGTGCGACCTGATTGGTCGATGGGAAATAGGGCCGGTTTAGGATGGGGCGAGGCCAATGGAAAATGGCGCCGGTTGGCCTAAGGCATGGCCAAGCCTCTCTTTATTGCTGCTCCTTCTGATTATGGGCAAGATTTTGCATCTGCTAATACATGGAGGATTAATTACCTAGTTTTCCTAGGCTTAATTTCGACAAGCAAGGTCTGATATACTGCGCAAGGCGCAAAACCCTAACTTTTGCAAATTAGTCAGGATAATTGATTTAATTCTATGTGTTGACACATAGTTATTTTAAGTTCGTTGCCAGAGAGCAGCATGCTTTCTGATTGAATACTTTATGCAAAGACCTTATCCTTGATATTTGGAAATTTGTGCTACTTTGCTGTGAGTGAACACCAATTGTCATGCCATATCAACATTAAGGGTTCATCCGGGGAACATAGAACATAAAGCATTCAAAGAAACTTATATTAATTGAGTGTAGGAAAGGTGCCAAAATTTACAGGATGCCTGGGATTGTTGCTACATGCACCATTCTGGGTAAATTTCATAAGAAATTATTGAGTTTCTCAATAAATGTGCCAGTGAAGAGGTTGACACTCATGGCTCCGTTTCCTTACAGAGTGACATCACGTCATGTGTAAGGTTTTACAACTCTAACCCTAAGCTAAAAACCACCATCAACATTAAGTCCCCTGCTTAGCTCGTAACAGTAGCATTTTTACGGGGTAAGCATGAGATGGTGATAGATAAGGATAAAATCGAAACGACAAGTCATGAATAGATTGTCAGTAAAGTTTGGCTAACCTTTGGCAGGAGGTATGAAGAATCTGTGATCTTTGCATTGGCGGATTTGCGTAACTCTAGCTTGGCCATAGGGTGTTGGCGTCAGCGTTGAAACTTTGGATACTGATTGGCAGAGATGGCACTGCGATTTGGTCCGTGGAACAGGCGCTGGCTAGCTAGGTCGCGGAACGTGCGGAGGTGACGCTTGGCTTGGAATAGGGAAGATGGCGCTGCTTTGGATGGTGAAGATGACGTTTCTTTGAACGGCGGAGATGGCACTTCAATCTTGACCGTGCGGAGATGGCGCTAATGACCTTGGAATGATGGATGGCACGGCTTTATTTGGGTCACAGAATGTATGGAGATGGAGCTTGGATTCAATCTGTGAAATGATGTAAACTGGCTTCAGTTCGCGGAATGGTAGAAATTGGACTTGGAACTTTGGTTACCAAACAGTGAGGATGGAGCCGACTATGTCACAGGATGGGTGGAGATAACACGACTTTGATCACGGAGTGATGGAGTCATGGCGCTGCTTGCTAGGCTGTGGAGCGAGAAGATGGCGCTGGCTAGGTCATGGAATGGCAGGGATGGATGTTGACCCAGATGCCAAACCCTAATTATCCGTACATTCAAGTATCTAATCCAGCTGGTATCCCGCGTTCGGAGCCTTGATACACGGCTGGTAAAAGGGTTTCCTTTCTCAGGCTTCATCAATCCGCTCAATATAAGAGGCAATCTTGAACCTTTCATTCATATAGATCACTATAGAATTGCGTCCATCCTCTTCGCAGGTACTGTCTCGTGTCTCTTCCCCTAGTTCTCTATTTTGTCTTCTTCATCGTGTAGATTGCCGATGCAGACATAATGTAATTTTTATTTTTTTTAGTGCACAATGGGATCTTCTGGTGATGATAATACCTTTGACTCATCGGAGAATTTTTTTGAAGTTGACAAACCCAGGTTTTCTTCACATGAGGAGATATTAAACCAAATCAACCCTTTGTTCCATGCAGCCGGCCAGATTATGCAAGGCATGTCTCTCACCCATCTACGCATCGTGCAGGTACGTGCTCAGGCTTTCATGGCCTTGATGGACATGGAGGAGAAATGGATACATGATGAAGCGTCCCAGCAAGTCGGGAAATCTCAAAGTGATGAAGCTTCTCCACATCCCAATACCAGGGCTAATCGATTCGCTTCTCTATTGAAATGGCGAAGGACTGAGCCCAAGAAACTTTTAGGCGAGAGCCAGTTTGATTACCCCCTCCATAATGGTATCGTAATCATTGCTTCTGATGTGGAAGAACTGGAGAATCCTCAAGGGGTTGTTGGAAAAGTTCTGGAGAAAGATGTTGACGCAGTTTACAAGACTAAGGCAGCTTCCGGAGTAGACGCCGAAACTGTTGTTGAGGGAGTTGAAGCGATTTCTGAGGATGCGGTCAAGGAAGATGGTGAGGCGGCGGAAGCATATGTTTGGGCCATTGTCGAAACGGATCCTGGACGGGATGCTGAAGCTGCTACTGAAACGGCTTCTAGATGGTATGTTGAAGCTGCTGCTAAAACGGCTTCTGGATGGAATTTTGAAGCTGCTGCTGAAACGGCTTCTAGATGGTATGTTGAAGCTTCTGTTGAAACGGCTTTGGGATGGAATGTTTGCTGTCGGAGAGGGTGTTGGGGAAAGTGCTTGAAAAAGCTCTGATGAAGGCGTCATTGACCAAGGTGTCTTGTAATTGACAACTGGTTTTCCATTTTGTGATTTCCTTCCGCAGAGAAAACAATCTTTTCGTAGATCATAGATGTTTTTGATAGTTCAATTTTTTTTCTTTCTGTTCATGCGACTGGAACCATGTTTCACCAAGTAATATTCTTTCATTTATGCTGCTTTGATAATTTCACATCTTTGATTGAATAAAATCTCCCGAAAGAGACCTAAAACCCATTTTGCGAAAAACAAGTTCTTCCAACCTTCCAAAGCGATTCAAAGGATGGAAGCCAAATCACATAAATGACGCAGCAATAAAGCTAGTAGGAGTGTCACATTTTCTCCGTTTAGCTACTGCCATGGGAAAGCCTCGCATGCCGTTGGCAACGGTAACTCAAAACAGGGAAAAACAGTAGCAATTATTAAGGATTTTGACCAACCTTTTATTGGATTTTCCCTCGCAAATTACACAGGACGTCTGTGATATGCCACCTGGGTATGTAGAAGTGTGAGTCGTCACAATCTAGGAAGCACATCATGAGAAGTAGAGAATCCTCGTCGGGAAAAATTTGAAGCCAGATGTTCTTGAAGAAAGGTGTCCGTGCCACCACTTGATGATCTTCTTCCTTGCACATTCCCTTCTTCAGTGTTTTTTTTTTTCGAATAAGATATTTCTTATAGGGTTTGATTTTTTCTGGTTTTTAATTGACAGGTAATGACTTTGTGTGTTTGCTAGATATTTTTCCCTTGAGATGACTTAGGAAAACTTATTTTGAAACAAAGATTCTTTTAATTAAAATCGAAACCCTAATTATGAATGCAAGCAGTGTAATCATTTTTGAGGGATTACAAATATTGCAGGGAAAAGGGAAATTACTGAAGGAAATACTTAATAGGAAAACGATGGAGGAAAAGGTAGCACATCATTTTAGGTATTGAAGGGATTGAGCCATCGTGAGTGAATTTTCACGCCTTCCAGTTTGTCGACATTGATGAGTTTGCAGTAACCACCCCAGATAACATCTTCCACCAGGTATGGCCCGTCTTACCTTTCTTTAGGTGAATCAGATTGAGCGACTAGCTTCACTGTTACATCTCCAACTTGAAACGCGGTCGCCTTGACTACCATATATCTCCAGTTTGAAACGGGTTTGGGCGTTGTGCAACCACTTGATTTTTGAGATCGTTATCTTTGACTGAGGCAACTTCTAAATTTTCGACAAAGCATTTGAAAGGCCCAGCATCCCGTTCACATCTCTTAACGACGCCCTGGTTGATAACTGGACTGAATCCCCATGCCGGACCGAGAGGAGAAGTGACTGGGTGTAGAAAGGGTTGTTCAATAAGACTTACTTGTGTTCAGAATCTTATGATGAACGTTGACGGGCTTTCTCCCGGTAATTGAGTTACTTTGGTAAGTTGTTGATACGGAAACATGTGATCTTCAAGGTTGGATGGCTTGTTGGAAATTCTTTCGGGTATCGACACCGGCAGAGGGGATACTCCTAATTTCGCTTTATTGTTATGTACCCATGAGCGCCCCAGAATCATGTCGTAATTTGAGATTTCTTTGAAAATGTGAAATTTGCCATGTGTTAGAGCATCTCCCACCTTAATTTCAAGGTTGATGTAGCCATACGCGTCTATTGCTTCTCCTTCCAAGTTTTTGACCATGATTGGGGAAAGAGTAACCTCCTGCTTCGAAATTCTCATAGCTCTCAGAGTCTTGATGGTAACGATGTTGAAGTTAGAGGCCGCGTCAATCAATGTGCAATCAAGCTCGGCGTCACTCAGATAAACCGTGGTCAGCAGTCCCCGGTTGCATTTTCTAACACCGCTTCCTGAGAGAGATTGGGATTCTGGTGTGGTTTCTTCAATAGGAAAAAGTCGCTTGCCCGAAACAACATGATTAAGGGATGCGAATATATCTTGACGCTGCTCCTTGGAGAAATAGAGAATTTCGCATACACACTGCATCATGGATTGCACGACTTTGTGAATAGAGTCCCCAGAGAGCATGAAACTCCTGACTGGAAGAGGATCTCCGTGAACTCCCTAATTGCCCAGTTGAAGTTCCCCTGCCTGCACCTTTTCTTTGAAGATAAGTTTTAATCCGTCGCAGTCACTAGTCGGGTGATGGACAAACCTGTGGTAGCGACAATATTTAGGGTTTGCCATTTCCTCTTCAGTTGATGGGCGCCTGATAGGAGGCAGCTTGATGGCGCCATCTTGGATCCATGCTTCAAAGAGTTCAATTACTTCTTCGATTGGGAACGGGAAATCTAAGGCATTTTCTCCGTATTCTTGATGCTGCGCAGGAGCCTTAGCTGCAGTCTTTCGCGGTGGAGCCGCATGATGTACTGACATTGCGCTCTTGGATTGCTGTTCGGCCGCTGGAGCCTTCCTTTTTACTTTTTCACTTACCAAACTCACAGAGGGTCTAGTATTATATTGCTTGTTGATGAGACGTCTATTTCCTCGAGTTTCGCGTGCGTCTTCAACCTTGGCTGGCCTGGTTCTTTACAACAATGCTGGTGCTGTTGTGGCCGACCGCTTAGCAGCCTCATGAAGTTCAAAGAATGTCTGGAATCACAGATTCTCCAGTAAGGCACAGTATATGGGAACCATGCCATTGATGCAAGAATCCACTAATTGTTGTTTAGTCACATTTGGGTCGTGACAATCCAACGCTTGAATTTTGAATCTTTTGACATAATCATTTGGATGTTCATTGTTTCGTTGAAACATCCTTCCTAAATATGAGAAGGTAATTTTCTCAGACACAAAGAAATACTTTTTGTAGAAAGCCATGACCATGTCACCCCAGTTGGATATGCTATTTGGTGCAATGCTGTTGTACCACGTGTATACTTTTCCCGGTAAGTGACTTCGAAAACTCTTTCAAACGGAGAACATGATTGTATTTGTGCTCGCCCAAAAATTCCAAAAATCGAGAGACATGTTCACGCGCATTACCGGTGCCGTTATACAGGGAGAATTGAGGAGAAGAGTATCCTCTCAGACGAGGAATTCTTTGTACTTCAGGAGGATACGGGGGTTGAATGCTGATGCATCTCCGCAGAATCGCTTTTGTATCGGTTTCAAAGAAGTCGTTCCAAATCTTCTCGTGTGACGAAATTGGATGGTTGATTCCTCTCCGCTGGAGATCCTGAACGAGTCTCTTCATCTACAAAGGTGCGCCTTGTGGATTTATCGGCGCCAGGATTATTGAAGGTGTTCCTCGTTGTCTCTGTTTGGAGTGATGCCTGCGGTAGCCGCCTCGTCAGTGTCTTGAGGAAAATAAGCACTTCTTTTTGAGTCGAATCCATGTCCATCTGAGCTCTAGCGAGAACCTCCTGTTTTTCCATCAAATCAACAATGGTAATATGGGACCGGCTTCCTCTGGCTCCCCCAGTTTCTCGTCCTGATGGTGGAGTAGCAACGGCTCTGGTGACGTTTGGAGGTGTTACACTTGAAGAAACGTTGGAGGTGGTGGCAGCGGCCCTGACTCTGGTGACCGGAGGTGTAGCGCCTGAAGGAATATTTTCCGCGCCGCTGGTATTGATAGGTGGCGTATTAATGCCACAGGAAGGAACGTTAATACCGAGTGTATTTTCAGGCTAGTGTTTTCAGGGTTTGTTGCTGATCCGGACCTGAGTTCTACCATCTTGAGATCGGGATTGAAAAATGAAATTGGAAATTGGAAATTGATATTGCAACCGAGAGATTAACCTCCCACTTTGGTCGCCAATTGTTTGAGGGTGAAAACGGTTTTTGTTAATTTTTGGGAATTTCGTGTATGTGGATGAGAAACGAGTCTAGACCCTAAAAAATGTACTGCACGTGAGTACTTTTGATTTGAGAGATCAATCTGTACAAATCTGTCCTAAACCAAGAAATGGCCGTTCCAGGCTTTCTTCGGTCACAAAGCGAAGGAAATGGGTTGGTCTTAGGGAGAGAAGCGAAGAAAGTGTAGAGACCAGAATCGTTGATTCTGAGAGTGTGGTTGTTAGTGACTTGTATCAAAAAGTAGAACTGGCTAGCTGAATGAAAAACTATCAGGTGATTTCTGGATACTGTGTTGCTCTCCTGACCAAAACTTGTTGTTTGGTGGAAATAGGTAAAACCTATTTATACAAGTCATAATAAAACGTACCTTGATCTCGTAGGAAGTGGAAACGATTGAGTGGTGGAAGAGTGGAGTAACGTGTAACGTAGAATTTATGCTTCCATGATGAAGGAAACGTTTACACCATTACTAACCTCCCTTCTTCATAACACTTTCTTGTAACGGGCGTATTACACGCCGCACGCTGTAAACCGCCAGACCAATACCCTGATGAGTATCCCCCAGTTTGTGACATGTTTGATGTCTCTAGTGTTCTTTGTGGAAAACATGTAGCACTTTGGCAAGTCAAAAACAAGAGACTTGCCGCAGGGAAATATCATGTGATTCTATTAGACTCGTCTTGGCTGGTCGCCTGAAACTTTCCACAAGTCTATTAGTTCGGTGCCGAACTTGAGATTGCATCTCATGAGGAAGGGTAGCCATTGATTATGGCTACCTTCTGTTGGCGCTTGATAATGGCACAATGGATCCTTTAGTGCATGCCAGTGGCATTGCGGCATGGCTGGCATAGTTTGTGCATGCCAGTGGCATGATGGTGTAAGTGGCGCCTGGCGTAGCCATGGCCACGGGATTTAGGCATTTGGTCGCCTAAAATTTGCCACAAGTCTGTTCGTTTGGTGGCAAACTTGGATGGCTGAGATTGCAACCCATGGGGAAGGGTAGCCGTTGATTGTGGCTACCTTCCGTTAGCGCATGACAATGGCGCCTTTAGTGCATGCTAGTGGCGTTGCGGCATGGTTGGAATAGTTTGTGCATGCCAGCGGCAAGATGGTGCAAGTGGCGCCTGGTGTATCCATGGCCACGGGATTTAGGCGGCTGGTCGCCTAAAAGTTGCCACAAGTCTGTTAGTTTGTTGGCAAACTTGGATGGCTGAGATTGCATACCATGGGGAAGGGTAGCCATTGATTGTGGCTACCTTCCGTCGGCGCCTGACAATGGCACAGTGGCGCCTTTAGTGCATGCTAGTGGCGATGCGGCATGGCTGGCATAGTTTGTGCATGCCAGCGTCACGATGATGCAAGTGGCGCCTGGCGTATCCATGGCCGCTGGATTTTTGGCACGTTGCTGTTAGATTCAAACATGGTGTGGCAACATCAGTTTTAGTGGCCACATTGATCCCCATGTTCCGTGGAATATTGTTTGGCTCGGCTGGCGCGACAACTTTTCCTAAATTAGGATTTGGCATGTCGAAACCCTAATTGGCGTATATGGCATGTAGTATGCGGTAGGTGGCACGTTTGGCATGTGAACTTGGCATGCCTATTTGGCGTGTGCGATTGGCATGCTTTTGGCATGTGTGCCTGGAATGCGCGTTTGGCCTGTGCGCCCGACATGTTTGTTTTTGGCATGTTTGACATGCCGTCAGCATGGTTTTGGGAAGCCAACTTGGTAGGGTAACCTTTTGACACAATTTCCACCCTTTTTAAAGCTTGGAAGGTTTAGACCAACCTGATTGGTCAATGAAAGCAGGGAGCCGGTTAAGCATGGGCGTGGCCACCCTTTTGGTGTGCGTGGCAAGTTTAGTGCGACCTGATTGGTCGATGGGAAATAGGGACGGTTTAGGATGAGGCGCGACCAATGGAAAATGGCGTTGGTTGGCCTAAGGCATGGCCACACCTCTCTTTGTTGCTCCTCCTATCCCGCGGCTCCTTATTTTTTGATTCTGGGCAAGATTTTGCATCTGCTAATCCATGACGGGTTAATTACCTAGTTGGCCTAGGCTTAATTTCGACAAGCAAGGTCTGATATACTGCGCAAGGCGCAAAACCCTAACTTTTGCAAATTCGTCAGGATAATTGATTTAATTCTATGTGTTGACACAGAGTTCTTTTAAGTTCGTTTCCAGAGAGCAGCATGCTTTCTGATTGAATACTTTATGCAAAGACCTTATCCTTGATATTTGGAAATTCGTGCTACTGTGCTGCGAATGAACACCAATTATCATGCCATATCAACATTAAGGGTTCAGCAGGGGAACATAGCACAGAAAGCATTCAAAGAAACTTATATTAATTGAGTGTAGGAAAGGTGCCAAAATTTATAGGATTCTTGGGATTGTTGCTACATGCACCATTCTGGGTAAATTTCATAAGATAGTTTTGAGTTGCTCAATAATTGTGCCAGTGAAGAGGTTGACACTCATGGCTCTGTTTTCTTACAAAGTGACGTCACATCAGATGCAAGGTTTTACAATTATAAACCTAAGCTAAGAACCACCATCAACAAACATAAAATAAAGTATTGAAATTACCTCAATCTTGTAGTGAAATTGAATTATGAAACCAACGCAAAAAGAATGAGTTCATTCCGAGTTCGGACGAAGAAATTATGGGCAAAGCAGTTTTACACTCCTTCGTATGGACCAATCACTAGGACCGGTTATAGTTCTCACTAGGATCGATTAAAGTTATTATAGTTCTCACTAGGATCGGTTATAGTTCTATATAGTTCTCACTAGGATCGGTTACGGCATGAATCCATACACGAAACTGTTTTTAAACATAACTTTTGCATAAAGTGTCCGAATTCAGTGATTGTTGGCTCGTTTTAAATGTAAAAACAAGAGCTACACATATATCATCAGTATATATCAACATCATAAACTCAAAATTACCTTTTTTTTTATCAAAATCTCAAATATAGATGAGAAAGTATGAGTATAGAAGAAAATAAATCTCCCTAAAGATGTTAATTAGTCATATAATAACCGAGAGATCATGTGCTCAGTTTGACATGCTTCCTTACCCTTCATAAGATTGAGCACAAAGGTGAGCATGCACAATTCAACACAACTAGGTTTGATTGAGTTGATCCTTGTCTTGTTCGTCACGAGTGACTAAGAAAGAATCATCATTCTTGACCTCTTGCTTGGTTTGTTTTTTCTTGTTCCATATCTTGTTTTTCTTCTTTGACTTGTGATGAAGAGTGTCATTATCACAACATTCACTAGTACAAGAGATTTCAGACATGATGTCTTTCTTTAGTCTTTCAATAAAACTCTTGTAATTATTGTCACCAACAATTAACAACTGAGAGTCATTCTTGTGACTAACTTTTGGTCCCTTCTTGGATATGGAGGACTTCGAGACCCATTTAGAGTTGAGTTTTGCAGGAGCAGCTTTCTCCTTCATACCATTAAGACGATTGTTCTTTTGAATATTTTGCGAAACATTCTTTCTAAAATTTGAAATATCAGATCTTGTCTTTGCATTTACAAAGTCATCTCTCTTTCTATAATTGGGTCTTTTATGAGATGACCTTGTCGAGCGATAGGCAAAATTTGAACTATCATTATAATAACTCTTTTGCCTAAACTTAGGACAATAACGATCTGAGTTCTTTAGGGGAGCAAACTTATCCAATTCGTTTGATACAAAAGAAAGTGCATCTTGCATCTTACGAACTTTGCATCCCCATTGTAAGTGCCCTTTATTACCACAATAATAACAATGCTTACCATACGAAGACTGCGTTTTAATGTTACCTTTTTGTGGATCCTCTTGCATTGGAGCTCGACGAGTTTTCTTCTTTTTCTTATCTTGTTCAACATTGTTGGTTTCTTGACATTAGCAGAAGTGCTCTCTTTGATTGCTGCTGGTTGAACACAATTCTTAGGCTTGACAGGCTTTTCTTCTTTACAAGAAATAATAGCATCTTTGACATCAATGGAAGCCTCTGGCTGAGAAGAATTTGTAGCTTTAAATTTTTTTGTCATTGTTATCGTTGGAAGCACTTGATTCCTTATATCCTAATCCTTGTGTATCACCATGATATCTTCTTGCTTCTAACAATAAGGATAAATTGTTTGTGCTATCAATGAACTTTTTAAAGTACACATTTTCTTCTTCCAACGTCTTGATTTTATCAAGAGCACCAGCTAGATCAGCCTCAAGGTGTTTTTCTCGTGAGAGATATACACCTTCTTCTCTTCAAAACTCTTTTGTTGAGAATTAATCCTTGCTTCAGATTCGGCAAGTTTCTTTTTCGACAAAAAGAGATCTCTTCGAAGATTTTCACATTCTAATTTCTTATAATTTAGCTCGTTTGTACGGTCTTTAAGAATAAAATCACTGGTGCGGTAACCAATATAATATTCTTGAAAAACCCTCTTCAGTTTCGTGTTCTCACGACAAAGAGGACTCATAACACCAAGAAAATCTGAAGTTCTCAATTTTTTATTTTTCAAAGGATCCAGTAGTTTAAATTATTCTCAGATATCCTCTTCTACGTCTCGTTCAAAATCCGAGTCATCATCATCGGAACTTTCATCCATCATTTCTTGTAGACAGATTTTCCAGTTGTCATTGGTTTTTACATCATTAACAAGGTTAACTTGTCTGGTAGAATCTCTCGAGATAATTTCATGATGATCTTCACATATTTATTCGTAGATGCCATCATCAAGTGTTAATTCAAAACTCTTGATACCTTTATTTACGTTAAGTGAATCATTATCAGGTTCTATAAAAACCATTTTTAGATTCCAGTCTTATAGGTTGGATCGCACCAAACACAGATTGTTAGATTTTTTTGTGTTTGCCTGCTCTGATACCAATTAAAAATACGAGGGTACCCAAATATACCTCAATATAAAACTTTTCCACCTATAAGTCCTTTCTCCGAAAGTGATTGTCTATGGACTGAGTCAAGACAATGCAACGAATCTATTCACACTTCGTATGATCGTCTATGGATACGAGATCGAGACAATACGACAACAAGATAACTTGCGTGATTGACAATGGATACAATATTGATACGATACAACAACGAAGTATGATTACTTGATAATAGGTTTGAACTTAACCAAACACTATAGGATTGCTATCAGGTAATTAGGAATTAACGTTTGTGTATTTTACTTCTAATTATAATAAAATCAATTATAATTACGGAAATAGAAAAATAAAATACACAACAAGATTTTGTTAACGAGGAAACCACAAATGCATAAAACCCCGGGACCTTGTCCAGAATTGAATACTCTCAGAATTAAGCCGCTATACAAATTCTAAACATACTTTGTATAGTTGAGACCAAGCAACTAAATCTATAGTTCACCTAGTTCCCTCAGTATCCCTGCGCCTCCAACTTGCAATAAGCCACACACTTGGAAGAATTTCTTTGGTTCGTATTCCAAACAGTAAAGGAACAACAAATCTGTTCGGTAACAACTCTTTTCAATCAACGTAATATAAGTTTGACAAAAGGCTCTTCCGTTTAGCCAATAAACTTCTTTGTCGGGTTCTTAGATCAATCTATCCAATAATTACCAAAGTAATTGTTTAGACTATGCAATCAACACTATGAATCACAAAGAAATGTATCGATGCCGATCTACGCAACTAATCAATCCAATCTATCAAAAGATAAACCGATTATAGTTGGATCCCCAGCCGATCAAGTTTTATGCACACCAAAGATTATGAACTCAAATAAGAAATATTCTTTGTCTTCAAATCTTCTTGGATCTTCAATAAAAACCTGCGCACAAACAACTTGAATATCTTTTGATCAATCGTACACAAAACGGAATCTGTTAACGATGGATTATCACAAGACGTCTTTAGATCACAAACAGTCTAAAGATCCCCGTCGATACTTCAATCTAGTTTGAGTGAATCTTATATCAGAAGAGAAGATTCTCAAGCATAAACAAACTAGGTGCAATCAAAGTTCAACAATCGTTAGTCAATCAAATCAATCGAAAACTAATAATAAACTTCAATTATCTAGTTTCCCACCAGCGGTACTCGTCGAGCTTCTCAATCCCAAAGAAGTCTTTAAAACGAGCGGTCGTAAGAGATTTCGCCTAATTAGGGTACTTTCCTCTCCAAGTTCCATGAGCAAGTATTAGACTCAATGTGTTTCAAGTCTGAAGAGATAGAAAGAGGGGATGATTTTAACACTCATTTAGTAACATCCAAGATTGGTTTTCCGCAAAAGTTCAATATAAAGATGAAGGAAAATACTTATAAGGGATACCGTGAGTGCCAATATTTTGAATTTAACGGATTACCTTGCAAACATGTGCTTAAAATTATTATAAAGTTGGAGGTGGATGAAATACCACCGCATATCATTCTGAAAAGGTGGTTGAAAGGTGCCAATTCATTCAGGATAATGGATGAACCATTACTCTCTGAAAACTATGAGAATTCTGAAACATTTAGACTTAGCCATCTTTGTCGAAGATCAACTCAGTTGTCGTTTTTTTGCTTCAGAGACTGTATAAAATGGCAATTGAGGGTACCGAGAAGATTTTTGCGCAAATCAGAGATAAGCACAAACAATTAGTTGAAGATAGTAAAACTACTCCAGTTGCAAGCTCTGAAATCCAAAAAGATACTGAAGTTGAACTAGCAAGTCAACCAGTTGTTGGTGATCCACACATATCGCAAGTGAAAGGTATACCTACTGATTAATCCAAAGGAAATAAAATGGCAATTGAGGGTATTGAGAAGATTTATGCGCAAATCAGAGATGAGCATAAACAATTAGTTGAAGATAGTAAAACTACTCCAGTTGCAAGCTCTGAAATCCAAAAAGATACTGAAGTTGAACTAGCAAGTCAACCAGTTGTTGGTGATCCACACATATCGCAAGTGAAAGGTATACCTACTGATTAATCCAAAGGAAAATTTAGTAGCACTAGTAGAATACAAAGTTCCGTTGAAGTGGCATGCCCCAAGAAGAGAAAATGCTCTTTGTGTGAGGAACATGGGCATGACAAAAGAAAATTCCCAAAAAAAGCTGATAAAGAACAACTAAAAGTTGTTGCACCTTGTAAGTAGCAATTATCCCTTATTTTGGACTTATTCTCGAATAATATCAAAATTGAAATGACGAATGTTTCATATTGACGTGCAGGTTCAAGCAATGGAAATGTCACTGCACTTTGAGATGTTGGACTTTGTGCAGAGTCTAAGATTCAGGTAAACAAGTCTTGCAAGTTATTGGTGAACTATGGTACTAATTTAGCTGAATCGTTCGTACATTTCCATATATTCCAGTTTCTATTGTAAATAATATCACTTGGTCTGTTGTGTTTTGGCGATTATGTCTTTTCATTTAGAAATATCCAAGAGCACTATGTCAAAGCACTGTCTGAAGGAAGTCAAATTAAAATGTTAACATTTCTTATGAAATACCTTATCACTTCAGGCCCTTTCTTTCAAGGAACCGCGACATGACCATGCTGCTGATATATGAAGTCGAACTAGCAAATCAACCAATTATTGGTTGTCTATATAATTTTGAATGTCCCAGCCATTATGCAACTGCAAAATAACCTGTCCCAAGTTGGCGCCAATGTTCCTGGAAGCAAAGCTCTACAGCCAAACCAACGCCAATGATCCGTGACGCAAAGCTCAGTGGCCAAAACCGACGCAAACACTCCATAACAGCAACTCCATAACAGCAACTCCCTGTGGCCAAGCTTGAAGTACGCCAACACAAGGATCATGGACCACTCATGCCTCTTGTCAAAGGTCAGTCGAATTTTTCCTGGCAATCTCCGCATGTTTTGCCCTTTTGATTTTATCGTTGTCTGTCAGCGTCTCATTCTTACCCCGCAACAATGCCACTGTTACATGCTAAGCAGGGGACATAATGTTGATGGTGGTTTTTTAGTTCAGGGATAAATTTCTAAAACCTTGCATTTAATGTACCGTCACTCTGCAAAGAAACGGATCCATGTAAACGTGATGAGTGTTCAACCTCTTCGCTGGCGCATTTATTGAGCAACTCAATATGTTCATATGAAATTTATCCAAAATGGTGCATGGAGCAACAATCCCAGATATTCTATAAATTTCGGGACCTTGCCTGTATTATTAAATTAATACAAGTTTCTTTGAATGCTTTTTGTTCTATGTTCCCCGACTGAACCCTTAATATTGATATGACATGACAATTTGTGTTCACTCGCACCAGAGTAGCACGAATTTCCAAGTATCAAGGTTAAGGCCCTTGCATAAAAGTACGCAGTCGGAAAGCATACTACTCTCTGGCCATAAACTTAAAGAACTCTGTGTCAACACACAGAATGCAATTAATTTTGTGATAATTAACAAGATTCAAATATTAACCTGATTTGCAAAAAATAGGGTTTTGCGCCCTGCGCAGTATATTAGACCCCGTTGGTCGAAACCGAGCTTATGTAAACTAGGCAATTAATCCGCCGTGGATTAGTAGGTGCAAAATCCTACCCAAAATCAGAAACCAAGGAATAAAAGGAGCCGCGGAATAAGAGCATCAACAAAGGGAGGTGTGGCCATAGGCCAGCCGTCGCCATTTGCAAGTGGCCACACCCCATGTTGCCCGACCGGCCCCTGTTTCCTGTCGACCAATCAGGTCACCTTAAACCCGCCACACGCACATGAGTTGTGGCTTGGCACATACTTGCCGACCCTATTTCTCATCGACCAATCAAGTCGCTTTAAATCCTCCACGGGCGGTGGAAGTGTGGCCACACCCATGCTTGGCCAATTAGGTCGCTCCAAACCTGTCACAGTATTAAAAGAGGAAAAATTGCGCCAGATGGTCAGAATGCCAAATTGGCTTTCCGAAACCGCGCCAACATGTTAATGGCATGCAAAACGTGCCATCCCGCTTTGCATGCTAATGGCATGCCAAACATTCCATGCCGCGTCAATGCACTAAACGTGCATGCCAAACGTGCCACTTTGCCGCAGCAGCATGCTGAACGTGCCAACATGCCATAAATAGCGCGCTCAGGTGCTAACCCACTTCTTGTTCGTGGCCAAACGCCATAACATATTCCAATTAGGGTATTCTAATCAGAAACACGGCTTTGCCTTAGTGGCATCAGTCGAAACCATAATTTCCAGTTGTGGCCCAGGTTACGCCATTTTGGCCCCATAGCATGCCACGAGCCATGTGGGACCCGACAAGCCCTAAAAACAACCCCATGTTATAATCGCCCATGTCCATCCTTGTGCCTGTGGTTATTTCCATATTATGGCATGCCATAATTCCTTTAATGTAGACATGGTACCGATTGCATAAAAACGCCACCATGACGCGGCCATGCCACACGCGCTAATTAGAGTTTTGACATGCCCAACCCTAATTTAGCTAAAGTTTCCACGCTAACCAAGTTAAGCAATTCTCCTAAGGCTTTAAGTTTGATATAGCAATAGGGGCCAATGTTGCCGAAGCCATATTTGGGTCTAACACCAATATGCCAAAATAGCTGCCGCGGCTACGCCAGGCGCCACTATGCCACTGACATGCGTTAAATATGCCATCATATCATTGGCATATGCCAATAACGCCACTTTGACATTATCAGATGCCAAATGGAATGTGGCCATCATCAATGGGCACCCTTTCTCATGAGTTACGATCCCAGCCGTCCAAATTTGCCATAGAATTGACAGGCCTGTGGAAATTTTTGGGCGACCAACTAAGACAAGCCTAATAGCATCACATGCTATTATCCTGCGGCAAGTCTCCTGACTTTCACTTGCCACACATAGCAATCTGCTACATGTTTTCCATGAAAACACTCGAGACATCAAACACGTCACAAACTGGGGGATGCTCATCAGGGTATTGGTATGGCGGTTTACAGCGTGCGGCGTGCAACACGCCCATTATAAGAAAGTGTCAAAAATCAGGGCAGTTAGTGGCGGCAAGAAGTAGTGGGTGTAAACTAACCAGTTTTATCCATAGTGGGAACGTGGTCTCTGGCATTTACACATAACCCCACTTCTCCATTACTCAATCACTCCCACTTTCTACGAGATCAGGGTGCGTTCAATATGACTTGTATAAATAGGTTTTACCTATTTTCAAAAACAAAAAGTTTTTGTGAGAACAACAACACAGCATCCAGAAAAAATACAAAAGAACTGATAGGTTTCATTCCACAAGCCAGTTCCAAATTCTGATACAAGTCATAAAATAGCCACACCTTCAGAATTAACTATTCTGGTCTCAACACCTTCTTTGCTTCCCTTCCTGAGACCAACCTTTATCCTTCACTTGGTGACCGAAGCAAGACTGGAACGACCATTTATTGGTTTAGGCCAGGATTGTATAGATTGATATCTTGAATCTAAAGTATTCTCGTGCAGTGCCTTTTTTTAGGTTTAGATTTGTTTCTCATCCACACACCCAAATTTACCAAAACCAGCAGAAACAGTTTTTACCCATAAACAATTGGCGACCACAGTGGGAGATTAAATCTCTCGGTTGCAAATTCAATTCTCAATTTCTTTTCTATCCCAATTGGTCTTAGGCCCAATTTAATCATAAACTAAAACCCATTTGAATAAAAGATTCCAATTTCCAGATGTATTCGGGTCATTCAAACCTTTCAGGAACAGTGAACATTCGGAAGCCATCCACCATGGAGGGTATGATAAAAATGCTAGAGGATATGGCTGCAAACCAAGTTGATATTATCAGGAGGCAAAATGAAACGCTTCGTATCCTGAAGAGTATGATAAGTCGATTGTGGAAAGAATCAACGAATACATGTTAGAAATATTTCACCAATTTTCAGAATTATACGAAGGACGTTCAATCTTTGGCCAAGGCTTGTACTTCTACCAATAAAGATATAGACGTATTACGTGGCCATGTTATACAAGAGCATAAGAGGAACAGCTAATTGGATCCTTCCAACGACAGAGAGCCAAGACAGTTTCACAAGACCAAGGAAGGAGACTTTCCAGGTGTGCCGCAGTGTCTACAGGATAAGGGTAAAGATCCGGCCTACGAAGCTTCGTTGAAAACCATTTATCTCCAAACCCTCGCAGAGGTTCGAAGAGTTTTCCAACAGTCCGCGACCATGACTGCTTTACTTAAGAGAGAGGCACCTGAAGAGGGGGAAATCTGCCAAGACCCCATGGAAACGAACAATATCTAGCTGTTAGAGCATTGCTTGGTCGAACTCGCATGCGTTGCTATCTCAAGCATTTTTGTCAATTTTAGTTGTCAAAACTATATGTCTTGATTTCTAGACTACTTATAGCTAAGTCTCGGTTTAGGACAATTTAGTGTAGTTGAGCTGCAGACTCCATGGCGATCATCTTACGAAGACAAAGAACTACTCAAGGAACTAGTGGAACTTCATCCGACTAAAAGGTATGTGTACTTGAAGTTATCTATCACTCAAAAGTCTATCTAATCTATCTCCTACTCTTGAGACAAAGTCGTATAAGTATGATAGTTTTCATACATACACATTTGCTATTTCGAGCCGAGTTTACTCGTCAATATTTTTCTCAAAATATGTGTTGGTAAGCTTTTGCTTTAACAACTTTTCATCTTAACCCGTGACGAAAGTCATGATGACGTTTCAATCTTGAAAATAGATTTGATGACGATAGTTGTGAATAACGACTATTTTAACATTATAGAAGAATGTTTCAATGATTGAAATGTAGAGTTGAGATTACATAACCAACTATGGATATAAGCATATATAGTGTGTTCGCACATTAGTGTATAAATCCATGTGCCGGAAACCAAGTGTGTGCATATGCGTGCATACGGTATTGGTGAAGGAGACAGGTTGGGTACGCGTACCCGTACGCGTATCAGCGGAAGTATGCGAACCGAAATTTTTTGCTGAGTTTGTAAGTTTGCAAACTGTTAAACCAGTCACCTTAGGTACACATACCCGTACGCGTACCCACGGATGTTTTCGACTGAAAATTTCTGCTGAGTTTCTAAACTCAAATCCGGTAGCTATGGTACACGTACCCGTACGCGTACCCAAGTTGGTTATATTTCTCAAATCGGAAGTTCATGAACTTAAACAATAAATCAATAAGGAATGGAATCTTTGCAAACCGTGGCTATATTTTTCATGAATTGATTCAAGTGAATCAAAACGATTTTGTTTCAATTGTATCTATTCATAAAGACCTAAGCAATTGAACAACTCTTCTACTAGTTCTTATGAGTTATTTGAACTAGTTATGTGAACAAGGTGACTACAGTTAATATGGAAGTGCTCATATGGATAACCATTATTTAACTATTTGTGAACCAACTAAGTGTACACGTTTAGATACGGTTACTCAAACCTAAATGAAATACATTTCATTTGTCTGTGACAAGCTAAGTTTCGATCTAACGGTTGAAAGATATTAAATTGGTTAAATCAGGTTTTTCATCTAACGGTGAATATTGAATGCTTTCTTACCAAGGTAACTTGGATTGCAAACCTTGATTTGAAAAATATATAAAGGAGACATCTAACAACTGGAAAAACTAATCGCCACACCTCCTGTGTGATACTAGTTGGTTTTGCTATAGTCGTTTCTCCTTTAACCTTAGGTTTCTTCTCGAGACCTTGTAGGTTAACGACTGAAAGACTTCATTGGGATTGTGAAGCCAGACGAAATTACTTCTCTTGTAGTTGAGTGATCTTATCTTTCTATTTTATATCGTACAAGTTCAATTTAGTAACTGACTTGAGATTATATCTCCGATAGCGCAAGATAAAAAGAAATCACAAACATCTTTGTCTCATCATTTCTGATTCCACAATATCTACTTTCGCTACCATACGATTTAGATTATTGTGAGGTTATTGATAATTCTAGTATGTTCTTCGGGAATATAAGTACAGGTTATCAATTGGTTTCTGTTCACCTTGATTTTATCAAAAGACGGAACAAAACTCTTAGGTTTATCTGTGGGAGACAGATTTATCTATCATCATAGACTTTTTTGTGTGACACATATTTGTTTATTAAAGTCTTCGACTTTGGGTCGTAGCAACTCTTGGTTGTGGGTGAGATCAGCTAAAGGAATCAAGTGCGTAGTATCCTGCTGGGATCAGAGACGTAAGGGGCGCAACTGTACCTTGAATCAGTATGATATTGATTAGGGTTCAACTACAGTCCAAACCGAAGTTAGTTTGTAGTAGGCTAGTGTCTGTAGCGACTTAATACAGTGTGGTGTTCAATCTAAACTAGGTCCCGGGGTTTTTCTGCATTTGCGGTTTCCTCGTTAACAAAATTTCTGGTTTCTGTGTTATTTCTATTCCGCATTATATTTTGTTATATAATTGAAATATCACAAGTTGTGCGTTAAGATCAATCAATTAGAATATCAAACCTTTGGTTGTTGATTTAAATTGATTGACACTTGGATATTGGTCTTTGGTACCATCCAAGTTAATTTCTCTAGTATTTGATAAAGACTCGCAGATTTCCATTTGCTTGAGTAAAGATCAAATCGAGAGATTGGGATATTAACTCTTTGATATACTTTTACCTAGATTGAGTCTGACTGTCTAGTTGATTCTCTAGAAAGTATATTGGAGTTAGTCCATACAGATTGCTAATTGAAATATTGGGTGAGGTTGTTAGACCCCCGCTTTTTCAATTGGTATCAGAGCAGGCAAACACGTTTAAGACCTCAAAAGTCTGTGTTTGTATCGATCTGAATCTATGGACAGAGGTGCTATCTCTATTAACATACCACCAGTCTTCGATGGATCAAAATACTTATGGTGGAAAATTGCGATGCGATCTTTTCTTCAAGCACGTGATTTTCAATCATGGGTATATGTAGTTAATGGATATGATGCTCCCATTATGGCAATAGGTGATGCTACTGTTCCAAAGAATATTGGCGAATACGATGCTGCTGAGATACTTGCTGCAAAGCAATAATCCGACGGTTTGAATGCCATCATACATGCCAGTACCCCAATCATCAGCACCATGTGTCAAATTGTACTAGGTCTAAAGATGCGTGGGATATCTTAGAAACCGTATTCGAAGGAAATACCAGTGAAAAGGAAGCTAGGCTTCAAAACCTAAATTCCGATTGGGAAAACCTTTGTATGGTAGATGAAGATTCATTTGATGAGTTTAATCACAAAGTGTCTGAAATTGTTAATGCATCTTTTGCATTGGGCAAGACTATTCCTGAAAAGGACACTGTGATGAAAATTCTCAGATCACTGCCATCTAGATACGATTCTAAGAAGCATGCCATCGTTGAAGGAAATAACCTTGATACTCTCCAGAAATACTCTGGTTGGGAAGCTAAAGATCTTTGATCATGAACACTCGTCCAAATCCAAGGATGTGGCGTTCAAAGCACTAAAAACACAAAATTACTTGATAAGAGTAAAAATGTGTATATCTCTGAAGATGATCACTCTGAGACGGATTTATCAGATGAAGATCTTGACAAATCGGTCTCGATGATCACAAGACAGTTTAGGGATCTTCTGTTGAATAGAAGTAAACGGTTCTCCAGAGATAAGACAAAGGCATCAGTCAAACCTCATAATCGTATTCCTCCTAAAAACAGGGACGCTGATGAAACTGATGACGGGGATATGCCTCAGTGATTTAAGTGT
The DNA here is from genome assembly GCF_003573695.1 of Papaver somniferum. NCBI lineage: Eukaryota > Viridiplantae > Streptophyta > Magnoliopsida > Ranunculales > Papaveraceae > Papaver > Papaver somniferum. Next base: position 171,821,485 of record NC_039359.1, on the reverse strand, counting down.
AAGGGTTTTAGTCATTTGGGAAACGAATGCCCAAATCATAAAAAATACACTGGGAACAAAGGTCTTGCTGTGATACTTGATGAGATGTCTGACAATTATGATTCTGATGAAGACAAAAAATCAAGTATTGCTCTTCTATGTGAAAATATTGATTTTGATAATTGTAGCAATACATACATCAATCTTGATAATCTTTTAGAAGAGAACCCAATCAAGATGGAAGAATCAATTGACCCTTCTTTTGGAAACTCTATGTTTAATGTTTCAGGATCTACTTTGTGCCTAGCAGCTTGCACTGCACAGGCGCCTGAATCATCTTATGCGTTGACATGCTCCTATTTTTCTCTCAAGGGTCATGAGCTTTCAAAGTGTTTCAAGTACAAACACAAGATGAGATATGTCAACAAGATTCAACGAAGAGCAGATCGTCTAGCTACCAAGCTTAAATTAGCGGAGAAAACAACTAAGGTATGTAAGATCTTATCTTCATCGAAGAAATTAGTTTCCAAAGATAGATTTAGACCACTAGGGAAGAAAACATGGTATAAACATAAGGAAAGGCAGGGTTCCATGAATTCCAACCAAAAGGGTCATGGTGGAAAAATTGTTGTTCAGCACAGCACAACTTGATTGTGTTTTCATGTGCATCTTGTCTCACGTGCCTGTTCAAAAGAGACAAGATATTGCACACCACAGGCTTTAAAAGTTCAGTTTTGTTTTTAGCTTTGTGTTGTTTGGTTTTTGGAATTCCTCCATATCACTGTTGATATTGGAAATGACCGTTTTTTCCAAAAGAAGAGGGTTATTGTCGACAATTCTACTCTTTATAGGGTTGTGAGTTGGACGTGTACGAACCTGTTTAAAGGTTTCGAAACCCTACATTCCTTCTCTGATACTCTTTATATCTTAAGACTGCTTGTTGAGATTGTGAATTCCTCTCACAAAAAACCGGTTGCATAAGGGTACTCCAAGCATCATGTCTTCTGATGAAAAATATATCAATATGATTGTTAAGCCATCAATCACCAAGGAAAAAGAGAAATCTCCATTGTCTCCAACTTTGAAAAGAAAAAGAAGGAATGTGAGGAAGCCAAGAGAAGTTCCTTCAAATTCTCAGAAGTTTTCTGATGTTCTTGAAGAGTTGAAGCTGGCAAGAAAAGAGATTCAACAAATAAAGGCTTGTGTTTTAAGATCGTTAGAAATTCAGAAGGCTCTGGTTTGACATCATCAGCCAAGACGGTTTATTGGTATTGACTCCTTCCTCCATGAACCATACGTACCAATGGCTGTTGACGACAAAGAGTTCGGGGATGATAAGGAATTTTTCAAAGATCTTAATGTCTAGTAAAACTTCTTAAGAGAATTTTTATTCTTGCTTTTGTTTAAGAAGGATAACTGGGGTTTGGAATATCCATTATTGTGAGTACATATAACTGTGTCCAACGTTTTCATCTTGCAATGTTTTTAGATTTATTCATTTAAATTCTAAAGTGATTTGGAAGATGATGTTTGCAGTATTAATCTTTATGGTTTTATATATTGCAATATGCTTGAGCCTACATCACCAGAAACGGTGTGGCCAGTCACGTTGCACATGTCATGAATTGAAGATATGGCTTCTTCCACGCGCTTAACTAATGAAAATCGGCTGGTGACCCTTTTAGTTGTTGCGAAGTGTCCATGCTTCTCCCATATTTGGGTATACAACTCTGCATACTTATACGGTACACTGAATCCTCCGATCAACACATGACCTTCGAAAGGAGACAAAAATGGAGGGTCGAAGGCGGCACCTGCAACTGAATCCGTGACCAGCAAAGATTCTTTGGAACAATCACACCCGCCGCCACGACAGCGTTTTCCACCATTGAGGGCACAAAAACATCTTCATGACGATCAATCTCCATCTCCAGATTACCAGCGGGTACGGTTTCCATGATTGGAGACACAATTAAATCTTCATTGCCATTAATCTCCAACTCAGGGTTATTTTCAGAAGCGGCTTCTTCCTGTAAATATCACTAATTGAATATTTATTCCATATAAATAAATAGTCCAAGACAAAAACGTGAGGGAAACTCACCGACTCATCCGGGGGCCCACTGGGACTGGAAGAAGACTCGCCTCTATGCTTTGAAGTACTTTTCCCGTCACCATCGGATCCTGAGCTTTCTTCTTCTTCGCTTTCGTCTTCACTGTCAAGAGGCTCAGTATCGCCATATTTTTCTTCAGAAGGTGTCATTTTCTGGCCACGTGCAAGTCTGGTGAAGGCGTTTATCTTGTCAAGACCCTGAGTCAAAAGGGGAAGAGATGTTCAGTGGCAAAAATTCAGAATATTTACACAATTAGGCCAAGTCAGGAAGAATATCATACGTACTTGCATGTTGGAGGAACTAAAGTTCATAAGGCCCGTCGAAGAGAAGACGCCTGCACGAATTTTCGACCTTCGCTCCCTTTCCTGGGGACTGCTCCCGCTCGGTCTAGAAGATTTCCCCGGCAGCGGCGCCAAAAATTGATGTGATTTGTACATAGTGGTAAAAAGAGTGTCGTTTCTCAGACTTGTGAAGGATTTTTTTAGACTTATATTCAAAACTAAAAATAGAAAACATAATAAAAATTATAGCAAACTCAAACAAAGATGATATTAATATTAAAAGAAACACTGAGCCTAAGATTCCACTATTTTCCAAGTTCAAAGTGATTAAACCAATACTTATATTTATGCAATTTTCTCATTTGATTTGATTCTAAAATGTTGCAACAAGTAGATTTTCAAAAGTAGTAATTGTAAATACCAAGTATGAAGCATCAAAAGTCTTAAAACTAAGCATACTCCATCAAAATAGATCACAATCACTCAAATAAAAATCATATTCAATAATAGTTCAAGGAAAATAATCATATAATTATTGCAAATAAAAAGATAAAATAGAATATACCACTTTTTGTTGGAAAAATAGCTTCCTCTATCGCCTCAGCAATGGGGTTTAGCTCCTCATATTAATCATGATCTCAAAATATTTGTTTATGGCTCAAAAGATGATTAAAAAGATGAAAAGTGATCATACAGACGATTCGCAACAGTTTGTTGGTGTTGCAGAATCACTGTTACAGGGAGAAATAGTAGCTAAAGACCTAATGCAACCGCTGTGATGAACGACAATAGGTTCTGCTGTGAAACAACGATAGTTTTCTGCGACAATTGCTTGTGCGTCAATGTTCTTCGTGTACTTCCTCTTCAGCAATAGCAGCAGAATAAGGTATTTTCCTGCAACTTGATCTCTGGAGCTCTGTGGTGTTCTAAACTTCTCCGAAAGGATTCGTACCTGTTATATGACTTATCCCCTCTCCTTTTATAGGCCACAACTAGATTAAATCTCCCCCAAAATCTTGGTTTATCTCCACAGCAGGTTTCAGAGTTTTCTTTCTGCCAAACTCTCTTCACGCGTATTTGACCTTTCCCAATACTTCCAAACTCTTTATTAGATAACTACGAATGTTGGGGAAGCTTTTCTAGCCTTTAATCTCCCTGAATTGTCGAAAAAATATTCCAACAGAAATCCGTGACCACAACACCTCAGTTTCCTTCTCCCGGTCGATCTAACCCAATTCATTCGATCCAATCACATATACCGACCCTGTTATGCTCTAGGAAGTCCAGCCAAACAAAAATCCGAGATTGAATCTCCTTAAATCTTCCCAAGAATGCGAACCTTAATCTACATGCATGCCGGTTTGTTTTCTCGCCAAATTTGAAATTTGAATTTGTGAAGAAAGGGGGCGCCCCTATCCAGAGTAGGGGTTCCTTTAGGAGCTTCCTTAAGGGGTGTCCTGGGGTGCCCCTTATCCAAACCGGGGGTCCGAATAGCAAGTGTCCTCCGGGTGCTTTCCGACAACTTTTCGAGCCAATTTTTTCCAAAAATGTTTATTGGCCAAAAATACCTACAAATAAATAAAACACCATAATAAGTACAAAAATAAGCCCTAACAATATATAGAATCGAGACAAATCGGACACAAAAATGTGTCTATCAAATGGGTGCTTTACTAAAATCTTAGATGAAGGCTTGCCGCGTGGATCTGTCACAACATCCTGCACGAATTGATGAATGGCAAGGAATTCCTCCTTCCAGAAGACATTATACTTGGAAGTTGTCACCTGTTTTCATTCTGAGAGCAGGAAGGAAAGGCTTTTATTTGGTGCAAAGACGTTGTTATAAAGAACATCTGGGAACAATTCTTCTGGAGGCGTCAGCGGGCGGCGGAATGGGACTCCCTGATCAAATCCCATATGCCGAGCAGCCCTGTCAATATTATAAGAAACCACTTCACAAGATCCTCTGAAAAAAGATGTCACATATCCAGGTATGCAGCTTCGCAAGAACACAGTTTCTCTAATGCTTATATTCTCTCCGGCAGAATGCAGTGTCATGTTCGAGGCGGAAGCAAAAGTGTCTGGTTGAACTATAGACGCGTGGACCGTAGCCCAGGGAAGGAAGTTAATTTCATATGCATTTTCAATGAAATCAATAAGCTTTGAGCCAAGTTTTGGACGCTTCTTCAACCAACGAAGTATCCTAGAGCCTCCATATGCATCAAGAAATGAAGTTATCGGATTAGGAGCATAATTTTTGAAATGCTCCCACAACCATGCTTGGAGAAAGGCAACATGGACATAAGAGTCTACCTTCATATACCCATTAGAAACATACATGTCTGCTGCTAAGTGATCCATATGGGTGTACAAGGAGCCAAGGAACAAACTACCGCTGGGAAGAGAAACGCCTTTCCCCAATTTGATAGCAAATTTGATGAGATTCTGTCTTATCTCCTTCTTGCCAGAGCCAACATCAAAAATATCTCTGGAGAACCACAGGGCTAAAAATGCAGCGACATGAAGTGTATTATCCAGCACCTGATTTGTCTCCGGCTCATCGGGGAACCATTCAGACACCCACCAGTTATAAAAGCACTTTTCCTCGTAATCCTTCCGAGTATATCCTGTCGAATTTGTGAATAAAGTGGCGTGCATTTATTCTTCTTCCTCGGATAAGATGATGTCAAGATTCCCTATTATAGGAAGATTCAACAGAACGACCACTTTCCAAAGTAATAGTCATTTCACCCCATCTACATATGGCCGTATGAGTCTCCGTACACCATATGGAGATAAAAGTAATCAAACCTATGGTATCTTTCCTAATCTGCAGTGTTGCAGACGCCATGACTGCATTCATGATTTGCGCCTCAATAAGATTGGCCCTCACATGTCCGCGGCTTATCATGAATTTAATCCATTTATCATAAGAGCTAAATGGACTATGGCAGATCTTGAAGTCAATGGAAGAAGCTGAGTACTCTTTCTTCTGAAGACAAAACCTTAATACACGCCCTGGATAGACTGATTGGACCTAAACCAATCAGAAGGCTTGCCAGATGTTTGGGATGGGTCCTCATGACCGTATAAGACTTTGTGAAGAATTCATCGTCCATGTTTGGCTTATCTTTGGAGTTGCTAGCATTTCTCGACACAGCAGCAGAACCATTCCCAGGTGACATCTTAACAAGGATTCTTTATGCTACTTTTCACTTCTGGAGTAACTATAGTGGAGCAAAAAAGGAGAAGAGTTACTACTTTTAATCATGCATAAGGATTTTTCTCAAAATTTTCGTGTACAACCACTAATGATCAGGAGTCGACAACAAAATTCTCCACGGAAATTTTCTTTGGCTGCATGTTATGGCACTTACGGCTAAAAGGAATGGGGACTGATGCTCGCTCAAAAAAATACATGTGATGCCGTGGGAAATATGCTCTTGACTAAAACTACGTTTTGCCACGGGAATTGTGCTCACGGCCAAAACCCGAGGATAAGTTTTATGAAAGAGGGAGAAAACAGTGGCCATCCATTCATAGATTTCGCTCTCCCTACTAATAACGCTAATGGTGCTAGATTCATTGCTATTAATGTCATTGTCGATACTAGTACGATACTGCTAGCATATTGGGATAAGTTCGCAAGTTCAAGGAAACTACTGGCTAGGGTTTCACACCGACACGGAAGAACGAACAAATTCCAGGTGAAAATGAGAGATGTTGAACTACATACCTGAGCTATACCCAAGATCTTGTGTTGCTGCTGTTCCTCCTGATGGTCGACCCTCGATCGATGCACTCTTGCTGCTAAAACGAGGACGTAGTAGTAAAGTCAACGAAAAACAAAAAAAAGAGGAGGAGAACGGACCCTTTTATATGCACGACGCTTTGGGAATTTGGGTTGGAAAAGGAAGACGCTTTGGACTCACGCCCAAATCAGCGCCAACGTGACGCAAAGCCCCGCGGCCCAAGTTGGCGCCAATGTTCCAAGAAGCAAAGCTCTACAGCTAAACCAACGCCAATGCTCCGTGACGTAAAGCTCCGCGGCCAAACCGACGCAAACACTCTATAACATCAACTCCCTGTGGGGAAGCCTGAAGTACGCCAACACAAGGATCATGGACCACTCATGCCTCTTGCCAAAGGTCAGTCGAATTTTTCCTGGCAATCTCCGCATGTTTCGCCCTTTTAATTTTATCCTTGTCTGTCACCATCTCATGCTTACCCCACAACAATGCCACTGTTATGTGCTAAGCAGGGGACTTAATGTTGATGGTGGTTTTTTAGTTCAGGTCTAAATTTGTAAAACCTTGCACTCAATGTGCCGTTACTCTGCAAAGAAACGGATCCATGTAAAAGTGATGAGTGTTCAACCTCTTCACTGGCGCATTTATTGAGCAACTCAATATGTTCATATGAAATTTATCCAGAATGGTGCATGTAGCAACAATCCAAGATATTCTGTAAATTTCGGCACCTTGCCTGTATTATTCAGTTAATATAAGTTTCTTTGAATGCTTTCTGTGCTATGTTCCCCGGCTGAACCCTTAATATTGATATGGCATGAAAATTTGTGTTCACTCGCAGCAGAGTAGCACGAATTTCCAAGTATCAAGGTTAAGACCCTTGCATAAAAGTACGCAGTCAGAAAGCATAATGCTCTCTGGAAAAAAACTTAAAGAACTCTGTGTCAACATACATAATTCAATCAATTTTGTGATAATTCACAAGATTCAAATATTAACCTGATTTGCAAAAATTAGGGTTTTGCGCCCTGCGCAGTATATTAGACCCCGTTGGTCGAAACCGAGCTTATGTAAACTAGGCAATTAATCCGCTGTGGATTAATAGGTGCAAAATCCTACCCAAAATCAGAAAGCAATGAATAAAGGATCCGCAGTATAAGAGCAGCAACAAAGAGAGGTGTGGCCATAGGCCAGCCGACGCCATTTGCAAGGGGACACACCCCATGTTGCCCGACCGGCCCCTGTTTCCTGTCGACCAATCAGGTCACCTTAAACCCGCCACACGCATATGAGTTGTGGCTTGGACCATACTTGACGACCCTATTTCCCATCGACCAATCAGGTCGCTTTAAATCCTCCACGCGCGGTGGAAGTTTGGCCACGCCCATGCTTGGCCGACCCCTCTTTTCTATTTACCAATCAGGGCTCCAAACCTGCCACAGTATTAAAAGAGGAAAAATTGCGCCAGATGGTCATGCCAAATTGGCTTTCCAAAACCGCGCAACCATGCCAATGGCATGCCAAGCGTGCCATACCGCTCCACATGCTAATGGCATGCCAAACATGCCATGCCGCGTCAATGCACGAAACGTGCATGCCAAACATGCCAAACGTGTCACTTTGTCGCAGCAGCATGCCGAACGTGCCAACATGCCATAAATAGCGCGCTCAGGTGCTAACCCACTTCTTGTTCGTGGCCAAACGCCATAACATATTCCAATTAGGGTATTCTAATCAGAAACACGGCTCCGCCTTAGTGGCATCAGTCGAACCCCTAATTTCCAGTTGTGGCCCAAGTTACGCCATTTTGGCCCCATAACATGCCACGAGCCATGTCGGACCCGACAAGTCCTAAAAACAACTCCATGCTATAATCGCCCATGGCCATCGTTGCGCCTATGGTTATTCCCATATTATGGCCTTCCATAATTACTTTAATGTGGCCATGGCACCGATTGCATAAAAACGCCACCATGTCGCGGTCATGCCACACGCGCTAATTAGGGTTTCGATATGCCCAAGCCAAATTTATCTAAAGTTTCCAAGCCAACCAAGTCAAGTAATTCTCCTAAGGCTTTAAGTTTGATATAGAAACAGGGGCCAATGTTGTCGGAGCCATATTTGGGTCTAACACAAAGATGCCAAAATAGTTGTCGCGGCTATGCCAAGCGCCACTATGCCACTGGCATGCGTTAAATATGCCATCACGTCATTGGCATATGCCAATAACGCCACATTGCCAACATATGCCAAATGGAATGTGGCCATAATCAATGGCCACCTTTTCTCATGAGTTACGATCTCAGCCGTCCAAATTCGCCAAAGAATTGACAGGCCTGTAGCAGGTTTCGGGTGACCAACTAAGACAAGCCTAATAGCATCACATGTTATTATCCTGCGGCAAGTCTCCTGACTTTGACTTTCCATACATAGCACTCTGCTACATGTTTTCCATGAAAACACTCGAAACATCAAACATGTCACAAACTGGGGGATGCTCATCAAGATATTGGTCTGACGGTTTACATCGGGCGGCGAGCAACACGCCCACTATAAGAAAGTGTCAGAAAGCAGGGCAGTTAGTGGCGGCAAGAATTAGTGTCAGAAGCCATCCATGACAACCAGTCTCCGTTCTGTCAGTTTATCCAGCCAACAACACCAGCTTCTTAAACTCCGATCGTCAAACTGTCCATCTTACACCGAAAAAAAGCTCCCCCACTTGCGTGCAAAACTCGTTCTCATTTGTGCCTTTAAAATCTGTATACGACTACCAAGAACAACACCAACACTCGTATGAAAATACCAAACACCTCACTTCCATCAATAATCTCAGATTGCATCCAAATATTTTTAGCTTTTGATTCTTCCCTGACCCAACAAAAACGAGCTTATAATGCAACCCAAACAGTCTATAAAAGCCAGCAACAACCATGGCAGCAGCACCCCTCTTCATCTAACCATTAATCAGCCACCGCCAAGCTCGTTCCCAAGTCCGGCCAAGCACCACTTTCTTAATCTCACCACCGACTGCACTTACTCCAAATTCCTCTCCGTCCGTCTCGGCATTCATCTCAACCTCCTTGTTCTCTGTCCGTCCAAATCTCGTGAACTGCCGGCTGCGAAAAGCTAATATGAATCACCAGAATTGGTTCATACAAGACACGAACCTTAACTTCTAATCTTCCCAGCTCGAGCTCTTCGCTGTCCTCTCAACCATTCCCTGTTTTTATCTTTATCCACTTAAACCAGGGGCGGAGCCAACGGTTGACTAACCCTGTCTCTAGCACCCCCACCCCTCCCCCTCCCCAATTTTTTTTTCAGTAAAACCATAAAAAAGACCCTTTAGTTTCATCATATATTTTGGATTTATCCCACCTAAGTTCTATGTTTAGTCCAAAAATGTCAAAAAGGAAAAAATTTAGTCCCCCTCATTTCGAATCTCTGGCTCCGCCACTGACCTAAACCACTCCAACGAGCTGCTGCCTTTCAACATTTCCTCCAACATCAGTTCGAGTTCAAAACCCTTCCGGAAAATAGCCATGCTACCTAAACATTCTTTATTGTCCGTCTCTACCAGTAGCTTGCTCTCAGCTTCATCAAATGGGTTATACCCAAGACAACACTACCAGCAAACTCTCATTTCCATCTAACTTCCTGGAAAGTTCACTGCACTTTATCTCATTATTGCTCTGTTGTCGTCGACATCACATCCATTCATAAACACACAGATCCATTGCAAAATGAGAGATTTCCTTCACTGATTTCCTGGTCCAAATTCTGTTGACGTTAAGTTCGATGCCATTTCCATTCAGTGGATTCGCACGCTTGATAAGAAAGCCTTTGGTCCCACTCACTGTCTTGACCATGAGATTCGTAAGCCGGTGCACCACTGAAAATGCAGCTAGCGTCACTCATTCTCTATGTGGTGAGTCTTATTGGTGAATTTCGCCGCAAACGCTAATTTAACTCCCGATTCATATATTATTCTCCGGGTTATCAAAATTCACTTGTACTTTCTCCAAAAGCACTAAAATAGTGTCATTAGCTAAAATATCGAATCCTACCAAAAATAAATATGGGTATAAAATGTAGCACTTACGTGCTTATTATTGACTCTAGTAAATAATTAAGCGACTCTTTAAATGAGTTTTGATTCACTAAAATATGGCAACCAAACTTGACATACCAGCGTTAGGTGGGTTCAACCGAGCAATGCTCTAATAGTATGTATACTTAGTTCCCGGATCTCTACTAAACCAATCAGTACGTATACGGGTATGCATACTATGGTTCCCGGACTTGGATCTCACATATACAAGTTCACGTACAGTGCTTATATCTAATTTTTCTAAACTCTCATTTCAACCATTGAAACATTCTCGGAAGACGACAATAGCTGTCTCACACAAACTATTAGCTTCAAAGCAATTTTCAAGTGATCGAATGATTAATACGAAACATTACGAGTCTACATCAAATGACTGTCTCACACAAATCATGTAAGATGTTACGAGGCGATTTTCACATGATCATCTTTTGACTTTCGTTAATAATATAAGATGAACTTGGTTAAAGCGAAAGCTTACCAATACATATTTCGAGAAATATGTAAGCGAGATAAACTCAGCTCGAAATATCAAATGTGTATAATTGAAGTCTATATATCTATACGACTTTTGTCTCAAATAGGAGATAGAGTAGATAAACTTTTTGGAATAAGATGTCGCCCTTGGAGTACCGTTCCATCCTAAATACAGGTTAATGATTTCCTTATACCCTTCTGAATTAACGTTTCCCTCTTGCATTACAGGTTGCTTAGATACATACGGGGAACATGCAACTCATTGTAAGGTGGATCCTAGTTTTAAATATAGACATTATCATGTAAGAGATACCTTATATGATGTATTATGGAGGGATGGTATTTCAGCAAAGAAAGAAGCGACTGTCAACTTTTTGACGGATCCACTTGAAGGGAGACCAACACTCAGGCCAGCAGATGTTCTTATTTTTGGGTGGGCCAACGGAAAACATGCGTGTGTTGACCTTACTGGGGTTTATCTATTTGTAGGTATTGGACACGGTTCTTTCACAGTTGGACATGCAGCTTTGAGAGCTGCCTCGGGTAAGATAGTGAAGCATAAAAAAGCGTGCACTGATAATGGACATGATTTTATTCGCTTTTCCTTTGACACTTTTGGGTACCTGGCACCAGAGGCGGTTGGACTTCTCACGAGAGTTCAAAAATTCATGCACAGTAATGTCATGACTCTTGATTCGAGAGAGTTTGTGTTTAAGAGGATATGATTTGTTATTCAAAAAGGGCTTGCGGCGCAGCTTGTTGCTTGCTTGCCTGCTATGTAATTTTTTTTAATTTAGGCTAAGGCCCAATTAGAGTAATATTTTCATGCCAGTGATAGATGAGTTCAAGTCTCCAATACCTTTTGTTGATGAAGTTCCACAAGATCCCCTTAGTAGTTCTTCGTCTTCAATCGATGAACGTCGTGAAGTCTAATGCTCAATTACACTTTCTATCCTAATCCGAGACTGAGCTTTAAGTAGACTGGAAATCCAGACTTATAATTTTGTCAACTAAACTTGACAAACAAGCTTGAGATAGCAACGCTTGCGAGTTCGACCGAACAGTGCTCTAACAATCTCCCCCTCTGTCAATTTTAGTGACAAAACTATCAATACATATACATGGATTACAAAATAAATAAACTTTGTAGCTTCTCATAAAAATGCTTGATTTCCTTGGTTCTTCGACATTACTCGAAATCTTCGTTACTTCCAAGTACTCCAGTGATTCTGAACATGTTCAAGGCGCAGTCAAAATATGGTTTTTGGGGGTGGAATATGTGGCGTCAACCTATAGGTTTTGCAGTTTTTGTAATTTCTTCCCTAGCAGAATGTGAGAGGTTACAGCATCATAGTTGTTGAAGATCCGCGACTATAACAATGAGAAAACAGTAGCTCTCAATCATTGTTATACAGTTTCATAGTATTATTACACAACATCAAATTCCAATTGTATCACAACTTTGGCAAAAATACTATGGTAATATGTACAACTCTCCCTTGGTCAATAATTCATCTCACATGAAAACCGCTCCCCCTTACATAATGATCCGTAAACCATATGTATTTGTAGTGTGAACTACACATTAATTATCCCCTTTTTTGTCAATATAAATTGGCAAAGGTACAAAAACTAGTGGGATCCTAATGAAATTTCCATAGAGATACTTCATGACCAAAATAGAACATATCAACTTTGTTTCGATGATTTCACATAGCCGAAACTAGTGTATTCATCAAGGAGTTTATAAATATACAAGAAAACTCCTACAATATTCCACAACCTTACTTCCCACAAAGATTTGTCAATTAAGCACAAGTTCAATTAAGAACTCTCCCCCATAAAATTTCATTCCCGAAAGAACAACAAGAGCGACCTTACTTTCACAAGAAAAGAAGGATTTCTTTGGACATTAACAAATCACGCGAAACATGAATTTTTATCCAAAATACTCAATAAATTAACCACAAGAGAACCCATGATTAATTTAATCGGAAATGCTCACATAAGAGAACTTACGTAGCCGCACATTATTTACACAAAGATGTGGATCAGGGAAAGACCAATACTGCGGAATATTCAAAGATTCATTCTATTTTTCATCAATATTTGCATAGAGACATGTAATAGAGTTAATCTTTGTAAACAAAATTTCATCATATCTTCCATCAATATTTACATAATGACATAATAAGCTTAACTTTTATTGTCAAAAGTCCATTCTATCTTTTATCAATAAAGATATATGATAGACTTAACTTTTGAGCAAATACGGGATAATCATAGTTCACGGATGCAAACACACATATCCCATAAAAAGTTGCAATATAAAACCATAAAGATTAATATTGCAAAATCATCTTCCAAAAACTACAAATGAGTTTAGAAGAGAAGTACTCCAAGAATTCAAGTGCCTAAGTCCAAGAGAAGTGGAACAAGTGCGATGAAACGGAGCAAACACTCAAAAACATGAGTCGGGACAAAGACCAATCTTAACTCACCCAAATTCAAGACTTCCCATCACCATTTTGAATAGAATTCAAAGAAGAAGATAATACAAAAAGAATGAGGTCATTCCGAGTTCGGACGAAGAAGTTACGGCCAAAACAAGTTTCCCGAAAAACGACGTCTACAGGCCAGTATGCATACCGGCTTGCAAACGAATTTTCATGACCTGGAGCAGTATGCAAACGGGTTTGTGTACTAAATCCCTGGATTTTTATTTTAAATGATGGTATGCATACCTGGTATGTGTACCATGAAGTCCAAACATCCTGAACTACTATTTTCAAACCTAAACATTTAAGAACCTTAAACACATATCAAGTTAGGTAGAAATGAACGATAGGAAAGGTACATGGATCATTATAAGTACTCTAAGAAAATAAATAAAAACACAAATATTTCTCAAGTTTATAGACATAACTTTTTAGAAGAATCCAATCGAATTCTATGGTGTTACCAAAGATTCAAAATCATACCTGACGCAATATGTGTGCCCCAATTCTCGTGCTTCCCTTACCGTATACATAGCAGGGCATTCCTTGGTGATGATGCACTTACAACACAATTAAGTTGTGTTGAGGTGAACAATGTCTTGCTCACCACAAGTGACTGAAACAAAATTTTCCGCAACTATGGACTTTTCACCATCTATAGTTTTTGGACTATTTCATTTAGCTTTTGGATTATCATGAAAGAGATCGCTTTTAGAACATTTCACATCCAAATCCATCTTTCCAAAGAACTCTTTAAGTTCCAATATTATGGATGCTTCCTTCTCTATAGTCATGGAATTTTCTGGGAGATCATTCCTTTTCACACTCAAAGCATCGTTGACTTTCTTTGGAACCCACTTATAAGTGCGTTAAGAAACAACCGGAACCTTCTTCTCATTAATCTTTTCAAGATTTCTCGAAAGAAAATTGGATTGACTATTCTTTTGCAAGTTAGTCTTTCTACAATTGGGAGCATCAGATCTTATCTTCGTCTTTACGAAGATATCCTTTTGATAACCATTACGATTGTGACAAGGCTTCGCATGACGTTTATAGGCAAATATAGGTTTATCACAGCAATGATTCCTTTGCCTAAAGATTGGAAAGTTACAACCTGTAATGTTAGTGGGATTAGCCTTAGCATATGATCTTGGTTTCAAAACTTCTTGTGATTCCCAAACAAGAACATCTTGAAGTTTCTCATTCCTTATACGAAAATGACATCTCGTTTCCAGGTGACGTTTATTTCCACAATGGTGGAAAACATAAGGAATGTTCTTACCTCGATTTGTATGTGATGACTTTGGAGGTTGATATACAATGCTCTTTCGAACTTTAACTACCGGTGAAGGTATTTCAATTTTGCCATCAGTGAAAACCTTTTGTTCAGAAGAATCACTAGCCTTGAAATTTTTTACCTCTTTGCTAATACTTGGAGCATCTATTCCCTTATATCCCAATCCTCGTGTATCACGTTGATTTTTACTTGCTCCTAGAATAGTGGTTACTTTGGTTGAACTAGTATTGAACCTTTTCAAGTCATCTTCCAACATCTTGATTTTATCAAGAGCAGCAGCTAAATCAGCCTCAAGGCATTTTCTCGAGCGAGATAAGCGCTTTCTCTGTTATCAAAACTTGCTTGCTGGGAGTTAATTCTTGCTTCAGTTTCTGCAAGTTTCTCTTCCAACAAGAAGTATTTTTGATAAACATTATCACATTCAAGTGATTTTCTACTCAAGTTTTCCTCGGAATCTTTGAGGATCGATTCGCAAGAGCGATTCCAATCATAAAGACCTCCGTAAATCCTTTCCAATTTCTTTTTTTCTTGACAGAGAGAAGTCAGAAGAGGTGTGACATGAGAAGTTTTCATCTTCTTATTTTCCAACGAATTCAAAACCTTCACATACTCTGAGATTTCCTCATCAACATCTCTATCAATATCTGAATCACCTTCATCAGAAAGTTCATCCAACTGTTCTTCTAGGCGTGTTTCCAAGTTATCAAAAGTTTCTACATTAAGAGAATGTTTATATATTGACTTATATGTTACAGTTCTCTCAGGTGAAACCAAGCTTTGAAAATCATCTGGTAATTTCTGAACTAGTACGTTTTTAGAGATAGACTCATCCATATAGTCAGATTGCTACAAACACAGACTTATGAGGTCTTAAACGTGTTTGCCTGCTCTGATACCAAATTGAAAAGGCGGGGGTCTAACAACCACACCCAATATTTCTCTTAGCAATCTGTGTGGACTAACTCCAATATACTTTCAAGAGAATCAACTAGACAATCAGACTCAATCTTAAGAAAAGTATATCAAAGAGTTATATCTCAATTTCTCAATTCAATATGAAATCAAACAAATAGGAATTTGCGATCCCGATTTCATATAAGAAATAACTTGGACGGTATCAAAACCAATATCCAAGTGTCAATCCATTTAATCAACAACCAAAGGTTGTTTATATAATTGATTCACAATTATATAAATAAATATAATGTAGAAAAGAAATAATACAGACACCAGAAGTTTTGTTAACGAGGAAACCGCAAATGCAGAAAAAACCCCGGGACCTAGTCTAGATTTGAACACCACACTGTATTAAGCCGCTACAGACACTAGCCTACTCCAAGTTAACTTCAGAATGGAATGTAGTTGAGCCCTAACCAATATCACACTGATCAAGGTACAGTTGCGCTCCTTATGTCTCCGAATCCCAGCATGACTATACGCACTTGATTCTCTTAGCTGATCTCACCCACAACTAAGATTTGCTATGACTCAAAGTCGAAGACTTGATAAAGCAGTCTGTCTCACACAGAAAAGTCTATTGTATAGATAAATATGTTTCCCACAGATAAACCTATGAGTTTTGTTCCATCTTTTGATAAATAAAGTTGAAAAAAAACCAATAGATATACCAGACTTATATTCGTCTTTTGATATACGAGTTCGACCGAGCAGTGCTCTAACATAATGGTTGGTTAGGCCACATATGCTTTTGGTTTGATTTTAAATTAGTCAATGCACAAGTTGAACCACTACTTAGATAATAGTGCACCTTTTGGTCCGCTACTTGTTCAATGCACAAGTATGTTGTAGTAGGTAATGTTGACCATGTTAAAGCATCACTCAGTTGAATTCATAAGTTTTGGTATGCCAAGCTTGTTATTTATGTTAGTTGCATAAAACTATATCTTGGTTTATAGTCTAATAAAATTAGTCTCCGACTGAGCATCAGAACTCACCGAATAGTTGACGATGGAAGAACAACAGAGATATCTACGAAGACTTCATCAACAAAGGTATGTGAAGACTGACTATCCTATTTACACATCATTTTTACCATTTACTGAGACAATGTCGTATGACTTTAATATAATTGATGAATTGCAAAGCGAAATTTTCAGTTGAAGCTTATACTTGACAAATCACGAGACATAATTTCAAGCAATGGATATCATAGGATTACCGCTTTTGAGGTTGAGAACTATTTATTGTTCAAGAAACTATGAATGCGAATTTATATATATTTAAAAACATCAAATTGTTCACGAACTAAAACAAGGGTTCACGATCTATGCAAAACTTGATGTCCCCGAACCCTAAAATTCGCAAGACATTACGATACTTAATGGTTCCCGAATTATGCAATTTCAAGGTGTTACTTTACATTTTCCAATTTACTCTTGTGTTCACGAACCAACTTAAGAGTTCGCGAACTATGCACTTATTCACATTCTGATTTAAGGGACAAATTTAATATGTTCTTCGACACTTTTTTCATCTTTGTACGTGAAATTATTTAAGGGTTCACTAGCTAGCATATTTTTGGGTGTTCTTGAACTCCAACATTCCTTGATGGTTCACAAGTCTATTTGTCTAACTATTATGGGCTTTCTATGTACACAATTTTAGAAATACAAACTATTTTTGTGCAAATTCTTCTTTTTAACTCAAGGCAAACTTCTCTTAAGCTTACATGATTTTTATTATTTGGAATCAATGTATATTGAGAAGTTTTAGTTTGCCTGGCTTAAAAGAAATGACATTGACTAAATACAACCCACTCTTAAGTTGAAAACACGAGGGTACCCAAATATACCACAATATTTTATTTATCAACCTATAAGTACTCTTACCAAGTGTGATAGTCTATGGAAAAAGTCGAGATAATCCACCAACTTCGGTATTCACACTTTGTGTGATCGTCTATGGATATGAGTCGAGACAATATGACAACAAGATAACTTGTGTGATTGACTATGGATACAAGATTGAGAGGATACGCCAATCAAAGTGTCCTACTTGATAATAGGTTCGGTAATAACCAAAATCTATAGGATCACTATCATGTATATCAAACGTATATGTGTATTTTACTTTATTATAATTAATAATTATAATGTGGAAATCAAAGTAAAAGACACGACAAGATTTTGTTAACGAGGAAACCTCAAATGCATAAAAACCCCGGGACCTAGTCCAGTTTTGAATACTTTCAGAATTAAGCCGCTATACAAAATCTAAACCAACTTCGTATAGTTAAGACCAAGCAGACTACCCCTAGCTACTTAGTTACCTCAGTATCCCTGCGCCTTTGACTTTAGAGTCACGCACATGAATAACAAATCCTTTGGATCGTATTCCAAACAGAAAAGGAAGAATCTGTTTGTTAACCAATGTAATCAATCTTGCTACAATATTTAGATGAGTCGTTGACGAAGGCTCTATCTAATAAACTCCTTTGTCTGGTTAGATCAATCTAACTTTAACTACCGAAATAGTCAAGTAAATATTCGCACTCAATTAAAATAAATCTCAAAGAGATATATTGAGAATCCTCATCTCACACAACTAATCAATCGAATAAATCCAATTCTAGTTGGATCCCAGCCGATCAAAGTTTGTGCACACAAATTCAAAAGATACTAAAACCAATAAGAAATCTTCTTCGTATTCAAATCTTCTTAAATCTTCAATAACCTGCATAACACCACTTGAATATCTTGTGATCAATCACGCACAGAACGTAGTCTGTTAATAAGGGATCATCACAAGATTTCTTTAGATCTACAAATAGTTTTAAAGATCTCGTTGAGTGAATATTATATCAGAAGAGAAGATTCTCAAGAATAAACAAACTAGGTGCAATCAAAGTTTCAATAAACGTTATTCAATCAAATCAATCTAAAACTAATAACACTGCAATTATCTAGTTTCCAACCAACGGTACTCGTAAAGATTCTTGATCCCACAGAAGTCT
The DNA here is from genome assembly GCF_003573695.1 of Papaver somniferum. Taxonomy (NCBI): domain Eukaryota; kingdom Viridiplantae; phylum Streptophyta; class Magnoliopsida; order Ranunculales; family Papaveraceae; genus Papaver; species Papaver somniferum. Next base: position 171,803,012 of record NC_039359.1, on the reverse strand, counting down.
TTAAACGAGCGGTAGTAAGAGATTTCACCTAATTAGGATACTTTCCTCTCTGAATAGACAGATCCACCAGAAACAACAAGAAATGAAGTTTGCCTTTCTCTTAGGATAGTTTGCTAGAATTGCAAACTTAGGTATTTATAGACCAAGGATGTTGGACACCAAGGAATTTCCAAAACCGAAAATATTCTCAAGATATGCAATGAATGGCAAAATTCGATTTTCATAATTCCAATAAATGCTTGTCCAATATTTCTGAAATCTCTCAATAAAAAATATCCAATTAGTAAATGCACATTACTAATTTTTTATTTTCTAGAGATACACATTAATTGCTGGTAATTAATGTATATAAAATGAAAAACCTTAATTAAAAGATTCTTAATTTATTTCGGCGCATGATCACCTTGAGTACCAAGGAATATCTTTGAACAATAAATGATAAGAGTTACTGCTCGTGTTCAAAGTATGTTGACATCTTTTCACTGTAAATCCTTATTTCATATTTACATAGACTTGCATTCTTAGAATCGGTTATACCACACTTCCAAACAAGTTTAGAATTGGTTCTCCTGTATTCCAAGACTACTATGTGATTGATTAAATACCAAATCGCATGCATGGGTTCAATCGGTTTTACCAATCATTAGGATCGGTTATACCTAAATATGGAAACACTTGTGAACGGTCACACCAGTCACTAGGATCGGTTACACCAATTACAAGGATCGGTTCCATCTATACATGGTATTACTTGTGATCGGTCACACCAGTTACCAGGACCGATTACCAATTAAAAGGATCGGTCATATAACACTCGTGATCGGTTACACCAATTACTAGGATCTTTTACACCAATTACAAGGATCGATAGTACCATCACATGGTGATTACTTAGGATCGATTACATCAATTAATAAAAACTAGTCATACCAAATCATAAGTCAGGCATTGTGATTAGTTGTACCAAGATACATATCATTAGTTAAGATTGGTTCTACCATATCACACATATTGGTCTAAAGATTTGCAATGAATAGCCGGACCAATAAGCCTAATGGTTTCCTTTTCGATTCACGAAATAAGTTCATGAATGTACTTCCTTTAAACAAATGTAAAACATTGTTTCCTAGGATGAAATCTTCACCATAACCCATTCACATAATCATAACAATATATACAAGATTATGCCGATGTCATATCTACGAAGTTCAATAGATAAGCGTTATACTTTGTAGTCCAATTCCCTAATACTATGATCATACTATTATAATCATGTCATATCACTAGAGTATTATACAATATGTACAGTATATACAGCTTCGCAGTTATGTTTTCAATATAGCACGACTTGAAAGATAAGTTAGGAACGAGACAGTTCAAGTCAATATTACTACCTCAAGTAAGGATGATGTCGTCGTTGTAGTTCGCTACTTCTTCACATTCTTCAGGTCTTCGGAGTAATACTTGTATGTCTCAACATTCCTAGAATTTCTAGTCTAACCTAAACGAAGTTGACTCTAGTTTTAATCAAGCGACTCTAGATGAGTTTTGATACTAAAATATGACAACCAAACTTGACATAACAACGCTTGGTGAATTCAACCGAGCTATGCTCTAACAGTCTCCCCCTTTGCCAATTTTAGTGACAAAACTCTTATTACATATGGATAAACAAATTACAAAAGAATTCATTTTACATACGCTTGATCCCAAGTTTCAACAGCACAATAACATGCATGTATTCAGTCAAATAAATGTCGTTGTTGACATTTGAATAACAAAAGCTTCTACTTCCCGTAAAGGAAAGTGTTAGAGCATTACTCGGTTGAACCCACCAAGCGTTGGTATGTCAAGTTTGGTTGTCATATTTTAGTGAATCAAAACTCATTTAAAGAGTCGCTTGATTATTTACTAGAGTCAACTTCGTATAGGTTAGCTAGAAAGTTATTAGGATATGATACTTACAAGTATTACTCGAAGACTTGAGGAATGCGAAGAAGTAAAGATTTACATCGACGACATCATCCTTCCTCTTGAGGTTAGTAATATTTTGACTTGAATTGTTTCATTCCTAACGTGTCTTTCAAGTCGTGATATATTGAAAACATAACTGCGAAGCTGTGAATGATTATACTCTAGTTATACGTAGTACTAAGAAATTATAATATGAAGTATAACGCCTATTTTTTGAACTTCATATTTAAGACATCAACATAATTGTATGAATGTAATTGTGATTATGTATGGGTATGGGTGAAGATTTCGTCCTAGGAAACAATGTTTTCCATTCGTTTAAAGGAAGTATAATTCATAAACTTGTTTTGTGAATCGAAAGGGAAATCTCTGGGCTTATTGGTATTGTTATTCATTGCAAATATTTGGATTACCAATATGTGTGTTTAGTATAACCGCTCATAACTTGTTTATGCATCTTGGTAAAACTATTCACAATGCCTGACTTATGTATCAATATGACTTTTATTAGTGAAACCAATTTTAAGTAATCACCTGAAATGGTATGATCGATATTTGTAATTGGTATGACCATTCCTAGTCATTGGGTAACCGATCCTAGAACTTGGTGGGACTAATCACAAGATGTGTAATCGATCCTTGTAGTAGGTGAACAAGTTTTAGTAATTGGTGTAACCGATCTTATAACTTGAGCAACCGATCAAAAGTAAGTACCATAAATAAGTGGTAACCGATCCTGGTACTTTGTTAGCCATTTTATGGAAACTAGTGTAACTGATCCTAGTAGCCATTTGGAGGTAGAACCGAACTTTGTGTTTGGTAGAACCGTTAAACCCATAAATGGTGATTGAATGTTTTTGATCAATCACATAGATCTTGGATATCAGATGAACTAATTTTAAACTCGTTTGGAAGTGTGGAAAATTGGTTCCAAGATTGTAAATATGAAAAAGGATTTACAAAGTAAATATGTTGACATACTTTGAACATGTGTAGTAATTCTATCTATTATTGTTCAAAGATATTCCTTAATAACTAAAGGAGAATCTCGGATCGAAATAATTTGAGAATCTTTTAATTAAGGTTTTTAGTTTTATATGCTTTTAATTTCCAGCAATTAAATGCATATCTTTAGAAAATAAAAATTGGTAAGGTACATTTACTAATTAGAGATTTTCTACTGAGATTTCAGTCAATATTTTGACTGAGCATTTCCAGGAATTATGAAAACCGATTTTGGATTTATTTCATATCTTTGAGAATATTCAGTTTTGGAAATTCCTTGGTGTCCAAACTTCCTTGGTCTATATATATTGAAGTTTGCATTTCGAGCAAACTAATCCTCAGAGCCAGCAAACTACCTAGTTGTGTTGTTACTGGTGGAGCCGTCTATTTGGAGAGGGAAATAACCTAATTAGGCAAAATCTCTTACGACCGCTCGTTTTAAAGACTTATTTGGGATTGAGAATCTCTACGAGTACCGTTGGTGGGAAACTAGATAATTGCAGCTTATTATTAGTTTTCGATTGATTTGATTGACTAACGGTTGTTGAACTTTGATTGCACCTAGTTTTTTTATGCTTGAGAATCTTCCCTTCTGATATAAGATTCATTCAAACTAGATCGAAGTATCGACTGGGATCTGCAGAGTGTTTGTAGATCTAAAGACGTCTTGTGATAATCCATGTTAATAGACTCCGTTCTGTGTGTGATTGATCACAAGAGATTCAAGTTGTTTGTGTGTAGGTATTTATTGAAGATCTAAGAAGATTTGAAGACAAAGAATATTTCTTATTTGAGTTCATAATCTTTGGTGTGCACAAAACTTGATCGGATAAGGATCCAACTATAATCGGTTTATCTTTTGAGTTCAACACATTTCTTTGTGATTCATAGTATTTATTATATAGTATAAACAATTACTTTGGTAATTGTTGAATAGATTTATCTAGAACCCGATAAAGGAGTTTATTGGTTAAACGGAAGAGCCTTTTGTCAAACTCATATCACATTGATTGGAAAGAGTTGTTACCGAACAGATTTGTTGTTCCTTTACTGTTTGGAATACGACCCAAAGGAATTGTTCCAAGTGCGTGACTTATTGCAAGTTGGAGGCGCAGGGATACTAAGGGAACTAGGTGAACTATAGGTTTAGTTACTTGGTCTCAACTATATGAAGTTGGTTTATATTTTGTATAGCGACTTAATTATGAGAGTATTCAATTCTGGAAAGGTCTTGGGATTTTTTCTGCATTTGCGGTTTCCTCGTTAACAAAATCTTGATGTGTCTTTTACTTTTCTATTTCCGCAATTATAATTGATTTATTATAATTAGAAGTAAAATATACAAATTTTAATTCCTAATTACTTGATATCAATCATATAATGTTTGGTTAAGTCCGAACCTATTATCAAGTAATCATACTTCGTTATTGAATTGTCTCGATCTTGTATCCCTAGTCAATCACGCAAGTTATCTTGTTGTCGTATTGTCTCGATCTCGTATCCATAGACGATCACACGAAGTGTGAACCGGTTCATTGTATTGTCTCGACTCAGTCCACAGACAATCACTTTCGGAGAAAGGACTTATAGGTGGAAAGTCTTAGATTGAGGTATATTTGGGTACCCTCGTCTTTTCAGAAAGCTAGGTAAATATTCAATCCAAACATCTTTGTTATTCCCCTTTTGTAGTAAGTATTACTACACAGCAATATGATATGTTCCCCCCCTTAGTCAATGCTTTACTCTTTCGTTAGATATAATGTTGAAGCACAATTGTCCTTTCCTTAGTGATAAAAACCACTTATTTACTCCATATATTTCTCCCCCTTTTTGTCACAAAATGACAAAGGTTCGAGCAAATAAAGGACAAATCGAAAGGATCTTACAAATCCAAAAGACTTGTAAACAACCTATATGAGTTAAGCACGAAGGTTTCACATACCACTTTAGATAACCAATATTAAAACCCAAACTACAAGTAATTTAGTTTTAATATGTTATCAAGGAAACAATTTCCCGAAGCAATTTTCCCTAATAGTTTAACAAATCGACTAAGAAACTTAATTCTCATGTTAAACCGAGTGTGGATGTACAGTCGCTTATTTCGATAAAACCAGTATAAAAATCAGAATTAACTTTATTTCTCTCATCAGGTTCTAATTATTCAGACAATAACTTAGACATTTCCCTTTAGACAAGACAAACACTAGGTTAGTTAACTAGCTTTTCTTGTCAAGGCATTCGATTAGACTTGAATAACTGAATCCTTCAATTTTATAAGTCTAACTAAGATCAGAATTAACTTAGTTTCTCTTATCCGGAATCAATTGGACTAAACAAATGATCCCATATTTTGTTAAGCCATAAACATTACATACAAACCAAAATAAATTTGGTTAGAATTACTTTTTTAATTACTCCCTCCGCCCCTAATATAAAGGTGAAGATTGTACTTTTGGTTGTCCCACTGGATAGGTGGAACTCCGTTTTCAAGATGGGGTTTTCCATATATTATTCTTGTTTATTGTACATAGATATCACCATAACTAAGTTAATGTTTTTGGTATTTGAAAATTGTACATAGGGTAAAACAAGAAAGAGAATGGATATGCATAAAATCAAAAAAACTTCTTATCCTAAGAGAAACTCACTTCCCCGTCTTTATATTAAGAACATAGAAAGTAGTATACCATTGTGTTTATTCCTACAATTAAAAGACCAAAAGACAGAATGAATAAGACAATCTAAAAATACTTGTAGTGGAGTAAACATAAATTAAAAATTTCAAATTTCGGTTAATATGTAATATTTTTCCTGACAATATTTACGTTCACTTTTAGTTAGATTTCGTTATCATACTAACCAACCGTTTCACCAAAAGAAAATATTTAGTGATTGTATATTCATTCGTTGTCTTCTTTTACCTAAATGCTAGCACCATAGAGAGAAAAATATTAACAACAATGTTAAATCATAGAAATAGTAATCATCATGCACAAAATAGAAGGAAAATCAAATCAAAACAAAACAAAACAAAACAAAGAAAACAATGCAAATATATCCAAACTGAAGATAACATGGATTGATATAGCCATAATAGTCCAGTTTTGGACGACTACATACGTTAACAATTGATCAGACACTATCAAATAAAACACCCACCAGTCGTTCAATAATGGCCGACTAGGTTATCTCAAAAAAAAAAGTTCAAAGATGCGATAGTCGTTCAAAATCGACTCAATCAATCTAAAATAAGAAGACTCAACCCGAACGACTAGTTCTTTATCACAATATTACGAACAAAATGAAGTTTAAACATGAATTTTTAAGTCTAGTCATACATGAATTTCTATATACAATTAGGTTTTAGGTTTAATTTTATCTTTTTTCTTTTCGGATTTGATTTTGTTAGAACATTACTATGTTTGTAATACAAAATCAAAAATTATTATATGAAATTAAACAATATATGGGTGATGGTAGTGACTGGTGGGTGGGAATTGTGCATAGGAAGGTGGTCGGTGGGAGAGACGGTGAAGAAGAAGAATTATAGAATCTAGGATCTTTTCGGTTTAGTTATTGAGATGTTTTTGTTAAGGATTTTGTTATCTTGTGCATGAATGCACAAAATAACACCCAATTATTGACTTGCAAAACGTAAAACAATAATAAACAAGTTATAGAAACTTATTAAAGTAGGAGAGATAATAATAATACAATAATACACAAACCATTTTACTGTTTTACCCTTTTATTAATAACCCCCACTCTCCTACTAATTGATCGTCTGACTATTTCCTTCCTATTTCTATGGCCGTCTTGCGGGACACATGAACCACTCTTCCAACTGTTGTTGTTGTTTGTTGTTAATCTGACACGCATTTTATCTTATACAGTAAAATACAAATGCAAATATAAAGTTTTATGCAACGGACCTTAGTTTACATAAACTAATTCATTTTCCAATAAGACCATTATATTTCATAATCGTTTTGAGAGTACAAATCACACGACCTCAGATGGAGGAGTTAACTAAACAATCTTGTTATAGGGGAGGCATGTTCCATTAGAAGGGCGGAAAGTGTAATAACAATATCCCTCTAATTGGTTAGGGGATGTCCTATAGGGGTGTAAATTGACTAATTTATCCATTCTTTTTTGGTTGAAAGTACATATTGTCCTCCCCTATTTCTAAACCTAGTGAATCAAAAAAATCAAAACAGTTTTTTTTTTCCATCTTCATCTTCATCTTCTCTTCTCCTCTTCCATTAAATCTGAAATTCTCATCGTCATCGATTAATCGGAAATTTGAAAAATTGATAATCATTGATTGATAACTATATTAGAGATGCCGAAGAAGAAGGTTGACGAAGATTGAGGTTAGTTTTGTACCAAAAATCAGGGCTTTGGAACAAAATTGAAATTGAAATTTCTGTGTAGCATGTGAGTTACGGTTGGTAATAACGCCAATTGGAACTGTAACTATATATTTGGTTGATGTTACGGTTCGTTTAACTCAAATACCAACCGTAAGTTCTTGATTTTGAGAAAGAATGCTCAGTTACGATTTTTTTTGCAACCGTAATTGATTTACGATTGGTCTCGATACTTAAGTTACGAATCGTAATGCTTTCTGAATGTTTCATTATTTTGTACGGTTTGTATTTGCATCACTGTTATTAACTGTAATTGAGTTACAACTTGTAACTCAATTAACCTTACCAACCGTAAAACATACTGTGTCTTAGCAATTTATCCGGTTCAAAAATTAGTTGAAATACCAACTGTAAGTCAGTTACGGTTGGTCTCGATTCATTAGTTACCAACCGTTATTTGTTACGGTTGCTATATGTTGTCATGTTTCAAACCGTAATTAGGTTACGGTTCGTACCGAATTTTTTTTACCAACCGTAACTGGTATTCCGATTGGGTTTTCCCTAAATTGAACCAGTTACGGTTGGTATTCGATAATTTATGAACCGTAACACAGAGTTACGGTTGGTCAAGAGCACAATTCCAACCGTAAGTTCTTCTGAAAATGTAAAAGTTTTGGTTTTTTTTACGTATTTTAGATAGTTTTGAGCGACAAAAAGCTAACGGGAACTAATTTAGAAGTATAACTGGTCATTTTCAGGCTCTGGTTCTTCACTTTATTGGCTAATTTCTTCAATTGATTGAGATTGACCTTGACTTTGGGTTAAAACATCTCTACCATCTAACAAATACTCCATATCCGGATCTCCATCAAGAGGAATGTAGTATTTGTTTTCTCTATCATATAGAGATTCACCCGTCTCAAATTTGTCACTGGAATCACTCATTTTGGTTGAGTGAATCAAAATCTAGGGTTTCACAAATATCACAATTTTTTTTTTCAACACTAAACTTTTTTTTTTAACTCTAAAAGTCTGATTTTGATTTGTTTTAGAGTAAATATAAGTGAAATTTCATTATCAAAACTAAACTAGATTATCAACACTAAAACTAGATTATTAGCACTAAATTATGTAAAAGTTAATTAGTCATTTTCAGTTTTCTTTTTATAAGGGGCACTTCAAATTACCATGTAATGACCATTTTTGTCCTATTACCCGCCGCCCCTCTTATGGAATCCGCCGCCCCTATAGCAAGATTGTAACTAAAAGACCATTATATTTCATAATCGTTTTGAGAGTACAAATCACACGACCTCGGATGGAGGAGTGGTATGTGAGTTGGTCCAACAAATAATTTAAAGTGACTTAAAGCAAGTCTTCGATTCTGCAATAATTTTTTTTTTTTTGCAAAAACGGGGTGATGTTAACTTATATACCCGTATATAAGATAGAGAGTAATAAACAACTAATTTGATGCATTGGTTTTGATAATTTTCCGTTGAAACTAGTATTTCTTGGTAAAATAAAGGTACTTCATTCAAGAGGAGTTCACATCCAATATTGCTCTTAAAGTTGTGTTGTGAATTGTGGAGATAAATAAATCTGGTGTTGTTTTTTTTGGACCCCACCACTTTTTATCTTAAATATTTTTACTTTTTATTGTACCTTTAATCTATCGTCCTCTCAAATTATTAGCTAATATTTAATTTTCTTAATCAAATAAGTCATTTTACACTGGTTTATAAACAAAATATTTTCACTTACTTTATAAAAAAATTATTTAATCAGTAGAAAATATCACACAATTTTTCTATTGGGCCCATCATTATAAAGATATATATCTTGAGATTGTTTTAGATTATTAGTACAATGATACATGTAAAATCATATTATTTTGATAATCATTTTTTTCTTAAAAATACTATAACAACATATTAAAAACAACCAAAATTTCTTACTTAATTTTCATTCTAAAAAGTTTATATCCTTCTTATTTATACTTTACATAAAAATAATATTCCATGACATAACATATAAATATCGGATTTGAAGGAAGAAAATACTTGAAAGACGTAGAGGAAAAACAATTAAGGAAATTAACGACGGAGATTAAGGAGCGGAAAAATAAATAGTAGCAAGACGAATATACTACATTTATAACTAACTATATTTAAGGAGATTAATGACGGATTTGTTGACTACAGGACCCGGTCCCATTACAAACAACATTAAATTCTTTTTTCGATATAAACGGGCGGCAATGCTATTTGAAGCCCTGTTTCAACACCCTCTTCTCTTTCCGGTCTGACGTGTCGCACTGATGTGTCAATAATGCCAAAAAATCTGACAATCATGTGGAACTCCTTCTATCACATGGTTTTTCATTTTTTTTATTATTTTTTTAATCTTTTAGGCTGCTATTTTCTTTTCTTCCTCTGTTCCTTGAAATTTCCCCCCCCCCCCCCCCCCCGATAGAACTTAGAAGCATAAAGGACTTTGAATCATGCGACGAAAATAGAGTATTCGATAACAACTAAATAGTAAATCAATCAATCAATAATTTGGGATTCTTTTCTAATTTCTGATTGTGATGGAATGCTCGATTTGCAGGATAGATTTATCCTGATGAGTATAGATGGGAGAACTAAAAATATATGAAATCACTCTAGATCTACTGTAACTGTTGCTGTTAATCCATCAAAGTATATTACTAATAAGTTCAAGCCTGATAAAGATGGGAAATCACTGTTAGATCATAAAGTTGTTGCTGATCAAGATAAAGTGGATTGATTTTTTACTACTGAGTTTTCCCCTTTTGATTCTTTTTACATTATCAATGGGAAAATGGATTTTGAGCAGAATAAATAGTAGTAGTATATGATTATGAACATTGGTTGTGATTTTAAGGTTGATATATTACCCATCTTTGTGAATGTTTAGTTTTCGATTGAATTTTAATAGCGATGGTGATAAAGATAAAACAATAAGATACTCCAGCTAAAGAAAGAAACGAAAAGGAAAAAAAATCGATAAAAGAAAATTTTATTTTTATGTAGTCCAGCTAGGCATGCCACGTCAGAGCGGGAGGAGTATAGGGCGCCGAACAGGTCGCCGAATAGCATTGCACGAGGATATTAGGGGAAATAAGATGTTTATGTTTATTTTAAACCAATTACAAAAATCCCAGTACATATTTGAAAAATGTATTAAACGACTTCCTGTATATAAGATAACAATACCCAAAAAGAAATAATTTAGAGCCACTCTAAGCGAGTCTCTAACTCAATGAGTCGAGTCAGCTCAATAGCATGAAGAATAAAATAGTTAGAAATTTAATTATTTGGAGAGAGGGGCTTAGATGAAACTATATATATATATATGGGAAGAATAGTATAATGCTTTCACATTATTATATAATTTTTATCTTTCTTTTTTGTTTATTATTATTTACTACTTTCCACGACAATGATTGGGTGTTATCTCGTGCATATATGCACAAGATAACAAAACCCGTTTATTAATAGGTCAAATAAAATGACAAGAAGTGATATTAAGGATATATAAAAAAAAAGGGTGGTAATTAGGATAAGTGGCGGTGACAATCAAGGTGAGTAGTAAATGGGAATAATATGGGTGGTGGGTAGAGCCTTGGTTAGTCAGGTTTTAATCAAAAAATATTGCTCATTAGAGCGTTGATCTTATGAGCTGAAGGTCGCAGGTTCGGACCCTCCCGGTTATTAGAAACTTAGAAACTGTAAAGGCTTTTTTTTTGAAGCATAGGTATAAGGTTCTGGAAATCCGGAGGACCGAGTGCCATCCAAACCCGGTCGTACTGTAAAAGGTTATGTTTGTTTTGTGCTCGAAATTTTTAAATCATCGTGGAATGGTTTTTTTTTTTTGGGTGATAATTGTGGAATGATTCACCCACCAGCCTATATGGTAATGATAATGTTTGTCCTCAACTTCTTAACGCTGAATGTAGTCAATGGGCTTAGGAAACAAGAAGGCAAATGTCCCAATATACCAGCTAAGTTGGATAAGACTAGTGTAACCAGCTTATTAACACATGCAAATATATAAAAAGATCAACACATATTAAGTACATGCAATGAAGAATATGGAAACAGTATTATTACATGCAAAGAATAATATGTGATTGAATACATGCAATGTAGAATATGGAAACAAAGATTAGTACATCCAAAGAATAATATTGATGTAATTAGTTTTAATTTCTTTGATTTATCTATAGGAATAAATTTAATTATCTTGATGTAATTATAGTATTAGGATCTTCACTCACTCAATGTATTTGTACAAGTATATATACAAAATAATGAAATTAATCTCAACACAGTTGTGTGAGATAGAAATCCCAAAACCCAATATTGCAACATGGTTCTCTAGAGCTAGGTTAGTTTTTTTTTTACCTGCAACTGTATCATCATGACTGTTGAAGATGACATCCAAATACCTCCATCTTCCAGTAATCCTCCACCTAATAGAGATTCAGGTCTTCCTGAATCAAGTCCCTATTATGTGCATCCGGCTGACAACCCTACCACTGTCATATTTACTCCTCTCGTGAGGCAGGAGGAGGAGCAGCAAGGTATAAACTCATCCTCTCTTACTCAGGTTGAATATGCTACACTTAATGTTTCTCGCAGTGCTCCCAACTCAGAAAGACCAAATCAGAGTTCTTTCTTTAATGCCGGCACTACATCCAACGCTGGCAATGGTACCAACAAGAGACCCAGACCTTTTTGCGACAACTGCAACAAACATGGTCATACTCGGCTTACCTGCTGGAAGCTCAATGGCTACCAAAAAGATCCTCCGAGATCCACAGATATTCCAACTCCGGCACATGATGCTGCTATTGTTCCCAATACACATGATGCTCATGGTATAACTGCAGCTCAATATGCCAGACTTATGTCTTTACTTGAACCAAACAATGGAGACACTGATGTCACTCTATTTGCCAATTTTGCAGGTATTACTCTGACTTGTTCTTCTAATGTTTGGATTATAGACAGTGGTGCAACTCATCACATTTGCTTCTCTCTCTCTTTTTTTTTCTTCTTACACATTGGTTATGAACCCAATCACGGTTCAATTACCAGATGGTTCGAATATATCTGTCACTCATATTGGGACTGTGAATTTATCTCCCAATATTTAGCTACTCAATGTTTTTCACATTCCAAGTTTTAAATTTAACTTAATCTCTGTAAGTAAGCTTACAAGCACAACAAACTGCTGTATCAATTTCTCACACGAGTCTTGCATCTTTCAGGGCCGTCTCACGAACAAGGAGATTGGATGGAGTAGGCGTATTTCTGGCCTCTACCATTTCAGTTTCCAACCATCAGTTTCATCTTTAGCTGCTAATAAACCAGTGGATATATGGCACTGTCGTCTCGGTCATCCACATATGGATTATTTTAATGTTTTAGCTCGTAATTTTGCTTATGTTCGTTCTTCATTTAAAAACTTATGTGATGTATGCCCACGGACAAAACAATCTCGTCTCAAGTTTAATAACAATATTTCTTTATCAAAGCATCCATTTCAATTGATTCATGCTGACATATGGGGTCCTTTTTCTACTGCTTCTTTAACTGGTGCAAAATATTTTCTTACAATAGTAGATGATTAGTCTAGGTGTACATGGGTATTTTTAATGAAAGTAAAGTCTGAAACCTTGAAGTTTCTCAAATATTTCTTTGCCTTTGTTATAAAACAATTTGGGCATCGCATTACCAGCATCTCCTCTGGTATCAATTCATTAGTTATTCCTCAATTACAGACTTTCAGGTCTGATAATGGGTCTGAGTTTAAATCAAATGAACTTCAATCTTGGTTTTATCAAAATGGAATTCTCCATCAAACCAGTTGTATATATACGCCACAGCAAAATGGTATTGTTGAACGCAAGCATCGCCACTTGCTCAATGTTGCAAGGTCTTTATGTTTTCAAGCTAATTTACCCATCCAATTTTGAGGAGACTGCATTTTAGCTGCAACATATTTGATTAACAAATTTCCAACATCGGTATTATCTCATAAATCTCCACATGAGTTACTTCTCAATTCGCCACCAGATTATTCACATCTCCGAGTGTTTGGTTGCCTTTGTTTTGGCAGAAATATACGTATTTGTAACAAATTCGATGAACATGCTAAGCCTGGAATTTTCATCAGATATCCGCATGGACAAAAGGGTTACAAAATTTTTGATCTATCATCAAAATCTATGTATGTATCACGCGATGTAGTGTTTCATGAACATACATTTCCTTTTAAAGATATGTCTTCATCAGCATCAGTTCCTGTTGAGCCTTCACAGCCTGATTATTCTTATTACGACTCCGTATTTCAGTCCCAATCATGTGGTGATATTTCGAATCCTGAGCATTCTATCCCATGCTCTCAGTCTCAGTCGCATTCTGAGCATTCAGATCCCGTCGTACATTCTCATGATTCCGCTGCACAACCAGCTATTGCTACACGCAATTCCATGAGTGGCTCGTCTTCTATCCGTTCCGCAGAATCAATTTATATCGATACTACTACTGTTCCAATAGTTCAGTCACCTGCCGTATTGCCAGGTCAATCAGCCACATCTCCACCTATTCAGGTTCCTATCTCTCCAGCGATTCCATCATCAACAATACATTCACATCCATCTCGTTCTCGTAATCCATCATCCTATTTAAAGGACTACCATTGTTTTCTACTAAGGATGTGTCTTCATCACTATATCCAATGGCAAATTATTTATCCTTCGACAAATTCACTGCTTCACACAAAGCTTTTTTAGCTTCAGTTATTCTCACTGATGAACCGAGATCATTCTCTCAGGCAAATAAATGTCCCAAATGGCGCGCATCCATGGCCAAAGAAATCATTGCTTTGGAAGCCAATGATGCTTGGATATTAGTAGATTTACCACCTGGTAAAACATCCATTGGTTGCAAATGGGTTTTTAAAATCAATTTCAATGCTGATGGTACCGTTGAACGATACAAGGCTCGACTGGTAGCCAAAGGATACACACAACAAGAGGGTATAGACTACTATGATACCTTTGCACCAGTAGCTAAGTTGGTTACTGTTCGTGTCTTATTATCTATTGCAGCTATTAAGGGATGGTCTCTTCATCAACTTGATGTCAACAACGCGTTTCTTCAAGGTGATTTGGATGAAGAAATTTACATGAAGCTTCCACCAGGTATGGCACGTCCAGGTGATTCCAAAGTTTTCAAACTCAAAAAGTCTCTCTATGGTTTAAAGCAAGCCTCTCGCCAATGGTTTGCGAAGCTTTCTTCAGTTTTGTTATCTGAAGGATTTGCTAAATCCTTATGTGATAATTTTCTTTTCACATATCATCGTGGTACAACCTTTATATTTGTTCTTGTCTATGTTGATGATATTATCATCACTGGTACAGATACTAACTTTATTAATTCTCTCAAATTGCGTCTCGCTTCTCATTTTTCAATCAAGGATCTTGGTAGTTTGAAGTATTTTTTGGGAATTGAAGTTTCTCGCTCATCAAATGGTATATTTCTATGTCAAAGAAAATATATTCTTGATATCCTTAAGGATTCCGGCCTCACAGGGGCTCGTACACCAGCTTATCCAATGGATACAAAACTCAAGTCGCTTCCTACAGATGGTACAAAATTGACTGATCCAAGCTGCTTTCGTCGTTTAATAGGTCGTTTGTTATACCTTACGGTAACACGACCAGATATCACATACTCGATTAATTATCTGAGTCAATTTTTGCAACATCCCAGATCAGCTCATATGGATGCTGCCCATCGTATTCTAAGATATCTCAAGGGAACCATTGGACATGGCATATTCTTGTCCTCATCCAGTTCTCCTTCTATTCATGGTTACACTGACTCTGATTGGGCATGATGCTCAATTATTCGTCGTTCTATCACTGGATATTTTGTTACCTTAGGTAATAGTCCAATTTCTTGGAAATCAAAGAAACAGCCTACTGTGGCTCGTTCATCAGCTGAAGCTGAATATCGTGCTTTGGAAAATCTAACTGTTGAGCTTCAATAATTAGTTTATCTCTTCAAAGACATGCACATTTCTTGTCCTCTTCCTATCATTGTTTCTTGTGATAGTCAAGCAGCAATTCATATTGCTCAAAATACGGTATTTCACGAACGTACTAAACACATCGAGATTGATTGCTATTTTGTTCGTGAAAAGTTAATAAGTGGATTGATTCTACCAAAACATCTTCCGTCGTCTGATCAACTGGCTGATGTTTTCACTAAGCCTCTGGGAGCTCCGCAATTTGGTCGTCTAGTTGGCAAGTTGGGCGTTCGTTCAGGCTCTACCGCTCCAACTTGAGGGGGGTATTAACACATGCAAATATATAAGAAGATCAACACATATTAAGTACATGCAATGAAGAATATGGAAACAATATTAGTACATGCAAAGAATAATATGTGATTGAATACATGCAATGTAGAATATGGAAACAAAGATTAGTACATGCAAAGAATAATATTGATGTAATTAGTTTTAATTTTCTTTGATTTATCTATAGTAATAAATTTAATTCTCTTGATGAAATTATAATATTAGGATCTTCACTCATTCAACGTATTTGTACAAGTATATATACAAAATAGTGAAATTAATCTCAACACAGTTGTGTGAGATAGAAATCCCAAAATCCAATATTGCAGCACAACTTATTATTTTATTTTATTTTTGAAGCATAACAACTTAATTATGTATGTTCTCAACAGTTCGAGTTCTTTTGGTAGGTCGACATGATTAGTCGGTGAATGATAATTAGACGATCTTTCAGTGACCGTCTTTGACTATTAACAACATACAAGGTGATTAGCAAAGAAAACAGATTAAATGTGCTTTAACCTTACTAAAATGAGCACAGTTCAACGCTTCTTGTTGAATGAGACAAAGCTTAAGCACATTTTGGATATAATGATTGCTTAACTAATGTTAAAGCTGAACCAGAAATAACTACTTTGAGTATAAGAATGCAAAAGCAACATGGCTGGTTAAAAAACTTAAAGCAACACTTAAAACCTTTTTGTCACGTCGCACTGAAAGTAGTAACTACCACACACCCCAACTATGCAACAACCAGAAGAAAACACTACGCCAAAAGTTCCTTCTAGCTATTAATATCACCAGAATACACTAGTGGTTTGAGCATTCTGAATACCAGTAAGAGATGAAGCACAAATACATACAATAGGATACATTACCAAATGAAATACTCTTTTATGGATACTAAATACCCTTTTTGGAGTCATTGGCTAAAACGTACACACTCATACAATATAGGCAGTATCTCCACTTTAGATGGTAGTATTGGTTCGATTTATGATACCAACCCTAAATTTAATGACAAGTCCGATAGAGATCGAGGTATGTTTACCGCCAATTCAATCAACTAGCACTACTGAACACTCAAGCATAGTGTTGATTGTACAAGTATCCTCCTCCTGCTGCATGGTGAAGATTCGGCTGGCTCGGTTGAAGTTGAAATGTAATTTGCGAATTCTCACAATCACCACCACTTATTGACAGCCTTCTCATTGATGACGACGAGGATAGATAGTCACCATGGTGATCGCCTTCCCTATCAGCAGGAATTGCATAGAACAGGAACTCCTGTTCTCTATCAGCCTGAGACTAATCACAACAGGAATTCACTGAATTTAATTCTTAATATTAAGCACCCGTGATATTATAATTATACTAAGCGTGTTAAAGTTAAAAAAGAATAACATATACTATTAGTTGGATTGAAAATTACATAAGTTGCACGCAGGAGATTCTTGTGAGTTTCCTCCATGGCTTTATTCTGCAAAGTAGTGGAAGAATGATGTAAGTTTCAGATATGAAGGAAACAGTTCATGAGAGAGCTAAAAGAGAACTGAAGGAAAATGTAGTGTACTTACTCTTTTCTTGGAGGTTTCAGTGTGGGAGCCAAGAACATGAAACTGTTACTCAACAACAAACAGATTAGACAATTTTAGAATAAAACACAATGACTGGAAATTTGGATAAAAATGGAAACCAAAAGTGTGAAAGTACAATAGTCCCACAGTCCCACATCACTGATTTCCGCATAATGAACTTAAAATATAATATGGAAGGGCAGCTCCACTCATTGACAATTAGTTTTGAGTTGAATGTCCGCCGACTTTAACAAAAAAGTTAACAAATAATATCTTTTGTTTTATAGTTTTACTGATAGTATTAAACTCATGGACAGAATGAGTGAAGTACGCAACTTCATTACTAAAAAATATCACTCATCTGCCAAGCAAAAATCATTTCACGATGTGAATTAAGAACTATGATGTTAGAACTTAGATGGATATACAAATCAAAATCTTCAATATCTTTGAATAAGTCGCCCAAAACAGACATGTGCTGAACTCATCATGGTACACATTAGTTTCACAAAGTTGCTGACCTATAACTTAACGGACATCAGCATATTTACCTCTTCCCAATCTACTGGATGATTCTTGTGTGATCTATCAATGTCACTACCACCACTAGGCACCTACATGTGATGTTACATCCAAGTATAAGTCCCTCGCCAGTGCTTCTTTCTCATCCACCACTTTTCCAACCTCTTAATTTGTTGTTTGAGAGCAAATGTTTGAAGATGCCAAACTTATACAGCGCATAATGTTACACGCACATTGTTTACCCTAATGATTCACTTGTTGAACATTCATTACCCTAGGTCATGTGTGCTTGTTTTTAAGGGGATTCACTACCTAAGTCGAAATTTTTGATACTCAGTTAGTCTCAGTGTACATTGGTGTCGCAAGTTTTTGCGTGTATATTTTGAGCTTTTGCAAGTTCAATAAGTGGCTGTATTCAAGGGGATTTAACAATCAATCACCAATTATCTTTTCTAGAAAAACTTGCTAGCTACAAAAATAATCAGCCTGATGCTTAAAATGTTTTCGGAATTCACCTGATGCTTAAAATGTTTTCGGAATTCACTGCATCAACAAGTATTTAAAGTTTATTTATTTATTTTTTGAACTGAGACATATTATCTAGGTTTGGATCTTTTGGCAAGATATCTCACTACAAGTACTAATTCATCCGGGAAGCCGAATATGCCAGATCATAGAAAACGGAGCTGAGGTTTTAGGAGACAGTCTAGAATATATACCCAAAATGAATTACTAATTTGGAACCTCTATAGAAAAACAGATGATAGCAGTAGTGACATTAAAGGTAATTAAAACAGTTGAGAAAAACCCCTATTAGATGAGAATTTCAAAACTACAGCTAACAGCTGTATCCTCTCACCACATTACCTTACGGAGACGGACGATCTCCACAGAACTCAACAAATTGGCCTCCAGACTGCGCAGTTCTTCAAAGGTAAGTTCATTCAAATCATCTTGTCCAGTCCTCTGTCTATTGCAATCATATCAAAGTAATTAACATCCTTCACTAAACTAGCAAATAGTTGCAACAATTTTTAGATCATTCTAAAACAAGTAGCAGTCATTATGTGTCATTACCTGATCTCTTTCTTTAGTCTACTGTTAATCTCCTTCTGCGTTTTCAACTGTTCTTGCAAAGTCTACAAAACAAACTAGTAATCATCAGTAAAAATAAAATAAAAAAAAGATAAAGATAAAGATAAAGAAACAACAAAAATCAAAAAGAGATCGAAAGGAAAAAGCAATTAGATTTTTAGTTTAATAACCTCATATTGAGAAGCCCATATATCTTCAAAAAGAGATCGAAAGGAAAAAGCAATTAGGTTTTTAGTTTAATAACCTCATATTGAGAAGCCCATAGATCAATATTAGTAACCCGTCGAAACCTATCGAAAAACTCCTTCATACTAATTCAAAAAAAAAAATTAGTAAAAAAAATTCTGCTAGGTTTTCAAACATATATGTATAGAGATTATGTTGTTGATCATGTGAAATGATTAATGTGAATGAATTTACGTAGTAGACGGACTAACGTATTCACAAACTTTGCCAGTATTAGAAAACATGATGAGACAAACTTGAGCATCGCAAAGAATAGTAAGTTCTTTAGCTTTCTTAAAAATCCCTGATCTTCTCTTAGAGTAAGTTACTTGTCTGTTTGTTGGGTTCTCTATTCTCTTTATCTCTATCTTTCCTCTACCCATCTTTTCTAGATCTCTTTCCTTCTGTTTTTTCTCTCTTTCTAGAGATCTGGTGCAAACCAAAAATATGTTAAACTAATGAAACCACAACAGTAACATATACAAACTACAGATCTATATAGAAGATCCCATACAAGACTACTACTGCTTTCGCTGAAACTAGATTTATTCTGATGAGGGTTTAAAATTTTATGAAAGCTAAAATAAGGAAAGCTGGGGTTTAACGAAACAAACCTACTTTGAGGTTGGGGGAAGTTATGTTGTGAAGGAGGTGAAGGAGAAGAAAGAGAAGTTAAAAAGACAAGAGAATGATGATGAAGAACTTCCATATTTGGTGGGCGGGAAAAAGTCGTTGGTGTAGTTTCTATTTTGGGAGTGTAATGTCTTTATCCCTCTTTATTTACAACGCAAGGGTTTACCTCCTCCTCCTCATCATCATATCTCTACTTCTTTGTTAATTGTTGCAAGATTTTTTTACCAAATACTTTGTGGCACCAGACCAGACCGGACACTCTGTGTCGATCGCATTATATGAGCCCATATTACTCATCCACTTTTCTTATTCTTCACCAATTCTACTGCGGGTAGTTGCATTTGTACGTTTAAGTTATCGATCTACAATACATTACAAACACTTATATAACTTGACGGTAACACATATACTTTTTACATGGAGCTCTAAAAGATGACTTTTCCAAGCAAAGGCAATGAACCCTTGGCATTTCAACCGATCCAAACATATATTCCACAAGAAACTAGCTTGGACTCTTGCAGCGATCTAGTAAAAATTAAAAGACAAAAAGTTGCTAGCTAG
Organism: Papaver somniferum; assembly: GCF_003573695.1. Lineage (NCBI taxonomy): Eukaryota > Viridiplantae > Streptophyta > Magnoliopsida > Ranunculales > Papaveraceae > Papaver > Papaver somniferum. Next base: position 171,782,644 of record NC_039359.1, on the reverse strand, counting down.
TATTCCTCAAGGTACATAGGCAAAACGTTTAGAAAATATACACTCTAGCAACAGTTTTCAACGCGTTGTGTGGGAAACCAATTCAGTGAGTAAAGTGACTATGGATCTTTTACGGACATGATTAGGGTTTTTTTTATTTACTTTTTTATATATCATCTTGATCAGTTGAACTATTCCCATCGTCCTGCAACTACAATCCTTTGCCTGCTACAATACAATATTAAATTTGTGTATGCCGAATTCAAATTTCAAAACACAAAATTGGTTAAAAAGATCAAAATCAACAATTTCTGGGTGAAATGGACAGTTAGATTTTGATATTGTTTAAATGGACAAAAATGTAAAAATAGGCAGGATGTAACTAGTTTCATCGTGCCCATTTTCAAATATTTTTTCTTATTTTTAATTTACACAGGACGTATCAAGTTTCATCCTTACTATTTTTTAAATTTAAGTTAGGATGAAACCAGTTTCATCTTACTATTTTTTTTTTGGCAATTTCACCCAAACTATTTTTTACTCGTCTATTTGAACCGTGGTTTAAAAATATTTGGACAAGTGACCCATTTTCCGATTTCAAAACCATATTACGGATTGAGTTATCCCAGATGCATAGATCTTTTATTTTTATTTTGCAAGTTCTCATGATGACCAGATGAGACTCATCTAGCTGTACCCAGGTTATGCATGATATTACCTATTGGAGAATCCTTTGCTGGACCAATGGACAAATCAACGAAGTCAGAGGTCTTAGTATTTTCTTCGATTAGAACACTCAGCATTACTAAATCTAAACATTTGGATGATGTGGTTAATTATTCATTAACCAGCATTATATAATTAGGATTTTGACCAAGGATCTTAAGTATATGGAGGGAGGATGTCTATACAAGGTGGACAACGCCCTGATCAAAGATTCAAAATCTAAATACTACTACTGCTTTGATACTTATTAGAACTGATTGATAGATTAGATTACGTCGGGTAAGGATTTTGAACTTTTGTTCCAAACTTCGAAGACATACATTTAACGTTGTTACTATCTACTGTCTAGATTTTCTCGTAGGTGATGTCCCATCCCTTCATCCAATATCTACGCAACACGTAATAAGTTGCTTAGAGATCATTGTCTGTTGTTCCCTCTGTTTAAATTAGACTGATACTGAAATCGACTGATTTAACCTCAATCTCATTTGTCTAGTTAATCTTATTACAGAAAAACGGTGGAGGCGTGCATAATGATGATATGTCATATATGTAGTTGAGAAAGTAAAAGGTAATAAGCTATGGATGGGACTACACATGGTGAAATGCTGATCCATCAAGTCTTAGGTTGTTTGTCTAATCAAAACAACGTTAATATCTACGAAGGGTAGTTGTGTCAGATGATATAATATTGCATATGGATCTCTCTAGATGAGTACCGTGGCTAGCATGTTTCCTTCTCTGAATCATTATAATAAGATGTCTGGGTATTCTATAACTTAAGTAGATTTTAGTAGTTCTATGTTTCTAACCTTCCAATGCATCGTGGTTTTCATTTCGTATTGTCAGAACAAGGATTATGGGTTGAGTCTCTTTTCAAATGAAAGATTTAATCAAAGTTGATTAAATTAGATATTATATAATGGTAGAGGGAAACCCTGTTTCACCTTAAACACAATCATTTTCTCTTTCACTCGAACGAGTGGGAGAAAGTCTTTCCTGTACGGCTCTTTATTTGCCCTTTGAGAGAAAGTAACACTTAGTATGTGTATATACGGTTGACCAAATCCCGTTTGAGAATAAAATGGAGTATACACGACTGACCAATCCCGTTCGAAAAAAAAGAAGAGTACACACAGTTAATGGTCAGCCGTTTAAATAAGTTATGACATTTAAAACTTCAAAATAAATTCCCGCCATTGTAAATAGTTTTATATATCTTAAAAATTAAAACATTTTCCAAAACGACACATAATTAGCCATGTAGTGTTTAATGTTCTCTATCCCGTGGTAGAAATGACATTCTATCACATAGATTCTCATTCATTTTGAAAGTAACCTTTCATAGGGGCGGCATTGTTTATTAGAGGGACGTCATTCTAATAGGACAAAAAGAGTTATTACATGATTATTCAAGGTGTCCCTTATAAAAAAAATACTGAAAATGACAAATTAATCCTCATAATTGATAATCTAGTTTAATGATGATAATCAAGTTTAATGTTAATGATTAATTTCACTTATGTTAACTCAAAATCAAAACCAAAATCAGATTTTTAGAGTTAAGAAAAAGAGAAAAAAAGTTTAGAGGAGAAGGTCAATCTCAATCAATTGAAGAAATTAACCAACAAAATGAAGAACCAGGACCTGAAAATGATCGGGTATACTTCTAAATTAGTCCCAACTAGCTTTTTGTTGCTCAAAGTTATCTAAAATACGTAAAAAAATTCATTTTTTTTTTACATTTTCAGAGCTAATTACGGTTGGAATTTTGCTCATAACCAACCGTAAATCGAAGATACGGTTCGTAAAAGATGAACTACCAATCGTAACTGGTTAAATTTGAAGAAAACTCAATCGTAAGACCAGTTACGGTTGGTAACTAAATGCTCGATACCAACCGTAACTCAGTTATGGTTGGTAACCAAATGCTCGATACCAACCGTAACTGAGTTACGGTTGGTAACTAAATGCTCGATACCAACCGTAATTGAGTTACGGTTCGTAAACTAAAATGGTTACCAACCGTAACTGAATAAAATTCTCAGATATAAGAACATACGGTTGGTAATTGAACTATTACCAACCGTAACAACATCAAAATATCCAGTTACGGTTCGTAATTGAGTTAAAATCAACCGTAACTCACATAAATCCAGAAATTTCAATTTCAATTTTCATCTAACACTAGTGGAAGAGGGGTTAAAATGACCCACCGAATCGACCCCCACTGACGGTCAACGGGCCGGTGACCAGTCAAGACGGTCCTAGCTGTGATAAATTACCAGAGCACATCCCAGTGTGCTATCAACGGTCGTTTCATAAAAAATTTAATTACCCCTATGTCCCCGATTCATGGACCGACACCACGACCGCTAGACTCAGTTAATTCAGTGCTAATTTTCTCGCCCGGGAAATCTAACTCGTTTCCCACCATTCCTCACCTAGTTATTATCGGTGATATATATCTCCCATTCTCTCTCTCCATTAGTTTCATTCACAGCTCCTCCCCATTATTCATTCACGGAGAAAAATGAAAACCACCCAAAATTTCTTTTATCTCCTCTCTCAGAACTCATCCATTGATGACGAATTAAGCCCTTAAATCAGAAACCCTCACTAAGATTAAACTTTTACATATCTTAATCGAGCAGCAGTTAGGTTTAATTTTCAAAATCACCAGGTACAGGTATACAGTTAGGATTTTTGATTGAAGTTTTCTTGTTCTTCTCCTTTTCTTTTAACAATAATTGTTCTATTGTTTGATTTCAAGTAAATCTCACGAGCTTAGTTGTAGTTCATATCTTCCTCAGGCAAGTTAGGGTTTTGGATTCAATTTTTTTTTATTGGTCGATTTTGTTCATGGGGTTTAACAATAATTGTTCTTTTGGTTGATTTCAGATTAATCTCAAGAGCTTAATTGTAGTTCATATCTTCCTCAGGCAAGTTAGGGTTTTGGATTTTTTTTTTTTTTTTAATTGGTTGATTTTGTTCATGGGGCTTAACAATAATTGTTCTTTTGGTTGATTTTAGGTTAATCTTAAGAGCTTAATTGTTGTTCGTATCTTCCTCAGGCAAGTTAGGGTTTTGGATTCAATTTTTTTTCTCTTTTTCTTTTACTGGTCGATTTTGTTCATATGGGTTTAACCACAACTGTTTTATTGGTTGATTTCAGGTGGATCTGACAGCTTAAGTTGAAGTTCAAAAATTTCAAGAGGTATATCTAACTTTCTTTGATTTGGATGATAATTTTTTGGTTTATGAGTTTGAATCTAGTGTATGGATCACATATTAGAGTCAGTTAAGTGATATTGTTGATTCTGTTGTTAGTATGGTTAAGTGATATTGTTGATTCTGATTTGGATAATAATTTTTAGTATGGATCACGTTTTAGTTTTAATCTTGTCGAACAGAATCATGTTTTAGTGTTGTTGCTGTTGTTAGTATAGTTTTACTTTGTTCTTCCTTTTGGAAATTTGCATTGTTAATATTAGTTGTTGTTGTTGTTTTAGGTGATGGATTAATAATATGTTATTCAATTTTGAGCATAATAATCTTTTTTAATTAGTTCCTTCTGTTGAATGATTTCTGATTTCTGATTGTTGTTCAAAATGATTTTGTAGTAGATAACTATGTCGAGACATCCTCTTACTAGTAGCAGTCGATCTCGGACTGCAAGAACCAGGTCTGCAAGTACTACTCCAAGTGCATCTCCTTGGCCGGCGGCTTTGCTCAATTCACAAGGGTCCCCATCAACTGATAGTGGTCACATTGCTGCAAGTACTACTCTAAGTGAAGATCATTGGCCGGAGGCTTTGCTCAATTCACAAGGGTGCCATCAACTGATAGTGGTCACATTGCTGCAAGTACAAGCGAAGGGAGTCTTCATCGTGTGTCTTCGTCAGATGGCGATCATTCTCCGAGACATGGTAATGAGAATCAGGCTGAAGGAGATGGATGGCATGAGGCTATGCATCAACCAAATAATGAAGCTGCAAATAATGAAGCTGCAAATAATGAAGCTGCAAATACGGAGGAAAGCGGGATTAATGGTAACACAACATTGTATTTCAGCTTTTTTTATGTCATTATTATAGTATGTTATCAAGTTCTAATTTGTTTATGTTTTCTGCAGATGGTCACCTATTGGAGATCAAGTTCAATTCTATGGGGAAACCAATAGAAGATGGTTCTAAGAAATATGCTACCAGGGTTGGAACAATAGCCAGGAGTATTGTCCCACCACATCACGAAGATTGGAGAGATGTTCCTTTGGTTCTTAAGGAAGAAATCTGGAGAGCTTTTCAAGAATGAATACAGGGTACCTGAAATCATCAAATCCAAGGCTCTAAGGATGGTAAACAAATCATGGAAGAACAAAAAGACCACCCTAAGGAAGTGGTCTGTTATTCCAAACAAATCATGGAATAACAGACCAAATGGTGTGAAGAGAGAGGATTGGGATAAACTTGTGGACTTGCATGATTCGGAAGCAGATAAGATACTAAGGGAGATAGGGAAGGAATCAAGGAAGCTTCTGAAAGCTTTACATACTACTGGAAGGGATGGTATTGCACACCGTCGACGTGTTATGGAACAACAATCTCCAAATGGTAGTGTAAGCCGATCTGTTGTGTACTTGGCTACACATGTTTACAAAGAAATACCTCAAGAAGCACTTGAATTAATGGACCCCAACTGCTATGAAGTAAAATGCAGAGAATATGTTGTAAGTTCAAGTTTCTTGTTTGGTTTTCATTCACTATATCATATATTATTCTTTGTTGGTTTTCTTTGCAATTTTTTTTCCGCTTACATACAATCTGATATGCTTTGCAGGCACAAGTAAGAGAGCTTAATGAAACTGAGCAGTATAGAGATGAAACCCATTTGGACAGAGATGCAGTTGCCAAGGTGAGTTCACATGAATTTGTGTTGTTTCCCAAAAAAAATAAACTTGTTACTTACTATCTAGCTAACTGATTTTGTTTACTTCTTTGTAGGTGTTTGGAGTTGATGATAGAGGTTGTGTTCGAGGAATGGGAGGTGGGATACCCAAGACTGAACTAATTGCTTCTAAAGTTCCTAGGGAGCAGTTAAGACAGCAAGTGCTGAAGACTAGAGCTGTAGAAGATCGGGTCCGTAATCTCGAAGAAACTGTTGACCCTAATGACCGGTCTAAGTTGCAATTCTAACCCCAGTAATTCTAATGCTCAGTTAATAACATTCTATAACTAGTTTTTAATTTGCAACTCATTAACATTGTTCTAACCTCTTTGTCTAGCAAAAGGAAATATTCATTTTTACTTAAAATCTTGGTATACGAGTGCTCAGTGTGCAAAGTGCTTTCATCTACCAAATGTCATTTTATTTACAAAATGACAATATCATTAGTTACTTGGTATGCAGTGCCTATGTTTGTGCCACTAAGATTTGTATTTTACAATTAAATGAACTCTTTGCCAGATTGTATGATTTATATGGGTTTTGTAAATCTAACTGACATTAATAACTAGTGGTGATTTTGCTTAATTCTTATTTGTATGCTAGCGAGCAATTAGATGAATAACTTGGTGGATATGGGTGTGTAAAAATTAGTTGAAGTATGTTACACAGTGAGATGAGATTGGACATGGATGCAACATATATACTTACATATTTGTATTCATCTACTTTTGATTGGTTGTATTAGCCATAATAGATGTATTGATTGTTAATAATAGTTTGGACTCAAGAGTATGTTATGTATACATTGTGTTGTTTCCATTCTCATAAACCATCTCTTTTCTGTACACCAGTATAATCTTATTGCCATATTGGATGTGCTTATCATCTGCAGGGTATGAATGGTGGTGGTTTTCAACCAGCTGGATCTCAGCGGGTAATTCTGAAGAACATGAGAAAGAGAGCTGTTGCAGTAGGCTATATATTTACCAATAGGCCTCCAATAGATGATGAATTTCATTTGGTCCTCATTGATGAAATATGTTTACTTTCTGAGAGTCTCTGTGAAGGTGATGGAATATTTAGAGATGTTTCCATAGGTGACAAGGTTATGTGGCCACAACACTATGTTTTCCCAGTTACCGCAGGTGGTGATGCCTTTTAATGAATTTGGAGTTCTGGTTCTATGTGGAGGTTTGGGACTTTTTTTTGGGTATATATATACATGGTTGGTATACATGTAAGTTTTTCGGATATATTACGTACTCGGCAATATATGTAACTAGTTATGGGAATATCTTTTTTGAGATGTAAGTATTTTGGGTTAGACTTGCAAGTTTGTATGGTTTTGAGTCTCATCTTCTTCTTTTTTGTGATGAAGAAGAGATTCAAAACATGTAAAGAAGTGTCTTGCAATAGATATGTAGCTTCAGCAGGTTTCAGAGCCCTGCTTTTATCTAATGAATATATTAGTATCAATGTTGTTCAGTTTTTAACATTTTTTGAATTTTATTCAATTGTTTCAATCTACCAAATATATCAAAGCTTTCAACTTCATTTTTCAGTCTTCTAGTCAATAATACTTTGCACAAACTTCAGATGTGTACTTATGATCCAAATTCTTAGAAATGACATATAAATGGTAGATACACAATCACTTTACCATACAGAAATTGCAGTCCTGACTCTTTAGATTTAGTACTATGAAGAGGACTTCCATTCAGCTCAGTCAGTTACAAACCTGACTCATTTCAGACAAAAGCTGCTGAGAGGCGATTCAGCCCATTCAACTGAGTCAGTTATAGATCTGACTCGTTTTAGACCACAAACTTCTTATCTAGAAAAAAGGAAATCTCGATCTCTCATAAACTTATCTCTTTTTCTTTCCTTACTCTCTCTCATTGTTTATTTCTGCAAACTTTCTCAGGCAATATCAATTCTCATCGAAAAATTGTATCATCGAATTGATATACAGCATTGTAATTCACAACAAATTATGAGGTAGTCAGGGTCTTTATTCCGCGACAAATTTATTAAGCTTTTAACTCTAACTTGAGAGGATTTATGAAGTGAAGAAACAATGATTTGATTTCAGAACTCAACAGATCAACAATCTCATAAGGTAAATTCTTAATTCTAAGTTAAAATTTGTCTGGGTCTACTAATTTGAATTTTAGTTGGAAAATTTTGGTTAGTATACAACATTGTTGCAAACCAAAGACTCTGACTTTAAAACTGTATTTAAGTTTATTTGTTTGGTGATGAATGATATGTAGAATCAGATCAGTCATGACTATATTATTGTTTTGTTTTTTTTTATTTTGACCTTAGAGGTAAGGACTTTGAAAAACAACGACAAGTTTCGACAAGTTTAAATACAGTTTCTTCTTGATCTTCTCAATTTAATAGTACAGATGCAAGAATTCTAAACAAAGATCTACTACTACCAGTTACAGCTTCATACACAGAGAAATACCTCTTCTCTTGCAATGCCCATAGAATTGATATGCAATCACCTAATCCTACAAAAACTTCTGAAACAATACTAGTACTCATTTCTGAAATGTGATATCGAAGTATCGAGCTCTTCTTCTTCTCTATATACTATGCCAAATGAAGAAGATGAAGAAACAATCTTTATAGAAGAATTCAACAAAATATAGTGCTATCTGTGTATGTACATACAGATACTTCTTTGAAATCGCGCGATTTGGACTTCAAAGTTTTGATTAGTTATTGCAGAGAAATTTGTTGGGAGTTTCTAGGATGCTTCCTTTTCTTGATATTCTTTTTTTCTATGTAAGAGTGTTGACTACGACGGTTTCCTGAAATCTAACTTAAGAAACCAACAGATTTCAAGAAAATGATCAACAAAGACACCTAAATCTGAAAATAAAATATCATAAATTAAAAATTTGTAGGACTAGTTGTGAATTTGTATATTGTGATTGGCTAAAAAGGAGTTGCGAATTCCACTTACCTTGTGATTTCTTATCTTCTTCTTGGACATTTAGAAGTTGACCCATGCTGGCGTAATGGTGTTGAGAAAAATGTATTACTAACTGCCGAACATGATTAACCTTTCTACTTGTGATGATATTCATAAATAATTTAGCCCTTTTTATTTTGTGGGTTCTGATTTGCGTATGCCCTGTTTTGCAGATGTTTCGACATCGTGTAACTACTCCAAGTAAATAATGGATGACTGCACCCAAGGGTTCACCTCGATGGATTAAAGGTGTTCAATCTTTCATCCAATTTACAGAAGAGAGTCTTGGTGTAGGTATCAAAGAATTTCGATGTCCTTGCATGAAATGTAAGAATTTTGGTAGTTTACCAAAATCTCTAGATGATGTACATGGGGATATCCTTGATAATGGGTTCTTACTGTCATTCCGAATATGGATCCATCATGGAGAGCAAGCTCGGGTGAATAATGTTAATGCTCCCACCTTACCTGCAAATAATGTTGTGAATTATGCTGCTGTGTCTCATTCGAAAATATATGACTTGTTCAATGAGGCGCATGGAGGTGTACTTGGTCTTGATACCGCTGCAGAATGTCTTAATGATCCTGATCACCTGCCGGTTGCTACTGTTGAAGATTTTTCTGGTGTCAATGTTCAAGATAAGGCTACTGTCGATTGCAAGAAGAGGTTGAAGGATGCAATGCAACCCTTATTTCCAGGTTGTGGTGATGAACATACAAAACTGTCAGCAACAGTTGAGTTGTTAAGTATGCAGGCAAGGTATCAATGTTCTGATGTTTTCATGACAGAGTTATTGGGATATATGAAAACTATTCTACCAGCTGGGAACACGTTACCATCTACTTGTAGTAAATCTAAGCAGATGATCAACCCATTTCAGTTGCCGGTGCAAATTATTCATGCTTGTATTAACAATTGTATTCTCTATTGCAAGGAGTATGCCAATGATGATAAGTGTCCTAAATGTGGTGAAAGTAGATGGCAAAAACCACCAGAAGGGAGTAGTCCAACTGCTAAAAAGGTTTCGGTGAAGAGACTAAGGTATTTTCCGGTCACAGAAAGGTTACAACGGATGTATGGCACCGCGTGGATTGCTGAGTTGATGACATGGTATGCTAAGGTTCAAGAAAGTGCTACACACATGAGACATCCGGTGGATTCTGCACAGTGGAAGGAGATTGATAAGAAGTGGCCTGAGTTTGCTTCAGAAAAAAGAAATGTTCATCTAGGATTAACAACAGATGGTTTTAATCCTTTTGGAATGATGAGCACGCACATTACTTGGCCTGTTATGATTGTTTGTTACAACCTTCCACCATCTGAATGCACGACAAAGGATTTCACAATGTTAACCCTGCTGATTCCTGGTCCACTTGGTCCCAACCATAACATTGATGTTTATTTGCAGCCACTGATCGACGAGTTAAATGAGTTATGGTCACTTGGAGCAATAACCTACGATGCACATACGAAGACTGACTTTACAATGAGAGCAATGTTGTTGTGGTGTATACATGACTTTCCTGCGTATGCGCATGTTTCTGGTTTGCGAACTTCTGGAAAACATGGTTGTCCTGTGTGTGGAGAAAATACAGAGGCATTTTGGCTAAAATGCGGTTCCAAATTTTCTTATATGGGTCATAGAAGGTTTCTAAGAGATCGGTTTCACCCTTATAGAAAGAAAACATCCCAATTCAACGGAAGAGAGGATTTAAGGGTTGCACCAAGACGTTTGAGTGGCGGTGAACTGTTCCACAAGACAGCAACTGCAGATAAATAATTTGGGAAGTTGGTAAAGCGGCCTGCCGTTGATTCTCCTTGGTCAAAGAGGTCAATCTTTTTTCAGCTCCCGTATTGGAAGGTAAATTTTACATCTCCTTGGCCTCATGATGTCTGCAAAACTCAGTCAGAGCAAAATCTTTCCCTACTTTAGTGTAATATGTTTTTTTGTTTGTTATTTTTTTCTAATGTCTAACTTAATCTTATTAGTTTCTACAAATCCGGCACAATGTGGATGTCATGCATGTAGAATAGAATTTTGCAGAGAATCTGTTTGGAACTTTTATGTGCCATAAAGATAAGTCTAAGGATGGGGCTCCAGCGCGAAGAGATTTAAAAATGCTAAACTTAAAGCCTAGCCTGTGGTTGATGGAAAGGAATGGAAGAGACATACTCCCTCCTGCACCTTATTGGATGTCTAAGAAAGAAAGGGAAGTTATTTGTAAAACTTTCAGCACACTTAAAGTTCCAATTGGTTACAGTGGGAATTGGAAAAAAAAAGTATGCTTGAAAGAGTTCCAATTGAAGGATCTAAAGTCGCACGACTATCACATCCTTATGCAGGGTTTAATGCCTATTTTTTTAATGCATTGTTTCAAAAAACAGAAACCTTTGCGCGAGGCAGTTAGAAACTTGTCGTTGTTTTTCAAAGTCATTACCTCTAAGGTTATTGAACGTGCTGAGCTTCGTGTAATGCATGATCGTGTCGTGGAGTCCTTATGCGTGTTTACCAATTGGAGTCCTTATTCTTTTGCTTTATTCTTTTATCAACTCAGTAAACTTACAAATACTTGTTTACCAATTGTATGTGCAGGATGATGAGAGTCTACAAGGTTCTTGGTCGCAACAAGAATTATATAGAAGACTCTATTACAAGACAGCATGACGTTAATGAAGGAGCGCGCCGTTGCGGCGAGATCCTTCCCGATGCGAAGCGAAAGTTTTTTAAGTGTCGTGGAAAGATAGAGAAGCCCTGTGATGCTTATGAAGGTCCATACCCAGTTGGTTCGCAAGGAAAATCATGTTCATTAACCAACTTACAGTATGAACAAATTCGTTTGTGGATATTGAGACACGCAGATGAAAATACTGAATGGGAAGCGTAAGTGAAACCTAAGTTTATTTCTCTTACATTCATTTCATTACACTGTAAAAAGTAACCTTCTAACTTTCGCTTATGGTGTTTTATTGTTGGATTTGTTAACTGTTTTAGGTTCTAATATGCGACGTGTACGTAATGAGTTACTTTCCAGCTAACTTTCATGATATGCGCACCTTCTTCTTTTAAATATATTGAGCCCTGTAGCGTCTAGACAACTGATTCTCACTGCACATGAGTAAACTCTCTTTTTCACTGCACACCTCCTTGTAGCAATTGAAGCAGCATTCTTAATCTTTCTTTATAGAACCTATCCCATTTTGCTTAACTGATATACATAATGTTTGAATAATCCTATGCAGTATCTGTACCATGTGGATAGGAAGTGTTCCATTGTGGAATTAAATTATGCAGACCTAGATGGAAACTTATAAGTCAATTGTTAATTTGTTTTTGAGAATCATTCCTGTCTTTGGTCACCAAGGCTAAATTAACGCAAAGCACAAATCATCACATTTTAACGTTTCCTTCTTTCATTTTCGAAATTCAGCTAATCATCACATTTACACTTTAAAAAGTAACCTTCTAACTTTCGCTTTATTTCCTTTTCTTTCTTTTTTATGTGACAGGAAATACGCTATATATCTTCGCAACTTTAACCAAAGTCGTATGGGAAGGATGAAGTGTTTGGACTACATTCCGTGGCTACAAGAACAACTTGAAGGCAATTCCATGACAGATTTCCGTAGGCTGGCAATTGGTCCTTCCTTTTCGGCAGTTTCGTATAATGCATACTTTATTAATGGATATCTTTTCTATACAACTGATGCAGAAAAAGGTTTTAGTACACAAAATAGTGGAGTTACCATGGATGCTTGTACCAGTTTCAGAGCAAGTTTGAGAGATACTAACCTTGTCGATGATGATACTACATACTACGGAATTCTGCAAGATATATTTGAAGTGGACTATGGAGTTTTCACAGAATTTGTTTTTAACTGTCATTGGGTGCGAATGGAAGACAAAGTAAAGGGATCATATGTAGATCGAGATACAAACTCAAGGTTTGTCAACTTCGAAAGGTTTATGAGGAGCTCAAGAGAAGCCGACGAGCCATTCATCCATGCTTCTCAAGCTAGACAAGTTTTTTACTGCCAAGATGTGACAAGGAAGCATTGGAATTTGGTTTTGGAATCTCCAATAAGATCACACCCCAATAAGAACGCTTATGAAGATCTATTTGTCTTTACTGGAGTCGCGAATGAAGCTCCATCAATTTCGACAACTGTTGGAGATGATGAGTATTGGAATGGAGATGCTCAGGCCAATGATGAGTATTGGGATCAATATGCTGAGGTAAAAACTGTTATTCAGTTCCCTATTTAGTTGCTTTTTTCTTTTTACCTTTTTTATGTACATAGAGATTTGAACATTGATTCAACTCTTGATGTTGGCAGGAAATTACCTGAATGTGGATTGTGGCATATATGCAATCATGTAGACAGTTACACCTAATTACAGAAAGGTAAACCTTGTCTCTTAAATCAATTTACAATGAATCAGTTACTTTTCCTGCCATAATTTTGAAAGTTAGAAGAACAAGGAAACAGGAAGGCATTATATTGTTAAGTAAATGATATGATCTTGATTTCTATAAGGCACGCATGCCTGCGAAGAACATCGTATAGTGGCATTTTTCTTGAACTAGTATTATTACAAACAAAAAAGAACTTGGTAACGTGGATGGTGAATTCTAGGGTCCCTATGCTTGTTTGACACCAAATTTAGTGCAAGTTCTGAAATTGTTTTCTTAGTTTAGTTTTGTCTATGTCATAGTGTATCACTTATTACCAAATGAGCTGAGATGGATTGACGCGTGTCATCCTAAATTTTATTGAAGTAGTTTATAGAGTGCTCTATACTTTCTGAACTGTTTATATTTCAGTTGCACTCTATGCTGCAAAAGTAGTTTATAGAGTGCTCTATACTTTCTTTCTCCACTGGTTACCATGCTTCACTAGTAATTCAAAATTCTTTTGTTAGAATTGTGTGAAATTGAACTGATCCTGAGGTGCAGTGGTAGCACATGATGAGCTTGTATTTGTAAAAGTCAAAGAACCAATAATATGATCTTATCCTTATATATGGTAATGAATGAAAACATGGGTTTACTGAGGGAAGCTCCTAAGCATGTTGAAAATAGCTGTTAGTTGTCTAAAGAGACCCCCACGTTGCTCTTAGTTCAGTACAAGGGACTTGCTATTACAATTTGTCTATCTCATTATATTGCTGCTGCCGCTTGCTTGTCTTCGTTAAATTTGATGAACATATTGGCAGATTTTACTTCCTGTTACAGTGTTTAAAATTGTCTTCGTTAAATTTGATGAACATATTGGCAGATTTTACTTCCTGTTACAGTGTTTAAAATTGTTTAGTTCGTTTGGTTATTCATCTTGGGGCCTCTCTGCAATTTTGCTGATGGATTTTTCTGTGCAGGTACGCCATTATGAAGTAGAAATAACTTCTTCATCATCATCGGATTTTATAATTTTGCTGTTTAATCAATATTAGTTCATCGTTTTGTAATAGAATCCTAGAACTACATATTACACTGGTCAGAACTACATATTTAATCCTTTGTGTAATTTGAAACCAATGAATCAATGAATGTTAAATTGAATCTTTATTTGTGTGCAAGTGTAATTTGATTCTCATTTTTATTTGATTTGAAATTGGTTTTCATTTGATTTGAAATTTAAATTCTAATTTGAGTTTCATTTGATTCTCATTTGAATTCTAATTTGAGTTTCATTTGAATTCTAATTTGACTTTCATTTGGGTTTCATTTCAGATTTAGTCAGATTCTGACAGATTCAGTCAGGCCAAGCCAATCCGAATCTTTTTTTTTATATTAAGTTTTATATCCACGACTGACTGAAGACAGTCATAAAAGTTTTTGACTGTTAACATCGGTCATTGATATAAGATTTTCAACGACCCCCAGAGACAAGTCATAGATAAAAGGACGCTCAAACAGCGACGCTTTCTTCGACTAACAAAGCAAGTCATAGATACGAGTTAAATGACTCGCTTTATTAGTCGCGAAACTGCTGATTTCCACTAGTGTAAAACCCAAATTTTTGATAGAAATTAAACTTAAATCGAATAAAATAAACAAAATCGTAACTGGGTTTTCAAAACATACCTTATATAAGTCATTACACTATACTTGATTAATTTTCGAATCATCGATTAATCGAAGATGATGAAATTTGAGTTTTAATGGAGGTTACGGTTGATGGGAGGAGGAGAAGAGAAGAAGAAAGAAAACAAATTTTCAATTTAGCTTTGATTTAGGTTAAAAAATGGGGAGGGTAATCTAGTTAATTTACACTCTTTATAGGACATCCTCTAACCAACTAGAGGAACATTACTATCACACTGCCGCCCCTCTAATAAACCATGCCGCACCTATAACAGGTTACTTTTGAAAGGGATATAGTGCTACCTAAAATACTATATATCATAGCCCTTGATCGTAGGCATAAGCTTCATTCATCCCCACCCATCGTCCAAAATTATTTTCAATTGAGGTTTTGTTTAGTAGAGCTAGGCTGTTAGGCAAGCCGATCTCACCATGAAACAAGAAAATATTACTTCATGGAGTAAATAATATTATTGTAACTGCGTAAATTCTTACAGCCCATAAGATATGAATCCAGCTGTCAGGCCCCCTAACTTTTTTTATATATTTTTTTTATAAAAATAAACAGGTAAGTAAATCAATCTAGCACCAATGTATATAGATTTAAACTCTGAAATTTTTGAGAAGCTAACAACTAAAATGCCATCATTCTTAGGCTACATAATAACAATCACGGTCAGATCCAAATGTCTGAGTGCCCATTGCATATATGATCAAGAAAAAATCATACTTAACAGGATTATGGAGAGAACCAACACTTTTATTAATACAAAATACTAACATTTTAGCCACCTATTTACACGATACAACTCTTGTTCTACAAGATTTCTATACATAGGTTTGATTGAATTCGAATAAATTACAAGATAACATATACATGACAACAAAAGTAACCATCATCTCAGACAGATGTATGCATGAAATATAAACCAAAACAACTACGAGTGCCCTTCCACAGATCCACTTGGGGTACTTACTGAATCCAAACGTAGAGTTCGCCTTGTCTTTCCCCGCCTCTCTCCATGGTAACTCCACCTGGTACTAAGAGAAAATTAAGTGAGCATAGCCCAGTGAAAATTTACATATTTCAGGTATCACAAGAAGGATATAATATAACAAGAAACATTATATAGCAGAAACGAAAGATCAATGACATAATGAAACAAAAAAGAAAGAACATTGTCCATCTGCATGAAGAGCCCACCTAAGCCATGAGTCTAGAATTGTTACATCACTAAAACAAACAAGTGGAGTATGCGCACGAGTGATTTTCCCAAAATCATAATAATATATAATATCAAAACGTGGATGACATCGTACTAAATAGTAATAAATTGGGGGATGCCAACCTACTATATAAAATAATATAACATAATAATGCTCAATCTGGGGAATGCCGACCTATTAAATAGTGTTCAACCGGGGGTTGCCAGCCTGTTAGAGCACTGCTCGGTCGAAATCGCATGCGTTGCTATATCAAGCATGTTTGTCAATGTCAGTGATCAAAATTATAAGTCCTGATTTCTAGCCTACTTATAGTTACGTCTCAGACTAGGATAGAAAGTGTAGTTGATCTCAAGACTCCATGTCGATCATCATACAAAGACGAAGAACTACTCAAGGAACTTGTGGAACTTCATCGACTAAAAGGTATGTGGAGACTTGAAACTTATCTATCACTCAAAAGTCTATCTACTCTATCTCCTATCTTGAGACAAAAATCGTATTGCTATATAGACTTTGATTATACACATTTGCTATTGCGATCCGAGTTTATCTGGCGTATCTATTTCTCGAAATATGTGTTGGTGTAGATGGTGGATTTTCGAAAAAGTCTAAAATCGTAAAACCATAATTATACATGCTCCTGATCCAGCAATCAGATGAGTATCGAGGCTCATCATCGAAGCATGAAATCTCATGTCGCAAGAACCTCTGACTGAGAATACTGTCTCTCAGAGCATATATAGATGTGCAGTCTCTCAACTGAGGCAACGACATATCTCATGAATACTAAGCAATTTCATTAATTATTTCTATATAGAATCAAATGATTCGACGGCTCCTAGACAACTTGCCTGCTAGTATAGAGCAATAACGTCTTCAGAATGTAATAATGTTTTCCCTGACTATATAAAGAAAATATGACGCTTCAACAAGCTCATATTACTCAACTCTCAGATAATTAATGCTCCTAGACAGCATGCCTGCTAGTATAGAGCCATCAATTAATTATCTCTAATCCTTAAATTCATTAACTGAATATTCAGGAATACTCTACGTTCTTCATAATATTTCGTTACTTCAATTCGTGGTTCTTCCCAGCAGAATTCCATGGGTTAGTGATAAATATTCAACGTACGGACATCTGAGCTGCTATCGAGTAAGCCCCGACCAAAAAATGGTGCAAGTGTACTCAGCAATAATGCACTAACGAGCACCTGAATGCACGAACGAGCATTCCAAAATACGAAGGAACAGTGAACCTATACAAAATAATAAGAAAAATAATAATAAAAAAATATTAGCTAAGGCGCTAGGGGAATGGGCCCACCGGCCGTCCAGTCACGCTGTGGCCAGTCCCATGCCTAATTCTATATTTTATCGTATTTTTATTATTTTCCTTGATCTCATGAAAATCCCTTCATTTGAACAAATATCCTTCATTTTAAGGAAACTCCTCAGTTTCATGGTGTTTCCTCCGTATCAAAGAAATAATAAAAAATTAGGAAAGGTGTCGCGGGACCAAGCATACTAGCCGGCCGGTCATGCCCTAGCTCTGGCAGGTCCCACACCATGCATTCCTTATTATTTTATTTTTATTTCCTTCATCCCATGAAATTCCTTGATTTCATGATATTTCCTTCACATCAAGGAAAAGATATACAATTAGGGAAGACTCGCGGGACCGGGCCCTAGCCGGACGACCATGCCCTAGTCGTGGCCGGTCCCACACCCCCTTATTTTATTATTATTATTATTATTATTTTTTTTTAAAATTTTATTATATTATTGGATGAATATTATTACATGAAACTAGTTGGAAGCCTAACAAGCTAAGCTCCAACGACATACTAATACATTAATTGAACAGGTTGCTGTGCTAATCTACCAGCGAGCCTCATGGGTAACCTAGCCAAGGGAGCCGAAACGGCGGGAGGGGGGGCTGAGATTGTGTCACAAGGGGGGCAAACTAACACTACCTTCCATGTTAATTCCTGCAATATTACGCCATTGGGGACTCGAACCTGTGACCTCCTGGAGCGCATTAAACTTTTGGGGAACGGGGATGACCAGCTGAGCTAGGGGCCCGTTATTATTATTATTATTATTATTATTATTATAAAAGATGCCACTAAGGCTATATTGAAGAAAAAAGAGTTATTATTATTATTATTATTATTTATTTTCTTCATCTCATGGAAACTCCTTCACTTCAAGGAAACTCCTTGGTTTCAACAAACTCCTTGATTTCATGATATTCTTTAAAATCATGAAAATAATATAAAATTAGAAAAAGTGCCATGTGACCGGCTTATTGGCCGGCCGGCCATTCCTTGGCCATAGCCGGTTCCACACTTCATGATTTCTTTTTTATTATTATTTCCATCATCTTATGGAAATTCCTTAACCTTATGAAACTTCTCAATTTCATGGTATTTCCTTCAATTTCATGGTTTGACCTAATTTGTTCACATTAGGTTCAAACTCTTCCAAACAACTTGGAATTCCATAAAACGATCGGTCGGTCTTTCATCTCTTCATAATTTATTAGGTTTTATCACTTAAGGTTCAGACGAACATTATTTTAAAAAGGATCAAACCAGCATTTAATCATCTTTTCAACAACTGGTCTTCAAGATAATTTGGTATTTTGCTCACTTGAGCATCCGGGCGTTACATGATCGACTCATCATCCCATGTAGTCGGTCCCTCTTTCACTCTGTGGTTGATTTTCAATAAATCATCAATTGATCAAAATTAGGGTTTCGGATCCCATGATCAACATTCTAATTAATTATACTCGGTTCAGTTACTAGTATTTTAAATTAATATTTTATTTTGGTCATGCTACCAATAATTCATCAAACAAGCAACATTTGCTCAGATGAGAAATATTTGCTCAGACTAAGGAATATTGGTTCAACTATCAATATTCAACAATCCATCGAACGAGCAATATTTGCTCACCTTAACTATCAACATTTACTCGAGAATTATACCTCTGTCTCAACAGACACGTTCAATTCATGAGTCTTAGAACATTCACAAATCACATTCGACTCAGCAATACAAGGACTCATCGTCCCATGAAGTCAGTAACTGACTAACTAAATACACGTCTGCCTTGCGGACTCCACAATCACGAGACATCAATCGTGTCAGATGGGGGGATATCTAGGGTTTTGGTCTGGAGGTCTACGACACGTGTGTTCGTACACACGATGAGAATGTGAGCAAGTCGTGCAATCAGTTGGAGGAGTTAGCAAAGTAGTGGATGGAACATGATTTCCACTTCCCCACTTTTTGACTCCAGCAACTGTCACACTTCATGGGATCAAGGTGTTTACGATTCTAGCAATATAAATAAGTCTCTGAATCATGATTGAAAAACAATACAATCTCTCGTCAACATACAACAAGAGATTAAGAACTCAACATCTGAGCAATTACTCTCAACATAGCAAATTCAATCAATCAGAACTTATCTTATTTCTTCACGCAGAATACACAACACACCTACAATCTTCAATCACCATTGATCTCATACATATCTCAGATTCCCTCCTACAGATCGACCCATCCTCTCTTGTGAACGAAATGACTCTGGAACGACCATTGTCTTTATTTAGGCCGGAGTCCTACATATTGATCTCTCGAACTTAAAGCACTCCCTTCTTGCAGTGCATCTGTGTGGCGTTAAGCATTTCGCTCGGTTCAAAGAGTCTCCTCCGCATGGTCGTCTCCTCAATTCTGTAAAAACCAGCAAATCGTTTTTCCCCATCTACAGATTGGTGACCACAGTGGGAGATAATTCTCTCGGTTGCAATCTCAATTCTAACAAAGATGGTTGATCTTAGATCAGGTTCAGTTACAAATCCTAACCCAAACAATGCTAGCACTAGCAATACTGGTGGTGCTCCAGAAACTGCTCCAGCTCCTAACAACGGCACTGGTGGTACCACTCCTCCTCAAACCAACATCGGAAGCAATCCTCTCTTCGGCCGGTTTCCTGAAAAAATCAGAGAAAATCCACCTACCATAGGTGATCTCATGAAGGTGCAAGAAACTCTTGCCAAGAATCAGATTGATATGGATGCAACTCAGAAATAGTTGTGCAATTATCTCAAGACTCTTACAGACAATATGTCAAAGAAAACTCAAGAGAAGGGAAAATTTAAAGAAACATCTTCGGACGCTGATCCTGAAGTCACTCCAATCCATGTAGTAGATGATGAAGAAGTTCCTAAAGTTAAAGCTGCGGACAATCCTCCAGCGAAGGAACAATCCAGTTTCATCACTCATGAAGACTTGGAACGCCTCTTGGAGGACCGTGGAAAAGATAAGACTTCATTTGTCCATCGTCACCAACCTCCATACCTTGCTGCTACACAAAGGATTCCTCTGCCAAAAGGTTACACTTCTCCAACACTCACCCTTTACGATGGAACATGCAATCCTCGAGAGCATGTTTCTTGGTTTTTGGAAGCATTGGGTGAACATGAGCGCAATCATGTCGTCCGCCTGAAGGAATTTTCAAAATCTTTGAAAGGAAGAGCATATACCTGGTACAACAACATCACACCAGGGAGTATCACGAGCTGGGGAGAAATGATTAACGCTTTCTACATGAAATATTTCTTTGTTTCAGAGAAAATCACCCTCTCTGATCTTGGAAGGATGTTTCAAAGGAGAAATGAACATCCTAATGATTATGTGAAAAGGTTCAGAGTTCAATCCCTGGACTGTTATGATCCAAATGTCACAGAACAGCAACCTTTGGACTTGTGCATCAATGGAATGATTTCGGTCTACAGAGCTCTACTGGAAAATCTCATATTACAGTCTTTCTCCGAACTTCATGAAGCGGCTAAGAGGCCATCCACTACTGCACCTGCTTTACTGGAGAGATCTAAACTACAAAAGCTTAGGAGCCACGAGAAATTAGAGGTAACAGACGTTTGATCAACAAACAATACAACCTCCAACCTTCCATAAATGTTGTTGTAGAAGGGAGCAAACGAAAATCCGAGCCGCAGCGCAAGCATACTTGTCTGACCCCTTCGAAAGCACAAATGAAGGATAATCAAACTCGAGATGCACAAGCTCCTACCCAACACGCAGGGGTTGGTCAAGAAGCACCTGATTTTCCTTTTCCCATCGAAGAGGTGATTGAATTATTAGATGTCTGGGCTCAAGACGGTGCAATCAAGTTACCATATGTCAAGAAATAACCAACTGAAGAAGACATGGAAAATCCTCATTACTGTCATTTTCATAGATTCGTCAATCATCCCACAAAAGACTGCAGAATATTGAAGCGCATATTCCAAGAAAAAGTCGAATTAGGAGAACTCAACTTGGGGACTGAAGGAGTACACAAAGATCCTCTCCCAATCAGAACCTTCACTCTTTCTGAACCGCCTATTAAGGAAGCAGTTCAATCCTTAATCGAGCATGTCTGCGAATTGCTATACTTATCAAAGGCTCAAAGGGGAGACATGTTTGCTGCATTGAATCACATCGTGTCAGGGAAGCGTTTATTGATTCAAGTGACATTTCCTGAGACGCCTTCAACAATAAACGAAGAAATGTACGACTGGGGACTTCTCACCACATTCCATCTCAAAGGAAACGAGTTCAAACGAGCATTGGTTGATGTTGGCACTGCTGTCAATGTTATCCCTCTGAAAACTCTCAGAGTTGCTGGTATCACATGACAAGAAGCTATTCATGCTCTAGTATCAATCACGGATCATGAAGGGACACCCTGTTAGAGAATTGCTCTTCCGAACTCGCATGCGTTACTATCTCAAGCATGTTTGTCAATGTTAGTGATCAAAACTATAAGTCTTGATTTCTAGTATATTATAGCTAAGGTCTCGGAATAAGATAAAAAGTGTAGTTGAGCTCAAGAACTCCATGGCAATCATCATGCAAGACGAAGGAATACTCAAGGAATTTGTGGATCTTCATCGACTAAAAGGTATGTGGAGACTTGAACTTATCTATCACTCAAAAGTCTATTTATCTCCTATCTTGAGACAAAAGTCGTTTTGCTATATAGACTTAGATTATACACATTTGGTATTTCGAGCCGAGTTTACCTCGCCTATCTATTTCTCGAAATATGTGTTGGTAAAGCTTTCGATTTAGCCAAGTTCATCTTTACCTAGTGACGGAAGTCATGTTATGTTTCAATCACTTTGAAAATTGTTCTGACGAAAAATGGTTTGTGAATAACAACTATATAACGCCCTATGAGAATATTTCAATGATT
Organism: Papaver somniferum; assembly: GCF_003573695.1. Classification (NCBI taxonomy): domain Eukaryota; kingdom Viridiplantae; phylum Streptophyta; class Magnoliopsida; order Ranunculales; family Papaveraceae; genus Papaver; species Papaver somniferum. The sequence continues at coordinate 171,760,421 of NC_039359.1, read as the reverse complement.
GAAATGAGAGTTTAGACTATATAACCATTTGGAGGATATAAGCATTATTGTGGAAACACATATATGTATAAGTCCTAATTTCTTGAGCCGAAGTTTGCGAACTTTGTTGATCAAGTGAACCGGAGAAGTGTGTGAGCTAAGTCCGCGAACCCAGTCACCAAAATGGCGAAGTTCTCAAACTCGAGAATTTCTGCTGGAGTTTGTGAACTCCATCCGGGAACTTAAGTCCGCGAACCCAGTCCGCGAACTTGAGTAGGTTATGTCTAAAAACGATCTTTAGTGAACTTATCTTTATAAACTAAGGAATGAAATTGCAAACCGTGGCTATAGAGTTCATGAACCGATTCATGTGAATCAAATCATTTTTGCTTCAATTGTGTCTTGTGTAGTACATAAGATTTCCTTGAAATTGAACAACTCTCTAACTAGTTCATTTGAGTCATTTGAACTAGTTATAGTGAAGAAGAATATGGTTGATATGAAAGTGATGATATGGCTAACCATTTGGTTAACTATTGTTGAACCAACTAATGTACAAGTCTGGGTACGGTTACACAAGCCCAGGAACGTGCATTTTATTTGTGTATAACAAGCTATGTTTTCGATCTAACGGTTGATAAATATTAGCTTGAATCTAAATCAAGTTTTCATCTAACGGTGAATATTGAATGCTTTGTTATTAAGTTAACATTGATTGCAAACCCTGATTTGAAAGACTATATAAGGGAGAACTCTAGCAACTGGGAAACCTAATCCCCACACATTCTGTGTGATACTAGTTGTGCTAAGCTAGAGCCGATTCTCCTTTAACCTTTGGTTTCTTCTTCTAAACCAAGTTAACGACATAAAGACTTCATTGGTATTGTGAAGCCAGACCAATACTACTTTTCTTGTAGTTGTGTGATATGATCTTGTTGTTTCTATCGTACGAGTACAATTGTAATAATTGGCTTGAGATTTCTATCTCTGATAGGCAAGATAAAAAGTAATCACAAACATCTTCGTCTCATCGTTTGTGATTCCACAATATCTTTTTTCGCTGCGTCGATTAAGACTATTGTGAGGTGATTGATAATACTAGGCTGTTCTTCGGGAATATAAGTCCGGGTTATCAATTGGTTCCTATTCACCTTGATTTATCAAAAGACGTAACAAAACTTGTAGGTATATTCGTGGGAGACGGATTTATTTATTACCATAGACTTTTCTGTGTGATACAGATTTGTTTATTAAAGTCTTCGACTTTGGGTCGTAGCAACTCTTAGTTGTGGGTGAGATCAGCTAAGGGAATCAAGTATGTAGCATCCTGCTGGGATCAGAGACGTAAGAGCATAATTGTACCTTGGATCATTGTGAGATTGGTTGAGGTTCAACTACAGTCCAGACCGAAGTTAGTTTGGAGTAGGCTAGTGTCTATAGCGGCTTAATACAGTGTGTGTTCAATATGGACTAGGTCCCGGGGTTTTTCTGCATTTGCGGTTTCCTCGTTAACAAATTTTTTGGTGTCTGTGTTATTTCTTTTCTGCATTATATTTGTTTATATAATTGAAATAATAGAGGTTGTGCGTTGTTCAATCAATTAGAATATCCGACCTTTTGGTTGTTGATTTAAATTGATTGACACTTGGATGTTGGTCTTTGGTACCATCCAAGTTATTATCCTTGTATTTGATAAAGACTCGTAGATTTCTATTTGCTTGAGTATAGATCAAATCGAGAGATTGAGATATAAACTTTGATATACTTTTCTATTGATTGAGTCTAACTATCTAGTTGATTCCCTAGAAAGTATATTAGAGTTTGTCCATACAGATTGCTAAGTGAAATATTGGGTGTGGTTGTTAGACCCCCGCTTTTTCACACCCAGAGATGTTTATGGCCACATTAGTATCAAGGTGAACATGAACTCAGCCTGGATAAAAACAAAATGTTACATAATCCGAGAAGATCCAGGGTATGATATGATCCTTGGACGTATGTGGATTCATGCTGGAAAGGTAACTCCAACACCTTCAATTGCACATTTTTCCATCGAGGAAACCTCCGATTCGGAAGAAGAAATAGAAGATACGCCAACGTTTGAATATCTGAAGGAATTCAAAACCTTGACGGAGATGACACAAAATCCTGAAGAAAATGCAAATGCTTTCATCAAAAGGTTTCGCGCTCAGGCAAGTCTTATTCCTCCTCATGTGTCCATATTATCAGTTTTCAAACATGCTGCTTTGGTTTGAGGGCTTTACTCCACCAACAACTTAGCTATTGCAAAATGCTATGAATGGATAACCTCACCTCTGCAATATTTCACTAAGTGGTTGGACGCAGAACCTCTCCGAATCGAACACCTCACTAATACAGTCATTACTGAAATAATGGTTGAATTCAACAAGCAGTATCCCAAATATTCTCCTTTGCGCGAATGTCCATATGTACCGCAAAATTGGAAAGCTTCAACAACATGGAATTCCACTGCACGGAGAATTCCAAACCAACATAAGATATTCAGGGCGCGGACGAACAAGTCTAACAAGTTCCAGGAAGGAGATTTAGTTCTCAAAGCAACTAAGCGTAAGTTTCATTCTACAAAGAACTCCAACTGGGAAGGAATTTTTATGATCTCTAAGTCTGTTGCTGGTGGATACTAAAAATTAATCAACATGGTCAGCAAGGAGAGTGTGGACGTAATACACGAAAATTGGCTTAAGGCCTTTGACGCCTAAGGTCCTAGACGTTTGAGGTATTAGGTGTTCAAGGAACGAATGCCAAATATACCTGAATTTTTCATTTAGGATTTTCTTTCATTGTATTTCAATTCCTCCAAAATGTTTGCAAAACTTGCATTCAGTAATTTGAATCCAACAATTTATCAAAACTCAGTTTACTTAAATAAAATCTCTATCAAATCCAAAGAAAATCTTCGATCATCTACTTATCAAAAACAATCAAAACCAGAATTAAAACCTCACATCTCTCAGAAGTTCAGAAATTCAAGAGATTATAGAAGGGAAATCAAAGAAAATCAGCAAAGAAATATTTTCGCTCCTCTGCATCCTTCAAGACTTGTAAGGTCGCCTTCTCCATGTTCAGCTTTTCAGTCAGCCTAGCAATCCTTTCTTCCTTCTCCATCACAACATCATTGGGAAAGGGTATGTTATTCTCACATGAATCCTTAATAGCATTTATATTCTTACGAAGCTACTTCACGTTGAAGCCAAGTCTCTCAGAATTCTCTAAACTGAACTCCCAATCACAGAGTAAATCTGGAGTAACAGTATTTCTGGCCCTAGCGCATATATCACTCACAACACGTAAGATAACACTTAATTGCATTGTTAAAGAATAAGTATGCTTGGTATCTCTAGTAATGATGATGTGACCAAATTTCCTCCATATCTTCTCGTACAAGCCAGCATATCCAATAGGAACGCTGAATCCACCAACTAGTTCGTGGTATGGGAGTGATGCATCAAATGGAGGATCAAAAGAAATCCTTGCACTCGGGTATTCATGCGACACTATACGATTCTCAATTACTGGAAAAACTTCTGCAGTCATGGCAACAGTTTCTTCAATTTCTTCTACTCGTGGTTCGGCTCCTTCCGCCGCTGAGAAAACGACAATTGAAGTCTCAATTTCCTTAATGGTTTCAGTAGAAACCCCCTCATGGACTTGAAGTTCAGAGTTGGTTTTTCCTTTATCAATAACCACAGGGTTGTTCGAATCATCATTATTGGTTCCATTATTCTCAACTTCGGCATATAGTACCTAATACGAAGACTACATGAGATTAGAGCAATCTAAACATGGAAACCAAATGGAATCATAAAATACACAATACAAGTGGTATAACATCATCAAATTTCATCATTATGCATTCAAGACATGAACAAATAGCGTGAAAGTCATAAAAACACGTTTTACAACAAGCTCGTCTGAGAGGATTTTACGCCGCCCTGTACAAAACGACGAACTAGGATCAATTGGTGAAGAATATAAGGTCTATACTGTTCTATTTTTATGGATGTTATCTACAACATATCAAAATTTCATAGCAATTGGATGAACGAGTAAAACGATGTGGTCAAAACATTGGACTACATGACAGCTGAAAATCTTCTGCAAGTCTCCTGGAAGTTCATTGTTTCGTCGATTTCGACCCCTAAACGTGCTCAAAACTTAAAAATATTCTTCGGAAAATCTTAGAAATTTTCTGGGCATGAAGATACATGGGTAGATCGCAAAAATCTTACATCAGATGAAAATTTTATGGCGTTTTTGATAAAAGGCTGAATTCTGGAATTTCTGGTGACGTATTTCGGCAAAACTTTTCGTATATTCACATGAATTCTCATTCATTCATTCATAAATCAAGAAATTTATGATTCTATGGATAAAATTCAATAGAAATACTTACTTGTGCGGTCTCTGAAGCGTTCAAAGAACCTGAATTGCCCGTATCAACATCAAGAGCACCATTGCTTTCATTCGGTGTTGGGCTCTGGGAATTTTCTTTATCTCCATTTTCCGAAGATGAACAAACATCACCAGTACTCTCCACTTCCATGGCGACATCCTCCTGGATATATTCTCAACAATTAGCATTTTGTTTACAAAGCATCATAATTGGTTATACGAAGAAATACTTACGGCATCTTCTTCATCACTCAAGTCAGAAACTGTTAGCCCAGAAGCAGAGAACTGAAGACTGTCAATACTCGATGGAGTAAAGTTATGCAACGGAATAACAAATATTAGTTTTCTAATCCTAATAATGCGGATTAGAAGAAGTCACAGCAAAACAAATATTGACAACTCACCAAGGAAACAACTGGGGACTTTATGGTATTCGGTAACAACTTATAATTTTTGCTCCTTCCTTCTCCGCCATGAATAATCGCTTCAGTTTCTGAGAAGTCTACTTGGATTCGAGGTCTTACATTATGACCGTCCTGTGGTAAAATTTGATGCAATGATTAAAATACAATTATCATAATTTTTATGAAGATTATACAAAAGGTACATACCTGTGAACATCCTGGAGACGTCTTTCGTTTATCACCACCAAAGAGATGCTTCAATCTTGGTTAGAAATCATCTCAACAGAAGGAGTATCTTTCACCGGAGGTTGACCAACCATCACAAAATCATGTAACTGCTCAAGTTGTTGATTCCAAAAGTCTACATAACCTGGAGTTACATACATAATTATCTCATAGCAAGGGAACCAGTAATCGCTTCCTTCCACATGCGTATGGTCTAAATGGGTCCTAAGTTGCTCGACCGATGGTTTCCTTCTTCGAAGAGTTGGAACACACTGATCCATACCCATTTGTCGAGCTGCTCTATCAATGTTGTATTCCTCCATTTAAAGTTCTCCATATATCGCTGATATCAAGTGGCCAGGAGTGTAACTAAACATAAAACATCTCTCGCCTTCGCTCAGACATGCACCAGATGCCAAAGCCATACTCTCCCCAATATTGAAAGTTTTCAGCTGGGAAATATAAGAAGGAATTGACACCCATGGGAGAAATCGAACTCAGATTCATTATCTAACACATCAATGAGACGTGTCTTGAACCGAGGCTGCTTTGTAGACCAGCGCATGATCCTGGCGTTATCCTTCTCAGAGAAAACATGACGAGCATCAGCATTCGGTCCTTGCAAGATGGTACGTGGAATAGGTGCGTAATTCTTGAAATATTCCCACATCAAAGCTTGAAGAAACATCGTATTGTGCATATCATTCGATCTTCATGAAGACACTCGATATACTGGAGTCTATAATCAGGGAGTCTAAGTTAGAGTACAAAGAACCCAAGAATAGGCTACCTATCGGAAGTTGCTTACCTTGAGCCATCTTGATAGCAAAGGGAATCTCGAACGACTTCAAAAAATTTCCACTATCTTCAAATACGTCTTTGGACATCCATAAACATAAGAAAGCAGCAATATATAACATACCGTCAACGGGACTATCGGGAGACTCATCTCTTGGCCACCAGCATGTTAACCAGTGAGCATAAGAACACTTGTTGGACACCTTGTTAATCCTATCCATTGACGCTGCCAAGATGTTAGAAACTGCCGTCTCCTCAACTGAAATACCCTCAGGGAGATTGCATGGGATTGGGAGATGCAACAAAGCAACTACATCCTCTAATGTGATAGTAAATTCTCCCCATCTGCATATGAAGGTATGAGGCGGAATGCACCAGCGAGAAAGTAGAGCCATTATACCTCGCACATCATGAAAAATGAACAAGTATCCAGATGCTTGAATATCCCTTGTTACTTGTGCCTGATTCAGCATAGCTCTAACGCGAGGGAAACCCAGCATATGTCTCTCTCATCCAGAGAATTTTTCTAAAGGTCGTCGAGAAAGCTTAAACTCTATGATTGTCGCAAGGAAAAGTCCTCGTTCAAGACAAAATCGGATCACTGTCTTAGGAGTCACCAATTTCTTTTGAGTAACACGTCTGGGATTTATCAGAAGACGATATGCTGGGGTTTTGAGACGTTTTTCGGTTTCCCGCTGAACCTCAAAGAACACATCCTCTATATTTGGAACAAACTTGATTCCAGGTGTTTCATCTTCTTCTTCACCAATAGTAGTCTCGTCCATGCATGTATCATCTATGGAGACATCATTTCCTTGAGAGTCAGACATCCTTGCGAAGTAGGTGTAACATGCACACAATACTCTACTTCAGTATATCGTCCATACAAGATACAAACTTCTACAAGATGATGGAATTATGCAAATGAAAAAATGCTCAATTAGCATCTACCAAAATGGTAATCCTTAACTCTTACCTTTTACAATTTCGCCAACAGTAGTGATTGTAATGCAAGAGTTAACACTTCAAAAACTTGCTCGTTTCTTCGAATCTACAAAAGACGAGCAAAATTCAGATTTTCATAAAATCATGAACACTTCTACTATGTGAACATTAACCACTGAATTATGAAAACTAAACAATATTTCATCACAAATAATTGTTTTCCTTCAAACATTATTCAAAGTCAGGCTTTGATTTTCAAAAAAAATATCTATATTCATATATATATAAAAAAACGTGAATTACTCACGTAAATAAAAAAAATCCGTGAACATGTCACGGTTTTATATACAAAAAAAAATCATGGATATTCCACGGTTTTATCAAAAAAAATAATCTTTTCCTTCGTACAATCGTCCGTCTTTGAAACGAGGGTTTATTTCGATTTCGTGAAAGGTCACACCTTTTAAGATAAAGTTTTGGTTTCCATGAAAGTTCATAAAAAAAATTTTACCATTAGACACAGGTCTATATATAAAAGAAATCTCTCCTAAATCAGGGATTATTACTAGTTTCTTAAACTAACGATCGTACGAACATACATTTTCCAAAAACAAGGGTTTTCTACAACACTCACACTCATACATGCACATGTATATAACTTCAGCATGAACAAATCATGAAACCATAAACTTTTGGGTTTATTTTTTTACTTGCCTGGTCGGTGCCGGCCGGAAATTGGCCGGACGGTGATCGAATGGCCGGCGGCGCTAAGCTTCGGCGAAAAATCTCCTCCCTACTGCTGACGTGAAGGTGATGAAGAGATGAAGGTGTTGGTCGGTCGTGTGGAGAAGAAATTAAAAAAAAAGGGTATTTTTCCCTTTTATATCAAATTTTATTTCCAAAACCTAATTTCACAAGGATTTCCTTTCTTGGGCCCGGGCGTGAATCCTAAATCGATCAAGGTTCCATCACCAAATCAGCGGTGCTACACCACTTTATGCTCGTTAGACAATGACCTATCACGCCACTTGATCTCCATTCAATCCATGGTTCGGTCATACGATCGAAAATCCGGTAACATCTTATCTTGCGATTAAGTTCAATTACTTATTTAGTTTATAATTGGAAAATCACCATCCAGTACTGACTGAGGAACATGAATGTCCCTCACTAAGCATGAGACTTAATGTAGATGGTGAATTTTCTACAAAGGCTAAAATCGTAAAACCATAATTATACATGCTCCTGATCGAGCAATCAGATGAGTATCGAGGCTCATGTCTCTCATCGAAGCATGAAAGCTCATGCCGCAAGAACATCTGACTGATAATACTGTCTCTCGGAACATATGTAGATGTGTAGTCTCTAAACTGAGTCAACGACATATCTCATGAATACTGAGCAATTTCAGTAATTATTTCTATATAGAATCGAACGATTGGACGGCTCCTAGACAGCTTTCCTGCTAGTATAGAGCAATAACGTCTTCAGGATGTAACAATGTTTTCCCTGACTATATAAAGAAAATATGATGCTTCAACATGATCATATTACTCAATTCTCAGATAATTAATGCTCCTAGACAGCATGCCTGCTAGTATAGAGCCATCAATTAATTATCTCTAATCCTTAAATTCATTAACTGAATATTCAGGAATATTCTACGTTCTTCATGATATTTCGTTACTTCAATTCGTGGTTCTTCCCAGCAGAATTCCATGGGTTAGTGACAAATATTCAACGTACGGGCATCTGAGCCGCTATCGAGTAAGCCCCGACCAAAATGGTGCAAGTGTACTCAGCAATAATGCACTAACGAGCACCTAAATGCACGAACGAGCATTCCAAAATACGAAGGAACAGTGAACCTATGTAAAATAGGAAGAAAAAAAAATAACTAAGGCGCTATGGGACTGGGTCCACCGGCCGGCCAGCCACGTCGTGGCCAGTCCCAGGCCCAATTCTATATTTTATCATATTTTTATTATTTTCCTTGATCTCATGAAAATCCCTTCATTTGAACAAATATCCTTCATTTTAAGGAAACTCCTCAGTTTCATGGTGTTTCCTTCGTATCAAAGAAATAATAAAAAATTAGGAAAGGTATTGCGGGACCAAGCCTATTAGCCATCCGGTCATGCCCTAGTTGTGGCGGTCCCACACCTTGGATTCCTTATTATTTTATTTTTATTTCCTTCATCCCATGAAATTCCTTGATTTCATGATATTTCCTTCACATCAAGGAAAAGATATAAAATTAGGGAAGACTCGCGAGATCGGGCCCTAGCCGCCGACCGTGCCCTAGTCGTGGTCGGTCCCACATGCCCTTATTTTATTATTATTATTATTATTTGTTTCCTTCATCTCATGGAAACTTCATCACTTCAAGGAAACTCCTTGGTTTCAACAAACTCCTTGATTTCATGATATTTCCCTAAAATCATGAAAATAATATATAATTAGGAAAAGTGTCATGGGACCGAGCATATTGGCTGGCCTTCCATGCCTTGGCCATAGCCGGTCCCACACTTCATAATTCTTTATTTTATTATTATTATTTTCATCATCTCATGGAAATTCCTTAACCTTATGAAACTCCTCAATTTCATGGTATTTCCTTCACATCAAGGAAATTACATAAAATTGGGAAGGTGTTACGGGACCGGGCTCGCTAGCAAGCCGGCCATGTCCTAGCCGTGACGGGTCCCACACCTTGTAATCCCTTATTTTACTTATTATTTCCATCGTCTCATGGAAATTCCTCAGTTTCAGCAAAACCCTGAATTCTTCATATTTTCTCAAATGCGCATCAGAAAATGTCAAAACTCTCAGAACTGAGACACGAACACTTATGTGACATGAGCACATTACCTTGACCGACCAAGGTTGGATCTTTGGCCTGCAAGAGGCCAGTCCCACACATTTTCATCATTTTACATAATTTGTTCACATTAGGTTCAAACTCTTCCAAACAACTTGGAATTTCATAAAACGATCGTCAGTCGGTCCCATGACCAACCAGGGACGGTTTCATGACCCCTTGGTCGGTCCTTCATCTCTTCATAATTTATTATGTTTTATCACCTAAGGTTCAAACGAACATTATTTTAATGAAGGATTAAACCAGCATTTAATCATCTTTTCACTAATTGGTCTTCAAGAGACTTTGGTATTTTGCTCACTTGAGCATCTAGGCGTCACATAGTCGACTCATCACCCCATGTTGCCGGTCCCTCCTTCACTCCGTGGTTTATTTTCAATAAATCGTCAATTGATCAGCAATTTATTAAAATTAGGGTTTCAGATTCAAAGCTCTGCAAAACATAATTCTGAGCAGATTCAAACACTAATAATTTTACGTTGATCCCATGATCAACATTTTAATTAACTATACTCGGTTTAGTTACTAGTATTTTAAATTAATATTTTATTTTGGTCCTGCTACCAATAATTCATCAAACGAGCAACATTTGCTCAGACTAAGGAATATTGGTTCAACTATCAATATTCAACAATCCATCGAACGAGCAATTTTTCTCACCTTAACTATCAACATTTACTCGAGAATTATACCTCTGTCTCAACATACATGTTCAATTCATGAGTCTTAGAACATTTGCAAATCACGTTTGACTCAGCAATACAAGGTTTCATCGTCCCATAAAGTCAGTAACTGACTAACTAATACACGTCTGCCTTGTATAGGCCACAATCACGAGACATCAATCGTGTCACATGGGGGATATAAACTAGAGTTTTGGTCTGGTGGTCTACGACACGTGTTTTCATACACACGATGAGAACGTGAACCAGACGTGCAATCAGTTGGAGGAGTTAGAAAAGTAGTGGATGGAAAATCAACCAAGTCTCCGCACGATGAGCAACTGGTTTTAACACGATTACCACTTCCCCACTCTTTGACTCTAGCAACTGTCACACTTCATGGGATCAAGGTGTTTACATTTCTAGCAATATAAATAAGTCTCTGAATCATGATTGAAAAATAAGACAATCTCTCGTCAACAGACAACAAGAGATTAAGAACTCAACATCTAAGCAATTACTCTCAACAGAGCAAATTAAATCAATCAGAACTTATCTTATTTCATCACGCAGAATACACAACACACCTACAATCTTCGATCACCATTGATTTCACACATTTCTCAGCTTCCCTCCTACAGATCGACCCATCCTCTCTTGTGACCGAATTGACACTGGAACGACCATTGTCTTTGTTTAGGCCGAAGTCCTATATATTGATCTCTCGAACTTAAAGCACTCCCTTCTTGCAGTGCATCTATGTGAGGTTAAGCATTTCTCTCGGTTAAAGGAGTCTCCTCCGCACGGTCGACTTCTCAATTCCGTAAAAACCAGCAAATCGTTTTTCCCATCTACAGATTGGCGACCACAGTGGGAGATCATTTTCTCGGTTGCAATCTCAATTTTAACAAAGATGGTTGATCTTATATCTGGTTCAGTTACAAATACTAACCCAAATAATGCTAGCATTAGCAATACTGGTGGTGCTTCAGAAACTGCTCCGGCTTCTAACGACGGCGCTGATGGTATCACTCCTCCTCAAACCAACATCGGAAGCAATCCTCTCTTCGGCAGGTGTCCTGAAGAAATCAGAGAAAATCCACCTATCGTGGGTGATCTCATGAAGGTGCAAGAAAATCTTGCCAAGAAACATATTGACATGGATGCTACTCAGAAAGAGTTGTGCAATTATCTCAAGACTCTTACAGACAAGATGTCAGAGAAAACTCAAGAAAGGGGAAAAGCTAAAGAAACATCTTCGGACGCTGATCCTGAAGTCACTCTAATCCATGTAGTAGATGATGAAGAAGTTCCTAAAGCTAAAGCTGCAGACAATCCGCCAGCGATGGAACAGTCTAGTTTCATCACTCGTGAAGACTTGAAACGCCTCTTGAAGAACCATGGAAAAGATAAAACTTCATCTATCCATCTTCACCAACCTCCATACCCTGATGCTACACAAAGGATTCCTCTGCCAAAATTTTACACTTATCCAACATTCACCCTTTACGATGGAACAGGCAATGCTCGAGAGCATGTTTTCGGTTTTTGGAAGCATTGGGTGAACATGAGCACAATCATGTCGTCCGTCTAAAGTAATTTTCAAAATCTTTGAAAGGCAGAGCATATACCTGGTACAACAACATCGCACCAGGGAGTATCACGAGCTGGGAAGAAATGATTAACGCTTTCTACATGAAATATTTCTTTGTTTCAGAGCAAATCACCCTCTCTGATCTTGGAAGGATGTTTCAAAGGAGCAAAGAACATCCTAATCATTATGTGAAAAGGTTCAGAGATCAAGCCCTGGACTGTCATGATCCAAATGTCACAAAACAACAACTTGTGGACTTGTGCATCAATGGAATGATTCCGGTCTACAGATCTCTACTGGAAAACATCATATTCCAGACTTTCTCCGAACTTCATGAAGCGGCTAAGAGGTCAGCAACTACTGCACCTGCTTTACTGGAGAGAGCTAAAACTACAAAAACTGAGGAGCCACGAGAAACTCAAGGTAGCAGACGTTTGATGAACAAATAATACAACCTCCAACCTTCCACAAATGTTGTTGCAGAAGGGAGAAAACGAAAATCCGAGCTGCAACGCAAACATACTTCTCCGACCCCTTCGAAATCACAAATGAAGGATAATCAAACTCGAGATGCACAAGCTCCTACCCAACACGCAAGGGCTGGTCAAGAAGCACCTGATTTCTCTTTTCCAATCGAAGAGGTGATTGAATTATTAGATGTTTGGGTTTAAGACAGTGCAATCAAGATACCATATGTCAAGAAAGAACCAACTGAAGAATACATGGAAAATCCTCGTTACTATCGTTTTCATAGATTCGTCAATCATCCCACAAAAGACTGCAGAATCTTGAAGCGCATATTCCAAGAAAAAGTCAAATCATGAGAACTCAACTTGGGGACTGAAGGAGTACACAGAGATCCTCTCCCAGTCAGAACCTTCACTCTTTCTGAAACCGCCTGTCAAGTAAGCAGTTCAATCCTTAATCGAGCATGTCTGCGAATTGCTATACTTATCAAAGGTTCAAAGGGGAGACATGTTTTCTGTATTGAATTACATCGTGTCAGGGAAGCTTTTATTGATTCAAGAGACATTTCCTGAGCCGCCTTCAACAACAAACAAAGAAATGTACGACTGTGGACTTCTCACCATAGTCCATCTCAAGGGAAACGAGTTCAAACGAGCATTGGTTGATGTTGGCACTGCTGTCAATGTGATCCCTTTGCAAAACTCTCAGAGCTGCTAGTATCATAGGACAAGAAGCCATTCATGCTCCAGTGTCAATCACGGATCATGAAAGGACACCCACAAATGCTTATGGCCACATTACTCTCAAGGTAAACATAAACTCAGCCTGGATAGAAACAAAATTTTACATAATCCGAGAAGATCCAGGTTATGATATGATCTTTGGATGTACGTGGATTCATGCTGGAAAGGTAACTCCAACACCTTCAACTGCACATTTTTCCATCGAGGAAACCTCCGATTCGGAAGAAGAAATAGAAGATACGTCACCGTTTGAATATCTAAAGGAAGTCAAAAACTTGACGGAGATGACAGAAAAGCTTGAAGAAAATGCAAATGCTTTCATCAAAAGGTTTTGCACTCAGGAAAGTCTTATTCCTCCTCATGTGTCCATATTATCAGTTTTCAAACATGCTGCTTTGGTTCGAGGGCTTTACTCCACCAACAACTTAGCTATGGAAAAATGCTATGAATGGATAACCTCACCTCAGAAATATTTCACTAAGTGGTTGGACGCAGTACCTCTCTGAATCGAACAACTCACTAATACATTCATTGCTGAAATAATGGATGAATTCAACAAGCACTATCCCAAATATTCTTCTTTGCGCGAATGTCCATATGTACCGCAAAATTGGAAGTCTTCAACAACATGGAATTCCACTGCACGGAGAATTCCAAACCAAAAAAAGATATTCAGATAGCGGACGATCAAGTCTAACAAGTTCCAGGAAGGAGATTTAGTTCTCAAAGCAATTAAGCGTAACTTTCATTCTGCAAAGAACTCCAACTGGGAACGACCTTTTATGATCTCTAAGTCTGTTGCTGGTGGATACTACAAATTAATCAACATGGAAAACAAGGAAAGTGTGGCCGTAATACACGAAAATTGGCTTAAGGCTTTTGACGCCTAAGGTCCTAGACGTTTGAGGTATTAAGTGTTCAAGGCACGAATGCCCAATATACCTGAATTTGGAATTTAGGATTTTCTTTCATTGTATTTCAATTCCTTCAAAATGTTTGTAATACTTGCATTGAGTAAATTGAATCCAGCAATTTATCAAAACTCAGTTTACTTAAAGAAAATCTCTATCAAATCCAAAGAAAATCTTCAATCATCTACTTATCAAAAACAATCAAAACAAGAAATAAAACCTCACATCTCTCAGAAGTTCAAGAGATTATAGAAGGGAAATCAAAGAAAATCAGCAAAGAAAGATTTTCGTTCCTCTGCATCCTTCAAGACTTGTAAGGCCTCCTTCTCCATGTTCAGCTCTTCAGTCAGCCTAGCAATCTTGTCTTCCTTCCCCATCACAGCATCCTTGGGAAAGGGTATGTTCTTCTCACATGAATCCTTAATAGCATTTATCTTCTTACGAAGCCACTTCACGTTGAAGCCAAGTCTCTCAGAATTCTCCAAATTGAACTCCCAATCAAAGAGTACATCTGGAGAAACAATATTTCTGGCCCTAGCGCATATATCACTCAAAACACGCAAGATAACACTTACTTGCATTGTTAAAGAATAAGCACGCTTGGGATCTCTGTTAACGATGATGTGACCAAATTTCCTTCATATCTTTTCGTACAAGCCAGCATATCCAATAGGAACGTCGAATCCACCAACTAGTTCGTGGTATGGGATTGATAGACACATTTTTGTGTCCAAATTGTCCTCAGTGTCTCTATTTCTAGTGCTTGATTTTGTACTTATTATGGTATTTTTATGTTTGTGTAGGTGTTTTTGGAGAAATACACTTCTGTGGAAAAAGTTGCTCAAAAAGTGCTATTTGGACCCCTGGAGGACATTTGCTATACGGACCCCATATTTGGCTAAGGGGAAATCAAGGTTATGCATAGCCCAAATTCATCCTCAGCACCCAAATTTGTCCTCAGCACCCATCTGCTATTCGCACCCCAGAACAGGATAAGGGGCACCTCTCATCTTCACCGTTTGAATACAGTTTTGGCGGGAGAATTCTTCACCGCCTGCGTAATTCTCTGGATCGATATTTGGAAGAGATTCTTGAGGAGTTTGTCCTGGATATTAACTGGCATCAATCTTGTACGACAAAACAGGGTTGGTAATCATTCCAGATTCGATAAAACAGGGTTTAATCCTTCTGTCAACCAAAACAGGGGAAGAATATTTACACGAGGATATCACGAGATTTCTGGTTATGTTTAGGAAGATTTCTTGTGGCCTGAGCGTGTTTGATACATGCTGGGATGTGTGGAAGAGTGTTTGGATGGAGGTTGACTACAACAGACGCATGGGGAAGATAAGAATGGAAAGAAAATATTCCCGAGAATATTTTCTTCACTGTCGAGTAAAAGGAGATTACTGTGAGTTATTACACATGATTTTCTTCACCTGTTGAGTATAAAAATCCTCTTGGAGTATCATAGAGGGGTTACAGAGAGATTGGGGGAGATTAGAGAGTTGGAAATAAAGTTGCAGGGAAACTGTTTTCTGTTGGTGCACTGAAGAACACGAAGAACTTTAGACGCACAGAGACAGTCGTTTATCAACAGTGACAACGACACACAGGCGAGGGTCGAGAATCAGCGACATACTCTGTTTTATCGTTCTTTTCAGTTTGTAACACTTATAACTGTTGCAAACCCGGTTTTTAATATTTTCTCTCCATT
Source organism: Papaver somniferum (assembly GCF_003573695.1). Lineage (NCBI taxonomy): Eukaryota > Viridiplantae > Streptophyta > Magnoliopsida > Ranunculales > Papaveraceae > Papaver > Papaver somniferum. Next base: position 171,744,660 of record NC_039359.1, on the reverse strand, counting down.
TCATCTTTGTAAACAATTTTTGAAGCAACGAACAAATATTTTGAGCGTGTTTACACAATGATTAGCTAAACCCATCCTCTGGGGCGAAGGAGGAAGCTATTTCACCAATGAAAAGTGGTAATCTCTAATTTATGCAATTATTATATGATTATTTGCCTAGATAAATAAAATGATAAAATGGTTTTTGTTAAACAATTGTCATTTCGATTGATGGAACATGCTAGCCTAGGGTTTTGATGTCCCATACTTTCGGTTTACAATTGTTATTTCTAAAAAATCAACTATTGCAATATTAAGAATCAATTTGAATGCATGATTTGCATGATTATAACTAGAGAATATAAATCACTTTGATATTGGTAAATAGTGGATTCCATGGCCCCAATCTTCTCCATATTTTTCATATCACTTTTATTTAAGTTTGCTATATTTTTAGTCTTAAAAATTAAATCTAAAATTTATTGCTTTCACAAGTCTCAACGAACCTATTACTACAACTCAATTTGAAATCACATCAATTTTTGGCGCCACCAATGCAGACTTGTCTTTAGGCTAGAGTTTTTAGATTATTTTTTTTTAGGTTTTTTTTTTCATTTTTATTTTATTTGTTCTTCTTTACGTTTCTGGATTTTTGTCTTTTCCTTACAGATTTTGGAATTTGGAGTAAAAGAAAAATTTGCCAAAGCTTTTGGTGAATACTTAAAGATTTGGAGTAAAAGCAAAGCGAAAGGAGCGAAAGAAAAGGAGAATAAAAATTAATTAAAAAAAAAGAGAGAGACAATTTTTTTTTTAGAAGTTCTTTTCGATTTTTTTTTTCTTTTGCACTTTATTTTTGGACTTTGGACTATGGACTTTGGGACTTTTTTTTTTAAACCCTACGGAAGGGTAGTTTAAATATAAACTGTTTGTAGAGAAGGACGGCGATTACGATATCGCCTCGGCCCCTCGGGTTCGTACATGACATAGGAGTCGTGGCCCGAGTCGACTTCAGCGGTTCATTCCCCGTCTGGTACGGGAAGTAAGTTTGTCGAAACACTCGCGAATCTCCTGTCAGCGAGTACTGTATTCCTTCGTTTGCATATATGTTGAGGATTTGAAAACGGCTGCTTTAATTTCCTAGTAAAGGGCAAGGACTGGCCATACAAGATAAGGGCTCGGATTTCATCACCGTTCCCTTCTTGCCCGCCTTAGGAAAACGAAACCAAACGCGAACCAAAGCCTAAAATTTGACTAGAACGAGACCTATAGGGTAACGAGCTTAATAGGAAAGTCATTCGAAAAATATTGGTTACTCTTTTAAGCATGCTTCAAAGTTCATGATGGTTTCTGCGAGTTGAATACGCCGCCTTGTAATGCCGGTGAGGCCTTGGGTATCAAAGCTCCATTGAGCTTCCCTCTTCTCGATTCAACTTACTTAAACTCGGATTGATTCAAGAGGGGTTTTCTTAAATTGTAACGATTTCCCTTTAGAAGGATTAGAAGATGGTCTAGAAACAATCTAAGTGGAGCCATCATGCTTTTTGTTTGCTAGAAATCAGTAGGTTTGCTGTGGTGGAGTCAGCCTTGTTTGTGTTTGCATAGAACTTCCCTTCCTTTTAGGATTTCTTTCTTTTTATTTTGTTTTTCTAGTGTATGCCCAAGGTTATTAAAGAGCGTGCTTGGAAAAGAAACACTCTAGGTCGTTTGATTAGTGATAAACCTAGTAGTTCTTCTTGTGAAGGCAAGGAGCTCGAAAACTCTTCTTTTGAGGACCCTGTTTTTGGAAACTTCAGTTTTGAGAATCTGTCTCTTCATGAGGAAAATTCCCCTAGTACTTCAGTTGTGCCAGCGATGGCAACTTTGAAAGATTAAATGTTCCCAACTAGGTCCACCCGAGCTTCGCGCATTAAATTGCCAGCCACTAAGGCTAATTTCGAGATAAAACCTAGTATTCTTCAGATGATCCCTATATTCTTAGGAAAAGATGATGAGAACCCTTATTTTCATATTAGGGACTTTGAGGAAATTTGTGGGACAATTAGAATAAAAGACCTTACTGATGAAGTCTTGAAACTTAAGATGTTTCCCTTTTCCTTAAGAGATAAAGACAAGACCTGGATGAACAACCTACCATCTGAATCCATTAAAACATGGTAGGAACTTATTGTTGCTTTCTATATGAAATTCTACCCTAAGCATAAAACTGCGTCTGTTAGGCAGAGAATTAGTGCTAGTGTGCAACAAGAGGGAGAGTCTCTTTATAGGTTCTTAGAGAGATTCAATGATCTCCTATCCCAATGTCCTCACCATGGATTTGATAAGATGAAACTCGTAGAGATTATTTTTGATGGTTTAGACTATTCAACCAAAGCCATGGTTGATTCTATGTGCGCTGGCGAGTTCACTAGTAAAAGTGATGATGATGCTTTCACCTTCTTAGGAGCTGTCGCTGAAAAATCCCAACAGTGGGAGTCTTGTATTGAATCATCCTAAACATAGGTCTCTTGTTGAACCTGATGATAGGTTTAGAGCCTCTCAAGTGTCTAGTTGTGGAGTAGGACCCCATAACTCGTTTTGGGAAGGTCAGGTTAGTGAAGAGCAAGCCCATGTTGTCTATAACAATGCTAGGTTTGAGAACCGTCAGAAGTTTGACCCATACTCAGAGACTTACAACCCTGGTTGGAGAAACCATCCTAATTTATCTTGGTCTAAGGGTCAGAATCAAGGACACTCTAGTAATTCTCAGCCTCCCCAGGTTTTGGTTATGCTAAGAACTCTTCAGGTCAACCCCATTTTCAGAATGAGAAAAAGATCTCCACCTTAGAAGAAACCCTTACTATGTTAGCATAGAACCATGAGATCTTATCAAAGAACCACTGTGGTTTTCAAGAAGAAACCAGGAAGAATTTTAAGAATAATTCCCAGTCTCTTGCTAACTTAGAACTTCAAGTCGGCCAAATAGCTAAGTTTCTTAGTGAAAGAGAAGATGGAAGATTCCCTATTCAAACTGATCCTAACCCTAAAGGAGAGAAATCGTACAATCATGTGAACTCTATAACAACCCTTAGGAGTGGAAAGAAAGTTGACAATAAGGTTTCCATGCCTGATAGTGAACATGTTGTAGTTCACCCTTCTGAGCCAGGAAATGAGGAGACTGATAGAGTCTCCAAAGAGACCAATGAGGGTCATGTTGAGCCCGGCTTTGTTCCCAGAGCCCCGTTCCCCCAGCTGCTAGTTCCAACTAAGAGGGAGTCCAACTTTAATGATATATTGGAGGTTTTTAAGCAGGTTACTATCAACCTCCCATTGTTAGATGCGATTAAGAAGATTCCCGCTTATGCCAAGTTTCTTAAGGATATGTGTACGCGAAAGCGAAAACTTAGTGTCTAGAAGAAAGCCTTCCTAGCTAGTCATGTGAGTTCTATTATTCAGAATACCACTACTCCTAAGTATAAAGACCCAAGGTCCCCTACTATTTCTTTCACAATAGGTAAATACCGTGTCGAGAAAGCTTGGCTTGACTTGGGAGCCAGTGTGAACTTACTGCCATATCATGTGTACCTTAAGCTAGGACTTGGTGAGATAAAACCTACCCAGATGACACTTCAGTTAGCTGATAGGTCCATTAAAATTCCTCGTGATGTGATCGAAGACGTTCTTATTGAGGTCGAAAAGTTTATTTATCCAGTGGATTTTGTTATCCTAGATACCCAACCTGTCCCTGACCCAGATAACCAAATACCAGTGATTTTAGGTCGCCCGTTTTTAGCTACATCCAGTGCGATCATTAACTGTCTAAATGGTATTATGAATTTGTATTTTGGTAATATGACTATTGAGCTGAACATTTTTAATATTAGTAATCTACCCTCTGAACTAGATGACTCGAGCATAGAAGAGGTGAACATGATAGGAACATTAGTCGAGGAGTCATTACCAAACACTTTGTTAGAAGATCCATTAGAGAAATGCCTAGCTCACTTTGGGATTGATTTCGATGATGATAATATGATTAATGAGGTGAATGCTTTGTTAGACTCAACCCCTTTGTTAGACACTAATAATGTATGGATACCTAAGTTCGAACCACTACCAGTTTCTAACTCTACCCTAGTTCCTTCGTTAGAAGAGCCTCCTAAGTTGGACCTAAAACCATTACCAGATACCCTGAAATATGTGTTTTTAGGCCCGTCTGAGACTTTACCTGTGATTGTAGCATCCGACTTGGATAGTGATCAGGAAAGTAGGCTAGTGAATGTCCTTCAGAATAACAAGAAATCTTTAGGGTGGACCATAGAAGACATTAAGGGTATAAGTCCTACTGATTGTATGCATCATATCTATTTAGAGATTGACACCAAACCTTCTAGGGAGATTCAACGTCGACTGAACCCTAATATGAAAGAAGTAATTCGAACCGAGGTTCTTAAACTATTAGATGCAGGCATTATCTACCCCATTTCAGACAGTAAGTGGGTCAGCCTCGTTCAGGTTGTTCCCAAGAAATCCGGTATTACTATAGTACATAATGATAACAATGAGTTAATCCCAACCCGGGTGACCACGGGTTGGCGTGTCTGTATTGACTATAGGAAATTGAACAAGGTCACTTGGAAGGACCACTTTCCCCTTCTCTTCATCGACCAAATGCTAGAGAGATTAGCTGGACGCAGCCATTATTTCTTTTTAGATGGATACTGCGGTTATAATCAGATTGTCATAGCCCCAGAAGACCAAGATAAAACCACTTTTACCTGTCCCTTTGGTACCTTTGCGTATAGACGCATGCTTTTTGGGCTATGTAATGCCCCTGCGACCTTTCAGCGTTGTATGCTAAGCATATTTTCTGACATGGTAGAATGGTTCTTAGAGGTCTTTATGGATGATTTTTCAGTGTTTGGTTCGTCTTTCGATGAGTGCTTGCATCATTTTTCATTAGTTTTGACTAGGTGTAAGGAAAATAATTTAGTGCTTAATTGGGAGAAATGTCACTTCATGGTTCGTTCACGAATTGTTCTAGGACATATCGTATCTTCGAAGGGTATAGAGGTAGATAGATCCAAAGTTGACCTCATTAAAACTTTACAAGTCCCAAAAACCGTAAGAGATATTAGGTCATTCTTAGGGCATGCAGGTTTTTACCGTCGATTTATTAAGAATTTTAGCTTAATTTCTAGACCTCTTTGCAATTTGCTTCCAAATACGTTAAGTTTGTCTTTGATGATGCTTGTTTAGAGGCTTTTGAGAATCTTAAGAATTTACTCACTACCGCCCCCATAGTCCAGGCACCCAACTGGAACCTACCCTTTGAGATCATGTGTGATGCTTCAGATTATGCTATTGGTGTTGTGCTAGGTCAGCGAGAAAATAAGTTACTTCATGTGATTTACTATGCTAGCAAAACTCTGAATGATGCCCAATTGAACTATACCACTACGGAGAAGGAACTATTAGCTATTGTGTTTGCCTTAGACAAGTTTAGATCCTACCTCTTAGGTTCTAAGGTCATAATCTTTACTGATCATGCTGCTTTGAAGTACCTTCTTTCCAAGAAGGATACTAAACATAGATTGATTAGATGGATCCTATTGTTGCAGGAATTTTCCTTAGACATTAGAGATAAAAAAAGGTGCAGAAAATGTAGTAGCAGACCACTTGTCTAGGCTTGTCGTGGATACCCTTAATGATTCTCCTCCTGTTAGGGATTGTTTTCCTGATGAACAACTGTTCTTTGTTACCCAAGCACCTTGGTATGCGAATATAGTGAATTATCTTGTTACTGGTCGAATGCCCCAACATTGGGGGTAAACAAGATCGTTCTAGGTTTTTATCCGAGGTGAAGCACATCTTTTGGGATGATCCTTATTTGTTTAAGTATTGTCCAGACCAGATTATTAGGAGATGTATACCTGAGAATGACCAGTCCAGTATTATTTCCTTTTGTCATGATCATGCTTGTGGGGGTCACTTTAGTGCTAAGAAGACTGCTGCTAAAATATTGCAGTGTGGATTCTATTGGCCTTCGTTGTTTAAAGATTCCCACAGTTACTGTGTTACTTGTGAACGTTGCCAGGAATTAGGAACCATTTTCCGTAGGAACATGATGCCCTTGAACCCTATTTTAGTTGTTGAGGTCTTTGATGTATGGGGTATTGACTTTATGGGTTCGTTTCCTAATTCTTTTGGTAACTTATACATCCTTGTCGCTGTAGACTATGTCTCTAAGTGGATTGATGCGGTTGCGTGTAAGACTAATGACCATAGGGTTGTGATTGAGTTCTTGAAAGATAATATACTTAACCGTTTTGGTACACCGCGAGCTATAATTAGTGATGGAGGGTCGCACTTTTGTAATGTACCTTTTAGGGTTTTGATGAAGAAATATGGTATTACAACATAAGATAGCTACCCCATATCATCCACAGACTAGTGGTCAGGTAGAGGTTTCCAATAAAGAGATAAAGCGTATATTAGAGAAAACAGTTAATCCTAATCGGAAAGACTGGTCGTCTAGGCTTACTGATGCCTTATGGGCTTACCGTACTGCGTTTAAGACCCCCATTGGAATGTCGCCTTATCGGCTTGTGTATGGCAAGGCATGTCATTTACCTGTTGAGTTAGAACATAGAGCTTATTGGGATGTTAAGCAGCTAAATTTTTCACTTGACAAGGCATGAGCCCATATGAAACTCCATCTCAATGAGTTGGAAGAGATTTGTATAGATGCTTACGATAGTGCGAAGGAGTATAAGAACAAAATGAAACTTGTTCATGATAGAAATATTTTAAGAAAGTCATTTTCTCCAGGTCAAAAAGTTCTTCTGTATGATACCCGCTTGCATCTTTTCCCTGGGAAGTTACGTTCTCGGTGGATGGGTCCTTTTATTGTTCGCACTGTCTTTCCTCATGGAGCTGTTGAGATCGAGACACAAATGGAAGTAGTTCTTCGAAGGTTAACGGTCAAAGATTGAAACCCATTTTATAGCCCTTTCCTACAGGTGATGTTGAGGAGGTCCCTATGGAGGACCCTGTTTACCCTTGATTGACCATCGAGGCGATTGTATGTTGTATATTAGCTTTTGATTTCTCTCTTCACCCAGGTACTATCTTTCCGACTTCTCTGTTTACTGATTCCTCATGTTACTTTGCTCTTTCATTAGAAACATTGAGGACAATGTTAGATTTAAGTTTGGGGGTGGGGAAGAAACTTTTTGTTAGCTTTTAGTTGCAATAAATAAACTCCAGAGCCTAGAAATTTATGCTTATTAAGGTTGGCACTAACCAATCTAAGTGGATGGGAACATCTTGGTTCTAGGAGTTAAGGAACCAATCTGATTAGATGGAAACATCTAAAGAGTCTATTCATAAAAGCACAGAGCTCAGGTGTTATAATTAAAAAAAAACATGGTAGTTTCGCCATAACTCGTTGAATCCTAATCCCTTCTGTTTTTATTTATTAAGTGATTTGGTGGGGCACACGACTCAAGTACTTACAATTGCTAGGGTGAAATAGGGTGATTGAGATACCAAAAAAAAAAAAGTTTGAGAACAGACCATCAGACCAACCGGAATAAATTCAATAAAGTCGACCACTGGTGCCCTTGTATATGCCAGTTGTATTGACCTAGAGTTAGGTTTATCGACCACTGGTCCCCTTGTATATGCCAGTTGTGTTGATATTAGTCAGACCGGTATCTCAGTCCATTAGGATAGGTTCATCTTGGCAGAGGCCTTCAGACAGATATGGGAAACACTGTTCACTTTAACCATCTATTTTTCTCTTTATCCATCTTCTTAATCTTTCCATATGATTGGTTGACTCCGGTTATGATGTCTAGAAACTATCTGAGTAGAGATCTGTCACTTATATATTAATTATAGTATGTTGAGTGCAAACTCGTGTACAACAATTGGAATTTCGCATCAGGGTACTTCCTCCTATAGTCAATGATTGTATGCTAACCAAGGAGATTCTTTAGTGCCTTCCAAGGTTCTGCGTAGATAGCTAAGGTCTGGAGTAAAGGTTTTGTGGGTACACCTCTGGTAAACCCTCCGGAGACAACACTCCGCCGCTAGGGACACCTAGCAGTTTAACAGCTTGCTGCACATGCTAAGTGTAGTCATTTTATATTAGATTTGCTCGAGGACTAGCAAATAATAAGTTTGGGGGTATTTGATAGACACATTTTTGTGTATGAATTGTCCTCAGTGTCTCTATTCTAGTGCTTGATTTTGTACTTATTATGGTGTTTTTATGTTTGTGTAGGTGTTTTTGGAGAAATACACTTGTGTGGAAAAAGTTGCTCAAAAAGTGTTATTTGGACCCCTGGAGGGCTTTTGCTATACGGACCCCGGATTTGGCTAAGGGGCACCCAAGGTTATGCGTAGCCAAAATTCATCCTAAGCACCCAAATTTTTCCTCAGCACCCATCTGTTATTCGCACCCCAGAACAGGATAAGGGGCACCTCTCATCTTCACCGTTTGAATACAGTTTTGGCGGGAGAATTCTTCACCGCCTGCGTAATTCTCTGGATCGATATTTGGACGAGATTCTTGAGGAGTTTGTCCTGGATATTAACTGGCATCAATCTTGTACGACAAAACAGGGTTGGTAATCACTCCATATTCGATAAAACAGGGTTTAATCCTTGTGTCAAGCAAAACAGGGGAAGAACATTTACTCGAGGATGTCACGAGATTTCTGGTTATGTTTGGGAAGATTTCTTGTGGACTGAGCGTGTTTGATACATGTTGGGATGTGTTGAAGAGTGTTTGGATGGAGGTTGACTACAACAGACGCATGGAGAAGACAAGAATGGAAAGAAAATATTCCCGAGAATATTTTCTTCACTGCCGAGTAAAAGGAGATTACTGTGAGTTATTACACATGATTTTCTTCACTTGTTGAGTATAAAAAGCCTCTTGGAGTATCATAGAGGGGTGAAGGAGAGTTTGGGGGAGATTAGAGAGCTGAAAAATCAAGTTGCAGGAAAACTGTTTTCTGCTGGTGCATTGAAGAACACGAAGAACTTTAGACGCACAGAGACAGTCGTTTATCAACAGTGACAATGACAGAGGGGTGAGGGTCGTATGCTACAATATCAGTGAAAGTTCACATATATCGTTCTCTGTAACAGCTGGTTTGTAACACTTATAACTGTTACAAACTCGCTTTTAATTATTTTCTCCCATATTATCATCCTTGTAAGCACCTTTTGAGCAATGAATTATCTTTTTGAGTGTGTTTCCATGATGAAGAGCTAAACCCAATCCTTGGGGCGATGGAGGAAGCTGTTTTTTCGGTAGTGCAGAGGTGGTTTTCCTTTTATCAATAACCACAGGGTTGTTCGAATCATCATTATTGGTTCCATTATTCTAAACTTCGGCATTTAGTACCTAATACGAAGATTACATGAGATTAGAGCAATCTAAACATGGAAACCAAATGGAATCATAAACTACAGCATACAAGTGGTCTAACATCATCAAATTTCATCATTATGCATTCAAGACATGAAAAAATAGCGTGAAAGTCATAAAAACGCGTTTTACAACAAGCTCGTCTGAGAGGATTTTACACCGCCCTGTACAAAACGATGAACTGGGAGCAATTGGTGAAGAATATAAGGTTGAGTTATTTAAAATTATCTTCGTATGGATGTTATATACAACATATAAAAATTTCATAGCAATTGGATGAATGAGTAAAAATATGTGGTAAAAACATTGGACTACATGACAACTGAAAATCTTCTGAAAGTCTCCTGGAAGTTCACTATTTCGTCGATTTCGACCCCTAAACGTGTTCAAAACTTAAAAATCTTCTTATTAAAAAGCATGGAAATTTTTTGGGCATGAAGATACATGGGTAGATCGCAAAACTTTTCGTATATTCACATGAATTCTCATTCATTCATTAATAAATCAAGAAATTTATGCTTCTATGGATAAAAATCAAGAGAAATACTTACTTGGGTGGTTTCTGAAGCGTTCAAAGAACCTGAATTGCCCGTATCAACATCAAGAGCACCATTGCTTTCATTCGGTGTTGAGCTCTGGGAATTTTATTTATCACCATTTTCCGAAGATGAACGAACATCACCAGTACTCTCCACTTCCATGGCGACATCCTCCTGGATATATTCTCAACAATTAGCATTTTGTCTACAAATCATCATAATTGGCTATATGAAGAAATACTTACGACCTCTTATTCATCACTCAAGTCAGAAACTGTTTTCCCAGCAGCAGAGAACTGAAGACCGTCAATACTCGATGGAGTGAAGTTCTACAACGGAATAACAAATATTGGTTTTCTAATCCTAATAATGCGGATGAGAAGAAGTCACAACAAAAGAAATATTGACAACTCACTAAGGAAACAACTTGGGACTTTATGGTATTCGGTAACAGCTTATAATTTTTTTTCCTGCCTTCTCCGCCACAAGCCTGAAACTTGCCACAAGCCAGCCGGCTCGGTGGCGAACTTTGATGGCTGAGATTTTATCTCATGATGAAGGGTATCCGTTGATTATGGCTACCTTCTGTTGTCCCCTGGTAATGGATCAATGGCACCTTTGGTGCATGCCAGCGGCATTGCAGCATGGATGGCATAGCTCGTGCATGTCAGTGGCACAGTGGTGCAAGTGGCGCCTGGCGTAGCCATGGACACTAGATTTAGGCGCCGGGTCGCCTAAAGGTTGCCACAAGTCTGGAAATTTGGTGGCAAACTTGGATGGCTGAGATCACATCTCATAAGGAAGGGTTGTTGTTGATTATGGCTACCTTTCGTTGGCGCCTGGAAATGGCACAGTGGCGCCTTTAGTGCATGCTAGTGGCGTTGCGGCATGGCTGGCATAGTTTGTGCATGCCAGCGGCACGATGGTGCAAGTAGCGCCTGGTGTAGCCATGGCCGCTGGATTTTGGGCACGTTGGTGTTAGATTCAATCGTGGTGTGGCAACATCAGTTCTAATGGTAACATTGATCCCCATGTTCTGTGGAACATTGTTTGGCTCGGTTGGCGCAAAAACTTTGCATAAATTAGGGTTTGGCATTTCAAAACCCTAATTAGCGTATATGGAATATAGTATACAGTAGGTGGCACGTTTGGCATGTGCACTTGGCATGCCCTTTGGCGTGTGCGATTGGCATGCTTTTGGCATGTTCAGCATGCTGTTTGGCATGTGCGCCTGGAATGTGTGTTTGGCATGTGCGCCTGGCATGCGCGTTTGGCATGTGCGCCTAACATGTTTGTTTTTGGCATGTTTGACATGCCGTTAGCATGTTGGAATGGTTTTGGGAAGCCAACTTGGTAGGGTAACCTTGTGACACAATTTCCAACCTTTTTTAAGTTGTGGCAGGTTTAGAGCAACCTGATTGGTCAATGAAAGCAGGGAGTCGGCCAAGTATGGGCGTGGCCACCCTTTTGGTGCGCGTGGCAGTTTTAGTGCGACCTGATTGGTCGATGGGAAATAGGGTCGGCAAGTATGGGCCCAGCCACAATTTATGTGCATGTGGAGAGTTTAAGGTGACCTGATTGGTCGAAGGAAATAGGGTCGGTTTAGGATGGGGCGTAGCCAATGGAAAATGGCGCCAGTTGGCCAAAGGTATGGCCACGCCTTTCTTTGTTGCTGCTCCTATCCTGCGGCTCCTTGTTTTCTGATTATGGGCAAGATTTTGCATCTGCTAATCCATGGCGGATTAATTACCTAGTTTTCCTAGGCTAAATTTCGACAAGCAAGGTCTGATATACTGCGCAAGGCGCAAAACCCCAACTTTTGCAAATTAGTCAGGATAATTAATTGAATTCTATGTGTTGACACAGAGTTCTTTTAAGCTCGTTGACAGAGAGCAGCATGCTTTCTGATTGAATACCTTATGCAAAGACCTTATCCTTGATATTTGGAAATTCGTGCTACTCTGCTGCGAGTGAACACAAATTTTCATGCCATATCAACATTAAGGATTCAGCCGGGGAACATAGCACAAAAAGCATTCAAAGAAACTTATATTAATTGAGTGGAGGCAAGGTGCCAAAATTTACAGAATGCCTGGGATTGTCGCTACATGCACCATTATGGGTAAATTTCATAAGAGTGTATTGAGTTGCTCAATAAATGTGCCAGTGAAGAGGTTGACACCCATGGCTCTGTTTCCTTATAGAGTGACGTCACATCAGATGTAAGGTTTTACAATTCTAACCCTAAGCTAAAAACCACCATCAGCATTAAGTCCCCTGCTTAGCTCGTAACAGTGACATTGTTGCGGGGTAAGCATGAGATGGTGACAAACAAGGATAAAATCGAAACGCCAATTCATGAAGAGATTGTCAGGAAAGTTTGGCTAACCTTTGGCAGGAGGTATGAAGAATCTGTGATCTTTGCATTGGTAGCTTTGCGTAACTCTGGCTTGGCCATAGGGTGTTGGCGTCATCACTGAAACTTTGGCTATTGATTGGCGGAGATGGCACTGCGATTTGGTCCGCGTAACAGGTGTTGGTTAGCTAGGTCATGGAATGTGCGGAGGTGACGCTTGGCTTGGAATGGTGGAGATGGTGCTGCTTTGGCTGGTGAAGATGGCGCTGCTTTGAACGGCGAGGATGACGCTACTTTGGATGGGATGCGAAACGGGAGAGATGCCTGCTAGGACGCGGACTGTTGGTGATGTCTTGGCCACGGATTGTTGGCACTATCTTGGTCGCCGACTGTTGGCGCCATGGAGCGTTGCCTTCGCAGGCCCCGTTGCCTTTTTCTGTGCATAGCTCAAACAAGAAACCTTCCTCCACTCGAACTCGAAAAAGTGCTGTGTCTATAAAAGGCGCTACCTAATTCTTTGTTTTTGTATTGTTGGCTTTGTTTCCACGTCTTGGTGCTAGCGGCAGAGCAGTAGCAACAAAGCAAGCGAGCATATTTCAGGTACGTATATCGATGTTTCTTCTTCTGTTTTCTTTTCTGTGTTGGTGTAAACCCTAACCATAGGCGTGACCTTCATAAATTTACAAAAATACTTTAATATAAATGATTCCTCTTCACTAGTAGTATTGTAGTAATATTAGCCACCACATTAATAGAATTGAATCCAATTATTAAGCAAAGTAGTCATGCACGGGAGGTTGGCCGCCATTAATCTCTTTTACAGAAAAACCATCTTTAGGGTTTCCTTTTCCTTTTGAGGTCGTGACCACAATTTCTGCGGCAGAACACATTATTTCTTTTTGGCGAGAGCATAGTTCCTACGGCAAGACACGGTTTTGTCCAAGGGCATGTTTTCCGCGGAAAAGTATGGATTGTGGAAGTAAGCATCAGTCCCCACTCTCTTGGCTATGCGTGCTATGACTTGTGGCTAAACAAGGTTTCCCGTAGAAAACTTGCCGTGGATTTTGATAACTGTACTCGATTATGACAAAGCCTTCATACACGGTTTTTTTTCTTCTCAAAGTAGTGACTTTTCTTTGTTTTTGCTTCATTGTAATTAAGAAGTATAAAAGGATTTTGTTAAGATGTCACCTGAAAGCAGTCCCACCGCTGCGTCGAAAAATGCTAGCGTCTCTAAACCGAATATGGATGATGAGTTCTTCACAAAGTCTTCCACAATTAGGAGGACACGTCCCAAATATGTTGCGATCCTTTTGACCGGTTCGAAAAATGAAGGAGACATCCAATCGGTTCGACCAGGGCGCATAATGCGGTTTTGTCTTCAGATAAAAGAGTATCTTCTTATATCGACTTCAAGATATGTCAAAGTCCATTGCAGTCTTTTGATAAATGGATGTAATTCATGATAAGTCAAGACTGCGTGAAGACCAATCTGACCAAGGCGCAAATCATCAATGGTGTCATGGCTTCTGCAACACTTCGAATCAGGAAAGACATTGCGGGCTTGGTCACTTTTATCTCCAGATGGTACCCGGATACTCACACGGCCATACGTAGGTGGGATAAAATGACCATTTCTTTGTAGAGCGTAGCTATCTTGCCGAATCTTCCAATAACAGGGAATCTTAACATCACTTTGTCTGATGAAGAAGAAAAAATGCGTACCATCCTTGTCGAGAAGTCTACAGGATTCGTTCGGAAGTAAAATGAGACGAAGTGCTTCTATAAATGGTGGGTGTCTGAATGGTTCCCGGGTGAATCAGAGTCAAATCAGGAGCTGAGTAGTACGCTCCATGTTGCAGCATTTTTGGCTTTGTGGCTATCCAGAGACTTTTTTGATGATGGCTATGGAAAGAAGGAGATAAGACATCAAAATGGAGAAAGGTGTCATTCTCCCTATTGGTGGCTTGTTTCTTGGCTCTTTGTAATCATTTGGCCGCAAACATGCATGCTTCCAATGGTTATATGAAAGTAGACTCGTATGTCCACGTTGCTTTCCTCTAAGCGTAGCTGTGGGAGCACTTCAAAAATTATGCTCCTAACCCGCGAGATTCATTTCCTGAATCCTATGGCGGCTCTAGGATACTTCGTTGGTGGAATAAGCGTCCAAAAGCTGGATCAAATCTCATTGACTTCCTCAACAACGCTTATGAAGTTAACTTTCGTCCCTAGGCTTCGGTCCATGCATCCATAGTTCATGCGAACACTTTTTCCTCTTCCCCAAAAAGGACTTTGCTTTCTATTGAAAAGAATATGAGCGTTGGAGAAATCACATTCATGCGAAGATGTATCCCCGGGAACGTGCCGTCTTTTTTCTGAGGATCGTATGAGGCCGTTCCTTATAACATTGATAGGGATGCTCTGCATATGAGTTTTGACCAAGGAGTCCCATTTATTCGTCAGTTGGCGACTCTAGAAGAATTGCTATCAGCTTCTCTTGATGCCAGTGTCCTTGCGCCGGGTAAAAGTCTTCCTTTCCTTCTTCCAGAATGAAATCCAGCTACTACCTCCAGATATAACATATTTTGACAGGATGAGTTTCTTGCCATCCACGGGTTCGTGAATGAAGTGGTGAAAGATCCCCGTGGCAAGCCTTCCTCTGCGATCTTGGCGAAGCATCCATTATTGAGGGAGCTTCCCACAGTTAAGCGGAAATCTCTTAGCCCAGATACGAACAGTCCCCAGAAAAGGTAGCGAAGGTCGAAGAATCGTGTAGGAGGCTCCCAATTGGGTTCGACAGCTCTTGTGACTTTTAGTTCTTTAAACATGCAAATAAGTATAATTTTCTTGGTGGTTTGGTTGAATTGCATAAATTCTCTATTTTGCTGCTGAACATCTGTTCTTCTTTTAACTCAGGGTCTCGACAATTCGAACATCTTTGCCAAACTTGCCCAGGGTCAGAAAATGGCACCTATTGAGGAAGGATCCAGTGACATTGAGTCTCTTGAAGGTGGGGAATAAGCTGGAGAGGAGGAAAGCTCAAGATCCGGTGGAAATGAGAAGAGCATCTCTGAATGTAGCGATGAGTCTTCTTCTAGTGAGCCCTCAGACGAGCCGATGAGTTTTCCACGTGTTTTTTTAGGGCTATTTATTTGGAATAAATGCTCAATCGATAACATTGCAGGATAGAAACATTCTTGGAGATAACCCTAAGAGAGAGAATCGTCACAGTGAAGACATAGCTTCGTCTCCAATTATGGAAGCCGTACCCGCTGGTAATCTGGATATGGAGGTTGATCGTCCTGGAGAGGTTGCTACGCTTTAAACGGTGAATAATGCTTCTGTAGATGATGGTACGATTGTTACCAAAGAACCCTTTTTGGTTGCGGGTTCAGCTGCAGGCGCCGCTTTCGTCCCTCCATTCTTGACTCCTTATGAAGATCACGTGCTGATTGGAGGTTTCAGTGTACCAGTTAAGTATGAGGCGATGTATACCAAGATATGGAAAAGGTATGGACATATTTCCACATCCAAAAAGATCACTAGCCGATTTGCGTTGGTCAAGCACGTGGAAGAAGCTTTATCTTCGATTTATGACATGTGCAATGTGACTGGCCATACTGTTTCTGGAGATGTAGTCTCGAGCTGGAAGTTTCACCGGTATATGTGCGTAGACTTTGAGTTCAACGTCTCTTGGTTCTGTGAAGGTTTTTCCGAGATCCAAAAGTTGCTGGCTGAAGCAATCGAAGGTCCCTCTGCGGATGTGATCAACCAACAGGAAGCAGAAGTCAAAAGGTTATCTCAGGAGTTGAAGCTGAAACAGGCGGCTCTTCAAAGCGCGAAGGATGCTTTCTCCAAGAAGAACGAACCATTGTTGAACGATTTCCCTTGAATATCTTCTGTCTTCTGAACTTCCTTTTCTTAGTTTTTTTTTTTGGAAAGCAAAGAAATGCCTAGTTCCTGGTTTGATTTTCTGTTTTTGGATTTAATTGATGATTGCTTTCTGTGAGGGTTTTTGGATTATTTTTTGGAATGAATTATTACTTTTAAGACAGTGGCACCCTGATCGCCGTGAGTAGCACAATTATTCAAGAAAATCCGCGAAACCATGAATGTTGTATTGAAGGGAAAATATGGGATAGTGTGAAATTTGGGATAACATGGTCATCGACTTCCATTGTAAATACGTAAACTCAGACAATAGATCGTGTAAACGTTGTCTGACAAAACTTACTCGCTTTTAGAGTTTTTTAACAAAACTGTATCTTCATAGCACAAATCCGAGCTTTGTGGTGAGTCGTCTTGGCTGTGAGAAGTCCCCAGTCATCCTTCATTGTCTGAGAAAATTATCTTCAGGTCGCTTTGTATTAGAAACTATCAAAAGATGCTCCATGGCTCGATTTGGTACATACACTTGAGGAGGAGACTTTCCGGTTGAGTCATGGTATGAGCTCTCGCTAGTATTTTCATGGTTTGTTGCTGATCCGGACTTGAGTTCTACCATCTTGAGATCGGGATTGAAAAAATGGACTTGGAAATTGATATTTCAACCGAGAGATTAATCTCCAACTGTGGTCACCAATTGTTTGAGGGTGAAAACGGTTTCTGCTGGTTTTGTTAAATTCGTGTGTGTGGATGAGAAACGAGTCTAGACCCTAAACAATGTACTGCACAGGAGTACTTTTTATTCGAGAGATCAATTTGTACAACCCTGGCCTAAACCAAGAAATGGCCGTTCCAGGCTTGCTTCGGTCACAAAGTGAAGGATAAGGGTTGGTCTTAGGGAGGGAAGCGAAGAGAGTGTTGAGACCAGACTAGTTGATTCCGAAGGTGTGGTTGTTTACGACTTGTATCAGAAAGTAGAAATGTCTATCTGAAATCTATCAGGTGATTTCTGGATACTGTGTTGCTCTCCTGACCAAAACTTGTTGTTTGGTGGAAATAGGTAAAACCTATTTATACAAGTCGTAGTAAAACGTACCCTGGTCTCATAGAAAGTGGAAACGATTGAGTAGTGGAAGAGTGGAGTAACGTGTAACGTCATAATTTATGCTTCCACAATGAAGGAAACGTTTATACCATTACTTCTTGCCATTACTAACCGCCCTTCTTCATGACACTTTCTTGTAACAGGCATATTGCACGTCGCACGCTGTAAACCGCCAGACCAATACCCTGATGAGTATCCCCCAGTTTGTGACATGTTTGATGTCTCGAGTGTTTTCGTGGAAAAAAATGTAGCACTTTGCTACGTGTGGCAAGTTAAAATCAAGAGGCTTGCCGCATGAAAATAGCATGCGATGCTATTAGGCTTGTCTTGGCTGGTCACCTGAAAATTTCCACAAGCCTGAAAATAGCATGTGCGCCTACCATGTTTTTTTTTGGCATGTTTGACATGCCGTTAGCATGTTGGCATGGTTTTGGAAAGTCAACTTGGTAGGGTAACCTTTTGACACAATTTCCACCCATTTTAAAACTGTGGCAGGTTTAGAGCAACCTGATTGGTCAATGAAAGCAGGGATCCGGCCAAGTATGGGCGTGGCTACCCTTTTGGTGCACATGGCAGATTTAGTGCGACTTGATTGGTCGATGGGAAATAGGGCCGACAAGTATGGGCCCAGCCACAACTTATATGCGTGTGGAGAGTTTAAGACTGCCTGATTGGTCGAGGGAAATAGTACCGGTTTAGGATGGGGCGTGGTCAATGGAAAATGGCGTCGGTTGGCCTAAGGTATGGCCACGCCTTTCTTTGTTGCTGCTCCTATCCTGCGGCTCCTTTTTTTCTGATTCTGAGCAAGATTTTGCATCTGCTAATCAATGGCGGATTAATTACCTAGTTTTCCTAGGCTTAATTTCGACAAGCAAGGTCTGATATACTGCACAAGGCGCAAAACCCCAACTTTTGCAAATTTGTCAGGATAATTAATTGAATTCTATGTGTTGACAGTTCTTTTAAGTTCGTTTCCAGAGAGCAGCATGCTTTCTGATTGAATACCTTATGCAAAGACCTTATCCTTGATATTTGGAAATTCGTGCTACTCTGCTGCGACTGAACACAAATTGTCATGCCATATCAACATTAAAGGTTCAGCCGGGGAACATAACACAGAAAGCATTCAAAGAAACTTATATTAATTGAGTATATGCAAGGTGCCAAAATTTACAGAATGCCTGGGATTGTTGCTACATGCACCATTCTGGGTAAATTTCAGAAGAAAGTATTGAGTTGCTTAATAAATATGCCAGTGAAGAGGTTGACATTCATGACTCCGTTTCCTTACAGAGTGACGTCACATCAGATGTAAGGTTTTACAATTCTAACCCTAAGCTAAAAGCACCATCAACACCAGCAATAACCGAAAATCCCTTGATGAATCGGTGATAATAACCATCCAACCCCAAGAAACTCCGGATTTCAGTTACTGTCTTTAGTTGCTTCCAGTCTGTCACAACTTGAACCTTAAGAGGATCGATCGAGTTACCAGCTGCTGATATGACATGACCTAGAAATTTCAACTCTTGCTTCCATAACTCACACTTCTCAAACTTCACGTACAACTGGTGATCTTTCAAAGTCTGAAGCACTCGATGAAGATGTTCTGCATGATCTTCGGGAGTCTTAGAGTAAATCAGGATATCATCAATAAATACGATTACAAACTGATCCAAAAATTCCCGAAACACACAGTTCATCAAATCCATAAAAACGGCAGGTGCATTTGTCAACCCAAATGGCATCACCAAAAATTCGAACGAGCCCTAACGGGTCACAAAAGTTGTTTTTGGAACATCACCTTCACGAATTAACACTTGGATGATACCAGTCCTCAAGTCAATCTTAGAGACCTAATTAACTCCTTTCAATTGATCAAAGAAATCATCGATCCTCGGTAAAGGATAATTCTTAACTATAACCTCATTCAACTTACGGTAATCAATGAACATTATCAACGATTCGTCTTTATTCGCTACAAACAATACTGGTGCACCCCAAGGAGAACTACTTCGTCTTATGAATCCCTTCCTAAGTAATTCTTCAATTTGCCTTTTCAGCTCACTCAGTTATACCTGTTCCATTTGATAAGCTTTGGCTATAGGTGCAGTACCAGGTTCTAACTCGATACAAAACTCTACCTCCCTCTGTGGCAGCAAGCCTGGTATATAGTTGAACACCTCTTGATATAAACTTACCACTTCAATAGACTCCAATGGCATACTCTCCGTCGATGGATCCTCAAGCAAAGCACTACACAACTTAAGAGTCTTCTCCGAACTTCCCGACAAGTCAGACACAATAACATCACTTTCCTCAGGAATAGGAAAAGTGATTGTCTTAGCATAACAGTCTAACTTAGCATGATGGGAAGCAAGCCAATCCATGCCTAAAACAACATCGTACACATCTAGATTCATAACAAAGAGATCTGAAGCAAAATCTATCGTGACCATACGGATAATGCACGACCTATACGTATGATCAATAGACGCTGAACCACCCATCGGTAATATAACACCATAGGAACAACGCTCTAACACAACAGGAAAAGTTTTCAGAAACATAGCGGATATAAAAGAATGAGTAGCTCCAGTATCCAAAAATACTCTACCATGACGAGTGTGAATAAGGAAACTACCTTCCAACATTACCACCGGTCCCTTGCCATTCTGAGGTAAGACAACATTCAACCGAGGCTGAGGCTGGTTCTGTACTTGACGTTGCTCTGACTCAGCAAAAGGAGCTTTGTCCTTATTTGGACAATCACGAGCCTTGTTTACTGGTGTTTGGAAATGATAACAAGGCTCCTTAAATAAATAACCTTCAGTTCTCATGGGCTGAGGTGCGTGAACCATGTCTTTAGTACCACTTTTCCCTTCGTCTGTTCGTGGATTTTTCCATCCCTGATTACCTTGGTGAAAATGACGTTTCTGTCCAGCATTCCCACCCTTATTATCCTTCTTCTCGGTAACCTTGGTATCCACTCTACCAGTCTTCTTCTTCTTCTTCTTTTCCTCTTGAATCCTCAAGCAATGTTCCTAGCACAGTTAGCAACCTTGGCATAAGTATCAAAACTGGGGTTCCCAAAGATGTGTCGAGCAATACCATTATGCAATCCACTCAAAAACCTTCCGATCTTGTCTTCTTCGTTAGGAATAAGATGAGCAGCAAATAACGACAAGCGGTCAAACTCGCACTCATATTCAACCACTATTTGATCTTCTTTTTGTTTTAGCTCTTCAAACTTCCTAATCATAGCTTGGCGCTCGGCTGGCGAAAAAAGGTGTGCAAGAAACAAATCTTTGAATCTGGTCCAAGTAACCTCCATTGCATTAACTTTCCTGCCCATCGACTCCCCCCATGTTGTTGCATTCCCCTCCAATAGAAAAGCGGCCATCCCTGCTTATAAGCCTCGGAACAATCAAACTGAGCTAGTATCCGATCCACTTTGGTGCACCATTGATGTGCCTCAGTTGCACCTCCCTTTACTATGAACGAAGGGGGTTTCATCTTTAGAAAATCTTGGTAATACTGAACCCAAGACTTCACATTTCTCTCTACAATTACAGGTTCATTGATTGTTGGAGGTGTCACCGTTTACGTACCTCCACGTGGACCAAGCCTATGATATAATGCCGTTGTGACTGCAACATTCAACATTGACTGAAGATTCTCTAATGTTAATGCGTTTTTCCCACCCTCACCGATACGAACAGATCGATAGCCATCTGTGGACCTAGTCCTCCAGTATCGAGAGCTACCAGTTAACCTAGTCTCATTTTCACTACGAGATCTACTACCAACATTGCGTGAGTTACTTTCTTCCACATAATCCTCAACAAAATGCTCACTTCTTCGGCCACGACCTCTAACACAACCACGGCCTTCAGTATTATGTCTACACAACCATCCATCCTCTAAGAATGGAAAGAAAACAAGAAACTACCAACACATATTAACACAAAGAAGACAATCAAAGTGCTCCTAAAACTCGTGCATAACGTGATCAAACAAGACCCTACACCCGCTCCCAAGGATTTATTTTACCAGGGCTCTGATACCACTCTGTAACACCCCATTTCGAATTTTAGGACGGCCGCCCTAAATCCCAAGTGTGGCATACTCATGGACCACTTTACACACTCAAAGCGTCAAGCCAACAAATGGAGATTGGGCTTTTGTGTGGAGCACATTGACAACAACCCATAAATAAATGAATTTTATTTAATAAAACTGATAAAAGTTGTAAGGTTTCATAAAATCTTTAAAATGAAATTAATCAACGACACGCAGGTCGGCTCCCAAAATTAAATTAAAAATTTATTTAAAAGAAGCAAAAGTCTGGTGTTAATAGTAAACAATAAAAAAAAATTAGCTAATTAAACACTTTGCAATAATAAAGAAGTAGCTTTACGGAACATGGAATTTAACAAATTAAAATTTTAGCTAATTTAGAAACCTACAAGCCAGGTTACTTCATGGTCACAGTTTTCTGAAGAAAAAATAGTAAGTTGGATCAGACCCCAACTAACAATAGGCTCTCACACACTTATAGCCTTTATAGATGATATAACAAATCTCAACAGTTCATAAAAATTATGAAAAGTAAAACATTTATAAGGAGAACATTTTTCTGAGTTTTCTAATCAAAATCACAACCATCGAAGTAAATTGGACTAATGGGGAATTGACTCGGTACTAGCCAAACATAGGTTGTTTTAATTAGTGAAAACATGTCGCTTTAAAATTAACCATCTCAAGATCCGTTTTCTAAATACCGACTACCCCTCTCTAGTTCTTTACTCTAACCGTAAGACGCACCGTTTCAGCCCTTGAGTAGTCCAAATAATTCTCCTACCGTGTGCCGGAGAAACTAAATGTTGTCGATCCCAATACAAGATAATAGAGCCATATCTTTTAGGCGACCCCTCGGTCATCACCTAATAATCCATGGGAGTCGATCCAATTACAGGCAATGGTCCAAAAATCAGTAAAAACAATTCCATCACGCATAGTCATTTAAATGTCTACTATTTAACATCCCTAAGCATGGGCAGCCAACAATTACCAAAATCTTTCATTTCCTTAAAACAACTTCTCATGTAGAACTAACGTCTAACTGTCATGTACACACAAAAATGTATATGAAACTTAGTTGCGCAAAACACATCTACCCAAATCAAACCCGTTAATAACTTGTAAAGTGCAAAACAACTTTAAAGTTCAGAGTAGCATCCACTGTACTCGCATAAGGGATACCCCAAATTGTGCTAGACACAACAACATCCCGAAACATATGATAAACAATTTCCAGAAATCAACAACGTCAATTCTAAATATTCTATTGTACAAGTGCCAAATAGATTCAAAACTCATCCCACCATTAAACAGGCACCAAAATTACATAATAATTAAAGATACTAAATATTAATCCACCTCTAAGATGGTCTATTACATCCCATAACATAACAAGGAGATCTTAAATTAAGTATGGGTAAATATTAATATACTTATATGCTAAGTTACTGCTCATCAAGATACACATATCCCAAAGAAAATAAATCAATAAAACGTAGCTAGTATCTACCTCATCCATGAAAGCAAGCCTGATATTTAAAATTTCGTTTCATATTAATCTAGTTGAGGTTTATTAGACCACCTTTCTCTACCTATAGTTCCTTTGTCCATGGCGTTAATATTTTTGTTTACTAATTTTTTTTCTTTATTCTTGGAGTGATTTCACAGAAATAAACTCAAATCCTTCTTCCTCCAAATTTTGAGAAAATTGATTTCCTAACACTCCTTTAGATTTATTAGAAAGATACTGTTAGAGCATTGCTCGGTTGAACCCACCAAGCATTGGTATATCAAGTTTGGTTGTCATATTTTAGTGAACCAAAACTCATTTAGAGAGTCTTTTGATTATTTAGTAGAGTCAACTTCGTATAGGTTAGCTAGAAAGTTATTAGGATATGAGACTTACAAGTATTACTCGAAGACTTAAAGAATGCGAAGAAGTAAAGAGCTACATCGACGACATCATCCTTCCTCTTGAGGTTCGTAATATTTTGACTTGAACTGTTTCATTCCTAACGTATCTTTCAAGTCGTGCTATATTGAAAACATAACTGCGAAGCTGTGAATGATTATATTCTAGTTAGACGTAGTATTAAAGAATTATAATACGAAGTATAACACCTATCTTTTGAACTTCGTATATAAGACATCGACATAATCGTATGAATGCTATTATGATTATGTATGGGTATGGGTGAAGATTTCTTCCTAGGAAACAATGTTTTACATTCGTTTAAAGGAAGTACAATTCATAAACTTTTTTTGTGAATCGAAAGGGAAATCGCTAGGCTTATTGGTATTTTATTCATTGCAAATCTTTGGATTACGAATATGTGTGTTTAGTATAAATGCTCATAACTTGTTTATGTATCTTGGTAAAACTATTCACAACGCCTCACTTATGTATCGGTATGACTTTTATTAGTGAAACCAATCTTAAGTAATCACCTGAGATGGTATGATCGATATTTGTAATTGGTGTGACCAAGCCTGGTCATTGGGTAACCGATCCTAGTACTTGGTGGGACTAATCACAAGATGTGTAATCGATCCTTGTAGTAGGTTAACAAGTTTTAGTAATTGGTGAAATCGATCATATAACTTGTGCAACCGATAACAAGTAATACCATGAGATAGTGGTAACCGATCCTGGTACTTAGTTAGCCATTTTATGGAAACTAGTGTAACTGATCCTAGTAGCCACTTGAAGGTAGAACCGTTAAACCCATGAATTGTGATTGAATATTTTTGATCAATCACATAGTTCTTGGAAATCAGATGAACCAATTCTAAACTCGTTTGGAAGTGTGGCAAATCGGTTCCAAGATTGTAAAGATGAAAAAGGATTCACAAAGTAAAGATATTTACATACATTGAACATGTGCAGTAATTCTTATCTATTATTGTTCAAAGATATTCCTTAATAACTAAAGGAGAATCCCGGATCGAAATAAATTGAGAATCTTTTAGTTAAGATTTTTAATTTTGTATGCTTTTAATTTCCAGCAATTAAATGCATATCTTTAGAAAATAAAAATTGGTAATGCGCATTTTCTAATTGGAGATTTTCTACTGAGATTTCGGTCAATATTTGGACAGAGCATTTCCAGGTATTATGAAAACCGATTTTGGCTTTATTGCATATCTTTGAGAATATTCGGTTTTGGAAATTCCTTGGTGTCCAAACTTTCTTGGTCTATAAATATTGAAGTTTGCATTTCAAGCAAACTAAACCTCAGAGCCATCAAAACTACTTAGTTGTATTGTTACTGGTGGAGCCGTTTATTCGGAGAGGAAAGTACCCTAATTAGGCGAAATCTCTTACGACCGCTCGTTTTAAAGACTTATTTGGGATTGAGAAGCTCTACGAGTACCGGTGGTGGGAAACTAGATAATTACAGTTTATTATTAGTTTTCGATTGATTTGATTGACTAACGGTTGTTGAACTTTGATTGCACCTAGTTTGTTTATGCTTGAGAATATTCTCTTCTGGTATAAGATTCACTCAAACTAGATCGAAGTATCGACGGGGATCTTTAGATTGTTTGTAGATCTAAAGACGTCTTGGGATAATCCATTGTTAATAGGCTCCATTCCGTGTGTGATTGATCACAAGAGATTCAAGTTGTTTCTGTGCAGGTGTTTATTGAAGATCTAAGAAGATTTGAAGAAAAAGAAGATTTCTTATTTGAGTTCATAATCTTTGGTGTGCACAAAACTTGATCGGCTGGGGATCCAACTATAATCGGTTTATCTTTTGATAGATTGGATTGATTAGTTTCGTAGATCGGCATCAATACATTTATTTGTGATTCATAGTATTGATTGCATAGTCTAAACAATTACTTTGGTAGTTTTTGAATAGATTGATCTAGAACCTGACAAAAGAGTTTATTGGTTAAACAGAAGAGCCTTTTGTCAAACTCATATCACGTTGTTTGAAAAGTGTTGTTAACGAATAGATTTGTTGTTCCTTTACTGTTTGGAATACGAACAGATTTAGGTTAAATTAAAACAATAAAATTAAAAAAATAATTAATGAGATAACTGTCCGTTAAAATTAACCAATAGAATGGTTTTATTACGTGCACACTCTTTAAAGGAGTGTGCACAAAATTGGACTCCTCAAACGATAGTAAACCCGTTTTTTCCTCACCAAATTTCCAAACTTCTCATACGTAACCTAAGATGAAATAAAATAGGGTAATAAAGTTTTCTGCTTAAGAAAAAACAACTAAACCTAGAAAATCAAATAACGCTTTCGTTCTCGCTATTTATCCCTTTCTTCCTGATAGGTTCATCTATCGTTACTCTAGTTCACATGTAGTCTTAACAGAGCAGATGGTTTTGCCATTCAGGTATTTATTCGGTTTTATAATCTTGGTTACATGTTTGTTTCTTACACAAAGTTAGTGTGCTTTTTTTATCTTGATCTTATTTATTATTTTTCACTTGATGATGGGTTTTTAACTATGGAACCAGGGAGACTTGGGTTTGGTAGCGAAAGTAAGCTGTTTATCTCAATCTACTATGTACAGGGTGATATCCCTAATGACTTCGATTCATGGTCATATGGATAATGACTTGAGCGTTCTTTTTTCTGTACCAATCTACATCGGGTTCTTCTTCCTTGTGTCTTTTGATGATAGGTTTTAATGGTTTTCCAAAATAACATCAGTATTTCCCTAAGATTTAAATTGGTTAAATTTTCTTAATTAATATTTTTGTGTTCCGTTGGTCATCACTTGCTTTATAGAATTTTTATTTGTATTATGCCTGAAAAACATATACTCAAATATTGTTCTTTTTATTTGCAGCTCATTACATCTGAAGTTAAAAGCAAAGAATTATGGGACAAGAATTATGTGCGTGGTGCAATACACCTATCAAATAAAAAACTACCATTTTTATTAGGAAGTTTAAAAGTTCGTTTTCTTTAGTGGTGGACTTTATGCCCTATGAATACATTTAGTGTTTGTATCCTAGGAAGTTTATGCTTAATTTTGGTTATTAAAACTCTAAAATGAATTATATGCAACTTGCTTTTCCATGTTGTATGGGAAGCAACCACTTCCACAACATCAAGCTTAACCAAATTAGTATGAACTCTGGTGACATATTAAAGAAAGTATTGGCATTGTTGGTTATGAGCATGATGGACCTGCAGTGTCACTTGAAATAGAAGTCAAAATTGTAATTTTGTGTATTTGCGATAATTATGGCAAGGAATAGACGCAGTGATGGTTTCAAGAGGTGTAATATCAGTATTCCAGTTAAAGCATGCGTGGTAATCATTCTGGGTGGATCGGAACATTTTTTTTTTCTAGGACAAATGTTAAATTGTTGGGTTATTTTGTTTTTGGTACCCACATTTTGTCCAACTTTTGAGTTTGGTGTAACATTTTTCCAGCTTGGCGTTTGGTACTTGAAATAGACGTTGACCCGCATTGACTCAGTTATATATTGACTTCTGTTAAGTAATTAATAAATAATTTTTAAGAAAATGATGTAAATGTAATTATTTGAAAAATTTACTATCTTATCCTTCACTTTCCTAAAATTTACATTAGATCCAACGGTTTTAATAAACCCATTTAGCCAACGGTAGTGATCTAATTTTTTTTTTCATTTTTTTCTCGTTTCTCTTTTTATCTCGCCTCTCTTTTTATCCGCCTCCACTCCACTGTTAGCTGGTTAATAACTTCATATCGAAAACAGAGTAAAGTAATTTCAAAAACCAAAATGAAACTCAAGTAAGGGCAATGGTAAGTTTCATGAGATCTGATAGTTCTTAAAAATGGTTTTTATATTTCCCGTTTTTGCACAGGTAAATTGATAGATTGTTTATGTTATTGTTAGAGATAAAGCCATAGGAAATCGGAAGGGTTTTCTTTTCTTGCTTATGAAAATCACATAAGTATAAATTTTTTGGTCTAAAATCATTTGATTTGGATGTCGAATCACTTGAAATTTTATGCGTTGGGAGTTGAAATTTTATGTTTTGATTTTTGATTTGGGGATCTTGGATGTGTTAATCGATTTCCTGAAACTCCTGAAACGATTGTGAAATGGGTGATGATGGGAATTGCTGGGAATAATTTGGTAGTGATTCTATTAATGGAGGGGATGATGATTTTCTATTGAAGATTGCAGCTGAAATTTATTATGTTCGGAGATGAGAAATGGTGGACTTTGTTGTTGAAATGAAGGGATGAGTTTCCATTGTTGGTGCTGTTCGATGTGGTTGCTGATGATTTCAGACAATAATTGAAGCTATTGAGTTGCAATGAAATGGTGTTTGTTGTAGATAAGTTACAGGTGTTGTCAAGCCATGGTTGATTACAATGGCTTTGAAGATCAAAAGAAGATTGATAGTGGTGATGTTGTTGCAATCTTGGAATTGAAGCTGAATTTGAAGAAAAAAGTGGAACTGATGTTGTTACTCTTGGTGCAGCGAGGAATTATAGAAGAGAAGTACTGTAATAGTGCTGCCAAAGATAAAATCAGTAGAGTTTGATGCTCAAGGTTGGGAAGAATGGTTCGTTGATGCTGCAACGGATCTTACTGCTGCGACTGGAGATTAATGGCTTGAGGCAGGGCTGCAACTGGTTTTGGCTTGGGTCTGTGATGCACAATGGTTGTGCTGGTGATGGTGAAGGCACTGGTGGTGAATTCACCTAAGGCCGTGTAGAAGTTTTAGATGGTTCTGGTGGTAGTGATGGGATGGCGAGAGGCGAAGGAAACATCCTGTGAAAAACTCTAGACCATTTTGGGTTAAATTTAAGGGTATAATAGTAAATTTGGTCAATAATTAGATTTTATATTAATTTTTAATAAATTCTAAACAGAAGTCAAGAGTCAATGCGGATCAACATTTTTTCCAAGTACCAAACACCAAGTTGGACAAATGTTAGACCAAACTCAAAAGTCGGACAAAACTTGAGTACCAAAAACAAAATAACCCTAAATTGTTATGACTCGGCAGCATTCTCTCTTCTAGTAATAGTTCAAATTTCCGGATGAATTTTTTCTGAACAATTGCATGCAATAGGTCATCCTGGGATACGATAAAGTAATAATATTATAATAACTTGCTACAAAATACATGGGGAAAAATAAAAGGGCTTTATTGTTGAGACTGTAGAATTTAGATTCATGTTTAATGTAAACATGGTAATTTTATAACTAACTATAGCTTCATGCATGACTGCAAGCATTCAACATAATTTTTGTAATTAAATATTATAATTTTATGCATAATCTTGGAGATGATTAGTTATTGTATCATTTCAATTCAATCCTATTGGGAAATCGGTTATTAGCTTATAAGATCAATTCAACCTATCACAAGATGGGCTTGAATTGTAGAGTTCGGGAAGTCTGTTAACAATGGATTATCACAAGATGTCTTTAGATCAAAAAATGGTTCTAAAAATCCCGTCAATACTTTGATCTAATTTAGATGAGACTTATATCAGAAGAGAAGGTTCTCAAGAATAAACAAACTAGGTGCAATCAAAGTTTCAACAATCTTTAGTCAATCAAATCAATAATCGAAAACTAAAATAACAATGCAATTATCTAGTTTCCCACCAACGGTACTCGTGGAGCTTCTTGATCCCACAGAAGTCTTTAAACGAGCGGTAGTAAGAGATTTCTCCTAATTAAGGTACTTTCTTCTCCGGATAGACGGCTCCACCAGAAATAACAATAATGAAGTTTTCCTGGCTTTTAGGATAGTTTGCAAGAAATGCAAACTCAAGTATTTATAGACTAAGGTTGTTTGGAGAACATGGAAATTCCAAAACCGAAAATATTCTCAAGATATTAACATTAAAGTACCTAATTTCGGTTTTTCTATCCAATTAATTATCAAACCATATTTCCGAAAACTCTCTTATAAAGCTTTTATTATTAGTCTAGCACATTAATTAATAATATTTTCCAGTGGATATGCTTTAATTACCAAGTATAAACATAAAAAATGATGAAACCCCCTTCGTGAGTACTTTAAAAATAAAGATATGCCATAGAGAATTTGGATACTCCTATAATTTCAAACCATTTGTTTCACATTTGGATGGTACCAATGGGCTTATAAAGTAAGACCGAGTGATAGAGTAGAAGGAAACTTTTTTCTTGAGATTGCATGGTTATCTTAGAAGTAAGTAGAAAGGATATTACTAGGCTTTCCATATGAGCATTTTTCTTTAAAAATGTGGTGGGAAGAGGGTATCATTAAGGTTATACAAATAGATAAATTTATGGGATGATAGTAAGTTTCTGCTCCAAGTTCCGGGTGCTTCTTAGAGTACATCCTAATTCAAGCGATTTGTTGGAGGGTTTCAAATGACCTTTGAGAAACTATAAGATGTTTGAGTATAGTCTTAAATAGAATACAAAACCGAAGACTTTGGACGCAAATTCAACTGAATTTCCACTGGCAATTAACTACAATTCATTGTGTTTTGTAGACCCAGATATTGTGCGGGTGTTGAGGTGCCTGAATGTGCAAGCTATGGATAGGCATAACAGGAAGAAGTGTTGTGTGCAACACCTAATAATCATGACCCTAAGGTACATCTGACCTGTAATTCATTGGATAGTATCTAACTAATGGAAAAAATATATTTGCCCCAAGTAGTGAATATCATTTGGTATACCAGAGGTCGCAGAAATGTGGATCAGATAATGGGTTTAATATGTTTAAATGGATACAGGTAACAGCAAATTTGGACCACAGATCCATGGAGGTTACGCCGCAGCGATAAATCATATTGCATTTGAAAAAAGAATATGCACACGCACACGCTATGCTGAAAATATAAAAACTCATTTGAACTTCCGGCAAAATAGAAGCCTATATAACAGGTAAATGTTTCCCTACATAAAATGGGACCAAAACTGTGTACACATATATCTCACTATCAGACACGTGTATATAAAAAGGTACGTGGAAAGCATGCAGGCCAAAAACATCAAAACATGATGCGTCACGAAACACCAAATAAACCCCGAGGAGTTACTTTATCTCATCCCCAAAAGAGGAGCTAAGATCAACGGTGGAGAGAAAGTTAGCTGACACGGACTGACAGGGGCAGAAGACACTTGTCTGACACGAGCAGACCCCTCAACTACCCACATTAAACACTCTGAGCAGTGTACGTGTCGACCAACCTGTGGAACGAGCGAGGATGCCTCTGCGGGATCAAGGGGGAAACGCAGACCTCCGCGTGATGGACGCAAGGACACAAGAAGATAAGGTTCCAACGGTCTTCAGAGATGGGTCCCACGTTCTAACCTTATAAATACCCAATCTCCACCAAGAGGAAAGGGGATCGAAAATATCCGGAAGGGAAGGAGAGAGAGAGAAATAGTAAGGGTAAGTTAATCCCTTAGTGGAGAGAAACATGTAAACCCCAAAAATCATTCAACTATTCGTGTAACCGTGAAGAACATAGTAGAACAACAAACCCCGTGGATGTAGGCCTTAGTGCTGAACCACGTAAACCTTGGTCTTATTTACATTTCAGCACTTTACATTCATTTATCCCCGCACGTGTTTGTTCATATGTTTTGTTTTCTTTAATACTTATATCCCATGCACAAACGCCACGCATGGAGTTGTTGGAGGAGGCCATGATAAACCCGAAGATTTTGAGCCAATAAATCAACACCAGGGTACCATCATCATAATCTCTTTAGATGTTAATGATTGATTGTGAGCGTTCGGACCCCCGCGTGGTTCGTGTGCCCACAATTTGGCGCTAGAAACAGGGACTTCGTCCCGGTAAAAGATTTATCTTGTCCTGTGATTTCATTTTAATTTAGCATATGATTGCTCTGATTTTATCAGCTCGGACCGTATAGATCATTCGTCAACTGTATTATGTTCAAAAACCCACCTTTGGTCTTCGATAAGAGTTATTGTTCTAAGCGGGTTATTGTTCTAATCCATCGGATTTACAATTTTCGTAGTTTTTATACTAAGGATCGCCTTTAATAAAACTCTAACCCGTATTTTATAGCCTGCGGGTATTAATTTCCTCTTGAAAAATTGTATTTCGCCAACTAACCCGCTTCACGCGGATATTCCCGTTTCTGTTGTTTGAAATAATTTATGCAGAGAGAACGTGTTGTGAGTAAAGAAGGCAAGTTTACACGAGATTTCATTATCAACAAAAAGGAACGTGATGGAGAAGACGCAGGAAGCAGGAAAATCCAAAGCTTTGTCAAAAGAAACACTCAGGACAACCCCGATCATCACCCGAAGCAAGCAGAAAGGAGATAAAGCTAAAATGACCAATCGAAGGCAAGATACTGCAGAAATCACTTCACCCATGAACGCAAATTCAGTTGCAGCGGTGGCTCTCAGAGCAGCAACGATAAAGTACGGGGAGGCTGGGGTAGTCCCGAAGGCTGCGGAGGCTAGCAATACCTTCGCCATGAGTCAACTTAATCAACCAAGAGAAAGGGTGGATGAATCCAGAACATTCCAACCCGCGCACCTGCTAACCTTTGGAATGCCGCTAACAAATAATCAGAATCAAACCATACCGGCGGCTCTGGCACCGCAGAGAGGCGCTCACTCCAATTTGGAAACACCAGCAACCGAAGCTGAACCCCTGCCACCTTTAGTACAGACCATGGAGGAGGGCGGCACCACGGCTGTAGCGGCACGCGCTGGGACTCCCAATCAGGGGTCCAACCAATCACACCGACTAATGGCTGAGTTGGAGGAACTGAGGAAGAACCAGCAGGTTTACGCAGAAGCTGTAGCTCTGTTGGCCAGAGAAAATCAAGATTTGAAGGAGCGGATTGCTCTAAGCACGAAGACCAGCCAACAACTTGATGAAGCAAGCTCCAAAGCACCAGAGCCAAACCAATACTGTAGAGTCGTCCTAGCGGCTAATGAAGACGCGACAAGGAGACGTAGCGTATCCGACCCGGATTATGACGATGGAGAGTCAGACGGTAATGAGCTGAAGAATTCAGATCACCAACGCGCAATGGATGAACTACGAGAGGAGATGATGGCAGAGATCAGGCAATTAAAAAATAAACAAGGTGGGGGAAGATTAGAAGAGGTCATGAGAGAAGCTAACTCCACGCCCCTAACGCATCGCTTGGCCAACACCCCTATTCCACTAAAATGCCCTGTCCCGACGTTCGAATGCTATGATGGATCTAGCGACCCTGCTGCACATGTTCGGTACTACAACCGTGTCTTAGCTAGATGGGGTCAGAACGACGCCGTACTCTGTAGATACTTCCCGTCAAGCTTGAAGGGATCGGCGTTATCATGGTTTGATAATCTGCCACCAAACTCCATCCACTCATACGACCAACTCGCAGAGAAATTCTTAAGAACATACATGTACAACAATACTGTAAACACCGGGATGGATAAGCTCTTTTCACTAGCAATTGGCTACAAGGAAACCACGAGGGAGTACACAAACAGATGGCATAAGATCTGCCAAGCCATAGGGAGCGTGGACCCAGTAGTAAGCATCAACTGCTATAAATGGGGCTTAGACCGAATGAGTCCCCTATTTGTTGAAATTCACGGGAGCGTGCCCAAGACAGAAGGAGATCTCCGAATAATTATCGAGAAGCACGCTCGACTTGAAGAAATTCAACGGGAAAACCCGAGGGCATATCCGCAGAGGTCTCACCGCACCAATTCAGCGGAACAAACCAATGGGGCCAAAAGGGGTTGCTCAGATGAGAGACCTCACGAAGATAGGAAGGAACGGAGGGATGAACGAAGAACAGGCGACCGAAAATTCGAAGATCAAGTTTACACGAAACTCAACGCTAGCTATGCTCGTATCCTACGAGAGATCAAAGGGAGGGAAAACTTAGAGTGGCCATGGTCTAAGGGAAAGCAGCCCCCGAGATCCGAGAAGTCTAAAGATTACTGTGAGTATCACTGTTTCAACGGACACCAGACCGAAAAATGCAAGAACCTTAAAATAATGATCCAAAAATTAATTGATGCGGGAGAGCTCAAACATTACATACGAAAGGAGGTTACCGAGGACAGATCCAAACGAACCAAACCAGTCCAACTTCCGGAAAAGAAAACCGAACAATCAACACCATCTCGTGTTCCGAAGCCACAGGACCCTCACTCACAGCGCAGATTGGAAAAAGGTTACGGAAGCAATTCGAAGACCGCTGCGAGTTATATAAGGTCGATGGGATAGCGGTGGACGAACACGAAGAATGGATGGAATCTCCTATCATCTTCGATGCCGAGGATATCGAAGAAGATATGGAAGACCATAACGATCCCTTGGTCCTAACATTACCAGTAGCTGGATGTAACCTCAAAAAGATCCTCATAGACGGGGGAAGCTCTGTAAATGTCCTATTCTATGATGCATTCAAACGGATGAAGCTCCATGATGAACAGTTGATGACCTCTTATCACACCATCTACGGATTCAATGGAGCAGCCACGAAGCCCTTGGGAGACATCGTGTTACAGGTTAACGCAGGGCCCATGAAACTGGATACCCGATTCAGTGTGGTGGACACCCCTTCCCCCTACAACGCCATTATTGGACGACAATGGGTACACAAGCTCAAAGGAGTTGCGGCAACATACCACCAATACCTCAGATTTCCAACACCTGAGGGAATAATGGAGATCAAGGGAGATCGAATCGCTACGCGAGAGTGCCAGGCCACTCAGGATCATATCAACAATGAGCAAGAAGAGCAGCGAAAAATCCGAAGAGTAAGAAATCAAGAAACCGCGAAAGAGAAAGCCGTAGACCTATTCCTTAAGGAAACTACAGGAAAAGGCTTGACGAAAGATGGTAATGTCCAAGGCTCGGAAACAAGTACCTCAACAACCAGCGAAGAGCAGAAACACGCTAAATAGCAATTAAAGAGCGCCAGTCCTCGGAAACCCGAAGCCTGTGTTCACACCAGTAGAACCCGTAAAGGAAATCAACATAGGAACGGAAGAAGAAGACCCGAAGATGGTCAAAATTGGGACCATCATGGACGAAGGAAAAAAAAAGAAATTAACCAAATTACTTAAGGAATATGCGGATGTGTTCGCCTGGAAGTTAGGAGATATGCCGGGGATTGACCCAAAAGTAATCCAACATGAACTACGCATCAAACCGGGCACGCCCCCGTTCAGGCAGAAAATACGAAAAGTGGCTCCAGAATATCATGAGGCGTAGTAGAAACAGAACTTCGGAAGCTACTAGATGCAGGATTTATCAAGGAAGTCAAGTACCCTACCTGGATCTCCAACATGGTCATTGTTCCTAAGAAAAATGGAGGGGTTAGAATATGCATCGACTTTACTAATCTCAACAAGGCATGTCCAAAGGACAGCTATCCCCTGCCGAGCATAGATCAAGGTTGGAAGCAGTGAGAAGGGTACGAAGACTGTCATTCATGGACGGATTCTGGTTACAACCAAGTAGCCCTGGCAGAAGAAGATCAGCCACACACAGCGTTCTATACCCCACATGGCCTTTATTGCTATACCAGAATGCCTTTCGGGCTCCGAAACGCAGGGGCAACATACCAAAGGATGGTCGATGCTATCTTCAAGCCATGGATTGGAGGAACCCTAGAAGTCTACGTGGACGACATGCTCGTCAAAAGCAAGCTGCGTAAAAATCACCACCAGGACCTGAGGAATATCTTCGAAGCAATGAGACAGCATCACATGAAAGTGAATCCGGAGAAATGTACTTTCGGTGTCACCTCGGGGAAGTTCCTCGGGTATCTGGTGACGAAAAGGGGCATCGAGGTAGACCCAGCTAAGATTCAAGCCATAGTAGAGATGCCGTCCCAAAGAATCTGAAGGAAGTGCAGAAGCTCAATGGGTCCATAGCAGCGTTGGGCAGATTTATTGCACGGTCTTCGGACAAATGCAAACATTTCTTCAATATTCTTAAAAAAGGGAGCAGGTTCGAATGGACCGCGAATGCGAGGAAGCATTCCAAAAAATCAAAGAACATCTAGCTTCAATCCCGATCCTGCAGAAGCCAGACCCTGATGAAGTTTTGGCACTGTACATAGCAGCAACGGAGGACGCAGTCAGCGCGGTATTAGTCAAAACCAATACAAAGGTAGAACAGCCTATCTATTACGTCAGCAAGACACTCAATTCCGCGGAAAGAAATTATACTAAGATTGAACAACTCATCCTCGCACTGGTATGGGCTACCCAAAAACTGAGAACCTACTTCCTAACTTCGTCAGGGTACCATGCAAAGCACCATTGGAAGCAGTCCTCAAAAGCACGGGAAAAGTGGGCCGAATAGCCAAATGGAACACCCATCTGGACCAATTCAACATCATTCATGAAATTCAACATTCTCAGAAGTCCCAAGTGCTGGCAGATTTCTTAGCAGACCTCCCCCTGACAACGACGAAGAGATTAAGGGAATACCAGAAGCCGAGGAAGAAATCAAGGATCCAATGGATATCCTCGAACCTGCGAGTCATAGACAATGGGAAGTCTTGTCGACGGATCTAAAAATAAGGAAGGAGCAGGAATAGGTATTGTCATTATCACCCCAACTGGAGAAAGGATTATACAGGCACTTAGATTGGAATTCAAAGAGCATACCAACAACATTGTTGAATACGAAGCTGTCGTACATGCCCTACGTATAATAATAGAGATGGGGGTAACCGATGTAAGGCTGACAAGTGATTCGCAGCTTGTCATACGGCAAATGGGCTCGAGTATAATGTGTACGATGACACCCTTTCAGCTTACATGGCCTTGGTCCAAACATTGGCATCACAAATCCCGAACATTAAGTTCCGGCACTTATGCAGAAGGGACCTCAGGCACGCGGATGCCCTAGCATATATCATCCATGCTGAGGGATAAAAATGCCGAAGGTATTAAAATAGCAAGGGTATACGAGCCTTCGATTGCATCTCAATTCTCCTTCGCTACCAATCAAGATGTGATGGAAGAAAATATCGAAGACCAGGTAGGAGAAGACATCCATAATGATGAGAAGACATCCTGTCAAGAGCAAATCAAGACGAAGACTTCAGCAACGAAGATGACTGGAGGGTGACAATACATGCCTTTCTCGAAAAAGGAAGCTTACCTGCGGATCGGAAACAAGCTAGGAAGATGCTCTCCAAAGTGGGAAGATATGATCTTCGGGAGGGGGTCCTGTATAGGAAATCCTTCCTTGGACCATTACTACGCTGCTTGTCCCGGAAAGAGGGGCATCGAATTCTAAATGATATCCATTATGGTGACGCGGGGAATCATAGCGGCATGAGATCACTAGCTGACAAGCAAAAACGCAAGGATATTACTGGCCGACATGATACAAGATGCGCGAGGATGTCCCGACGATGTGAAGAATGTCAGCGCTTCGCGAAAAAAATCCACGCGCCGGCAACAATGTTAAACTCTGTCGATAGCCCGTGGCCATTTGCAAAATGGGGCGTAGACATCGTCGGGCTTTCATCGAAGGATCAGGGAAGAGACGATTTTTGATAGTAGCCACGGACTACTTCAGTAAATGGGTGGAGGCTAAGGCCTTGGCCAGGATCAGAGACGCGGATGTGTTCACTTTCATATTCCAGAACATCATTTGCAGATTTGGTATACCTGCTGAAATTGTATCTGATAACGGCAAGCAATTACAGGGAAAAAATATAGACATGCTCTTCGACACTTTCAAAATAAGAAAGAACAAGTCCACCCCCTTATACCCTCAAAGCAACGGACAAGCGGAAGCTACCAACAAGACCCTCGCCCTTATACTCAAAAAACAATTAGACGAGCATAAGGGAAGATGGTGCGAACAACTGCACAATGTCTTATGGGCATACAGGACAACACGAAGATCCGCTACCGGGGAATCCCCGTTTCTTCTAACTTATGGAGCTGAAGCAGTCATACCTACGGAAATCCTCATGCCAACCACGAAGACCGAAGCTTGGGAGAAAAACCTCACAACAGATATGATGTTAGAAAGGTTGGACGACTTGGAAGGAAGAAGGGAAGTAGCATTGCAAAAGATGGAAAATTATCAACGAAGACTAGCAAGGGAGTACAACAAAAAGGTAAAGCTACGGAATTTTGTAGAGGGACAGTATGTGTTGAGAACAATCCCACGGTATCAGCAAGAAAAGAAATGGGGAAAGTTAGCACCTACATGGGGAGGACCTTTTATGATCCACGACATTGCGGGTAACGGTTCCTACTACCTTCGTAATCTAAAAGGCGAGGTCCTCCGGCATCCTTGGAATGCTAAATGGCTCAAACCATACTTCCCATAGAAGCAACGCAGATTTGAATCTGCTTGGAGTGTACCAGAAGAAGAAGGGAGCCTGACCGCTCCACATGTTTCTATCTCTGGAAGAGGAATTGCAGACCTCAACTTATCAATCAAACAAGCTTTCAAATTATCAAGTCAGTGGAATCTACCTACAATATTGGGGAAAGTAGTTAATCTACAATCTCTCAGGGCTCCCCCATCAGTGTCCATAAGTGTAGGACCAGGGGGAAGGCACCCAGCAGAAAGAGATACCCAACCAATCTTAAGGCAACGGGTCGACGGAATGGGTGCGTAAATATTTTAATCCCATATCCTAGAACGTTGCCCCGGCCCCCACCGTCTGGGAATCCTCTGGCCCAGGATTCGCCAGCGGGGTGACAGGTCTCAAGACGATCACGAAGGTACCTTCCTTCAGTATCGCACTCAAAAACACTTAAAAACTTTTGTTTTGATTTTTCACAAATACTTAAAATAAAAACAAACAACATTGTAGGTATATCAAGAAGAGGATTCATTTCATAAAGGGTGATTACAAGAAGTGAAAGGCCAAAGTCAAGGATACACAATCAAAAAATATTCCTTTTACAGGATCATCAGCAAAAAATATCCTTGTTACATGATTACAAAAAGTATAATGATGCGCGGATCCTACACAATGCTGCGATCTCTACCTAAGTGGCGGCCCCATCGGCAGGATTATTCCGAAGACTTGATGGGACGCTCCCACCAGAAGAGGGGCCCGAGGAGCTGGGCAAGGCAGAAGGAACGGGACGACGAGGATAGTTCTTCACGAGACCATGTTCATTCCTTAGGCCAAGTTCTATCCTCTCCAGCATCTTGTTCGTCTCCTCAGCCAATTGACAACGAGCCTTGTGTTAATAACTGTTGTCCGCTGTTGGGCTTGGGATAATAACGAAGATAGCCGATTCACTTCTCTAGAAGCAGCACCAACGGCCTC
This sequence comes from Papaver somniferum, assembly GCF_003573695.1. Lineage (NCBI taxonomy): Eukaryota > Viridiplantae > Streptophyta > Magnoliopsida > Ranunculales > Papaveraceae > Papaver > Papaver somniferum. The sequence goes on along the minus strand of NC_039359.1, from coordinate 171,706,035 downwards.
CTCGCGGTTGCTGCTAAATTCTTGAAGTGATTGGTCTGTTCTTCCTGCTGCGCTAAGGAAGATTGAGCCTTTTCAAGTTTTTCATTTGTGACGCGAAGGCGTCCCTCGAGCTCTGAAAAAGACAACACCACGGAGTTAGCGTAGAAAAAAAACAAGGTCACACTCGATGAAATGGGATTATACCTTCGACACAAGCCGAAGCCTCTTCATACTCATTAACAACCGCATCTCGCGCTTCATCAAGATGATCATATTCCGCGGATAATTTCTTATAGTCTAGTTGAAGGTTGGTGAGAGTAAATTGACAGGCATCTAATTCTACCTGCTTCATCGAGTCCATATGACGAAGGTGGTCGACCTCTTTATTTATCTCTGAGACCCCTTTGCTGAGTCTGTACATGCACACTTCGAGATTCCTCTCAGACTCAGCATGACGAGCTACGTCGGCACGAGACGCGGAAAGAGCATTGCTGAGAGCGTAGACTTCAGCACGAGCATCATCTCTTTCTCTGGCAAGACAGAGCATATTATCCTGGACCCCTGAAAGAGGAATGGATCGAGCCGTCTGTAATTCTTCTTCCAACAGATGAATCCTAGATTCCAACAAGGAAGTGCGCTCACGGGCTTCCCGAAGATTATCACGGGTCCACAGCAGTGTGCCATTAAATAAAGCACGATCATGGTTGTACAGATTTTGCATGTCGACCATCTGAACGTGCCGCGCACGCCATACCTCAGCCCGAGCATCCCATTTCTTAGCTTCACTCTTAATTTTCTCAACCAAATCTCTAATACGAGATTTTTGCCGAACTCTTTCGTTTCGAAGCCATATCATCTCGGGGACGCCACCCACTGGAGATAGGGTGGGGAGACTCAGACAGAACAACTAAGAGATAAAAGAACGACGACATGCGGCGAGGGAAAAGAACCAAACCTGTGAAAGTGGAAACTAGGCTACGAGTTTGCTCTAACTCAGCGCGCACCGCAACAAGTTCTGAACGAAGATCAGCCTCTGCTTCACCCAGCTTTTCTTTCTCCTTAAGGCTTTTCTTCAGCTCTTCTATTTTCACCTCAGCCGCAGATAATTCCTTTTCTCGGTGACGAAGCTTAGCCTCGAGCTTCATAGATTTCGCTTTGAAGAACTGATACAGCACGTGGTTACAATGCTCGCTCCTCATCATCTACACATCAAGATGACAAAACATTATTTCACCGAAGCGTCTGATCGTCACGTAGAAGTATGTACGAAAATTTACCTCCAGCACACGCTGCTGCGGAAAGCCATATTGATACCCGTCGGCGATAGCCATCATATCGGAAACAGAAGTAGGAGGCTCCGGCACGAGGGTAGCTTCGGGAACAATCAACCTTTTTCCCCAGGCTTCAGACACCTGCGCCTTCGAAGACATCTCCATCATGCGACGGGTATACGCGGTTGATTCCTTTTCCCCAGCGACAACATGAGCGGGATGAGAGACAAACAGAAGATTCTTTTCCTTAAACCAATCCATGATGGCGTCCTCACCCTCAGACGTCGGCGACTGGGGAAGACTATCGGCGGGCGCGTCAACGACAGATTTTCCTTTCTTTGACTCGACCCCTCAGCACGAATGTTGGCATGTGGTGGACCCGGGGAAGCGTGAAAATTAAGCGCAATAAAAATCGCGGGCCTACAGTAATACCGCAAGTGCACGGTCGTCGGTTGTAGCTCGTGCAAGTACGGGTCGATCCACAGAGATTGGGAGTGTTTTGTAGTGTTTAGCTATTTTGGGCTCTAAGTTGCTATTGGGCCTTGAAATGGACTATGGTCTTAAGGTTGAGAACATGAAAATATGGTCTATTGGTCTCAAAACCTTATGTTGGGCTTATGAACTCTTAGCCTAACCCAAGAAGTAAATGGGACCTAATGAGTTTGTTTTTAACAATGAAATGAACTGAGCTTGGGCTAAGATGGTCTTGAAGTGCACTAGGCTTTGGGCCTTTGAATTAGGCTTTTGATTAAGCCTACAGTTGACTGAATTGGGCTTTGAGCCTTAATGAACTGGGCTTCAGTATGTACAAACAATGGACAGTGGGCTTCAACTTTTGGTTCAAATCTGGGCTTGGTCTTAAACTGAGAACTGAGCTTGGGCTTTTGGATTGCTGTGAGCCAAGCTCAGTTGCAGCAGCATCAGTGCAAAGAGGAAGGAAAGCAAACAGCTGCAGTAGCAAAGCTGGAGAAAGCAACAGCAGGGGGAGACAAGGCAGTGAGGATGGCAATGGAGAAAATTTACAATGGAAGCAACACAGGGCAAAAGCAACACAGGGCAAAAGGATGAAAATTTACAATGGAAAAAGCAAACAGCACAAAAGCATTATGAGAAGGTGACAGAACACAGCAACTACAAGTAGAGAACAATGCAAGTGAACCAAGGCCTAAGCCAAGGGCAGGGGAGATGGTGAAGCTAACAGTGATGTCAATGCAAGGCCAAGGCAGTGGCTCTAGGCATACAAATGGAATGGAAAGAGAATTAGCTTGCTATGAGCACTAATTTCTCCCATTGCTCAATCACAACAATGCATCCTAAGCATACAAATGGCATGGAAAGAGAATTAGCTTGCTATGAGCACTAATTTCTCCCATTGCTCAATCAAATCAGTGCTTCAAAGCTAAACTTCTACCAATAACAGTGAACAAAACAGGGGATTATATTAACACTAACAATGACAAAACAATGAGGATTAACAGATACAAAACAACCTAGCATGGACAGTGCACTAACATCAAATTAAACATGAAACTAAAAATTAGACTAAACATGGACAGTGTATATAAGACAGTGAAATTGATAAAGAAATTGAAGTTGAAAATCAAAATAAATTGAAATTAGACATTAACATGGAATTATCAGTGGGATTAAAACAACATGCAAACAAGAAATTAACATTAAATTAAAACAGTAACAAGTATAAATTGAAATTGAATTTAAAATTTTACAAACTAAAATTAAACCTAATTGGTAACTTGGCTAGTCCAAGAACACCCCTAACAGTGATACCCAACCCTCAATTTATACCCAAACATTAAAATTAGGGTTTCCCCCAAATCCCAAAAATTAGGGTTTCCAAAATAAAATTTACCCACTGATTTTGATCTGAATTTGTCTCTGACCCAGGTTTTCTTCTTGTCTTCTGCTTCCTCTCCTGCGCTTCTTGTCGTCTCTGAAATACTAGCTCGAGACGTTTTACAAATCCCACACCCTAGGGTTCAGAGAAAGAGGTGTGAGTTTTGTAAAATGTCTAGGCTAGTAGAGGGATGGGTTTTGGGGGAAGGACGGAGCTGATGGAGGTGGTGGCAGTGATAGAAATGGTTGCGGCAGAGGAGACAGAGGAGGAGGTGGTGTTGCAGACGAGAAGGGAGTTTTGCAGAGGAAGAAGAGAGGAAGAACCCGATGGAGAAGAAGGGTCCGTTTGTTTTGGGGTAATAGGGTTCGGTTGCTAGGGTGTTGAGCGGGTGTAGAGAGTTTTGATGAACAGCAAGTAAAGAGCGTTGGATGATCCCATATAGATTGAATCGAACGGCTACGATGGAGAGGTATGTGGCGACCGTTGGATTATGAGATACAACAAAATTGACGACACCAGATGGAGTTAGGTGTTGTAGTGTTAAGCGGAAGTATCGAGGTTTGATGCGCAGGCAAAGAAGCGACCGTAGGATCTAAATGTGATCTAATCCGAAGGCTTGGAATTTAGGTACTATGGTGTTTTGCAGGGACTTCAGATTTTGATGAACGATGAAGAAGCGACCATTGGATGATGAGATGGATCCGATCTAACGGCTGAGAATGGAGGCGGGTATGGATATAGAAAATGGGTTTGGGTAAGGGTTTTGGGCCTTGGGTATGCCAAGCCCATATCTTCTTTAAGAACAATTCTTCTTCTTCAAGCCCACTTCTAGCTTTTTGGACGTGCGCTCCATTCTTTGCGTCTTCCTTGCGTAATTTCTTCCGGCTTTTCACTACTTTTCTGCTCTTTTCCGCTCTGCTATTCATCCAAACTTTATTTATTACCTAAAAATGCAAAATTAAGTAAGAAAAATATTTATTCTTGAAAACAATGAAAATACAGAATATGGGATAAAATGTAGAATTACTGCACAAAAGATGAGTTAAATGCCAACAAAAAGGGATAAATATATACAATATTTGGCACTCATCAAATACCCCCAAACCTGAATTTTACTTGTCCTCAAGTAAAACAAAACTAAGGAAATCCTACCTATACCACTGTCGCTGGTCTCTCGAATGCATTTAGCGTATGCACTAAGCCTTTTAAACCACTAAGTGTCCCTAGTGGACGAGTTGAAGTCTCGTGAAGGTTTGCTTAGAACGTACCTACAAAGTTCTAGGTCAAAATATAAGCTCAGATTCCATCAAATGTGACATGTGCAAAACAGTTTAAGCTCACAGCAAAATGGAGATGTCAATCTAGCTATGTAAGGCACAATCCTAGAACTGATAACAAAAAAAGACATGTGATAAGAGTGTAAAGTGTATCTACACATGTGTAAAGAAAGATCTGAAGTTATGACTACTAATCACCAAGAGATAGTTTCTCAGGCTAAGAACTGAGGTCGAAATCTAGCTAGCTGTCCGGACTTTACGAGAATTGTGAATGAGTTGGAGGTATTTCACAATTACTCGCGTTGTACATCAATGGCATACACCCTCCTTGCTTATTACAATGAAACAACAAAATGACAATTTACATGACTCTTATTTACATTGACTATTCTCTTTTTATTTTTGGAACAAGAGATGATGGAATTGATAAATACTTGATTTTTTTGTATTTTTCTGATATTTTTTTCTCTTTTTTTTTTTTTTTGAATTTTTTTTCTGAATATATACATCGTTTTTTTTTTTTTTTTTTTTTTTTTTTTTTGTATAAGGAAACACTTTTGATACATATACAAAGGAAACAAAAGATTACATGACACTTTGCAAGAGGTAGCCCTTTTTGATGCACCCAGTTAAATTCGATGGTTGTCTTTCTTAATGTAACCTCCACCTTCTATCCAACCAACCAAAGAACAAGCTAGTCAAGTTTCGTTCAGTATTCTAAAGTGATTGGCAATCGTAACTTCCTATCAAACACCTTGAAGATCGAGGCCATACATGTATTGGTAGATCGTGCGCGTGCAAATTTCTTATCACTATGTGAATTGTGCTAGAATCAGGGTGCCTAAATATCTAGACTAAGATCCTAATATTACATATTTGCACAAGAGTCAACATTTCAAGGTAAATGAGCTCCATTTTATGATTTTTCATTTTTTAATTTTTTATTTTCATTTTTCATTTTTTTCATTTTTTTTTCAAAAGAGAAGGAGTTCGTTTTCAATTATGGCATATTATCGTGTATCTACTCTATACCCCCAAACCTAAACTAAACATTGTCCTCAATGTTTCAAAATATGAACAAAATTATAATACAACATATGAAGAGGATCAAGTTGAGTAGAGTAAAAGGAGAGAGAATACCCGATTTCGGCGAAAGCTCGATTAAAACTCCGTTATCCAAGGCAAAACTCCAAACATATTCGGAGTCACAATGGATGAGCACAAAATATATACAAAAGGAAATTTAACTAACACATTATCTCCAAGAAAATTTGGTTTTTAATGGGATTGGACTTTTTGGGAAAAATTTGGTTTGTCGGGAGACATTTGGTTTTGGTGGGAAAAAGAAAAATTTTGGTTTTTAGGGAAACATTTGGAAAACTTTTTGGTTATTTAGGGAAAGAGTGGACCAGTTTAGTCCACATACACCGGGTCCTCCAGGTTGGTTTTTCAATGTCGGGTGGGGGAATGGTTCAAGGAGTGGTTTTAATCTCTGCCCGTTGACTTTGAAAACGTTCTTGTTGGAAACATCCAGCTCTACAGCTCCATGAGGAAAAACTGTGCGTACTAGGTACGGACCCTTCCATCTGGACGCAGAGTTTTCCCGGAAAAAAGATGTAATCGAGAGTCATACAGCAACTTTCTGACCAGGAGTGAAGGATTGCGCAGAAATACGCTTATCATGAAACATCTTCATCTTCTGCTTATATAACTTGGCATATCAAAGCCTCATTTCTCAATTCTTCAACTCGTTGAGTTGGAGTTTCTTTGAATTCCAGCTTCGTCCAGAGAGAAGTTCAGCTATTTGATTGCCCAGTAGGCACGATGTTCTAATTCCACAGGTAGATGGCACGGCTTTCCATACACTAGACGATAGGGGGACATGCCAATTGGTGTCTTATAAGCTGTTCTATAGGCCCACAAAGCATCATTCAATCTCAATGACCAATCTTTCCTGGACGGGTTGATCGTCTTCTCCAGAATGTGCTTAATTTCCCTATTAGAAACTTCTACTTGTCCACTAGTCTGAGGGTGGTCGAGTAGTAGCAACCTTGTGAGTTATGCCATACTTGCGTACTAAAGACTCAAAGTACTTGTTACGAAAATGTGAACCGCCGTCACTGATGATAGCTCTAGGGGTACCAAAACGTGCAAATATGTTTTCCTTTAGAAATGAAAGTACCACCTTGTGGTCATTTGTTCTGGTTGCTATGGCTTCTACCCACTTAGAAACGTAATCAACTGCGACTAGGATGTACAATCTACCGTCAGAAATAGGGAATGGACCCATGAAGTCGATCCCCCAAACATCAAAAATCTCCACAATCAAAATGGGGTTCAATGGCATCATGTTTCTCCTCGAAATGCTTCCTAGCTTTTGACAGCGTTCACAAGCAACACAATAATCATGGCAATCCTTGAACAATGATGGCCAATAGAATCCACACTGCAAGATCTTTGCAGCGGTTTTCTTGGCACTGAAATGGCCTCCACATGCTTGGTCATGACAGAAAGATATCACATCTTTCTGTTCAGTGTTGGGGACACATCTCCTAATGATTTGGTCCGGGCAGTACTTAAACAAATATGGGTCATCCCAAAGGAAATGTTTAACTTCAGCCAGAACTTATAGCGGTCTTGTCTCGACCAACGTGAGGGCATCCTACCTGCAGCAAGGTAGTTAACAATATCAGCAAACCAAGGAAGGTCTGAGATAGACATCAGCTCATCTGGGAATGATTCTCTAATCACTCATCAATAGACTCAAGTTAATCTAGACAAATGATCAGCAACCACATTCTCACAACCTTTCTTATCACGGATTTCGAGATCGAATTCCTGTAATAAGAGTATCCATCGAATAAGGCGAGCTTTAGCATCCTTCTTGGAAAGAAGATACTTCAAAGCCGCATGGTCTGTGTATATGATGATCTTAGACCCTATGAGATAAGATCTAAACTTGTCTAATGCGAAAACGACGGCAAGCAATTCCTTCTCGGTAGTTGAATAATTGAGTTGGGCATCATTAAGGGTTTTGCTAGCATAGTATATCATATGGTAGTCTATCAACTCGCTGTCCTAAAACAGCACCAACAGCATAATCAGAGGCATCACACACAAGTTCGAACGGTAGTTCCATGGGTGGTCGGACTATAGGAGCGTGGTGGATGAGGGTTTTTAATTCCTCCCATGCTTCACACAAGCATCATCGAAATTGAAGGCAACATCTTTGGAGAAGACTGCACAGAGGTCTGAGATTTTGCTAAATCTTTGATGAATCGCCGGTAAAAACCAGCATGACCTAAAATGATCGATTTCCCTTCACAGAGCGGTTGTTTGGTAATGGATGAGGTCTACTTTAGCTTTATCCACTTCAATTCCTTTTTCGAGATGATGTGTCCTAGAACTATTCCTGAATTCACCATAAAATGGCATTTTTCCCAATTTAGAACAAGGTTCTTTTCTTACATCTGGATATCACAGGGTAAGATGTCTTAAACATTCGTCAAACGAAGAACCGAACAGAGAAATCATCCATAAAGATCTCGAGAAAACTATCTATCATGTCAGAAAAAATGCTCATCATGCAACGCTGAAAAGTAGCAGGTGCATTACACAACCCGAAGGGCATACGTCTATAAGCAAACGTCCCAAATGGACACGTGAATGTAGTTTTTTCCTGATCTTCTGGAGCAATGTGAATTTGGTTATAACCGGAAAAGCCATCTAGAAAACAGTAGTGACTGTGTCCAGACACACGTTCTAGCATTTGGTCAATGAAAGGGAGCGGGAAGTGATCCTTCCTTGTTACTGTGTTCAACTTCTGTAGTCGATGCATACTCGCCATCCTGTGGTTGTACGAGGGGACTAATTCATTCTTGTCGTTCTGAACTACAGTAATGCCTGACTTCTTAGGCACAACTTGAATGGGACTAACCCATTTGCTATGGAATTGGGTATATGATACCCGCATCAAGTAGTTTCAGGATTCTCCTTTGACTACATCTCTCATGTTAGGATTAAGTCTCCTTTGCATTTCCCTAGATGGTTTGGCATTCTCTTCGGATTAATGTGGTGCATGCAAATGGTGGGACTAATTCCTTTGAGATCTGAGATGGTCCATCCTAAGGCCTCTTTGTGTTCCTTAAGTACTTCTAAAGCTTACTTTCCTGTTCCGTGTCTAAACATGATGAAATAATGACAGGTAAGTATCAGAAGAACCTAGGAATGCGTACTTCAACGTACTAGGCAATGTTTTCAATTCAAGCTTGGGTGGCTCAACAATGGATGGAATGAGCTTGGAATCAGAGAGTAAGGGTGGTTCCACTTCATATTTCCTTTCAGTGACGTCCATTTGAGGTACAGATTCGAGCAGAGATAGGACGTCACTACAGTATGCATCATCATAGGAATCTGAGTTAAAGTTCTCCATACATGCTTGAAAGGGGTCGACGGATAGAATGTTAGTCAACGAATCTTGCATTAATCCTTCAATCATATTAACTTCATGCACATCATCATCATCATTCACAGGTTGTTGACTAATATCGAACACATTCAATTCTACCGTCATGTTGCCAAAAGACAGTTTCAACACTCCATTACGACAATTAATGATCGCGTTGGACGTAGCCAAGAAAGGACGTCCTAAGATGACAGGAATGTGACAGTCTGGGTTTTGTACAGGTTGAGTGTCTAAGACAATGAAGTCTACGGGAAAATAGAATTTGTCAACCTTGATCAAAACGTCTTCGACCACTCCACGAGGAATCTTGACAGATCGGTCTGCCAGTTGTAGAGTGATAGATGTTGGCTTCAACTCCCCAAGACCTAACTGCTCATAAACAGAATATGGCAGTAGGTTAACACTTGCACCTAGGTCTAATAACGCTTTATTGACCGTGTGTTCTCCTATAGTGCAAGAAATTGTTGGACATCCTGGATCCCTAAACTTGGGTGGAGTTTTGTTCAGAATGATGGAACTCACCTGCTCAGCTAAGAAAGCACGTTTTTGCACATTGAGCTTGCGCTTTTGAGTACACAAGTCTTTGAGGAATTTGGCATAAGCAGGGATTTGCTGATTGCTTCAAGAAAAGGAATGTTGATGTTGACTCTCTTGAACAGATCTAACATCTCATTAATGGGTACTTTTCTGTTGATAGATCAATCTTTGAGGAAATGGGGCAACAGGAGAATGAGTTGGCAAAGGGACATTCACAGCAGTAGAATTGTCAGGCTTTCCAACTTGCTCAGATTCTTTGGTTTTCTGGGGTTGTGGAGACAGCGTGGAATTTGTATCAGATTCATTAGGTTCGCCCACGTTGTTCTCGATGATTTACCACTTCGGAGGGTGGTAATGGCATGGACTTGATCGGGTGAGGTTTCAGTGCAGGATGTTGTGCCTGTTTGAAATATCCTCTTTGGATTTTGTTGGGGTTGGCTAGGAAGTTTACCCTTTTCTCTCTCACATCACATTTGATCCATCTTTTGATCTAGATTTTTCTGACTTTGCATAACTCTGGAACATTCCTCTAGGGTGGATAATCTCTTGTCGGTATTGTGTTGAGGATATGATTGTTGAGAGTTTGATTGTTGTTGAGGGTTCCTAGGTGTTGATAACCTTGATTGTTCTGATATCCCTGATTGTTTTGATAGCTCTGATTGGGTTGAGATGGTCCTCCCTGAGTGGGTCCTTTGGACCATGAAAAGTTAGGGTGGTTTCTCCATCCTGGATTGTAGGTCTGTGAATAGGGTTATGCTCTTGTTTTTGAAACATGGCATGTGCCTGTTCAAGCCTAGATTCCTGGACTGCAAGCAAATCGGGACAATTTTGGAATTGATGGTTGGGATCGTTACAAGCGGCACATACAGACGAAGCGACATGTTCTCGGAGAGTAGTGGTGGAAGGTTTTGAATTTTTATGTAGTTCTAACTCTTCTAATCTCCTAACTATTGATGCCATGTTTGCTTCCCTCGAAATCCGCTTCAATCCTAAAAGCCTTGCTTCGGATGTAGTCTTTCTGGGTTCACGGATGGATTCCCACTGTTGCGTCTTTTCAGCTACTTCAATCAAGAAGTCCCAAGACGCATCAGCAGTTTTGTCTACGAATAGACCATTACACATCGACTCAACCGTTGTTCGGGTGGACACATCTAGACCTTCATACAAAATTTGCACAAGTCTCCATTTTTCAAAACCATGATGGGGACATTGGAGCAATAATTCATTGAATCTCTCCAGGTATCTAGCTAAGGTCTCACCCTCTAATTGCACAAAGCTATTCAGACTTTGACGAATTGTCGCAGTCTTGTGATTCGGGAAAAACTTTTTGAAAAACTCCTTTATGAGGTCATCCCATGTCATGATGGATTGAGGCTGTAAAGCATAAGCCAGGCCTTTGCCTTATCTTTCAGGGAGAAAGGAAAGAGCCTTAACTTTAGGGTTTCGTCGGACATTTGAGTGAAACGCAGAGTTCCACAAATTTCCTCGAATTCTCTCACGTGGTGGTACGGGTTTTCATTCTCAACACCTCTAAAAATAGGAGCATCTGTATTGTGCTTGATTTCAGCTCATAATGGCCATTAGCCTCGGGTAGCACAATACAAGAAGGTTGACTGGCTCTAGTTGGGTACATATAATCCTTGAGGGTACGGGGTTCTCCCATTGTTTCAGATTGGTCCGGTGTGTTTTCCTCAGAAGTTGTGGGTATGTCAATTGGGTCTATTTGATTTACTCTAACTAGTCTATTTGATTGGTCTCTAAAGGTTACAATCATATCCCACTCATGAAATAACAAGCCCACAGATAAGAAGGAGAAAACAGGGCCCATAAGGATTATGAAGATTTGGTTTTGAAAGGGTTAAGTGGAATTTGGTTTTAAGGAGTGGAGTTTTGGTTTTAATAAGGGATTTTGTTTTTGGTTTAAAATTGGGCTTTGGAAAAGTTTTTGAACTAAACCTAGCATAAATTATCACAACCCATAAAAGAAAATAAAAACAATAATAATAATTACAAGCCCATAAAAGAAAAATAAAATAAAATAAAAATAAAATAAAAATAAAAATAATTATTACAAGCCCAAATTAAAAATAAATTAATTATTACATACCCAAATTGAATATTTAATGAGGCCCAAGTGGGTTACTCATGGTTTTAGGCTTACTTGGTTAAGGAGGGAAGCCCAGTTAGGCTTTTGTTCCCTTTTAGTTGCACAGCCCAGTTGGGCTTTAGGATCGTCCTAAGCAGCTCTCGCTCAAGCCCAGCAACAACAGGTGGAACAGAGCCCAGCAGCACTTGGCAAGCCCAGTTCAGTTGAAGTTGGTGAAGCCCAATTCAGAGAAGTACAAGCCCACCAGTAGAAGACCACGAGCCCAGCAGCTTCAGTTGGCAGCCCAGTTACTTTGGCTTGGCAGCAGCAGTTGCTTTGGTTCACCAGCAGCAGCAACAGCAGCAGCAGCAACTCAGCTTCACTGCAGTTCCAACAGCAACAGCAGCTTGGCAGCAGCAAAAAAAAATACTGCACAGCTCCAGCAGCAACAGGTGAGTGAACAAGATAGCAATTAGCTCAGACAACTCTGCAAGCACAGCAAGGCCACAACAGCTATGAAAACTTCAAAAAATATGGCAGCCAGCTCCCCGGCAGCGGCGCCAAAAACTTGGTAGACCTCAAAGATATTATATTTAAATGCAAAATGGTCCCCGGCAGCGGCGCCAAAAACTTGGTGGACCCGGGGAAGCGTGAAAATTAAGCGCAATAAAAAACGCGGGCCTACAGTAATACCGCAAGTGCACGGTCGTCGGTTGTAGCTCGTGCAAGTACGGGTCGATCCACAGAGATTGGGAGTGTTTTGTAGTGTTTAGCTATTTTGGGCTCTAAGTTGCTATTGGGCCTTGAAATGGACTATGGTCTTAAGGTTGAGAACATGAAAATATGGTCTATTGGTCTCAAAACCTTATGTTGGGCTTATGAACTCTTAGCCTAACCCAAGAAGTAAATGGGACCTAATGAGTTTGTTTTTAACAATGAAATGAACTGAGCTTGGGCTAAGATGGTCTTGAAGTGCACTAGGCTTTGGGCCTTTGAATTAGGCTTTTGATTAAGCCTACAGTTGACTGAATTGGGCTTTGAGCCTTAATGAACTGGGCTTCAGTATGTACAAAAAATGGACAGTGGGCTTCAACTTTTGGTTCAAATCTGGGCTTGGTCTTAAACTGAGAACTGAGCTTGGGCTTTTGGATTGCTGTGAGCCAAGCTCAGTTGCAGCAGCAGCAGTGCAAAGAGGAAGGAAAGCAAACAGCTGCAGTAGCAAAGCTGGAGAAAGCAACAGCAGGGGGAGACAAGGCAGTGAGGATGGCAATGGAGAAAATTTACAATGGAAGCAACACAGGGCAAAAGCAACACAGGGCAAAAGGATGAAAATTTACAATGGCAAAAGCAAACAGCACAAAAGCATTATGAGAAGGTGACAGAACACAGCAACTACAAGTAGAGAACAATGCAAGTGAACCAAGGCCTAAGCCAAGGGCAGGGGAGATGGTGAAGCTAACAGTGATGTCAATGCAAGGCCAAGGCAGTGGCTCTAGGCATACAAATGGAATGGAAAGATAATTAGCTTGCTATGAGCACTAATTTCTCCCATTGCTCAATCACAACAATGCATCCTAAGCATACAAATGGCATGGAAAGAGAATTAGCTTGCTATGAGCACTAATTTCTCCCATTGCTCAATCAAATCAGTGCTTCAAAGCTAAACTTCTACCAATAACAGTGAACAAAACAGGGGATTATATTAACACTAACAATGACAAAACAATGAGGATTAACAGATACAAAACAACCTAGCATGGACAGTGCACTAACATCAAATTAAACATGAAACTAAAAATTAGACTAAACATGGACAGTGTATATAAGACAGTGAAATTGATAAAGAAATTGAAGTTGAAAATCAAAAGAAATTGAAATTAGACATTAACATGGAATTATCAGTGGGATTAAAACAACATGCAAACAAGAAATTAACATTAAATTAAAACAGTAACAAGCATAAATTGAAATTGAATTTAAAATTTTACAAACTAAAATTAAACCTAATTGGTAACTTGGCTAGTCCAAGAACACCCCTAACAGTGATACCCAACCCTCAATTTATACCCAAACATTAAAATTAGGGTTTCCCCCAAATCCCAAAAATTAGGGTTTCCAAAATAAAATTTACCCACTGATTTTGATCTGAATTTGTCTCTGACCCAGGTTTTCTTCTTGTCTTCTGCTTCCTCTCCTGCGCTTCTTGTCGTCTCTGAAATACTAGCTCGAGACGTTTTACAAATCCCACACCCTAGGGTTCAGAGAAAGAGGTGTGAGTTTTGTAAAATGTCTAGGCTAGTAGAGGGATGGGTTTTGGGGGAAGGACGGAGCTGATGGAGGTGGTGGCAGTGATAGAAATGGTTGCGGCAGAGGAGACAGAGGAGGAGGTGGTGTTGCAGACGAGAAGGGAGTTTTGCAGAGGAAGAAGAGAGGAAGAACCCGATGGAGAAGAAGGGTCCGTTTGTTTTGGGGTAATAGGGTTCGGTTGCTAGAGTGTTGAGCGGGTGTAGAGAGTTTTGATGAACAGCAAGTAAAGAGCGTTGGATGATCCCATATAGATTGAATCGAACGGCTACGATGGAGAGGTATGTGGCGACCGTTGGATTATGAGATACAAAAAAATTGACGACACCAGATGGAGTTAGGTGTTGTAGTGTTAAGCGGAAGTATCGAGGTTTGATGCGCAGGCAAAGAAGCGACCGTAGGATCTAAATGTGATCTAATCCGAAGGCTTGGAATTTAGGTACTATGGTGTTTTGCAGGGACTTCAGATTTTGATGAACGATGAAGAAGCGACCATTAGATGATGAAATGGATCCGATCTAACGGCTGAGAATGGAGGCGGGTATGGATATAGAAAATGGGTTTGGGTAAGGGTTTTGGGCCTTGGGTATGCCAAGCCCATATCTTCTTTAAGAACAATTCTTCCTTCTTGAGCCCATTTCTACCCTTTTGGTCTTGTGCACAACATTCTTCGCGGCTTCCTTGTGTAATTCCTCCCGGCTTTTCACTACTTTTCTGCTCTTTTCCGCTCTGCTATTCATCCAAACTTTATTTATTACCTAAAAATGCAAAATTAAGTAAGAAAAATATTTATTCTTGAAAACAATGAAAATACAGAATATGGGATAAAATGTAGAATTACTGCACAAAAGATGAGTTAAATGCCAACAAAAAGGGATAAATATATACAATATTTGGCACTCATCAGCATGCTCCTCCGCGCCTACATGCACAGCAGGCTCCTCCGCACCAACATCTTCTACAGTAGCATCCCCATTACCATCGCCACCGAGAACATCCCAATCATCATTAGGGGAAAGTAAAGAGAAGTCCTCGGGAAAATCGAGGGCTTCGTCAAAGAACTCCCCCGTGGAATACATCCGATCAAAAGAAAATTCTTGAGAAGTGGGAAGGGTATCCGCGACATCACCAGCAGGGACGGAAACATCCCCGATGACAACGTCATCAGCCACCACAGCTTTGTTCCTTCCTTCATCACCAGCGTGACCAGCGAAGACCTCTTCTTCGACATTGATAGGGGAGGTACCAGTACGTTCCTCCCCATCTGTAATCTCGTCCTCAGCAAACTCTTCGTTCACTGGACTAGTAACTTCTTCTTGGGCCTCAACCTCGCCCATCACCGTAGTAGAAGACTGCTTCGGCCTAATCTTTTTCTTCTTCAATACCTGAAGCCAACACCACAAAAATAATTATTTTTCCCGTCTGATGGAAGTTCTAAAAAGAAGCGCAGCTAGAATCTGCGTACCTGAGCAGCTGAGATATTCTTCGGTGGGAGTATAGCACCGGAACCATCCTCCTCGTCTCCCTCTACGACGTCCAGGGCATAAGGAAAATTCATGCCCGCAAAGTTCAGACGCCAGGGGCAGAAATCTCCATAGCGAACAGGAGGAGATTCACGCGGCTTACTATTCTCGGTAGGCCGCCAACCGCGGGGACCGGGAATCCAACCGTAAGCCCACGGACCAACTATCTCGATAACGGTGGCGTGTCACTCGTAGTCATGATCGCGCTTGATCCTCTCTCGCGAGGGGAAGAGTTTCCGACGACTGGACGCCTCCGTGCCAGGAACATACTTCAGATTGGCATCGCTGACCTCATTTAACAGACGAATCTCGCCTCGAGGAGCAGGGAGATTCCGAAGGCTGACACTTCACGGCTTGCTATTCCTACTATTGACATAATCACCAAAGGAGTTATTAAAATTCTCAGGAGTATACCATTCCTTCTCCATGGGATTGGGGACGTAACAAGTCATCGACGTTTCCCCCTTACTCCGCATATAGCATTCCTTCAGGGCGCGGAGATAATTCCCCGATAGTTGGGATACGGAACGGCTATGAGTATTGGTGGAAGAACCCTCACGACTAGCGAGCACGTCGTAGTAGAAGGAATCACCTGATTTGTACAACGGCAGCATCAGACCAGCCTCGAATGCCCCAACCGTCTTTAACAAATGAAATTCATCGAATTCGTACTTGGAGATAAGCTCATACGTAATATCATCCTCAGGGGCATAGAAACGAACCCCGAAGGCTTGAAGCTCATGCTTTTCCTTGAATATTTCAAGATCGATATGCTTGAAGGTTACTTTTCTCCTGCTAACAGAGACACTGCGTATCAAGGGAGCAGCCTCATCCTCCTCGGCGGGGCCGGATGAACTAACGAAAGCTTCCGAAGCTTTTCTCTTCACGGGGGGATTCTTTGAAGATTCAACCCTAGGAGCTACGCCCTTCGTATTCTTCCCTTTAAAAGTTGGAGAAGACCGTAGATGATGCTCGGGCACTAACGAACGTAGAGGAGGAATGTCAAAAGCAACAGCGCGGGGCGGAGTCTGCGTACTCCTAGTATCATCACGAGGACGAGCCATTGAGCGATCAAAGACTCTTCGAGAACCAGACGGAATTATCGGAGGAATATCTTCCCTAGAGGACGAGGCTTTCGCTCCAGAAGAAACTCGACTCCGACGAACATCATCTTGAGACTCTCGACGCGGAGGAGATCTCGATAACCTAGAATCAGGAGTCTGATAAGTAGGCCGCGGACGGTCAGACATGGCTGCGGAAAGAATAAAATCAAGAACAAGTTACACACAAAAAATCACCAAAAATCAAAAAACACATCCATAGCAATACAACCACGATAACGAAGCAACCCTAAAATTAGTATACATGCTCAATATTTCATCCTCGAAGTAATGGCTTCCTTAATTTAAGATGAAGAACAGGGGCAAACTAGTATGCAAGCATCAGAAGAAGTTCTTCATCACAAAGAAGGAACAACAGTAGCAGAAAATTCACAAATCAACACAGCATAAAACGGTGGAAATAAAGAAAAGGAAAACTTACCGGCAAAAACAGCAGTAGAAGAAACAAACAGGAGAAGCGGGCGTGGTTAATGCTAAGGTGGAGAGAATTTAAGATCACAGGTGCAATGAAGACTGACAGAGAATTTAAGATCACAGGTGCAATGAAGACTGACAGAAAATTTAAGATCACAGGTGCAATGAAGACTGACAGAGAATTTAAGGTCACAGGTTCAATGAAGACAGACAGAAAATTTAAAGGAAGAATGAAAGCTGAGAGAGTGTTTAGGAAGAATGAAATTAAATTTTCTTTCTATCCTTAAAATACCCGAAAGAAAGAGAAGGAAATTAAGGGAGGAATGGGAAACGTGCCCGTTACATAAGCAGTTAATGCACGAATAAAAGACGTGCCCAGGTATCTAGGAGAAGTTATTAGGAGTGAGAAGAATATGCGACGATAGTTTTTCTTCAAGGCACCCATTAGTCATTCAAGCCCGAAGAAAAGGGGCAAATTGTGTACACATATATCTCACTATCAGACACGTGTATATAAAAAGGTACGTGGAAAGCATGCAGGCCAAAAACATCAAAACATGATGCGTCACGAAACACCAAATAAACCCCGAGGAGTTACTTTATCTCATCCCCAAAAGAGGAGCTAAGATCAACGGTGGAGAGAAAGTTAGCTGACACGGACTGACAGGGGCAGAAGACACTTGTCTGACACGAGCAGACCCCTCAACTACCCACATTAAACACTCTGAGCAGTGTACGTGTCGACCAACCTGTGGAACGAGCGAGGATGCCTCTGCGGGATCAAGGGGGAAACGCAGACCTCCGCGTGATGGACGCAAGGACACAAGAAGATAAGGTTCCAACGGTCTTCAGAGATGGGTCCCACGTTCTAACCTTATAAATACCCAATCTCCACCAAGAGGAAAGGGGATTGAAAATATCCGGAAGGGAAGGAGAGAGAGAGAGAGAGAAATAGTAAGGGTAAGTTAATCCCTTAGTGGAGAGAAACATGTAAACCCCAAAAATCATTCAACTATTCGTGTAACCGTGAAGAACATAGTAGAACAACAAACCCCGTGGATGTAGGCCTTAGTGCTGAACCACGTAAACCTTGGTCTTATTTACATTTCAGCACTTTACATTCATTTAGCCCCGCACGTGTTTGTTCATATGTTTTGTTTTCTTTAATACTTATATCCCATGCACAAACGCCATGCATGGAGTTGTTGGAGGAGGCCATGATAAACCCGAAGGTTTTGAGCCAATGAATCAACACCAGGATACCATCATCATAATCTCTTTAGATGTTAATGATTGATTGTGAGCGTTCGGACCCCCGCGTGGTTCGTGTGCCCACAAAAACATAGTTCTCTCGAAGTTTCATCTGCAGATATCGCTGAATATTGATGTTGCGTGCTTGTATGCAGGACCCTAAGATTTTCATGTGCAAGGAACACCAACTAAAACCGTTATTGACAATGATCGGTATTACCCTTCCTCCAAGGAATGCAGTACAAAAGTGGTGGTGATGAAATAGACAATTTGGGCCATAATTGTGAGGTGGAAGTATAGTCACCATTCCTAAGCTCATTTGACAAGACCTACATTTGTTTTTCTTTTGACTATGTTCACATATACCAACTACTCATTAGTGTAGCTTACAAAATAATTATAACCTTTACATAGGTAGGGACTCAACCTGTCAAAACTGTCTTTGGTTTTTCGATTGAGAGGTCCAGAAAATGGCTAGGCACGCGGCTTCAGAAATTTTGATCATATAAGAGGTAGGCGTGGGGTCTACACCTAATGTTGGTTTCAAATTTACAAGAAAGTGTTTTCGTACAACCTATACATATTATTTCATGTTTTTGCAACTTTATGTGTGTTAATGTCCGATCCTCACAATGTGTGTCAAGGTCCGATCCTCACATTTGCTAGGATTCTGAAATCAAGAAAATTATATGGTGGGTTTGGATGTAGAATTTTAAAGGTGGAATTTATGGGTTCCGGGGATTTGATAGAATTACGTTTCCCTCTGTATGTTTGGTTGTCCGAATTCTAGGAATCACGTTTCCTACGAGATTCAGTTTTCCAGCAAGTCCTCCATATGGATTCCGACCCCTCCCCTCTAAGATTTGCTGGGAAACTTATCAAGGGATTTATCGACCCACTTTTTTTAACTCTAAATCTCATATATGCAATTTTAAGATTTGAGGGTAATGCCAAACGGTACAAAGACTTTAATACAAGAAAACTCTATAAATCCTAAGAATTTTTATTAAGTTACCAAACGCACAAGAAATTTATATGAATCCCAAAATTTGTAATCCCATGGGATTATAAATTCCTGGAAACGATGAATTGTACGAACAAACCCACCAATAATGAAATGTATTTGCATCTTCGGATTAAATCTTCTGTTGGTAGTTGGGCTTCCAGTGCATTGAATGACCTGCAACATGGAAGAACATTCACTTTCCTTTTCATTAAATTTCCCCTGCCTATATCGTTAGTGATGCGTGTCGTAACCACAACAAATTAATCGAGATATTTTCCACTAATTATATAAATAATATAGCAGTGGTAAGGATCATTCTCAGAGAGAGTTGTGTAATTGACAGGTTATTTAGATAGCAAAATAAGATAAACCAAATGGGGGATTGGTTTAAAGTAGTATAAAAAGAATAACAAATAAAAAAAAAAGATGATCAAGGAATCCTTCGTCGTTACCAAACGTTAATTGGATTAGAATACTTATCTATCTTTCGTCAGAATCATTCATCACCAACCGTACAATAGCAGTTAGCTTAGTGCTATCCCCAAAACTCCTTTTACCATGGATACGAAAGCTCTCCAATATCAGATTCAATCCAACTGAACCACCAAGTAGTATCTCATTCAAGGTGTAATCCAATCGAACGCTTTAGGTTTTGTGAATTAGGTTGATCCCAGTAGTTAAACTCTTAGCTCAAGGTCCACTTGCTGGTGTTATCTTCACTCGCAATTGCTCCACATAATCCCTCTGAAAGGTCTCGCGATTTCTACATGTGTATGAATTATTTATCTCCTAACTCAATACTAGCAATAGAATGATCAATAGATTAATCCAGTGTGCATTCCAAAAAATCTAATTAATTAATCATAAATCCTAGAAATAGTGAAAAGAAACGATGATGATTAAAACTTCAGACAAACTTGTATAATTAATAAAGCTTCACGCTTAGAACATTGAATTCATCCTCAATCAACAAAAGTTTAGCTTCTCATGATTACACAATTACCCGGTTTTCCCCTAAAGGGGTAAACCCTAGAATATTTTATGAAGAACAAAAGTATAATATGAGATGTGATCCCCTCTAATTGTTATGGAAGTTCTCTTATATGGTTTTCATGATATCTAGGTATTAGAATCCATCCGGGATCAAGTTTCCTTGATTTGGAAGTCAAAATACGTCAAAAGGGACCCCATAGGTTTGTCTCAGTCGGTATTGTCGAATACCCCAAAGAAATGCCAAAATTTTGGGTCTAAAATACACCTTCTCTTCCTGAAATATGGCCACTTTCAGTATTTATTTAGCAATGCCGAAAGTTGTGTTGTAGATCGTCGTTTTTTGTCTCGACTGTTTTGGCTGTAACTTCTTCGTCGGAACTCGGAATGACCTCATTGTTTCGTCGTTCACTTCGTAATTAAATTCTCTTCAAGATAGTGATAAGAAATCCTAAATTTGGGTGAGTTAAACTTGGTATTCTAGTCCTTCTTATGTTTTCGACCTTCTTTGCTTCTTTTTGTCGCACTTCTTCCATTCTTTCAGCTTTAGACACTTGGATCTTTGAGAACTTCACTTTATAGATCTTTTTCAACTCTTTTAACTCTTCTTGGGATGATTCGCCTGATATGACTCATAAACTAGAAAATAATCATAATAACAAGTAATATGCAAGAATTATAGCTAAAACAAGTATGGAATTTACATTCTAAACATGTAAATTAAGCACTTATCAAATTCCCCCACACTTAGCTTTAGCTAGTCCTCGAGCAAACTACCTAAAGTACAATAACTCCATGTCGCCGAGGATACGGATGCACTTAGCAAATACAACATGCCTTTAAACCCCTAGGTGTCCCTAGTGGACGAGTTATAGTCTCGTGAGGGCTATACGAGAGGTATAAGCACAAAACCTACTCCAACTTCAAAGCATTCCAGCGTCCCAAACATCCAAAGAGTTATGAGGACATAGAGTTTCTGCATGTTAGTAATAAGAAGTTAGAAATACCAAAGAACATACTCTCATTCTTAAATGTTGAGTGAGAAATAACCACACCATAATGAGAGAACGCGTGTTTGAGAGTGACCAATAAGCATTTCGCCTCGACATCTGCCTCACTTAAAAGGATTTTATGATAATTGCACTCAATAAGACGGCTTTTTTATGGGTCTCACATGTATGCAGGTAGGAATGAAGAAAGAAATCCTACACACGTTGAATGTTGGGAAGGAAACCTTCCGAATTATTTCTGGAGACCCCACAATATTGTGGGAAATAAAATATATTTTTCTGATGATCTCTAAGAAAGGAAATCGACCACTATATCAAGGATGGGATTATTTACCACCTTCACATCCGATCGGCAGTGATGATAGCACCACTCTCACAACATCCAATAGAAACGTAGTCTTCAGCCCGTCTTCTTCATCTTCTTAGTCTTCGGTCTTCAACAGTTGATGATAAACTCTTGAACTTCGTAAAACTTTGACAATTTATAACTCTTTTCTCTTCAATTCCTTGTTGCTTGAAATTTCTTTATATATTTTTCTTCCCCATAGCTTAATAAATAAAAACAAAATAACAATTCTTTTTCTCGTCTTTTTTTTCTTCTTTTTTTCATTTTTTTTTTCATTTTTTTTCGATTTTCTTATGACAAGAAAAATAATACAAAAATAACAATGAAAATGACCATGGTGAAGTACTTTACCGCTTGATTCTTCACAACTTGTATTGTCTCGTATCATAAACTTCAATAACTCTCATCTTTTGATTTTCTTCGCTCTTGTACTTAGTCTTCGACATGTATATAAAAATCTGCTCATTATATGTTGCTTTACGCGGATATGAAATTTTGCTCTTCCTTGGATTGTTGCTTTTAAACCTCAAACGTCTTCAACTTTCCTTGTAGATTTTGATGTCGCTCCACTTGTTGGTGATTATGGTGTTTGTATGGACTTGTTGTTGGCGAGACAGAGAGAGAATGATACTAACTGCAAATCAAACTACATGAAGGTTGTTTTTATCTATAGACGTCACCCTCATGGTTGACAAAATTAGCACTCAAGAGATCAAAGAGTAGTGATTCTATTGGTGGGAGTTTGGGTAGCTCACCATTCTACCCGGAATTAACGTATGGTGACACACACTTAAAAGAAAGCTCTTTAGTCAGCTACAAAGAAATTTTTTGGTCTGGTGCCTTTGTTGATTTGAAAATAGGTAGTCTCCACTAATGATTGATCAGCAACTCTAATAATGCATTTCTCCCTTCTCCTCATTTGCATCACCGACATGATTAAATCCATTATTTAACACTCTAACAAGCAAGAAATCTGAACGTAGTTCCCTAACACTTCCAAGTTCAGTTATGTCGGTCAGAATTCTCTATGTAAACATATCTAGAAGTATGCTAGTGACTCTAAAATCTCTACAAGTTGGAGGTTTTATGTAAAATTTACAAAATTTTAAAAAACTCTATATGTAAAATATCCAAACACTCCCCCACACTTAAACTTTACATTGTCCTCAATGTAATTGACTCTTCCTAAGTAAAATCAAGGTGGGAAATCCTAATATGATATGCAAAATAAGAAAACTAAAAACAAAAATGATAGAAAATACAAAACCAATGGGTTGCCTCCCATTCAGCGCTTGGTTTAACATCGTCAGCTCGACATTCTTGTTATCGTCCATACACCAACAATATGAAAATCTGGTAATCCTTCCAGAAAATAATTTGCAATTCTAATAACAACTTCACACAATGATTAGCACAAGAAATAAATATAGAAGTTATCACTTTATTGAAGTTTCCCCCACACTTAGTCCTTTCTACACTCGGAAGTGGATAGAGAATATAGAATTCGGGAACTTCAAAAGGTTCCTCAGCTTGGTGAACCTGCACAATGCTAGAATCAAACACATCAAGTGGTGGATACTTAGAAGCAAAATAATCCGTTATAACTTTGGAAGCACGTAACTCCAATCCTAAGTGAGGTATTTTCCTAAAAGTTTTGTTAATAACTCTTTGAGAAACTACTTCAATTGGATGGAAATGATCAATAGATATGGAATTATGTAAAAGATTACACAAACCTTTTCCAAGATCCTCATATTTCTTAATTAACTTCATTGAATTATTTACCTCAAGTATATCGTGGTCCTCTATCGAAATTTTAATTTCTACTTCAACCGAAATCTCAGCATCATTATATTCTTTGTCAAGTTCAATTGGGTCTTCCACGACTTAAATTAATTTGGTTTCATTCTCAATCTCTATCTCTTCAACACTCTCATCATCTGAATCAAATTACGCTCTCATGAACTCTTCCTAGGTATAAATTTTTGGGTATTCTTCATGAGTCTCATTCGAGGGAATGATTGGGCCTACTTCTTGCAAATCAACTGGCCTAATAAAATTGTAATTCGGATATTCATTGTAACGTTGATATGTGTTCGAGTATGTTACACCGTTTATAACAATAGTTCGGTCATACCAAGGCTCCTCCTTTTGAATAGACGAATGATCATTATTACGATCCAGAGCTGGAATAACTTCATCACTGTTACAAAGGATTTCCAAAGGTTGCTCATCTTTCTCCATTTACTCCTTAAGTTGATTCATGTCCCTTCTTAAGTTGTTGATGCCTTCTTGAAGTTCCTGGAGTGATTGATCAACACTTTGTTGACGTTGCTCTAATCCTTCATAATATTTTTCTATTTTCACATGAAAATCTTCCATCATGGTACATATTTGTTCTGCAACACTTGAAAAAATAGGATTAAAAGCATTACTATCCTCCCATCCTTGTGATTGTTAACTTACATGCCCGTCATAAGGTTGTTGACATGTATGAGAATATCCGTAAGGTTTCGTAGGATATTGATCATATCCAAAATATTGGTTTTGATTATACCCATAGGATGGTTGGCAGTTGTCATATGAATGAGATAGAAAACCATATTGATTACCACTGTTGTATATGTGATCTTGTGCTCCATACATGTTATCTCCGTAAGGAAACATGACGACTCACAAGACCAAAAGAGAAAATAAAACAAAAATCTAAAAACAAAAAATAAAAACAAGCTAAAAAAATAACAAATCAATTAGCAACTGCTTCACGGCAGTGGCACCAAAATTTGATGCGCGTTGTAACCACAACAAATTAATCGAGATAACATGTACGTTACCACAGAGAGTAAAATAAGATAAAACAAAGGGGGGGATTGGTTTAAAGTATAATAAAAAGAATAACAAATAAAAGAAATATGATCAAGGAATCCTTCGTCGTTACCAAACGTTAACTGGATTAGAATACTTATATATATCTTTCGTCGGAATCATTCATCACCAACCGTAGAATAGCATATAGCTCAGTGCTATCCCCAAAACTCCTTTTACCACGGATACAAAAGCTCTCCAATATCAGATTTTATCCAACCGAACCACCAAGTAGTAGCTCACTCAAGGTGTAATCTAATCGAACGCTTTAGGTTTTCTGAATTAGGTTGATCCCATTAGTTAAACTCTTAGCTCAAGGTCCACTTGTTGGTGTTATCTTCACTCGAAATTGCTCCACAGAATCCCTGTGCAAAGTCTCGCGATTTATACTTGTGTATGAATTATTCGACGATTACTTATCTCCTAACTCAATACTAGCAACAAAATGATAAATAGATTAATCCAGCGTGCACTCCGAACAATCTAATTAATCAATCATAAACCCTAGAAATAGTAAAAACAAACGATGATGATTAAAACTTCAAACAAACTCATATAATTAATAAAGATTCATTGAATTCATCCTCAATCAACAAAAGTTTAGCTTCTCATGATTACACAATTACCCGG
The DNA here is from genome assembly GCF_003573695.1 of Papaver somniferum. Lineage (NCBI taxonomy): Eukaryota > Viridiplantae > Streptophyta > Magnoliopsida > Ranunculales > Papaveraceae > Papaver > Papaver somniferum. Next base: position 171,681,105 of record NC_039359.1, on the reverse strand, counting down.
TTTCCCCCTAAAGGGGTAAAACGTAGAATATTTTATGAATAATAATAGTATATTATGATATGTGATCCCCTCTAATTTTTGTGGAAGTCCTCTTATATAATTTTCAATGAGATCTAGGTATTAGAATCCATCCGGGACCAAGTTTCCTTGATTTGGAAGTCAAAATACGTCAAAAGGGACCCAATAGGTTTGTCTCAGTCGAATCCCCCAAATCAATGCCATAAGTTGGGGTCTAAAATATACCTTCTCTGCCCGAAATATTGCCACTTTCGGTATTGCTTTAGCAATGCCGAAAGTTGTGTTGTAGATCGTTTTTTTTTCGTCTCGACTGTTTTGGCCGTAACTTCTTCGGCCGAACTCGGAATGACCTCATTGTTTCGCCGTTCACTTCGTAATTGAACTCTCTTAAAGATGGTGATAATAAATCCTAAATTTGGATGAGTTGAACTTGGTATTCTAGTCCTTCTAATGTTTTCGACCTTCTTTAATCCTTTTCGTCGCACTTCTTCCATTTCTTTCGGCTTTAGACACTTGGATCTTTGAGAACTTCACTCTATAGCTCTTTTGCATATCTTTTCACTCTTCTTGGGATGATTCACCTGATATGACACATAAACTAGAAAATAATCATAATAACAAGTAATATGCGAGAATTATAGCTAAAACAAATATGGAGTTGACATTCTAAACATGTAAATTAAGCATTTATCAGTTAGAAGCAGTCATTATGTTTGTTGAACTTTGTGTTCTGAAAATGAGTAGCCAGACGTCATTATATACCAATGGTTGGTTTCCCAAATATCATGTTTTTTTTATGTTTGCGAAAATGTTACTTTATGGAAAATCTTTTCAATCGTGGATGCATCATTTGATGGATTTTGAATCTGGATCTGAAACTTATTTAAAATAATATCTTTGCGTGTTTGATTGGTGTTTAATAGTTGCTTTTTTAACTAACAAATCACAATGTCTTTCCAAGTACTTCAAGTATGGACAAATCATGAAACTAGAAGGTTTTAGTTAGAATAAGAATTTGTATTGTATTTCCATTTGTTTCCTAAATATCCAGTCGAAGTATATAGTAGTGTTAAACTTTTATGTCCAATGGTGAATTACTTTTGACGGAAAGGCTATATTCAAATTGTAAATTGCGATGATGTAAATGTGGTATTCTTTTATTTTAATTACTGATTGAATAGATAGGATGAGATATAATAATACACTACTCACTATGAGGTTCACCTAAGGGACCTGCAAACAAAGGAACATTCTGCTTTTTTCGTCATTTATTTTGTATATTGGAATTGTTTGTGTTTTTATAATTTAAGGGCTATCACTGGAACTAAAACAAACGAGATATTTTATCCTTGACAAAATACTTCAAAAAATCCATGTGAAGAATAACGGTAAGCCAAAAAATATAATTTGAGGGCTATCACTGTGAAGAATTACGGTAAACCAAAAAATCCATACCCGTGTCGTTAAGACCTAGTTTTCATATATATCGAATTTATATGTTAAATGTTATTTATATTAGGTTAGGTTTTGTGAAAACATTTTATGTAATATTGTATTCATATTAATGTTTCTATGATTTTCAATGTTTCATTATCTAGAAATTTCAATCAAATTAGTCAATAGTTGCAGATCCTAGGTACTTTGGGCGTCAAACTACAATGGTTCAAATTCAAAAATTAGAAATTATTTTTTAAATTAATATATTATTAATATATGTATAAAATAATAAAATAATTAGATCATCATTTATGTAATAAGTTCCGATTAAGATGTGGTCGGGTCACATGCATTTTGTATGTGGCCCTTCTTAATATTTTAACACGTATTTAAACTAAAAACCTGCCTCCTCTAAATCCCCGTAATTGCTTTACTTTTGTGAGAAAAAGTAGGAGGTTAAGACAAATAGTTAAGTAATAAAACTGTTTCAGAAAAGAAAAGAAATCTACTTTATAAGACGTGTCATCATATAAAGATGAAGTATGTGGCCCGACCACTTCGTAGCCGCACTATATGTAACATCTCTTTTTCTTTTTTGTAAAAGAAACTTGTATTATAACTACGCCAAATCAAAAACATTTTTCAAGTTACAAAATTTAGGTATTTACTTTTCCTACTCTTATACCAACATCTAGAATCTATTTTCTGGAAATCAACCCGATTAAGATACTTTGCTAATTTCTCCCTTGTAAAGTTACAATCCCTATTGACATAATGATAAGAAGAAGAGGCAAAAGAATTGTTGAAGTCTAAATCTTTAATTAGAAAAGATTTACTTCTCCAGTTGACAGCAAAATTTCTTTTCTTCATTCTGTTGATTACGATGAGATTGTCATTTAGAAAGATTATTTTGTCTAAGCCAATTTCTCTGGCCCATCTTGTGGATTATCTGAAAGTTCTAGCTTTTGTTTCCTCGGGGCTTGAGCATGTCCCCGTACCTCCTGTAAAATTGTAAATCATACTATCATAGCCTATTAGGATTAGAGCATAGGCAAACTTATTAGAGTTTTTCCCGAACACTGCATCAAAAAAGATGAAGTTATTACTGTTAGAGATAATAGAAACATCAAATTTACATCCCGGATGCAAGCAATCACACATTCTACAAATTTTTACTTGTATAATACTCTTTAATTTTTATGTAAAATGTTAACTCTTTTTCAAAGATTTGATCAGATATGTAGAGTTGGGTTTAATTTTGTCGAAAACAATTTTACACATGTATTTCCAAACGAACCATAGAATATATGCATAGATTTCTCTATTGACTATGTCCTTAAGCAAGATTGTGCACCAGCTTTTAAAATTACAGTTGTCAGCATTGTAGTAGACATTGGTTAACGACATACCTCTCCAAATCGCTTCAAAAAAGGGACATCTTATAAAAAGGTGATCAGTACTTTCACTAACTATGTTATTACACAAAGAACACTAAATATCTATAGGAATATGTCTACCTAAAATTTCTTTAACAGAAATAAAGTCCCTCAAAACTTTTCATAAGAACATCTAGACTCTAGGGATAACTTTTAGTTTCCAGATATCATACCATTTTACCTTATTTTCTGCATGATTTCTATTACACAAATAGTTATAAGTAGATTTTATAGAAACAATTCCATCTAAAGTACCTACCCATTTAACACCAATTCTTACCTTATTAAATTGTTTGTTCAATAGCTTTAATTCTTTTGATAGTGTCATCATCAAACAGATTTTGAACTAAACTATGGTTTCATTTTCCATTTCAAATCCACTTCTAGGTTTTTGTAAACTACCATCAACAAGCCATTTATCATTCCAAATGTGAAGCTTTTTACCATTACCTATCTCCAAATTATGATTCTATTTTATAATATCTAGATCTTTGCAAATGCTAGTCCACTCCCATGATTTACCTTTTTTTTATAGTTTAAAGGATCTGTCTTAGGGAAGTACTTACTTTTAAGAATTATGCTCTACAATTTATCTGGATTTTTTATTAATCTCCAAGTTAATCTTGTTAAAAGAGCTACGCTGAATTTATGGGGGTTTTTAATTCCTAAAACACCACTGGCTTTACTAATACAGATCGAGTCCCAAGCTTTTATATACGCTCCTTTGTTGCTCTTATTCTTCTTCCACCAAAAGTCCCTTTGAAGGGCATTAACTCTGTCTATAGTTTATTTAAGCAAGAAAATACACATCATCTGAAACATAGGTTATTGGCACTATTGACATGCCTATGGCGCTATTTAATAAGGATTAACTTGATCTTCTAGAACATCGGTAAGATAAGAAATATAGTCTTGAGTTGGGACATCCGACATGTTATTATTAGATATTAGAAATCTGAAAGTAGAGTATTTGTTAGATGAGAAAATGGGATGTTTTTTTAAATGAGGTTCTGATTTATTTTTTATAGACGTTATGAAACCAAAGGAATGATATCTTATAAATACGATCTGAAAAAGCGGAAATCTAAAAACCACACCCAATATTTCGCATAGCAATCTGTATGGAATAAATCCAATACATGAAAAGACGAGGGTACCCAAATATAACTCAATCTAAAACTTTTCCACCTATAAGTCCTTTCTCCGAAAGTGATTGTCTATGGACTAAGTCGAGACAATACAACGAATCGGTTCACACTTCATGTGATCGTCTATTGATACAAGATCGAGACAATACAACAACGAAGTATGATTACTTGATAATAGGTTCGGACTTAACCAAACACTATAGGGTTGCTATCAAGTAATTAGGAATTAACGTTTGTGTATTTTACTTCTAATTATAATAAACCAATTATAATTGCGGAAATAGAAAAGTAAAAGACACAACAAGGTTTTGTTAATGAGGAAACCGTAAATGCATAAAAAACCCGGGACCTTTTCCAGAATTGGATATTCTCAAAATTAAGCCGCTATACAAAATCTAAACTAACTTCGTATAGTTGATACCATGCAACTAAACCTATAATTCACCTAGTTCCCTCAGTATCCATGCGCCTCCGACTTGTAATAAGTCACGCACTTGGAACAATTCCTTTGGTTCGTATTCCAAACAGTAAAGGAACAACAAATATGTTCGATAACAACTCTTTTCAAACAACGTGATATGAGTTTGACAAAGGATCTTCCTGTTTAACTAATAAACTCCTTTGTAGGGTCCGAGATATATCTAAAAATACAACTACCAAAGTAGTTGGGTTTAGATTTTTCAATCAAAACTCTTAGTCACAAAGAAAATATATTGATGTCGATCTACACAACTAATCAATCGAGGTTATCACAAAGATAAACCGATTATAATTGAATCCCTCCAGCCGATCAAGTTTTGTTCACACCAAAGATTATGAACCCAAATATCTTCTTTGTCTTCAAATCTTCTTAGATCTTCAATAAACACATGCACACAAACAACTTGAATCTATTATGATCAATCACACACAAAACGAAGTCTGTTAACGATGGATTATCACAAGACGTCTTTAGATCTACAAACAGTCTAAAGTTCTGCGTCGATACTTCAATCTAGTTTGAGTGAATCTTATATCAGAAGAGAAGATTCTCAATCATAAACAAACTAGGTGCAATCAAAGTTCAACAACCGTTAGTCAATCAAATCAATCAAAAACTAATAATAAACTGCAATTATCTAGTTTCCCACCAATGGTACTCGTAGAGCTTCTCAATCCCAAACAAGTCTTTAAAACGAGCGGTCGTAAGAGATTTCACCTAATTAGGGTACTTTCCTCTCCGAATAGACGGCTCCACCAGTAAAAACACAACTAGGTAGTTTTGTTGGCTCTAAGGATTAGTTTGCTCGAAATGCAAACTTCAATATTTATAGACCAAGGAAGTTTGGACACCAAGGAATTTCCAAAACCAAATATTCTCAAAGATATGCAATAAATCCAAAATCGGTTTTCATAATTCCTGGAAACGCACTGTCCAAATATTGACCGAAATCTCAGGAGAAAATCTCCAATTGGTAAATGCACATTACCAATTTTTATTTTCTAAAGATATGCATTTAATTGCTGGAAATTAAAAGCATATAAAAACTAAAAACCTTAATTAAAAGATTCTCAATTTATTTCGATCCAGGATTCTCCTTTAGTAATATCTTTGAACAATAAAAGATAAGAATTACTGCACATGTTCAAAGTATGTCGACATCTTTACTTTGTAAATCCTTTTTCATATTTACAATCTTGGAACCGATTTGCCACACTTCTAAACAAGTTTAGAATTGGTTCATCTGACTTCCAAGAACTATGTTATTATCCCATCAAATCACCATTAACGGGTTTCACGGTTCTACCAAAACACAAAGATTCGGTTCTACCTCCATGTGGGTACTAGGATCGGTCACACTAGCTTTCCAAAACTTGGTTGACTAGGTAATATGATCGGTTACCACATTATTATGGTATTTGCTTGTGATCGGTTGCACAAGTCATAGGATCGGTTACCAATTACTAAGACTTGTTGTACCTCTTACAAGGATCGATTTCATATACTTGTGATTGGTTGCGCCTCTTACTAGGATCGGTTACCCAATGTCTAGAGTTGGTCATACCAATTAAAAATATCGATCATACCATCTCAGGTGATTAATTAAGATCAGTTTCACTAATAAAATTCATGCCAATACAAAAGTCAGGCAGTGTGAACAGTTTTACCAAGATACATAAACAAGTTATGAGCGGTTATACCAAACACACATATTGGTAATCCAACGATTTGCAATGCATAACAATACCAATAAGCCCAGCGATTTCCCTCTCGATTCACAAAACAAGTTTATGAATTATACTTCCTTTAAACGAATGTAAAACATTGTTTCGTAGGACGAAATATTTACCCATACCCATACATAATCACAATAGCATTCATACGGTTATGTCGATATCTTATATACGAAGTTCAAAAGATAGACGTTATACTTCGTATTGTAATTCCTTAATATTATGTCTAACTAGAGTATAATCATTCACAGCTTCGCAGTCATGTTTTTAATATGCACGACTTGAAAGATACGTTAGGAATGAAACCGTTCAAGTCAAATATTACTAACCTCAAGAGGAAGGATGATGTCGTCGTTGTACTTCTTTTCTTCTTCACATTCTTCAAGTCTTCACGTAATACTTGTAAGCCTCATATCCTAGTAACTTTCTAGCTAACCTATACGAAGTTGACTCTAGCATATAATCAAGCGACTCTTTAAATGAGTTTTGGTTCACTAAAATATGACAACCAAACTTGACATACCAACGCTTGGTGGGTTCAACTGAGAAATGCTCTAACAATCTCCCTTTTTGTCAATAGTGACAAAACTCTTACATCATATGGATAAACAAATTACAAGAATTCATTACCCATACGCTTGATTCCAAGTTTCAACAGCACAATAACCTGCATAAATTCAATCCTTAAATGCCGCTGTTGACATTATAATAACAAATCTAATACTCCCCATAAAGGTAAGATAGGTATATTTCAATCCGCACGTCTTTGTTATTCCCTTTGTAGTTAAGATAACCACAAGTATCAATATGATATGTTACTCCCCCTTAGCCTATGCTTTACTCTTTTGTTAGATATAACATTTAAGCACCATTTTCCTTTCCTTAGTGATACCAAATCACTTGTTTACTCCATATATTTCCCCCCTTTTTGTCCAAAATGACAAAGGTACGAGCAAATAAAGGACAAACTGAAAGGATCTTACAAATATAAAAAGACTTGTAACCTATAAGAGTTAAGCACGAGGGATCCACACACCATTTTAGATAACCAATATCAAAACCGAAATTACAAAGTAATTTTATTTTGATATGTTACCAAGGAAATAATTTCCCGAAGAAATTTTCCCTAATAGTTTAGCAAATCATAAATTGACTAAGTACCTTAGTTCTTTTGCTAAACCGATTGCACAAATACAATCGCTTGTTTGATAAGACCAATATAAAGATCAAAATTAACTTTATTTTTCTCATCGGGTTCTAATTATTCAAATAATAACTTAGACCTTTCATTTTTAAACAACACAAGTAATAGGTTAGTTAACTAGCATTTCTTGTTAAGTCATTTGATTAGACTTGAATAACCGAAACCTCCACTTTGATAAGTCTAACTAAGATCGGAATTAACTTAGTTTCTCTTATTCGGAATCGAATTGGACTAAACAATTGATCCCGAAAACCTTTTTGTTAAGCCATAAACAATTCAAACAAACCAAATAAATCAACTTGCATAATTATTTATCTGAATCGGAAGCAATTGAAACAAACATAGACATTATAGTACCGCAGTTGCACCGAAATTTCGTAAGCCTAAACAATTGATACCAAACCATAAAGAAAGATAACAATAGTTTTTCTTAAGCGGAAACAATTGAATCACACACATACATCCATACACAAATAATGGAACAAATATCAATTGTACCGAAATTTTGTTAAGCAAAAGAAATAAATATATGCAATAAAATCAGGCTTTTCTTAAACAGGAAAACGATTAACTAACAAATTTGTTACCTCAGATTCCGCATCCTCTTCACCTTTTATTCGCATCTTTCTGTGGAGGAATATCATTGTGTTGTCATCCTATTGCAAGAACAAAAGAAGAAGAACAACAACAACAACCTTTACCAGAGAAAGGTTGAAATCGGTTTTAACTAATGCATAGCAAAAGTTGAAAACCCAGAAACACATATGCTTTTATGTTAAACTAAAAACAATTCAACATATTGTGACTTTTTCACACATGAGTTTCAATCGGAACCACTTATGATCCTTTGATAAAGCCTACCAACATGGGCTATAACTCAATCCCACTAAATCAAAAAGTCACCCAAACCATAAGGGTTCACAATATATGAGATCGAATATTGAGGTTATGAAAACCGAAAACATACATCTCATAAATCAATTTGAAATACACCATAAATATTCAACATAAAATAAAGTATTGCGATTACCTCAATCTTGTAGAAAATTGAATTACGAAACCAACGCAAAAAGAATGAGGTTATTCCGATTCGGACGAAGAAATTATGGCAAAACAGTTTTACACTCCTTCGTATGTACCATGTTATGTTACCAAGTTATGATACCAGGTTATGATACAAGGTTATACCAATATACCAAGTTATAATACCAGTTTATGATACCAGGTTATACCAATCACCAAAACCAGTTACAACATGAATCCGTACACGAAACTGTTTTAGACACAACTTTTGTATATGATGTCCGAATTCAGTGATTTTTGGCTCGTTTTAACCATGTAAACAAGAGATACACATATATGATCAGTAGATATCAACATATAAACTCAAAATTACCGTTTTTATCAAAATTTTAAATATAGATAGAGAAAATATGAGTATAGAAGAAAATAAATCTCCCAAACGATGTTAATTAGTCATATAGTAACCTGAGATATCATGTGCTCAGTTTCACGTGCTTCCTTACCCTTCATAAGATTGAGCACAAAGGTGAGCATGCACATTCCAACACAAATAGGTTGTGTTGATTTGATACTTGTCTTGTTCGTCACGAGTGACTAAGACAGAATCATCATTCTTGACTTCTTGCTTGGTTTGTTTTCTCTTGTTCCATCTCTTGTTTTTCTTCTTTGACTTGTGATGAAGAGTGTCATTATCACAATGTTCACTAGTACAAGAGATTTCAGACATGATGTCTTTCTTTAGTCTTTCAATAAAACTCTTGTAATTATTGTTACCAATAATTAACAGCTGAGAGTCATTCTTGTGACTAACTTTTGGTCCCTTATTGGCTATGGATGACCTTGGAACCCATTTAGAGTTGGGTTTCGCAGGAGCATCTTTCTCCTTCATACCATTAGGATCATTGTCCTTTTAGATATTTTGCGAAACAACCTTTCTCCAATTTGGAACATCAGATCTTGTCGTAGCATTTACAAAATTATCTTTATTTCTATATTCGTGTCTTTTATAAGATGACCTTGTCGAGCGATAGGAAAAATTTGAACTATCATTATAATAATTCTTTTGCCTAAACTTTGGACAATATCGATTTGAGTTCCTTTGGGAAGCAATCTTATCCAATTCGTTTGATACAAAAGAAAGTGTATCTTCTATCTTACGAATCTTGCATCCCCATTCCACATGCCCTTTATTACCACAATAACAACAACACTTAGTAACATACGAAGTATGAGTTTTAATGTTACCTTTTTGTGGATCCTCTTGCATTGGAGCTCAATGAGTTTTCTTCTTCTTCTTATATTTATTCAACGATGTTGCTTTCTTGACATTAGCATAAGTGCTCTCTTTGATTGATGCTGGTTGAACAAAATTCTTAGGCTTGACAAGCTTTTCTTCTTTACACGAAATAGGAGCATCATTGACATTAGTGGAAGCCTCTGTTTGAGAAGAATTTGTAGCTTTAACAAATTTTACCTCTTTGCTAATATTTGAAGCATCTATTCCCTTATATCCCAATCCTCGTGTATCACGATGATTTCCACTTGCTTCTAACATTGAGGTTAAATTGTTTGAGCTAACATTGAACTTTTTAAGTTCCAAATTTTCTTCTTCCAACGTATTGATTTTATCAAGAGCACCAGCTAGATCAGCCTCAAGGTGTTTTTCTCGAGAGAGATATACACATTCTTTCTCTTCAAAACTTACTTGTTGAGAGTTAATCCTTGCTTCAGATTCAGCAAGTTTCTTTTCCAACAAATAGACTTTTTCAAGCGAAGCATTACAATCTTTCTCTAAAAGTTCCATTCGAGAAAGACTAGCACTTAATTTGTCCTCAAGATTTTGTATATTTTGAGAACTATTTTCAAACTTTGAGGAGGCAAGATCAATAAAAAGTTGATCATTCTTGGCTTCCAGACAACTTACATCATCTAGAAGCTTTCCTTCTCTTTCTAATGCATGAATTAGTTCGGTTGAACACGAAAGAAATTTTTCGTATAATTCTTTTGACTAAGATATTTCTATATTCGAAGAAATTTCTTTTTCTCGTCATCAAGAGTTAATACAGTACTCTTAGTATCTTGTATTACGTTAACAAAATCAGTCATTAGATTCAATTCTTATAGGTTAGATCGCAACAACCACATATTGTTAGATCTTTTCGTGTTTGCCTGCTCTGATACCAATTGAAAAGACGAGGGTACCCAAATATACCTCCATCTAAAACTTTTCCACCTATAATTCATTTCTTCGAAAGTGATTGTTTATGGACTAAGTCGAGACAATACAACGAATCATTTCACACTTCGTGTGATCGTCTATGGATACAAGATCGAGACAATACAACAACGAAGTATGATTACTTGATAATAGGTTTGGACTTAACCAAACACTATAGGATTTCTATCAAGTAATTACGAATTAACGTTTGTGTATTTTACTTCTAATTATAATAAATCAATTATAATTGCGGAAATAGAAAAGTAAAAGACACAGCAAGATTTTACTAACGAGGAAAACGCAAATGCAGAAAAACCCCGGGACCTTGTCCAGAATTGAATACTCTCAAAATTAATCCGCTATACAAAATCTAAACCAACTTCGTATAGTTGAGACCAAGCAACTAAACCTATAGTTCACCTAGTTCCCTCAGTATCCCTGCGCCTCCAACTTTTAATAAGTCACGCACTTGGAACAATTCCTTTGGTTCGTATTCCAAATAGTAAAGGAACAACATATCAGTTCGGTAACAACTCTTTTCAAACAACGTGATATGAGTTTGACAAAGGCTCTTCCTGTTTAACTAATAAACGCCTTTGTCGGGTCCGAGATCTATTTAGAAATACAACTACCAAAAAAGTTGGGTTTAGATTTTGCAATCAATACTCTTAGTCACAAAGACAATATATTGATGCCGATCTGCACAACTAATCAATCAAGGTTATCACAAAAATAAACCGATCATATTTGAATCCCTCCAGCCGATCAAGTTTTGTGCACACTAAAGATTATGAACCCAAATATCTTCTTTGTCTTCAAATCTTCTTATATCTTCAATAAACACCTGCACACAAACAACTTGAATCTCTTGTAATCTATCACACACAGAACAGAGTATGTTAACGATGGATTATCGCAAGACGTCTTTAAATCTACAAACAGTCTAAAGATCCCCATCGATACTTCGATCTAGTTTGAATGAATCTTATATCAGAAGAGAATATTCTCAAGCATAAACAAACTAGGTGCAATAAAAGTTCAATAACCGTTAGTCAATCAAATCAATCGAAAACTAATAATAAACTGCAATTATCTAGTTCCCCACCAACGGTACTCGTAGAGCTTCTCAATCCCGAAGAAGTCTTTAAAATGAGAGGCCGTAAGAGATTTCGCATAATTAGGGTACTTTCCTCTCCGAATAGATGGCTCCACCAGTAACAACACAACTAGGTAGTTTTGCTGGCTATGAGGATTAGTTTGCTCGAAATGCGAACTTCAATATTTATAGACCAAGGAAGTTTGGACACCAAGGAATTTCCAAAACCGATGATTTTCAAAGATATGAAATAAATCCAAAATTGGTTTTCATAATTCCTGGAAATGTACCAAGCAATAAAGACCGAAATCTCAGTAGAAAATCTTCAATTAGTAAATGCACGTTACCAATTTTTATTTTCTTAAGATATGCATTTAATTGCTGGAAATTAAAAGTATATTAAAACTGAAAACCTTAATTAAAAGAATCTCAATTTATTTCGATCCGGGATTCTCCTTTAGTTATTCAGGAATATCTTTGAACAATAAAAGATAAGAATTACTGCACATGTTCAAAGTATGTAAGCATCTTTAATTTGTAAATCCTTTTTCGTATTTACAATCTTGGAACCGATTTGCCACACTTCCAAACAAGTTTAGAATTGGTTCATCTAACTTCCAAGAACTATGTGATTGATTATCCTACAAAATCACCATTAATGGGTTTCACAGTTCTACCAAAACATAAAGCTTCGGTTCTACCTCCATATGGGTACTTGGATCGGTCACACTAGATTTCCAAAAATTGGTTGACTAGGTACTAGGATCGGTTACCACATTATTATGGTATTTACTTGTGATCGGTTGCATAAGTCATAGGATCGGTTACCAAATACTAAGACTTGTTGTGCCTCTTACAAGGATCGATTCCACATACTTATGATCTGTTGAACCTCTTAGTAGGATCAGTTACCCAATGTCTAGAGTTGGTCATACCAATTAAAAAATATCGATCATACCATCTCAGGTGATTACTTAGGATCGGTTTCACTAATAAAATTCATGTCAATACAAAAGTAAGGCATTATGAATAGTTTTACCAAGATACATAAACAAGTTTTGAGCGGTTATACTAAACACACATATTGGTAATCCAAAGATTTGCAATGAATAACAATACCAATAAGCCTAGTGATTTCCCTTTCGAATCACAAAATAAGTTTATGAATTGTACTTCCTTTAAACGAATGTAAAATATTATTTCCTATGACGAAATATTCACCCATACCCATGTATAATCACAATAGCATTTATACGATTATGTCGATGTCTTATATACGAAGTTCAAAAGATAAACGTTATACTTCGTATTGTAATCCTTAATACTATGTCTAACTAGAGTATAATCATTCACAGCTTCACAGTTATGTTTTCAATATGGACGACTTGAAATATACGTTAGGAATGAAACAATTCAAGTAAAATATTATTAACCTCAAGAGGAAGGATGATGTCTTCGTTGTAGCTCTTTTCTTCTTCACATTCTTCAAGTATTCACATAATACTTGTAACTCTCATATCCTAGTAACTTTCTATCTAACCTATACGAAGTTGACTGTCGCATATAATCAAGCGACTCTTTAAATGAGTTTTGGTTCACTAAAATATGACAATCAAACTTGACATACCAACGCTTTTCAAATAGTAAAGGAACCAAAGGAACAATTCCTTTGGTTCGTATTCCAAATAGTAAAGGAACAACAAATATGTTCGGTAACAACTATTTTCAAACAACGTGATATGAGTTTGACAAAGGATCTTCCTGTTTAACTAATAAACTCCTTTGTCGGGTCCGAGATCTATTTAGAAATACAACTACCAAAAAAGTGGGTTTAGATTTTGCAATCAATACTCTTAGTCACAAAGACAATATATTGATGTCGATCTACACAACTAATCAATCAAGGTTATCACAAAGATAAACCGATTATAGTTTAATCCCTCCAGCCGATCAAGTTTTGTGCACACTAAAGATTATGAACCCAAATATCTTCTTTGTCTTCAAATCTTCTTATATCTTCAATAAACACCTGCACACAAACAACTTGAATCTCTTGTAATCAATCACACACAGAACAGAGTATGTTAAAGATGGATTATCGCAAGACGTCTTTAAATCTACAAACAGTCTAAAGATCCCCGTCGATACTTCGATCTAGTTTGACTGAATCTTATATCAGAAGAGAAGATTCTCAAGCATAAACAAACTAGGTGCAATCAAAGTTCAACAACCGTTAGTCAATCAAATAAATCGAAAACTAATAATAAACTGCAATTATCTAGTTTCCCACCAACGGTACTCGTAGAGCTTCTCAATCCCGAAGAAGTCTTTAAAATGAGCGGCCGTAAGAGATTTCACCTAATTAGGGTACTTTCCTCTCCAAATAGACGGCTCCACCAGTAACAACACAACTAGGTAGTTTTGCTGGCTCTGAGGATTATTTTTGATCGAAATACGAACTTCAATATTTATAGACCAAGGAAGTTTGGACACCAATGAATTTCCAAACCCGGATATTCTCAAAGATATGCAATAAATCCGAAATTGGTTTTCATAATTCCTGGAAATGCACCAAGAAATAAAGACCGAAATCTCACTAGAAAATCTTCAATTAGTAAATGCACATTACCAATTTTTATTTTCTAAAGATATGCATTTAATTGCTGGAAATTAAAAGTATATTAAAACTGAAAACCTTAATTAAAAGATTCTCAATTTATTTCGATCCGGGATTCTCCTTTAGTTATTCAGGAATATCTTTGAACAATAAAAGATAAGAATTACTGCACATGTTCAAAGTATGTAAACATCTTTAATTTGTAAATCCTTTTTCGTATTTACAATCTTGGAACCGATTTTCCACACTTCCAAACAAGTTTAGAATTGGTTCATCTGACTTCCAAGAACTATGTGATTGATCATCCTATCAAATCACCATTAATGGGTTTCACGGTTCTACCAAAACACAAAGCTTCGGTTCTCCTCCATATGGGTACTAGGATCGGTCACACTAGATTTCCAAAAATTGGTTGACTAGGTACTAGGATCGGTTACCACATTATTATGGTATTTACCTGTGATCGGTTGCACAAGTCATAGGATCGGTTATCAAATACTAAGACTTGTTGTGCCTCTTACAAGGATTGATTCCACATACTTATGATCGGTTGAACCTCTTAGTAGGATCGGTTACCCAATATCTATAGTTGGTCATACCAATTACAAAATATCGATCATACCATCTCAGGTGATTACTTAGGATCGGTTTCACTAATAAAATTCATGCCAATACAAAAGTCAGGCATTATGAATAGTTTTACCGAGATACATATACAAGTTTTGAGCGGTTACACTAAACACACATATTGGTAATCCAAATATTTGCAATGAATAACAATACCAATAAGCCTAGCGATTTCCCTTTCGAATCACAAAACAAGTTTATGAATTGTACTTCCTTTAAACGAATGTAAAAAATTGTTTCCTATGACGAAATCTTCACCCATACCCATGCATAATCACAATAGCATCCATATGATTATGTCGATGTATTATATACAAAGTTCAAAAGATAAATGTTATACTTCGTATTGTAATCCTTAATACTATGTCTAACTAGAGTATAATCATTCACAGCTTCGAAGTTATGTTTTCAATATGGACGACTTGAAAGATACGTTAGGAATGAAACAGTTCAAGTAAAATATTACTAACCTCAAGAGGAAGGATGATTTCGTCGTTGTAGATCTTTTCTTCTTCACATTCTTCAAGTATTCACGTAATACTTGTAAATCTCATATCCTAGTAAATTTCTAGCTAACCTATACGAAGTTGACTGTAGCATATAATCAAGCGACTTTTTAAATGAGTTTTGGTTCACTAAAATATGACAATCAAACTTGACATACCAACGCTTGGTGGGTTCAACCGAGCAGTTCTCTAACAATATACTTTCAACAGAATCAACTAGACATCCAGAATCAATCTTAAGAAAAGTATATCAAAGAGTTATATCTTAATTTCTCAATTCAATCCGCAATCAAACAAATAGGAATTTGCGACCCCAATTGAATAAGAGAAATAACTTGGACGGTATAACAAACCAATATCCAAGTGTCAATCAATTCAATCAACAACGCAAAGGTCGGATTCAAGAACTGATTAAACTTAACGCAAACCTGTGGTATTTATATTATATAACAAAGTATAATGCGGAAAAGAAATAACACATACACCTGAAGTTTTGTTAACGAGGAAACCGCAAATGAAAAAAAACTCGGGACCTAGTCCATATTCGAACACCACATTGTATTAAGCCGCTACAGACCCTATCCTACTACCAATGAATTTCGGACTGGAATATAGTTGAGACCTAATCAATATCACACTGATCAAGGTACAGTTGCGCTCCTTACTTCTCTGAACCCCCAGCAGGATTCTACGCACTTGATTCCCTTAGTTGATCTCACCCACAACCAAGAGTTGCTACGACCCAAAGTCGAAGACTTGATAAACAAATTTGTCTCACACAGAAAAGTCTATTGGAATAGATAAATTTGTCTCCAACAGAAAT
Source organism: Papaver somniferum (assembly GCF_003573695.1). Taxonomy (NCBI): domain Eukaryota; kingdom Viridiplantae; phylum Streptophyta; class Magnoliopsida; order Ranunculales; family Papaveraceae; genus Papaver; species Papaver somniferum. The sequence goes on along the minus strand of NC_039359.1, from coordinate 171,664,738 downwards.
ACCTATGAGTTTTGTTCCGTCTTTTGATAAATCAAGGTGCACGGGAACCAATTGATAAACCGGACTTATATTCTCGAAGAACAGCCTAGTATTATCAATCACCTCACAATAATATTTATCGTATGGAAGCGAAACAAGATATTGTGGAATCACAAACGATGAGATGGAGATGTTTGTGACTACTTATAATCTTACCCATCGGAGATAAATCTCTAGCAAATATTAGCAAAGACAATACTCAATCACGATAGTATAAGTAAGATCAGAACACACAACTATAGAGAAAATAGTTGGGTCTGGCTTCACAATCCCAATGAAGTCTTTAAGTCGTTAACCTACAGGGTTTCGTGAAAAACTTAAGGTTAAAGGAGAATTGACTCTAGTCGCAACTAGTATCACACAGGAGGTGTGGGGATTAGGTTTCCCAGTTGCTAGAGTTTTCCCTTATATAGTTTTCAAATCAGGGTTTGCAATCTAAGTTACCTTGGAAACAAAACATTCAATATTCACGGTTAGATGAAAACTTGATTAGATTCAAGCTAATATCTTTCAACAGTTAGATCGAACTTAGCTTGTTATACACAAATGAAATGAACATTCATTTAGGTTTGAGTAACCGTACCTAAACGTGTACAATATGTTGGCTCAACAGTAGTTAACCGAGGTTAACTATATAAACACTCTCATATCAACCTTATTCATCTAAACCATAACTAGTTCAAATGACTCAAATGAAACTAGTTATAGAGTTGTTCAATTGCTATATTCTCATAGAAGTATACAAGAGCACAATTGAAGCAAAATCGGTTTGATTCACTCGAATCAATTCATGAAAATTATAGCCACGGTTTGCAAAGAATGCATTCCATATTATATAAATGTATTACTTCATGAACAAACCGATTTTAGAACTTTAACCAGACAAGTATGCAAACGGGTACGCAAACTTAAAGTGTTCGGTCTAAGTTTGGGTTCGCCGGTGTGCAAACGGGTACGCATACTTCCAAACACAACAGAAATTCCCGAACCCAAACCCTTCGCCAGTACGCGTATGGGTATGTGTACTTAGGTACTCGGAATTTCATAACTAATAGGTACGCATACTATAGTTCCGTTCATGGATCACATTCATGCAAGAACGCGTACTATGTTTATAATCCAATGATGGTTAAGTGTTCTAAACTCTATTTCAATCATTGAAAATTTCTTAGAGGATGTCAATAGCTGTTTTCACGAACTATTAGCATCAAAGCAATTTTCAAGTTATTGAAATAATCATAACGAAACATTCCAAGTCTACGACAAATGATTGTATCACATAAACCATGTAAGATCAAAGTAGTTAGTATCGTGTATCGGTATCGTATAGGTTCGGTCCGATACACCTATACAAAAGATTATATCGGTTTTTACAGGTGATACATCATTAAGACCAAGAATTTTAAATATTTATAAATTTTTAAATCTAAAATTTTTAGTGTCATATGATACATTACTTCTCAGGATTAAAAGCTTCACTGTACAAATTCAATCATATTCCAACATCATTATTGAATCATATTGAGTTTTCAAGGGTATAGAGAAAGGATATAATTATGAGGAAAGGTTTTGTTTATAAATTTTAATATATAAATAATTTATTTTACCAAATTACTCTTGCCGATATTATCAGTGTACAGGTGAACCCGATATATCGCCGATACGAGCATTTTTATCGTTCCATCCTTGTATCGCCGATATTTTAGATATCGTACAGTTTTTTTCGATACACGATAAAAACCTATAATATCGTCCGATACAACCGATATTGACTACCTTGTGTAAGATGTTACTTGGGGATTTTCACATGATCATCTTTTGACTTTCGTCAAGTATATAAGATGAACTTGGTTGAAGCGAAAGCTTACCAACACATATTTCGAGAAATATGTAAGCGAGTTAAACTCAGTTCGAAATCTCAAATGTGCATAATAGAATACTATATAGTAATGCGACTTTTGTCTCAATATAGGAGATAGAGTAGAAATAGACTTTCCAAGTGATAGATGAGTTTTAGTCTCCACATATATTTTGTTGATGAAGTTCCACAAGCTCTCCTTAGTAGTTCTTCGTCTTCAATTGATGAACGCCGTGAAGTGTAATGCTCAACTACACAATCTATCATAATCCGAGACATCACTATAAGTAGACTAGAAATCAAGACTTATAGTTTTGATCATTAACATTGACAAACAAGTTTGAGATAGCAACACTTGCGAGTTCGACCGAGCAGTGCTCTAACACGATCTTGTTGCATGTAAATAGTGAAAAGAAACTACTGCAATTTCTTGACACATGTGAGGAATGCAGAATACGAAATATATGGATGATCTCATAGTCATAAAATCTCTGCTTGCATGCCAATAGTGAAAAGTTCCTCCTGAAAAAAATTGTCACTTGGAATTGTTGATCGATATTTCCAAAGATAAAAGAAGCACAATCACTGACATGAGATACACATCTGTCAGATACTCTTTTTCTCTTATACCCAATCTCTAAATTTATTTTTATATTATGTGCAACAATTTCATTCTTGTCATACTTCTAAGCATTTATCATTGAATATTTTTCTTCAGAAAGATATTCAGATACTTTACTTGCTATGAAGAAAAAATTTCCGCCATAAAGCAAGTCATCCCAAATGATTTGTGACTCATCCATTCTTCTCGAATTCGAGTAACTGACCTGATACGGCCTCAACCGAGCATTAGATCCAATAACTCCTTCCCTGAAAATCAATGAAATCAAACAACAAGTGGTTAGCAAACTGAAGATAATTTTATTTTATACATGATTGATAAATAGAAATTGATATGAAATTGATATGAAACTAAAAGGAGCAGGAAAAAAACGAATTTAAGAAAAATTAAAAGATGAAAGGAACTTAGAAGAATAGGAGATAGGGTGAAATCTACAGGCTAGTGAACAATAAAAGAGGGTTTAGAAACCCAATTGAGGGGGCAAATCAAGTAATCCCAATTATTTTTTTGAAAAGAGCCAATTGACGGAAACTAAACCTAGATTAAACAGAACAAATATGGAAGAACTTTTGAATTGGAAAAGAAAGAAATTAAATGGACATGGAAGAGATTCTGAGTAAGAAAAATAAGAAAAAAAGAATTGATTCGGAAGATTTTCATGGAATTTGACGAGAGATCAAGCACTGAGTTGACTCTGGTTTTATCGCCGATCCGCAGAGTCTTTCTTTCATCCTATAAACAAAAATATATTATGTAATATATCATTTTAAAATAATAAGATTAGGATGGGCCCAAACCTATTATTTTATGGGACTTTTATTTGTACATGTATAATTCTAGTTCTCTTGGCTAAAATGTTTTACTGGTCAAAGTCAACGATCCAGGAATGTAATTCTAAATTTCTAACCAACGATAAAAATGATGTAATTCTAAATGGTTTCACCTATTTGCCACATACACTTTTCCTAGTTGCCACCCATCTCAGAATTTCCAAAATAGTTTTACTTTTCAATTGTAATTTATCCTATTTAGCACCTTTAAAAGTCAAATATAATTTAACTATAACTTTAACGATTTGTATTTGTCTTCTTCTTCACCGAAGATATTGATAAAAACCTAAATTAAAATTCAGTTTACCCATCATTGTTCATCAAAAGCTTATGATGCTTTTAATATTTTGTTATAAAATGACGTAAATCAAGATCACATATAAAGTTCAAGTGGCGCCATGTTGCCGAATTAAGACCGAGAGTTTTTTTATTAAAGCAGATACAAAGTGGAAGAATTACTTCTCTTAACCCGTCCAACCGAGAGCATCAAGAAAAGACGAAAAATATTTAGCATCTTGATCCACCGAGGCTGCAAAAGTAATGTTGGCATCATATTCGGCGCAAACTTGCATCATAGTTTAATCACGATTAGTGGAAGTAGTGTTCGGACGGGGAGACGGTGAGAAGAAGAATAGTTATTTTAGGGTTTGTCTTTTTGGTTTATAGTTGGGGTGGTTTTTGTGTTGGGTCAAAGAACATTATTTAGGACTAGGGAATGACCCGTGCATAACGGCACGGGCTATTTCACATTGTTTAAATCTGGGGCACCAAATGTTCCCTAAAGTTCGGACTTCTTCATTTTACTTTTATCTAGGCAAAAAAGATCTTTTAAAAACACTATAGGCTGCCACTTTTGTTGATTAGAGTACTCAAAAGCAATAGTTGGTGGTTTTGATTTTTAGTCTATCTGAAACCGGGTTATCACTTAGAGCAACGGTTATGAAATGAGTGTATTTAACCCTCATTCACTACCTAACCGAGTGAGAGACTGAGTGAAAGAGTGTGTTTCTAATCATGGGAGAGGCTAAAATACACACTAAGAGGCACATGATCAGCCTTTTGGAGGGAAAATTTCTTGAAGAGGCTGATTATCAGCCGCTTTAGAAAGAAAAAATCACCCAAGAGGCAGAAGATCAGCCTTCCCAACATGATTTTAGATATTTTAATATATTTTTTTTTATTTTTTATCTTCAGGAGGCTGAAGATCAGCCTCGTAGGACAATTTTTTCTCCAGGAGGCAGAAGATTAGCCTCCTAACTCAAGTTTTTCTCAGGAGGCAGAAGATCAGCCTCTTAGTGAAGACTGTCGACCATTCATTCGCTTGAATGAGTATGTGAGTGATTTTTGATGAATGAATGGGTGTTCTCACTCCATAGCAGCACCTAATTTGATCAAATCTAGTGAAACTCATTCATTTTAAATGAGAACCCTCACTCTATTGCCCATGCTCGTAGATGCAGAATTACTCACGCCATAACCGGAGTAAAGATTATTATATATTGGATATTATATATATAATATATATAAAGAGTAGAGGTGTCAGATTCCCATTCTTTCTTAAAGATGAATGAGTGAATGGCATCGGAAACCATAAGCCATTAACAAACATCCAATTAATGAACTAACACCCGTAAATTTACTGTGTTAGCAACAAATAACATACAAAAAATCGACACGGGAAAATATGTGTCGAGTGAGGTTAGTTGTTTTAGATGAACTTGAAAAGAATTTGGTATCAAGTCGAAGTCATATGGAACCATCAAGAATAAACCGGGTTATCCAAAAACTGGACCAACCATCCCTACACATACTGGTCTCCCTGTCATCAAGGTTCCCTGTGTTTGCTCATCTATCTGCCTTTTCTTTCCTTGGTAATTCACAAAAATAAATAATGTGAAGCTTAAAAAGTTAACTATAATTACATATTAAGAACTATAAGCTAACACATCATAGAAGTAAGTGAACATTCAAATAAACGTCCTACATTGCAAGAACAACGTTTTTGAATTCTGAAGGTGACTCACAGTTTCAGATTCTTAGATTAAGTGAAACCATTATGCCATAAGACACACTTTTGGAGAATAGGGGGATCTTTATACAACCTAAAAAGGTAAAAAATGATATATAACAAAGTATGAATTCCTGCCAAATTTATATAAGGAACATTTGACACATTTACGCCAACCACAAAAACTAATATCAAAGCCAAGTTTACCAAAGAATGTAATTTAATATATCCACAAAATAACAGAATTACCAAATGCCTCAACCTCCTTCCCCTCTTAACCAATAACTGGTAGTAGTTGGACAACTTCTAGTTGCTCTGTTTTAGCACGAAATTTATGCTTGATATCTCTAAACTCAACATATAACTCTCCATCATCCTGAAATTGTCACAGGTAGATAGTGATCCCATAATAACATTCAAATAATCCAATCATCGTATAAAACGCAATCATCTCAATTGTTCGGCTTATCTTTGCCTCTGCCTGGTTTCGTCAGTTTGTTGTTTTCCAAACTCCCCGAGACTTTGACAATAATAATAATAAACATTCTTAATACTAACAGTATAATGCACCGAGAAAAGTGAATAAACAGAATATCAGTCAAACAGAAATCAAATGAAGGAAATCCCCCATCCAAATAAGCTGAACATTTTAATTGTGCAATATTACCTACATACATACTCACAACGGCCATAGCCACTTTGACTAAACCAACTGGGTAGAAGAAAACTTTTAACCCTTAAAAGACTCCCACCAGGTTCCACACCTCAAAAGGATATAAGGGAAGTAGAACGGTACCTATAAATTGTTGACCAAAATATGAAGCCTTCGATGCACTGGTGTTCCGGACTCAACACTATATCAGGATAATTCTTCGCAAACTTAAGTGTTACACTGTCACTACCTTAGGATCATCCGTCGCATATTCGTAAGCAAAAAAAATATTTCATATTCTACTTAATAACATTACACAAATTACATGATATCTGCAATAAGATCACTTATGTCACCCACTTTCTTATTTAGTTTCTTAGTTAGTTCTGGAAGCTACTTTAGGTGACGATTGCATATCTAGCCTATTGTATTGGGTTTCGGAGTGCATAGTTAGGCACTTTTGTAAGCCTCTTTATTATGATTTCAAGCTACACATGAATGAAGCTATGTGCAAGCCGAAAAAAAGAGATGAAAAAGCATTATCAGTATGGCGGAAAAAACTTACCTTTCAGTTCACTGGACAATCATGCGCTTCCACTGCATTTTAGGGCTCATCCACAACAAAGAAGGCCGCTTTACAAACTTTCTACCACAGGTGGATGGAGGCTAACCTCTTTTTATGTTCTGCAAAGGATAAATACAGATATTAAAGCCGGTAATAAGAGGCCAGCAAATGGAAACATTTATAAGTACGTTTCGATCAGTAAAAATTTCATAAAAGATACTAAAAGCCTTTAAATGAAAACATTTATAGAAATTCTCCAATCACTAAAAAAAGGGCATAATCACTCTTCTAGGAAAACATGCACGTTGGCTTTTCTGGTACACGCTCTCAATAAACATGAGAAAATTGTTATTTTGCTAGATGAGATTAAGTGAAAATTTCAAGGAGTCTGTTGACGTAATTAAAAAAAGTTACGTGCAGATAATTAAATGGTCTGTAGAACAACATGAATATGTCAATCTTCATGCATTGGACATCCTAAAAATATCTAAACTTGACTAAAAGCTCAAAAGTTATTCAGAGAGGACGTTTAAGTTGGTATGCATCAATATATTTGCATATTATCGTTCAGTATAGCAGATAAGAAGAAGATGACTTAAAATTAAGGGAGAATTTATAAAGTACCCCAGTTTTATTGAGCTCGTTTTTTTGTTATCCCTGTTTTTTATAAATTTTCTAAAGTGCCCTAAATGTTTAGTTTTCCATCCTAATTAGTTAACACTAGTTTACTTTCTTTAAAGTTTACTTCTTTACCCTTTATTTGTTAGTACGTTTACCTTCTACATCATTTTCCAATTTTTCGAGTTCGGTTCAGGATCGTGTCATCATTTTCAGGTTCGTTTCATCATTCCCAAGTGTCTTGGGGTTTTTGGTTGGTGGAGAATCAATCTTCTACAATATTTTTCAGGTTAGTCCAGCTCGGTTCATGGTCGTTACACCATTTTCAGGTTCGTCGAGCCTAGTTTAGGATCGTTACACCCTCTTTCAGAATCGTCGAATTATTTATCCTCTCTACCAAGGAGATGTAGTTCAGGGGTAAATAGGACTTTTAATTTGAAAGATAACTGTCACCTAGCACTTAACTGAATAGAATTTTACCTTTTGAATAAAACGGGATACTTTAGAAAATTCATAAAAAACGGGATATTTTTGAAAGTCCTATTTACTTTAGAAAATTCATAAAAAACGGGATGTACATTTCAAAACAGAGGTATTTTATAAAATGTCCCTAACCGCAGAACTTGTATGCTTCTATTGGCAGAGGCAAGGGATAGATACTGACCTGATTGTTGTCCCAGATAGAGGATCTAACTGAGGTAAGAAGATTCTTATTTTACGTCTCCTATAAAACCTCGAATAGAACCCCCGCAAAATGCTCCTTAGCCTGATTCCAAACGACCCATCTATAAGCATTTCATCCTAGGAATTGCATTTGCACTTAAACGTCCAATCTATCCATGCATAAAAATGGAACCTAACATGTAATCAGAAACCACAAAAAAAAAGGAAAAAAAAATGTCATTCGAAACTAAACCATTAAAGACCAATTTACTTTCCACAACAGCTTAAAACAGAAAAACCTTCTTAAACTCTAGTTTCCCAAAGTCGATTTCCTTATCTTTGCAGAACTTGAATAGTTCAAGTTCATCATTTGCTTACCCTGGATATCAACATTCAACAAACTCTTTCCCTCCTTTTACTGTGGATCTTCCAAACTCATATATCGAGTTATATATTCATATTTCTAATGACAGATGCCTCTAAGAGCAGATCCAATTAGACGTACAAACACTATTTCAGTAAATAGTCTTTCTAGTACGGAGGTCATCAGGCCTCGGGCCTCTCAATCGGTTTCCAAATGCATAAGTTTACCATGAACGTTAAATCATTTTATGCAACGGAGACAGAAAATTTAGCGAAACAATATAGAAATGTTTAGTCAAGGAACTGCATCAGATATAATCTATTTCAGGAGAGCAGTGGTTGTAGTCCGACCACCTGGAGATCAGTTAGAATAAATTAAATAAACATAGTTAAAAGATCCAATGAGACTTGAGTTGAGTATTTGGACTTGTATTTGTTTTGTCCACGGATCTGCCACGAAAGATGACCATCCCAGGATACAACAATAAGGATCTACCATGAAGTTTCCTTTTAAGTGTGTTGGCGAAATATTCCCGAAGAATTCAACTAATGTTACATCTCTGCAGCCATATCTAAAATGATAAAAGAGAAACCACCAAAAAAATGGTCACGTTTTAAAAATTCGAACATTTAAGATATCAAACGGATTTCATGCTTATACACAAACAACACCTAATCAAATACTACGGACTGTGTTTGCAACTGTATATGTGCAATTAAGTAAAGATACCATAGACGTCACTAACGAACACTCTATAAAATGTTGTGTGCAATAATCAAAAATAAGGAAAAATCAAATAAGCAAAAGTTATTGATACTTAGTTATTTTATAATGGAAGTGATTGATTTGACGAAACACACGAGCTCCCCATATCTCCGCGCTCCCCATATCTACGCAACAGCAATAAAGCAAAATTTTGGAAAACAGAGTGAGTCACGTGTTCAACACGTTGCCCTTAAGACATTAGTGTCCGGCTACACTCAAGGGTGATGCTATAGCCCTCACAAGACGGATATCTCTAGGATAAAACACCCTACTACACCTACTATTAGCATATGTAGTAGATGCTCAACTTGAGCTTGACAACTCCGAAAAAACCATAAAGGAAAATCTCCAACACTTGAGAAAACAATATAAAATGTTTTTTCCCTGAGGAGTCCCTCTAAATATAGAGCAACCCCTTTCCCATAGATTTTACAAAAGTAGTGAATTTGTTTATATAATTGACAAAAACAACTTAAGAAGAAAAACTCTCCGATGTGGGACTAAAAGGTTTATATTGTTTCTTAAAACTACTAAAAATTGGAAACTCCACAATGTGGGACTAATAAGTTTCATTCACAAAAAAAAAAAAATTAAAACTTGTAAAAAATTATTTTTAATTAATCGTTTTTCAACAATCCCCCACATGAATGAAAAATCAATAAAACATGAAAACACAGATAGATCTTGGTAAATCAACATCCCAATCTCACGATCCAAACAGACTGATCTTGCAAGTGTTGAAATCATACTAGTCATTTCTACGTCCTCTCCCTCACACAAAACTGTGTTGACCCCAGGGTCATACTATGGATTGCACAAATCATAATAGTATTGAGAGCTTTCATCTTTAGTTCTCACATGATGAGACTATAGGTATCTTTCACCAAAGTGAAAAAGCATGAACTAGTGAACCCTTAGTGACCTTTAGGTCCTAAGTTCCGGTAATACCAAAACCATCAAAACGAAAATCACATAAAAAGCGCAGGAAATACCATTTTAGGCAGAGGTGTCCATGAGGTCTTGAACATTTGCTTAGTGAGATATTACCGGAATTACTTGCTAGAGACAGTGAACTATGTCTTGAACTGCTAGCATTTGATGTAAATCGCGATAACAACCACGGGTGATATCTCCAAGGTTGCTGCCAAGCTCGTGTCGTTTTGTCCAATTTGGCCCTGGACATATCCTGTTTCTCAGAATGCTCTAGAGAATCAAAGCTCATATTCTCATAGGAAGCGGCTCACTTCCTCATTCAGATAGGTGAGTTTCCATAAAGAGTGTTACTGCTACACCCCACTTCAATCTTAAATTGAAACTATAAAACTCATTAAGACTTCTTAAAAGTCATCCTTCACATGCAGTCACACTATCACGTCTACACCATAGGGAAGAGACAGAGAATAAAATTCTCTGATAGTGTTTACCTTTACCCACCACAAATTAGTTGTCTCATTCGAAACCTTGATCTTGGGATCTCCAGTCAGCAAGGTTGAGTATCCTTCATGGCAAGTTTAATTTATGAGCTTAAGCCCCTTCCCCTCGATGCATTTCTAACTATCTCTTGGGATAAACCTTTCGTCAAAGGTTGCGCGATATTCTCCTTGGACTTTATCCAATCAATGGAAATAACGCCGATTGAGATTAGTTATTTTCAGCTTTAGCTATTATAACTTGGCTAACACAATGTATAGATATAGCTGGCACAGGCCTATGCCAGAGAGGAATGTCTTCTAAAAAGCATCTTAGGCACTCGGCCCCCTCGTGCTTTATCTAACTCAATACTCTCAGATTCCATAATGAATTGAGCAATATATGTTTGTTTGTAAATCTTCCAAAAACAAACCCTCATGCTAGAGTGAAACATATCCACTCGTAGACTTAGACTCCTCTGAGTCAACTATCCAGTTTACATCACAAAGTCCCTCAAGGACAGCAAGATACCTTTCATAAATCAAATAAAAGGTAATAGAGTATTTTAGGTACCATAATACTCTACTCAGTGCATCTGAATGCTATTGCTCTGGACTACAATTATATCTTAACTTACTCACAATATAGGCAATGTCTGGACTCTTACAGTTCATTAAATTCATCAGACATCCTATAACTCTTGAGTATTCAAGTTAAGATACTCCATTACCCTTTTTTCTTGAGTCTACAAGAATAATCGTACGGAGTACAAGCAGGCTTACAATCACACTGATTGTATCTCTTAAGCACAAATTCAACATAATGAGAATGACTAAGACTACATATGTTAGATTATTTTCTAATCCTCATCCCTAAGATTACATCAACAGGGCCTAAGTCTTTCAAGTCAACGTTCTCATTCAGCGCATGTTTTTAGTGGAATTAATCACATCTATGTTTGTATCAAGTATAAGCATATCATCAACATACAAGCATACAATCACACAGGCATCCTTAACAAGTTACTTGTAAATATACTTGTCAGATTCATTAACTTAAATCCACTACACATTATCACATGATCAAATTTTCCATGTCACTGTTTACGTGCTTATTTTATAAACCATACAAAATTTTGTTCAACTTACAAACTTTGTCATCATAACCTTTCACTACAAAGTCCTCAGGTTGGTCTATGTAAATTTCTTTATCTAATTCACATTTTAGAAAAGCTGTCTTAACATCCATCTGATGTATCTCTAATTTTTTATGACAGCAATAACAATTAGCATCTCAACGGAAGTAAATCTCGTCACATGTGAATAAGAATCAAGGAAATATACACCTTCTTTTAGTTTATAGCCTTTAGCTACCAACTTAGCCTAATATTTTTCTACAGTTCCATATACCTAATGTTTCCTCTTAAAGACTCATTTACATCTCATGGTCTTACTCTCTGGAGGTAAACTATAAACCTCCCAAGTCAGGTTCCGACGGACTGAGTCCATTTCACTAAATGAAGCTTCTTACCAGAATGGGGTTTCAGTAGATATCAAGGCTTCTTTACAAGTCCAGGGCTTAGACTAAGCTAGGCATGTTATGAAGTCGGCTTCATAAGAAGTCTCAAGTCTAATTGTTTTACTTCTCTTAGGCTCAACCTTAACTTCATCTTCCTTTAAGATAAGTTCTGACTATTTGAAAATAAATCTAGGGGATCAACAACACATCTCTAATGAGGTACAGTTTAAGAATAAACATGTTCAAAGAACTCAGCATCCCTAGATTATGTAATAGTATTCACAACAAAGTCAGAAAAATCACACCAAGTATGAAAAATCGAACACACAACCAAAAATCTATATGTAGAAGTATACTCAGCATACCTTATATGAAGACACAATCAACATTTTTTTTCTATCTAGTTCTTTTAGGAAGAGGAATGAAATCTTAGTCAAACACCCCCACACTTTGACGCATTCATAAGAAGGTCATCTACCTTTCCATAAATCATATGGAGTTTCATCTGATCCTTAAGGGTACTATATTCAGGATATACTAGTTAAGAGGACTGCCTCCCCCCCCAAGCCCGCAAGTAATCATGAACTAATCAACATGGCAATTATCATTTTCTTAAGGATACAATTGTTATGTTCAAGGCTTCTAATTGGTTTTGAACTTCAATTTTGTACATCTTAAGGCTTCTAAGGCATCATCCTTATCCCTAAGAAAGTATACAAGATAGTACCTCGTACAATCATCCATGAAAGTTATAAACCATCTTTTACCATAGTGGTTTTGGGTTGAACTCATGTCAACTAGGCCTAACTGAATTAATTCCAAGGGCTTAGAATTACTCTGAACATTTGTGCTAAAAGATTTTATAGCATATTCATTTCACTTTTGTGTTCAAGATCCAAACTAAATTTGGGTACGAAGCCTATGCTACGCAGTTTATGCATTGACTTATAATTTTAGGGTTCCAAGTCTACCATGCAAAACATTCAAAGACACACAAAAGAAAGCATAAGAATCAACTATGTTCACTTCATCAGATTTTCCTTTAAACTTATATAGACCTTAAGTCCTGTAACTGTTGCCTAAAAAATCAATGCCCTTAGTTATAACAAGTTCCACATTTAATTAAGATCTTCAATATTTTACCATCTTCAAGAGAACAAGATACAAGATTCTTTCATATGCTCGGAACATGAAAACTTCATTCAGTGTGAGAATATTACAGATACGAGCTTATGCTCGACCTTTCCCTTTTATGCAACCTTTGTCGCAGATAAGTTAATCATATAGAGTTTTTCGACATCCCTTATCCTCTGATAAGAGGTGTACAGGTCTCTGTTTCAACAAACATACTTAGTGGCTCCAGAGTCCACCCACCAGTCTCTCACATTGGTTATTAAAATAACTTCCGACATCATGTCAATGAACTCGTTCTAATTTGTTTCAACTAAATTAGCATTAACTTTCTACTTATTAAGGTTTTATGTTGTCTACACTTTACTTCTGTATGGCCAGGAATTTTACAAACATAACAATCACCCTTAATTAAAGTAATGTCGGATTCATTTTTATGAAACATACCTTTCTTCTGAAGACTATGCTTAGAGTTGTGTTTGATGTTATCGCCTTTGTCAGCTTTGGAAGACTTGTGTTCATCCACATGCGCCTGGTAGCCATGTTCCTTTTCAATTTCATGTCACAAACTTCGTTTATACTCTGACCACGGACACGGTAATTTCCCAATCACCTAATACACCACATCTCACAAACCTTAGTTCAGATAAAATATGAGTTTTGAAGATAATATCTATATTTGTAAAATTCGTTTGAACCACCATATCAAAAAACTCATGGTTACCCCATAAAAACTACTTTAGTTAACAACAAAATTCTGCCCGTCAGAATTTTTGAGGAACGTTTATCTGTTTTGTAAAATATCAAAAAAATACTTTTACAACTCCAAAAATTCTGAAATTTTACGTGGGTAACTATCAAGATTTCTACTACGTTGTGTCAAAAGTATTCATCGAAATTCCTTCTAGGTTAAGAGATAAACTCGAAACTCTACAGCTGACCAAAAATTCGTTTTTGTTTTTCACTCCACAATTAACATCCATGATTCACAAACGAACCAACCATTTTCGATTATTACAAATTGTAATGTCTTAATATTGTTGAGTGCAATAATAAAAAACAATGAAAAATCAAATAAGTAAAAGTTATTGATACTTAGCTCCTTTATAATGGAAGTGATCGATTTGATGAAACGGACGAGCTCCCCATATCTCTGCAACAACAATAAGGCAAAACTTTGAAAAACAGAGTGAGTCACGTGTTCAACACGTTGCTCTTAAGACATTAGCGCCCGGATACACTCAAGAGTGATGCTATAGCCCTCACAGAACGGATATCTCCAGGATAAAACACCCTACTAAACCTACTACTAGCATATGTAGTAGATGCTCAACTTGAGCTTGGCAACTCCGAAAAAACCGTAAAGTAAAATCTCGAACACTTGAGAAAACAATATAAAATGTTTTTCCCTTAAGGGTCCCTCTAAATATAGAGCAACCCCTTTCCCATGGATTTTACAAAAGTAGTGAATTTGTTTATATAATTGACAAAAACAACTTAAGAAGAAAAACTCCCCGATGTGGGACTAAAAGGTTTATATTGTTTCTTAAAACTACTAAAAATTGGAAACTCCACAATGTGGGACTAATAAGTTTCATTCACAAAAAAAAACAATAAATTATAATTTTTATTAAAGCTTTAAAAAAATATTTTTAATTAATCGTTTTCCAACATAAAATTCTATAAAAAAAATCTCAAACCACAAATAGCTCCATAGCTTCAAATGAGATCACCGAAAACAAAAATAACAACAAATCCTTTCGAACAAATTTTTAAGGATAAAATTAGAATGAACCCTAACTGAAACACCCTGACAGATCGAAACGAAATTATGAAAATATACCACAGTGAATAACAAATCAAACAACAGTTTCCAATTGAATGGTTTGACATCTAAAATTTTTTATCAGTACAGCTCCTACCATCAATCATCAACATACTAAGAGACCCATTAGGTTGAAAGCTAAAACAAATTTAAACGGATTAAGATGCATAACCAAAAGGAATGACAATCAAACCTACTTGTTCCGAGTAGGAGAATCGTTGTTTTTCTTGATCCGCTAGGAGAATATATATTGAGAAGCCATTAAAAGCAAGGATTGGCGTTTTCGTTTAACTGCAAAAATTAATCAGGAAGAGAGACCGAGGGAGAATCAAGGGTTATTCATCTTTTAGGGTTATAAACCTAACCAAGAGATGAGTAACACAAAACTTAAAAGAAAATCAAGAAATAACCATTTTGCTTTGGGGTAAGCAACCTCAGAATAGCAAAGATTAAAAGAAAAAGAATTGTATATTGATTGAATGCTTAGACAAACTCGAGTTCTAAGTATTTATAATTAAACTAGCTTGTGTAACAAACAATTCTAATTAAGGAAAATACGCAAACTAATAATAGGTTATAATAAATAAAGTAATTGTTCTAAAGAAGGAATTATATCCTAAGAAGGAACTTACATTGCAACATCCCACCCCGCTTGAAGAATGGCTTGTCCTCAAGCCGGAAATACAGGAAAACGAGCAATAAGTTCATCAGCATCCTCCTAAGTGGCATCTTCTTTTGAATGATTCTTCCACCGCACCAACCATTTGGTTCTAGCATAACTTCCCTTTTTGTACATCTTGCGCTCCAAGATAAGATCTAGTTCTCATTTATCATAGTCAATAACAGAAGGTAAAATTGGTTCAATAGTTATAGCAGATCCCGGCTTAATTTTTAATTGAGAAACATGAAACACTGGATGAATGCGACTAGCAGCTGGTAATTCAAGTTTATAAGCAACAATGTCAATCTTCTCCAAAACTCGAAATGGACCATAAAATTTTGCTGAAAGCTTGGAGAAAGACTGATTTGTTGTCGTTGTTTGTCTATAAGGTTGCAGACGAAGATAGACAAAATCATTAACCTCAAAGGTTCTCTCTGTACGATGAGAATCTTCATAAGTTTTCATCCGAGTCTGAGCATCAGCTAGATTAGATTTCAGAAGTTTCAGAGTATGATCTCTAGCTTTTAAATTGAATTCTACATCATTGACAATAGTAGAGCCAGGTAAATAAGATGAGATTGTTGGAGGAGGGCGACTATACAATGCTTCAAATGGACTCATTTTGATTTCTGAGTGATGACTTGTATTGTACCACCATTCTTCCCATAGAATCCATTTGGACCAATCATTTGGTTTAGTTCCAGCAAAACATCTCAAATAACACTCCAATGTTCTATTTGTCACTTCTGTTTGCCCATCAGTTTGTGGATAATATGCTGAACTTCGACACAGCTGAATGTGTTGTAATGCAAAGTAAGCTTCCCCAAAATTTCTCATGAATATTGGATCCCTATCACTTGTAATTGTCTTGGGCATACCGTGTAGTCGAACTACTTCTTTCACAAAAACATCAGCAATGGTGCTTGCAGAATAAAGATGTGACAATAGTATAAAATGAGCATACTTAGTTAAATGATCGACAACAACCAGTATAAATTTTTTTCTATTGGATTTGGGAAATCCATCAATAAAGTCCATAGAAATATCTAACCAAACATCCTCAGGTATTGGTAGAGGTTGTAAAAGTCTAGGAGGAGCTAGAGCTTCTGACTTATTGCGTTGGCAAATATCACATTGATTAATAAATTCTTTAATGGTTTGTTTCATACCTTTCCAGTGAAAATGAAGCTGCAAGCGTTTGAATGTACGTAGAAATCCAGAATGACCTCCAAGAGGAGAAGAATGAAATTCATGAAGTAATTTGATACGCCAAGCAGAGGAAGGAGCCACTACAATGCGCCCTTTATAGCGAAGAATACCATCAGTATAAGAATATTTGGACTCTCTATTTGTAAACTATTGAAGTTTATTTATAAGAGCACTTAATTCAGCATCATGATGACATTCAGCAATGATGTCATGAATTCCCTCAAACACAGGAGCAGTGATTGACAATAAATGAGTATCGACTAATCTTGAAAGTGCATATGCAGCTTTGTTTGAATCTCCACTTCGATAAATAATCTCATAGTCATAGCCAATCAGTTTAGATAAACATTTTTGCTGCTCAATAGAAGATAACATTTGCTCCAAGAAATATTTTAAACTTCTATGATCTGTGTAAATTTTAAAGTGATGACCAAGTAAATAAGGTCTCCACTTTTGCATTGAAGAAACAATAGCTAACATCTCCTTATCATAGACTGACAAATTCAAGTTTTTTCCTGATAATGGTTTGCTATAGAATGCAATAGGTTTACCAGATTGTATTAGCACTCCTCCTAAACCATTTCCAGAAGCATCACATTCAAATAAAATTCTTTAGAAAAATTTGGCAATGCTAAGACAAGAGTAGTTCTTAATGCTAATTTTAACTTGTTGAAAGCTTGTGTAACTTCATCAATCCAAGTAAAAGAATCTTTCTTCAAAAGTTTAGTCAATGCATCATTAATTTTTTCATTGTCGCACACAAATTTGAGATAATATCCTGCTAAACCCAAAAATCCTCTGAGATCTTTAATTGTAGAAGGAATGGGCCAATTGGTAATGGCTAAAATCTTGTCAGGTTATACGGAAACCCCATCAGCAGAAACAATATGACCAAGATAACTAATTGATGACTTAGAAAAATCACACTTAGATTCTTTGAGGAATAACTTGTTTGCCATGAGTAGTCGAAATACAAGTTGTAAATGCTGAATATATTCTGTCGTGGAATTGTTATATATCAGTATATCATCAAAAAAGACAAGAACAAACTTGCGAAGATAAGGGTGAAATATATCGTTCATTAAGCTCTGGAATATTGCAGGGGCATTAGATAAACCAAGTGGCGCATAACTAGAAACTCGTAATGGCCATCATGAGTCCTAGAAGCTGTTTTTTCAATGTCTGAGTCATAAACCCTTATTTGATGATATCCAAAACACATATCCACCTTAGTAAAAACTTTTTTACCATGAAACTCATCAATCAATTCATAAACCACGGTAATGGGAAATCTATCCTTCACAGTAACCTTATTTAATGCTCGATAGTCGACACACATACGCCAAGTACCATCTTTCCTGCGTGCTAATAATACTGGTGAAGAATAAGGGCTAGAGTTGTGTCTAATAAACCCTGCTGTTTGAAGTTCTTTCACGATTTTCTCAATTTTCTCTTTTTGAAAATGTGGGTACCTATATGGCCTAACATTAATTGGAGTAGTGTTTGGCAATAGAGGAATATGATGATCATGTGATCTTGAAGGTGGTAAAGAAGTAGGAGTGCAAAAAATATCAGAAAAACTAGATAGAAGTTCTGAAATTTCAATAGGTACCTGAGAAGTAGCTGTGAGAGAATCAGAGGTAGAAACCAATTGTAGAATAATACCCTGATGTTCACGAGTGAGTTTCTGTATTGAGATATTGTCGAGCAACATAACTGATGTTTAGTTATTACCAATAAGAAGATAATTCTGATCATTTAAGTTAAATCGTATTTAGTGTTGAAAAATCCCAACAAATATTTCCTAGAGTTTTCAACCAGCGAACCCCAAGAACTGCATCACAACCACTGACTGATAAGAGAAAAAATTCCGCAGAGAAGCTATAGTCTTGCAACTTAACCGGAATATTTGCACGTGAATCTCAATAAATCCACCATCACCCACCATTACACGGATATAAGTACCACCAGATTGATCAACAAACCCACATCTCCTAGCAATTATTGGATGTAAGAAATTATGGGTTGATCCAGAATCGATGAGAAACGTAATAAGCTGACCTTTAATAAATCCTTGAATTCTCATTGTGTTGGGAAAAGGAGAACCCAAAAGAGAATTTAATGAAATAGTAGTTTCAGGTTCTTTTGGACAAGAAACATCAATTTCATTAGTGGCAGCTGCATGTGTCTCATTAATGAATTCAATATCTTCTTCAGAGTCTTCTGGGGCACCTTCCAAAATAAGTAGTTTAGGATTTTCACATAGATGACCTGGTTTGTAGAACTGATCACAGTTGAAACAAAGACCTTGATCTCTTCTTATACGTTGCTCTTCTAACGTTAATCGTTGAACTCCAGGAGGAATAGTATTTCTTCGTTGTTGCGCACAAGTTGAATTAAGGATCCGCCGGAAAGGATTTGGACGAGCAAAAGTCTTGGAGAATGAAGAATTTGATTGTAAAACTTCTTCCTGCTTAATAGATTCTTGAAATCCATTGACAAAGTTTGAGGCTCCATCACTTCAACAACAGATCAAATCTCAGTTTTTAAGGGTCGAATAAAAAGATCAATAATATGCTCTTTAGGTAAATTTGTTCGAATTCTGCAATGTGTTCACGTACTGAACCAGTTTGAGGTATTGTGGATAAAGCCATACGAGGATTGGAAAACTTTTTATCTACAAAACGATCACAAATAAGAGAACAAAATTGCAACCAAGTAGCGTCAGTTACCTTGCTTTGAACCCATCTATACCAAGCATTTGCTTCTCTATTAAAGTGAGAAGTAGCAATTGATATTTTGTAAGCTTCAGCAATATTATGTAGATTCCAGTATTGATCAGCTTGAAAAATCCATCATGCTGGATCTTTTCCATCAAAAGTAGGAAACTTCAAATTGATGGGTGCTGCTCGAAGAGGAGAATATTATCTGTAAAGTTAAGACCACCAGTGGAACCAAGCGCACCATTGTTGCCATGTGTACCATAGTTTCTAGAAGAAGCCATAAAACCAGGTGGAGGTGTATTAAGAGGAAAACGAGCCAAGAGGAGTGATGCCGTATTCCTGGCCATAATGTCTGCAAGCGTAGTTGATTTCTGCTTGAATGCTTGTAATATTGTAGCTATATGCCGTCTTATGAGATTCCAATAATAGAGTCATATTGGCAGTATTGGAATCCTGTAGTTTAGTAAGAAAGGTATCCATAGTTGTTGTTTTAGATTGTTCTTCCTCTTCATGGTTATCAGCAAGAACCTCCATAAACTTATTAACTGTCCTGTTTAGGGTATTCATCGTAGTAGTGATCTTATTAATCTCTTCTGTGATTGTCATGATGAACAGCAGAAGAAAGAAAAAAATTGATTTTTTGAGAACAACCGAACCTGCTCTGGTTCCAGATGTTAGGGTTCTAAACCTAACCAAGAGATGAGTAACACAAACCTTAAAGAAAATCAAGAAATAACCATTTTGATTTGGGGTAAGCAACCTCAGAATAACAAAGATTAAAAGAAAAAATTGTATATTGATTGAATGCTTAAACAAACTCGAGTTTTAAGTATTTATAACTAAACTATCTTGTGTGACAAGCAATTCTAATTAAGGAAAATACGCAAACTAATTATAGGTTATAATAAATAAAGTAACTGTCCTAAATAAGGAATTGTATCCTAAGAAGAACTGGCATTGCAACATCATCCCTTGGGTTTTAGTGGAATTATCTTTGGGGTTAAGATTCAATGGCGTTACAGAAGAAAGAAAAAGAGGATAAAACATAAATGAAGCCATTAAGGGCGTAAATATGGAGAAGAATGGATTATAGCGGCCACCCATTGGATTCGTAAATACCATATTACACCGGGAGGAGAGGAGAGATCATGGCCGCTAGTTAAAAAAGCAAATGTATCTTAGCCGTCCCGTGACACAGAATACACACCTGTTGTATAAGCATTGATGATATATTATAAAATATGTGGATGGTAAATAGGATTAATGGGGGTGGTAATTAAGGTGGGTGGCAAATAGAAAAAATATGGGTGGCAAATAGTTAAAACCATTCTACATTTCTAACTTTGTTAGGTATATTTGGTAGACGGTAGTTTACGTGCATAAGTTCGTCTGGCTGTTTATATAGCGGGGAGAGAGAGAGAGGAGAGAGAGGGGAAAAATGAGTTTGACATACGCAACGAGAAGAGCAGCTCAGAAGGAGCGAGTGAGGATTCTATACAGAAGAGCCCTCAAAGATTGTTTAAATTGGGCTGTTCATCGTCATCTTTTCTATCAAGATGTAAGTAATCATTTCTAAACCCCCATTTTCTGATCTCTTACATTTCATTCCAATCGAATAATTTTTTTTTTGCCCTAATTACTCCTGAATCAGATTTGGGGTTTCATTATGCTTATCAATGCTGACCTTTTTCATAAATTTACGAATCTCGAAAACTATCGCTGTAACCTGAATCAATGTTGCGGAGATTTGTTTCATCTTCTCGTTAATGTTATCTAGGTTTCTCCCCAATTTAGGCACAGTTTTTTTTTTGTGTAAGAATTGATTGGATTTTGTGTTTATTTGTAGGCATCGGAGCTGAGAGAAAGGTTTGAAGCCAACAAAAATGTGGTACGTTATCAATGTTGATTTCTTACATATTGGTCAATTTACTTAGCTGTGTAATTAGGTATTCAGGGTATTTTCCTAATATCATGCTTGATTAAGCTATACACAAGTACAGTAAATTGGAGGATTAGTATCGATGTTTATCCTTGTCTTTTTTGATAGACTTACTTGTCTGTTTCAATAAAAAGTTAATCTTCGTAGAGCGGGTGAATTTTGCGGTTATTATTGATATGTGGGTGTATCTATCCTTGTAGAAGAATATGCAGGTGAACTGTTGAGGTTATTGTTGATATGTAGGTTTGTGTAACCCTGTGGAAGAGTTACTATTTTCTTGCATAATGATGGATTTAATAAGTTAGTTTGGATAATGTTTTGGTATAGTTGCAATTGTTCTGGTGTTTAGTCAAGGGGACATTGAAGTTTATTTATTTTTTCTGGTATTTAGTTTATTTAATTTTTTGGTTTTTACAGGAAGATCCTGACACAATCGACAGAATGATCTCAACGGGTGAAGCACATTACAACAAGTTTCGACACCCTGATCCCTACATCGGTAAGTTTAGTGGATGTAGCTGTATGTTTATGCAATATACTTACTCTAGATAGTTTTCTTCGTTGTTTGGTTCTATTTATGTATCCTTATTCCTTTTAATAAAGTCACTCATTTATATTTCCTAAGCAGCTTGTTGCTTCTATATTTTCGTTATGTGTTGAAAGGTTGACTTTGAAACACGTGGTATATATTCTCCTTCTGTTAATTTATGCGTGACTGACTGACTGCTGAAAAGTATATTAGATTGTGGAATGGAAGATAGGTAGAAAGTAGGTGAGGAATAAGAGGAAAGCAACTGTTGACAAGACAAGCTGATATCTCATATAATGAATTGAGGATCCCTAACCATCCTCTTGAAAAATGATTGGTCCAAGATATCTCGGTGTCTTCGGTTGTGCGCCACTGCCATGTCAACACAAGATGTGGCAAGGGATGCCAGCCTGGGAAAAACTGCACAACTTCGTGAAAATTAAGCTTTAGTATATCATATGAATTATTTGAACGATGACTTGAAATTTCACTCTAATTTTTTCATTTCGTGGTGCAGTTCCATGGGCCCCTGGTGGTTCTAAATTTACGCGAAACCCAGCACCACCTACCGGGGTATGTTTAAGCACTTCAATTTCT
This sequence comes from Papaver somniferum, assembly GCF_003573695.1. Classification (NCBI taxonomy): domain Eukaryota; kingdom Viridiplantae; phylum Streptophyta; class Magnoliopsida; order Ranunculales; family Papaveraceae; genus Papaver; species Papaver somniferum. Next base: position 171,642,212 of record NC_039359.1, on the reverse strand, counting down.
TGTCAGAAATGTTTAAATGCTCTTATATTTATATATGATAGTTGATTTGTTGTTTGTTCTCTTATATCTGCTTGTGAAGCTAGATCTACTTGATTAAGAGCTTATGCATTTCTTTCATCAGTTTTTTGTCAACAAAAATCACATTCTCTGCCTTAATCATCATTAACAATGAGGCGAAATACCTCATCTGCCTAATCTGTTTTAACCAAGGTTCAATTGTGCATCAGTTTGTATCTTAGCTAATGCACGTTGAACTTGATTTCTACATTCGCAAATGAAATTATATGGTGTCTTTTGTATGTGTTCAATATGGTTGATATTTTGTTATTGTTGCAGATCGAGATAGTCTACAACTATGGACGAGAAGACAATGACTAAGCCAGCTTCCAACTCTGAGCAATAAATAAGATGTTCTACTGTGCTGTCAATTGGGTTTTCTTTCTAGACGTGTTGTTGCGAAATCTTGTCGAGTTGGAATCAAAATCCTCTACGAGAAACTTTGACAGAGGACAAGTTTTTTATTTATTTATTTTGGTTGCTTCTTGGGAGAATGGTAGATTTGAAACTTGTTTGCGGAACTCATCTGCATTATCTGACTATTTGAACCCAAAATTTCTGATCAAATTTCTTTTATCCTCGTTCTTAGAATTTGGATTTCACTTTAACACAAAAGATGGTTCTTTAGAAACATCAACTTCTTTGGTTAGCACTCTTCTTTAGTTAGCACTCTTCTTTACAGCCTGTAGCAACTAACTGTTGTAATTATTGACCTTCAATCGGCAAGCAATTGAATAACAGGATTGGAATCTGGGGCACCTGTACAGTGTGGTGTAACATACAGATAACGGGATAAGTGAAGTTTTCAATAAAAAAAAATCTTTCTTCTGTTTATCCGTGCCTGAGAAGAAGAGATTTCTACAGCTGGGTAAAATGAAGATTTCCCGCTCAAATTACTTTTGATAACTAGAACACCCCTTGATCATGGTCCGGGCTTTTTGTGTGTTATCTGTGGCTTCAAAACAAACACGAAACTAAGCACTTACCAACCATATCCGTTTCTTTTCTTGCTTTGTTCCTTTGTTTTTCTAAGGAATTTCATTTTTCTTCAATAGCGAAAAACAGTTCGAAATCATTAACTACCCGAACATGGCAATGGAACTTTGCTGCAGAGGAGCTTCTTCCACTACTACTTCTCTCGCTTCTATATCTTGGTCCAACTCTATATCATCCAATTCAGTACACCCAACCTCAGTCAGAGTCGGTTAACTATCTTATCCTTATCTTATTGTTTTTCCATTCCTAAGTTCTGGTTAAATTACTTACTCTGTACATTTCAGATTTGCCAACCCAAGAGAGCGATCAAGGTTTTGTCTCTCGCCACCAACAGTAACAACAATGGCAATGGCTCTACTAATCAACCTCAGAAGGTAATTTTAATTTCCTCCACCTTTTCAAGAATTGTCCATTGAGAAATGTTTCCCTTTCCAAGAATTGTCCATTGAGATTGAAAAACCTCAAAAGAATATTTTTAAATTAACTATTATTCTCGTTGAGCAGGGAAATCAAATGACTGTTTCAATTACTGGAGCTACAGGTTTTATTGGTAAAAGATTGGTGCAAAGGCTGCATCAAGGTTATTAAGATTTCTCGCTGCTCACTTAAATATTTTTTGGTATTTGAAAATAATATTTATATTTATCCTGCATAACGAGCCTGCCAACTTGCCTTATCGGCATGTTTAGGACCTTAGCCAAATAACAGGACTTAATAGTATTCATAAAACTTGAAAGTTGAGACATGCTACTCACCCCAATCAATTGGAGATTTGTAGTTTTTATTTGTCTAACAGCCTTTCACTTTCTTGTACGTAGTAGTATATTTACTACCACCAATTTATCCTGTGTTATCTTTTGCAGAAAATCATCGTGTCCGAGTGTTGACAAGATCGAAATCAAAAGCTCAATTAGTTTTTCCTGGTAAGAAGGTAATGAACCACTTTTAGTGGGTTATCTTTTATTTTTGGTACATAAAATGAAACTCAAATCTAACTACTTCATTTCGAAACAATGCTAAGACTTTTTATTTATTTTTTAGAAAGGACTTACTCTAGATTTGTTTGTAGAAATTTTCTGTTTCTTGCAGTCACTAGCTAGCAGATACATGTTAACCTTATTATTCACTTAATCTTTTACACGCCCTCTAACTAAGAACGAACAAAGAGTTTTTGTTAACTTACCCTTATTCTCCTGTATTTGTTGCTGAGATCCCTTATGTATATTGAAGTTAGGGAGTTTCCTGGAATTGTAATTGCGGAGGAACCGGAGTGGAAGGATTGCATTCGAGGTTCAACTGCAGTTGTCAATTTAGCTGGAACGCCTGTGAGCACAAGATGGTCTAGTGAGGTTAGTATGATGGTCATTACAACCTTATTTTCTCTTGTTGATTATAGCTTAATATTACAAGGAGCATGAGTTTTTCCCCATATTGCAGATTAAGAAGGAGATAATGCAAAGCCGGATAAATGTCACATCAAAGGTCAAAAAATCCTTCATTTTTGAATTTCTATCACCAACTTTCGGTGCTTCATCTTTTTATGGGTTGTTTGTTTACTTGCTCCCACTAATTTTTGAAGGTTGTAGATCTGATAAACAACTCACAAAATGATGTCCGACCTAAAGTTTTGGTCAGTGCAACTGCTGTTGGTTATTATGGTTAGTAGAAAACCGTCATCACTATTTAATATAGTTAAATTAAAGCTTCATAACAGAACCTTGGGGAATTCCTTACAATAGGAAAACGAGGGGTGCAAATTTGCAAAAACTTAGATTAGTATGCATCTCATAGACCTTGGGGAATTCCTTACAATGGGTTTCCATTAACTTCTACCACTTTTGGATTACACGCAGGCAGCAGTGAGACTCAAGTATTTGACGAGAGAAGTCCCCCAGGGAATGACTACTTGGCTCGGGTGAATTGTCATTTCTCGACTTCTTTTTAATATGGTTAAACCAAAGCTTCATAACAGAACCTTACTGTCTTTCTATCTTCTATGGATCAAATATTGTACAGGTTTGCAAAGAATGGGAAGGAAGGGCTCTCAAAGTAAATAAAGATGTCAGAGTAGCACTTATTCGTATTGGCGTTGTTCTAGGAAAAGATGGTGGCGCTTTAGGTACATATGTTGTCCTTTCTCTGGCCTCAGCTTTATGAAGCGGATCTTCCAGCAATTCTCAATCGATTATTAGATGTTCATAATATTACCTATTTTACCGAATGCAGCAAAAATGATTCCTCTCTTCATGATGTTTGCTGGTGGTCCTATAGGCACCGGGAAACAGTGGTATGTACTCCGGTGCCAAAAGAAATACTATATGTCATTAGTGCATATATACTTGTTTTTCTCATTTTCTCTGAGTTGTAGACATAGTTTTACTAGCCTTTCCTCAACGGGATTTCTTTCTTCCTATGTTAGTGTAGGTTTTCGTGGATTCATTTGGATGACATAGTAAACCTTATTTATGAAGCCTTATCAAACCCATCTTATGAAGGTAAACTTTATTTGCTATACTTGACTAATGACTACTTAAAGATGTTAAGGAAACCTATAACTTCATAATACAATCAGGAGTTATCAATGGAACTGCACCGAATCCGGTTAGGTTGACCGAGATGTGCGAACAGTTGGGGAACAGCTTAGGTCGCCCCTCGTGGCTTCCTGTACCAGAGTTTGCACTTAAAGCAGTCCTTGGTGAAGGTGCCTCCGTTGTAAGTATTCAGCAACTCTCTTACGTCTTTTGTTCCTTGTATAATTTTTGGTACTCAGTAATTTTTCTTCCTCGTATAATTTTTGGTACTCAGTAATTTGACCGTCATTTCACTGCAACAGGTATTAGAAGGGCAGAGGGTTATACCTGTCAGAGCAAAGGAGTTAGGTTTCTCGTTCAAATATCCTTACGTGAAAGACGCACTCAAAGCCGTGGTTTCTTCTGATAAATGAAGTTGATTGCCATTCTTCGATCCTTTCTTTGGTATCTGTAGTTGGCAAATGTTCCCTGCAGTTGTGTATGAACTTGGTTTGTATCCAAAAGTTAGTACTTCTAAGCACTTCTAAGACATAAACCATGCGAATGGAACATTTTTTGATGATCAAACTGCACATAACTTTTTTCTTCATTCTATATAATATAAGAAGAAATGAAGAATGTCTTCAAGTAAATAGACCAAGGAAAGCTGATGAGGTCCCTCATCATAGCTTTCCTCTAATAGTGCGCCATGAGAAAAGGGAAACAGTTCAAATTATAAGAACACAGACCCAAAAACTGCCAAAAAAAAGTGAACCGTGTGGAGTTGGAACTCAAAACCATTGAGCCATTCATTTTTTTTAACTGTACGAAATTCATCATAGAAAAGAAAGATATCATCACCAACTCAGAATCTACTTTTATAATACAAATGATACAGTAGAAAGTCTATGTTTCATCATCTTATATTTTGATCCAGCTGAAAGAGGTGAACAAAAAAAACAAGAGCTTAAAGTTTGAAACCCCGCAGTGGGACTAGATCAACCCTTCAATGAGTACTTCTTCCCTGTAAAAGCTTGGAACTTTGGGTCTTCTTTCTTTTCAGGCTGCTCTTGTTTTGCATCTTTTGCAGGAGCAGCAGCAGCGGCCTGCAGGGCACAAGAAGCAACAAGTAACAGTCAGCAAGAAGTTGTTATTACTTAATTATTAAGCTGCACTCACTATTGACAGAAATACTGTACCTTAGGTGTTTCTTTCGGAGCTGCTGGTTTTGCATGTGAACCAAACACTAGCTTTCCTTGAGGCTGACGAGAAGTAGACTGTGATGTCGAAGCCGCTGGATTTGGCACACCAGCAGCACTTGGCTCTGGTCGCTTGTCTTTGGCACCACTGCTGGAAGAAACTGGAGAAGGCGGGTTCTTCAAAGGTTTTCCATCTAAGCGTCTTCCACCACCAGTAAATGGTTTGAACTTTGGCTCTTCCTCGATTTGGGGTTCTTGAACTGCAAGTATGTAAACAGAATGGGGTGAATGTTGAAAGTGAATGCTTAATCAACTACATAACTAGCATTTGAACTTTTTAACCATATATTCATGACAGTCGAGCTCAAGCAGCACATGGAAATTGATTGAGAAGTAGCACGTCATGCCACGAGGAAGGATCACCAAGATCATCAAAAGTACATTCACCGTGTATGACCAATTAAGGTATGGACACTCTCCAACAACACCGATAAGAAGCAGGTTGGAGTATCATAACAAACCATATATGATGACGGTATTAACAACTTCTGACATGGCCACAAGAATCTCCACCAAAAGAGCTTTGTAAGTGAATAGACTTGGCACATGAATAGTCAAACCATTTCAACACAATGCAAATCCACCATGGCAATTTTAAAGCTGAGGAAGTGGATGATACTGAAAAGAAGATCGGATATTCAAACTACAAACCTGCTGATGCTGATGCTTTGCTTAAAGGAACAGATGGAGAAGGTCTTTCAGGCTCTACATAATCAAGGGGAGGAGCAAAATCCACCTCACAATCCGTTTCAATGATACTAATGGCGTTTGCAGGTTTTGATTCCACAATATCGATGTAATATTTCTTATTGTTGTAGGCTACCATTATACTGTCCCCAGTGGTTAAGCAGGAGAAGTTCCTTAATGTTGTCTCCAAACTGTAGAGAGAAAAAAAACACGAGAAAAGTTCGGATACCTCTCCTACCATTATCACCACTCTATGCAATATTGCACGCCTACCATATTCAGATACTCACATGGCTTTGGGGTTGGATATATCCAAAAAATCCTTTGTGTGTGGCTGCAGTTTCACATATGTTCCCTTCGGAAGAGTTACATTTTTCACCCGAACAGTACCTCCCTCTTCTAGGAGCATGTTTTGCATCATCTAGAGGGAGAAAATATGGGAAACAAAACACATAATACAAGTCAGACCATAGAGAAAGGCTTTACTCTTTTTCCTTGAACTGGAAGGAAAAGGATGGAATAGATAAGAGAAATAGTACTATGAGATACTTACCCAGTACGGCATGTAGATCATCCCCTCTTCCGCAATGAATTCCAGCACACCACAATGTGACACCCGCTCCGTTGCAGCATTTCGGACCTCGAACAACATTGGATAATCAATATGAAGAGATGCTGCACATAAAATACTTTTGTTAAGAGATTATGTAAAATAGAGACGAGCAACCAACAAAATCAAGAATTCTCACCAAGGCGGTCAAGTGCCGAGGGCGGCATTATAACTGAAACAACAAACAGCAAGACAATAGGTGAATATAAATTTACTTTGAATAGACAAAGATGCCAATATCATGAAGAGAACAATTTATTCAAAACTCAAAAGCCGTAAAGAAGAGTATACTTTTATCACCGCTTTCCAGCTGAGGCTGCAGAGTCAAAAAGAAAGATGTAATTAGATCTAATAATGAGGGTTGAAGATGAGAAAACAATTCACTTACTACACAATACTGAAAAGTATTGACTCACAGAGAACCGTATTACAGATACAAACCTTATCAATAAAAGATGCAGGGTAGCAACGATATGTCTGCTCAAACGATGTTCCATGATATCCATATTCTTCAAAAAACTGCAGAAAAACAAAAGCTGTGATTAGACCAGGCAAGTAAAAAAATTATTTGTCCATGGCCTGCATATTTCAAAGCCTAATATAGGTAGAGTCAGAGAAACTCATTGAACTGCAACATTGAGATACGTATATTTTTCAAATATGAAAAAACCTTAAAAGATATCATCTTTCAATTATATGCAATCACAGCATTGGGATTCAGCTGAACTCAAAGCTTAATATAGGTAGAGTCAGAGAAACTCTTTGAACTGCAACATTGAGATACATATATATTTGAAATATGAAAAAAACTTAAAAGATACTATCTTTCATTTATATGCAATTCAAAGCATTGGGATTCAGCTGAACAGTCCAACTAATCTGGAAACGATAAAATGTTTGTTCCGTACCATTGTCGCTGCTCTGAATGCTTCTCAGGATCCTCCCTGAAAATAGATCGTCACCACACATCAAACAGAAACAAAATAAATAAAAGGAATAATTTTTCCTGATTTCACAGACCAATAATCTGCTAAAAGAAAACCACACAATGGAACACTCACAGATTAGTCAGAAACAAATTTATCAACTGATCTTCAACTCTCTAGGAATAAATTAAACTGATTACACCATCACTCCGAAAAGGGTTCTATCAGAACTAGGTTATAGTATATTGTATAATCAGAAACCCTAATTAAGATGAGGAAGGACCATAAATCATATGACAGAATCAAAATAAAGTAACATCAGATTGAATTTCCAATAACTAAAGGGATTGATACTTATAAGAAAAACATGAAGCAGTACTGATAAAAAAAGAAAGCAATTAAAGGAATAATGTTGCCAAAGAAAAATTAGTACCAATCACTGTTGATATGCGATCTTCAAGAGCAAACCCTAAAAGTGGCGGGCAACGACAGAGTGGATTCACCAAAATTGTGAAATAAATATTTAGGAAGGAACGAAAAAGAGAAAACTGATAGATAGAGAATAGAGTAAACTTATGGTGAAGCTAAGATGCGCACACCCGGTGCATAGGATACCAATTCTACAAAAGAGGCGACTCAGTCGATTGGGCTTGGAATATCTACGTGCTTCTCACGCGACCCTATTACAGACTACAGTAAGTACGGGAAAATTAGGCTAAGAAATCATACCGTCATGCCCAAGTAATTTTCACTATCCAGTAGCACTCGTAATTTTTTAAAATTATTAAAAAGATGCATAAATATTCAAATACCCATGTAGTTTTCTTTCAACGGTTTTGGGCAGTTTCATTAACTTCCCGAAACGATCACATCATTTATTTTCAGCAATTTTCTTTTGAACGAACCTCAGCAATATTCATTATTTCAGCAAAAGGTGCAGAAATAATTAGACTTGCTCAAAACTTAACAATCATGTGCGAGTTTAACTCAGTAAAACCCACTCAGTCACCTGTTCCGATTCATACCTAATCTACCCTCCCTAGTCAGTTAGCTACAGTTCTATGGTTAGGTTAGGGGATACAAAGTTTTTTCTCGTGAAGAAGATTCTCTAATGGAGCAAGTAAGAGGAAGATATTGTTACTATGCGATCCCTGGAATTTCTAAACACGCATCACAATCTAAAATACGTAAGGCTTACATAAAACTAGCTCTGAAATGGCATCCGGATAGACGGAACTTAAGGAAGTCAACAATGGGCAGTGAAAGGAATTCAACAATGGGTAATGAAGCTAAGCAAAGGTTTCAATAAATTCAAGAAGCTTATGCAGTTTTGTCAGATGAAAGGAAGAGATCAGTGTATGATATTGGATTATATGATCCATTAAAAGAAGAGGACGAGGGCTTCTTTGATTTTATGAAGGAGATGTTGTCGATCGACAAATGCACAGAATCATAATAGTTTTGAAGATCTTCAAAAGATGTTTAATGAGCTAACAAGGGGCTACAAGGTACAATTTCACAACGAGGATGATGACAAAGTACTGATCAAACAGCTGGAATGAAAGTTTGTGGAACTGATTTACCATCTCAGTTCAGCAGCGTGCCTGCCCCTGTATATTCATAACTTTGTTATTAGTGGGAAAGATTGGTATTCACTTCGGTTTGTAGTTTATTTTGTTATGTACAATTGAATGAAACTGTCTCTTTGTTCCTACAAAAAAAAAACAATTTATGCAATGTGATCCAACATTATTGTGGTTGGATTAACTTTTGGAATTTCAAATTGCATTATGGATCTTTCAAAAAACAAAAAAAAAAAAGGTTACGGGATACAGGTTGGGTTTGTATGAAGAGCAAATTCTTGTGTAATCGTCATCCTTTGTTGAGCATATTCTCTTCCGCGAAGTTCACGTTAATAAGAAAAGCGGTGCATATTTTGTGTCGGACGTTCCTATAAAATAAATTGGTTAGCTCGATGACATGGTCGTATAAATTTAAATGAGTACGTTATTTTTGAAGGTACTATAAATTATGACAGGTAACTCACCTTAAGGGTATTATCAATTTAACTAGTGACGCATACTAGTCTGTATCATAAAAAAAATTGGGTACAATTTTTTAAGTTCCGACAGAAATTGGTTTGTGCTTCCGGTAAATTTGTGCAACACGATTGATTAAGGAGGTGATGGAATTTTGGTTTGTGGTTTCCATACGCGTGCCTAAGTGAATAATATGTACATAAGGGTCTTTATTTCGGAAGTTGCAATGAAAAAGGAAAAGATGATTACATCACGTTATGCACTACTCCGTTAACAACGATACTCTCTGTAGATTTTCACCACGTTGAAAAGAGCTCTACTGAAAATACACATGAAACATTGATAGTAAATATTACACTTTGGACATGTGCAACGAGAACATGTTGTGGAATTATAAACTGTGCCTGTTATGAATCACGATAAGGGATGTGATTTGTTTTTCCTGGACTGCCATTAGTAAGAGCATTAAAAACATTTCCAAGAGATGATAAAGATTTGTTGATGGTCTTTTCTTCATCAAGTACTTCCCATTCAGTTCCAGTTTTTTCCACTTTTTCATACCCAGCCAAGTACTTCTCCTCTAGATTATAGAAACTTTCCTCTAGGTTATTTTTAAATTACTTATCCTTTGAGTGCATCACCTTTCAAGAGCAACTTATAGAAATTTTGGTCCATGAAAGTTGATTGATATCTTGCACCGAATGTTAATACAAAAATAATCACATGCATGATATTAAAACTGCTGGGTTCCATGAAATCCATTGATTCAGAGGTATTCTGATCTTCAAAAAGAATAAATTATTTTACCTTAAAATTTTAGTTGATGTAAAACTATAAGTACATCCATTTGTTCAACACCACCTTCTAGTTAATGTGAAAAAGAGTTACACATCCCCTATAACTACGACCTACGGGTAACTAAAGGTTACATACATTCAATAATGATGGATCCCGAATGTTGACGGTGCAATAACTTTTTATTTACTCATGTCCATGTGAGCAAATGCATAAAATATTTGACATCTTTCGATTAAAAAACCTCTGAAATAGTTAACAAAAACAAAATTACTAATGTGTGAGATGTGAACTATGTGCATCATTAACACGTTGTTTCTATAAAAACACCCACATTCCAGAGATGCATATACTTCATTAATAATGTCAGCACCATATCCCTTCCTCCATTCAAGTATTATTTCTACATAAACACACACATTCTAAAGATACGCATACCTCATTAATAGTGTCAGCAATTAATATATCCCTTCTTCCATATAATCTTTGCGTTATCGATATCAAAGTTCCTCGTTTTCTAAACCTGCAACCCACCAAAATTCATACCAGTGACCACAAATTGTTATATATAAGTTAATTATTTCGCAAATACGTTGGTTATCTAGACAGACACACAGGTGAATTACCAAGACTGCGCTAGATTTTTTTTAAAATTACTTAACCCCACCTGAATCTGAAGGGGAAGTATTTGAGTGGAAAAGACTCCACAAGAATCAGTTTTCCAAACTTCGACCTATAGACAATCATATACTATTTATCTAAAACTTAGACATGGATTGGAAAATTTGGGTTTTCAATTTAAAAATAAGATAATACCTTTTGTCGTTTGCTGAGTCCAACTGAATTGTAAAGATGTAGACACAATGAATTCTACTACCGTTTAACAACAATTTTAAGGTTAATGCAAGTACTACTTACTACTTCTTAAATGCAATTAAAACTGCATTTTCCTCTAAAAGGATACGCGTCTTTCCACCAGCTCTATTTGCGGCTCCATTCTGCATTCATGGAACTTCTGTTTAGGGGAATGAAGATGCATAAAACGGAGATAAGATAAATACCAAGCTATGTTATATCATTTTCCTTACCGAAAGGTTTTGTGATGCTTCTGTTGTATCAGAGATAAAGTCCTGGAAAAATCAAGTGACAAGTTGCTTAAAAGTCTTAACTTCCTTTTATGTTGCACAATTATGACTTGGTCTAATTGTCCCGTATACAAGTGAACTGTTGAAGTTCACTTTGTAACTTGCATAAATATAGTTCAAAGAACTTGATACAGTCTAAGATAAGTCAGAGCAAAATTAGAACCATATCTCTGGAGGAAAAGTTGTGTGTCAGAATAGGGATCGTATAGCTGATTGCTACATCATTACTTTGTGGGACATAAACACTAAAAGATCACATGGAACTCTCATCCACTGGTAGTTCATGTTGATAGTTAGGAAACATGGAATTCTCCTGGAAGTTTGACTTACCTCGGTAATTCCAGTCAAATATATTCCATGGAGCTTACTCTCTTTGATTTGCAAGTTGTATTTCGATAAATTAAATAGGTCCTTAAACAAAAAAATTCCAGAAAAACCCCGGGACCTAGTCCAGATTTGAACACCACACTGTATTAAGCCGCTACAGGCACTAGCCTACTCCAAGTTAACTTCAGACTGGAATGTAGTTGAGACCTAATCAATCTTACACTGATCAAGGTACAGTTGCGCTCCTTACGTCTCTGAATCCAAGCAGGAATCTACACACTTGATTCCCTTAGCTTATCTCACCCACAACTAAAAGTTGCTACGACCCAAAGTCGAAGACTTGATAAACAAATCTGTATCACACAAAAAAGTCTATTGTATAGATAAATATGTCTACCACAAATATACCTATGATTTTTGTTCTGTCTTTTGATAAATCAAGGTGAACAGGAACCAATTGATAAACCAGACTTATATTCTCGAATAAAAGCCTAGTGTTATCAATCACCTCACAATAATCTTAATCGATTAACGAAACAAGATATTGTGGAATCACAAACGATGAGACGAAGATGTTTGTGACCACTTTTCAATCTTGCCTATCGGAGAATAAATCTCGATCAAATCTTAAAGAAGATAGTACTCAATCACGATAGAAAACAGCAAGATCAGAACACGCAACTACAGAGAAAATAGTTGGGTCTGGCTTCACAATCCCAATGAAGTCTTTAAGTCGTTAACCTACAGGGTTTCGTGAAAAACCTAAGGTTAAAGGAGAATCGACTATAATCACAACTAGTATCACATAGAAGGTGTGAGGATTAGGTTTCCCAGTTGCTAGAGTTCTCCTTTATATAGTCTCCAAATTAGGGTCTGCAATCAATGTTACCTTGGTAACAAAACATTCAATATTCACCGTTAGATGAAAACCTGATTAGATTCAAGATAATATATTTCAACCGTTAGATCGAACTTAGCTTGTTATGCACAAATGAAATGTGCCGTCATTTAGATAAAGGTAACTGTGCCTAAATGTGTACACTTAGTTGGTTCAACAATAGTTAACCAATGGTTAGCCATATGAGCACTTTCATATCCACCTTATTCATCTTTATCATAACTAGTTAAAATGACTCAAATGAAACTAGTTAGAGAGTTGTTCAATTGTTTATATTCTCATAGAAGTATACAAGACACAATAATGGGAGACTCCTTGTACGTCTCGTACTTTGGTTTGGTGAAGGATTTGGAAACCATGAAATCTATATATTTCCCCGATCTAATTCATGAACACCTGATGGACAACATCAAGAATGTAAAAAAGACAATATTCTTCTCAGGAATTGCGGTCGTTGCACCATATACTTTCTTGTAAGTTAGATTTTTTCACTTGCTCAATCTCTGTCAGTAAATCATATATACAAAAAATCTTATCCAGCTTTGGTTGGCTTAATACTCTTATTTAGCTGAGCTATCCGACACTGTCAAGGTCAATCCTAATGTTACACCAAGAGCTGTAAGGTGGGACTTTGCAACAATGGATAAATTAATGAACAACAAGCATATTCCAAGCTTAGAGGTATTTGTTTATGTCTGTTTTGCAGTAATGAACCTTGAAGTTTTTTATAAAAGTGTTATGCAGGTTATGTAAGAAAAAATATGAATGGATAATAGGTTATGCACCTTAATAAAAAACGTATAACATCTTATGCAACTAAAATTGTGAATGCATAACCAGTTATGCATTATTAAAAATTGTTACATCACAGGTTATGTCATTCATATCTGTTACATTTACGTTGATATTTGTTATACATCCCCTGATGAGCGTTATGAATCATGTTGCAGTTTCATAATAACTTTAGAGATGAGTACAGTGCAATACAATTGGAACTCTGCGAACCTATAGAACCAAGAACAAGGGGAGAACTACTTACTCTCCCTGCAATAAATCTGGAAGAGAAGAAGGACAGGTATGAAGAAGCGTTCCAGGATACGTTACAGATTATTTAAGACCTGGAATGTATGAATAGTCCTGTAAAAAGTTTGGAGAATGTTCAAGCAATGCTAAATGACCTGAAACAGACTACGGAAACAAAAAGACAGATTGGAGAAGGATTCGATTATGAGTTTTATTATTTTTAAAGAGATTTCTCGTTGCAACATGCATAGAAGATGTGCATGTGGAATTGTCAGGTGGCCCTATCATCGATATATCATTAGCTGAGCCTAGAGTCCCATTAAGTCAAAATTACCAAGGAATGCGACACTTGTTTAAGTGGTATCTTCAACTGAACCACCTACACAAGAAACTTTGCCAGATGTTATCAGATTTGATAGTCAAGACCAAACTGCTAGTCAAGGACTCCAGTCTTCACCTTTCAAGTTCATGGACATGGAAAAAACTATGAATCTCTTCGACGACAAGGAAATAGACACACGAGAGGAATTGGATACAACCCAAAATCTACTAACAACTCAAGAAAGAATTAAGCACATGAAAAGGAATTTTTGGTTGGTGATGATGACACGCAACTAGAAACTAAAAAAAAAACACGAGAAGATGAAAAATCCACATTTAATCTGCATATTTCAAAACCTGTTGCTGCAACTGAAGGGAAAGTATATGATGTTGGAGGGCCATTGTTGGGATACCAGAACAATTGGTCATTGAAATTCCACAATAACCAGCTATTGAGATACCAGAACAAATAGTTGTTGACAGTCAAAAGAACGAGACGGTCGCTGAGACGATCAATGATGTCTTAAAACACATGGTAGAGAATCCTCTAACTCCATCCACACAAGCTGCTGAAATCGAAAAAGACTCAAATGAAGCTGCAGGGAAAGATACAACTCCACAAAGCATGATACATAAATTATAAACCGCATATGAACATATTATATATTTTAAGAGCAGCATAACATCTTTATATGAACTTCTAGATTTTTTTTATGTTGAATCAACTATTATATATATTATTTATTATTATTAATATTATGTTATTGGTTTATTGGTTGATATATTTACTTTAAATAAATTGTTTATGTATGACACATTTTGGTTACATAAATCTTTAGGAAGAAGCATCAGAGACAAGTAAAGGAGAATTTACACCAAGAAAAAACAATTTGTGGAAGGAAGGTGTGAAGCGGACACCGTTGAATAAATCTCGAAAAGTTACGCAAAATGGACTACTAAAATGCGTAAATCGGACAACGTACGAAGAAGATATCGCACTCGGAAATTTGAATGTTGAAGTTTGATTAAAGTCAACCGGTGTTGATTGTACTGTTGACCGGCGAACCTTGACCGTTGACTGAGATATTTCACTTTGACCGGACCTCTGACTAGTTGTCCCTTAGTAACTATCAAGTGATGGATATAATAAAACCCTTTTGGTGTAATAGGAGTGTAAGTGTGTGTATTCATTATTTTGAAAAATAAGAGAGTTTGCATTTATCCTCTTCATGTGTTGTAAGCAAGAGGTGGTGATGTCCGGTGGTATTGAGATATGTAAGGTGGTAGTGGCAGTTTTGAATGGAAACAGGGAGATGGTGATAAAATCTAGTAAGTTAGTTTACTTAATTTAAATAAAGAGAAAGGAAGATGGTTATTGTTGATGTAGAGTTATACTTGAATGAAAATGAGTTAATTATGATGTATTGGTGAAAGAATATTAGTGAGGTTAGAAGTTCACGAAGAAATCAATAGAATATGGTAAGAGGTTATGTTGGACTTGAAGGTTGGGTTATAGAAATATAATGATGAAGAAGAACTCATTATAGTGTTCTTGATGAAGATGATGATTAATCATTCCTGACGGTGATGATGATTGTGAAAGCTACATGAAACCATTAAGGTAACCCCTTTTATGGATTCCAGTATGTATTTAGTGATTTGGGTAGGTGTTGGAAACATAAATAGAGTAGAAATAATTATTTCTTTTTATTATGAAATTTCATGATTTAATGTGAATTAATTATGTTCTCTGGCCTATATCTATACACTTGTTTAGAAACTTTATAGAATTCATTAGTGATAACTCTACTAACGTAAGTTGTAGATATTTGTGTAGTGATTCCGTGCATATAAAGTTCTTTCAGTTTGGTTGTGAATCGAGTGAGATACTGGCTCTAGAAAATAAACAGTCGCAGCTAAAAACTATGCATTATCAGTCACGAGTGTTGATATATATGGGACTTTCTAGATAGGTTAGAATTATAACCGGAAAATGTTTAGTATGCATAATTTGTAGAGGATGATTCCTTGATTCTAATGAACTATAGTTTGCTTAGTTTGGATTTATAGGATATAATTTAGAGGCTTTAGAAGTTGACCCCGTAAACAGTTTTCAGGAAAAAAAGTTGGAATAATTTCAGAGAATTAGTGAAGAAGATGACCAGCTTCTGACTCACACCGAGTCAGACCTAGTTAGTGAGTCAGACCTAAGTGGGTTTTGGACCGCGTTAATGGGTCGGGTCATGGTTGACCCGATGGGTAAGTTGATGGTTTAACGGGTTAGGCCCAATGGGCTTGGGCTAAGGGACATATATCTTATTTTGAGTTTTTGGACCACTTATAGTCCGAATTAGCTTTCGGTCCCTTATGCAAAGTTGTAGAGCTTTTCGAGGGCTTTCCAATGATACCCATAGTGTCCCTATTCGGATAAGTAGACATTAGTTTTTGCCTAGATTACATACTACCAGGTTATAGAACTTTTGATAAAATTAGAATCAATAGTTATTTCACTTAGCCTATAACTAGAGAATTGTATGAGATTATGTTATAAGCCCTGTGTGAGCCTTTTGGCTAATCTCTTAGAGTGCTTCTGTGATTAACAGTTAGTCTATATTAACAACGATCGATTCAAAGGATGAACCAGTGGATCGTGGATCTCGAGGTAGGCATGGCTTGTCAGCAAAAGAGGTAGGAATACTTTTAACTCTTTTGAAACCATTGTTGTTTCTTTTACAAAAGTTTATGTTTAACAAACTCATGCACTGCATGTTTGTGCATTTCATACATTGTTTAGTTTGTATTATGATTGTTCTGTTGATTCTTTGAATCTTTCCATGAATTGAAAAGGTCATGTAATGTTTTGTTGTCAATATGAATTGTTATGGGAAATGAGAATTTCCAGGTGTGGTATATAAGATACGCTCCTTCATTTATATCTACATGAATCCAGCTTTTATGCTTATTAGGTGTGGAAAAACCCGGCATCAATATAGCTATGTAGGTGTGGAAAAACCCGACATCACTAATATATATTGTTTGAAGAAGGAGTTTGTCCATATACATGTTTGTTCATTTCTAGTGACTTAGTCACTTTGATGTTTGGGAAAACATGTATTGTTTTCCAAATTTTGCTCATGATTTCTTTAAAGTTAAATGTTATTCCTGCTGGGCACCCCTTTTAGGGATGATGTGCTCACCCTTTCCTACTTTCAGTTTCAGAGACAGATCAGAGTTGCTCAGCGAAAGCTTCGTCAGTTGGTTAACTTTTGTTATGTTTATTATGTTGTATATTCTGTTTGCAAACCAAATGATTATTGTATATGTATCATTTGAGAGAAGTTCTTGTATATATACGATTCCGAGCGGGGCTAGTTTTGGGTTAAGTTTTTATAGAAGATTTCTTAATTGAATGCTTAAGTATTTATTTTAGATTCGTAGTGCCTGTTTAATTAGTTAATCTCTGGGATTAGTCAGCTGCTAGCTTTGGGGGCGCTACAGTGTTGGTATCAGAGCTCACTATTAGATCTTATACGGGACATGATAGAAATTAGCCAGTGCTAGTTAGTGAAATAGATTAGTTTAGAACTGGGTTGGGTTGTGAGATAAATCTTAATCACTAAAAACTATCTATAATTAAAAGAATTATTCGATTGATTGATTTGTTTGTTTGTTTGTAATGAAGTAAAAAAAAATTGTAGGGTACACCTATAGATTTAGCTGATATGGATTTGAGAATAATTGATCTAAATAGTATGAACAGGTACATAATTCAATACTAAAAATAGTGAGATTAATATTATTGATAAACCTTGAAAGTCACATATATATACTTTTTAAGCACCTTGACTTACATGTAGCGTCAATAATTTATTATCATATAAATTTTAATAATACTTTTGGGACTCAATAATAATTGGAAGACTAGTTAGAATAAGAGTTCGACCATCGATGTTAATAATAAAAATATTATCATAATAATTATAGGATAGTAACAACAAAGTGTAACTTTTATTAATAGTACAATTTAAGGATTATTTCGCAATAATATAAAATTTAATTACGATTAACTTTTATCGGCCTAAGAAATAAGAAATAAATGTTACAATGATAATAAAATATTAATACCAAAAGGTTATGAAAAATTATTAGTGGTTATTTACTTATATCCAGTCACATAATGAAATAAACAAATAGATGCATTGAAGATAATATGTAATAATTCAGATAACTAAATTGTTTAAAATATTGTGAAATATTTATATATTTTACGAAATAAATTATAATACTTACACCAATTACGATAATATTAGACTAATTAATTTTAATAAATTAATAATTAGTTAATCCAGCACTGGGGAATAGTGAAGGTCGTGTTTTCTCTGTTCGTAGGAAGGCATTGTTGGGCTTGGCCAACCTTGACAGGGCAACTGCATTCAGAGATGACCGTTCATAGAAGCTTAGTATTATTCTTTAAGAAACCGATAGATATAAATTCACTTAGAAATAAATTCATAGGAATCTCCTTTGTAATTAGAGACAAGTATTTTATAAGATAGAAATTAGTATAAGAAACTTAGACTTCCGTATTTGATAGAAATTAACTCAGTGTAATTGAACTTAGAGCTAAAATTTTTTAGATTTTAGTTATAGATCCATACGGGTTTGTGCTTTGTTTATGTTGTTTGCTCTTAGACATGAGATGGGGTATTCTAAAAGGTGGAGAGTTTTTGAAGACCAGAAGAGTGATTCGATTTTCGAGGACGAAAATGATATAAGGTGGGGAGAATGTAAGGACCCTCAAGCTCGTCAACGCTATTAGACTAGTCAAGAGACGTTTTAGCCGCTAATTACTCAATTAGTGTACCTCGAACGTTAATTATTAGAAATTAACCTAACAACGATCTAGATACGAAACTAGTACCGTTGAATAGATCTCGAAAAGTTACGCAGAATGGACTACTCAAATACGTAAATCGGACACCGTACGAAGAAGATATCGCACTCGGAAATTTGAATGTTGAAGTTTGATTAAAGTCAACTGTCGTTGATTGTAATGTTGACCGGTGAACCTTGACCATTGACAGGGATATTTCACTTTGACCAGACCTCTGCCTAGTTGTCCCTTAGTAATTATCAAGTGATGGATATAATAAAACCCTTTTGGTGTAATAGGAGTGTAAGTGTGTGTATTCATTCTTTTAAAAAATAAGAGAGTTTGCATTTATCCTCTTCACGTGTTGTAAGCAAAGAGGTGATGATGTCCGGTGGTATTGAGATATGTAAGGTGGTTGTGAACACATAAACCACGATGGCATCCACGTGTGCACAAACAATGTTCGCATACAATCATTCATTCTAGAACTGAAACTATTATGCGTAAAATTACAAAGGGACGATGACTCATCGACTCAGAGCCATCGGGCTCGTCCTTGTCTAGTCATACGGTAATGAAATGGATAATCGCACGGTAGAATGAATAATAAGTTGAAGCATAAACATAAAGACATAATATAAAGTGTTGAATGTAAATGAGACGATGATTTACGTGGTTTAGCACTAAAGCCTACATCCACGGGGGTTGTTGTTTCACTATGTAGTTGGGAGTTACAAAAATAGTCGAATGACTTTGTCTGAAATACGAAGTTAGAAGGGGAAAGGGAATTCATACCTACTCTTCCTATTTCTCTCTCTCCTATCTTTCCTAAGAATTGGTTCCCCCCCTTCTCTCTTGGTGGAGAAGGGTATTTATAGAGTTGATACATGGGGTCCATTGTCAGGGATAGTCAAAACCTTATTTTCTCGTTTTTTGCTCCGATATCTCTGGTGTCTTCGTTCCTAACCGATGCCCCTAGCGGTTATGCTTGATGAGGATGAACCACTTCGTTCTCTTCCATAGATCGAGTGACATGTACCCTATGCCTAAGGTTTTTAAAGCGGGTGGTTGGTGTGATCTGCACGTGTCAGACATCTGTCTGATGCCCCTGTCATGTCTTCGTCAATGGGGCTAATCTTAGCCGTCGGTCTTGGGTCTGCCTTGAGATGAGATAAAGCAGATCTTCAGGTGCTCTTCAGTACTTCGCGGTGGCTCGTTTCTTCAGTTCTCCCTGGTTCTCAACCATTGGACTAGTTCAAGGATGACCACATACAACTGTTAGATGTTCCTTGTATGTTGGTATGTGGCATCGTATCTTGATGCCCTTAGACATGTATCCTCCACATGTATCTCCTTGGACACGTGGCGAGTGATGAATTGTATGTATACAATTTTCCCCATTTCTTCTGATTTGGATGTTTAGTCAAAATTGGAAGAAAACAGTCTTCTTCAATTCTTCATCTCTCCATAATAACTTCCCTAGAAATAAGGGCACGTTTACCACTATCAGCATTAACTCCCTCTCGAGTCATTGGACAGTTTTAAATTTTTGGATGCTATAAGTAGGAGGGAAGGTGTTGGTGAAATAAATTTTATTCCTTCTTCATTCCCTTGTCAATTCATTCTCTGAACTTTTTTCTCCTTCTTCTTCTTTGTTCTTCAGTCATTAAT
The DNA here is from genome assembly GCF_003573695.1 of Papaver somniferum. Taxonomy (NCBI): domain Eukaryota; kingdom Viridiplantae; phylum Streptophyta; class Magnoliopsida; order Ranunculales; family Papaveraceae; genus Papaver; species Papaver somniferum. Next base: position 171,622,075 of record NC_039359.1, on the reverse strand, counting down.
TCATGTTAGTTTAGTTTACAGACGTCTAGAGTTATTGGTTATTACCGTTCGCTTGGTGTTCACGGATCATCTGTGTTTTCATCGGGACGTTCCTGATTGAGGTATGAGATTGTTTTTACTTTGATTTTGATTGACTGTTAATCTTCTGCTGCTGCGTTCTTGGTTTCGTGATGAAGAACAAATATACCAAAGTATATATACTTTCCCTTGTTCTTTATCACGAAGCCTAGGGACTCCCTTTTGGTGATTTTACCTCGTTTTCCATGTCCATAAATAATTCGGGGTTTTTTGTTTTGCGGTTTTTTAGAATTTCTGAGTGATTTTCCTGATGAGCCTGTAAAAGTTGCCAAACCCTAATCTTTTGATATATTTCCTTCTATGTTTTAAATTTTATTTTGTTTTTGTGCCCCTTCGTAGATATGGCTGATGGTCATTGGGTTCCCTATCAAACTCCGTCGTCAAGTCCCTACAGACCCCCACATAGAAGTCCTGATATATCTCCGCCAAAGGGTGGCCCGCCAAGGTCTTCACAGCCAGATCCGCGTGCCTAGAAAGTTACATTATCTTCGGGTCCGAAGGTTTTTATTACGAAGAAAGGAGATCCACCGAAGGGGTCTCGGTATGCGGTTAACCGTCCAGTGGCTAACCCCTCTTCTCTGCGTGTTGATCCAAAGGGTATGCCGCAACCTTCTGCCCAGCGTGTTGATCCAAAGGGTGTTCAAAAACCTTCTCCCCAGCATGTTGATCCGAAGGGTATGCAACAACCTTCTCCTCGGCGTGCTGAGCCATTAAATGTTCGTCTTCTTCAATCCCTGCCGCCTCAGGCGTCGATGCAGTCGAGACCTAGAGCTTCGCAATCAATTCCTCTACGATGCCCCCAGCGGACCCTCCAAAGAACCCACCGGTCAAAAGAAAAGGCTCCGATCTAAGTCCTCCAAAAGCGAAGAAGCCATTGTTGAACGAGCCCGATGACTCTAACGTTGCTCCAATGATATGAAGTATTTCAGTGGGGAAGTAGAAGGTCACTTTCAAGCATGTGGACCTCGAAGTGTTCAAAAAGAAACATGGCCTTGAATTTTTTGATGTCAAGTTCTTTGCGCCAGATGACGATCTTTCCTATGATATGATTGTGAACTATAAGTACGATGAGTTTCACTTGCTGACCACAATAGGAGCCTTCGAGGCGGGTCTGATGATGCCCTTGTATAAGTCGGGTGATTCTTTTTACTATGACGTTCTGGCTGATCATGCACGTTCCACCCACAATATTCATTGCCGTTTAGTGGTGCAGCTAATTGGGAACTATCTTCAGACCTTGAGGGAGTGTTATCTTCGTAGTCATGGTGAAACGACGATGACCTTTTATACTCCCGATCTCGCCGAGAGAGACTTGTATACTCCTGCAAACTTTAATGCTCCTTTGGGGATTATGTCAACAGCAGGAACCGCAAGCCTGGAGTGTAGGTCTTCGTTCAGTTCCTGCTTCTCGTGGTGAGGTTCGTTTCTTAAGTGAGGTGAGTGATTCAAAGCTTCGATACGTTCCTGGTACCGAAAGGGACTTCTCAGCAGAAACTCTTTCCTAATCGTGAAAAGCTCAAACGTGATCATGACTATGAGTGGCATGCCACCGTTATTGAAGTTGTCCGTCTTTGGGCTACGGCTGGGTACCTGGTTCATGGGGATGGCGTCCTACCGCTGATAGTCAACCTCGTGATAGCGCTCCCGCTCGCTATGGTGACTTCTGCCCCTGGCGGTTGAACTTCGATGGCATGATTTTCGAATATGCCATTGATGCTGCTGACGAAGATGAAATCTTCGATATTGTCCTTCCTCCTAAGGGTAATGCCGCTGCTAAGGTATGGTCCCTTATGTTGCCCCTTTTCTTCTTAGTTTAAGGCAAATAGTCGTCGTTTTGATGTGTTGAGTGTTATATCCTTAGGCAAAGAAGAAAAAGAAGATTGGCGCGGTTCAGTCTTCTACTGCCCTTGTGGAGGAGGCAGACTTTCAGGATGAGGTTAACAGCCCCGTGAATGATGAAAATGTTGAGGAAGTAGAGGAGGTTACCGATGAAGAGGAACTAATAGAGACTTCCCCTCCTAATCATGAGAAGTATGCAAGCCACGACGGTGGTACCCATGAAGAGAGAGTTACGCCTGACATTCCGATAAACGACCCCCTATCGGATCGGTGCAAGACCAGGGGAATGGGGATGCTGATCCTCAACCAATGAATCCTGCCCCAGAATTTTCTTTTAGTAAGATTCATTCCGCTGAGGGGTCCAATAGATATTAACGCTGTCGTCGGACTAGCCGAGGAGTTTTCTTTGCTCTCGCCGAATGATGAATGGGATGTTCTTGGGGACGAAGGTGAGAAAACCGTTGGTGGGGTAGGAACCGAGGCTGGTGGAGAAAAGGCAGCAAGAACCGGTGATGAAGAGGTTGCTGGGACCGGTGGCGAAAAAGCAGCTGGTCAAGAGGGAAATTTGGGCGGTGAGGGCGATGAGAATCATGTAAACGAGGAGGCCAGGGCCGAGAAGTGTTCCACTGGTATAGGGGACGCGGCTGATATTGGAACTTCCGCTGATTCATCTTCGGAGGGTTTTGATAGAGCCTTGATGCAGGATGGTGATGATGCCATCCTGGATTGGCTGATGACGAAAAATCTGATGTTTGTGCCGAACCCTTCCCAGTGATACCCGGTGAGAAAAACTCTGATGCCTTTACCCGCCAAAGGATGCAGCTGACGTCTCCCGATGACGTTGCCGAAAGTTGGGAGAAGGAATTGGGAGCTACTTCTACCAGCTTATTGGTCGACCCCCTTCTTCTGTTGCTGAAATGATGGTTGTCGATGATGGGTACCAGTATGGTTATCCCCAACAGCGTATTCTTGAAGTAGGTTATCGTAGGTTCCTTCTTTTATTGTTGACATACCTTTGTATCAATAGTTATAATTTGTTCATGATTATCGCAGATAATGAGAAGTGAACATTGCAACAACACTCTATACCAATTCTTCAAGGCGAAGTCCCTCAAGCTTGAGGCGAAGCTTCGTCATAGGGAAAAAGAGTTGAACGTTGTTGAAGTGCTTATTGCTGCTATGTACAAGAAGATATTGGATTTGAAGAACCGTCTGAAGGGGAAGGAGCAGCTCGGAGCCGAAGAGGAGAAGCTTCGCGTTGAGCTTGCATAGGTTCGTAGTGAGTTGGAGAAGGCCCAAAAAGATGCTTCGTCTTCTAAAGGTTTGTTTTATTTTACTACTCTCCTCTTCGTCTCTCCCTTCCGTCTTCTTAGTGTATTTTCTGAGTCTCCCCGTCCTATCTTCAGCGGGTGATACCAGAGAATTGATATGGCTTCGGAATGAGAGGACTCGGAAAACTACCCGGATCAGAGAATTAGTTGAGAAAATTTAACGTGAAGCCGATAAATGGAACGCTCAGGCCGATGAGCATAATACCCTAGTAGATGAGTGGCGAGAAAGGCGGACACAAATGGTTGATATGCAGAACAGTTACAATACCGATCGTCGTCAGTTTAATGACACTCTGTTGTGGACTCGTGAGAACCTCCGTGTTGCTCGTGAAAATGCTACTAGCTTGGAGGCTAAGGTGACACACTTGGAAGAAGAATTACGTCAAGCTCGTTCGTCCCATGATCCTGAAGTGAAGGATTATATACAACGACTTGTTCGGGAGAGAGACGACGCCAGAGCTGAGGCTCATGCCCTTAGTAATGCTTTAACCGCTTCTCGGGATGATGTTGCTCGTTTAGTGGATTCTAAAAAAGATCTCGAAGTTAACATGTACAGGCTTACTAAGGGAATAAAAGAGATGAATAACAAAGTCAACCACCTTCGCCATTTGGACTCCATGAAGCAGGTAGAGTTGGATGAGTATCAGTTCGCTCTTGCGAATCTTCGGTTGGATTATAAGAAAATTTCAGACGAGTACGATTTTCTCGATGATGCTCGGGACGCTGTAGTTAATGAATATGAGATAGCTTCGGCTAGAGTAGAAGGTATACATTTATTTGGCCGTGAACAGTTCTGCGGTTCTTGTTTTGTAACCTATTTTTCTTCTTTTTCAGAGCTCGAGAGACAGCTTGACCTCGCAAATGAAAGGCTTGAAAAGGCTCAATCTTCCATAGTGTAGCAGCAAGGTCAGACCAACTATTACGAAGGGTTGGCTAAGTCTCGGGATGAAGCGGCGAAAGAGGCGGCTAAGGAGTTAACTCGTCTGACATATGCGCTATCACAATCTGAGCTGAAGACCACCGTGAGTACTTATAAAACCCGCTGCCATCTTGCCGAGGATATCAACAAAACTCTGTCTAAAATTGAGCAAAGTCTTAAAAAAGATTATGGTATTGTAAAGGAGTATCTTCGTCGCCCAATGCCCGAGCCCTTAGCTTATTCTTCTGGTCCTTCGTCGGGTGGGAGTGTTCTTTCATCTCAGCAGAAATATCCCGCTGATAACGCTGGGTCTTCTATGGGGAAGTAGGGTCTCAGTTGAGGCCGTTGATCTTCGTTGATTACTTGGCTTCAAGCCTATTTTTGCTGTGTTTTGTGTTTTCTGCTTGACTTCTCGAACTTGTAATCAACTTTCATGGAATAGATCATCGTTTATTTTAGTATGTACACTTCTGATTTTTCTGCATGGTTAATTCGATTACTTTTTTAGACAATACACAAATATAGTCAATCAGAATGAATGATTTATGTAGTAGAAAGTGTTTGTCTGCAATAACGAGGATGTGCACCTTCGTTACTGACTTTGGACCTGTCACCCAGTTGGCTAATCCTTGGCCAGGGGATTACCAGACCTGTGGGGGTTGATGCAGCGTTCCCGGGTATGTAATGCGTTATTAAAATATTTAAATGCATTCATTCCGCTGATACGCTGCCTTATTAGTTGGTTGGGTATCTCTTTCTGCTGGAAGACTTCCCCATGGTCCTACACTCATAGACACTGATAGGGGAGTCCCGAGAGATTGTAAATAGTTACTTTCCCTAACAAATACTTTGTAAAAATCTTGTTGGTGATTGATGCAGCGTTCCCGGGTATGTAATGCGTTATTAATATATTTACAGGCATTCATTCTGATGATATGCTGCCTTTATTGATTGTAAATAGTTACTTTCAATCTTGCAAAAAGTTTGTTCGATTGATGAGTTGAGGTCTGCTATTCCTCGTTCAGAGATAGAAACATATCAAGCGGGTACGCCGTCTTCTTCTTCTGGTACTCTTCACGCAGGTGCAGAACTACGTTGTTTTTTACAGATGGTACGGCTTGAGATACTTTGCATTCCATGGGTGTCTGAGGACTTCTCCTTTTAAGTTACATAGTTAGTAGGATCCATTCCCTGCAATATCATGTATGACAAAAGGTCCCCCCCATGTTGGTGCCAGTTTACCCCATTTCTTCTCTCTCTAGTATTGGGGTATGGTTCTCAGCACATACTGTCCTTATACAAAGTTTCTAATTTAACCCTTTTATTGTACTTCCTCGCCAGTCTTCGTTTGTAATTTTCCATCTTCTGCAGCGCCGTTTCCCTTCTTTCTTCGAGATCATCGATCCTTTCCAGCATCATATCCACTGTGAGGTTCTTCTCCCATGCTTCGGTCTTCGTGGTTGGAAAAATGATCTCTGTTGGGATGACTGCTTCGGCTCCGTAAGTGAGGAGGAACGGTGATTCTCCTGTGTCCGACCTTTGGGTTGTTCGGTATGCCCATAACACGTTGTGTAATTGTTCACACCATCGTACCTTGTGTTCTTCCAACTGCTTTTTGAGTATGAGGGCAAGGGTCTTGTTCCTGGCTTCCGATTGGCCATTGCTTTGAGGATATATGGGGGTCAATTTGTTATTTCTGATCTTGAAGGTATCAAAGAGCATGTCGATGTTCTTCCCTTGCAGTTGCTTGCCGTTGTCGGAGACAATCTCCGCTGGGATGCCGAACCTGCAAATAATGTTTTGGAAGATGAACGTGAAAACATCCGAGTCGCGGATTCTTGCTAGGGCCTTGGGTTCTACCCATTTACTAAAATAATCTGTGGATACTATCAAGAATTGTATTTTCCCCGATCCTTCGATCAGGGGTCCCACGATATCTATGCCCCACTTTGAGAAAGGCCATGGACTATCCACCGAATTCAGCTTCGTTGCAGGTGCATGGATTCTTTTGGAAAAGCGTTGGAATTCCTCACATCTCCTTGACATTCTCGCAGCATATCGTATCATTGTTGGCCAGTAATACCCCTGCATTTTTGCCTTATCTGCTAACGATCTCATTCCGCTGTGGTTGCCCGCATCTCCGTAGTGTATGTCTTTCAACACCCGATGTCCTTCTTCTCTTGACAGGCAACATAACAATGGTCCAAGGAAATATTTTTTATATAAAATTCCATACCGCAGGTCATACCTTCCTGCCTTCGGCTGCACCTTCCTAGCTTGTTTGAAGTATGCAGGCAGCGTCCCTTCTTTGAGGAAAAGGTGAACTTCGGTTCTCCAATCTTCTTCGTTCTTGAAATCTTCGTCTTCGTTGGATCTTTTCATGATATCATCTTCGTGAAATTCGTCAGCTATGTCTTCTCATACGTCAACGTCAGCGGTATCCTCCCCTACGTCGTCTTTACAATTTGCAGCGAAGGCTTCCCGAGGGATGACTTAGGGTTCGTATACTCTAGTTATCTTGATTTCCTTGATGCCTTCGTCTCTCATCATGGATGATATATAAGCTAAGGCGTCAGCGTGCCTCAGTTCTTTTCTGCCTAAGTGCCGGAATTTGATAGTTGGTATTTGGGATGCCAGAGTCTGGACTAGAGCCATGTATGCTGAAAGGGTCTCATCGTAGACATTGTATTCTAACCCTATTTGTCGTATGACCAGTTGTGAATCGCTTGTCAGTCGCACATCGGTTATTCCCATTTCTATTATCAAACGAAGAGAGTGTACCACAGCTTCGTATTCGACGATGTTATTGGTATGCCCTTTGAATTCTAACCTCAACGCATGCACGATCCTTTCTCCAGTTGGGGTGGTGATTACGATACCTATGCCCGCACCTTCCATATTCTTCGATCCGTCAACGAAAACCTCCCATCGTCTTTGATTTTAGGGATCGAGAATATCGACTGGGTCTTTGCCTTCATCTACTTCTGGTATGCCCCTCACTTCTTCGTCGTTGTCCAGAGGTAGATCTGCTAGGAAGTCCACTAAGACTTGCGATTTTTGGGAGTGCTGGATTTCATGGATAATGCTGAACTGATCAGGGTGGGTGTTCCACTTTGCTATCCTTCCTACTTTTCCAACGCTTTTGAGAACTTCCTCCAATGGTGCTTTGCATGGAACACGGATATAGCGAGTCAAAAAGTAAGTCCGTAGCTTTTGGGTAGCCCATACTAGCGCCAAGATGAGTTGCTCGATCTTCGTATAGTTTCTTTCTGCCGCGTTGAGGGTTTTGCTGACGTAGTAAATAGGTTGCTCTATCTTTGTATTTGTTTTAACCAATACTGCGCTGACTGCATCTTCTGTTGCTGCTATGTATAAGGCCAATACCTCGTCGGGATCAGGCTTTTATAGGATCGGGATCGTGGCCAGGTATTCCTTGATCTTTTGAAAAGCTTCTTCGCACTCAGTGGTCCATTCAAACTTGCTCCCTTTTTTGAGGATGTTGAAAAAATGTTTGCATTTATCCGATGACCTGGCGATAAATCTACCCAGAGCTGCTAAGGATCCGTTGAGATTTTGGACTTCTTTAAGGTTCTTCAGGGACGACATTTCTACGATGGCCTGGATCTTCGCGGGATCTACTTCGATTCCCCTCTTCGTTACTAGATACCCAAGAAATTTCCCTGAGGTGACACCGAATGTGCATTTTTCTGGGTTTACTTTCACATGGTGTTTCCTCATTGCTTCAAAGATATCCCTCAGATCTTGATGGTGATCCTTGCGCAGCTTTCTTTTGATGAGCATATCATCGACATAGACTTCTAAGGTATTACCGATCCATGGTTTGAAGATAGCATCAACCATCCTCTGGTATGTTGCCCCTGCGTTTCGAAGTCTGGAGGGCATCCTCGTGTAGCAATAGAGGCCGTGCGGGGTGTAGAATGATGTGTGTTGTTGATCTTCTTCTACTAGCGCCACTTGGTTATAACCAGAATATCCATCCATGATGATAATTCTTCGTATCCTTCGACATCTTCAACCAGTTGATCGATGCTTGTGAGTGGATAACTATCTTTAGGACATGCTTTATTGAGGTTGGTGAAATCGATGCATATCCTTACTCCTCCATTATTTTTTGGCACGATGACCATGTTCGAGATACATGTCGGATATTTGACTTCCTTGATGAACCCTGCTTCTAACAGCTTGCGGAGTTCCTTATCTATTGCTTCATGATACTCTGGTGCTACTTTACGTACTTTCTGCCTGAAAGGTGGTGTGCTTGGCTTTATACGGAGTTCGTGTTGGATTATCGTTGGATCAATCCCAGACATGTCCCCTAGTTTCCATGCAAAGATATCTGCGTACTCCACGAGTAGCGTGATTAGGGACATCTCTCTTTCCTTGTCCATTACGGTCCCTATCTTGATCATCTTCGAATTCTCTTTGGTCCCTATGTTGATCACCTTCACAGGTTCTACAGGTGTGAACGTGGGATTTGGTTCCCCTAAGAGAGGGACATTCTTTAATTGCTATTTGGTTGGTTCTTCAATTTCTTTAGTTTGTTGAAGTACTTTCTTCCGTGTTTAGAACAACGCTACCCTTCGTTAGACTTTTTCCGGAAATCTCTTCGAGATAAAAGTCAATTGCTTTTTCTTTCGCAAGTTCTTTGTTTCTGGACCTTCGGGATTTCTGCTGCTCATCTTGTTCGTTTTTGAGCTGATTTTGTAGAGCCTGGCATTCCGGAGCGGTGACTTGATCTCCTTTTATTTTCATTACCCCTTCAGGTGTTGGAAATCTAAGGTATTAGTGACAAGTCGCCGCCATTCCTTTGAGCTTGTGCACCCATCTTCGGCTAATAATGGCATTATAAGGGGAAGGAGCATCTACCACGCTGAATCGTGTGTCCACTTTCATGGGGCCTGCGTTTACTTGCAAGAAGATGCTCCTAATGGCTTCGTAGGTGCCCCGTTAAACCCGTAGATGGTGTAGCACGAAGAAATTTGTTGTTCGTCGTTAAGCTCTATTCATTTGAATGTGTTATAAAACAGAACATTAACTGAGCTCCCTCCGTCGATGAGGATTTTCTTGATATTTTATACTGATACTGGTAACGTGAGGACCAAAGGATCATTGTGATCTTCAATATCCTCTTCGATTTCTTCAGCGTCGAAAGTCATAGGTGCGTCCATCCAATGTTCGTGTTCGTCTACCTCCACTCCATCGATTTTGTACAGTTCACAGTAGTCTTAAAATTGCTTCCTTAACCTTTTCCCTATTTGCGTTGTTAGCGAAGGCCCTGCGACTTCGGAGTATGATATGGTGTTAAGGGTTCGGTTTTCTTCAGGAAATTGAACCTGCTTGCTTCGTTTGGTCCTATCTTCGGTATCCACTTTTTGTATGTACTGCTTGAGATCTCCTGCATCGATCAGTTTTTGGATCATTATCTTGAGGTTTTTGCATTTCTCGGTCTGGTGGCTATTGAAGCAATGATATTCACAGTATTCCTTATATTTTTTGGACCTTGGGGTCTGTTTCCCTTTGGACCATTGCCACTCAATATTTCCCCGTCCTTTGATCTCCCTTAGGATACGAGAGTAGCTGGCATTTATCCTCGTGTATACTTGGTCTTCGAATTTCCGTTCCTCACGTCGATGATCATCTTTTCGTTCTTTCCTATCCTCGCTAGGCCGTTCGCCAGAACCTCCCCTTTTAGATCCGCTGGCTTGCTCCACCGAGTTGGTTCGATGAGGTCTTTGAGTCTGGGCTCTGGGATTTTCACGCTGAATCTCCTCCAGCCTGGCATGTTTTTCTATGATTACTCGAAGATTTCCTTCGATAGTGCGGATGGTACCATGAATCTCGACGAATAACGGGCTCATCCTATCTAGCCCCCATTTGTAGCAATTGATACTGACCACTGGATCGACGTTCCCTATGGCCTGACAGATCTTGTGCCATTTGTCAGTATATTCCCTGATCGTCTCCTTATATCGGATTGCCAGCGAGAATAGCTTGTCCATTCCGGTGTTGATGATCTTGTTGTACATGTAGGTCGCCAGGAACTTCTCAGTGAGCTGGTCATAGGAATCAATGGAGTCCGGTGGCAGGTTATCGAACCAGGAAAACGCGGATCCTTTAAGACTTGAAGGAAAATATCTGCAAAGTATTGCATCGTCATAATCCCACCGGGCCAGGATTCGATTGTAATAACGAAGATGGGCAGCGGGATCAGTGGATCCGTCATAACACTCGAAGGCTGGGACAGAGCATTTATGGGAGGAGAGCTTTGGCTAAACTCTGGGTTAGCGGGGTAGTGTTGGCTTCCTTCATCACTTGCTTCAGTTTTCCGCCCCCCCGCTTGGCCTTCAACTGCTTGATTTCCGCCATCATTTCCGCACGAAGATTCTCCATTGCTTGTTGGTGCTCCTGGTGAGTGGTGGATCTTCCTGGTCTCAGGATCTCGCTATCGAAGTAGTCCGAGTCCTCTGGATTGTAATCTGGGTCGGATCTTCGATTTCCTCTGGCATCTCTTTGGTTAAGCGGCTGCGGGTTGTTCATAGTGGCCACTACCATCCTTCGGTCCTGGTTTAGTAGTGGTGCCATGGAGTTATCCTCGTCGTGTAAATTTTCCACCTCTGCGCTTTGGGCGATCCTATCCTTGAGTTGTTGGTTTTTCTGCGCTAGTAGAGCTACCGCGTCCGCGTATACCCTCTGGTTCTTCCTTAATTCTTCCAGCTCTGCCAACGTCCGGACAGAGTGATTTGATCCTTGGTTCAGCGTCCCTCCTGCATTTGTCCACCGGCCACTACGGTGTTATCTTCGCCAACAATTTGTATCAATGGGACCGGAGGGTCAATCTGCGGGGCTTGCTGTGCGGGTTGATTTGTTGTCAGAAGAGGTTGATTAACTTGAAGTGGCAGATTATGTTCGTTGGTGAGCATCCCGTAGAGTGGTTGATGTATTACTGACTCTGCCATCCCTTCACGCTGTTCATTTGGTCGTGTGGCTGCTGTCACTTTGGAGGCTCCTGCTCTGGATGTTCCTGCTTTAGAGGCTCCCTCTTTGGCAGCAGCGGCCTTCAATGCTTCCGCTGCTATTGCGCTGGCATCCAAAGGCATCGTGCTCTCAGCTCCATCTTGTCTCTTGTCTGTTGCCTTTAGCTTTTCGCCTTTTTGTTTGCTGCGAGTCATTACCAGGGTTGTCCTTGGAGCGTCTTTTGATGATGCTTTGGCTTTTCTTACATCCTTCGTTTTTTCCATCTTCGATCCTCTCTCTTTTTCTGCACAAGAAAATTATCATCGAAAAAATGATATCCACGCATGTTGGGTCAGATACGTTAGTACTAAGCTCCCTTGGGAATCCTGTAACGAAGATCCAGAGATCTTAAATTTAATGACATGTGATCCGCTGTTTTAAAACATATAGGTCTATGGATAGATCTGAAAATATAGTTCTAATGGGTCTTATCTTAAACATAGATTTTGGCGAAGTTAGCATTATAATAATAGCGTAAGCCTGCTAACGAATTCTCGTGTTTTAAAGATGATGGTTGGAAAACGCAGATCTCACTAATGAACTTCCCATAAGTTTGATTTTTAAAGATAAAAACTTGGGGTTATCTTAAAAATGCAGATCCTTTAAAAAGGAAAGTAGGTCTGCCCATAAATCTGATTTTCAAAGACAACTTGAATTACCTTAAAAAACGTGGATCTTGTAAAAAAAGGAAAGTAGATCCACCTATAGATTTGCTTTTTAAAGTCAAAAATTTGAAATCGCCTTAAAAAACGTAGAGCTTGTAAAGATGAAAGTAGATCTACCCGTAGATTTGTTTGTTGGAAAGATAATACTTGCTAAGGTAGTTTCAAGCGTTGTTATTTTCAGAGAACAGTGCTTGGAACAAAAAGAATGCGGAAAGTCATAGGATAAGATAAATCTTTTTCCGGGACAGAGTCCCTGTTTCTAGCACCAGATTATGAACACATAAATCATGATGGCATCCATGTGTTCACAAACAATGTTCGCACACAATCATTCATTCTAGAACTGAAACTATTATGCGTAAAGTTACAAAGGGACGATGACTCATCGACTCAGAGCCATCGGGCTCGTCCTTGTCTAGTCATACGGTAATGAAATGGATAATCGCATGGTATAATGAATAATAAGTCGAAGCATAAACATAAAGACATAATATAAAGTACTGAATGTAAATGAGACGGTGATTTACGTGGTTCAACACTAAGGCCTATATCCACGGGGTTTTTTTTTTCACTATGTAGTTGGGAGTTATAAAAATAGTCGAATGACTTTGTCTGAAATACGAAGTTAGAAGGGGAAAGGGAATTCATACCTACTCTTCCTATTTCTCTCTCTCCTATCTTTCCTAAGAATTGGTTCCCCTCTTCTCTCTTGGTGGATAAGGGTATTTATAGAGTTGATACATGGGGTCCACTGTCAGGGACAGTCACAACCTTATCTTCTCGTTCTTTGTTCTGATGCCGCTGGTGTCTTCATTCCTAACCGATGCCCCCAGCGGTTATGCTTGATGACGATGAACCACCTCGTTCTCTTACATAGATCGAGTGACACGTACCCTATGCCTAAGGTATTTAATGCGGGTGGTTGGTGTGATCTGCACGCGTCAGACATCTGTCTGATGCCCCTGTCATGTCTTCGTCAGTGGGGCTAATCTTAACCGTTGGTCTTGGGTCTGCCTTGAGATGAGATAAAGCAGATCTTCAGGTGCTCTTCAGTACTTCGCGGTGGCTCGTTCCTTCATTGCTCTCTGGTTCTCAGCCATTGGATGAGTTCAAGGATGACTACATACAACTGTTAGACGTTCCTTGGATGTTGGTATGTGGTATAGTATCTTGATGCCCTTAGCCGTGTATCCTCCACGTGTATCTCCTTGGACACGTGGCGAGTAATAAATTGTGTGTATACAGTGGTGGTAGCAGTTTTGAATGGAAACAAGGAGATGGTGATGAAATCTAGTAAGTTAGTTTACTTAGTTTAGATAAAGAGAAAGGAAGATGGTTGTTGTTGATGTAGAGTTATACTTGAGTGAAAATGAGTTAATTATGATGTATTGGTGAAAGAATATTAGTGAGATTAGAAGTTCATGAATAAATCAGTAGAATATGGTAAGAGGTTATGTTGGACTTGAAGGTTGGGTTATAGAAATATAATGATGAAGAACTCATTATAGTGTTCTTGATGAAGATGATGATTAATCATTCCTGACGGTGACGATGATTGTGAAAGCTACATGAAACCATTAAGGTAACCCCTTTTATGGATTCCAGTATGTATTTAGTGATTTGGGTAGGTGTTGGAAACATAAATAGAGTAGAAATAATTATTTCTTTTTATTATGAAATTTCATGATTTAATGTGAATTAATTATGTTCTCTGGCCTATATCTATACACTTGTTTAGAAACTTTATAGAATTCATTAGTGATAGCTCTACTAACGTAAGTTGTAGATATTTGTGTAGTGATTCCGTGCATATAAATTTCTTTCAGTTTGGTTGAGAATCGAGTGAGATATTGGCTCTAGAAAATAAACCGTCGCAGCTAAAAACTGTGGATTATCAGTCACGAGTGTTGATATATATGGGACTTTCTAGATAGGATAGAATTATAACTGGAAAATGTTCAGTATACATAATTTGTAGAGGGTGATTCCTTGATTCTAATGAACCATAGTTTGCTTAGTTTGGATTTATAGGATGTAATTTAGAGGCTTTAGAAGTTGACCCCGTAAACAGTTTTTAGGAAAAAGAGTTGGAATAATTTCAGAGAATTAGTGAAGAAGATGACCGAGTCAGCTTCTGACTCACACCGAGTCAGACCTAGTTAGTGAGTCCGACCTAAGTGAGTTGTGGACCGGGTTAATGGTTCGGGTCATGGGTAATGGGTAAGTTGATGGTTTAACGGGTTAGGCCCAATGGGCTTGGGCTAAGGGACATATATCTTATTTTGAGTTTTGGACCACTTATAATCCGAATTAGCTTTCGGTCCCTTCTGCAAAGTTTTAGGGTTTTTCGAGGGATTTTCAATGATTCCCAACTTGGACCTATTTGGATAAGTAGACATTAGTTTTTGCCTAGATTACATACTACCAGGTTATTGAACTTTTGATAAAATTAGAATCAATAGTTATTTCACTTAGCCTATAACTAGAGAATTGTATGAGATTATGTTATGAGCCCTGTGTGAGCCTTTTGGCTAATCTCTTAGAGTGTTTCTGGGATTAATAGTTAATCTATATTAACAACGATCGATTCAAAGGATGAACCAGTGGATCGTGGATCTCGAGGTAGGCATGGCTTGTCAGCAAAAGAGGTGGGAATACTTTTAACTCTTTTGAAACCATTGTTGTTTCTTTTACAAAAGTTTATGTTTAACAAACTCATGCATTGTCTATTTGTGCATTTTATACATTGTTTAGTTTGTATTATGATTGTTCTGTTGATTCTTTGAATCTTTTCATGAATTGGAAAGGTCATGTAATGTTTTGTTGTCAATATGAATTGTTATGGGAAATGAGAATTTCCACGTGTGGTATATAAGATATGGTCATTCATTTATATCTACATGAATTCAGCTTTTATGCTTATTAGGTGTGGAAAAACCCGGCATCAATATAGCTATGTAGGTTTGGAAAAACCCGGCATCACTAATATATATTGTTTGAAGAAGGAGTTTGTCCATATACATGTTTGTGCATTTCCAGTGACTTAGTCACTTTGATGTTTGGGAAAACATGTATTTTTTTACAAATTTTGCTCATGATTTCTTTAAAGTTAAATGTTATTCCTGTTGGGCACCCCCTTTAGGGATGATGTGCTCACCCTTTCCCACTTTTAGTTTCAGAGACAGATCAGAGTTGCAGCGAAAGCTTCGTCAGTTGGTTAACTTCTGTTATGTTTATTATGTTGTATATTCTGTTTGCAAACCAAATGATTATTGTATATGTATCATTTGAGAGAAGTTCTTGTATATATACGATCCCTAGCGGGGCTAGTTTTGGGTTAAGTTTTTATAACAGATTTCTAAATTGAATCCTTAAGTATTTGTTTTAGATTCATAGTGCCTATTTATTTAGTTAATCTCTGGGATTAGTCAGCTGCTAGCTTTGGGGCGCTACAATATTCCACCAGTTTTAACTTTTATTATGCATCCACTTTTTTCAAAGACCTGTTATTCATCATTGTTTACTGCATAACCTTTTATGCCCATATTATTTCTTCTGCATAACAAGTCATGCAACTAATTTTAAACTGCATAACAAGCTACTCATAATGTTTTCCTACACATGTTGTGAACCCTTTTAAATGCATTTGTTAACTTTTTTTTAACCAGATATTATTTCTTTTGCAGTTGTTTGTTAGAAAGAAGGAAAAATATGGGACTGCCAAATATGTTGAAGCATTAATCTTGAATCTCCCTATGTATGTTGAGTAAAAGTTAATTCCAATGAACTACATCACAAAGGATAACCCTCTTGATACACATTGGACATTGTTAGAGTATGACTTCTCAGAGGGTGAGTGAAACTTCTCCACCAGTCTTCCTAGTTGTACAGTTTCCAATGCAAGAATCAAGATTTCATGATAGCAAATGCTTGTATGCGTTATTGTCTCCAAAGATATGGCAAAATGAACCTATCATCATATGTCGTGGATATAAAGAGGGATAAACTTGTATACAAGGATATTCTTTTCCAAAAGGACATTCCTCAACAAGGTTATCACCCTGACTGCCTTATATTTATCTGTTACTATATGAAGTTGAGGATGAAGTTAGAAGGCAAACAGAAATGGGAGAAGTTGGGAAAGAAAGAAGCAATAGCCAAAGTCAACATGAAAAGAGTAGATATTCGTGGTAACAGTTGGGACATAGATGCGAATGAAGATGTTTGGGACGTAATAGATGATGTTGTGCATAATTTCCCTTAATTGGTATGTGTTGGTAGATATTTAACTTAGATGAAGTGAAAACTAATTGGAACCTTATTGGTAAAACTTAACTTCAGTCGGTCCATATTAATTGGAAAGTAGTTGGTGCAATGTTGGTATATGATTGGAAAATTTCATAAAAAAACCTTGTCTGAACAACTTATATCTTGTTATGTTACGATGTTCATATTAATATTCGTTTCAGTGCATCTACTTGCCGCAAACTTACTCTACAAAAACTAGAAATACTAGAATTTAATTGTACTATGATAACGAGGGGGCCCTGCCCCCTCGACCCCCGAATACAAACATTACATGTTATAAATCTTACAAAGTAACGTGTTGGTTAAACTTAGTAAAACAAAACACATGACACGTTCTGCAGCCGTATTTAAAAGAATGAACGCATAGCAGATGATGCGTCTTAAAAAAGAATGCATAACAAATTATGAATCTTAAAAAAGAATGTTTAACAAATTATGCATCTTCATCTAAAAGAATGAATAACAAGTTATGCATTTAAAAATAGAATGAATAACAATTTCTGTAGAAGCAAAAAAAACATACAAAAAAAATAAAAGTACTTGTTCATGAAACCAAATACAAAAACTAAGTAAAATTACAGTTAGAAATGGTGAAATCAAAATTAAAAAATATTGTGAATGAAAAATGAATTAACTTCAAATGAAAAAGTAATAGTCTGAAGAAAATCACAACCTAATTGCTCTCTCTTAGGCCGCTTCAGCGGCTTCTTATATGGATGGACACTGGTAGGCTTTGTACAAGATTGCTTATTGTAACCGTAATTACCACAACACATACCTCTCCTGGTTGGCTTCTCATAACCGCAAATGTCTATTAGTTGTTGGTTTCCCTAGCGGCTTCCTAATATTAGGTACATCGATAATATAATTACCTTCTTCAACTTCGGGCTTGTTTTAGTTCATAATAGGATGAATGGCATGGATATAAGCATTATTGTAGTATGAAGTAGTAAAACAAGGATCGACAAAATCATATGGGTTAGAGCCAGACATTGAGATATAAGCAAAAGCATGCACACATGGAAACGCATAGGCGCGCCACCTCTGACATGTACATGTATTTTTCTCCATGTTGACTTTATGAGAACTCTCCCTCCCCTAACTTCATAAAAATGAGCAACATACTGTATAACCATCCAGGTTACACCCTCATCAATAAGAGCCTTCATCTTAGATTCGTTTTTTGATGTGGTAATTGTCTTCAAACTTAAACAATATTTCTCCTTTCTGATATCATCTTCATCACATCCTTTTTTACTTGATCCAGAAGAGCATTTGCAGAGAGATTATTGTGTAGTTTAATCTAACCATTGAAGGATTCAGCAAGACTCTAAAATGTCATGCCATACCTACAACCCTGAAAAAAGTCATTTGACCAACTCTTGGGAGGGATATCTTCAATATAATCTGCAACCCAACCACAACCGAGTCTCCTAATTGTAGCGATGGAAGTTTGGTAACCTTGAGGACTAAGAGAATATATAGCAGCATCAAGAACGACACCGTACCTTTATTCAGAACCATTAATATATAAATTTTGCATGGTAGTAACTGTGGTAGGCTCCAGGATTTTTTTTGGAATCACTCTCTTTATTCGTTCCCCACGATCAGATAAAAATGTGATTGGCCTTTGATAATGATCAACAACATTACTCAAATTCCTCATAAACCATTCCCAATTATCATTATCTTCACTAGGGACTAGCACCATGGCTAAGGGAAAGAGCCTTGCACACAAGAAAACATGTTTTAGGACTTAATATAAAATCAAGTAACCGTAAAAAAGACTGCATGAAATATTATGCAGCTAAAAGAATAATGCATCAAACATTATGCATCTGAACAAACGCTGCATAAAATATTATGCAGCTAAAATAAATGCTGCATAAGACATTATGCATATGTATAAAATGGATGCATAATCACAAGTGAAGACTAACGTCAAAAAACTTACCTTGTTCGGCATTGATACCAATTGCATCCATGAGGCATCCTCTAAATCTCCCTGTAAGAAAAGTACCATCGACATAAACCACGGGACGACGGGAACGGAAACCATGGATACATGCATCTAAAGAAATAAAAAGATGCAAAAACTTATTTGAGGGTGCTTAAACTTCTAAATCAATTGAACTTTTCTCATTTGGGGTGCGAATGACATCTAAATCAACCTGAAAATCAATCTGAATCTCCGGATTTGTGGTGCGAATGGCATCTACATACCATACCAGATGCGAGTACGACATGAAATCATCACCAAATATGTACTCATAGTCTCATACACTCTCTCTCTGCCATTGTAAGCTTAATATTTCACATTTATCCCATAGCTAGTTTTAAATTTTTTTAACAAATTAGAATCTTTGAAACTCGGATCGACTTCTAATTTCGTCCTTGATTAAACTAGAAACAAATTTACTACTGATTTGTTTTCATAATCAATAACATAACCCTTAAACTCCAAAGGGTAATTTTTTTTGGGAACTTTGCATAGAACCTTTAAGGTTCATTCTTAGTATAAATAAGAACATACCCGGAATTAACATCGTATTTCTTCACTGCAATCTTTACTTCTGCTACACCTCCAATAAAAAACTTTACCAACTTAACCAAGTAATTTATCTCAACCTTCAAACCTAAGAATCTTGTTAACATGCACATAACCATCTTTAAGGAAATTCACCACAGCTTCTTCAGGTTCAGGTTCAGGTTCAATGACACAACTTAAAGAACTACTACAATTGCTGGAAGAATTGCTGCCAACTTCATCAAGAAAATCAAAGCTCTCCTAACCTTTACAATGGAAATGAGATGCAAAAAAACGAAATAGAATATCAGAATCAACCCGCACAAAATTGGTTCCATCATTAAAGGAAAATCTGATAAGATGAGGTAATACATGAGTCTACTTCTGGCGAACGACTGTCTTCAAAGACTCCAGAGTTTTGTTGATGTCAATAGGATGAGCTAAGAAGTCATTGAAGTAATGAATTACAGCTAGTGAACTAACAAAAGGCATGTAAACCTGCAAAAATACAAAAACAAGCAATATCAAAATCATACAGATGCATCAAAATCAAACATAAGAAGAGAAAGGCATAACAAATTATGAATCCCACGTAAGAAGAGAAAGACATTTAAACCTAAAAAAACACAAAAACAAGTAATATCAAAAACATCCGTATGCATCAAAGTCAAACATATATGTCCTGCATATATATCAAAATCATATCAGTACTTGTATCATATCGTTAATTGATTCAGGTTTTATGTAAAATTCTGACTGAAAGTCAAATCAACGACAAAAATTTGATTCAATCAAGCATTCGATGGAAAATAAAATCAACAACAACAATCAAATTTAAAAATAGAAACATTAAAAGATCTACATTACTCAAAATATCTACATGAAAACACCCACATTAACCTAACGGAAACAAATTCAAAATCGACGGAAAATCAGATCGAAACTAGAACATGAAATCAAATCAAAACTTGGTCTATCAACATCTGAACATGAAATCTAAAACATCAAAACATTAATCGAAAATATCTACATTAATCGGAACAAATTCAGAAACCAAAAATCAAACAAATATCAAAACTAAAAACAACCTTAGATAAATACATGCATAAAATCATCGAAGATCTAAAATAAAGCTTCGAAAACTTAAAATAGGGTTCCTAGAATACGGAAACAATATCTAGAATCAAATATCTTTGATTTAATCAAGATTAGAATGAAACGAACAAATATGTAGCTTGAATTTCAAATTATCTTTGAGAAATCGATATACAAATTCAAGAATTGAACTCTATTTCATCTCCCTCGCCCCGATAATTCACTCTACCCCTCTCTTCTAACAGAAATGAAAAAACAGAAAGAAAAAAATGAATCTCATAATTGAAAGAAGATGATATATACAGAGGGCTAATTTAGGGGGAAAAAATAGAATTTTGAAAATTTTTGGTCCCGACGAAATTTTGTCGTCGATTTTGGATACGTGCGTGATTATTTCTATGTGTGGGTTTGACACTGAAAAAAGTGAAAGAATGGCTGTAGTAGTAGTTTTCACTTACAATAATCGTTTCGAGGATCGACTTAAGCTGGATCGAATCTATGTTGTCCACTCTATGTATGTTTATAGATAATCGAGGAAGGTGATTGAACATAATGAGAGAGCTATTCAAAATTTCTCATAGTCTGGCGATGTAGAAAAAAGAAAGTATTTTACTGTTGCTTATGACAGCCTTTGCTGTATTCGAAGAGGTTATGCTAGGCGTTAAACACCTAACTGTTATTAACAAGGTTATGCTAGCGAAGCTTTGGTTGAGTATATGTGACTTTGATTGGGTCCGGGCGAGGTTCATGAGTTCGGTCATGAACGACATTACGCGTACCCGTTTGCATACTGGCAAACAAGACCAAGTCCCGGAACTTAGGTATGCTTACCCGTTTGCATACGTGAGTGGGTTAAGTTCTAAAATCGGTTAAGTATGTTTACATACTCATGAAAAAAATACATTTATATAGTAAGGAATGCAATCTTTGCAAACCATGGATATAATGTTCATAAATTGATTCGAGTGAATCAAAACCGATTTTGCTTCAATTTTGTCTTGTATACCTCTATGAGAATATAAACAATTGAACAACTCTATAACTAGTTTCATTTGAGTCATTTGAACTAGTTGTGATTAAAATGAACAAGGTTGATATGAAAGTGTTCATATGGCTAACTTCAGTTAACTATTGTTGAGCCAACTAAGTGTACACGTTTAGGTACGGTTACCAATATCTAAATGAAGGTACATTTCATTTGTGTGTAAAAATCCAAGACCATCTAATGGTTGAAAGATATTGGCTTGAATCTTAAATCAGGTTTCATCTAACGGTGAATATTGAATGCTTTGTTACCAAGATAACATTGATTGCAAACCCTGATTTGAATACTATACAAGTGAGAACTCTAGCAACTGTGAAACCTAATCCCCACATGTGTGATACTAGCTGCGACTAGAGTCGATTCTCCTTTAACCTAGGTTTTTCTAAAACCATTATAGGTTAACGACTTAAAGACTTCACTGGGATTCTGAAGCCAGACCCAATTATTTTCTCTGTAGTTGTATGTTCTGATCTTACTTTTTTCTATCGTATTGAGTACTATCTTCTTTAAAATTTGCTCGAGATTTAATCTCCGATAGGTAAGATAAAAAGTAATCACAAAGCTCTTCGTCTCATTCTTTTGTGAATCCACAATATCTTGTTCCGCTATCATATGGTTAAGTTATTGTGAGGTGATTGATATTACTAGGCCGTTCTTCTAGAATATAAGTTTGGTGTATCAATTGGTTCCTGATCACCTTGATTTATCAAAGGACGAAACAAAACTCGTAGGTATTTCTGTGGGAGACAGATTTATCTATTCAATAGACTTTTCTGTGTGAGAAAGATTTGTTTATCAAGTCTTCGACTTTGGGTCATATCAACTCTTAGTTGTGGGTGAGATCAGCTAAGGGAATCAACTGCGTAGAGTCCTGCTGTGATTCATAGGCGTAAAGAACGCAACTGTACCTTAATCAATGTGAGATTGGTTAGGGCTCAACTACATTCCATTCGAAGTTAACTGATAGTAGGCTAGAGTTTGTAGCGGCTTAATACAGTGTGGTATTCAAATCTGGACTAGGTCCCGGGGTTTTTCTGCATTTGCGGTTTCCTCGTTAACAAAACTTCTGGTGTATGTGTTATTTCTTTTCCGCATTATACTTTCTATATAATTGAAATATCACAGGTTGTGCGTAGTTCAATCAATTGGTAAATCCAATCTTTGGTTTTTTATATATATTGATTTACACTTGAACATTGGTCTTTAGTACCGTTCAAGTTATTTCTCATAATAATCAGGCTCGTAGATTCTATCTGTTTGATTTTATGATTACATTGAGAAACAGAGATACAACTCTTGGATATATTTCCATTGATTGAGTCTGACTGTCTAGTTGATTCTCTTGGAATTATATTGGAGTTTGTCCATACAGATTGCCGAAACAAAATATTGGGTCTGGTTGTTAGACCCTCGCTTTTTCAATTGGTATTAGAGAAGGCAAACACGTTTAAGACCTCATAAATTTGTGTTTGAAGTAATCTGACTCTATGGACAGAAACGCTATCTCTATAAACGTACCACCAGTCTTCGATGGCTCGAATTACTTATGGTGTAAAATTGTTAGGCATGCTTTTCTCCAAGCACGTGATTTTCAATTATGGGTTCGTGTAGTTAATGGCTATGATCCTCCGGTTGTTATGGAAGGCGATGTAACTGTTCCAAAGGATATAAGTGCATATGATCCTGCCGAGATTCTCGCTGCAAAGCAAATTATGAGGATGCTATCATCCATGAAATTACCCTAGATCTTCAGCACCATGTGACTACGTGCACTAAGTCTAAAGAAGCCTGAGATATCTTAGAAACTATATTCGAAGGAAATTCCTCTGAGAAAGAAGCTAGGCTTCAAAACCTAAATTCTGATTGGGAAAACCTTCGTATGGCTAATGAAGATTCGTTTGATGAGTTTAATCACAAAGTTTCTTAAATTGTTAATGTATCTTTTGCATTGGGTAAAACTATTTCTGAAAAGGACATTGTGATGAAAATTCTCAAATCGTTGCCAGCCAAATACGATTCTAAGAAACATGTTATCTTTGAAGGAAATAACCTTGATACACTTTCCAGAAATACTCTTGTTGGGAAGTTAAAGATATTTTATCATGAGCATACATCCAAATTTGGGAAGGATATTTCTTTCAAAGCACAAAAGAATACTAAATTTCTTGACAAAACCAAATGTGTTGGAAACTTTGTTGTTGATCCAATTGACACTGGTTCATCAGATGGAGATCTTGAGAATTCAGTTTCATTGATCACAAGACAGTTTATAGATCATCTTTTGAATAGAAGTAAACGGTTCATCAGAGATAAACCCAGGTCATCAGTCAAACCTCATGATCGTGCCCCTCCGAAAAATAGGGACACTGTTGATACTGATGATGAGGATATGCCACAATGCTTCAAGTGTAAAGGCTTTGGTCATTTTTCTAATGAGTATCCAAATCGTAGTAAATACACTGGGAACAAAGGTCTTGCTGCAACTCTTGATGAAATGTCTGATCACTATTATTCGAACGATGATGGAAAGTCAAGTGTTGCACTCCTTGGTGAAAATGTTGAATTTGATAATTGTAGCAATACGTACACCAATCTTGATATTCTTCCTGGAGAAACTTCGTCAACCACTATGGAGGATAAAATGGATTTTTCCCTGTCCACTGAAAATTCTATTTCACGTGTTTCAGGTACCTCAATTTGTTTAGCAGGATGCTCAGCTATAGTGTCTGAACCGTCCTTCACATTGACATGTTCTTATTATAATTTTAAGGGTCATGAACTCCCTAAGTGTTACAAGTACAAACATAAAATAAGATATGTCATTAAATTTCAACAGAGAGCAAATCGATTAGCAAACGAGCTCAAACTTGTTCAGAAGTCTAATTCATCTGAGTTAAGTAAACTCAACTATTCTCCAAAAAATTTAATTTCTAAAGAAATGATTAGACCTCTACGGAAAAGAACTAGGTCTAAACATTCTGTGAAAAAGGGTATTAAGAATTCCGTACAAAAATTGAATGGTGGACAGATTATTGTTCACCCCAACACAGCTTGATCGTGTTGAAGGTGCATCTTGTCTCATGTGCCTGGTCAAAGAGACAAGAATTTTACACCAATCAGGCTTTAAGAAAAGATTTTTTTTTATTTTCTTTTGATTTTTTGGATTTCTGTTGATCTTTTCATATCATAAATTGGTATTGAAAGGGATTTCCCCTTTTGATTGTTGAAAGAGGGTTAAATTCAACAATTCAGCCTTTTTTTAGGAATGTGAATTGGTCGTACGTGAATCCTTTTACTTGTATAAAGGTTCCATAACCCTACATTCCTTTTTCCTTCCTTGAAAACTCTTCTTATCACAAGACTGCTTGTAGAGTCTGTTTTGTGTATTCTCACAATCCCATATTTGGAATGGAGACTCCAAGCATCATGTTTGTTGATGGAAAAGATAATATGATTTTTAAGCCATCAATCATGAAGGAAAAAGATAAATCTCATTCCTCCACAACTTTAAAGGGAAAAAAGAAGAAACCAAGGGCTATCCCCTCTAATCTTCAGAAGTTTTCTGGTGTTCTTGAAGAGTTGAAGGAAACAAGGAGGGACATTCAACAAATAAAGGCTATAGTTCTAAGAACTCTTGAAATTCAGAAGGCCCTGGTTCGGCATCAATCAAGAAGGTTTGTTGGAATTGACTCCTTTCTTCATGAACCTTTTGTTCCAATGGCTGTTGAGGACAAGGAGTTCGGGGATGATAAAGAATTTTTCAGAGGTCTTAATGTCTAGGAAACTTCTTATGAGAATTTATTCTTGTGTTTTAATAAGAAGGATAACTAGGGTTTGGAATAGCATATTGTGATTACACATAGCTATTTCCAATTAATTTCATCTTGCAATGTTTTTAGATTTATATATTTAAATTCTAAGTTATTTGGAAGATGATTTTGCAGTATTAATCTCTATTGGTTTCATATATTGCAAATAATGTTATGGGATATGTGTGTTTACGTCCAT
Source organism: Papaver somniferum (assembly GCF_003573695.1). Classification (NCBI taxonomy): domain Eukaryota; kingdom Viridiplantae; phylum Streptophyta; class Magnoliopsida; order Ranunculales; family Papaveraceae; genus Papaver; species Papaver somniferum. The sequence continues at coordinate 171,597,225 of NC_039359.1, read as the reverse complement.
GAAATATGATTTTCCCATATATGTCAAAAGTTAAGTCTATTATGTCATTATGCAAATATTAATGGAAAATAGAATGTCAAAGATTAAGTCTGTGGTATCATTATGTAAATATTGATAAAAAAATAGAATGAATCTTTGAATATTCCGCAGTATTGATCTTTCCCTGATCCAATTCTATGTGAAAGTACTGTATGGCTCCGTAAGTTTTCTTATGTTGAGCATTTCCGGTTAAATTAATCATTAATGTTCCTTTGTGGTTAATTTAGTTGAGTTTTCTAGATACAAATTCATGTTTCATGTAATTTGTTAATTTCCGAAGAAATCCTTAATTTCTTGCAAAAGTAAGGTCGCTCTTGCTGTTCTTTCGGGAATGACATTTTATGAGGGAGAATTCTTAATTGAACTTGTGCTTAATTGCCAAATGTTTGTGGGGAGTGCGGCTGTGGAATATTGTAGGAGTTATCTTGTATCTTTATAAACTCCTTGATAAATACACTAAGCTTCGACTATGTGAAATCATCGAAACAAAGTTAATATGTCCTTTTTAGTCATGAAGTATCTCTTTGAGAATTTCATTATGATCCCAATAGTTTTCGTACCTTTGACAATTTATATTGACAAAAGGGGGAGAATTATTTTGTAGGTCACACTACATATACATATGGTTTACGGATCATTATATAAGGGGTAGTGGTTTTCATATGAGATGAAGTATTGACTAAAGGGGAGTGATACATATCACCATAGTATTATTGTCAAAGTTGTGATACAATTGAACTTTGATGTTGTTTAATAATACTATGACAATGTATAATAATAATTGCGAACAACTATTTTCTTATTGTTATGGCTACGGATCTTCAACAACTATGATGCTGAGTTGAACACGTTTTGAATCACCAGAGTACTTGGAAGTGACGAAGATTTCGAGTAATGTTGGAGAACCAAGGAAATCAAGCATTTGGATGAGCTACAAAGTTTATTTATTTTGCAATCCATATGTATTGATAGTTTTGTCACTAAAATTGACAAATGGGGAGATTGTTAGAGCACTGATCGGTCGAACTCGCAAGCGTTGCTATCTCAAGCTTGTCTGTCAAGTTTAGTTGTCAAAAGTATAAGTCTTGATTTCTAGTCTAGTTATAGCTATGTCTCGGATTAGGATAGAATGTGTAGTAGAGCTTTAGACTTCACGGCGTTCATCGATTGAAGACGAAGAACTACTAAGGGGAGCTTGTGGAACTTCATCAACAAAACGTATGTGGAGACTTGAACTCATCTATCACTCAGAAGTCTATTTCTATTCTATCTCCTATTGAGACAAAAGTCGTATAGCTATATAGACTTTACATTATGCACATTTGATATTTCGAGTTGAGTTTAACTCGCATGCATATTTCTCGAAATATGTGTGTTAGAGCATAGCTCGGTTGAACCCACCAAGCATTGGTATGTCAAGTTTGGTTGTCATATTTTAGTGAATCAAAACTCATTTTACGAGTCGCTTGATTATGTACTAGAGTTAACTTCGTATAGGTTAGCTTGAAAGTATTAGGATATGAGACATTACAAGTATTGCGAAGACTTGAAGAAGTGAAGAAGTAAGAAGCTACAACGACAACATCATCCTTCGACTTGAGGTTAGTGATATTTGAATTGAACTGTTTCATTCCTTAATGTGTCTTTCAAGTCGTGCATATTGAAAAAGAAATTCGAAGCATGAACACTCTAGATAGACATAGTATTAAGGAATACAATATGAAGTTTATTTCTTAACCATTAAACTTTGTAGATAATACATCGACATAATCGTTTAAATGCTATTGTGATTATGTATGGGTATGAGGTGAGGATTTCATCATAGGAAACAATGTTTTACATGTGTTTTAAGGAAGTAAGTTCATAAACTTGTTTATGAATCGAAAATGAGTCTCCAGGTGTTATTGGGATTGTTATTCATTGCATATCTTGTGAACATCCAATATGTGTGATTTAGTATAACCGCTCACGACTTGTTTGTGTTCTTGGTAAAACTATTCACAAAGGCCTGACTTATGTATTGGTATGACTTTTATTAGTGAAACCGATCTTAAGTAATCACCTGAGATGGTATGATCGAGTTTGTGTTTTGTTGAACTGAATCTGGGTGAAGGGGAACCGATCCTATGAAGAGGTGCAACACATCACAAAGGGGAATCGATCCTTGTATGACGTGCAACAAGTTTGTAGTAGAAAGGGGAACCTATCCTATGGACATATGCAACACGTTTTTAGGAAAAGGGGAACTGAACCTATGGACATGTGCAACACATATAATTTAGGTACCATATATATGTGGGGAACCGATCCTAGTACCTAGTCAACCGAATTTTTGAAAGCTAGTGTGACTATGCACAATACTCACATGGAGATAGAACCGAAACTTGTTTTGGTAGAACCATTAAACCCATGATTTGTGATTGAGTGTTTCTTAATCAATCGCATAGTTCTTAAAGTCAGATGAACCAATTCTAAACTTGTTTGGAAGTGTGGCAAATCGGTTTCAAGGTTGTAAGTATGAAAGAGGACTTACACAGTAAGGATGTCGGCGTACTTTGAACACGTACAATAATGTTTATCTTTTATTGTTCAAAGTTATTCCTTAATAGTTACATGAAGAAAATCCCAGGATCGAAATATAAATAAGTTAAGAATCTTTTAATTAAGGTTGTTAATTTTATTTCAGGAAAATGAGAATTAGTAATGCACATTTACTAGTTGAGATTTTCCAAAGAGATTTTCGGTCATTATTTTGGACAGAGCATTTTCAGGAATTATGAAAACCGAATTTGGAATATATTGAATATCTTTCAGAATATTTTCGGTTTTGGAAATTCCTTGGTGTCCAAACTTCCTTGTCTATAAATGCTTGAAGTTTTCATTTCTATCAAACTAATCCTTCGTGACAACAAACTTCCTCGGTTGTGTTGTTACTTGTGAAGTCGCCTATTCAGAGAGGATAGTAACCTAATTAGAAGCTCAGTTTAAAGTCTTCAATAAAATCTCTTACGGACGCTCAGTTTAAAGTCTTCTTTGGGATTTAGAAGCTCTACGAGTACCCTTGGTGAGGAACTAGATAATTGCGGTTTATCTTGTGTTTTCGATTGATTTGATTGACTAACGGTGGTTGAAATTTGATTGCACCTAGTTTTTTATGCTTGAGAATCTTCTCTTCTGATATAAGATTCACTCAAACTAGATCGAATTTTCGACAGGGATCTTTAGGATGTTGTTAGTTCTAAATACGATCTTGTGATAATCCATTGTTAACAGACTTCGTTCTGTGCATGATTGATCAAAAGAGATTCAAGTTGTTGTGTGCAGGAGTTTACTGAGTATCTAAGAAGATTTCAAGACAAAGAAGATATTGAAGATTTCTGATTTTGCGTTCATAATCTTTGGTGTGCACAATACTTGTTTCGGTATAAGAGAATCCAACTACAATCGGTTTATCCTTGTGGTAGATTTGATTGATTAGTTGTGTAGATCGGCATCAATACAATTCTTTGTGATTAAAAGTATTGATTGCAAAATCTTAATAATTACCTTTGGTGATTGAACATAAAATAGATCTAAGAACCTGACGAAGGAGTTTATGTTAAGATAAACAGAAGAGCGTTTGTCCGACTCACATCACTTAGTTGAATAGATTTGATACCAAACAGATTTGTTGTTCCTTTAATGTTTGGAATACGAACCAAAGTAATTGTTCCAAGTACGTGACTTATTCATAAGTTGGAGGCGTGGGAATACAGACGGAACTAGGTGAACTATAGGTTTAGTTACTTGGTCTCAACTATACGAAGTTAGGTTTCATTTTGTGTAGCGGCTTAATCCTGAGAGTATTCAATTCTGGACAAGGTCCCGGGGTTTTTCTGCATTTGCGGTTTCCTCATTGACAAAATCTTGCCGTGTCATTTACTTTTATATTTCCGCATTATAATTAAAGTAAATTACACAAACATTAATTCCTATTTACTTGATAAACAATCCTATTGTGTTTGGTAAAGTACGAACCTTTTCATCAAGTAAACATACTTCGTTGTTGTATTGTCTCGATCTCGTATCCGTAAACGATCACACGAAGTGTGAACCGATTAGTTGCATTGTCTCGACTCAGTCCATAGACAATCACTTTCGGAGAAAGGACTTATAGGTAGGAAAAGTTTTAGCTTGAGATATATTTGGGTACCCTCGCCTTTTCAATTGGTATCAGAATAGGAAAACACGAAAAGATCTAACAATCTGTGTTTGGTGCGATCCAACCTATAAGAATGAACTCGAGTTCTCATGAATCGAATTTAATTAACGTACCGCCAAGATTTAATGGGACAAACTACCCGTTATGGAAATCGGCTATGAAAGCTTTTCTTCAATCCTGAGATTTTAATACTTGGCTATTAACCGAAGATGGATACCAACAACTGATTGATTATTCGGGGTTAGAGTTTAAACGCTTAGCGTCTTATACTCTTGAAGAAAGATATCTTGCAAAGAAGAATTCGGATGGTTTGAATGCCATCATACATGCTGTTGGTCATGATCTTCTACATCATGTGCTGACCTGTAGAACTTCTAAAGAGGCATGGGATATTCTTGAAAACATATTCGAGGGAGATGAATCTGAAAAAGAAGCTAGACTTCTTTCTCTTTTATCTAAATGGGAACACCTCAAAATGGATGATAACGATACTTTCGAGGAGTTTAATTCTAAACTTTCTGAGATTGCCAATTCATCTTTCTTTCTTGGAAAGGCTATACCTAAAAAGGAAATAATATGCAAATTCTTATATCGTTACCATCAAGATACAAGTCTAAGAAACATGCCATAATAGAAGGTAATGATCTTTCTCTACTTTCTCGAAGCTCTCTCGTATGAAAGTTAAAGATCTTTGATAGAGAAATTCTGCTGAAGGATGAAACTAAGAAACGTTTCCAAGAGGACAAGGTATCTGTTGAAAAGGAGCTTGACTCAACTATTGTGCTTCTAGCGCGATGAATAAAGAACATCTTATCTATTTATAAATATGTTCTTGATATACTAGCGGTTTGCCATAAAAAGGGGTAATGATGAAGTACAATGCTTCAAGTGTCGTAAATTCGGACATATGGCAAAACACTGTCCCGGCAGAAGAAATCAAAAGTGCAACAAAGCATATGTCTCCACTCTTGATGATATTCCGGAGGAAGAATCCAATGAAGAAATATCTAAGTGTAATGCACTTCTGGCCAACTCTAACAATGGTGAATTCTGTGAGTCTAATCAACTCCTAGAAAAACATGAGTTGGAAATCAAGGAAAATAAAAGGTTAATCCTGGTACTTGAAAACCTTTTGAAATTCCTTTCAGATAAAACCCGTATGGTAAAATCTGAACAAGAAAAATTGGGTGAAAAACCAAGAGAATCGGAAACTAGTTTTTCTGATAACATGATAAGTTCTTCATGTGGAAAAAATAATTTCACTACAATCCTTCTTGAAAATAAAATTATCAAAGCTCTTCATAAGGGGATAAAGAAGACTGGTAAATTTATGAGATTTCAAAGAAAGATTGCAAACTCTTGCAATCACAGGAGAAAGAAAGAACAGAAGGAAACAAAGTCTATTGTGTTCATAAATAATCCTAAGGATGTCTTTGTTAACTATGGTAAGAATAATTCTCACCTCAACACACACTGATTGTGTTGAGATATGCATCCTCACTTGTTGCCCAAATTTCTAATTGTGAGGAAGCATAAATCTGGGCAAGTTGTTCATATCTGTCTCTTTAGTGAAAAATAAAGGATATATTTTATTTTTGGGAAAAATAGTTTCGGTTTCCATAAACCAAATTATTCTGTGATTTTCTCCCATCTTATATATCTTCTTCATGTTCGAAAGAAGACTATTTTATGGAGAAATCGGTAAAAGAAGGGTCATCTCTTGATAATTTAGCACTTTGTGCATCAGTTATGACTGAAACTCATGATGACTCTCTTCATCATAACTCTCAAGATTCTTTAAGGAAACAGATTCTTACTATTAAAGGTTGCATTAGATTCATGAGTTGATGATAAAGATTCAAAAGAAGTATTAGCTAATATTCATTCTCAACTGTTTGAGATGAAAAAGTTATCTACTAGAAGGGAAGTGCTCGGAAGAATTTGAATCCATTTTTTGAAAGCAATCTTCATAAGAACTGAAAAGGAAAATAGACATCAATTTTTATTTCTTTCGATGAGTCTATTATGAATAAAATTATTTGATTTATAATTTTTCATGTGATGGTTTTTGATTTACATAGCCTTTGCTTGAATGATTTATTATTGCTATGGATGTTTATGGGATGTTCGATTTAGGTTTTATTACCTTGATATTCGATCTCATAATTTTGTAAACCCTTGTACTTTGGGTGACTTTTTGATTTAGCAGGATTAAGTTCTAGCCCATGTTGGTAGGCTTTATCAAAGTATCATGACGGGTTCTGGTAGAAATAATATGTGAAAAAGTCACAAGATGTTGAATCGGTTTTGGTTTAGCGTAAAAGCATATGTGTTTCGACGGTTTTCAACTTTTGCTTGCAATTGTTAAAACCGATTTTCAACCTTTCTCTGGTAAAGGTTGGTTGTTGTTATTCTGTTGTTTTACATAAGGATGATAACATAATGATATTTCGATATCAATTCTCCCTAGAAGAAGATGCAAACATATTAGAGAAGTGGATGCAAAATTTGAGGTAACAATGTTGTTAGTTAATTGTTTTCCTGCTTAAGAAAAGCCTGATTTTTATTTCATATATATTTTGCTTTTGCTTAACGAAATTTCGGTACAATTGATGTTTTATTCCACTACGTGTGTATGGATGTGTGTGTGATTCAATTGGATCCGGTTGAGAAAAATTATTGTTATCTTGCTTTATTGTGTAGTATCAGTTGTTTAGGCTTACAAAATTTCGGTGCAATTGCGGTGTTTTAATGCTTATGTTAATTCAATTGCTTCCAGTTGAGGTGAATAATTTTGCAAGTTGATTTATTTGTTTTGTATGAATTATTTATGGCTTAACAAAAGAAAAAGTTCACGGGACGGATTGTTTAGTCCAATCCGATTCCGGATAAGAGAAGATAAGTTTATCTTAGTTAAACTTATCAAAGTGTAGGTTTCGGTTATTCAAGTCTAATCGAATACCTTAACAAGAAATGCTAATTAACTAACCTAGTACTTGTCTTGTTTAAAATTGAGAGGTCTAAGTTATATGGATAATTAGAACATGATGAGAAAAATAGAGTTATCTTTATTTTGGTCTTATCGAATGAAGCGGTTGTATTTGTACAATCGGTTTAGCAAAAGGACTAAGGCGCTTAGTTAATTTTTGGTTTGCTGAACTAAATTGGGAAAATTGCTTCGGGCAATTGTTTCCTTGATAACATATCAAAAAAAATTACTTTGTAGTTTCGGTTTTGATATTGGTTATCAAAAATGGTGTGTGGAACCCTCGTGCTTAACTTTATAGGTTTGCAAGTCTATTTTTGAGATTTGTAAGATCCTTTATTTTTTCGTTTCTTTGTCATTTTGTGACAAAAAGGGGGAGAAATATATGGAGTAAACAAGTGATACTGGTATTGATTTTATATTGATTGGTATCACTAAGGAAAAGAACATTTGTGCTAAACGTTTATCTAACTAAAGAATGAAAGCATAGACTAAGGGGGAGTAGCATATCATATTTGGTATAACAAAGCTAATACTCTTTGTTATTATAATGTCAACAACGGCATTTAAGGATTGAACGAATACAGGTTATTGTGCTGTTGAATTTGGGAATCAAGCGTATGTGTAATGAACTCTTTTAATTTGTTTATCCATAAGATTGTAAGAGTTTTGTCACTAAAATTGACAAAGGGGGAGATTTTCAGAGCATAGCTCGGTTGAACCCACCAAGCGATGGTATGTCAAGTTTGATTGTCATATTTTAGTGAATCAAAACTCATTTTAAGAGTCGCTTGATTATGTACTAGAGTCAACTTCATATAGGTTAGCTTGAACGTATTAGGATATGAGACATTACAAGTATTGCAAAGACTTGAAGAAGTAAGAAGCTACAACGACAAAATCATCCTTTCACTTGAGGTCAGTGATATTTGACTTGAACTGTTTCATTCTCTGATGTATCTTTCAAGTCGTGCATATTGAAAACGAAACTGCGAAGCATGAACACTCTAGATAGACATATTATTAAGGAATACAATATGAAGTTTATTTCTTAACCATTAAACTTTGTAGATAATACATCGACATAATCGTTTAAATGCTATTGTGATTATGTATGGGTATGAGGTGAGGATTTCATCATAGGAAACAATGTTTTACATGTGTTTTAAGGAAGTAACTTCATAAACTTGTTTATGAATCGAAAATGAGTCTCCAGGTGTTATTGGGATTGTTATTCATTGCATATCTTGTGAACATCCAATATGTGTGATTTAGTATAACCGCTCACGACTTGTTTGTGTTCTTGGTAAAACTATTCACAAAGGCATGACTTATGTATTGGTATGACTTTATTAGTGAAACCGATCTTAAGTAATCACCTGAGATGGTATGATCGAGTTTGTGTTTTGTTGAACTGAATCTGGGTGAAGGGGAACCGATACTATGAAGAGGTGCAACACATCACAAAGGGGAATCGATCCTTGTATGACGTGCAACAAGTTTGTAGTAGAAAGGGGAACCTATCCTATGGACATATGCAACACGTTTTTAGGAAAAGGGGAACTGATCCTATGGACATGTGCAACACATATAATTTAGGTACCATATATATGTGGGGAACCGATCCTAGTACCTAGTCAACCGAATTTTTGAAAGCTAGTGTGACTATGCACAATACTCACATGGAGATAGAACCGAAACTTGTTTTGGTAGAACCATTAAACCCATGATTTGTGATTGAGTGTTTCTTAATCAATCGCATAGTTCTTGAAAGTCAGATGAACCAATTCTAAACTTGTTTGGAAGTGTGGCAAATCGGTTTCAAGGTTGTAAGTACGAAAGAGGACTTACAAAGTAAGGATGCCGGCGTACTTTGAACACGTACAATAATGTTTATCTTTTATTGTTCAAAGTTATTCCTTAATAGTTACATGAAGAAAATCCCAGGATCGAAATATAAATAAGTTAAGAATCTTTTAATTAAGGTTGTTAATTTTATTTCAGGAAAATGAGAATTAGTAATGTGCATTTACTAGTTGAGATTTTCCAAAGATATTTTCGGTCATTATTTTGGACAGACCATTTCCAGGAATTATGAAAACCAAATTTGGAATATATTGAATATCTTTGAGAATATTTTCGGTTTTGAAAATTCCTTGGTGTCCAAACTTTCTTGTCTATAAATACTTGAAGTTTGCATTTCTAGCAAACTAATCCTTCGTGACAACAAACTTCCTCGGTTATGTTGTTACTTGTGAAGCCGCCTATTCGTAGAGGAGAGTAACTTAATTAGGCGAAATCTCTTACGACCGCTCAGTTTAAAGTCTTCTTTGGGATTGAGAAGCTCTACGAGTACCGTTGGTGGGAAACTAGATAATTACAGTTTATCTTTCGTTTTCGATTGATTTGATTGATTAACGGTGGTTGAACTTTGATTGCACCTAGTTTGTTTATGCTTTAGAATCTTCTCTTCTGATATAAGATTCACTCAAACTAGATCGAAGTTTCGACAAGGATCTTTAGACTGTTGTTAGTTCTAAAGACGATCTTGTGATAATCCATTGTTAACAGACTCCGTTCTGTGCGTGATTGATCACAAGAGATTCAAGTTGTTGTTTGCAGGTGTTTATTGAATATCTAAGAATATTTGAAGACAAAGAAGATATTGAAGATTTCTGATTTGACGTTCATAATCTTTGGTGTGCACAATATTTATTTCGGTATAAGAGGATCCAACTATAATCGGTTTATCCTTGTGGTAGATTGGATTGATTAGTTGTGTATATCGGCATCAATACAATTCATTGTGATTAAAAGTATTGATTGCAAAATCTTAACAATTACCTTTGGTGATGGAACATAATATAGATCTAAGAAACTGACAAAGGAGTTTATGTTAAGATAAACAGAAGAGCCTTTGTCCGACTCACATCACTTGGTTGAATAGAGTTGATACCAAACAGATTTGTTGTTCCTTTACTATTTGGAATACGAACCAAAGGAATTGTTCCAAGTACGTGACTTATTCATAAGTTGGAGGCGTGGGAATACAGACGGAACTAGGTAAAATATAGGTTTAGTTACTTGGTCTCAACTATACGAAGTTAGGTTTAATTTTGTGTAGCGGCTTAATCTTGAGAGTATTCAATTCTGGACAAGGTCCCGGGGTTTTTCTGCATTTGAGGTTTCCTCATTAAAAAAATCTTGCCGTGTCATTTACTTTTATATTTCCGCATTATAATTGTTTTATTATAATTAAAGTAAATTACATAAACGTTAATTCCTATTTACTTGATAAGAAATCCTATTGTGTTTGGTTAAGTCTGAACCTTTTTATCAAGTAAACATACTTTGTTGTTGTATTGTCTCGATCTCGTATCCATAGACGATCACACAAAGTGTGAACCGATTAGTTGCATTGTCTCGACTCAGTCTATAGACAATCACTTTCGGAGAAAGGACTTATAGGTAGGAAAAGTTTTAGCTTGAGGTATATTTGGGTACCCTCGCCTTTTCAATGTGTTGGTAAGCTTTCGCTTTAATAAAGTTCATCTTTTTTTCTTGATGAAAGTCAAAAGATAATCATGTGAAAATCGTCTGGAAACATCTATATGATTTGTGTGAGACAGTCATTTGATGTAGACACGAAATATTTTGTATTGATCATTTGATCACTTGAAAATTTCTTTGAAGCTAATAGTTTGTGTGAGACAGCTATTCTCGTCTTCTAAGAATGTTTTAATGATTAAAATGGGAGTTTAGAACAATTAACCATTGATTGGATATAACACAATATGAGTACTTGTATGCTAACTATTGCAAGTGTATTCCAAGTCCGGGAATTTAGTATGCATACCCGTATGTGTTAGGGCATTGCTCGGTGGAACTCGCATGCGTTTCTATCTCAAGCATGTTTGTCAATGTTAGTGATCAAAACTATAAGTTTTGATTTCTAGCCTATTTATAGATGTCTCGGACTAGGACATAGATTGTGTAGTTGAGCTTAGACTTCACTACGTTCATCATTTAAAGACGACGAACTACTAAGGGGAGCTTGTGGAACTTCATCGACAAAAGGTATGTGGAGACTGAGACTCATCTATCACTTGGAAAAGTCTATTTATACTATATCTCCTATATTGAGACATAAGTCGTATTACGATATAGTATTATATATACACATTTGAGATTTCTAGCTGAGTTTATCTTGCTTACATATTTGTCGAAATATGTGTTGGCAAGCTTTCGCTTCGACCAAGTTCTTCTTATATCATGTGAAAATTTCCGAGTAATATCTTACATGATTTATGTGATACAATCATTTGGTGTAGTCTTGGAATGTTTCGTTAATGATAATTTCAATATCTTGAAAATTGCTTTGATGCTAATAGTGGGTGAAAACGTCTATTGTCATCCTCTAAGAAAGTTTTAATGATTGACATAAAGAGCTTAGAATCATGTAACCATGTTTGGATATAAACATAATGTGTTGTCACATTTGTATATAAGTCCAAAACCGGGAACCTGAAGTATGCATACTGGCTGTTGTTAGATATCTGGGCAAGTATGCGTACCCGTACGCATACTGGCGGAAGTCTCACGTCCGCAAATTTATATTGGAGTTTGGAGTGTGAGTAGGTATGCGCACCCGTATGCGTACTGGCATAACCAAACTCGGTCCGGCCACTTAAGTATGCGTACCCGTTTGCATACTTTCTAAAATCGGTTTTGTACATGAACCTACACATTTATAAATTAAGGAATGCAATCTTTGCAAACCGTGGCTATAATGTTCATTTATTTTTTCGAGTGAATCAAATCGATTTTGCTTAAATTGTGTTCTTATATACTTCTATGAGAATATATCAATTGAACGGCTCTTTAACTAGTTTCGTTTGAGTCATTTGAACTAGTTATGGTTAAGATGAATAAGGTTGTGTTTTGGGGTAAAAACTGTTTTTGCCGGTTTTGGTAAATTTGGGTGTGTTGATGAGAAACGAATTTAGACCTAAACAAATACACTGCATGGAAGTGCTTTAGATACGAGAGATCAATCTGTACAATCCTGGCCTAAACCAAGAAATAGTCGTTCCAGTCTTACTTCGGACACAAGGTGAAGGAGAAGGGTTGGTCTTAGGGAGGGAAGCGAGGAAGGTGTTGAGACCAGAATGGTTGACTCTGAAGGTGTGGTTGTTTTATGACTTGTATCAGAATATGGAACTGGCTTGCGGAATGTAAGTTATCAGTTCTTTGGTGTTTTTCTGGATACTTGTGTTGTTGTTAACCAAAACTCCCTCCGGTCGAAATAGGTAGAAACCTTATTTATACAAGTCATAATTGAACGCACCCTGATCTCGTAGGAAATGGGAGTGGTTGAGTGATGGAGAAGTGATAGACGCATTTATATGTCTATTTTGTTCTCAATTATGTGTATTGTTAGTGCTCGATTTTGTACTTATTTGATTATTTTATGTTTTTGTAGGTGTTTTTGGAGAAATAAGCTTTTGCGGCAAAATTGGCTCAAAAAGTGGTATTTGCGCTCGTGGGAGAAAATCACTAAAGACACCCCTCATTTGGATAATGGGCACCTCAATTACTAAGGGGCACCCACTTGATATTTACACTCCAGGACACCCTAAGTGTTAAAGGCACCCATCAGCAGGATAAGGGGAGTCATCTTCTACATTTGAATTTTTGCTTTTTGGCGGGAAACTGTTGCATTGAAGTTCAGTTTTAGGGTTTGATTTTTGGAGAGGTTATAGAGAGATTCAATCGCAAAAACTTCTTGTATGGGCCTGTTTTGTCTTAACGGGAAAGGTATAGTTAATGGATTCGGTGAAGATGGGATAGATAATCGGTTTGAAGCAAGACAGTGTCGGAAATATACTCGGAGCTTCGCTGGAAGATTTGGGAAGAGGTTTGGACGAGAATTTAGTGGTCTTTATATTTGGATACGGACTGGGAATGATCCAGTACATCGAAACAGGAAAGGTAGTTGTCTGGAAGCGTAAAGAATGGAAGGTTTGATGTCTTGCACGATTAAACAGGGAGGTGAAGGTTTCCCGGGATATGGTGGCTTATATTTGGCAGTTACGTCGGAAGCTGGGGAAGAAATATTACCCTATGTTTCGACTCTTATCTACTTTAGGAAGTTTCAACAAAACATAAGACGCAAAGAGAGTTTAGAAGGAAAGAAAATATCCGTAACTTGGCCGTGAAGAAGAAGAAAATAATCGAAGATTTCTTGGGAGATTTATCGACCTGTTGTGTATATATAGGCTTTTGTGAGGTCTACGAAGGGGTACGAAACCTTAAGAGAAGTTTAGAACACCACAGAGCTCCAGAGATCGAGTTGCAGGAAAAATACAATATTCTGCTGCTGCTGCTGAAGAGGAAGAATACGAAGAACATTGACGCACAAGCAACTGTCGCAGAAAACTATCGTTGTTTCACAGCAGAACCTATGTGTCGTTCATCACATCAGTTGCATTAGGTCTTTAGATACTATTTCTCCCTGTAACAGTGATTCTGCAACACCAACAAACTGTTGTGAATCGTCTATATTATCACTTTTCATCTTTTTAATCATCTTCTGAGCCATAAAAAAATATTTTGAGATCATGATTAATATGAGGATCTAAACCCCATTGCTGAGGCGATAGAGGAAGTTATTTTTCCAACAAAAAGTGGTATATTCTTATTTATTTATTTATCGCAATTATTTTTATGATTGTTTTGCCTTGAGTGAAAATTGTTTGAATGATTCTTGTTAAGCAATTGTTATTTCTTTTGATAGAGCATGCTTGGACCTAGGATTTTGATGTTCTATGCTTCGGATTTACACTTGTTATTTTGAGAATCTACTTGTTGCAATAGTTTAGAATCAAATTGAACGAAAAAAATTGCATGAATAAATATTGGATTAAATCACTTTGAATTTGGAAAATAGTGGAATCTTAGCCTCAGTGTTCTTTTAATATTGATATCAACTTTGATTGAGTTTGCTATAATTTTTAGTGAGTTTTCTATTTTAGAATTTAAGTCTAATTAATATCCTTCACAAGTCTGAGAATCGAACCACTTTTACCACTATCTATAAACACATCAATTTTTGGCGCCGCCGACGCGGACTTGTTATTAGGGTTTTAGATTTTTTTTTTTATTATTGTTCTTTTTTATGTTTTTGGGTATTTATCTTGTGTCTACAGGTTCTGGATCATAAAGAAAATTGAGCCAAAGAGTTTGGTGATTTCATAAAGACTTGGAGCTAAAGATTAAAGCAAAAAGAACAGAAAAGAAGACAATTTTATTTTAGACAATTTTAGTTTAGGGTTTGTTTATTTTCTTTAAAAAAAAAGAAAAAAAAAAGAAAAAAAAGAGAAACTGAGACCAGACCATCAGACAAACTGGAATAAATTCAATAAAGTGGACCACCGGAACCCTTGTATATGCCAGTTGTGTTGACCTAGAGTTAGGATTATCAATCACTGGTTCCATTGTATATGCTAGTGTGTTGATATTAGTCAGACTAGTATCTCAGTCCATTAGGATAGGTTCATTTTGGCGGAGGCCTTCAGACAGATATGAGAAACACCGTTCACCTAGTAAACATCAAAACCATCTATGTTTTTCTCTATATCCATCTTCTTGATCTATCCATGTGATTAGTTTTGACTACGGATATTGATGTCCATAGTGCGACTATCTGAGTAGAGCTCTGTCACTTATATATGAATTTTAGTATGCTAGAGTGCAAACTCGTGTAAAACAATTGGAATTTCGCATCAGGGTACTTCCTCCTGTAGTCAATAAGTATGCCAACCAAGGAGATCCTTTAGTGCCTTCCAAGGTTCTGTGTAGATAGCTAGGGTCTGGAGTATAAAGGTTTTGTGGGTATACCTCTGGTAAGCCCTCCGGAGACAACACTCCGCCGCTAGGGACACCTAGAGGTTTAAAGGCTTATTGCATACGCTAAATGCAATCGACGATGCCTGCGACAGTGAGTTAGGATTTTATTTTTTTAGATTTGATTTGCTTGAGGACTAGCAAATAAAAGTTTGGGGTATTTCATAGACGCATTTATGTGTCTATTTTGTTCTCAATTATGTGTATTGTTAGTGCTCGATTTTGTACTTATTTGATTATTTTATGTTTTTGTAGGTGTTTTTGGAGAAAAAAGCTTTTGCGGCAAAATTGGCTCAAAAAGCGGTATTTGCGCTCGTGGGAGAAAATCACTAAAAACACCCCTCATTTGGATAAGGGACACCTCAATTACTAAGGGGCACCCACTTGATATTTACACCCCAGGACACCCTAAGTGTTAAAGGCACCCAGCAACAGGATAAGGGGCGTCATCTTCTACATTTGATTTTTTGCTTTTTGGCGGGAAACTGTTGCAGCGAAGTTCAGTTTTAGGGTTTGATTGTTGGAGAGGTTATAGAGAGATTCAATCGCAAAAACTTCTTGTATGGGCCTGTTTTGGCTTAACAGGGAAGGTATAGTTAATGGATTCGGTGAAGCTGGGATAGATAATCGGTTTGAAGCAAGACAATGTCGGAAATATACTCGGAGCTTCGCTGGAAGATTCGGGAAGATGTTTGGACGAGAATTTAGTGGACTTTCTATTTGGATACGGACTGGGAATGATCCAGTACATCGAAACAGGAAAGGTAGTTGTCTGGAAGCATAAAGAATGGAAGGTTTGATGTCTTGCACGATTAAACAGGGAGGTGAAGGTTTCCCGGGATATGGTAGCTTATATTTGGCAGTTACGTCGGAAGCTGGGGAAGAAATATTACCCTATGTTTCGACTCTTATCTACTTTAGGAAGTTTCAACAAAACATAAGACGCAAAGAGAGTTTAGAAGGAATGAAAATATTCGTAACTTGGCCGTGAAGAAGAAGAAAATAATCGAAGATTTCTTGGGAGATTTATCGACCTGTTGTGTATATATAGGCTTTTGTGAGGTCTACGAAGGGGTACGAAACCTTAGGAGAAGTTTAGAACACCACAGAGCTCCAGAGATCGAGTTGCAGGAAAAATACAATATTCTGCTGCTGCTGCTGAAGAGGAAGAATACGAAGAACATTGACGCACAAGAAACTGTCGCAGAAAACTATCGTTGTTTCACAGCAGAACCTATGTGTCGTTCATCACAACAGTTGCATTAGGTCTTTAGCTACTATTTCTCTCTGTAACAGTGATTCTGCAACACCAACAAACTGTTGCGAATCGTCTGTATTATCACTTTTCATCTTTTTAATCATATTTTGAGCCATAAACAAATATTTTGAGATCATGATTAATATGAGGATCTAAACCCTATTGCTGAGGCGATAGAGGAAGCTATTTTTCCAACAAAAAGTGGTATATTCTTATTTATTTATTTATCACAATTATTTTTATGATTATTTTGCCTTGAGTGAAAATTGTTTGAATGATTCTTGTTAAGCAATTGTTATTTCTTTTGATAGAGCATGCTTGGACCTAGGTTTTTGATGTTCTATGCTTCGGATTTACACTTGTTATTTTGAGAATCTACTTGTTGCAATAGTTTAGAATCAAATTGAACGAAAAAAATTGCATGAATATAAATATTGGATTAAATCAATTTGAATTTGGAAAATAGTGGAATCTTAGCCTCAGTGTTCTTTTAATATTGATATCAACTTTGATTGAGTTTGCTATAATTATTAGTGAGTTTTCTATTTTAATATTAGAATTTAAGTCTAATTAATATCCTTCACAAGTCTGAGAATCGAACCACTTTTACCACTATCTATAAACACATCAATTTTTAGTGGGGTAATGTGTAAGTGCCAGAAACCAAGCCCTCACTATGGAGAAAACGGTGTGCTTATACCCACTACTTCTTGCCGCCACTAACTTCCATGCTTTCATGACACTTTATTATAATGGGCGTGTTGCACGCCGCACGCTGTAAACCACCAGACCAATACCCTGATGAGCATCCCCAAGTTTGCGACATGTTTGATGTCTCGAGTATTTTCGTAGAAAATGTGCAGCAGATCGCTGAGTGGGTCTTGTATGCAAGACCTAATTGTTCTGATCAATCGTGCGCCAGCTGGGTGGCGGATGATCATGTTGTGGCAAGTCAAGTCATGGGACTTGTCGTGGGAAAATGGCGTGTGAACCTGAGACTTTCCATAGGCCGGTCAATTCTATGGAGAATTTGGACGGCTGAGATTGTAATTCATGAAAGAGGTGGCCATTGATTATGGACACATTCCGTTGGCACCGATAATAGCATAGTGGCGCCATTGGTACATGCCAGTGGCATAACGTCATATTTAGTGCATGCCAGTGGCACAGCGGCATGGTTGGCATATGCTAGTGGCATAGCGGCACAAATAGCGCCTGGCGTAGCCGTGGCCTCTATATTTTGGCATATTGGTGTTAGGCCCAAATATGGCTCGGCAACCGTAGTTCCAGTTTCCATATCAATCTTAATGCCCTAGGTAGCATCACTTGGCTTGGTTTTCGTAGCAACCTTACCTAAATTAGGGTTTGGCATACCGAAACCTTAATTAACGCGTGTGGCATGTGGCGACACGATGACGCTTTTTGTGCAAACGGTGCCATGGACACGTCAAAGGAGATATGGCAGGGCCATAACGTGGGGACGGCCACATGAACAAGGGTAGCTATGAGTGGCCATAGCATGGCACCATTTTTATGGTTTCTTGGACCCGCATGACTCGTGGCATGTTGTGGGTCCCAAAGTGGTGTAATTTGAGCCACAACCAAAATTAGGGTTTCAACTAATGCCACTAAAGCAAATCGTGTTCTAGTTGGGATACCCTGACTGAACTCTGTTTTAGCGTTGGCCACGAACAAAAAGTGAGTTAGCACGTAAGCACGCTTTTTGTGGCGGAATGTCATGTTTGGCATGCTTCTGTGGCATGTTGGCATGTTTGGCATGCAATAGCATGTTCGCGCGGTTTGGCACGTTTGGCATACCATTAGCATGTTGGCGCGGCTTGGCAAGAATTGCGACCATCCGGTGTTATTTGCCTTTTTTTAATATTGTGGCAGGTTTAGAGCAACCTGATTGGTCAATAGAAAAAGGGTCCGTCCAAACATAGGGTGTGGTCACATCTTCTAGTGCGCGTGGCGGGTTTAAAGCGACCTGATTGGCCGATAGGAAATAAGGCCGGCAAGTATGGGCCCAGCCACAACTCATGTGCATGTGGCGGATTTAGAGCGACCTGATTGGTCGATAGAAAAGAGGAGGGCCGGAAAGCAGCATGGGGGCGTGTCCATCTGCAGGTGGCGCCGGCTGGCCTATGACACGGCCACACCTCCCTTTGTTGCTGCTCCTATTTTCCGCGACTCCTCTTTTATTCCTCGTTTTCTGATTTTGGGTAGGACTTTGCACCTACTAATCCGTGGCGGATCAATTTCCTAGTTTGCCTAGGTTTAGTTTCGACCAGCAAGGTCGGATATACTGCGTAGGGCGCAAAAAACCTAATTTTTGCAAATTAATTAGGTTGGTATTTGTATCTTGTGAATTGTCACAAAATTGATTGAATTGTGCATGTTGACACAAAGTTCTTTAAATTTATTGCCAGAGAACAACACACTTTCCGATTGAGTACTTTTATGCAAACCTTAACCTTGATACTTTAGGAAATTCATGCTACTCAGCTTGCGAGTGAATACTAATTGTCATGTCATTTCAATATTAAGGGTTCATCCGGGGAACATAGCACCAAAAGTATTCAATGAGCCTTATATTAATGAATAATACAGGCAAGGTGTTGAAATTTACAGAATATCTGGGATTGTTGCTGCATGCACAATCCTGGATAAATTTCATGTAAACATATTGAATTGCTCAATTAATGCGCCAATGAAGAGGTTGTGTACTCATCACTTTTACATGGCTCTGTCTCTTTGCAGAACGACAACACATTAAATGCAGGGTTGTACAATTTTAGCCCTGAACTGAAAACCACCATCAACATTAACTGAATCAAATCGATTTTTCTTCAATTGTGTTCTTGTATACTTCTATGAGAATATAACAATTGAACGACTATTTAACTAGTTTGGTTTGAGATATTTGAACTAGTTATGATTAAGATGAATAAGGTTGATATGAAAGTAATCATATATCTAACATCGGTTAACTATTTGTGAGTCAACATGGTGTACACGTTTAGGTACGGTTACATAAACCTAAATGAGGGTACATTTCATTTGTGTGTAACAAGCAAGTTTAATCTAACGGTTAAAAGATATTAGCTTGGTTGAATCAGGTTTTTCATCTAACCGTGAATATTGAATGCTTTGTTACCAAGGTAACTTGGATTGCAATCCCTGATTTGAAAACTATATAAAGGAGAACTCTAGAAACTGGGAAACCTAATACCCACACCTCCTGTGTGTTATTAGTTTCATAACTAGAGTATATTCTCACTTAACCTTAGGTTTCTATCAAGACCCTGTAGGTTAACGACTTCAAAGACTTCATTGGGATTGTGAAGCCAGAACCAACTATTTTCTTTGTAGTTACGTGTTCTGATCTTGACCGATTCTATCGTATTTAGTACAATTGAAATAATTGACTCGAGATTAATTTCTTCGATAGGAAAGATAAAAGTAATCACAAACATCTTCGTCTCATCGTTTGTGATTCCACAATATCTTTTTTCGCTAGTCGATTAAGATTATTGTGAGGTGATTGATAATACTAAGCTGTTCTTCGGGAATATAAGACCGATTTATCAACTGGTTCCTGTTCACCTTGATTTATCAAAAGACGGAACAAAAACTCTTGGGTATTTCTGTGGGAGACAGATTTATTCAATCTATAGACTTTTCTGTGTGAGACAGATTTGTTTATCAAGTATTCAACTTTGGGTCGTGGCAACTCTTAGTTGTGGGTGAGATCAGCTAACGGAATCAAGTGCGTAGTATCCTGCTAGGATCAGAGACGTAAGGAACACAACTGTACCTTGGATCAGTGTGATATTGATTAGGGTTCAACTACAATCCAGTACGAAGTTAATTGGTAGTAGGCTAGAGTCTGTAGCGGCTTAATACAGTGTGGTGTTCAATCTGTACTAGGTCCCGGGGTTTTTCTGCATTTGCGGTTTCTTCCTTAACAAAACTTCTGGTGTCTGTGTTATTTCTTTTTCGCATTATATTTTGTTATATAATTGAAATATCACAGGTTGTACGTTTAGATCAATCAATTAGAATACCCAACCTTTGGTTGTTGATTTAAATTGATTGACACTTGAACATTGGTCTTTGGTACCGTTCAAGTTGTTTCACATAGTAATCAGGCTCGCGGATTTCTATCTGTTTGATTTACTGATTACATTATGAAACAGAGATTAAACTCTTTGATATACTTTACTCAAGATTGAGTCTGATTGTCTAGTTGATTCTCTAGAAAGTATAATGGAGTAAGTCCTATCAGATTGCCAAACGAATTGTTGGGTGTGGTTGTTAGACCCCCGCATTTTCAATTGGTATCAGAGCAGGAAAACACATTAAAGACCTCATAAGTCTATGTTTGTAGTGATTTGATATGAACATAAGTGCTATCTCTATAAACGTACCACCAGTCTTCGATGGCTGAAATTACTTATGGTGGAAATTGTTATGCGTTCCTTCCTTCAAGCGCGTGATTTTCAATCATTGGTTTATGTAGTTAATGGATATGATGCTCCCGTTGTGTCAGTAGGGAATGCGACTGTTCCTAAGGATATTGGTGCATATGACGCTGCTGAGATACTTTCTGCAAAGACAAAATCATACGGTTTGAATGCCATTACCCCAGATCTTCAGCACCATGCCAATAAGAAACATTTTGTTGTAGTTAAGGAATGTTTTCATTCTCCCTCTCTCTGTGTAGTCTTAGAAGATACCACCAGCGCCTAATTTTCGACCATCGACAACCACGTCTTTCACGGCTTGTACCCATCCTTCCTCCTTGCATATTTAAAATCCATCTCAAAACCAATTTAATCATCACCTACAACCATCTGCATTCGATCAAACAGCCCATACAATTCACTTGTTTTCATCGACAATAAAATCAGGTCTTGCGTCTAATCTAATGGCATGCAATTCAACTCAAAAATATGAACCAAGTCTTCACCTATTCGAATCCCATGCAGTCAACACACTCATCATTTACAGCCATGCAACAACACTCGTATCAGCACCTTCTTATTCTCGGCATAAGAACACCATCGGTTGCTGCAATTATAACCACTTCCAGCCGTCCAAATCTGGTCACCACCATCACCCAACGCCAATGCTAGATAGATGCACCATCAGTTACCAGTTCCAGCCAGTTACACCACCACTTCCTGTTCCGATGGTTTTCCGGCATAAGAACATAACCAAAAATGGCCACACAATCCAGCTTCAATTTCTACTCGTTGCTATCTTCATTTCTATATCGATTACCCCCAACATGCATCTTTTGATTGTATTCACATCCAGTATTGAGAGCTGTTCATATACTCCAATTACACTACCAGCCAGATTCGGTTTGCTCCACTTTGCACTTATCCCTCTAGTGGGTTTACATTACTCAGGCTAAGTCCTATATATGGATTAGATTGAGCGGCTAGATTAGCCAAAAACTGTCGCAGTTCAAAAAACAAAAAGTATTGTCTATTTGTTAACATTAGTTCTTTCTCCTAGCATTTGCTCGCATTTGAACTAGCAGCGAGATAATAGCGCTGAATGGTTCAGCGCTATACAAATTACCTTTTCGATGAATGGTTCAGCGCAGATTGATTTATTTTTTGATCTGACGGCTCAGATTGGTTGCGCTAAACCAAACAGCGCTGGGCTGACATGGACTGCTAATCTAGCTGCTAGATTAGCACACCATATGACTTAGCCTTAGAGAAATAAAGAAATTCCTTGGCCATGAAATGATGTACCAAGCTTATGGCACTTCAAATACGTGTATTCAACAAGAAACATTCAGTCACCTTTCTTTCTTTTCAGTCGTGATATGCAAATGCACTTTGAACTTCCAATTTATCCGTGTATTTTACCCGGCGATCATATTTGCTCGTACTTTCTACAAAAGCACTAAAATAGTGTTATTATTCAAAATATCGAGTCCTAGCTGATATAAATATGGGTATAAAATGTAGCACTTACGTGCTTATCATATACCCCCACACTTATATTTTGCATGTCCTCGAGCAGAACAAGAAAATATATCAACTCCATAGCGAATAAAAAAGAGAGATATCCACTCAATAGTTGAATATGGAGATTCATTCAACAACTGAATCAACATCGAAAGAGAGAGACACGCTCAACAGCCGGTCATATCCTAAGAGAGAGAGAGACCCGCTCAACAGCTGTTCTTATCCTGCAGTAATCTTTTTTTTAAAGATCCGCTCAACAGCTAGTCATAACATGCAAATATTTTTTTAAAAGACCCGCTCAACAGCTGGTGTCATGATATGCAAATATATATATATTATATATATATATTGAAAAACCGGGGTCTAAAAACCTCACACAATATTTCTCTTAGGAATCTGTATGGACTAACTCCAATATACTTTCAAGAGAATCAACTAGACAGTCATACTCAATCTTAAGCGAAAATATATCAAAGAGTTATATCTCAATTTCTCGATTCAATCCGCAATCAAACAAATAGGAATTTGCGAGCCTGATTAAATACAAGAGAAATACCTTGAACGGTACCAAAGACCAATGTTCAAGGAAAGACCAATGTTCAAGGACCGATCAACGCACAACCTGTGATATTTCAATTACATAACAAAATATAATGCGGAAAATAAATAACACAGACACCAGAGGTTTTGTTAACGAGGAAACCGCAGATGCAGCAAAACCCCGGGACCTAGTCCAGATTTGAACACCACACTGTATTAAGCCGCTATAGACTCTATCCTACTACAAGTTAACTTTGGTCTGGAATGTAGTTGAGCCCTAATCAATCTCACACTGATCAAGGTATAGTCGCGTACCTTATGTCTCAAGAACCACGCCGGATACTACAAACTTGATTCCCTTAGATGATTTCACCTGCAACTAAGAGTTGTTACGACCCAAAGTTGAAGACTTGATAAACAAATCTGTATCACACAGAAAAGTCTATTGAATAGATAAATCTGTCTCCCACAGATAAACCTACGAGTTTTGTTCAGTTTTTTGATAAATCAAGATGAACAAGAACCAATTGATATACCAGACTTATATTCCCGAATAACAGCCTAGAAATATCAATCACCTCACAATAATCTTAATAGTTTAACGAAACAAGATATTGTGGAATCACAAACGATGGGACGAAGGTGTTTGTGACTACTTTTCAATCTTGCCTATCGGAGATATAAATCTCAAACCAATCTTACGATTGTACTCAATCACGATAGAAAACAACAAGATTAGATCAAGCAACTACAGAGAAAATAATTGGGTCTGGCTTCACAATCCGAATGAAGTCTTCAAGTCATTAACATACATGGTTTCGTGAAAAACCTAAGGTTAAAGGAGAATCGACTCTAGCTTATGCAACTAGTATCACACATGAGGTGTGGGGATTATGTTTCCTAGTTGCTAGAGTTTTCCTTTATATTGTCTTCAACTCAGGGTTTGCAGTCTAAGTTACCTTGGTAACAAAGAATTCGATATTCACCGTTATATGAAAACCTAATTAGATTCAAGCTAATATCTTTCAACCATTAGATCGAACTTAGCTTGTTATACACAAATGAAATGTAACTTCATTTAGGTTTGGCCAACCGTACCTAAACGTGTACACTTAGTCGGTCCAACAATAGTTAACCAATGGTTATCCATATGAGCACTTTCATATCAACCTTATTCATCTTCACCATAACTAGTTCAAATGACTCAAATGAAACTAGTTAGAGAGTTGTTCAATTGCTTAGATCTCATAGAAGTATACAAGACACAATTAAATCAAAGTCGATTTTGATTCACTCGAATCAATTCATGAACATCATAGCCACAGTTTGCAAAAGATTATATTCCTTATTATATAAGTGTTTTAGTTCATGAACAAACCGATTTTAGAAAGTAACCTACTTAAGTATGCAAACGGGTACGCATACCTAAGTGGCCAGACCGAGTTTGGTTACTCCATTACGCGTATGGGTACGCATACCAATTCACATTCCAAACTCCAGAAGAAATTCACGGAACCCAAACTTCCGCCAGTACGCGTACGGGTATGCATACTTAGATTCCGGACTTCCAACAACCAACTAGTACACGTATGGGTACGCATACTTAGGTTCCCGGTTTTGGATTTATACACAAGTGTGAATACACACTATGTTTATATCCAAACATGGTTTCTCATTTCAATCATTGAAACTTTCTTAGATGATGGCAATAGTAGTTATCCACGAACTATTAGCATCAAAGCGATTTTCAAGTTATTGAAATAATCGATCATGACTTTTGTCAAGAGTAAAGATGAAATTGGTTAAAGAAAAAGCTTACCAACACATATTTCGAGAAATAGATAAGTGAGTTAAACTCAGCTCGAAATAGCAAATGTGTATAATTGAACTCTATATAGCAATACGACTTTTGTCTCAAAATAGGAGATAAAATAGATAGACTTTTGAGTGATAGATAAGTCCAAGTCTCCACATACCTTTTGTTGATGAAGATCCACAAGTTCCCTTGATTAGTTCTTCGTCTTCATTCGATGAACCCCGAGGAGTCTAAAGCTCAACTACACTTACTATCCTAATCCGAGACATAGCTATAAGTAGACTAGAAATCAATACTTATAGTTTTGACACCTAAACTTGACAAACAAGCTTGAGATAGCAAAGATTTCGAGTTCGACCAAGCAGTGCTCTAACAATCTCCCCCTTTGTCAATTTTAGTGACAAAACTATCAATACATATGGAATACAAAATAAATAAACTTTGTAGCTTCTCATCCAAATGCTTGATCTCTTTGGTTCTTCAACATTAGTCGAAATCTTCGTCACTTCCAAGTACTCCAATGATTCCAAATGTGTTCAACTCCGCATCATTGTTGTTGAAGATCCGTAGCTATAACAATGAGAAAACAGTAGCTCTCAATCATTGTTATACAATGTCATAGTATTAATACACAACATCAAAGTTCAATTGTATCACAACTTTGACAACAATATTATGGTGATATGTATCACCCCCCCTAGTCAATACTTCATCTCACATGAAAACCACTCCCCCTTACATAATGATCCGTAAACCATATGTATTTGTAGTATGAACTATACATTAATTCTCCCCCATTTTGTCAACGAAATTGGCAAAGGTACGAAAATTAATGGGATCCTAATGAAATTTCCATAGAGACAATTCATGACCAAAAGAGAAGCATATATCAACTTGGTTAGATGCAATCATATAGCCGAAACTAAATGCATTCATCAAGGAGTTTATAAAGATACAAGATAACCCCTATAATATTCCACAGTCGCACTCCCCACAAAGATTTGGCAATTTAGCACAAGTTCAATTAAGAACTCTCCCCCATAAAATGTCATTCCAAAAGGAACAACAAGAGCGACTTACTTTTACGAGAAAAGAAGGATTTCTTTGGACATTAACAAATCTCATGAAACATGAATTTTGTATCTAAAATACTCAATTAAATTAACCACAAAAGAAACCATGATTAATTTAATCGGAAATGCTCACATAAGCAAGCTTAAGGAGCCGCATAGTATTTACACAAAGATGTGGATCAGGGGAAGACCAATACTTCGGAACATTCAAAGATTCATTCTATTTTTCATCACTATTTGCACAATAACATATAATAGACTTCATCTTTGTGAACAAAAGTTTATCCTATCTTCCATCAATATTTGCATAATGACATAATAGGCTTAACTTTTGTTTGTCAAAAGTTCATTCATCTTTTATCAATATTTGCATAAATACTTATGAAAGACTTAACTTTTGACAGTGTATGGGACAATCATAGTTCACGGACGTCTCAAACACACATATCCCTTAACAAGTTGCAATATATAAAAGCATAAAGATTAATACTGCAAAATCATCTTCCAAATAAACTTTAGAATTTAAATAAAATAAAAAATTAATCAAAATACTGATAATTTATTATATTATCGATAATTATAATAAAAAAAATTAAATAAATAAATCTAAAAACATTGCAAGATGAAAATCGTTGGAAATAGCTATGTGTACTCACAATAATTTCTATTCCAAACCCTAGTTATCCTTCTTATAACACAAGAATAAATTCTCGTAAGAAGTTTCCTAGACAAAATAACAATTATAAAAACAAAAAACTAATCACACGCTAAATCAAAGGTCACGTTCGGAAGTTTCACGGGTTTCAAGGCCTTTGAGCTTGTGATTAACAGCATCAACTGCTTCTTCGAAGAAGATATCATCACTGAGAAGATCCTTCACATGTGTTTTCATGAGATCAAGGTCAGAGTTAACCCTTTTTTAACTCAGTTCGTAATACATCAAGACTCTTCATAGTATCAACGATTTGCAGTTTTTCTTCCTCAAAGTATTTAAGAAAATCATGAACCACTTCAGCAGAAACCATATCCCCATTCTCAACATCCTGATGAGTATATGCATAGTAGCATGAGGAATTAGGATCATCATCTTCTACTAGGGTTCTTTTCTTCCTCCCTTTGGACTTGAAACTAATACCTTTATCAAGAAATCCTCTTGCAAAAACACCAGTGCGAGAAGACCAAAACATTCTTGACAAAACACAAGATAACCTAGAGCATGCGTACGAGACTCAATAGGTTTGGTATTTAAATAGTTTCTTAGGGAAGGTAGTGAAAAAGCGGGGGTCTAACAACCACACCCAATATTTCGTTTGGAAATCTGAATAGACAAACTCCAATATACTTTCAAGAGAATCAACTAGACAGTCATACTCAATCTAGAGAAAAGTATATCAAAGAGTTATATATCTCTATCTCTCAATTCAATTCGCAATCAGCAAATAGGAATTTGCGAGTCCGATTGCATATAAGAGAGATAACTTGAATGGTACCAAAGACCAATGTTCAAAGATCAATCAATTTCAATCAACAACCAAAGGTTGGATTTCCCAATTGATCGATTCAACGCACAACCGGTGATATTTCAATTATATAACAAAATGTAATGCGGAAAAGAAATAACACATACACCAGAAAATTGTTTTCGAGGAAAACCGCAAATGAAGA
This sequence comes from Papaver somniferum, assembly GCF_003573695.1. Lineage (NCBI taxonomy): Eukaryota > Viridiplantae > Streptophyta > Magnoliopsida > Ranunculales > Papaveraceae > Papaver > Papaver somniferum. The sequence continues at coordinate 171,569,752 of NC_039359.1, read as the reverse complement.
AAAACCCCGGGACCTAGTCCAGAATAAACACACACTGATTATAAGTTGTTACACCAATTTCCTATTAGCTATTAGGACTAGATGTAATACCTGCTTCAGCTGTATTCAAGCACTTATAGAACTCCTAGCAGAGCACCGATTCTCTTTAGGAATTCTTCTCGTATAACTTCTAGCAGAACACAAATTCTCTTTAGAAGTTACTCCCGAAAATCTTCTGGCAGAACAAATTTCTCTTCAAAAGATACAACAATAAGGGTAATATTTTTAGATCTTTTGTTTTCACAAAACACCGATTTGATTTCCCTTTAGATGTAAATCAAGGTTTTGGAAATCTAGTGTTTGTTTCCAACAACTACCAGATAAAAGTAGAGATGCCGAAACAAACTTGTAGATTAGGGTTTTAACTTACAATCAATATGCGTACACACAAGGAGTCCGTGAACCTGATTTTCGTAAGTGGACTTGGGCGATTCCAAAGATCAATTTCCAAGTTAAGAAAACTCTACTAATTCTACAACAAGAACAACTAGAATAAATCTAGAGATATCTTGTTTAAAAATTCTTAAGGATTTTTTTACAAGATACATTAATTGATGTTTTCTTTCTAGCTTCCGATTTCGACTAACAAGTGTTGGTATACGATCAGAAACTTAAATCTATCAAAACCTAGGGTTTATGATCAACAACTCTTGAATGGTTTTATATCAGAAGAGAAAACCTTAGAATAGACAAGAGGTGAAAAACCTAGATTAGAAGTTGTATAATTAATCACGAAGATTAAATCCAACTCGGCTTTGTGATCCCCAATACAAAAACTTTTTTCTCACTCTTGTTCATGAAGAACATAAGACATGGAAAACAACCTTATGAAGCTTAGACCAATTTTCCAAAGGGGATGAAAAACGTGTAGCACTCACGAACCCTTTATTTATAATGAACAATAGCTTGGAAGCTAACCAAAGCTATTTTCCTTTTTCAAGACTCTCCTAATTTTGGGAGTCTTTCCTAAGTTACAACTCTTGCCAAAATAATTAAATAAATAATTAATTTAGCAAATATTGTATTTATGTGAGTAAATCACAATTTATCTTAGGAAGGAATCACAAACACTTTAATATGGTAATCAAATATGTTTGGAGTAATAGATATATTTCCTAGATAAGGAAACATCAAAAACTTGACCAAAAATGGCTTCTAGTCACGTAATTGGGCTCATGTCCGTGAATCGTTACAAACAGTTCGTGGTTTGTTTCCTACTAACGACCTGTAACAATTACAACAACACTTATAATTGTCACTTTAATAAATCACTCATAACTTCATCGTTATAACTCGGAATTGAGTGATTCTTGGATCTTTGAATTCGTAAGCTCATTCACTATAACCTGAGATCCTTTCTAGGGATAAAGGTTATTGTCACCAAATTCTTGAATCAAATAACCTCAAGTATATATACATAAATGTACATTTACTGTCATAGGAATTGTTCCATAGAGTGAGCATTTATTTCGATAGATTAGAAGGGTAGAATTGAACAAGAATCCATATGAAATCAATTACCACATAACTTTGTTGATGAAGTCCTTGTTGGTGTATTCTTGTAGTCTTCAAACTTCATCCTTCAAGGATAGCGTCGATTCTACTTCTTAGACTTAATCTAGTCTGAAACTATCTTTAGTGTACTAAATCAAGAATGCATTTTGGCAACTAAAATTGACAACTAACTTGACATACCAACGCTAGTGGGTTCAACCGATCAATGCTCTAACAATCTCCCCCTTTGTCAATTTAAGTGACAAAACCATTTTACATATGGATTGTACTTATTAAACGCATTACAGCTCCAAAATCCGACATGCTTGATTTCCTTGGTTCTTCAAATATGCGTGTGTTCATCCTGTACTTGTTGAAGATCCATCATAGTATTATTACCCAACATCAAAGTTCAGTTGTATCACAACTTTGACAATAATACTGGTGATATGTGTCACTCCCCCTTAGTCAATACTTCATCTCAGAATGAAGAACACTCCCCCTTAAATAATGATTCGTAAACCATATGTGTATGTAGTGTGAATTACAAAATAATTCCCTCCATTTTTGCCAATATAAATTGGCAAAGGTACGAAAATTGTGGAATTGTAATGAAAATTCTCAAAGATATTATTCATGACTAAAATAGAACATATCAACTTTACTTTAGATGATATCACAGAGTCGAAACTTAGTGACTTCATTAAGGAGTTTATTAAGATACAAGTTAACCCCTATATGTTCCACAACCGCTTCTCCCCTTAAAGATATAACAATTAAGCACAAGTTCATTTAATAAATCTCACCCATAAAATGTCATTCCCAAAATAACAACAAGAGTGACCTTTGTCCAGAAAGAAGGATATAGAAATTAGATTTTAGAAATTCCACAAGGAGATACGAACTAAGAACCAATCATTGAAAGTCTCTCATGAGATCGTGTTACTAAAAAATAGAACTATCTCATGGTAACAATACACAATATGTAATCATTAAGATCAAGTATTGTGATCATATTTTCTAAGATACAAGCTTGTATAAACAAGAATGGATATGCTTATAAGGAAGAATAACTTTTTCCACAAGGATTTAAACCAGGAATGGTTACCATAAGTGTATGAAAAGGTTTCTTTGATAATAAAAACCACATCCAATTTCTTTGATTATTGCTTCTAACCTGTTATACTTAAGAATTTCAATCACAAATCAAGTTAGGTAATTAAGAATCATACACGTGGTATTTAGTGATGAGTGCCAAATATTGCATATTTCTACACATTTTTATCGGCAATTATCTCATCTTTGTGCTTTAAAATTATATTTTATCCCAAATTTTGTATTTTCGTTGTTTTCTAGAATAAATATGTTTCCTAATGTATTTTTTGTTCTTAGTTACTAAATAAAGCTTGGATGAATTGAGAAGCTAAAAGAGCAGAAAAATGGCAGCTAGCAACATTCGGATGAGAGACAACACAAGTCTCCCGCGAGAAATCCGTGAAGCGCGAGGTGATATCGAGTAAAGAGCAGCCGCAATCCGCTTGCACTCACTCCGAAAGCCGCTTGCAAAGCCTAATCCGAGCAGTGGGCTTGGTAGAGAACTCAAACCCAAACCCAAGATCCATACCCATTCGTACACCCGAGCCGTCAGATTTGTTGAAGCTGCTTATCATCCAACAGCTCATCCTTCAGGATATAAACATATGATGCTCTGGCCCAACACCCAAGCCTTATGTTCTTTTCTTCCCTCATCGAACAGAACCAACACCACATTCATTTCCCTTTCACTTCCATTTACAGTTCCAGTACCTCCATTACCCCTTCTCCTCCTCACCTCTTCACACAACCACCATCATTAACGCAACAATTAAACCTCTAATCGCTACCCATATCAATCTTATCTCTATTCTTATCAAGAACAGTAATCCTGTTAGAGCACTGCTCGGTCGAACTCGCATGCCTTGCTATCTCAAGCATGTTTGTCAATGTTAGTGATCAAAACTATAAGTCTTCATTTATAGTCTACTATTAGCTAAGTCTCGGACTAGGATAGAAAGTGTAGTTGTGCTTAAGACTCCATGGCGATCATCATACAAAGACGAAGAACTACTCAAGGAACTGGTGGGACTTCATCGACTAAAAGGTATGTGGATACTTGAACTTATCTATCACTCGAAAGTCTATCTACTTTATCTCCTATCTTGAGACAAAAGTCGTTTTGCTATATAGACTATGATTATACGCATTTGTTGTTTCGAGCCGAGTTTATCTCGCTTATCTATTTCTCGAAATATGTGATGGTAAGCTTTCGCTTTGGCCAAGTTCATATTTAATAGTGACGAAAGTCATGTTAAGTTTCAATCACTTGAAAATGGCTTTGACGAAAAATGGTTTGTGAATAACAACTATATAACGTCCTCTAAGAATGTTTCAATGATTGAAATGAGAGTTTAGATTACATAACCATGGAAGGATATAAACATTGTGTGGTAACACATATGTGTGTAAGTCCTTATTCCTTGAACCAAAGTATGCGTACTTTGCTGCTCAGGAAAATCGGAACTAGAGTCCGCATACTGTCGGAAGTTTTCATCCCGAGAAATTCTGCTGGAGTTTGTAAACAAAAAACAAACTTATTTTGGATGCTTAAATCCGCGTACCAGTCCGCGTACGTAAGTTGGTTATTTTCTAAAAACGATTATTTGTGAACTTAATCTTAAATAAACTAAGGAATGCATAATTGCAAACCGTGGCTATAAAGTTCATGAATTTATTCGACTGAATCAAATCATTTTTGTTTCAATTGTGTCTATTATAAAGATCTAAGCAATTGAAAAGCTCTCTAACTAGTTCATTTGAGTCATTTGAACTAGTTGTGGTAAATAAGAATAGGGTTGATATGAAATTCCTCATATGGCTAACCATTTGGTTACCTACTGTTGAACCAACTAAATGTACATGTTTGGGTACGGTTGCACAAACCTAAAAACGTGCATTTCATTTATGTGTAACAAGCTAAGTTTCAATCTAACGGTTGAAAGATATTAGCTTGAATCTAATCAGGTTTTCATCTAACGATGAATATTGAATGCTTTGTTACCAAGGTAACTTAGATTGCAAACCCTGATTTCAAAGACTATATAAGGGAGAACTCTAACAACTGTGAAACCTAATCCCTACACCTCATGTGTGATACTAGTTGTATAAGCTAGAGTCGATTCTCCTTTAACCTTAGGTTTCTATCAAGACCCTGTAGGTTAACGACTTGAAGACTTCATTGGGATTGTGAAGCCAGACCGATACTACTTTCTCGTAGTTGTGTGATCTGATCTTGCTGTTTCTATCGTACTAAGTACAATCGTAAAGACTGGCTTGAGATTGATTTCTCCGATATGCAAGATATAAAAGAAGTCACAAACATCTTCGTCTCATCATTTGTGATTCCGCAATATCTTCTTTCACTAGTCGATTAATATTATTGTGAGGTGATTGATAATACCAGGCTGTCCTTCGGGAATATAAATCCGGGTTATAAATTATTTCTTGTTCACCTTGATTTATCAAAAGACGGAACAAAACTCGTAGGTATTTCTGTGGGAGACAGATTTATCTATTACCGTAGACTTTCCTGTGTGATATAAATTTTTTTATTAAAATATTCGACTTTGGGTCGTAACAACTCTTAGTTGTGGGGAGATCAGCTAAGAGAATTAAGTGCGTAATATCCTGCTGGGATCAGAGATGTAAGGAGCGCAACTGTACCTTGGATCAATGTGATATTCATTTGGGTTCAATTACAGTCCAGACCGAAGTTAGTTTGTAGTAGGCTAGTGCCTGTAGCGGCTTAATACAATGTGTCACTGGGTTTTTCTGCATTTGTAGTTTCCTCGTTAACAAAAATTCTGGTGTCTGTGTTATTTCTTTTCTGCATTATATTTTGTTATATAATTGAAATATCACAGATTGTGCGTTTGAATCGATAAATTGGTAAATCTAACCTTTGGTTGTTGATTTAAATTTGTTGATCCTTGAACATTGGTCTTTGGTACCGTTCAAGTGATTTCTCTTGTATTCAATTAGACTCGCAGAATTTCTATTAGCTTGAGTAAGTATTGAATCGAGAAAGTGAGATATAGCTCTTGATATGCTTTTATTAAGATTGAGTCTGACTGTCTAGTTGATTATCTTAAAAGTATATTGGAGTTAGTCCATACAGATTGCTAATCGAAATATTGGGTGTGGTTGTTGTACCCCCGCTTTTTCAATTGGTATCAGAGCAGGCAAACACTATAAACCTAATAAGTTTGTGTTTAATTGATCCTTAAAAATTTCCCTATGGGAAATTTCTTTAGAAAACTCGCCTTGGAATCTGTAACGCATGCCAGAATTCCTTAAAGATTGTTCAAAAATTATTATGGCCTAAACCTCTGGTTTCTCATGATAATCTCTGTTCATCTAAGATCTTGGAAAACTTAGATGATGAGGAACAATCTAAAGGAAAAATTAAAAAGAAGGAAAGATTGAGAAATTGTTTGTTGCGCTCAAAGATATGGACTCTCACTAGATTAACTCTTAATCTTTTTGAGAAATACTATCGTAATGGATCCATTGACCAAGATCTATTCAAAGCGTTTGAAAGTGTTTTTAGATTCTTAGAAAAACTTAATTATGTTAAGCTTAAGAATCGACCCGATAAAAGTTCTGTGCATGCAAAACCATGGAATAATGATGTACGAACTGGACACATTGTCAACACAAGTAGATCCAATATGGGTTCGCATATCTTTGACACAAGTTCAGGGTATCAGAAGAATCTTATTTCTAGTCATATAAAAAAGAAGATAGAAAGCTCTGACAACCCTGATTATCATCATTACTTTGATTATATCACTAGGACTGCTCACAAATATCAACCAGAAATATTGCATGAGGATCTCTCTGCACATCATGTCTCTTGGTAACAAGCCTGGCACTACCCCATTTGTATATATCTTGAGATGGGGCAAGAAATGGTTTGATTTGTGTACAATTGGGTTTAAAATGACATCCTTCGTGGATTTTCAAATAAGCTTTCTACTGCATCCAGTTCTTCTCACAAATTGTGTTGTCATAGGATGCACAACCTTGATGTGCATACATCAAAGAAAAATCACACATTCCTTTTGTGGTTCGCGGTTTATAAACGGTTCCAAGCCCATTAGTGAGCTTATAAAGAAGAAGTCCACATACCTTCTTCTTCCTCCCAACAGTCCGCTTACGTGAATTTTCTAGGGTTTCATGATATTCCTTCATTAAATCTTCCTTGGAGGAAAATAAGACAAAAGGGGTGGTCAAAGTTCATTCCACATAAGTGATTTCCTCTTGTTTCTTTCCAATTTCTAGATTTCATGATGAATTTCAAGGTTTCAAAAAGAACTTCAAAAAATTTGGGTTCCTCTAGCATGAATCTTCCATTAGACCAAAATTCTATTAGAATTAAGTTTGTCAATGATTCTTGTGATGATGTTTTTGAAAGGATCTCATCTAATGGTTTTATTTTAGAAAAGAAATTAGATTGTTCTAGTGGACATAAAGAGGATTTAGGTTGCTCTGAAAAATTCAATCTTGGAAACTTCTTTGATGGTCTTGGTCAAGGATTACTTTCACAAGAATTTTCTATGCCAACATTCATGATGTTGATATCGAAAAAATGGAATTCAAAACCATGATAAATAGAGAAAGGTTTCTTGTTAATAGAGAGTTGATTTCGAAGATCACCAAAATTCCGTTGGGAAATGTTCGTCTACCTAGGCCAAGTGATGAACGACCATCGCATGAAGACATCTCTCTTGGTCTTTGTGGTAAGAAGGTTGCTTGGAATCAAGGGAAATTTCCTACTAATGTTCTTAGTGTGGCCTTGATAGCTTTCAGAAAACTTGGTATCTCTAATCTTTGTCCCTCCACAATTGAGAATTCTCGACGGAGTTGCGAGTTTGCGGACTTGGTCTATTTCCTTGAATTTGGTGTTCCGAGTCTCGATATTTGTGGTTTCATCATCTTTCAAATGACTTCGATGACTTCACCCAACAAGAATTTAGGTTACCCTTGCTTGATTAGTCAAATTTGCCGTGAACGTGGTTTTGATTCAATTGGAAATTCTCTTGGGGTTCCCAAACTCGTTCGTCCCTGTATTTTCAAACGTATAAGGGAGAATGCGTGAAAAAGACAAAGAGACGATTCCCTTGACGGCTTTTGTGATCCTACCACCTTGAGTCTTCTTCAAAAAATTCACAAAGGTGTGTGTAAGGTCAATTGAAGTGTGAAGTGCGTGCAAGAACAATTGTCTTTGGTTGCAACTAAGTTTCCCGATCTCAAGAAAGAATTGAACATGATTCAAGCATCTTGGAATGGTTCCGGTGATGAAGATGATGAGTAAATTATGATTTTATTTGTCTAGTGAATCTTCTTTTCTTGTTTTGTTTAGAAGAATAACTAGAGTTTGGAATAGCCATTATTGCGATTACACATAGCTATGTCCAACGTTTTCATCTTCTTGTTTTTAGGTTTATTTGTTTAAATTCTAAAAAATTGTTTGGAAGATGATTTTTGCAAATATTAAGTCTTTAGTATGTCGATATGTATGTATTGATAAAAGAATGAATGAACTTTTGACATTACAAAAGTTTGAAGCCTATTATGTCATTATGCAAATATTGATGGAAGATAGGATGAACTTTTGTTTACGAGGATTATGTCTATTATATGTCATTGTGCAAATAGTGATGGAAAATAGAATGAATCCTTGTTTATTCCGCAGTATTGATCTTCCCTGATCCATATTTTATGTATATACTGTGCGGCTCCGTAAGTTCTCTTATATTGAGTATTTCCGATTAGATTAATCATGGGTTTTCTTGTGGTAAATTTAATTGAGTATTATTTGGATTCAAATTCATATTCGTATGTGATTTGTTATGTCCAAAGAAATCTTTCTTTTCTGGTGAAAGTAAGGTCGTTCTTATTATTTTTTTGGGAATGACATTTTATGGGAGAGATTTCTTAATTGACGTTGTGCTTAATTGCCAAATATTTGTGTGGAGTGTGGTTGTGGAATATTATAGGGGTTATCTTGTATGTTTATAAACTCCTTGATGAAAGCATTTAGCTTCGGCTATATGATTGCATCTAAAAAGTTGACATGTGCTTGCTTTTGGTCATGAAATGTCTCTATGGAAATTTCATTAGGATCCCACTAGTTTACGTACCTTTGCCAATTTTATTGACAAAAAGAGGGAGAATTAATTTGTAGTTCATACTACAAATACATATGGTTTTCGGATCATAATGTAAGGGGGAGTGGTTTCCATGTGAGATGGAATATTGACTAAGGGGGAGTGATACATATCACCATAGTATTGTTGTCGAAGTTGTGATGCAATTGAACTTTGATGTTGTGTAACTATGACACTGTGTAACAATGATTGAGAATTCTTGTTTTCTCATTGTTATGGATACAGATTTTCAACAACGATGATACTAAACTTACAACCTTTGGAATCATTGGAGTACTTGGAAGTGACGAAGATTTCGAGTAATGTTGAAAAACCAAGAAGGTCATGCATGTGGTTGAGAAGCTACAAAAGTTTATTTATCTATTTTTGTATTACATATGTATTGAAAGTTTTTTCACTAAAATTGACAAAGGGGAGAGATTGTTAGAGCAACGCTCGGTCGAACTCGCATGTGTTGCTATCTCAAGCATGTTTGTCAATGTTAGTGATCAAAACTATAAGTTTTGATTTCTAGTCTACTATTAGATAAGTATCGGACTAGGATAGAAAGTGTAATTGTGCTCAAGACTCCATGGAGATTATCATACAAAGACGAAGAACTACTTAAGGAACTGGTGGAACTTCATCGACTAAAAGGTATGTGGATACTTGAACTTATCTATCACTCAAAAGTCTATCTACTCTATCTCCTATCTTGAGACAAAAGTTATTTTGCTATATATACTATGATTATACACATTTGCTATTTCGATCCGAGTTTATCTCGCTTATCTATTTCTCGAAATATGTATTGGTAAGTCGTCGCTTTGGCCAAGTTCATCTTTACTAGTGACGAAAGTCATGTTAAGTTTCAATCACTTGAAAATGGCTTTGACGAAAAATGGTTTGTGAATAACAACTATATAACGTCCTCTAAGAATGTTTCAATGATTGAAATGAGAGATTAGATTACATAACCATGGAAGGATATAAACATTGTGTGGTAACACATATGTGTATAAGTCCTTATTCCTTGAACCAAAGTATGCGTACTTTGCTTCTCAGGAAAACCGGAACTAGAGTCCGCGTACTTTCGGAAGTTCTCATCCCGAGAAATTCTGCTGGAGTTTGTAAACTAAAACCAAATTTGTTCCAGGTACTTAAGTCCGCGTACCAGTCCGCGTACTTAAGTTGGTTATTTTCTAAAAACGATTATTTGTGAACTTAATCTTATATAAACTAAGGAATGCATAATTGCAAACTGTGGCTATAAAGTTCATGAATTGATTCGAGTGAATAAAATTGTTTTTGTTTCAATTGTGTCTATTACAAAGATCTAAGCAATTAAACAACTCTCTAACTAGTTCATTTGAGTCATTTGAACTAGTTGTGGTAAAGAAGAATATGGTTGATATGAAAGTGCTCATATGGCTAACCATTTGGTTAACTACTGTTGAACCAACTAAATGTACATGATTGGGTACAGTTAAACAAACCTAAAAACGTGCATTTCATTTGTGTGTAACAAGCTAAGTTTCGATCTAACAGTTGAAAGATATTATCTTGAATCTAATAGGTTTTCATCTAACGGTGAATATTGAATGCTTTGTTACCAAGGTAACTTAGATTGCAAACCCTGATTTGAAAGACTATATAAGGGAGAACTCTAGCAACTGGGAAACCTAATCCCCACACCTCATGTGTGATACTAGTTGTATAAGCTAGAGTCGATTCTCCTTTAACCTTAGGTTTCTATCGATATCCTGTAGGTTAACGACTTGATGACTTCATTGGGATTGTGAAGCCAGAACGATACTACTTTCTCGTAGTTTTGTGATCTGATCTTGCTGTTTCTATTGTACTAAGTACAGTCGCAAAGATTGGATTGAGATTGATTTCTCCGATAGGAAAGATATAAAAGAAGTCACAAACATCTTCGTCTTATAGTTTGTGATTCCGCAATATCTTCTTTCGCTAGTCGATTAAGATTATTGTGAGGTGATTGATAATATTAGGTTGTTCTTTGGGAATATAAGTCCGGCTTATCAATTGGTTCCTGTTCACCTTAATTTATCAAAATTCGGAACAAAACTCGTAGTTATTTCTGTGGGAGACAAATTTATCTATTACCGTAGACTTTTCTGTGTGATATAAATTTGTTTATTAAAGTCTTCGACGTTGGGCCGTAGCAACTCTTAGTTGTGGGTGAGATCAGCTAAGGGAATCAAGTGCGTAGTATCCTGTTGGGATCAGAGACATAAGGAGCGCAATTGTACCTTGGATCAATGTGAGATTGATTGGGGTCCAACTACAGTCCAGACCGAAGTTAGTTTTTAGTAGGTTAGTGTCTGTAGCGGCTTAATATAGTGTGTGTTCAATCTGGACTAGGTCCCGCGGTTTTTCTGCATTTGCAGTTTTCTCGCTAACAAAACTTATGGTGTCTGTGTTATTTATTTTCCGCATTATATTTTGTTATATAATTGGAATATCAGAGGTTGTACGTTTGAATCGATCAATTGGGAAATCCAACCTTTGGTTGTTGATTGAAATTGATTGATCCTTGAATATTGGTCTTTGGTACCGTTCAAGTGATTTCTCTTGTATTCAATTAAACTCGCAGATTTTTATTTGCTTGAGTAAGTATTGAATCGAGAAAGTGAGATATAACTCTTGATATACTTTTATTAAGATTGAGTCTGACTGTCTAGTTGGTTCTCTTAAAAGTATATTGGAGTTAGTCCATACAGATTTCTAATCGAAATATTGGGTGTGGTTGTTGTACCCCCGCTTTTTCAAACCCTAAAAGATAAGATTCAGAGAGATAAAGTTAGGGTTAGTTGTACAAGTGGGGGAGCATCAATTGAATAAATTTATAAAGGGATTGAAGGCAGAGAAAGTTAAGGGAGTATGGTTGGTGAGTTTGGTTCTTATTAATTTTCGAATTGAAGAAGGATATAAAGAAGTTTGTGTATAAATAGAGTATTCTTCTCTGTAACAAAGCATCCAAGTTAGCTGGGTCAATTGTCTAGTTTAATATCATTGTGTTTATAACTTGTTATCATGTTCTAAATTCATCTGCTAGGGTTGAGATGAAGCCCTAGCTTACTGTTTGTTATTCATGCTCTTGATAATGATCTTGTTGTGCTTAAATGATTATAGAATAGAATTAAATCTTAGGGGGTTCAACACTTTACTTTCACAGTGTATGTCATGCATCCATTGTAGTTAGAAAAATCTTGTGTTGTAGAACTGCAGCTCATGCTTCATCACATACATAGACCTTCTGATTAGCTGTGCCTTAAACATACAATTAGTGCCTAGGGGAGATACCTTAGTTGCGATTGGATTATTCACATCAGAGTTACCTTAGATATACAGAACCCATGTTATCAGTTATAAGGACAAGGTTAGTATCATTAGAAGAATAACTAGTGTAAGTTAGTGGTGAATTCAACCACCCTAGTACCCTTCATCTATCTGTTTACAGTCAGTTCTTACATCTTGCCTTACATTCTTCTTTAATATTTCACTCACTGCCTTGTCGTATCGACACCCAATAAAACAACCCTTTGTGTTACTCTCAATTTGAATCAGTTTTAGTAAAACTTTAGAATCAACTCTACACCCACCTTGTCCCTGAGGATCGACCTGTATTTGCACTATACACAATAAGGCTGTGCACTTGCAGTCATTGCAGGCACTGTTTACAGATCTACCAAGTTTTTGGTGCCGCTGCCGGGGACTCGGTAGCGGTGTAGTTGAAGTTTCTATCTTTACTTCACTGGTTTCAGTTAATATTTTATCACCCGTGCGATGCACGGGTCTGTTTCTTGCATGATTTATATTTTGAAATTATTTTCATTAGAACAGTAAAAGTGCAATAAACTCGCGAACCTAAGCGCTTATCAAAAGCTTGGCACCCTGATATAAAACCAATCGTATATTTTTTAGAAAAATTATTACTTGTATTGCAACGCCTTTATAGCCTTTTTTCAAATTTCATATTTATTAAATTATGGAACTAATGTTGTTTTTCTTTACATACCCTTATCTCTTCTGGTTCACCTAATTATTATACTGCCATCGAGGTCACGATGTAGAATAGTTTCAATTAAAATTCAGCCGTTTTATAAATTCTTCACTATGTTTGTATATTTTATTAGATCATGACCGTTGTATATCCACCAATGGTTTTTATCCAACTGGCCTTCTTTTGAAATTTCTTTTCGCTAAACAAACCTCAAAATATTTTTACATTCAAATCACCACACATATAATAAACTAATATAGAATTTAGTAGAATTGAATTCACAAAGGGATTAAATATATGAATATAATTAGAAGAAGTTATTTGCAGAGTGCATTAGAAAATCTTGTTTTCAAATAAAATTAAATTAATATAATGAAACATTTTTATTATCTTTTTTAACCACGGTGACACGTGTTTGGTCGGTGACCTGTACCCTAGATTTTACAGGACATTCATGTATTTCTTATTGAAATAAAAACCAGAATCTGTAATAACAACGATATTTTTGTTCCTTAAACTTTTGATAATATATAGGATCAGAGTTAATTTATTAAGTAGTAAGATATGCACCCCTAAACTATTATGTAGTTTGTATTTTAAGATCATTATTTGTTTGAATATCTTGCATGCATTCTAATAATTTATAGGATTTTTTTACTTTTGTCCCATCAAAATGATCATCAACATCATGGGAACCAAAAATGTTTTATGTCTTGTTTGGGTCCGGTGAAATAATTTACTGGTCAATATATTTTTCAAAAATACAGGGTAAGTTATATTTTTATCATCAAGTGTTTCTAAGCATTCCATCCATCCATCCATCTTTTTTTTTGTTAAGGGAACTTATAAATTTTTTCAAAAAACTAACATGTAACTTAATTTGTACTTTTTCCTAAGGTTGATATTTACTTATCCTAATGTCAATATTTGTTTATTTTTAGTTTCTTAATAAATGAAAATATATTTTCCTAAGGTGGTGAGTAAAATTGGAAAGACTACCCTAGACATGATTTTGATAGATCTGCCCAAATCTAATTCTATAAGAAAAAATTTCCGAGAAGAAAGGTTATATATTGAAAGAAAACAATTACAGATCGAAAGGACAAAATAATATAACAAAGAAATATACCATAATGATGTCACCAAATGAAATAACTTGCAAGCTTTGGAAGCCTAGAAGTGTCGTCTCCATGACATCAAAGAAATGGCGTTTTCTTGGATAGTCAAAATCAGTCAGTCTAGTCTCTAGTCTTGTTCCTTTTTAATCCCCATGAGCTCCACTATATATCTCTTCCTCCTTCACCACCCACATGACCGTGTAAGGTACCGAAGTTATCATATTATCTCTTCTTTGTCTTTGATCCTTGAAGCACCGCCCCTTCAACCGAGGTAGGAAAAAATACTAATACTAAGCAAGAAAGCTTGAATTATAGATAGAACAAAATAAAAAAATTAGATAAACCAAACGAAGAAAGACACCTTTGGGGCATCAAAGAACACGACATCAACGAACGATGTGTAAAAAATATCAATCAACAACGTTTTCTGTACACAATGAGCATTTGACTACAGAACATACATTTGTTTTCTCTCATATGGTCATAATGAACTTGCGAGGGATGAGAATTTTGATTCTTTATCTTGTCGTAAGAAACCAGAGGTACCGAGCAAGGTTGAACCTTTCCCAGTTGATCAACCATCTAATAGGCAAAGAAATTCCTTTAAGGTCTAGTTCTTAGCTACCTAGTAATTAAATAAATTCTTTAATGTCTGGTTCCTTTAATTTTCTTACCTATAGAGCGTATATCTTTCATTCACAAAGGTTCACATCTAATGCTCAAATTCCAGTAAATATGATACTTTCAACTGGATGAAGGGGGCGCGAGTTACTGTAGATCACCATACATGCTTTCACTAATAGAAGACTCATGTGCCAACTCACTTTGAGCTTCTTTTCTTGGGTATGTAAGCTCTTTCGACCCTCTGTTTGCTTATCACTGGTAGGCCTTTATACAATTTTTCATTTACCGATAAAAAAAACGAAACAAATGAAGGCCTCATTTGCCAAACTAATCATGAAAACCCTTGGATACTATGTTTTAAGTCTCTACCGCCGCCCAAATCTGTATGTTATTTAATCCCATCTTGGAATTTGAAATTTTTTACACAGTAGAAAAAAGATCTTGAAAATATTGACACAACCAATATCGCATTGGCATGCACACCCTAGGAAAAACCCTGAGGATATCATTAAGTAATAACGCCGATGTTAAATGGTCGAAATATGACAGCTTAGTTATCTTATAGACACAACAATTTTCATGCTACCAGCACACAACTGGCATGAATACCCTAGAAAAACCCCTCCTTAAGTCCTAGGTATGGTTCAACAGAAGGGAAAGGCAAAGTTCTCTTGAAAAAACTATTAATGTATCGTATGATTCCCTTTAGTGGGATTAAGCAGTGATAATAATGATTTAATGATTCTACAAACTTTCTGTACCACGATATTCTGAAACATTTTTCTCACCAGTCATAAACTTTCTGAACTCTTCATGGTTTCCATAAACTTATAACATACACTCATTAAGCTATCGATCATCATCATTAGCATTAGCCCCCAACTCCTTGTACAAAAATAATAAAAAAAACCTGTCAAAACTGTATAAACGATAAACAGAGTATTGGTGTAACATAAAATTGTAAAGATCAAAATATTTTGACAATTAGGGATACATGTACACAAACAAAAAATTAATGCAAGCACCTGTACAACAACCCACACCTCATATGGGTTCTTATGTTGCAATAGAAATCAGCGATTCATGGATATACGTTGGAACAAAAGCAAAAAACACACACCAGGTAACCCAACCCCAAAAATACATAAACTACGGAAACATCATAACCAATAATTTTAATTTCAAAGTAAACAATTATCAACACTTAAAATACGCCATGCATGAAAACTACAGCTCTACGGAGAAACACATATACAAAAGACTACCAAGAAAACACTAAATTGCAATAGTTACCTAGGACACCACTTGAAATATTTGTAGCTGATGTCCATGGAATATCTTCTCTAAAGTTTGATTCTGGAATTATTCTGAAACATAAAGACAATCAAACGAATTTATACCTAAACCAATAGCCAAGATTCTGGTTAATAGATCAAAACCCGTATGCTGTGAGATTTGCAAGAAAAACACAAGATAATTACAACATCAGAAAGTCCATAAGTAAATAATCTTTCAACCGGATTTTCCTATGCGAGGAGGAATCATCTTCAAACAGAATCCAAGAATCCAGTAAAAAGAAAAACAAAATCAAAATAACAAATACTAAGAATACCAAAAATCAGGATTTCAGGATTGTACCCTGCATGAGTTTATTACATTTCCACAAATCTCCAGAATAACCATTTCAATAATTATTAGCTCCCGCTCCAGTAGCTATTGATCACAGTTTCAAGGTTTAAACAAGAAACGGATAGATTAGACAATAAAATCCTAAACAGGAAGAAACAGAAAAACAAATACAATTAAACCCTAGCAAAAGTAAAAGCAACATGCAAACAATGCGATTTGGTGTTGGCTCAAGCGCTTTATATAAAGATCGGCAAAGGTTAGAAATTCCAAAAAAAGAAACTCGATATTTTGGAAATGATATTAATTAATGTACGAAATTAATTCTGAATCTTTGTATTTTTGGATAGTCACATATATTTTGGATTTTTGTCAAGAAAATATGTTAGATATCCTACATGTTATAGGAAATAGGATTTATTCGTGCTTTTCTTTTTTTATGGAATGAATAATATTAAGAAATTATTATTGGAGTTCTTTTACTGTTTTGTTATGCACTTTTCTAAGTTGTTCTCTTGCTATCAATAATTTACTCCAAATCATGTTTGCTTACCCAGTGATTTTAATAATATTTTATTTTGAATATTTTTTAAATCATTTTTTCGTGGAAGAGATATCACATATTGATTTTTGGGTAAGCATCCATAACTTAATGTATTATAGTTTTAAATTTGGGGTTTAATCAGTCATCTAAATTTGATCAAAGTTTTTCTTTTATATATTTTTTTTATTGTAGTTGTAAATAATTTAATTATTAGTCGTCTGGGTATGTAATTAGGATTAGTTTAATTAAAAGAAATGTAATTGGACATTGGACATTAGACATTTTTATTATTAGTGATTGATTTAATATTGTGATGAAATCGTGATAAACAATAATATGATGATGTGATTTTATTTTAGCTTAACGGTAAATTTCAATATTAGAACAAATATATATAATGTCCTTTTATGATTGATTTATATATTTTTGGTGATTTATAAAATTTTATTAGATTCAGCTTTTTTTGGCAATATTTCTTTTCACAAATATGATTGGTCAAAAAATATATGATAGGGCTAAAAGATTCTCTTCGAATTCTATTGGTCGAAATTTTAAATGGTGGGGCTAGAATCAACCAGAGGCTCCGGTTAACCACGTCGCTCGAAAAAACTTTGTTTTTATATAATGAATGTGTTAGATTTTCTTTTGTTTTTTTGCTATTGTAGTTGTAGCTTGTTCTATATCGCATTAGCTGTAGTTGTGATGTTGCATTGTAGTTTAGTAGTACATTTGTTCATATATTTTGCATCACTTAAAACTATCTATCTTTTCATCTTAAAAAAGAAACAAAGAGATTTCAGTTGTTTTCTGTTACTTTTTTAATTTAAAGAGGTCATATAGTATCCTATTCGTATCTTGTCAATATTTGTGTTAGTTAACTTTTGTTTTCTTTTTACTTTTGAAAGTTTGCATCCTGTTAGTGGTAGTTTTAATTTTTCAGTCTCCTTGCATATTGTTTTGCTGCATCCTCATACCAGCATCATAGTCTTGTAAGATAATCTTATCCATGTATTTTGTTTATCATATTAGGTCTTTAGTTGTTTTTCATTTCTAGTTCTTAGCTGCATCTAACTTTATATTTCTGTAGGTTCAGTCAGTGTAAATATTTATTTAAATTCTTTTTGTTTTCAGTCACTGATAGTACAACTTAGTTGATTAGCTTTTGCACTCTGTAACTTTTTATCTTGCTATCATAAGTGTCTGTGAATATTAGCATAACTTACATTTTGTAGTTTTTATGAAAATCACATCTATAGATTAAGCATATGTATAATTAGCTTTGTCAGTTCATCACTAGTTAAAGACCTCATCTCCTGTAATATACCAGTAAGCATTCTTGCGTACATCTATTTTCATTTTCCATTTGCAGTTTGTCTGTATTTGCATCTTTTTGTCCCATTCTATCCTGTTCAGATCACTAAAAGATCAGTGTTGTTTGCAGTATCAATCTTGCTGTAACACTCTGGATCATGAACTATCAATGACATAAAGATTATTTTCACTGTTCTCTTGCTTTACCTGCATACTTCTGGGTATTAAAGTTCTACTTTGAGTAACAGGTGCCTACGAAACTTAAGTGCAAACCGAGGAAAAGAAGAAAAAGGAACGAAGCAAACTGGAGTGTCGTGCCTAAACCCGGTTTATACCGGTGGTATCATTCTTAAACCCTGTTATGTTTGATAATTGTGTGAATGGTATAAATGATGGTCATGTTTGTTTAATTCTGGACTAGTTGCTTTCTGCAATATTGTCAAACCCCTGCGATATTTGGCATATGTGTGCATATCTCCGAGTATTAGCTTTCGATTCTCGTGGCATTGTTTCCCTGATTTGTGATTGCTTGACTATCTGGGTGTTATAACATGTAGAATGATATACATGCTAGGCTATGATTGTCACTTTTCGTGACCAAACAAATAGACTAGTTAGAATTAGCCAAGAGGATATTGTTGACATACCCAGTTCTGAAGTATACTGCCCTGACCAACTCATTAGGAGATGTGTCCCAAATTCTGAACAAAGAGATGTCATATCTTTCTGAAAAGACGAGGGTACCCAAATATACCTCAATCTAAAAAAATTCCACCTATAAGTCCTTGTATATAGACCGAGTCGAGACAATACAATTAATCGGTTCACACTTTGTGTGATCGTCTATGGATACGAGATCAAGACAATACGACAACAAGATAACTTACGTGATTGACTATGGATACAAGATCGAGGCAATACAAAAACGAAGTATGTTTACTTGATAATAGGTTCAGACTTAACCAAACACAATAGGATTGCTATCAAGTAAATAGGAATTAACGTTTGTGTAATTTACTTTAAATTATAATAACAACAATATAACTGCGGAAAATAAAAGTAAATGACACATCAAGATTTTGTTAACGAGGAAACTGAAAATGCAGAAAAACCCCGGGACCTTGTCCAGAAATTGATTACTCTCAGGATTAAGCCGCTATACAAAGTCAAACTAACTTCGTATAGTTGAGACCAAGCAACTAAACCTATAGTTCACCTAGTTACGTCTGTATTCCCACGCCTCCAACTTGTAATAAGTCACGTACTTGGAACAATTCCTTTGATTCGTATTCCAAACAGTAAAGGAACAACAAATCTGTTCGGTAACAACTCTTTTAAATCAAGTGATATGAGTTCGACAAAAGGCTCTTCCGTTTATCCTAATAAACTCCTTTGTTAGGTCCTTAGATCTATCCAATAACAACTACCAAAGTAATTTTCAAGATTTTGCAATCAATACTTTTAATCACAAAGAATTGTATAGATGCCGATCTACTCAACTAATCAATTAAATCTATCACAAAGATAAACCGATTATAGTTGGATCCTCTTTACCCGAAACAAGTATTGTGCACACCAAAGATTATGAACCCAAATCAGAAATCTTCTTCGTATTCAAATCTTCTTAGATCTTCAATAAACACCTGCACACAATCAACTTGAATATCTTGTGATCAATCACACACAGAACGGAGTCTGTTAACAATGGATTATCACAAGACGTCTTTAGATCTACAAATAGTCTAAAGATCCCCGTCGAAACTTAGTTCTAGTTTGAGTGAATCTTATATCAGAAGAGAAGATTCTCAAGCATAAACAAACTAGGTGCAATCAAAGTTCAACAACCGTTAGTCAATCAAATCAATCGAAAACAAAAGATAAACCGCAATTATCTAGTTTCCCACCAAGGGTACTAATAGAGCTTCTCAATCCTAAAGAAATCTTTAAACCGAGCGGCCATAAGAGATTTCTCCTAATTAGGTTACTTTCCTCTCCGAATAGGCGGCTCCACCAGTAACAACACAACTAGGTAGTTTTGCTGGATTTGAGGATTAGTTTGCTCGAAATGCAAACTTTGATATTTATAGACCAAGCAAGTTTGGACACCAAGGAATTTCCAAAACCGAAAATATTCTCAAGATATGCAATAAATTCCAAATTCGGTTTCCATAATTCCTGGAAATGCTTTGTCCAAATATTGACCGAAATACAATTTTCCAAATATAAAATTAAAAACCTTAATTAAAAGATTCTCAATTTATTTTCGATCCGGAATTCTCCTTTAGCTATTAATGAATATCTTTGAACAATAAAAGATAAGCTTTACTGCATATGTTCAAAGTATGTCGACATCTTTAATTTGTAAGTCCTTTTTCATACTTACAATCTTGGAATCGATTTTCCATACTTCCAAACAAGTTTATAATTGGTTATCTGACTTCCAAGAACTATGTGATTGATTATCCTATCAAACATGGGTTTCACGGTTCTACTAAAACAAGTCTCGGTTCTACCTCCATGTGGGTACTAGAATTAGTCACGCTAGTTACCAAAACTTGGTTGAATAGGTACTAGGATCGGTTCCCACATATATATGGTATCTAACTTGTATTTGTTGTACATGTCCATAGGATCGGTTCCCAATTTCTAAAAACGTGTTGCACATGTTCATAGGATCGGTTCCCAATATCTAGAAACTTGTTGCACCTTTTACAAGGATCGATTCCCCTCTTGTGATTGGTTGCACCTCTTACTAGGATCGGTTCCCCTTTGCCTAGATTTGGTCATACCAATAACACTAAATCGATCATACCATCTCAGGTGATTACTTAAGATCGGTTTCACTAATAAAAGTCAGGCCTTGTGAATAGTATTACCAAGAACATAAGCAAGTCATGGGCGGTTATATTAATCACACATATTGGTAGTTCAAAAGATATGCAATGAATAACACTACCAATAAGCCTAGCGATTTCCCTTTCGATTCACAAAACAATTTCATGGATTTACTTCCTTTAAACGAATGTAAAACATTGTTTCCTAGGATGAAATCTTCACCTCATACCCATACATAATCACAATATCATTCAAACGATTATGTCGATGTCTTATATACGAAGTTCAAAATTTAAGCGTTATACTTCGTATTGTTTTCCCTAATACTACGTCTAACTAGAGTATAATCATTCATAGCTTCACAGTTATGTTTTCAATATGCACGACTTGAAAGATATGTTAGGGAATGAAACAGTTCAAGTTAAATATTACTAACCTCAAGTGGAAGGATGATGTCATCGTTGTAGCTCTGTACTTCTTCACATTCTTCAAGTCTTCATGTAATACTTGTAATGTCTCATATCCTAATACTTTCAAGCTAACCTATACGAAGTTAACTCTAGTACATAATCAAGTGACTCTTTAAATGAGTTTTGGTTCACTAAAATATGACAAGCAAAATTGACATACCAACGCTTGGTGGGTTCAACCGAGCTATGTTCTAACACTTTCTGTCATGACCATGCATGTTGAGGCCATTTTAGTGCCAAGAAAACTGCTGCAAAGATCTTGTAGAGTGGTTTCTATTGGCCATCATTTTTTAAAGACAGTCACACCTTTTGTGTTGCATGCGCACGATGTCAGAAATTAGGAAGTATCTCAAGAAGCAACATGATGCCCTTACAACCTATTTTGATTGTTGAATTATTTGATGTATGGGGGATTGACTTCATGGGTCTGTTTCCTAATTCTGAAGGTAAGGTATACATCCTTGTTGCTGTTGATTATGTTTCTAAGTGGGTAGAAGCAATTGCAACCAAAATAAATGAACACAAGGTGGTACTTTCGTTCTTAAAAGAAAACATATTTTCTCGTTTTGCACCCCTAGAGCTATAATCAGTGACTGGGGTTCACATTTCTGCAATAAGTCTTTTGAGTCTTTAGTACGCAAGTATGGCATAAATCATAAAGTCGCAACCCCATACCATCCACAGATTAGTGGACAGGTAGAGGTGTCTAATAGGGAGATTAAGCATATTCTAGAAAAGACGATTAACCCGTCTAGAAAAGATTGGTCTTTACGGTTGAATGATGCCTTGTGGTCCAATAGAACAGCATATAAAACCCCTATTGGCATGTCCCCTTAACGTCTTGTGTATGGAAATCCTTGTCATTTACCTGTTGAGTTAGAACATCGAGCTTATTGGGCTATCATGAAACTTAACTTTTCTCTTGAAAAGGAAGATACTCAACGGAAACTTCAACTCAATGAGTTGGAAGAGCTGAGAAATGATACTTATGACAATGCTAATCTGTACAAGAACAAAATGAAAGTGTTCCATGACAAGCACATTTTGCGTAAGTAATTTACTCCTGGCCAAAAGTTTTTGTTGTACAACTCTCGCTTACATCTTTTTCCAGGTAAATTGCGTTCGAGATGGACATGCCCGTTCTTGGTGCGCACAATATTCCCTCACGGAGTTGTAGAACTCGAAGATGTAGCAAATAAGAACATCTTCAAAGTCAATGGGGAGAGACTAAAACCATTCCTTGAACCAATCTCACCTGAAATTCAAACAACTGATCTGGACGACCCCGTCTATGTGGACTAAACTGGTTCACCTGTGTACATACATATGGATTAAAATCCATTCTCTTTTCCTTTTATTTTTTTCTTTATTTGTGAATAGTTTCTTTTATGTGTGTTAACCAATCTTTTTTTGTCTTATCGCTAATGTTGTTTGCTTTCAAAAGCATTTATCCATTTATGGTTTAGCACCATCCTTTTCGCATACGGTAATCTCTTTCCTTTCATCTACTCTGCGCTGCTCTCCTGGTATATTCTTGTAATTTCAATCATATTTTGAAACATTAAGGACAATGTTAGATTTAGGTTTGGGGAGTATTTTGCATATATTTTGCGTATAGAGTTTTTAGTCTTTTGCACCTTAAAAAAATAAATTCAAATCTTTGTAAATATTTGCATAAAACCTCCAACTTTTAGAGATTTTAGAGTCACTAGTATGCTTCTAGCTATGTTTACATAGAGAGTCTGACCGAAATAACTGAACTTGGAAGTACTTGAGAACACAATCAAGTTTCTTGATTGTCTGAGCGTTAAAGTTGGATTTAACCATGCCGGTGGGCGAATTAGGTGCAGCAAATATATTTGGTAGTAGAGTTGTGATCAACCTTAGTGGAGACTACCTATTTTTACATCAAGCGAGGCACCAACCTTCAATTTTTTTTGTGACTATCTAAAAAGTCCTTTTAAGAGTGTGTGTCACCGTACGTAAATTTCGGGTAGGAATGGTGAGCTACCCAACTTCCCACCACTTTCAGCATTATTTTTAATCTCTTGAGTGCTATTTTGTCAATCATGAGGGTGACGTCTAAAGATGAAAACTCCTTCTTGTAGTTTGATTTGCAGTTAGCACCGCTCTCTCTCTCTCTTGACAACATCAACAGATCCATAAAAACTGAAGCGCCCCTAAAGCTAGCAGTTGACTAATCCAAGAGATTAACTAATAAAGAGGTACTAAAAATCTAAAACATTTACATAACATTCAATTAAGAAATCTGTTACAAAGCTTAAACCAAAAACTAGCCTCGCTCAAAAATATATAAATAAGAATTCCTCTCAAATGATACATATACAATATTCATTTGGTTTGCAAACATAATAAATATAGCAGAAGTTAAAAAATTAACGAAGTCAACCCCTCGAAGCTCCCGCTACGCAACTCTGATCTGTCTCTGAAACTGAAAGTGGGAATGGGTGAGCACATCATCCCTAAAAAGGGTGCCCAGTAGGAATAACATTTAACTTTTAAGTAATCATTGGCATGATTTGGAAAACAATACATGTTTTCCCAAACATTAAAAGACAACCAAACCACTGAAATAAACAATCATGTATATGGACCTAAACTCCTTCTTTAGTTTCTGCGGTGACATTTACACACCTGATAACTTTCTGTGGTGACATTTACACACCGTAATATTTATGGACATTACCACTAGATAGTCTGTGGGTGAATGTACACACCTGTAATTTTGATGCCAATTCCACATCGAATAAAGCATAAAAGTAAAATAACGTAGGAGCGTATCCTATATACCATAGTTGGAAATTCTCATTTCCCAAAGACAATCATAAATACAAACAAAGCATTACAATTCCTTTCCAAGTAATGGAAAGATTAAAAGAATCAACAGTACTTTCAGAATTTAAAATAAACAATGCATGGAATACACAGTCAGGCAATGCATGAGTTTGTTAAAAAATGACTTTTATAAAAGAACAACAACAATGGTTACAAAAGAGTTAAAGTATTCCCACCTCTTTTGAAGACAAGCCACGCCTACCTCGAGATCCACGATCCACTGGTTCATCCTTTGAATCGATCGTTGTTAATAACTAACTGTTAATCACACAGGAACTCTAAGAATCTAGCCACAATGGCACACACAAGAATCATACAAGTCTATCTAATGGTTCTAAGCCCAATTATGGTTTTACACCTTTTTATTATCTATATTTAGCATAACAAAGGTTTATTACTCCAATTAGGATGATTTTATAGTCCATTATCTAAGTCTTAAGAATATCTACAACTTTGTAGAAGAAGTCAAAGGCTAAGTCATCCCATAAGGGTCAAATACAACCAAATAGGAATACTAGGTCTAAGCCCAAGTCCGCTAAACTCGGCCCACTACATAAGGCCTGGCTAACAAGGTCAACTAACAGTCAATGTTTGGTCAAGGGGCAGTCGCTAACGGTCACTAACAGTCGACGTCGGTCAAAGGAGTCAAAGTATGGTCAACGGTCAAGGTCAGGTCAGCTATGGTCAGAGTCAGGTCTAGTCTTGGCTCACTGAGCCGGATCTGAGTCAAGTCGATTCAACTCAAACAGATGCACTGATTCAGCTAAACTAACTGGCTGACTAACAACCTAATTCTATTACAGCTACAAGAACACAACCCGATTGTATTCGTTTGATCACTACACAAATAATTCATTCAAACAAAACTATATAATTCAATATACAACTGCAATCTAAGCTTTACCTGCAATAGCAGAGGCAAGCCCTAAATGAAGCATTAACAAAACCCATTACCCCATTCATCTCATACTCCATCCACAGTCTAGCCATCTTACAACCAACACCAACACCAACATCCAAGTCTTCAACTGCCAGTTATCCTTGCAACATTTTCTTAGTCAATTCACTACTACATAATGAACATCATTCTCAGCATTACTTCATTCAAGATCAAGTACAGTTCTAACATCTCCTCTCCACCAGTTCAACAATATCAACACCAAACTCATGAACTGCGATTCATTCAATTAGCACTGCCAAATACATCACCATACATCCACCTGCACCATTCTAGTTCTTCTTGAGTAACAACACTACCATTATAATATCAGTTCTCAATCTAAGCAACATTTCTTCTTAACTCTCATTCCATTCCACCTGTGACAGTTCATACCCCTCTTACTTCATCTATCTTCTACTATAACGCTTACTGCATTCAACCAACAACTCCAAATTATATCAGGTGTGATCTTCACACTATAATCTCTAACACCAACTCAACTTCAACCCTGCAGCTCCTCCAACAAAACTGCACAACCATTACCCTTTTGCAGATCACTACGAACTAACACAATCTTCATCATATCAGCATCCACTCAGTCTCAGCCAAACCGATACATAAATCCTGTAATTTACTCAGGACTACAATAACTCATCTAAGTCTCTATTCATTCATAATCATATAAATTCCACAATCCAAATCATACAACTTCAAATAATAAATTTAAACATCACAGAAACTTACCCAAATACTGGCTTCTTTTTGAATTATTATACCATCAACCAGTGTTTGCTGAAACTGTAAGTTAACCCATCACCATCATCAAATTATTCTGTTAGGAATTAACTTAATCTGTAGATCCATTCTAATACCTCAAATCACATATAAGTCATAACCATAAATCTTCTCTTGAATTCTAATTCCATCAACAACTTCTTTATTCTTTCATCTCGGTTATTAAATTCAAACTTCGATTCAACTCTTATAACACCATACCCAGTCTACAATCCTTCTTATTCATCACTAATTCAAACTCTAATTTACATCTCTGAGAAAACCGAACTTCTTTGATTCATCATTACAGAAAATTTACTTCATTGATTTAACAACAACCTGTTGCATACTGAGACCTAGCAATTCACCTTTATTCTCATTTCTAGTGTTGGGGCTACCATCCAGGCTGCCTCTAGTCCAGTAAGTTGGGTACTTTAGTAATTTAGTCATGTCCATTGATTGTAAGCCACATGCTCCTTATCCATTGAGTAGTCATTAGGGATTCTCATTTGTTATAACTCTGTAAGAGAAGTCCATCTTCTCGATTATTGAAAATTAATGAAACTGGTTTAGTTGGACGCGCTTCATAAAAGCCAGATTTGGCATGAATCCTCAATTCAGGGGGTGTTTACACCAAATTTATCATCTCTGCAGTGTTAATTTGTTGTCTCCATACAACAATTGTTATTCAGAGAAGTTCTATCCATCAAAATTTGCTCAATTTTTTTTCTGAGTTCCAATGACTCTCAAAGAGGTTTCAGACAAGGTTGAGGAAAATGCCGCTTCCACTACTCAACTACGATCTTATTTCAAAACCCTTTCCACAGATCTTACAACTCAAATAGATACAGTCAAACTTAGCTTCAAGGAAGCATTACAAGAAAATAATAGAAATCTCCTTCAGTTGTTCAATAAACCAGTCAATCCTCGTCACTCTGAAGATACAAGAGGATCTCATAACTACGATGGTGAAGGTTCAAATCAATTTCATCAGCATCAGTCTAACTTTGTTAATCACCATCATCGTATTCCAAAATTAGATTTCCCCCGATTTGATGGAGACAATTTCAAGAGGATGGATACAGAAGAGTGAAAGATATTTCCAGCTAAATGACATTGAAGACCACAAGAAAGTCGACATTTCAGTTATCTATCTTGAAGGTAAGGTAGAAAAATGGTTCTTAAATTTTCAAGTTAATCGTAATTTCATTACTTGGCAGGATTTAGCTAACCATCTATGTGCTCGATTCGAGAATTCTATTGAGAAGAATTTTGTTGGTAGCTTTAACAAGTTAATACAAACCTCAAGTGTAACTGATTACTATGAAGATTTTGAGTCTCTCAAAGCACTGATGTTACGCATGAATCCAACCTTAAGTGAGGACTACTTTGTTATGAGTTTTCGTAGTGGGTTAAAGGATGAAATTGGGAAATCGGTTTCTATGTTCCACTCTCAAACTCTAGCTGATGCCTTCTCATTGGCCAGACTGCAAGAATAAAAACTTCAATTAACCAATACAGCTACCAAACCATTTTCCAAATCCTTCAATACCCCTTATACCCCTCAAAGACAATATTTTCCTATACCAATGTCACCAAAATCCATCCTTAATTCTCCTAAATCTACTCCTTCTACACCTAAAACATTATTCACCCCTACCCCAAAGCCTAAACCTTCTACTCCAATTATTAAAAGGCTTTCTCAAGAAGAGATGGACAAAAGAAGAGCACAAGGATTATGTTATAATTGTGATGTGGTTTATAAACCAGGCCATTTTTGCAAGGGAAAACAAAAACTCTATGGTCCATATGGACCAGACTGAATCACAAGATACTGAAGAGGAGGAAGAAATCTTTGAAGAAGCAAATGAGTCTCCAATCAATTCTGATGTTGAAGTCTCTCTTCATGCTCTCACTGGCACTGTCACTGGTGAAACAATTCGAATTCCTTGTGTCATCACCAAACAAAAAATTTCCATCCTCATTGACACAGGCAGTACTACTAGCTTTATTGATAGTGATTTGGCTTCTTCACTCCAATGTTCAATCTCCCCAACACCACCTATGATGGTTACTGTGGCAATGGAGAAAGAACTATCAGTTCAGGTATTTGTCCTCAACTTCAGTGGAGTATGCAGGGACACTCATTTCTGGAAAATTTGAGAATATTACCTTTGGGAGGTTGTGACATAGTGCTTGGAGCTGATTGGCTTAAAAAATTAGGTGATGTGACTTTTAATTTTGTAAAGCTCAATATTTCATTCATTTATCAAAACCAGAAATTAACCTTACAAGGCACTTTGCCTAAACACTCCTTCTTAATGATGAGTGCAACATCTATCAAAAAGTTTTTCCAAAACCATTCTCATGGCATGACAGCTCAATTATTTTTCATATCTCCATCCTCAATTCCCCCTCCAACCCCTGAAATTTTAATTACATTATTACAAGATTTTAAAGATATCTTTCAAGAACCTACTACTCTTCCACCCAAAAGGAGTTTGGATCATACAATTCCCTTACAACCCAACTCAACTCCTGTCAATCAGAGAGCCTATAAATGTCCATATGTCCAAAAGGGTGTAGTTGAGGAACTGATTAAGGATATGCTCCATTATGGACTTATCCAGCCAAGTCACAACCCATTTGCATCTCCTATACTGCTGGTCAAGAAAAAGGATAACTCCTGGAGATTCTGTGTAGATTATAGGAAACTTAACAGCATTACTATCAAGGATAAGTTCCTTATTCCTGTTGTTGATGAGCTATTGGATGAACTCAAAGGCTTCACAGTTCTTTCCAAGATAGATCTTAGAGCAGGGTACCATCAAATAAGGGTCAGTGATGAAGACATTTTCAAGAAAGCTTTTAGGACTCATCAAGGACACTATGAGTTCAAGTCTATGCCATTTGGCCTCACCAATGCTCCTGCAACTTTTCAGGCATTAATGAATGCAATTTTTCAACCTTTTCTGAGGAAATTTGTTATGGTTTTCTTTGATGATATCCTTATCTACAGTGCAAGCATGACTGAACACTTGGAACATCTCAAGATTGTCTTTTCCTTATTGATCCAGCACAAGCTTTTTGCCAAATTATCTAAGTGCAGTTTTGGTCAATCATCCTTGGAGTATCTAGGCCACATTATTACACCTGAGGGAGTCTGTGCTGATCCTACAAAAATTTCTTGTATGCTCTCTTGGCCACTTCCTCAAAACATCAAACATCTCAGAGGCTTCCTTGGCCTCACTGGATATTATATGAAATTTTTTAAAGGATATGGTGCCATCAGTAAGCCTCTTTCTGACTTACTTAAGAAGAATTCCTTTCTTTGGAGTCCTGCAGCAACTTCTGCCTTTGAAAATCTCAAGCAAGCCATGAGCAACACCCCTGTTTTAGCTCTTCCTGACTTCACTAAGCAATTTGTTGTGGAAAGTGATTCCAGTGATTTCTGTGTTGGTGCAGTATTACTTCAAGAGGGACAACCAATTGCTTACTTCAGCAAGCCATTAGGTCCGAGAGCCAGAGCACTCTTCACTTATGAAAAATAATTCTTGGCTATTGTTCTTGCTCTGCAAAGATGGAGACACTACTTACAGGGTAACATGTTTATAATTAAAACTGACCATCAAAGCATTCAATATTTCTTCACTCAAAATATCACCACTGCTCTACAACAAAGGTGTCTTATCAATCTTTTTGGCTTTGATTATGAAATACAGTATAAGAAGGGTAAAGAAAATGTGGTTGCTGATGAACTCTCGAGAAGACCTGCTGATTCCCTAGCTTGTAATTCCTTATCTCTTTCCACTCTATCTTGGATACATGATGTTACCAGTAGTTATGTTCAAGACCAGAAGGCAAATATGTTTATTTCTCAGCTACTAATCACCCCAGATATTGTACCACACTTCACATACAAAGAAGGCATTCTGAGATATAAGAACAGAATCTACATTGGTTTAGGAGGAAATGTAAAAAAACAACATTTTACAGTCATTACATGCATCTTCCATAGGGGGTTATTTCGGTATGCAAGCTACTTATGTCAGGGCCAAAAGACATTTTTACTGGAAAGGAATGCTGAAGGATATCTTGCTCTTTGTCTCTCATTGTGACATTTGTCAAAGGAATAGGAGTGATCATACCAATGCTGCTGGGTTACTCCAACCCTTACCAATCCCTGAGCAAGCATGGCAACACATCACTATGGATTTCATATATGGTCTTCCTGTTAGTAACAGAAAGACAGTAATTCTGGTAATAGTGGATAGGCTAACCAAATATGCTCACTTCTTACCTCTCCAACATCCTTATACAGCTGCATCTGTAGCTCAAGCCTTCCTCAACAATGTATTCAAGCTCCATGGGTTTCCATCTTCTATAGTATCTGACAGAGATAAGGTGTTCACAAGTCATTTCCGACAGGAATTGTTCAAACATTTGGGGACTATCTTGAACTTGAGCACTGCATATCATCCTCAAATAGATGGCCAAACTGAAAGGGTCAATGCCTGTTTGGAAAATTACTTGAGGTGCATTTGTGGCCACAAACCTAACAGCTTGAGTCAATGGTTACCACTTGCAGAGTGGTGGTACAATACTAGCTACCACAGAGGCTTGAAAATGTCTCCATTCCAAGCACTAAATGGGTATGTTCCTCCACACATGACCTTTCCTTCTACTGTTACAACTTCTGTAGTTGTTGTTGAGACTTACTTGAAAGACAGATCAGTTATGTTTGATCTACTAAAAGAATCACTCCACAAGGCACATGAACGTATGAAACTCTATGTTGATTCATCAAGGGTTGACATATCATTTGAAGTGGGAGATTTTGTGTATCTGAAACTTCAGCCTTACATACAAGCCTCTGTGTCATTAAGAAAAAACTTCAAACTGTCAGCTAAATATTATGGCCCCTTCAAGGTTCTTCAGAAAGTTGGACTAGTAGCCTATAGATTGGAATTACCTTCAAGTTATAGAATACACCATGTCTTTCATGTGTCCCAACTGAATAAGCATATTGACTTGCAGTACACACCCTCTCCTACCTTACCTGTGGTAGATCCTGCTGGCACTATCATCATGTTACTTGAGAAAGTGCTGCAGTCAAGGAAAGTCCTAATTGGATAACAACTGGTACCACAGGTTTTGATTCAGTGGACTAACTCTTCAGCAGAGGACGCTACTTGGGAAGTTGTCTCAAACATCAAACCTCATTATCATAGGTTTATCCTTGAAGACAAGGATCTTCTTCAGGGGGAGGCAATGTTGCATACTGAGTCCTAGCAATTCACCTTTATTCTCATTTCTAGTGTTGGGGCTACCATCCAGGATGCCTCTAGTCCAGTAAGTTGGGTGCTTTAGTAATTTAGTTCTGTCCGTTGATTGTAAGTCACGTGCTCCTTATCCATTGAGTAGTCATTAGGGATTCTCATTTGTTATAACTCTGTAAGAGAATTCCAACTTCTCTATTATTGAAAATTAATGAAACTGGTTTAGTTGGCTTCGCTTCATAAAAGACAGATTTAGAATGAATCCTCAATTCAGGGGGTGTTTACACCAAATTTATCATCTCTGCAGTGTTAATTTGTTGTCACCATACAACACAACCCTTCTCTTCTTCATCCATAAATATCTCGATATCATGATCGATTTTTCACGAGCCCTAACTTCAGAACCCTAACTTTACTTCTATGAATCGGAACCCTAACAATCCTTTATTCTTCTTCCTCCCTAGATAACATCGACAACACCCCCTTCACCATCTGAATAATTTCATCAGCCAAAATCTATCTAACCCACTCTCAATTTAATCACTCGACTCTTACAGAGGAAAAACAGAAAATAAGAACAAGAAGCGGAAAGAAGAAGAATAAGAAGAAGGAGAAATAATAATGTTGAATGAGCTTATCTGCTCGATCGGGATTGATAAGTCCAAAGACAAATGATAACGCAAACACCCAAATGATATGGGAAGCCCAGGTCGGTCTGTATGAGAAAAGACTAATCCACCCTTCATACACATCCAATGATATCTTCTTCATCTGGTATCCTACTGACACGTTCGAGTAGTCCATTCTGCAAAACTTCTCGAGTTTTATCTAACGGTACTAGTTTCGTATCTAGATCGTTGTTAGATTAATTCCTATTAATTAACCTTCATGTTAAACTAATCGAGTTATTATCAGATAATACGTCTCTTGACTAGTCTAATAGCGTTGACGAGCTTGAGGGTCCTTACAGAAACACATCATCATCAACAAGCAGCACGACATCAGAATATTTGGAAAAAGTTGAAATAGTCCAAGATTTACATTCAACAATACAAGGAAAAGAAAAAGTCTTATTTAAAATTGAAGATACAGTACAAAAAGCAGAAATATATACACAAGTGAAGACTTATCTTATAAGATCAAAGAAAACAGAAAAAGGTGAGAAATAATGAAGTTCATAAACATCAAGACAATACAGTTTGTGAAGAATTAAGTAATAAAGTCCTTCCTCCATGGCTTTAGTAGTTCATTATTATTTTATTTTCAGTTTGTCATTTCATTTCAAAAAAAAAATAAAAAAAAATAAAAAAAAATATATATATATATATATATATAGTTTGTTTTCAGTTTTATTAAATAACACCATGGTAAAGAAGAAAAATAATAGGAACATTCAAGCAACAAGAAAGAGAGAAAAAAAAATTACAATTTTCAAGGTTCTACGAAGTTCAAGAGTTCCTTATCAACAGTTGAAGACTGAAGATAAAGACATTTCTATGGATGTTGTGAGAGTGGTGTTGATTGCCGATCGGATGTCAAGGTAAGTGAGTACTCCCATCCTTGCTAATGGTTGATTTTCTTTCTTAAAGATCATTAGAAAAAGATTCTTATTCCCATTACTTTGTGGAGTCTCCAAAAATTATTTCGTAAGGTTATCCTTCCCATCATTCAACGTGTGCATAATTTCACTCTTTATTCCTACCTGCACACATGAGAGACTAGAAAAGCGGTCTTTTTGAGTGCAATTATCATAAAATCCTATTGGTGAGGCAGAAGTCGAGGCTTGTGATCACTCTCGAACCCAAATTCTTTCATATTGTGTGGTTATTTCTCGCTCAACTCTTAAGGATGAGAATGCATTCTTTGGTATTTCTAACTTCTTATTACTAGCATGCAGAAATTCTATGTCCTCATACCTCCTTTGATGCTTAGGACTCTGATACGCTATAAAGTTGGAGAAGGTTTTGTGGGTACACCTCTGGTAAACCCTCACGAGAATACAAGTCGTCCACTAGGGACACTTAGGGGTTTAAAGGCTTAGTGCATACGCTAAATGCATTCGAGAGACCATCGACAGTGGTATAGTTAGGATTTCTTAATTTCTGTTTCACTTGAGGACAAGTACAATTCAGGTTTGGGGGTATTTAATGAGTGTCAAATATTGCATATTTCTACACATTTTTATCGACAATTATCTCATCTTTTGTGATTTAAAATCATATTTTATCCCAAATTCTGTATTTTCGTTGTTTTCTAGAATAAATATGTTTCCTAATTTATTTTGTGTTCTTAGGTACTAAATAAAGCTTGGATGAATTGAGAAGATAAAAAAGCAGAAAAATGGCAGATAGCAACATTCGAAAGAGAGACAACACAAGGTTCCCGCGAGAAAGCCATGAAGCGCGAAGGAATATCTCGTAAAGAGAAGACGCAATCCGCCTGCACTCGCTCCGCAAGACTCTTGCAAATCCTAATCCGAGCAGTGGGCTTGGTTGAGAACTCAAACCCAAACCCAAGATCCAAACCGTTCGTACACCCGAGCCGTCAGATTTGTTGAAGCTGCTTATCATCCAACATCTCATCCTTCAGGATATCAACATTTGATGCTCTCGCCCAACATCCAAGCCTCCTGTTCTTTTCTTCCCCCATCGAACAGAAACAACACCACAATCATTTCCCTTTCACATCCATTTACAGTTCCAGTACCTTCATTACTCCTTCTTTTCCCCACTTCTTCACACAACCACCATCATTAACACAACAATTAAACCTATAATCACTACATCTGTCAATCTTATCTCTATTCTTATCAAGAACAGTAACCCTAGAAGATAAGATTTAGAGATATAGAGTTAGGGTTAGCTGCACAAGTTGGGGAGGATCAATTCAATAAAGTTACAGAGGTATTGAAGGCAGAGAAAGTCAAGGGAGTATGGTTGGTGAGTTGGCTTCTTATTAATTGTCGAATTGAAGAAGGATAGAAAAAATTTTGTGTATAAATAGAGTCTTCTTCTCTGTAACAAAGCATCCAACTTAGCTGGGTCAATTGTCTAGTTTAATGTCATTGTGTTTGAAACCTGTTATCATGTTCTAAATTCATCTGCTAGGGTTGAGATGAAGCCCTATCTTACTGTTTGTTATTCAATCTCTTGATAATTATCTTGTTGTGCTTAAATGATTTAGAATAGAATTCAATCTTAGGGGCTTCAACACTTTACTTTCATAGTGTATGTCATGCATCCGTTGTAGTTAGAACAATCTTGTATTGTAGAACTGCAGCTCATGCTTCATCACATACATTGACCTTTTGATTAATTGTGCCTTAAACATGCAGTTAATGCTTAGGGGAGATACCTTAATTGCGATTGGATTATTCACATCAGAGTTAGCTTAGATATACATAACCCCTGTAGTCAGTTATAAGGACAAGGTTAGTATCATTAGAAGAATAACTAGTGTAAGTTAGTGGTGGATTCAACCACCCTAGTACCTTCATCTATCTGTTTACAATCAGTTCTTGCATTTTGCTTTACATTCTTCTTTAATATTTCACTCACTTCCTTGTCGTATCGACACCCAACAAAATAACCCTTTGTGTTACTCTAATTTTGAATCAGTTGTAGTAAAACTTTAGAATCAACTCTACACCCACCTTGTCCCTGAGGATCGACCTGTATTTGCACTATAGACAATAAGGAATTGTGCACTTGCAGTCATTATAGGTACTGTTTGGAAACCTACCATTTAGCCATATTCATCTTTATCACAACTAGTTCAAATGACTCAAATGAAACTACTTAGAGAGTTGTTCAATTGCTTAAATCTCATAGAAGTATACAAGACACAATTGAAGCAAAATCGATTTTGATTCACTCGAATCACTTCATGAACATTATAGCCACGGTTTGCAAAAGATTGCATTCCTTAGTTTATTAAATGTATTGTTCATGAACAAATCGATTTTAGAATATAACCTACTCAAGTATGCAAACGGGTATGCGTACATAAGTAGCAGGACCGAGTTTGGGTTTCGCCAGTACGCGAACGGGTACGCATACTTGGTATACTTCCAAAATCCATCAGATATTCACGGAATTTGAACTTCCACCAGTACGCATACTTGGTCTCCGGACTTCCATAACCAACCAGTACGGGTACGCATATCATGGTTCATGGTTTGTACTTTACACAAATGTGAATACACACACTATGTTTATATCCAATCTTGGTTATGTTCTAAACCCCCATTTCAATCATTGAAACTTTCTTAGAGGATGGTAAAATAGTTGTTATCCACAAACTATTTTCATCAAAGTGATTTTCAAGTTATTGAAATAATCAATATGACTTTCGTCACGAGTAAAGATGAACTTGGCTAAAGCGAAAGCTTACCAACACATATAAAAAATACCCAACATGATATGTGCGCCCCAATTATTTTTCAATCCTCATCACATTTATAAAGGCTTCTTGGTGAAAATGCACTTCCAACACAATCAGGTTGTGTTGAGGTGAACAAAATATTGCTCACCACAGGTATTCGAAACAAAATCATGTATAAACTCTAGGAATTTAACAACTTCCTTGAAACTTTCAATAACTGTTCCATACCTTTTTAAGATGTTATCCCTTTTCGAACTCTTGTCTGAGAGATCCTTCTTAATAGTACTCGTTGCCTTATTGATCTTCTTTGGTACCCATTTCTGAGCAGCTTTTGGAGCAACGTATTTCTTTTTCTCCCCAATATAATTATAAACTTCTTGGGGGAGGGGGGGGGGGGGAGGGGGGAGGGGAATATTGAAAAAACTGATATTATGAGACACGATTTTTCTCCAGTTTGGAACATCAGATCTTGTCATCTTAACATAATCAGATATGGTTTTATCTCGTTTAAGAAAACTGCAATTCCTTTGCAAGTGACCTGGTTTTCCACAATAAAAGCAATGTTTAGTAGAATGGAAAAAGTTATGTTTAGTGTTACCTGAATGTGTATGTGATTGCTTTGGAGCTTGACATAATTTCCTCTTTTCGGCAGTTGGTAGAGATACTTCATTTTTGTCAACCGTGGAAGATTTTGGTTGAGAAGAATCTTTAGCTCTGACAAACTTTACCTCTTTGAAAATACCAGGAGTGTCTATTCCTTTATAGCCCAATCCTCGTGTATCACGATGAATTCTACATGCTCCCAATATTGAGGTTAATTTATCTAAGCTGCTATTTCCAGACAAACTCTTTTTTACGCTCGAGTTTTCTTCTTCCAAACTTTTGACCTTTTCAAGCGCAATAACTTGATCATTATTGGATGATTCTCATTGAACTTTGAGATCTTCTTGTTCCGAATCAAATAACAAGTTCATCTCAATGTTCTCCAAGTTATCTAGCTTTACTCGAAGAATAATTTCCCGATCTCGACTTCCGGGAATTTTTTCTTTAAGCTTTCATATTTCGTTGAGATAATCTTTTGCACCAATAGAATCATATTGGTCTTGCAAGTCTTTATTCCAACTATGAAGTCTGTCATATTTAACTTTCTCACTGAAAATGGTGCTTTCAGCTTCCGAGAGTTTCTAATGACATTCTTTAAAAAGATTATTAGCAACTAGATTTCATCGAACACTTCTTCGTCATAACCAGAATCAGTATCCGAAAGAATTTTTCTAGAAGCTAATGTAACCTCTCCTGCGTACTCTTGGAGATCATAATATTCAGGCCCATCATCAAGAGTAGGAAAAGCTGCCGTATATGCCGATTGTCTACGTCTCCAACTAGGACATGCTGAACAAAAGTGCCCGAAACAACGATAGTTAAAGCATTATACATCATCATTATGAGATGTTGCACCTTTATAAAAAATCTTTTTCCTGTCTCTCAAGATTTTTCTAAATTGTCGTGGAGTAACATCCTTAGCATCTGGCGAACCAGATTTATCCCTAGAGGATTCAGAATTCTTTGCAGCTTTAAGAGAATTCACCTCTTTT
This sequence comes from Papaver somniferum, assembly GCF_003573695.1. Taxonomy (NCBI): domain Eukaryota; kingdom Viridiplantae; phylum Streptophyta; class Magnoliopsida; order Ranunculales; family Papaveraceae; genus Papaver; species Papaver somniferum. The sequence goes on along the minus strand of NC_039359.1, from coordinate 171,532,587 downwards.
CCAGGCCGATATTTGGTGGCTCTCTAAAAGAGTCACGGAAATAACCGCAAGTGCACGGTGTCGGAAAGTAGTGTGGTGCAAATACGGGTCGATCCGCAGGGACAAGGTGGGCAAATTTGCTATTTTTTTCTTAATCTTGCTAGCTAACTGGGCTTTGTTGGGTTTGTAAGTAGCAGTGGTCTTAATGGACATAAAAATAATGAGCTGTGGGATCTTGGACAATGGATGAGATGATTTGTGGGTTATGGACTGAGGTTGTGAAAGTGAACAGTGGGCTGTGAGAGTTGTTTGTGGTGTTTTGAGCACTACTAAACAGTGAGTGAAGGAGCAACATAAGTTAAGGAAACAACAAAATGGAGTGAATTGATCATGAAAACAGTAAAGAAGTAAAGAAGCAAAGATAGTAAACAAAAAAAATACAACAAAAGAAACAATGGACAGTTGTGGATGAGTGACAGAAACTAAGGCTTCAATTCCACCACCTAGATGCATCTAATTCCCTAGTTTGATAAACTTATCCTCTTTTTCATCAAATGGCTATAGAGGTTCTAGCCTCAAACCACTTTGAATGTGTGAAACAATCACTAACCACTGTGATGACTCAATTTCAGCTAACATGTCAATTCCCTAGCATTACTTGTCTGTCTAAAGCACAAGTAATCACAGATTGAGCTATAACAGTTTACACAGAGCTTTGAATTTTGACAAAGAGTTAACCAAACTACCTAGGATGCTTGACATACAAGGTGAAAGCAAATTGGCAAAATTCAGAAATTAAGGCATGCTTATCATTAAACTTTCATTGAGGAGAAGTAAACACACAAGGGAATTTCATTCATCAGGGGTTTCATCTCTGCCTCAGAAACTAAATTAGAACATGATACTAACCTATCACTAAACAGGACAAGTACTAACAGTAGACATTAACATTAAAATTAAACAGTGAAATTAACCCACTTAGGGGGAACTAGGATAACCCAAGAACAGTTTTCTCTCTACACATCAGTTCCTTTATAGTTTACAACAAAAATACAAACCCTAATTCGAAACCCTAAAATTTTGGGGAAAATCAAATTCTCTCACCAATTTTCTGAATTAAGCTCGACCCATGCCCTGTTGATGTTCCCTCTGCTCCTCCTCTGCTCCACAGCTCCCAATTCAGTCTACTGATGCCCTAGCTTTTCTCTTTCTTATCTGTAGCACCTAGGGTTGATGCTAAGAACAAGAAAGGGAAATACTAGGGAGCTGGATGATGGTGAAGCTCGAGGTGGTGATGGAAGAGATGGTGGTGGCGTACATGGTGTTGCAGTTGCAGCTCTGCAACTGTCGGGTGGAGGAAGATGAGATCGAGTTTTGGGAAGAAGGGGGTTTGTGGGTGGTAGTATAGGCTTTGGTGCTAGGGTGTGAGGCGGGATTATCTGAGTCGATGTTTGGCGAGATGATCCGTAGGATGTGACGATGGTAGGTGGATCCAACGATGAGGTGGGAGGCTATGGGTAGCGACCGTCGGATGGAGGAATACAACGAAATGGACGGCCCAAGATGGAGATCGGCGCTGCGATGTAAAGCAGGAGCTTCGGAGATTGATGTGCGACGATGGAGCGACCGTAGGATGCTGAGAGGCTTCAATCTGACGGCTGAAATCCGAGACGGGCTTGGGTAATGGAAATGGGTTTGAGAAAGGATTTTGGGCCTTGGGTGTGCCAGGCCCATAACTTCTTTAAGAACAATTCTTCCTTCTTGAGCCCATTCCTAGCTTTTTGGACTTGTGCGCACCATTCTTTGCGGCTTCCTTGCGTAATTTCTTCCGGCTTTTCACCACTCTTCAGCTCTTTTCCGCTCCGCAAGTCATCCAGACTTTATTTATTACCTAAAAATGCGAAATTAAGTAAGAAAAAATATTTATTCTTGAAAACAATGAAAATACAGAATATGGGATAAAATGTAGAATTAATGCGCAAAAGATGAGTTAAATGCCAACAAAAAGGGATAAATATATACAATATTTGGCACTCATCAAATACCCCCAAACCTGAATTTTACTTGTCCTCAAGTAAAACAAACTAAGGAAATCCTACCTATACCACTGTCGCTGGTCTCTCGAATGCATTTAGCGTATGCACTAAGCCTTTTAAACCACTAAGTGTCCCTAGTGGACGAGTTGAAGTCTCGTGAAGGTTTACCAGAGGTGTGCCTACAAAACCTAAGGACAAAATATGAGCTCAGATTCCATCAAATGTGACATGTGCAAAACAGTTAAGCTCACAGCAAAATGGAGATGTCAATCTAGCTATCAAAGGCACAATCCTAGCACTGATAACAAAAAAAGACATGTGATAAGAGTGTAAAGTGTATCTACACATGTGTAAAGAAAGATCTGAAGTTATGACTACTAATCACCAAGAGATAGTTTCTCAGGCTAAGAACTGAGATCGAAATCTAGCTAGCTGTCCGGACTTTACGAGAATTGTGAATGAGTTGGAGGTATTTCACAATTGCTCGCGTTGTACATCAATGGCATACACCCTCCTTGCTTATTAAAGAAACAACAAAAGATGACAAATTACATGACTCTTATTTACATTGACTACTCTTTTTTTTTGGAACAAGAGATGATGGAATTGATAAATACTTGATTTTTTTTTTTTTTTTTTGTATTTTTCTGATATTTTTTCTCTTTTTTTTTTTTTTTTTTTTTTTTTTTTTTTTTTTTTTTTTTTGAACAAGGAAACACTTTTGATACATATACAAAAGGAAACAAAAGATTACATGACACTTTGCAAGAGGTAGCCCTTTTTGATGCACCCAGTTAAATTCGATGGTTGTCTTTCTTAATGTAACCTCCATCTTCTATCCCAACCAACCAAAGAACAAGCTAGTCAAGTTTCGTTCAGTATTCTAAAGTGATTGGCAATCGTGACTTCCTATCAAACACCTTGAAGATCGAGGCCATACATGTATTGGTAGATCGTGCGCGTGCAAATTTCTTATCACTATGTGAATTGTGCTAGAATCAGGGTGCCTAAATATCTAGACTAAGACTCCTAATAAAAATACATATTTGCACAAGAGTCAACATTTCAAGGTAAATGAGCTCCATTTTTATGTTTTTCATTTTTTTTTAATTTTTTTTCAATTTTTCAATTTTTCAATTTTTGGAATTTTTCAATTTTTTCAAAAAGAAGAAGGAGTTCGTTTTCAATTATGGCATATTATCGTGGTATCTACTCTATACCCCCGAACCTAAACTAAACATTGTCCTCAATGTTTCAAAATATGGAAAGAATTAAAATGCAACATATGGAAAGGGCATGCTGAGTAGAGTAAAAGGAGAGAATACCGATTCGGCGAAAGCAGAATTAAAACTCCGTTATTCAAGGCAAAAATCCAACATATTTCAGCCGAGATCATATTGGATGAGCAAAATATATACAAAAGGAACAAAAGGGTTTTTAAGAAATTTTAGCTACTGGATTATATACAAAAAATTCACCATACACTAACAATCTAAAGAGTTGAGGATCAACCCAAAAGACAAAGTGTAGACATTTCAACAGCTTCACACAATAATAACAGGAAAGAAACGCAAGTGAAACTGTGAAACAAAATGAGCTACCCCCAAACCTGGATTTTACAGAAGATATAGTTTTGAAAACAAAATCGCGCAGTTTCGGGGGTTCATCATGCAAAAGGTCTAGCTCGAAATGAACTGTGCTAGGGACGGGCAAACATGCTAATTCCAACTGTGGTTCCTCAATGTATTATACTTAGAAGCAAAATAGTCCAAGAGGACTTGGGAAGCACACAGTTCCAAACCTAGGTTAGGAATTTTCAGAAAAATTGGTTTGTCAATATGGTACAAACCATCTAGGTTGGGTGGAAGGCCATCAGATTGTGACTTATGTAGGACGATAGGCACATCATTATTAATCAAATCAAAATCTCCTAAATCATCTACACATGTCACATCATGCTCACAATCATCAATCAAATTAGCAAGTTCACACTCAGAATCATCAACATCATCAACAGATTTATTTCATGCATTGGCAAATCAGGAGAAATATCACAATGTGACCTAGGTAGAGAATCAGACACATCAAATATATTTTCATGCATATTAGTGTCTACAGAAGATTCAACTATTCCTATGTCATGTTCATCTTCACAGAATAATTGTACGAATCCCATGTCAATATCAAAATCATATGAATTACAATGAGTATTAGAAAAACAACATTCATGAAGGTCGAGGGCGAGAAGCCATATGTTATTGAACCAACAGGTTCCACAATATTTTCATGTTCTTCTAACACATCATCATAATCATCATCATGGTAGCATGCATATTGGTCCTCATTAAAAGTGGTGGTGTCGTTAGTCGATTCATGTTCCTCTAAATTAGGTTCATATTCAACATCATTTACATGAATGGGACTAGACACTTCATTAGGGACAACATACATTTCCTCATGAATTTCCTCCTTTTGTAGGTGAAGCAAAATCTGATCTAAATATGCCTGAATTCGTGATGTAGATCTATCGAAGTTTTGCTCACTAAGTCTTAAAGCTTCTGTGGTGGAGTCTAAATTCATGGGAGTACAAAACTTCATGTTCAAATTGTGGTGATGGTACATGTATGCATGGTCATTAGGGTTACAAAATATGATCGCAACCCTCAAAGGATTGATTATGGTCCCAATGACTACCATTCTCACAATTTATGGGCATTTCATACATTGGATTTTCTCTAGATTGCCTAAAATTATGCAAAATATGACAATGCTCAACAGGGTGGTCTAAACTACCACATGCAGGACATGCATAGATTTCAGGTTGCCTAAGAAAATTAGATGTGACAGATTCCTCATGTGATTGCATTTCTAAAGCTGCGATTCGAGCTTCTAATTGATCCACAAGAGATGATTGTGTGAGTGAGGCACTAGCAAAATGTTCATTTTCACGTTGTGGCGAATGATGCATGTGTGAATAGTCATTAGGGTTCATGTATTGAGGCTCGGAACTTTGAAAATGTCCATAATAATTCCTATGACTATTGACATCATGGTCTATGGGAGGTTCATAACGTGAAGTTTGTCCATACGCAAGTTCTCTAAGGGATTCGTTGTATTCCCCAACTGTAGAAAAAGATCTATACATGATTGGGCTCAAAGCTCAAAATTTGGTTTTTAAGGGATTGGACTTTTTGGAAAAATTTGGTTTTGTTGGGAAAAATTTGGTTTTGGCGGGAGACATTTGGTTTTAATGGGAAAAAGAAAAATTTTGGTTTTTGTGTTGGGAGCAAGAATTTTGGTTTTTGAAATTAGGAGCAAATTTTTTTTTTTTTTTTTTAAACTTAGCCTAGCATAAATTATCACACCCCACAAAAGAAAAAATAAAAACAACAATAAATAATTACAAGCCCATAAAAGAAAGAAAAAGAAAAAAAAAAAGAAAAATTATTACAAGCCCAAATAAAAAATAAAGAAAAACAAAAATTATTACAAGCCCACAAATTAAAAATGGAAGCCCACAGGTTGGGTTCTCTTAATGGGTTTAGGCTTACTTGCTTAAGCACAGCCCAGCTGCTCAGTTAGGTTGCAAAAGCCCAGTTGGGCTTTGGATCATCCTAAGCTTTGGCTTTCTGAGGCCCAGTTGGGCTTTGGTCACCTCTGCAGTTTACAGCCCAGTTGGGCTTTGGTTCAAATTGTTAAGCTTGACAGCAACTTCAGCAGGCTCACCAGCTCAGGGCTTTGCAGCAGGAGCAGATCAGCAGCAACAGGTGCAGAAGCTCACAGGATTCTTGGCCTGGCACCAGCAGGAGCACCACAGCAGCACAAGAGCACCAGCAGCACCAGGTGGTTCAGTTCAGTGCAGGCAGGGCAGCAACTCAACAGGAGTTACAACAAGCAAAATCAGCAAGCAAGCATAGGAGTTACAGCAAGCAGAGTTCAGTAACAACCCAAAAGAAAGAAAGAGCAATTGCGCCGCAACCGAGTCCCCGGCAGCGGCGCCAAAAACTTGGTGGCTCTCTAAAAGAGTCACGGAAATAACCGCAAGTGCACGGTGTCGGAAAGTAGTGTGGTGCAAATACGGGTCGATCCGCAGGGACAAGGTGGGCAAATTTGCTATTTTTTTCTTAATCTTGCTAGCTAACTGGGCTTTGTTGGGTTTGTAAGTAGCAGTGGTCTTAATGGACATAAAAATAATGAGCTGTGGGATCTTGGACAATGGATGAGATGATTTGTGGGTTATGGACTGAGGTTGTGAAAGTGAACAGTGGGCTGTGAGAGTTGTTTGTGGTGTTTTGAGCACTACTAAACAGTGAGTGAAGGAGCAACATAAGTTAAGGAAACAACAAAATGGAGTGAATTGATCATGAAAACAGTAAAGAAGTAAAGAAGCAAAGATAGTAAACAAAAAAAATACAACAAAAGAAACAATGGACAGTTGTGGATGAGTGACAGAAACTAAGGCTTCAATTCCACCACCTAGATGCATCTAATTCCCTAGTTTGATAAACTTATCCTCTTTTCATCAAATGGCTATAGAGGTTCTAGCCTCAAACCACTTTGAATGTGTGAAACAATCACTAACCACTGTGATGACTCAATTTCAGCTAACATGTCAATTCCCTAGCATTACTTGTCTGTCTAAAGCACAAGTAATCACAGATTGAGCTATAACAGTTTACACAGAGCTTTGAATTTTGACAAAGAGTTAACCAAACTACCTAGGATGCTTGACATACAAGGTGAAAGCAAATTGGCAAAATTCAGAAATTAAGGCATGCTTATCATTAAACTTTCATTGAGGAGAAGTAAACACACAAGGGAATTTCATTCATCAGGGGTTTCATCCCTGCCTCAGAAACTAAATTAGAACATGATACTAACCTATCACTAAACAGGACAAGTACTAACAGTAGACATTAACATTAAAATTAAACAGTGAAATTAACCCACTTAGGGGGAACTAGGATAACCCAAGAACAGTTTTCTCTCTACACATCAGTTCCTATTTATAGTTTACAACAAAAAATACAAACCCTAATTCGAAACCCTAAAATTTTGGGGAAAATCAAATTCTCTCACCAATTTTCTGAATTAAGCTCGACCCATGCCCTGTTGATGTTCCCTCTGCTCCTCCTCTGCTCCCCAGCTCCCAATTCAGTCTACTGATGCCCTAGCTTTTCTCTTTCTTATCTGTAGCACCTAGGGTTGATGCTAAGAACAAGAAAGGGAAATACTAGGGAGCTGGATGATGGTGAAGCTCGAGGTGGTGATGGAAGAGATGGTGGTGGCGTACATGGTGTTGCAGTTGCAGCTCTGCAACTGTCGGGTGGAGGAAGATGAGATCGAGTTTTGGGAAGAAGGGGGTGTTTGGGTGGTAGTATAGGCTTTGGTGCTAGGGTGTGAGGCGGGATTATCTGAGTCGATGTTTGGCGAGATGATCCGTAGGATGTGACGATGGTAGGTGGATCCAACGATGAGGTGGGAGGCTATGGGTAGCGACCGTCGGATGGAGGAATACAACGAAATGGACGGCCCAAGATGGAGATCGGCGCTGCGATGTAAAGCAGGAGCTTCGGAGATTGATGTGCGACGATGGAGCGACCGTAGGATGCTGAGAGGCTTCAATCTGACGGCTGAAATCCGAGACGGGCTTGGGTAATGGAAATGGGTTTGAGAAAGGATTTTGGGCCTTGGGTGTGCCAGGCCCATAACTTCTTTAAGAACAATTCTTCCTTCTTGAGCCCATTCCTAGCTTTTTGGACTTGTGCGCACCATTCTTTGCGGCTTCCTTGCGTAATTTCTTCCGGCTTTTCACCACTCTTCAGCTCTTTTCCGCTCCGCAAGTCATCCAGACTTTATTTATTACCTAAAAATGCGAAATTAAGTAAGAAAAAATATTTATTCTTGAAAACAATGAAAATACAGAATATGGGATAAAATGTAGAATTAATGCGCAAAAGATGAGTTAAATGCCAACAAAAAGGGATAAATATATACAATATTTGGCACTCATCAATATTCATTATCAAAGATCTTTAACTTTAGAACAAGAGTATTCCTGGAGAGTGTAGAAAGATCGTTTGCTTCTTCAATGGCATGTTTCTTAGACTCGTATCTTGATGGTAGAGACCTGAGAATTTTGCACACAATAACTTTCTCTGAAATAGTTCTTCCTAACGAAAATGAGGCGTTAACTATTTAAGAAAGTCTTTGGTTAAACTCATCAAAGGTTTCATCATCATACATGCGAAGGTTTTCCCAGTCAGATGCTAGGTTTTGAAGCCTTGCTTCTTTCTCTGCGGAATTCCCTTCAAACACGATTTCTAAGATATCTCAAGCATCTTTAGATTTATTACACGTAGTCACGTGGTGCTGAAGATCCGGGGTAATGGCATGGATGATAGCGCTTAATCTGTCAGAATTTTGCTTCGCGGCAAGAATCTCAAGATCATTATAATCACCAATATCCTTTGCAACAGTTACACCGTCTACTGTAACTACTAGAGGATTATAGCCATTAACAATACGAACGCATGATTGAAAATCTCGCACTTGTATTAAATCACGCATAACAATTATCCACCATAAATAGTTCGTGCCATCGAAGGCTGGCAGTACGTTTATAGAGATAACACTTCTGTCCATAATAATCAGATTGCTTCAAACACAGACTTATAAGGTCTTAGCGTGTTTGCCTGCTCTGATACCAATTGAAAAAACGGTGGTCTAACAACCACACCCAATATTTCATTTGGTAATCTAAATAGACAAACTCTAATATACTTTCAAGAGAATCAACTAGACAGTCAGACTCAATCTAGAGAAAAGTATATCAAAGAGTTTTATATCTCTATCTCTCAATTCAATCTGCAATAAGCAAATAGTAATTTGTGATCCCGATTGAATATAAGAGAAATAACTTGAACGGTACCAAAGACCAATGTTTAATGATCAATCAATTTCAATCAACAACCAAAGGTTGGATTTCCCAATTGATCGATTCAACGCACAACCTGTGATATTTCAATTATATAACAAAATATAATGCGAAAAAGAAATAAAACAGACACCAGAATTTTGTTAACGAGGAAAATCGCAAATGCAGAAAAACCCCAGGACCTAGTCCAGAATAAACACACACTGATTATAAGCTGTTACACCAATTTCCTACTACCTATTCGGACTATATGTAATACCTGCTTAAGCTGTATTCAAGCACTTATAGAACTCCTAGCAGAATACCGATTCTCTTTAGGAATTCTTCTCATATAACTTCTAGCAGAACACAAATTCTCTTTAGAAGTTATTCCCGAAAATCTTCTGGTAGAACAAAGTTCTCTTCAAAAGTTACAACAACGCGGTTGATATTTTTCGATCTTTTGTTTTCACAAAACACCGATTTGATTTACCTTTAGATGTAAATCAAGGTTTTGGAAATCTATTGTTTGTTTCGAACAACTACCAGATAAAAGTAGAGATACCGAAACAAACTTGTAGATTAGGGTTTTAACTTAAATCAGTATGCGTACACACAAGGAGTCCGTGAACCTGATTTTCTTAAGTGAACTTGGGCGATTCCAAATATCAATTTCCAAGGTAAGAAAACCCTAACAATTTTATAATAATAACAACTAGAATAAATCTAGAGGTATCTTGTTTAAAACTTCTTAAGGATTTTTTACGAGATACCTTAATCGGAGTTTTCTTTCTAGCTTCCGATTCGGTATACGATCGGAAACTTAAATCTATCAAAACCTAGGGTTTATGATCAACAACTCTTGAATAGTTTTATATCATAAGAGAAAACCTTAGAATAGACAGAGGTGAAAATATAGATTAAAAGTTGTATAATCAATCACGAAGATTAAATCCAACTCCGCTTTGTGATCCCCAATACAAAGACTTTTATCTCACTCTTGTTCATGAAGAACAGAAGACATGAAAACAACCTTATGAAGCTTACACCAATTTTCCAAAAGGGATGAAAAACATATAGCACTCACAAACCCTTTATTTATAGTGAACAATAGCTTGGAAGCTAAGCAAAGCTATTTTACTTTTTCAAGACTCTTCTAATTTTGGGAGTCTTTCCTAAGTCACAAATCTTGCAAAAATAAATAAATAAATAATTAATTTAACAAATATTGTATTTGTGTGCGTAAATTACAATTTATTTTAGGAAGGAATCTCAAACACTTAAATATGGTAATCAAATATGTTTGGAGTAATAGCTACCTTGCCTAGATAAGGAAACATCAAAAACTTGACCAAAAATGGCTTCTAGTCACGTAATTGGGCTCAAGTTCGTGAACCGTTACAAACAGTTTGTGGTTTGTTTGCTACTAACGAACTGTAACAATTATAGCAACACTTATAATTGTTACTTTAATAAATCACTCATAATTTTAATAATTATAATGATGAATTCGTAAGATCATTCACTATAACCTGAGATCCTTTCTAAGAATAAAGGTTATTGTCACCAAAGTCGTGAATCAAATAACCTCAAGTATATATACATAAATGTACATTTACATTTACAGTCATAGGAATTGTTCCATAGAGTGAGCATTTATTTCGATAGATTAGAAAGGTAGAATTGAACAAGAATCCAAATGAAATCAATTACCACATACATTTGTTGATGAAGTCCTTGTTGATGTATTCTTGTAGTCTCCAAACTTCATCCTTCAAGGATAGCTTCAATTCTACTTCTTAGACTTAATCTAGTCCGAAACTATATTTAGAATACTAAATCAAGAATGCATTTTGGAAACTAAAATTGACAACTAACTTGACATACCAACGCTAGTGGGTTCAACCGAGCAATGCTCTAACAGGTAGCTTTTAGGGTTTCCAAGGATAGTCCGTGACAAGTAAGACATGGGTACCCTCACGGAAAAAAATCCAAACCCCAAAAAAAAAACACACACAAAAAAAAACCGAACCGTACCCTTTTTACAAGGTAAGACAAAACGTTTAAACTTTTTGCAACGTGAAGATTTTCTTTCACAAACTGTCGGCTCAATAAATTTTCAATTTCCACAAAGGAACAATTTAGAGCGCAAGAACAGTAAGCAGATTAGTTCCAAAGAAACCTTCTTCAAAAACTAAAAAGGAAACAAAGAAAACCTTGAGACACTACCAATACTTAAGAAAAGCTGTTTACCGGAAATAGTTTAGCTATGGACGATAAGAAAATAGCTCAACTAAACAGAAGGTATTTTTTCCAAAAGTATACCTGATTATTAACACAACTTACTCAACATGATTTTTATGAGTAAGCACTTAACCCTTGTGATTAAGTAGCACAAGTATGATCCCTTAAGCTCATTAAATGAACAGTGTTCATGGTGAGTCTCTTTTTCCTTTCAACTCTAGTAAAGAAACCTTTTTGATGTGAAAAATTATCATAAAACTTACTGTCTTCAAAACACGAGACATAGTTTGAGTTCTTACCGAAGGAATTTTGACCAGAGGGGAATGACAGTCTGTTGATGATCTCTTTATATCCTTCAATAATCATGTTTAGTTTGTTTTCAATATCATCATTTTTGCTTCCTTCTCCTGATATATTATTCACATCAAAAACACCATTATTTCCCTTTTTTGCAGAAGAGAATTCTTGAGCTCTTCTTGGACGATTTCTGCTAAGAAGTCTGTTATGCTTTTGAGCATTTGAGGAACACATCGAACTGTCTTCCTGGTAGAATACACAGGGTGAGTACTAAAACCAATTGGTTTGGACATACGAATGTCAGTTACACCTTTAAGAATTAAATCTAAGGTGTGTTGAAGTCGAACATTGGAACTGTTATTCGACCTAGTGTTTCTCTTTTGCTTAACATGCCCTTTTGAATCACAAAAGAGACACACTTTCTGATCACAAGAGTGATTAGAGAGAACAGACTTAACACCAACGTTTGGAGATTTCTTCCTTCCATGTGATGTGGAACTTCCTTGATTAGAGGAGGCTATGAGCACATCTTTTCCAATAGGAAGGGATTCTAATTTTACTTCTGGAACTGAAATTCTTTCAGTTGAGACAGAGGTAGATGGTATAGTGGACTCTTTGGAACATCCTTGTATAGACAGTTTATTCAAGAGATCTTCTATTTCGAAAGTATCCTTTTTGAGGTTCGCCTCGAGTAAGATACGTGATGACCGAACTTCGACGCTTTCCTTGCAAGGAGATTTTTCTTTAGAGTCACAATCTCTCATTATACCGAGAAGAACATTGATTTTTTTTTCAACCGATTGATTCTATCAGCCTGGATTCTAACCAGATTTAGAAATAATTTACTCTCTTCGGATGCTTCCCTTTCATCAACAGAGTCAGACTCATTTGAAGGGTAATCAGGGTAACACATGTCAGTTCCATTCTGTTTCGTTAGAGCATTAGGTTCATCTATATTTGAGAATGAAAGATCTTTCTCTTTAATAGACATTATGGAAACAAAGCTTTTATTTCTGCTGACGCGTTTATCAGAGATAACACTTTTGTCCATAGAGTCAAATCGCTACAAACACAGACTTACGAGGTCTTAAACGTGTTTGCCTGCTCTGATACCAATTGAAAAAGCGGGGGTCTAACAACCTCACCTAATATTTTTCTTAGAAATCAGTATGGACTAGATCCAATATACTTTCAAGAGAATCAACTAGACAGTCAGACTCAATCTTAAGCGAAAATATATCAATGAGTGCTTAAGCCTCTTCGCTCATATATGTATTGAGCAACTCAATATATTTGTATATATGAAATTTACTCAGGATGGTGCGTGCAATAACAATCCCAAATATTATGTGAATTTTATCTTCCAACGGCATTATTCACTAATGCATTACCTGCCTAGTATTTTCCTATGCAATGTTCCCAACCGAACTCTCAATATTGGCATGACATGACGATTAATGTTCACTTGCAGCGGAGTAGCATGAATCTCCCGAAGTGTCAGTATTGAGACCCGCATGAAAACACTCACGTAGGCCACACCACTCTCTATAAAGAGATCAGCGTGTTTACAAACTTTTTAATTAAAAGTTAGCGCGATCGAACGCGTTTAAATTCCTTAAGGAAAATCTAGAATGTCCATATCATTCTTAAAAAACGATCATGGCCACACGATTTGGCCACACAATTCAACATGCCTAACCTACTCCTAACGGAACTAGGTGATCATCATGATGACCACTAGCGGTCCCACTAACATCCCGACCGAACGGATTCCATCTAGTACACCCGCAAGCACTTCAAACATTAACCCTAATATGGGTGTTCGCGCTATTTGAAAAGAATGCTCAAAGAAGCTAAGACCGGGAAAAACGGTCTCAAATACATCATGACCGTCCAACTTAGCCAGCCTAGTTGGACGACTGAGATATTCCTTGGAATGATCAAAGAGGCGCCAACATACCCATTGGCGTCCTAACTTCTCCCTTGGTCGATCGACCTTCCCGCCGCAAGTCCAGAGGGCGTTAAATAGTTTTCCCAAACTAGGGCGAACGCACTATTCCAATGCCCTAATTTGGGTTGCGACAGCATACAACTATCGCAAATCATCCATCCAACTTAGGCAGCCAAGTTGGACGGCCTAGATCGTGTCCCGCACGATCAAAGATATGCCAGTGCGTTCATCGTGGCCCAATTTCATTCCCGGTCGATCGACTTGCTCAAGGGAAGTCAATGACACATCAAACCGTTCGATCGAACTAGGGTGGCCGCGGCCGTTTTAAAACCCTAATTTATATTTGCGGCAGTATGCTACTGTCGCGAATCGATTATGACCACCCATCGCCAGTCGAATCGAGTGGCTTAGATCTAATTTTGGATAGCCCAGGAGATGTTAGAGTGTTCACAATCCACCCGTCTTCTATTATCCAAACTAGGGTTGGTCGCACGGCTTCCAAACCCTAATCAACGACAGCAAGCAGCTTCCGCAAAACCATCTCGTCCGTCTAACTTCGCTAGCTTGGTCAGACGTCTTAGATCGGATACTAGATGATCGATGGGGTGACTCTATGATCACCGGCACCACTCTCCCGTAAGGAGCGATCGGCCGAGCTATAGGTCGCCCGTGCGATCCCAAACGATCGCCCAAAGATGGCCCTTCACGCTGCTTCAACAAGAGTCATTAATTGCCGAAAATCGTCTCGGCTACTCAACTTGGCTAGCCGATTTAAGCGATCCAGATCGAATTTAGATCAAGCGGTAGGATTTTAGAATGACAACCATCCGCCACTCGCCTACAGGGAGCGATGGACCAAGCAGTAGCTCAACTCAAGAGCTACCAAACAATCTCCCAAAGGTGTCCGGTCACACTCTTCTTTTTAAGACGATCGACTCGCGACTAATTTAGACAAGCTTTAAAACAACGATGCTCCATGCGCATCGATTATTTTGAGCTGCTTGCTTAAAAGCAATGCTTTACGTGTATCGAATACATACGATAGTGTATGAATATCGGCTTCACAAATAACTTAGTTATTTAACCTAATAGTGTCGTGTGTTATTCTGTACGGCAAGTCCCACGACTAGACCCATTTACTCGAGATATCAAACGTGTCACAAACTGGGGATGCTCACTAGGGTATTTGTCTGGCGGTTTACAGCGTGCGGCATGCAACACGCCCACTATGAGAAAGTGTCGGGAAAGAACGTACGGTTAACAACGATGAGAGTAGTGGGTGAAGGTGTGACCAGTATTCCCTCATAATGGAAACGTGATGATCACCACCTCTTACACAACCCCACTATTCCACTACTTAATCTCCTCCACTTCCTACGAGATCTGGGTGCGCTCAATGACTTGTATAAATAGGTTTTCAATATATTTCGACAATAAAAACACAAGTGTTATCAACACAAGTATCCAGAAACCATATTCTGATACAAGTCGTAAAACAACCAAACCTTCATAACTTAACATTCTGATCTCAAACACCTTCTTCACTTCCCTCCCTAAGATCAACCCTTCTCCTTCACTTGGTGACCAAATTGAATCTGGAACGACCATTTCTTGTTTTAGGCCAGAGTCTTACAGATTGATCTCTCGAATCTAAAAATATTCCCGTGCAGTGCATTTGTTTAGGATTTGAATTCGTTTCTCATCAACACACCCAAATTTACCAAAAACAGCAGAATCAGTTTTTACTCCGAAACAACTGGCGACCACAGTGGGAGATTAATCTCTCGGTTGCAAGATCAATTTTCAATTCCATTTCAATTTTCTCAAATTCAAGATGGTGGATCTTAGGTCTAGATCAGCAACAAACCCCGGTGTCACTGGCCTGAAAACACCCCTGGCGTCAACATTTCTGCCGGTGACACCAACGTACTACCTACCAGCATGATCAACGCATCTCATGGAACTACATCCTCTACCACCAACACCAGCGGCGCAGAATACATCCTCTCCGGTGTGACACCTCCTATCACCAGGGCTAGAGCCGCTTCCGCTATTCCCAATGTTTCTTCGAGCGTAACACCTCCAGTCGTTACCGGAGCTACTACAACTCCTCCATCAGGACGATAGGCTGGAGGAACTAGAGGAAGCCAACTCCCTATTATCATTGTTGATTTGATGGAAAGACAAGAAGTTCTCGCTAAAACACATAACTCAGAAAGAGGTACTTACTTTCCTAAAGACACTAACGGAGCGGTTACCAAAAGAGCCACATCAACCCATAGAGCCAATAAGGAGTACTTTTAACACTCCTGGCGCAAGCACTTCAACAAGAGAGTCTTTATAGATGAAGAAGTGCGTGTTTCTCTTGAACGCTCATGGGGAAGGAATCAGCCGTCCAATTTCATCACACGTGAGGATTTGGAACGAATTATCCAAAGTATCCTCCTGATGTGCAAAGAGTTCATATCCCTAGAGGATACTCCTCCCCTCAGTTTTCACTCTATGATGACACTCATATCCAACTGGTGTGAGATGGTCACTGCTTTCTACAAGAAATATTTCTTCGTGTCTGAGCAAATTACTTTCTCAGACTTGGGGAGGATGTTCCAACGAAACAATAAGCATCCAAATGATTATGTCAAGAGGTTCAGAATTCAGGCATTGGATTATCACGGTCCAAATATAACTGAACAATGATCGGTGGAATTATGCATTAATAGGATGGTACCTTTCTATCGTGATATGCTGGAGAATCTGCGCTTTCAGGCATGCTCTGAACTTCGTGAAGTTGTTAAACGCTCAGCTACAATAGCACCTACCCTGCTAGAAACAACCAGGCCTGCCAGGAGTGAAGAGCCTCATGATATTCGTGGAAGCATACATCTCACCAACAGGCAATACAACCTTCAGCCTTCTATATGCAGTTTCACTGAGGCATCAAGAGGAAAATCACCGAGATACAACATCCTGCGCGTCCAAAACCGCCAACTCCAACTCCGGTACCACATGCACGACTGTCACAATGATAAAACAACGGCCAAGATATACCATACTGGCTCGACTGCAACAACATCGGTGAGAGACGCTTTCAGAATTTCGTATCCCATTGAAGAAGCGGTTGCATTGCCGAAAGAGGTTGCACCTGGGACTTAAGAGGTACATAAGGACTCTCCATGTCAAGAGCTTTATCATATTTGCACCACTTGTTAGTTAAGTCATTCGTATGAGGGAACTTCCCTACTCCTCAAAGACACGATCCAAAGATGATAAAGGCAAAGGAATATGGCTGGGGACTACTCAGCACTACCCATCTCAAATATGCTGAATTTAGAGAGACGCAAGCACGCTATAATTATGATTCCAAGATGTTCAAAGACGAGGACATACTCAAGAGAGCATACGTATTGTCAAAGACCAGTGATATTCCTGGACCTCTATGAAATGCAACGTAGACACAAAGACGGCCTCATGATCAGCAACTCGTACGATCCTCATCAACATAATGTTCAACTCCAACTCTCATCCAAATTGTTTCCTCATAAACCCAGCGTGACAACATCTATCAAGTCGAAAGATCAGTGGCTACTCGTGGGCAGGGGACTGTCTCCCTCTTTTCCATTCCATGAGGCAACATCAAGGAAGCTATCGGCTCTATCATTAGCTTCTCCCTCTAATAATGAGACAAACTCTACCACTATATGAAGACTACCAAGTTTGTGCCCGTAGCTATCACGCCTCTCCCTGCCAGTCTCTTATGATCATAGCTGCTGCCAAGAACCATTGTTGCTCGTTTGTTGATATCATCCTGAGCTTCACCATAGCAACAATCACTACGTACAAAGGTAATCCGAACTTCTGCATATTTTATTTTCCCATGGAGAAGTAATAGAGTCATGGAGGCGAGATGGCGATATATTTATTATGGTAAACCCACCGACCATACAAGATAGAACCATGTAAATCACGCCTGGGGACTGAGGCTCAACACGGAATCCCTTCACTGTCAAGGACCTTTTCAACCCAAAAGAGACGGTCAACCAAGAAGTCATAATTGTGACAAGGTTACCACTTTTCAAAGATGCAGCGTAAGAGTATCATCACCTCCATGTTTGGGAGGCGCTTGACCGACAAGCAGTATTTGGTTCAACCATCCATAAGCATTGTTATCAATGAATAATCAAAGAGGAAAGTCGCGCCTCAGCAAGCCAGACCGACCGAATCATGCCTTACATAGAACTTAGTGACGCCTACCCAAGGCCTGCACGAAGCTGCGCATCAACAACCACATCTCCGACAAAGTCAGATTCGGTGTTTCTAAATTTCCAATTTCCTATGGGAGGGGTACATGGGCTTCCAAAAGTTTGTATACAATATAGATCTATCAAGAGCGACTCTCGCCCGTTGATCAACAAATGACGAATCCAAAAGACTCTCGCCTTCATCAATTCGTTAACCACCTTACCGGAAAATACAGTGGAATTACGTCTTTCAAGAGAAAATAAGCTCGGGATAAACACTGGGGACTGCCAGCACAGGATGCCTTCATGTCCCTCAACTGGTTTATTTCTAATATCAGCATCATCACTGTTGAAGCTTTACGAGCCGCAAAAATTTCTCAACATGAAGACGTACATCTACATCAAAGACTCCAAAAGTACATGTTGGAGATATTTTCACATATCCAGCCACACCATCGAATCTGAAGTGTAAATGGGGACTGATCATCGCATCTCATTTCATACAACCATCCAAGATTCAGAAGACGGTTCAAAAGATGTTGCTTGGAACGAAGTCCTTGAAGATATCCCCAAAAGCATCCTGCCTTAACATTGAGACGGTTTTCTCAACCACCACCTCTTTTGACTGACATGATCCCTAGAAGAGTTTCTGTCCATTTGATAATGAAATTTTCGAATTTTGAAAATTATTTCACGGACTGGGAAGCATTAAATCTGAAGGTGGCGCAGTACCCAGTGAGACTCCCAGTTTGCAATTACTTCTTCAGAAATCACGATGCACATGTCGTCAATTGAAGATAAGGCCTCCCCCATCCATTTAGCTAAAAATATGCGGCTTATTGGATCTCTAGATTCGCGACACAACGTCCATCCTTCTACATACCTATCCGGCACGCCACAAATCTTCAAGAAGCGTGTAATCTGCAAGGGAAACATCAAACAAAAGAATGGGAGAGATCAGATTTCAAAATCATGTGCACGGGATCTACTCTAACCTTACCGAAGAGCGCTACGTCTAAAGTTTCAAGATATTGCGAGATCTTTCTACGAATTTGGATTTCTTAGTCAGGAGATTTCATTCATTCATAAAATCATAAAAGCAGCATGAATGAGGGATTATTATTCGATCAATACCTGGCTCCATCCGCATGAAACAAAGACTACTAAACATCAAAGAAGTTTCATACGCGCCAGGGCCAAGGGCGCCTTCACTAGAGTCCTCTCCAGGAGATGCTTCAACATCCTCTCCGGAAGCCGCTTCAACATCCTATCGAGCCGCTTGAACACCCTTTTCGGAAGCTACATCAACGTTCCCTTTGAGAGATGCTTCAACATCTTTTTCAGAAATTGCTTCAGCAGCCTTTTAAGGATATTCCTCATGATAGGGCTCGTCCACATCAGAGTCGAGGATTATGATGTCGTTGAATAGTTTGAGATCACAACCAACCATATGCCTAATCTACCCGGGGCCAACCGACATCATGTTAGGGGAACACTCACCTGGATGCCTCTTGAAGGTGACATGTTCCAAGGACAGGCCGACCCATCTCTCCTGGTAACATCTAACTTTATCTCATAAGTTTTATCTTTATTTGTCACCATCTAATGCTTACCCCGCAACAATGTCACTGTTACGTACTAAGCAGGGGACTTAATGTTGATGGTGGTTTTTAGTTCAAGGGATAAAATCGTAAACCCTGTATTTAACGCGCTGTCATCCTGCAAAGGAACAGAATCCATTTAAAAGCAATGAGTGCTTAAGAATCTTCGCTCACATATGTATTGAGAAACTCAATATATTTGTATGTATGAAACTTACTCAGAATGGTATGTGCAACATCAATCCCAAATGTTCTATGAATTTTATCTTTCAACGACATTATTCACAAATGCATTGCCTGTCTAGTGTTTTCCTATGCAATGTCCCAAGACGAACCCTCAATATTGGCATGACATGACGATTAATGTTCACTCGCAGCAGAGTAGCATGAATCTCCCAAAGTGTCAGCATTGATACCTGCATGAAAACACTCACGTAGGCCACACCACTCTCTATAAAGAGATCAGCGTGTTTACACACTTTTTTAATTAAAAGTTAGCACGATCGAACGCGTTTAAATTCCTTAAGGAAAATCTAGACTGTCCATATCAGTCTTAAAAAACGATCACGGCCGTACGATTTGGCCACACAATTCTATATGCCTATCTTACTCCTAACGGAACTAGGTGATCATCATGATGACCACCGATGGGCCAACTAACATCCCGACCCAAGAACTTCAAACGTTAACCCTAATATGGGTGTTCGCGTTATTTTAAAAGTAAGCTCAAACGAGGCGTCAGCATACCCATTGGCGTCCCAACTTCTCCCTTGGTCGATCGACCTACCCGCGGCAAGTCTAGAGTTCGTTAAATCGTTTGCCCAAACTAGGGCGAACGCGCTATTCCAAATCCCTAATTTGGGTTGCGACAGCATACAACTATCGCAAATCATCACATCCATCCAACTTAGCCAGCCAAGTTGGACGGCCTAGATCGTGTCCCGCACGACCAAAGAGATGCCAATGCGTTCACCGCCGGCCCAATTTCATTCCCGGTCGATCGACTTGCTCATGGAAATTCAATGACGTATCAAACCGTTCGATCGAACTAGGGTGGACGCGGCCGTTTTAAAACCCTAATTTATATTTGCGGCAGTATGCTACTGTCGCGAATCGATCATGACCACCCATCTTCGCCACCCAAATCGAGTGGCTTAGATCTAATTTTAGATTGCCCAAGAGATGTCAGCGTGCTAACAAGCGGCCCGTCTTTGCACATGGCCGATCGGCATGTTCAAATCAGCATCCAGCGCTTTGGTTCGATTAGACAAACTAGGGTTAGACGCACGGCTTCTAAACCCTAAATCAACGACAGCAAGCACCTGCCGCAAAACCATCTGGTCCGTCCAACTTTTCTAGCTTGGTCGGATGGCTTTGATCGGATACTAGATGATCGATGGGGGGCATCTATGATCACCGGCCACCCCCTCCCGTAAGGAGCGATCGTCCGAGCTATATCTCACCCGTGCGATCCCAAACGATCTCCCAAAGATGGCCTTTCGCGCTGCTTCAACAGCAGTCATTAACTGCCGCAAATCGTCTCGGCCACTCAACTTGGCTAGCCGATTTGAGCGATCTTGTTTGAGGGTAAAAACTGATTCTGCTGTTTTTGGTAAATTTGGGTGTGTTGATGAGAAACGAATTGAAACCCTAAATAAATGCACTGCACGGGAGTACTTTTAGATTCGAGAGACCAATCTGTAAGACTCTGGCCTAAACCAAGAAATGGACGTTCCAGATTCAATTTGGTCACAAAGTGAAGGAGAAGGGGTTGATCTTAGGGAGGGAAGCGAAGAAGGTGTTTGAGATCAAAATGTTGAATTATGAAGGTACGGCTTTTATGACTTGTATCAGAATGTGGAAATGGCTTGCAGAATGTAAGGTATCAGTTCTTGGTGTTTTCTGGATACTGTGTTAATAACACTTATGTTTTTCCGTTGTCGAAATAGGTTGAAACCTATTTATACAAGTCATTTGAGCACCGCCCTGATCTCGTAGGAAGTGGGGAAGGTTAAGTAGTGGAGTAGTGGGGTTGTGTAAGAGGTGGTGATCATCACGTGGTCACACCTTCACCCACTACTCTCATCGTTATTAACCGTTCGTCCTTTCCTGACACGTTCTCGTAGTGGGCGCATTGCACGCCGCACGCTGTAAACCACCAGACCAATATCCCAGTAAATATCCCCCAGTTTGTGAAATGTTTGATGTCTCGAGTAAGTGGGTCAAGTCGTGGGACTTGCCACAAAAAATAGCATATGGTGCTATTAGTTTAAATAATAATAAATTATTTGTGAAACCAATATTTATAAAACATCCCTTATAATCGATGTGTATGAAGCATCGCTTTTAAGCAAGCAGCTGAAAATAATCGATGTGCTAGAAGCATCGCTGTTTTTGAGCTCGAACGAATCCGTCACGGATTGAGCGTCTTAAAAAGGCAGCATGATCAATCACCTTTGCGTGATCAATTGAGAACCGTATGGGCGATCTATCACTTGGACAATCACTTCCTGTGAAAGAGAGGTGGTCGGTGATCATTGTTGCGCCCCATCGATTGTCTAGTATTCGATCTAAGCCGTCCGACCAAGCCGGAAAATATGGACGGACTAGACGGTTTTGAGGCAGCTGTGATCTGTCGTTGATTTAGGGTATGGCAGCCATGCAGCTACCCTATTTTGGTTAATCGATTTCCAAGCGTCGGGCGCTGATTCAAACAGGACGATCGACCATGTGTGAATACGAGCCGCTAGTGAGTATGTTGACATCTCCTAGGTCATCTAAAATCATATCTAAGCCACTCGATTCGGCTGGCGAAGACGATTGGTCATGATCAATTTGCGACAGTAGCATATTGCCGCAAATATGAATTAAGGTTTTAGAAACGGCCGCATCTACCCTAGTTCAATCGAGCAATTTGATACGTCATTGACTTCCCACGGGTAAGTCGATCGAGTGGTTGGGCCGGTGGTGAACTGATGTGCACCTCCTTGATCGCCCGAAACACGATCTAAGTCATCCAACTAGGCTAGCTCAGTTGGACATACACGATCTATTCGCGGCAGTTGTATACTACCGCGACCCAAATTAGGGTTTTGAAAATAGCGTGCTTGACCTAGTTTGGGCAAACGATTTGTTACTCTACAGACTTGCTGCGGACAGCTGGATTGGGCAAGGAGGAAGTTGGGCCGCCAATGTGCATGCTGGCGCCTCTTTGATCATTCCAGAGAAGATCTCAGCTGTCCAACAAGGCTGGCAAAGTTGGACGGTCATGATGTATTTAAGACCTTTTTTGACGGTCTTAGCTCGTTTGAGCTTTCTTTTAAATAGTGCGAACACCCATTTTAGGCAGGCAATGCATTAGCGAATAATGCCGGTGGAAGATAAGATTCACAGAATATTTGGGATTGCTGTTGTGCGCACCATTCTGAGTAAATTTCATATATACAAATATATTGAATTGCTCAATACATATGTGAGCGAAGAGGATTAAGCACTCATTTTTTTTAAATGGCTTATGTTCCTTTGCAGGATGACAGCGTATTAAATACAGGGTTTACGATTTTATCCCTTGAACTAAAAACCACCATCAACATTAAGTCCCCTGCTTAGTACGTAACAATGACATTGTTTTTTGGGTAAGCACTAGATGGTGACAAATAAAGATAAAACTTATGAGACAAAGTTAGATATTACCAGGAGAGATGGGTCGGCCTGTCCTTGGAACATGTCACGTTCAAGAGCTGTCCAGGTGAGCGTTCCCCCAGCATGATGTCGGTTGTCCCCAGGTAGATTAGGCATATGTTTGGTTGGGATATCAAACTATTCATGACGACGTCATAATCCTCGACTCTAATGTGGACGAGCCCTATCATTAGGAATATCCTTAAAAGGTTAATGAAGCAATTTCTGAAAAAGATGTCAAAGCAGCTCTCAAAGAGAACGTTGATGTAGATTCCGAAAAGCATGTTGAAGCGGCTCGAGAGGATTTTGAAGCGGCTTATGAAGAGGATGTTTAAGTAGCTCCTGGAGAGGACTCTAGTGAAGGTGTCCTTGGCCCTGGCGTTGACGACACTTCTTTGATGTTTAATAGTCTTTGCTTCATGCGTCTGGAGTCAAGGCTTGATCAAATAATAATCCCTCAGTCATGCTGCTTTTGTCACTGGGTACTGCGCCACCGTCTCAATGTTGAAGCAGGATGCTTTTGGGATATCTTCAAGGACTTCATTCCAAGCGACATCTTTTGAACCGTCTTCTAAATCTTGGATGGTTATATGGAATGGGATGCGATGAGCAGTCCCAGTTACATTTCAGATTTGATGACGTGGTTGGATATGTGAAAATATCTCCGAATTGTACTTTTGGAGTCTCTGATGCATATGTACGTCCTCATGAGAAATTTCTGTGACTCGTAAAGCTTCAACAGTGATGATACTGATATCAGAAATAAACCAGTTGAGGGACGTGAAGGCATCCTGTGCTGACAGTCGCCAAGTGTAATTATCTTGAGCTTATCTTCTCTTGAAAGACGTACTTCCATTGTATTTGTCGGTAAAGTGGTTGACGAATTGATGAAGGCGCGCAATCTTTTGGATTCGTCATTTTTTATCAATGGGCGGGAGTCGCTCTTGATAAATCTGTATTGTATCCAAACTTTTGGCAGCCTATGTACCCATCCCATAGGAAATTCGAAATCTAGAAACACCTAATCTGACTTTTCGGTGATGTGGTTGTTGATGCGCATGCGGGCCTTGGGTAGGCATCACTGAGTTCTGCATGATTCGGTCGGTTTGGCTTTCTGAGGCACAACTTTTCTCTTTGATTCTTCATTGATAATGGTGCTTATGGATGGTTGAACCAAATACTGCTTGTCGGTCAGGCGTCTCCCAAACAGGGAAGTGATGATACTCTAACGTTGCATCTTTGAAAAGTGGTAACCTTGTCACGGTTATGACTTCTTGTTTGACCGTATCTTCTGGGTTGAAAAGGTCTTCTGTCCGTAGTGGTTGTTGCTATGGTGAAGCTCTGGCTGGTATCAATCAACGAGCAATAACAGTTCTTGGCGGCAGCTGTGATCAGAAGAGACTGGCAGGGAGAGGCGTGGTAGCTACTTGCACAATCTTGGCAGTCTTCATATAATGGTAGAGATCGTCTCGTTATTAGAGGGAGAATCTTATAATGGAACTGATAGCTTCCTTGATGTTTTCTCATGGAACGGAAAAGAGGGAGACAGTCCCCTGACCAAGAGTATCTACTGAGCTTTGTCACGCTGGGTTTCTGAAGAAATAATTTTGATGAGAGTTGGAATTGAACCCAACGTTTATGAGGACCGTACGAGTTGCTGATCATGAGGTCGTCTTTGCGTTTACGTTGTGTTTCATAGACATCCAGGTATATCGCTGGTCTTTTACAATACGCCTGCTTTCTTGAGTATGTCTACGTCTTTGGGTATATTGGAACCATAACGATAGCGTGCTTGCGTCTCTCTAAATTCAGCATCTTCGATATGGGTAGTGTTGAGCACTCTCCAGCGACGCATTTTTGCCTTTGTCATCTTTGGATCGTGTATTTGAGGAGTAAAGAAGTTCCCTCATGTGAATGACTTAACTAATATGTTCTGCAAATATGATGAAGTTCTTGACATGGGGAGTCTGTATGTACCTCTTAAGTCCCAGGTGAGATCTCCTCCAGTAATGCAACTACTTCTTCTCCGGGAGACGAAATTCTGAAAGCGTCTCTCATTGATGTTGTTACCGTCGAGCGAGATGTGGAACATCTTGGACGTCATTTTATCGTTGTGGCAGTCGTGCATGTGGTACTGGAGTTGGAGTTGGCATTTTTGGACGCGCAAGATGTTGTATCTCGGTGGTTTTCCTCTTGCTGCTTCAGTGAAACTGCTTACAAAAGGCTCAAGAAGGTTGTATTGCCTGTTGGTGAGATGTATGCTTCCACGAATATCATGATGCTCTTCATTCCTGGAAGACCTATTTCTTTCTAGAAGGGAAGATGTTATTCTAGCTGAATGTTTAGCAGCTTCACGAAGTTCATAGGATGCCTGAAAGCGCAGATTTTCCAGCATAGCACGATAGACAGGTACTATCCTGTTAAGGCATAATTCCACCAATCATTGTTCAGTCACTTTTGGATCATGAAAATCTTGTGCCTGAGTTCTGAATCTATTGACATAATCATTTGGATGCTCATTGTTTTGCTGAAACATTCTTTCTGAGTCTGATAGAGTGATTTGCTCAGACACAAAAAAAAATTTCTTATTCATCATCACCCGTTTTCACAAGTCGCGAACGGTTATACTCAATCACACATATTGGTTGTTCATATGATATGCAATGAATAACAAAACCAATAACGCCTGGCGATTTCCTTTTCGATTCACAAACAAGTTTATGAACTTACTTCCTTAGAAAACATTGTTCCCTAGGATGAAATCCGCACCTCATACCCATACATAATCACAATAGCATTCAAATGATTATGGTGATGTCTTATCTACAAAGTTTAATGGTTAAGCAATAAACCTCGTATTGTATTCCTTAATACTATGTCTATCTAGAGTTCAAATATGCTTCGCAGTTTTGTTTTTAATATGCACGAATTGAAAGATACGTTAGGGAATGAAACAGTTCAAGTCAAATATCACTAACCTCAAGTGGAAGGATGATTGTTGTCGTTGTAGCTCCTTGATTCTTCACATCTTCAAGTCTTCGCAATACTTGTAATGTCTCATTATCCTAATACTTTCAATCTAACCTATACGAAGTTGACTCTAGTACATAATCAAGCGACTCTTAACATGAGTTTTGATTCACTAAAATATGACAACCAAACTTGACATACCAACGCTTGGTGGGTTCAACCGAGCTATGCTCTAACAATCTCCCCCTTTGTCAATTTTAGTGACAAACCTCTTACATCATATGGATAAACAAATTATAAGAATTCATTACACATACACTTGATTCCCGAATTCAACAACACAGTAAACTGTTTACATTCAATCCTTGAAAATTCCGCTGTTGACATTATAATAACAAAGAAAATACCCCCCCTAAGGAAGATAGGTAGATATTCAATCCACACGTCTTTGTTATACCAATTCATACGACATGTTACCCCCCCTTAGTCTGTGCTTTCACTCTTTCGTTTAAATAAAACGTTTAAGCACCACTGTTCTTTTCCTTAGCGATACCAATCAATATAAAATCAATGCCAGTATCACTTGTTTACTCCATATATTTCTCCCCCTTTTTGTCACATAATGAGAAAGAAACGAAAAAAATAAAGGACAACACGAAAAAATCTTACAAATCTCAAAATAGACTTGCAACCTGTAGAGTTAGGCACGAGGGTTCCACACATCATGTTCTGATAACCAATATCAAAACCGAAAATACAATTTTTCCAATTTAGTTTAGCAAACCAAAAACCAACTAAGCACCTTAGTCCCTTTGCCAAACCGATTGTTCAAAAACAACCGCTTAATTCGATAAGACCAAAATAAAGATAACTCTATTTTTCTCATCAGGTTCTAATTATCCATAAACTTAGACCTTTCAATTTTAAACAAGACAAGTACTAGGTTAGTTAACTAGCATTTCTTGTTAAGGCATTCGATTAGACTTGAATAACCGAAACCTCACTTAGATAAGTCTAACTAAGATCATAATTTACTTAGTTTCTCTTATCCGGAATCGAATTGGACTAAACAACTCATCCCGTAATCCTTTTATTTCGTTAAGCCATAAATAATTCGTACAAACCAAATAAATCAACTTGCATAATTATTCACCTCAACCGGAAGCAATTGAATCAACATAAGCATTAAAACACCGCAATTGCACCGAAATTTTGTAAGCCTAAACAATTGATACCACACAATAAAGCAAGATAACAATAGTTTTTCTTAACCAAAACCAATTGAATCACACACATCCACACACACATCATGGAATAAACATCAATTGAACCGAAATTTTGTTAAGCAAAAGCAATAAATATATATAATATAAACTCAGGCTTTTCTTAAACAGGAAAACAATTAACTAACAAGATTGTTACCTCAAATTTCGCATCCACTTCTCCAATATGATTGCATCTTCGTCCAGAGAGAATTGATATCGAAATATCATCATGTTGTCATCCTTATGCAAGAAAAAAAGAATAACAACAACCAACCTTTACCGTAGAAAGGTTGAAAATCGGTTTTAACAATTGCAAGCAAAAGTTGAAAACCGTCGAAACACATATGCTTTTATGCTAAATCAAAACCGATTCAACATATTGTGACTTTTTCACATATTGTTTCTATCAGAACCCCTCATGAATCTTTGATAAAGCCTACCAACATGGGATAGAACTTAATCCTGCTAAATCAAAAAGTCACCCAAACCACAAGGGTTCACAACATATGAGATCGAATATTAAGGTAGTAAAACCGAAATCAAACATCATATAAACATACATAGCGATAAGATAAAAGCATTCAAGTACAGGCTATGTAAACAGAAAACTATCACAAGAAAAATTATAAATCAAATAATTTTATTCATAATAGTTTTATTCATAATAGACCAATACAATCAATGAAAGAAATCAAAAATTGATGTCTATTTTCTCTTTCTCAGTTTTTGTGAAGATTGCTTTCAAAACCTGGATTCAAATTCCTCTGAGCACTTCCTCTTTCAGTAGATTTGTTCATCTCCAGCAATTGAGAATGAAGATTGGCTAGTACTTCTTTTGAATCCTTTATCATCAGCTCATGATATCTAATACAACCTTTAACATAGTGAATCTGTTTTCTTAGAGAGTCTTAGAGTTATCATGAAGTGAAACAACATGAGTTTCAGTCATAACTGATGCACATAGTGCTAAATCATCAAGGATGACTATTCTTTTGCCGATTTCTCCATTAAAATGTGATAGTATTCTTACAGACAGGAAAAAGATATATAATATGGGAGAAATCAAGGAATATAAAAATATTTGGTTTATGGAAACCGAAACTATTTTTCCCAAAAATAAGAAATATTCATTATTTTTCACTAAAGAAACAAACATGAATAACTTGCCCAGATTTATGCTTCTTCACAATCAGAATTTTGGGCAATAAGTGAGGATGCATTCTTCAACACAATCAGTTTGTGTTGAGGTGATAATTACTCTCACCATGGGTAACAAAGACATCCTTTGGATGACTTATAAGCACAATAGACTGTGCTTCCTTGCGTTCTTTCTTTCTCTTGTGATTGCCTGAATTTGCAATTTCCTTTCGAGATCTAATAAACTTATCAGCCTTAAAAAACTTTATCCCCTTAAGAAGAGTCTTGATAAATTTATTTTTATGGAGGTTTCCACGAGAGATTGTGGTGTGATTATTTCGTTCATTTAAAGAACGTGATGTCTAATTATCAGAAGTACTAGTTTCTGATTCTTTTGGTAGTTTACCAAATTTTTATTTTTCAAATTTTACCATACAGGTTTTATCTGAAAGGAACTTCAAAAGGTTTTCAAGTACCAGACTTAACCTTTCATTTTCCTTAATTCCCAACTCACGTTTTTCTAGGAGTTGATTAGACTCACCAGAATCATCACAGTTAGAGTTGGCAAGAAGTGCATTGCAATTAGATATTTCTTCATTGGATTCTTCCTCCGGAATATCATTAAGGGTGGATACATACGCCCTATTTCACTTTCTAGTTCTTCTGCTGGAACAGTGTTTTGCCATATATCCGAATCTACGGCACTTGAAGCATTGAACTTCATCATTACCCTTTTTATGGAAAACTGATAATGTATCAGAAAAACGTTTATCAATAGATAAAATGTTCTTAATCCGTTGCGCTAGAAGCGCAATAGTTGAGTCAAGCTTCTTTTCAACGGGTGCCTTAACCTCGTGGCAACGTTTCTCAGTTTGATTCTTCAGCAGAATTTCTCTATCAAAGATCTTTAACTTTCCTACAAGAGAGCTTCGAGAAAGTGTAGAAAGATCATTTCCTTCTATTATGGCATGTTTCTTAGACTCGTATCTGGATGGTAACGATCTGAGAATTTTGCATACTATTTCCTTTTCAGGTATTACCTTTCCAAGGAAAAAAGATGTGTTAGCAATCTCAGAAAGTTTAGAGTTAAACTCCTCGAAAGTGTCGTTATCATCCATATTGAGATGTTCCAATTCAGATGAAAAGGAAAGAAGTCTAGCTTATTTTTCAGATTCATATCCCTCGAATACAGTCTCAAGAATATCCCATGCTTCTTTAGAATTTCTACAAGCCAGTACATGATGTAGAATATCATGACTAATTGCATGAATGATGGCATTCAAACCAGGAGAATTCTGCTTTGCAAGAATACTTTCTTCAAGAGTATAAGACACTAAGCGTTTAAACTCTGACTCCGAGTAGTCTATCATACGTTGGTATCCGTATTCGATTAATAACCATGTATTAAAATATCGGGATTGAAGAAAAGCTTTCATAGCCGATTTCCATAATGGGTAATTTTTCCCATTAAATCTTGGTGGTACGTTAACTGAATCACACATTAGATTCATTCTTATAGGTTGGATCGCACCAAAAACAGATTGTTAGATCTTTTCGTGTTTGCCTGCTCTGATACCAATTGAAAAGGCGAGGGTACCCAAATATACCTCAAGCTAAAACTTTCCTACCTATAAGTCCTTTCTCCGAAAGTGATTGTCTATGGATTGAGTCGAGACAATACAACTAATCGGTTCACATTTTGTGTGATCGTCTATGGATACGAGATCGAGACAGTACAACAACGAAGTATGTTACTTGATAAAAAGGTTCGGACTTAACCAAACACAATAGGATTCACTTATCAAGTAAATAGGAATTCACGTTTGTGTAATTTACTTTAATTATAATAAAACAATTATAATGCGGAAATATAAAGTAAATGACACAGCAAGATTTTGTTAACGAGGAAACCGCAAATGCAAAAAAAACCCGGGATTTTGTCCAGAATTGAATACTCTCAGGATTAAGCCTCTACAGAAAATTACACCGAACTTCGTATAGTTGAGACCAAGCAACTAAACCTATAGTTCACCTAGTTCCGTCTGTATTCCCACGCCTCCAACTTATAAATAAGTCACGTACTTGGAACAATTACTTTGGTTCGTATTCCAAACAGTAAAGGAAAAACAAATATGTTTGGTATCAACTCTATTCAACCAAGTGATATGAGTCGGACAAAGGCTCTTCTGTTTATCTTAACATAAACTCCTTTGTCAGGTCCTTAGATCTATCTTATGTTCAATTACCGAAGTAATCGTTTAAGATTAAGCCAACAACGCTATTAATCCAAAGAATTGTGTTGATGCCGATCTACTCAATTAGTCAATCCACTCTATCACAAGGATAAACCGATTATTAATTGGATCCTATTTTACCGAAACAAGTATTGTGCACACCAAAGATTATGAACCCACAAATTAGAAATCTTCAATATCTTCTTCGTCTTCAAATATTCTTAGATCTTCAATAATAACCTGCACACAATCACTTGAGTCTCTTGTGATCAATCACGCACAGAACAGAGTCTGTTAACAATGGATTATCATAAGATAGTCTTTAGAACTAAAAACAGTCTAAAGGTACCTGTCGAAATTTTGAACTAGTTTGAGTGAATCTTATATCAGAAGAGAAGATCTCAAGCATAAACAAACTAGGTGCAATCAAAGTTCAACCACCGTTAGTCAAACAAATAAATGAAATCAAAAGATAAACCGCAATTATCTAGTTTCCCACCAACGGTACATGCTAGAGCTTCTCAATCCCAAAGAAGACTTTAAACTGAGCGGACGTAAGAGATTTCGCCTAATTAGGTTACTCTCCTCTCCAAATAGGCGGCTACACCAGTAACAACACAACAAAGAGGAAGCTTGTTGTTATGAAGGATTAGTTTGCTAGAAAGGCAAACTTCAAGTATTTATATACAAGGAAGTTTGGACACCAAGGAATTTCCAAAAACAAAAATATTCTCAAGATATTCATTATATCACAAATTCGGTTTCCATAATTCCTGGAAATGCTTTGTCCAAAAATAATGATCGAAATCTCTTGGAAAATCTCTAATTAGTAAATGCACATTACTAATTCTTATTTCCCTACAAAATGAAATTAATTACCTTAATTAAAAGATTCTTATCTTATTTATTTTTCGATCCTGGGATTCTCTTCCCTTAGCTATTAAGGAATAACTTTGAACAATTAAAGAAATAAACATTCACAGCACGTGTTCAAAGTATGTCGACATCCTTACTTTGTAAGTTCTCTTTCACACTTACAACCTTGAAACCGATTTGCCACACTTCCAAACAAGTTAAGAATTGGTTCATATGACTTTCAAAAACTATGCGATTGATCAAATAACATTCAATCACAATCATGGGTTTAACGGTTCTACCAAAACAAGTTTCGGTTCTACCTTCCATGTGAGTACTGCGCATAGTCACGCTAGCTTTCCAAAATTCAGTTGACTAGGTACTAGGATCGGTTCCCCACATATATATGGTATCAAACTTATATGTGTTGCACATGTCCATAGGATCGTTCCCTTTGCCTAAAAACGTGTTGCACATGTTCATAGGATCGGTTCCCCTTTCTGCTATAAACCTTGTTGCACCTTATACAAGGATCGGTTCCCCTTTGTGATGTACTGCACCTCTTACTAGGATCGGTTCCACTTTCCCATGTTTGGTCATACATAAAATCACAAACCCAATCGTACCATCTCAGGTGATTACTTAAGATTGGTTTCACTAATAAAAGTCATACAAATACATAAGTCGGGACTTTCTGAATAGTTCTACCAAGAACACAACAAGTCGTGAACGGTTATACTCAATCACACATATTGGTTGTTCATAATATATGCAATGAATAACAAAACCAATAATGCCTGGTGATTGCCTTTTCGATTCACAAACAAGTTTATAAACTTACTTCCTTAGAACACATGTAAAACATTGTTCCCTAGGATGAACTCCTCACCTCATACCTATACATAATCACAATAGCATTCAAATGATTATGGAGATGTCTTATCTACAAAGTTTAATGGTTAAGCAATAAACCTCGTATTGTATTCCTTAATACTATGTCTATCTAGAGTTCAAATATGCTTCGCAGTTTTGTTTTCAATATGCACGCCTTGAAGGATACGTTATGGAATGAAACAGTTCAATTCAAATATCATTAACCTCAAGTGGAATGATGATTGTTGTCGTTGTAGCTCCTTGATTCTCCACATTTTCAAGTCTTCGCAATACTTGTAATGTCTTATTATCCTAATACTTTCAAGCTAACCTATACGAAGTTGACTCTAGTACATAATCAAGCGACTCTTAACATGAGTTTTGATTCACTAAAATATGACAATCAAACTTGACATACCAACGCCTGGTGGGTTCAACAGAGCTATGCTCTAACAGAGTTCGGCTGGGAACATAGCACAGGAAAATACTAGGCAGGCAATGCATTAGCGAATAATGTCGGTGGAAGATAAAATTCACAGAATATTTGGGATTGCTGTTGTGTGCACCATTCTGAGTAAATTTCATATATACAAATATATTGAATTGCTCAATACATATGTGAGTGAAGAGGATTAAGCACTCTTTTTTTTAAATGGCTTATGTTCCTTTGCAGGATGACAGCGCATTAAATACAGGGTTTACGATTTTATCCCTTGAACTAAAAACCACCATCAACAGATGCAGATCTAATTTAGATCAACCGGTAGGATTTTAGAATGACTACCATCCGCCACTCGCCTACAGGGAGAGATCGACCAAGCAGTAGCTCACCCCTAGAGCTACCAAACGATCTCCCAAAGGTGTCAGGTCACGCTCTTCTTCTTAAGACGATCGACTAGCAACTAATTTTGACAAGATCTAAAACAACGATGCTCCATGCGTATCGATTATTTTGAGATGCTTGCTTAAAATCGATGCTTTACGTGCATTGAATACATACGATATTTTATGAATATCGGCTTCATAAATAACTTAGTTATTTAACCTAATAGCGCCGCGTGCTATTCTGTGCGGCAAGTCCCACGACTTGACCCATTTACTCGAGACATCAAAAGTGTCACAAACTGGGGGATCCTCAGTGGGGTATTGGTATGGCGGTTTACAGCATGTGGCGTGCAACGCTCCCACTACGAGAAAGTGTCAGTAAAGGACGGACGGTTAACAATGATGAGAGTAGTGAGTGAAGGTGTGACCATTCTTCCCTCATAATGGAAATGTGATGATAACCACCTCTTACACAACCCCACTACTCCACTACTTAATCTCCTCCACTTCCTACGAGATCAGGGTGCACTCAATTACTTGTATAAATAGGTTTTCAATCTATTTCGACAATAAGAACACAAGTGTTATCAACACAAGTATCCAGAAACCATATTCTGATACAAGTCATAAAACAGCCACACCTTCATAATTCAACATTCTGATCTCAAACACCTTTTTTGCTTTCCTCCCTAAGATCAACCCTTCTCCTTAACTTTGTGACCGAATTGAATCTGAAACGACCATTTCTTGGTTTAGGCCAGAGTTTTACAAATTGATCTCTCGAATCAAAAAGTACTCCCGTGTAGTGCATTTGTTTAGGGTTTGAATTCACCCAAATTTACCAAAAACAACAGAATCAATTTTTACCCCAAAACACAAGGATCAATCAATTTCAATCAACAACCAAAGGTTGGATTTACCAATTGATCGATTCAACGCACAACCTGTGATATTTTAATTATATAACAAAATATAATGCAGAAAAGAAATAACACAGACATCAGAAGTTTTGTAAACGAGGAAACCACAAATGCAGAAAAACCCCTGAACCTAGTCCAAATTTTAACACCACATTGTATTAAGCCACTACAGACTCTAGCCAACTCCAAGTTAACTTCGGTCTGGAATGTAGTTGAGCCCTAATCAATCTCACATTGATCAAGGTACAGTCGTGTTCCTTACGCCTCAAGAACTACGCCGGATTCTGCGCACTTGATTCCCTTAGCTGATCTCACCCACAACTAAGAGTTGCTACGACCCAAAGTCGAAGACTTGATAAACAAATCTGTATCACACACAAAAGTCTATTGAATAGATAAATTTTTCTCCCACAGATAAACCTACGAGTTTTGTTCCGTGTTTTGATAAATCAAGGTGAACAGGAACCAATTGATATACCGGACTTATATTCCCGAAGAACAACCTAGAAATATCAACCACCTCACAATAATCTTAATCGATTAACGAAACAAGATATTGTGGAATCACAAACGATGAGACGAAGGTGTTTGTGACTATTTTTTAATCTTTCCTATCGGAGATATAAAGCTCAAGCCAAATTTTACGATTGTACTCAATCATGATAAAAAACAGCAAGATCGGATCACGCAACTACAGAGAAAATAGTCGGGTCTGGCTTCACAATCCCAATGATGTCTTCAAGTCGTTAACCTACATGGTTTCGTGAAAAACCTAACGGTTGAAAGATATTAGCTTGAATCTAATCAGGTTTTCATATAACGGTGAATATTGAATGCTTTGTTACTAAGCTAACATTGATTGCAAACCCTGATTTGAAAAACTATATAAGGGAGAACTCTAGCAACTGGGAAACCTAATCCCCATACCTCATGTGTGATACTAGTTGTATTAGCTAGATTCGATCTCCTTTAGCCTTAGGTTTCTATCAGGACCCTGTAGGTTAACGACTTGAAGACTTCATTGGGATTGTGAAGCCAGACCGATACTACTTTCTCGTAGTTGTGTGATCTGATCTTGCTGTTTCTATCGTACTAAGTACAATCGTAAGGATTGACTTGAGATTGATTTCTCCGATATGCAAGATATAAAAGTAGTCACAAACATCTTCGTCTCATAGTTTTTGATTCCATAATATCTAGTTTCACCATCATACGATTTAGATTATTGTGAGGTGATTGATAATACTAAGTTGTTCTTCGGGAATATAAGTCTGGTTTATCAATTAGTTCATGTTCACCTTGGTTTATCAAAAGTCGGAACAAAAACTCGTAGGTATTTCTGTGGGAGACATATTTATCTATTACCGTAGACTTTTCTGTGTGATACAGATTTGTTTATTAAAGTCTTCGACTTTGGTTCGTATCAACTCTTAGTTGTGGGTGAGATCATCTAAGGGAATCAAGTGCGTAGTATCCTGCTGGGATCAGAGACGTAGGAGCGTAACTGTACCTTGGATCAGTGTGATATTGATTGGGGTTCAACTACAGTCCAGACCGAAGTTAATTTGTAGTAGGCTAGTGTCTGTAGCGGCTTAATACAATGTGTATTCAATCTGGACTAGGTCCTGGGGTTTATCTGCATTTGCGGTTTCCTCGTTAACAAAACTTCTGGTGTCTGTGTTATTTCTTTTCCGCATTATATTTTTTTATATAATTTAAATATCACAGGTTGTGCGTTTGAATCAATCAATTGGGAAATCCAACATTTGGTTGTTGATTGAAATTGATTGATACTTGAACATTGGTCTTTGGTACCATTAAAGTGATTTCTCTTGTATTCAATTAGACTCACAGATTTCTATTTGCTTGAGTAATTGTTGAATCAAGAAAGAGAGATATTACTCTTTGATATACTTTTATTAAGATTGAGCATGTCTGTCTAGTTGATTCTCTTAAAAGTATGTTGGAGTTAGTCCATACAGATTGCTAATCGAAATATTGGGTGTGGTTGTCAGACCCCCACTTTTTCAATTGGTATCATAGCAGGCAAACACGTTTAAATACCTCATAAGTCTGTGTTTGTAGCAATCTGACTCTATGGACAGGAATTCTATCTCCATAAATGTACCACCAGTCTTTGATGGCTTAAACTACCTATGGTGGAAAATTTCTATGCGTGCTTTTCTTCAAGTTCGTGATTTTCAAACATGGGTACGTGTTGTTAATGGCTATGATCCCCCGGTTAAAACAGAAGGCGATGTATCCATACCTAAGTATATTGGTAGATATAGTCCAGAAGAAATCCTTGTTGCAAAGCAAAATTCTGACGACTTAAATGCTATCATACATGCCATTACCTCAGATCTTCAGCACCATGTGACTATGTGCACTAAGTCTAAAGAAGCCTGAGAAATCTTAGAAATCGTATTTGAAGGAAATACCAGTGAGAAAGAAGCTAAACTTCAAAATCTAAATTCTGATTGGTAAAACCTTTGTATGGCAGATGAAGAAACATTTGATGAGTTTAATCACAAAGTGTCTGAAATTGTTAATGCATATTTTGCATTGGGTAAGACCATTCCTGAAAAGGACATTATGATAAAAATTCTCAGATCGTTGCCATCTAGATACGATTCTAAGAAGCATGCCATCATTGAAGGAAATAATCTCGCAACGCTATCCAGAAATACCCTGGTTGGGAAGCTAAAGATCTTTGATCTTGAGCACACGTCCAAGTCCAGTAAGGATGTTGCTTTCAAAGCACTAAAGAACACTAAATTACTTGACAAAAGTATAAGTGTTTACATATCTGAAGATGATCTTTCTGAGGCTGACTCATCAGATGAAGATCTTGAAAAGTCAGTCTCCTTGATCACAAGACAGTTTAGGGATCTTCTTTTGAAGAGAAGTAAGCGGTTCTCCAGAGATAAATCCAAGTCGTCAGATAAACCACATAATCGTGTTCCTCCTAAAAATAGGGATAATGATGAAACTGATGATGAGGATATGCCTCAGTTATTTAAGTGTAAAGGATTTGATCATTTTGCAAATGAGTGTCCAAATCGAAAGAAATACACTGGGAACAAAGGTCTTGCTGCAACTTTTGATGAACTGTCTGACAACTATGATTCTAATAAAGACGAAAAATCAAGTGTTCCACTTCTTTGTGAAAATATTGATTTTGATAATTGTAGCAATACATACATCAATCTTTATATTCTTTCAGAAGAAAACTCAACCAATCTGGAAGATAAAACTGACCTTTCTGTTGGAAACTTCTTGAATAATGTTTCAGGTTCAACTATGTGTCCAGCAGCTTGCACATCTCAGATGCCTGAATTATATTCAAGGTTCACGTGCTCATATTGTTCTCTCAAAGGTCATAAACTATCGAAGTGTTACAAGTACAAACACAAATTGAGATATGTCAACAAACTTCAACGAAAAGCAAATCAATTAGCAAACAAGCTCAAACTTATTCAAAAGACCGCTGAGGTATGTAAGATTTTATCTTCGTCCAAGAAGTTAGTTTCCAAGGATAAAACAAGACCATTAGAGAAGAAACAATGGTCCAATCGTTTTGATAGACATAGGTCTATAGATTCCTCTCAAGAGGAACATGGTGGACAAATTATTGTTCACCGCAACACAACTTGATTGTGTTATTTTGTAAATCTTATATCATGTGCCTGATCAAAAGAGAAAAGGTTGTGCACGATGCAAAATTGAAATACCATGTCTATCAATAAAGGAGGGTTATTCTCGACAATTCTACTCTCTCTAGGGTTCAGAATTGTGCGTCCACGAACCTATTAAAGGTTGTGTAACCCCACATTCCTTTTTGCTTCCGTGAAATTTCTTTTATCTTAAGACTGCTTGTTGAGTTGAATTGTGATTTCCTCTCACAAACCCTTACGCTTATGGATACTCCAAGTATTATGTCTTCTGATGGAAAAGATGTTAATATGATTGTCAAGCCATCAATCATGAAGGAAAATAGAAATCTCCGTTGCCTCCAACTTTGAAAAGAAAAAGAAGGAATGTGAGGAAGCCAAGAGTTGTTCCTTCAAATTCTCATAAATTTTCTGATGTTCTTGAAGTATTAAAGGAGACACGAAAGGAGATTCAACAGATAAAGGTTGTTGTAGTCAAGACTCTTGAGATTCAGAAGGCCCTGGTTCGACATCATTCAAGAAGGTTTATTGATATTAACTCCTATATTCATGAACCTTATGTCCCAATGACTGTTGATGACAAGGAGTTCGGGGACGATAAAGAATTCTTCAAAGGTCTTCATGTCTAGTAAATCTTCTTATGAGAATTTTATTTTCGTGTTTTTAAGAAAAAAAACTAGAGTTTGGAATAGCCATTATTGTGATTACACATAGCTATGTCCAACGTCTTCATGTTTATTTTTTTTAGATCTATTTGTTTAAATTCTAAAAAATTGTTTGGAAGATGATTTTTGTAGTATTAATCTTTATGGTTTTACATATTGCAAACCTGTTATGGGATATGTGTGTTTACGTCCGTGAACTATGATTGTCCCATACTTTTTCAAAAGTTAACTCTTTCATATCCTTGCGAGATTGGGGTATACCCAGATTAATTGGGGTATACCAAATGAGACGAAATAAGGTCATTTTGAAGTAAAAAAGAAAGCCCCTTAGCCAAATATTTTCAAAATGGCTAAATTGCCCCCATAATGATTAACACTAATTTAATTGAAATGATTAGATTATTTAAATTAGTTAGATTAGTTAGTTGATTTATAAGTTGGGTTTTAAAAATAATTGAGAGAGAGAAGTTGAATGAAGTAGTAGAGGAAGTTGTTGTTTTTTTTGGGGAGGGGGGGGGAGGGGAAGTTAGAGTTTTTGAGAAATTTGTGATATGAGTGACATGGGTGATTGTTATCCTGATTTTGAAGTGGGGGAATCTTCTGACTTTCTTCCTACAGATGAGTACTTGTATGATGACCTACAAAATCATGATCAAATGGATTACATGCATGATCCTCACTTTTATTTTCCTCAAACTCAAGATGGCTATGGAAGTGATGAATGTGTTGAGCCAAATGAAGAATCTATTGAACCATTACAAGAAAAGGGAGCTGAAAATAATCAGGTACAAAGCTTACGTGGTGAAGATTGTGATTTTTCCATGCAAAAATATGGATTTTGTTTTATTTTTTTCACTTTTTCTTCCCAGTATCAGCAAGGTCGACGATTTTTGACCGTGCCGACAACAATAGTCAGCATTGTTTCTCTTGATGAAACTGCCAACTTTTCATGAGCAGTAATCTAGCCGGTGAGGTCTTAAATTTGAACCTTTCCGACTTTTTATGAGCAGTATTCTTGTCGGCAAGGTCTAAAATTTGAACCCTGCCGACTACTATTTTTTCAGCCTAGGAGACGTGATTTGAAACATGCTTAAGCCGGTATTGTTTTGCATACATCAACCCTACCGACTGTTATTTGGTCGACAGTGTTTTATTCCTAGACCAAGCCGGCTGTTCTTTGGTCGGTGTTGTTTTACATATCGACCCTGCCGATTTTGGTAATACATATCAACTAACTTTTGATGTTTTGTAGATTGTTGCATTGGTACCGATGACGGATCAGCCTCAAGCTCATAATATTAGGGGTCCTGATACTTCCGCACATTACGCTAATGATTTGGAATGGGAGGATAAAAAGGACGCGGTCAATTGGATTGTTGAGAAAGCAAAAGAGAAGATGTGCGTTCTAGTGAAAAATACCCCACCAAAAGAAACGCCGTTTGAAATGGTATGCGAGTGTTATGGGTCGCCGGACGCAAGTCACAAGAGAAAGGGTTATGTGTATGATAAGAAGACGACTAGGGTTTACAAGACAAAGTTAAAGAAGTCGGCAAGGTCGATATTTAAAACCATCCGGACTACATATCCCTGACAGCACTATATCATATATCATGGGATGGTCGGCAAGGTCGAGCTTACAAACCATGTCGACTTTGTAAAACTCTAATATTTGTCTAAAACTGCACAAAAAAGAATAAGTTCTAAAGCAACTGAGACTGAAAATTAGCATAAGTCAGGTCTAAAACCACAATTTAAAAGTTCAAAACATAATGTACGAGTTCAAACTACAATCTAAGTTTCTAAACCAAGTGAAACATAATAAAATTTAATAATTTCATGGATCCTTCTTGTTGTTGTTATCTTCCTCCACATCACTAGCTTTTTCACCATCACTAGATTTTTCACCAGCATCAGCTTTTGCTTTTCCCTTACCCTTATCTGGACCTATGTAGTCACCGGCCTCATTGTAATAGGGGTTCACTCCAGAAAAGTCACATGCCCTGTAAAACGTTCTTGGATCAATCTCCTTTTCTTCCTCCTATGATGATGTGCGTTCTTCATAGTTGAGGGTATTGCTAGGACTTCCCATAAACCTTAGAAATTCTTCAGGATCTTCCTTACCTATCAAACATAGTTTTCTTACAGGGAAATTCTTTTCATTTTCATCTTTAGGTTCTTCATCGTAACCAGGATAAATCTTGTCAAGAAATTCCAATATCTCTTCTGCATTGTGAACAACACAATTGATATATTCTAGTTTTAGCTCTGGGAACCTAAACAATACACAAATAAGAGATATGAAAATTCTACACACTGAAACATGGTTATAGTCACCAAGTCGGCAAGGTCGAGAATCTAAACATTGCTGGCTAATACATAGTCGGCATGGTAGTAATCATCTTACACGCCGACTAATAAAAAGTCGGTAGGGTTATATTCAATAATAATGCCGATAGTTAACCCAGCAAAATCAGGTTTATGTGACCTAAAGTCGGAACGATACAATTTTAAGAACATGCCGACTAAAGGAAAGTCGGAAGGGTTTGTTTTGATTACCATGCTGGCCCTGGTTAACGTATCGCAGTCGCCATGGGTGATATGAAAAGTCGGCATGATCTTCATGTTACTACCATGCCGAATGTCACTAAAATCCAAAGGCCGACATCCTATTTTAAAAAAACCTTGCCGACCTAGAATCCTGAAAAACATAGTTTTCGATTTCTAACCTAATCTAACAATCAAAAAAAAAAGCTAAACAATAATGGGTTTGAGTTTATAAATCACTTACAATCTTCTTTTCACCGGCGGAGGGTTGTT
This sequence comes from Papaver somniferum, assembly GCF_003573695.1. Lineage (NCBI taxonomy): Eukaryota > Viridiplantae > Streptophyta > Magnoliopsida > Ranunculales > Papaveraceae > Papaver > Papaver somniferum. The sequence continues at coordinate 171,491,409 of NC_039359.1, read as the reverse complement.
TTCAATATTCTCAGGGATTAAACTTTCGGGTTTACTAGTTCCAACTTTTCCCTTACCTTTTTTCTCTGATTTGGATCTTTTGATACTTCCTGTTGAATCTATGTTATCTCTTGATCGTTTGGAATCAACCACTTTTCAGGAAAATCAAAATTTTCAATTTTCAGAGATTTTTTCTTACGAGTTTGATGGAAGATGAAGATGATGATGAAGAAGAGAAGATTAAGAGAATATTAACAGTTTGTTTAAGTTTTTAATTTTAGGGTTATTATATTAAGTAATAGGGTTAATTATTTCAAGGGTAATAAAGTAAACTCACCCATATTTAGCCTCCCCTTGGTAAGGGAACTATGTCCATATAAATTTGGGTATACCCCAATCAAGCCAGGTTTCATATGCTGATATGCATGTATTGATAAAAGAATGAATGAGCTTTTGACATTACAAAAGTTTTAAGCCTATTATGTTATTATGCAAATATTGATGAAAGATAGGATGAACTTTTGTTTACAAGGATTATGTCTATTGTATGTCATTGTGCAAATAGTGATGGGAAATAGAATGAATCCTTGTCTATTCCGCAATATTGATCTTCCCTGATCCATATTTTATGTATATACTGTGCGGCACCGTAAGTTCTCTTATGTCGGGCATGACCAATTGAATTGATCACACTCTTGTGGTAATTTAGTTGTGTATTCCGATTGAATTAATCATGGGTTTTCTTGTGGTTAATTTAATTGAGTATTTTTGGATTCAAATTCATATTTGTATGTGATTTGTTATGTCCACAGAAATCCTTCTTTTCTTGTGAAAGTAAGGTCGCTCTTGTTGTTCTTTCGGGAATGACATTTTATGGGGGAGAGTTCTTAATTGAACTTGTGCTTAATTGCCAAATCTTTGTGGGGAGTGTGGATGTGGAATATTATAGGGGTTATCTTGTATCTTTATAAACTCCTTGATAAATGCATTTAGCTTCGGCTATATGATGGCATCTAAAAAGTTGATATGTGCTTGCTTTTGGTCATGAAATGTCCCTATGGAAATTTCATTCGGATCCCACTAGTTTTCGTACCTTTGCCAATTTTATTGACAAAAAGGGAGGGAATTAATGTGTAGTTCACACTAAAAGTACATATGGTTTTCGGATCATTATGTAAGGGGGAGTGGTTTCCATGTGAGATGGAGTATTGACAAAGGGGGAGCGATACATATCACCATAGTATTGTTGTCGAAGTTGTGATACAATTGAACTTTGATGTTGTATAATAATACTATGACACTGTATAACAATGATTGAGAATTCTTGTTTTCTCATTGTTATGACTATGGATTTTCAACAACTGTGATACTAAACTTACAACCTTTGGGATCATTGGAGTACTTGGAAGTGACGAAGATTTCGAGTAATGTTGAAGAACCAAGAAGATCAGGCATGTGGAAGAGAAGCTACAAAAGTATGTTTATCTATTTTTGTATTCCATATGTATTGATAGTTTTGTCATTAAAATTGACAAATGGGGAGATTGTTAGAGCGCTGCTCGGTCGAACTCGCATGCGTTGCTATCTCAAGCATGTTTGTCCATGTTAATGATCAAAAGTATAAGTCTTGATTTCTGGTCTACTATTATCTAAGTCTCGGTCTAGGATAGAAAGTGTAGTTGAGATCAAGACTCCATGGCGATCATCAGACAAAGACGAAGAACTACTCAAGGAATTGGTGGAACTTCATCGACTAAAAGGTATGTGGAGACTTGAACATATATATCACTCAAAAGTCTATCTACTCTATCTCCTATCTTGAGACAAAAGTCATTTTTCTATATAGACTTTGATTATACACATTTTTTATTTCAAGCCGAGTTTATCTCGCTTATCTATTTCTCGAAATATGTGTTGGTAAGCTTTCGCTTTGTCCAAGTTCATCTTTACTAGTGACGAAAGTCATGTTAAGTTTCAATCACTTGAAAATGGCTTTGACGAAAAATGGTTTGTGAACAACAACTATATAACGTCGTCTAAGAATATTTCAATGAGAAATGAGAGTTTAGATTATATAAGTCCTTTTCCTTGAACCAAAGTATGCGTACTTTGTTGATCAGGAAAACCAGAACAGAGTCCGCGAACCCAGTCCGTGTACTGTCGGAGGTTCTCATCCCGAGAAAATATGCTGGAGTTTGTGAACTAGTTACAAACTTATTCCGGGTACTTAGGTCCACGTACTTAAGTTGGTTATTTTCTAAAAATGATTATTCGTGAACTTAAACTTATATAAACTAAGGAATGCAAGTTTGCAAACCGTGGCTATAAAGTTCATGAATCGATTCAAGTGAATCAAATCCTTTTTGTTTCAATTGTGTCTATTATAAAGATCTAAGCAATTAAACAACTATCTAACTAGTTCATTTGAGTCATTTGAACTAGTTGTGGTAAAGAAGAATATCATTGATATGAAAGTGCTCATATGGCTAACCATTTGGTTAACTACTATTGAACCAGTTAGATGTAAAAGTTTGGGTACGGTTACACAAATGTGCATTTCATTTGTGTGTAACAAGCTAAGTTTCGATCTAACGGTTGAAAGATATTAGCTTGAATCTAGTCAGGTTTTCATATAACGGTGAATATTGAATGCTTTGTTACTAAGCTAACATTGATTGCAAACCCTGATTTGAAAGACTATATAAGGGAGAACTCTAGCAGCTGGGAAACCTATTCCGCACACCTCCTGTGTGATACTAGTTGTATTAGCTAGAGTCGATTCTCCTTTAACCTTAGGTATCTATCGAGACCCTATGGGTTAACGACTTGAAGACTTCATTGGGATTGTAAAGCCAGACCGTTACTATTTTCTGGTAGTTGTGTGATCTGATCTTGCTGTTTCTATCGTACTAAGTGCAATCGTAAGGATTGACTTGAGATTGATTTCTCCGATCGGAAAGATATAAAAGTAGTCACAAATATCTTCGTCTCATTGTTTGTGATTCCACAATATCTAGTTTCTCCATCATACGATTTAGATTATTGTGAGTTGATTGATAATACTAAGCTGTTCTTCGGGAATATAAGTCTGGTTTATCAATTGGTTCATGTTCACCTTGATTTATCAAAAGACGGAACAAAAACTCGTAGGTATTTCTGTGGGAGACGGACTTATCTATTACCGTAGACTTTTCTATGTGATACAGATTTGTTTATTAAAGTCTTCGACTTTGGGTCGTAGAAACTCTTAGTTGTGGGTGAGATCAGCTAAGGGAATCAAGTGCGTAGTATCTTGCTTGGATCAGAGACGTAGGAGCGCAACTGTACCTTGGATCAGTGTGAGATTGATTAGGGTTCAACTACAGTCCAGACCGAAGTTAGTTTGGAGTATGCTAGTGTCTGTAGCGGCTTAATACAGTGTGTGTTCAGTCTGGACTAGGTCTCGGGGTTTTTCTGCATTTGCGGCTTCCTCGTTAACAAAATTCTGGTGTCTGTGTTATTTCTTTTCCGCATTATATTTGTTTATATAATTGAAATAATACAGGTTGTGCATTGTTCAATCAGTTAGAATATCCGAACTTTTGGTTGTTGATTTTAAATTGATTGACACTTGGATATTGGTCTTTGGTACCATCCAAGTTTATCTCTCTTGTATTTAAATTGAGAGTCGCAGTTTGCTTGAGTAAGATTTAAATCGAGAGATAGAGATAAAAACTCTTTGATATACTTTTTATCTAGATTGAGTCTGACTGTCTAGTTGATTCTCTAGAAAGTATATTGGAGTTTTTCCATACAGATTGCTAAGAGAAATATTGGGTGTGTTTGTTAGACACCCGCTTTTTCAATTGGTATCATAGCAGGAAAACACGTTTAAGACCTTACAAGTCTGTGTTTGTAGCGATCTGACTCTATGGACAAGAGTAATATCTATGATAAACGCGTCACCAGAAATAAAAGTTCCGTCTCGTCTAATCTATTAAAGACAAAGATTCATCAATCTTGAATATAGACGAACCCTGTGTTCTGACGAGACAGACAAACACTGACATGTGTTGTTCCGATTTCCCTTCAAAAGAGCCTATCTCTTTTAATGAACGGGAAACAGCTGAAGAGAGTGAATTGATTATAAATGTTGTTAGAGTCCAAGATGATAGATTTAATCGGTTAAAACACCATGTCAATGTTCTTCTTGGTGTATTAAGAGACTGCAAATTCAAGGAAAATACTGAAGATCATTCTTCATGTATGACTCTTGAGGCTAGCCTTAACAAGGATGCCTTGGAAATTGAACATCGCTTGAGTAAACTCTCTATTCAAGGATGCTCTAAGCAGTCTAATATACCAAGTACTTATGCCACGACTGAAATTGTTACATCTCCAGAAGTAAAACCGGAATCCCTTCCAACCAAGAAAAATGTGTTTGAAATCCCCATTAATCAAGGATGTTCCACATCACATGGAAGGAAGAAATCTCCTAACGAGGTTGTTAGACTACCTTGTCTAATCACAAGTGTGATCAGAAAGTATGTCTCTTTTGTGAAACAAAAGATTCAGCTAAACAAAAAGGAATTTCTAAGTTGAATAAAGATTCTCTTGTTCAACTTCAACACACCCTGGATTTAATTCTCAAAGGTGTAACTGATATTCGTATGTCTAAACCAGTTGGTTTCATACTTACCCTGTGTATGTTACCAGGAAAGTCATTTCAAGGAGTTCCTCAAAAGTTCTAAAGCAGAATAGAAGTCTTAACAAGAATTATCTAAGGAAAGATCAAGTCGTTTCCTCTGGAAACAACGTTACCCTTGATGTGAAAAAAATTCCAGGAGAAAGAGGAAAAATTGAAGATATGAGAAATAATCTGATAAAGATAATTGAAGGGTATAAAGATATTGTCGACAGGTTGTCATCCTCCTCAAATCAAAATTCTTCAGGTAAGAGCTCAAACCATGTCTCGTATTTTGATGACAGTAAGTTTTATGATAATTTCTCACATCAAAAGGGATCTCTCTCTAGATTCAGAAGGAAAAAGAGACTCGTTCATAAACACAATTCTTTTAATGAGCCTAAAGCTCATACTCGTGCTAATTAATCACAAGGCATAAGAACTTGCTCATAAAAATCATGTTGAGAAAGATGTGTAAATTTCAGGTATACTATGGCAATTTTGTATCCTGATTAGTTGAGCTATCTTCTTATAGTCTATAGCTAAACTAGTGTCTGCGGAAAATATTGGCTAAAAAGTATTTGTGTGTCTAGTATTCTTTCTCTCTTTGCAATTCTTATTGCCTGCTACACTTGTGCTCTAAAATCTTCATCAAGGTCATGGAATTTATTGAGCCATGTATGAGTCTCTCATGTAGCAAAAGTTTTTGTTGTTTCATTCTTTGAGGGTCATGTTGTGTTCATATGTGTACACGATTACCATCACGGGTCAACAGTTTGTAAACCCTAAAAACCATCTTCCCTAAGAAACCCTTAAATACCAAAACCTTGAGTCACGTTTGCATACTCGTGGTTATTTTGGGTTGTCAAGAATGTCTTCCTATTCACATGCTTGGGGTTTTGCTAAAGTTTTTTTTTTTTTATAAAGGTATTGGTTTTGAGTCCAAAGGGAGGAAGAAAAGAACTCTTGTTGAAGATTATCATCCTAATGCCTCATGTTACTTTGCCTACACACATGAGGATGTTGAGAAATAGGAGACGATCTCTGCCGAAGTGGTTCATGATTTTCTTAAATACTTTAAGGAATCTAAACTGCAGCTCGTTGATACCTTGAAAAGTCTTGATGTGCTGAAAACTGAGTTGGAAAAGTTTACCACTCACCTTGGTCTCATAAAATCTCACATCAGTGATCTTCACAAAGAGAATTTATTCTCTGAAGGTGCAAGGGATGCTGTCAAGCACAAGATCAAAGATCTCAAGACTCGTGAAGATTTTGAACCGTCTATGTGATTGTAGTTCGTGTTCGACCATGGCACTGGAGTCTGTTTTTTTCTTAGCTTGTTTATTTTTGTTTACCTAGTAAATATTCTATTTTTCTTGTTTTTCTTAGAAGAATAACTAGAGTTTGGAATATCCTTTTTTGTGATTACACATAGCTATGTCCAACGTTTTCATCTTCATGTTTTTAGATTTATTGGTTTAAATTCTAAATTTGTTTGGAAGATGATTTTTGCAGTATATATTGCAATATTTTTATGGGATATGTGTGTTTACGTCCGTGAACTTGATTGTCCCATACTTTGTCAAAATTAAAATCGTTCGTGAGTTGATATGTATGTATTGATGAAAGAATGAATTGACTTTTGACAAATACAAAAGTTAAGCCTATTATGTCAATTTTTGATGGAAGATAGGTTAAAATTTTTTGTGTTCAAGGATTATGTCTATTGGATGTCATTGTAAAAATAGTGATGGAAAATAGAATGAGTACTTGATTATTCCACGGTATTAGGTCGATATACGATCCACAATTTGTGTACATACTGTATTATTCCATAAGGTGTCTTATGTTGAGCTCTATCGACTGAGTCATTGTTTTGGCATAGTTGTTGTTCCATGAGATACTTTGTGTTGAGCATGACCAATTAAATTGATTAATTTTGTGATTAGTTTAGTTGTGTATTTCGATTAGATTAATTATGGGTTTTCTTGTGATTAATCTAATTGAGTGTTTTTAAGTCTCCATAAGTTTACTTGTGATGAGCATTTCCAATTAAGTAAATCATGGGTTCTCTTATGATTAATTTAATTGAGTTTTTTGGATTCAAATTCATACTTGTATGTAATTTGTTATGTCCAAAGAAATCCTTCTTTTCTTTTGAAATGAAGGTCGCTCTTGTTGTTCTTTCGGGAATGACATATTATGGGGGAGAGTTCTTTTGAACTTGTGCTTAATTGCCAAATCTTTGTGGGGAGTGCGGTAGTGGAATATTTTAGGGGTTATCTTGTATCTTAATAGACTCCTTGATGAATGCATTTAGCTTCGGCTTTATGATTGCATCTAAATAAGATGATATATGCTTTCTTTTGGTCATGAAATATCTCTTTCGGAAATTTCATTAGGATCCCGTTCTTGTACCTTTGCCAATTTTATTGACAAAAAGGGGGAGAATTAATATGTAGTTCACACTACAAATACATATGGTTTCGGATCATTATGTAAGGGGGAGTGGTTTCCATTTGAGATGGAGTATTGACTAAGGGGGAGTGACATATCACCATAGTATTGTTGTTAAAGTTGTGATACAATCGAGCTTTGACGTTGTATAATGATACTATGACACTGTATAACAATGATTGAGAACTCTTGTTTTCTCGTTGTTATAGATACGGATTTTCAACAATGGTGATGCTAAACTTACAACCTTTGGGATCATTGGAGTACTTGGGAGTGACGGAGATTTCAAGTAATGTTGAAGATTAGGCATGTGGAATAGGAGCTACAAAAGTTTATTTATATATTTTTTGTATTCCATATGTATTGATAGTTTTGTCATTAAAATTGACAAAGGGGAGATTGTTAGAGCATTGCTCGGTCGAACTCGCATGCGTTGCTATCTCAAGCATGTTTGTCAATGTTAGTGATCAAAACTATAACTCTTGATTTCTAGTCTACTATAGCTAAGGTCTCGGACTAGGATAGAAAGAGTAGTTGAGCTCAAGAACTCCATGGCAATCATCATACAAGATGAATGACTACTCAAGGAACTGGTGGGTCTTCATCGACTAAAAGGTATGTGGATACTTGAACTTATCTATTACTCAAAAGTCTATTTATCTCCTATCTTGAGACAAAAGTTGTTTTGTTATATAGACTTAGATTATACACATTTTGTATTTCGAGCCGAGTTTACCTCGCCTATCTATTTCTCGAAATATGTGTTGGTAAAGCTTTTTCTTTAGACAAGTTCATCTTTACCTAGTGATGAAAGTAATGTTATGTTTCAATCACTTTGAAAATTGCTCTGACGAAAAATGGTTTATGAATAACAACTATATAACGTCCTCTGAGAATGTTTCAATGATTGAAATGAGAGTTTAGACTATATAACCATTTGGAGGATATAAGCATTGTTGTGGAAACACATATATGTGTAACTCCTTGTGCTTGAACCGAAGTTTGCGAACTTTGTTGATCAAGTGAACCGGAGTAGTGCGTGAGCTAAGTCAGCGAACTGGCGAAGTTCTCAAACCCGAGAATTTCTTCTGGAGTTTGTGAACTCCATCCGGGAACTTAAGTCCGCGAACCCAGTCCGCGAACTTGAGTAGGTTATGTCTAAAAACGATGTTTAGTGAACTTATCTTTATAAACTAAGGAATGAAATTGCAAACTGTAGCTATAGAGTTCATGAAACGATTCATGTGAATCAAACCGTTTTTGCTTCAATTGTGTCTTGTATAGTACATAAGATTTCCTTGCAATTGAACAACTCTCTAACTAGTTCATTTGAGTCATTTGAACTAGTTATGGTGAAGAAGAATATGGTTGATATGAAAGTGATCATATGGCTAACCATTTGGTTAACTCTTGTTGAACCAACTAATGTGCAAGTTTGGGTACGGTTAAACAAGCCCAGGAACGTGCATTTCATTTGTGTATAACAAGCTATGTTTTCGATCTAACGGTTGATAAATATTAGCTTGAATCTAATCAGGTTTTCATCTAACGGTGAATATTGAATGCTTTGTAACTAAGCTAACATTGATCGCAAACCCTGATTTGAAAGACTATATAAGGGAGAACTCTAGCAACTTGGAAACCTAATCCCCACACATTTTGTTTGATACTAGTTGTGCTAAGCTAGATTCGATTCTCCTTTAACCTTTGGTTTCTTCTTCTAAACGAGGTTAACGACTTAAAAACTTCATTGGGATTGTGAAGCCAGACTGATACTACTTTTCTTGTAGTTATGTGATCTGATCTTGTTGTTTCTATCGTACGAGTACAATTGTAATAATTGGCTTGAGATTTCTATCTCCGATAGGCAAGATAAAAAGTAATCACAAACATCTTCGTCTCATCATTTGTGATTCCACAATATCTTTTTTCGTTCCGTCGATTAAGACTATTGTGAGGTGATTGATAATAATAATACTAGGCTGTTCTTCGGGAATATAAGTCCGGATTATCAATTGGTTCCAGTTCACCTTGATTTATCAAAAGAAGGAACAAAACTCGTAGGTATATTCGTGGGAGATGGATTTATCTATTATCATAGACTTTTCTGTGTTTGTTTATAAGTCTTCGACTTTGGGTCGTAGCAACTCTTAGTTGTGGGTGAGATCGACTAAGGGAATCAAGGATGTAGCATCCTGCTTGGATCAGAGACCTAGGAGTATAACTGTATTTTGGATCAGTGTGAGATCGGTTGGGGTTCAACTACAGTCCAGACCGAAGTTAGTTTGGACTAGGCTAGTGTCTGTAGCGTCTTAATACATTGTGTGTTCAATCTGGACTAGGTCCCGGGGTTTTTCTGCATTTGCGGTTTCCTCGTTAACAAAATTCTGGTGTCTGTGTTATTTCTTTTCCGCATTATATTTGTTTATATAATTGAAATAATACAGGTTGTTTGTTGTTCAATCAATTAGAATATCCGACCTTTTGGTTGTTGATTTAAATTGATTGACACTTGGATATTGGTCTTTGGTACCATCCATGTTTAACTCTCTTGTATTTATATTGAGACTCGCAGTTTGCTTGAGTAAGATTTAAATCGAGAGATAGAGATAAAAACTCTTTGATATACTTTTTATCTAGATTGCGTCTGACTGTCTAGTTGAATCTCTAGAAAGTATATTGGAGTTTTTCCATAGACATTGCTAAGACAAATATTGGGTGTGGTTGTTAGACCCCCTCTTTTTCAGTTATATAATTGAAATATCACAGGTTGTGCGTTTGAATCAATAAATTGGGAAACCCAACCTTTGGTTGTTGATTGAAATTGATTAATACTTGAACATTGGTCTTTGGTACCGTTCAAGTGATTTATCTTGTATTCAATTAGACTCGCAGATTTCTATTTGCTTGAGTAAATATTGAATCAAGAAAGAGAGATATAACTCTTTGATATATTTTTATTAAGATTGAGTCTGACTGTCTAGTTGATTCTCTTAAAAGTATATTGGAGTTAGTGCATACAGGTTGCTAATCGAAATATTGGGTGTGGTTGTTAGACCCCCGCTTTTTCAATTGGTATCAGAGCAGTCAAACACGTTTAAAGACCTCATAAGTCTGTGTTTGTAGCAATCTGACTCTATGGACATGAAATCTATCTCCATAAACGTACCACCAGTCTTTGATGGCTCAAACTACCTATGGTGGAAAATTGCTATGCGTGCTTTTCTTCAAGATCGTGATTTTCAAACATAGGTACGTGTTGTTAATGGCTATGATCCTCCGGTTAATACAGAAGGAAATGTAAGGATATTGGTAGATATAGTCCAAAAGAAATCCTTGTTGCAAAGAAAAATTATGACGGCTTAAATGCTATCATACATGCCATTACCCCAGATCTTCAGCACCATATGACTACGTGAACTAAGTCTAAGGAAGCCTGGGATATCTTAGAAACCGTATTTGAAAGAAATACCAGTGAGAAAGAAGCTAGACTTCAAAATCTAAATTCTGATTGGGAAAACCTTCGTATGGCATATGAAGAAACATTTTATGAGTTTAATCACAAAGTGTCTGAAATTGTTTAATGCATCTTTTGCATTGGGTAAGACCATTCCTGAAAAGGACAATCTGATGAAAATTCTCAGATCGCAGCCATCTAGATAAGATTCTAAGAAGCATGCCATCGTTGAAAGAAATAATGTCGCAACGCTATCCAGAAATACTCTGGTTGGGAAGATAAAGATCTTTGATCTTGAGCACACATACAAGTCCAGTAAGGATGTTGCTTTCAAAGCACTAAAGAACACTAAATTACTTGACAAAAGTAAAAGTGTTTACATCTCTAAAGATGATCTTTCTGAAGCTGACTCATCAGATGAATATCTTTACAAGTCAGTCTCGTTGATCACAAGACTTTTTAGGGATCTTCTTTTGAAGAGAAGTAAACGGTTCTCCAGAGATAAATCCAAGTCATCAGATTAACCACATAATCGTGTTCCTCCTAAAAATAAGGATAATCAAGAAACTTATGAAGAGGATATGCCTCAGTTCTTTAACTGTAAAGGCTTTGGTCATTTTGCAAATGAGTGTCCAAATCGAAAGAAATACACTGGGAACAAAGGTCTTTCTACAGCACAAGTGTTGCACTTCTTTGTGAAAATATTGATTTTGATAATTGTATACATACATCAATCTTGATATTCTTTCAGAAGAAACTCAACCAATCTAGAAGATAAAACTGACCTTTCTATTGGAAACATCTTGAATAATGTTTCAGGTTCAACTATGTGTCTAGCAGCTTGCACATCTCATATTCCTGAGTTATATTCAAGGTTGATGTGATCATATTGTTCTCTCAAAGTTCATGAACTATCAAAGTGTTACAAGTACAAACGCAAATTGAGACATGTCAACAAACTTCAACGAAGAGCAAATCGATTAGCAAACAAGCTCAAACTTGTTCAAAAAACCGCTGAGGTATGTAAGATTTTATCTTCGTCCAAGAAGTTAGTTTCCAAGGATAAAACAAGACCATTAGAGAAGAAAGAATGGTCAAATCGTTTTGATAGACAGAGGTCTATAGATTCCTCTCAAGAGGAACATGGTGGAAAGATTATTGTTCACCGCAACACAACTTGATTGTTTTGTAAATCTTGTCTATAAAAAGAGACAAGGTTGTGTACCTCTCAGGCTTTAAGAAAAGTTTTTCTTTTTCTCTTTTCTTAGTTTTGTTTTGATGCAAAATTGAAATATCTTGTCTATCAATAAAAGAGGGTTATTCTTGATAATTCTACTCTCTCTAAGGTTCAGAATTGTGCATCCACGAACCTATTAAAGGTTGCGTAACCCTACATTCCTTTTTCCTTCCCTGAAACTTCTTTTATCTTAAGACTGCTTGTTGAGTTGAATTGTGATTTCCTCTCACAAACCCTTACGCTTATGGATACTCCAAGTATTATGTCTTCTGATGGAAAAGATGTTAATATGATTGTCAAGCCATCAATCATGAAGGAAAAGAGAAATCTCCGTTGCCTCCAAATTTGAAAAGAAAAAGAAGGAATGTGAGGAAGCCAAGATTTGTTCCTTCAAATTCTCAGAAATTTTCTGATGTTCTTGAAGTATTGAAGGAGACACGAAAGGAGATTCAACAGATAAAGGTTGTTGTAGTCAAGACTCTTGAGATTCAGAAGTCCCTGGTTCGACATCAGTCAAGAAGGTTTATTGATACTAACTCCTATATTCATGAACCTTATGTCCCAATGACTGTTGATGACAAGGAGTTCGGGGACGATAAAGAATTCTTCAAAGGTCTTAATGTCTAGTAAATCTTCATATAAGAATTTTATTCTTGTGTTTTTAGGAAGAATAACTAGAGTTTGGAATAGCCATTATTGTGATTACACATAGCCATGTCCAACGTCTTCATCTTTATTGTTTTTAGATTTATTTGTTTAAATTCTAAAAAATTGTTTGGAAGATGATTTTTGCAGTATTAATATTTATGGTTTTATATATTACAAACTTGTTATGGGATATGTGTGTTTGCGTCCGTGAACTATGATTGTCCCATACTTTGTTAAAAAATAAGTCTTTCATATGTCGATATGCATGTATTAATAAAAGAATGAATGAGCTTTTGACATTACAAAAGTTTTAAGCCTATTATGTCATTATGCAAATATTGATGAAAGATAGGATGAAGTTTTGTTTGCAAGGATTATGTCTATTGTATGTCATTGTGCAAATAGTGATGGGAAATAGAATGAATCCTTGTCTATTCCGCAGTATTGATCTTCCCTGATCCATATTTTATGTATATACTGTGCGGCTCCGTAAGTTCTCTTATGTTGAGCATGACCAATTGAATTGATCACACTCTTGTGGTAATTTAGTTGTGTATTCCGATTGAATTAATCATGGGTTTTCTTGTGGTTAATTTAATTGAGTATTTTTGGATTCAAATTCATATTCGTACGTGATTTGTTATGTCCAAAGAAATCCTTCTTTTCTTGTGAAAGTAAGGTCGCTCTTGTTGTTCTTTCGGGAAAGAAATTTTATGGGAGAGAGTTCTTAATTGAACTTGTGCTTAATTGCCAAATCTTTGTGGGGAGTGAGATTGGGGAATATTATAAAGGGTTATCTTGTATCTTTATAAACTCCTTGATGAATGGATTTAGCTTCGGCTATATGATGGCATCTAAAAAGTTGATATGTTCTTGCTTTTGGTCATGAAATGTCTCTATGGAAATTTCATTAGGATCCCAATAGTTTTCGTACTTTTTCCAATTTTATTGACAAAAAGGGGGACAATTAATGTGTAGTTCACACTACAAATACATATGGTTTTCGGATCATTATGTAAGGGGAGTGGTCTCCATGTGAGATGGAGTATTGACTAAGGGGAGTGATACATATCACCATAGTATTGTTGTCGAAGTTGTGATACAATTGAACTTTTATGTTGTATGATAATACTATGACACTATATAACAATGATTGAGAATTCTTGTTTTCTCATTGTTATGACTACGGAATTTCAACAACTGTGATACTAAACTTACAACCTTTGGGATTATTGGAGTACTTGGAAGTGACGAAGATTTCGAGTAATGTTGAAGAACCAAGAAGATCAGGCATGTGGAAGAGGAGGTACAAAAGTTTGTTTATCTATTTTTGTATTCCATATGCATTGATAGTTTTGTCACTAAAATTGACAAAGGGGTAGTCTACTATTAGCTAAGTATCGGTGTAGGATAGAAAGTGTAGTTGAGTTCAAGACTCCATGGCAATGATCATACAAAGACGAAGAACTACTCAACGAACTGGTGGAAATTCATCGACTAAAAGGTATGTAGAGACTTGAACATATCTATCACTCAAAAGTCTATCTACTCTATCTCATATCTTGAGACAAAAGTCGTTTTGCTATATAGACTTTGATTATACACATTTTCTATTTGGAGCCGAGTTTATCTCTCGAAATATGTGTTGGTAAGCTTTCGCTTTGGCCAAGTTCATCTTTACTAGTGACGAAAGTCATGTTAAGTTTCAATCACTTGAAAATGGCTTTGACGAAAAATGGTTTGTGAACAACAACTATATAACGTCCTCTAAGAATGTTTCAATAATTGAAATGAGAGTTTAGACTATATAACCATTATTGGATATAAGCATTGTGTGATAACTCATACATGTATAAGTCCTTATTCCTTGAACCAAAGTATGCATACTTTGTTGATTAGGAAAACCGGAACAGAGTCCGCGTACTGTCGGAGGTTCTATTCCCGAGAAAATCTGCTGGAATTTGTGAACTATTTACTAACTTATTCCGGGTACTTAAGTCCGCGTACTAAAGTTGGTTATTTTCTAAAAACGATTATTCGTGAACTTAAAATTATATAAACTAAGGAATGCAAGTTTGAAACTGTGGCTATAAAGTTCGTGAATCTATTCGAGTGAATCAAATCCTTTTTTATTCAATTGTGTCTATTATAAAGATCTAAGCAATTGAACAACTCTCTAACTAGTTCATTCGAGTCATTTGAACTAGTTTTGGTAAAGAAGAATATGGTTGATATGAAAGTGCTCATATGGCTAACCATTTGGTTAACCATTGTTGAACCAACTAGATGTACAAGTTTGGGTACAGTTACACAAACGTGCATTTCATTTGTGTGTAACAAGCTAAGTTTCGATCTAACGGTTGAAAGATATTAGCTTGAATCTAATCAGGTTTTCATCTAACGGTGAAAATTGAATAATGCTTTGTTACTAAGCTAACATTGATTGCATACCCTGATTTGAAAGACTATATAAGGGAGAACTCTAGCAACTGGGAAACCTAATCCCCACACCTCCTGTGTGATACTAGTTGGATTAGCTAGAGTCGATTCTCCTTTAACCTTAGGTTTCTATCGAGACCCTGTAGGTTAACGACTTGAAGACTTCATTGGGATTGTGAAGCCATACCGATACTACTTTCTCGTAGTTGTGTGATCTGATCTTGTTGTTTCTATCGTACTAAGTAAAATCGTAAGGATTGACTTGAAATTGATTTTTCCGATAGGAAAGATATAAAAGTAGTCACAAACATCTTCGTCTCATCGTTTGTGATTCCACAATATCTAGTTTCGCCATCATACGATTTAGATTATTGTAAGGTGATTTACAATACTAAGCTGTTCTTCGGGAATATAAGTATGGTTTATCAATTGGTTCATGTTCACCTTGATTTATCAAGATACGGAACAAAAACTCGTAGGTATTTCTGTGGGAGACAGATTTATCTATTACCGTAGACTTTTCTGTGTGATACAGATTTGTTTATTAAAGTCTTCGACTTTGGGTCGTAGCAACTCTTAGTTACGGGTGAGATCAGCTAAGGGAATCAAGCGCGTAGTATCCTGCTGGGATCAGAGACGTAGGAGCGCAACTGTACCTTAGATCAGTGTGAGATTGATTGGGGTTCAGCTACAGTCTAAACCGAAGTTAATTTGTAATAGGCTAGTGTCTGTAGAGGCTTAATACAGTGTGTGTTCAATCTGGACTAGGTCCCGGGGTTTTTCTGCATTTGCGGTTTCCTCGTTAACAAAACTCCTGGTGTCTGTGTTATTTCTTTTCTGCATTATATTTTGTTATATAATTGAAATATCACACATTGTGCGTTTGAATCAATCAATTGGGAAATCCAACATTTGGTTGTTGATTGAAATTGATCGATACTTGAACATTGGTCTTTGGTAACGTTCAAGTGATTTCTCTTGTATTCAATTAGACTCGCAGATTTCTATTTGCTTGAGTAAGTATTGAATCAAGAAAGAGAGATATAACTCTTTGATATACTTTTATTAAGATTGAGTCTGACTGTCTAGTTGATTCTCTTAAAGGAGAATCAACTCTAGCTTACACAACTAGTATCACACATAAGGTGTGGGGATTAGGTTTCCCAGTCGCTAGAGTTCTCCTTTATATAGTCTTCAAATCAAGGTTTGCAATCTAAGTTACCTTGGTAACAAAGCATTCAATATTCATGTTAGATGAAAACCTTATTAAATTCAAGCTAATATCTTTCAGCCGTTAGATCGAACTTAGCTTGTTATACAAAAATGAAATGCAACTTCATTTAGGTTTGGGCAACCGTACCTAAACATGCACACTTAGTCGGTTCAACAATAGTGAACCAATGGTTAGCCATATGGGCACTTTGATATCAACCTTATTGATCTTTACCATAACTAGTTCAAATAACTCAAATGAAACTAGTTAGAGAGTTGTTCAATTGCTTAGATCTCATAGAAGTGCACAAGACTCAATTGAAGCAAAATCGATTTTGATTCACTCGAACCAATTCATGAACATCATAGCCACGGTTTGCAAAATATTGCATTCCTTATTAAATAAATGTTTTAGTTCATGAACAAACCGATTTTAGAAAGTAACCTACTTAAGTATGCAAATGGGTACGCATACCTAAGTAGCCGGACCGAATTCGGTTATGCCAGTACGCGTACGGGTACTGTTGATGGGTAAAACGTGGGAAGGAGGAACTATCCCTAATCACAGAAAGTACTTCCAAGGAGAAGAAGGGTTTTGGGAAGTAATAGAGAATTAATGATAATCTCAAGAAGTGTGCCTTACTTTCCTTTTATAATGACCTTCTTATGGATAAATGCCCATAAGATTAACATATTACTAAACTACCATTTCCCTTTCCTTAAGTTAATACTAAACCCTAAAGGGCTTTCATCTTGGGCCAAGGCCCAACCAACCTTTATGCAACCTTGGATGGACTTAGAACTGTCTCACCTTAGTGGGTTAGGCCTAGTCCCTTAGTTCATCCTCCCATAAGGGGGACCTGTGAGAGCATTGCTCGGTTGAACCCACCAAGCATTGGTATGTAAAGTTTGGTTGTCATGTTTTAGTGAATCAAAACTCATGTTAAGAGTCGCTTGATTATGTACTAGAGTCAACTTCGTGTAGGTTAGCTTGAAAGTATTAGGATATGAGATATTACAAGTATTGCGAAGACTTGAAGATGTGAAGAAGCAAGGAGCTACAACGACAACAATCATCCTTCCACTTGAGGTTAGTGATATTTGACTTGAACTGTTTCATTCCCTAACGTATCTTTCAAGTCATGCATATTGAAAACATAACTGCAAAGCATATTTGAACTCTAGATAGACATAGTATTAAGAAATACAATACGAGGTTTATTTCTTAACCATTAAACTTTGTAGATAATACATCGCCATAATCATTTGAATGCTATTGTGATTATGTATGGGTATGAGGTGAGGATTTCATCCTAGGGAACAATGTTTACATGTGTTCTAAAGAATTAAGTTCATAAACTTGTTTGTGGACCGAAAAGGAAATTGCCAGGTGTTATTGGTTTTGTTATTCATTGCATATCTTATGAACAACCAATATGTGTGATAGAGTATAACCGCTCATAACTTGTTGTGCTCTTGATAGAACTATTCACAAAGGCCTGACTTATGTATTGGTATAACTTTTATTAGTAAAGCCGATCTTAAGTAGTCACCTGTGGTATGATCGGATTTTGTATATCTGACCAATTAAAAGGAAAAGGAAATCGATCCTTGTAAGGGGTGCAGTACATCAAAGGGAAACGATCCTTCTATGGGGTGCAGCAAGGTTTATAGCAGAAAGGGGAACCGATCCTATGGACATGTACAACACGTTTTTAGGCAAAGGGGAACCGATCCTATGGACATGTGCAACACATACAAGTTAGATACCATATATATATGGGGAACCGATCCTAGTACCTAGTCAACCGAATTTTTGGAAAGCTAGTGTGACTATGCACAATACTCACATGGAGGTAGAACCGAAACTTGTTTTGGTAGAACCGTAAACCCATGATTGTGATTGAATATTGGTTTGATCAGTCACATAGTTCTTGAAAGTCAGATGAACCAATCCTAAACTTGTTTGGAAGTGTAGCACATCGGTTTCAAGGTTGTAAGTGTGAAAGAGAACTTACAAAGTTAAGATGTCAACAAACTTTGAACACGTGCTGTGATGTTTATTTCTTTAATTGTTCAAAGATATTCCTTAATGGATAAGGGAAGAGAATCCCAGGATCGAAACATAAGTAAGTTAAAAATCTTTTAATTAAGGTTATTAATTTCATTTCTTAGGGAAATTACAGAATTAGTAATGTGAATTTACTAATTAGATTTTCCGACAGATTTCGATCATTATTTTTGGACAGAGCATTTCCAGGAATTATGAAAACCGAATCTGTGCTTTAATGAATATCTTGAGAATATTTTCGATTTTGGAAATTCCTTGGTGTCCAAACTTCCTTGTCTATAAATACTCGAAGTTGTCCTTTCTAGCAAACTAATCCTTCGTAACAACAGATTTACTCTTTTGTTGTTGTTACTGGTGTAGCCGCCTATTCGGAGAGGAGAGTAACTAATTAGGAGAAATCTCTTACGACCACTCAGTTTAAAGTCTTCTTTGGTATTTAGAAGCTCTAGCATGTATCGTTGACGGGAAACTAGATAATTGCGGTTTATCTTTTGTTTTCAATTGATTTAATTGACTAACGGTGGTTGAAATCTGATTGCACCTAGTTTGTTTATTCTTGAGAATATTCTCTTCTGATATAAGATTCACTTAAACTAGTTCAGAGTTTCGACAGGGATCTTTAGACTGTTGTTGGTTCTAAAGACGATCTTGTGATAATCCATTGTTAACAGACTCCGTTCTGCGCGTGATTGATCACAGGAGATTTAAGTGATTGTGTGCAGGTTTTTATTGAAGATTTAAGAAGATTTGAAGACAAAAAAGATATTGAAGATATGACTTGGGTTTTATAATCTTTGGTGTGCACAATACTTGTTTCGGTAAAAGAGGATCCAATTAATAATCGGTTTATCCTTGTGGTAGATTGGATTGATTAATTGAGTAGATCGGCATCAACACGATTCTTCGGATTGAAGGTGTTGTTGGCTTAATCTTAAACGATTACCTTTGGGTGATTGAATATAAGATAGATCTAAGGACCTGACGAAGGAGTTTATGTTGAGATAAACAGAAGAGCCTTTGTCCGACTCATATCACTTGGTTGAATAGAGTTGATACCAAACATATTTGTTGTTCCTTTACTGTTTGGAATACGAACCAAAGGAATTTTTCCAAGTACGTGACTTATTTATAAGTTGGAGGCGCGGGAATACAGAAGGAACTAGGTGAATTATAGGGTTAGTTACTTGGTCTCAACTATACGAAGTTAGTGTAATTTTGTGTAGCGGCTTAATTCTGAGAGTATTCAATTCTGTACTAGGTCCCGGGATTTTCTGCATTTTCGGTTTCTTCGTTAACAAAATCTTGTTGTGTCATTTACTTTTATATTTCGCATTATAATTGTTTTGTTATAATTAAAGTAAATTACACAAACGTTAATTCTTATTTACTTGATAAGCAATCCTAGTGTGTTTGGTTAAGTCCGAACCTTTGTATCAAGTAAACATACTTTGTTGTTTTATTGTCTCGATCTCGTATCCATAGACGATCACACGAAGTGTGAACCGATTAGTTGTATTGTCTCGACTCAGTCCATAGACAATCACTTTCGGAGAAAGGACTTATAGGTAGGAAAAGTTTTAGCTTGAGGTATATTTGGGTTCCCTCGCCTTTTCAGGACCCTTTATGGGCTAAGGGGCCATCTATATATGATTGGTTATTTTCATGTATCAACATTAGTCCCTTGACTGTTTGACTGTTCGAATGACCATGTCAACAATCACACGTTGATATGTCGGTTACAATTGGGAGTTATGGGAGTTATTCGCGGTTTTAAGTTCACGACCCTTGGGATGCTATGGTTACTGGCATGTATGGTAACTTTTACTTCCTTATGAATAGAGGGGACCTCGCTCTTGAATCCTCATTTTTCACCGCCCCCCTTTTCTCTCTCCGTATTCTTTCTTTTGCTCATCATGTCTAACGAATCAACCATCCGCGACTCGCCTCCTAGGCCAGAGTCGTATACACTTGAATAATTTAGGAATAATCCCCGACTTAAGGATAAGATACGACCACCTGCTGCAGACGATGACACTATTCTTTTCCCGGCTGATGATATCTGGGTCTCGCGCATAATAAATCCTCATCCTTTTCCTCCGTACGGATCCAAAGGCTGGCTTATCCGTCCCCTAGCAGAGTCCCATATTGTTCCTTCCTTTGAAGATATGCCTCGTCTGGCTGTTCATCGGGGTGATTATGTTTTCCCTTCGATCAATCTTCGTTCATCCTCTGAGTCTCATGTTGCATGGGAGCCATGGTTAGATTAAATTTGTTCCAAACCGGAGAACGCGAGGATATTTGTTCGTTAGGTATATAAGCATCTTTAGAAGCTTCACGGTTTAGGTGTGTCCGACGGGATCACGACAGTATAACTCGTTTATATACGCGTTGGGGAATCAATCCACACACGTTTCTGTTCTCTTGGGGTGAGGCGACCCCCATCTTAGAGGATGTGGTGGCACTCACTGGCTTACCCGTTCATGGGGATACAATTTTCGATAGATGCTTCCTTAATAAGTCTCTGAACAAGAGTGATAGGGAACTTCGTGATCGCTTGCTTAAGGCCAAAGCGAATTCCATGACATACAAATTACCATAAGAGATCAAGGATGAGGCTCCGAGCGAGGCAGAAGGTCTGGTGGATAAGGGGAAGGGTAAAGCTACCGCGTCTACTTCCCGTGATTCTCCCGCTAATTTTTCATCCTCTTCAAATCTTATGGCATCAGCCATAAAATTTGTTTGACCAAAACCATCTACTGTTGAAGAGTCCGACGACGTGAAAGAGGTGAAAAGCGACCAGAAACCCAAGTCCGGGCAACACCGAGCCTCTTTCTCTTGCTGGATTAAGTATGGGGCTCCCTTGCTTTCAGGCCCTCGCGAGGGTGTTCCTCCTCGAGAAGGGGAAATTGACAGAGCGGAGTTAGCAGCTTTCCTTTTTTTTTTTGCTATGATATGACGTATTTGAGTACACTCCTCGCGACACTATTAAAAATGAGCTTGTCCCTATGGTTGTGTTAATGTCCCGCGGCGTGGCATTTCCGCTCGCTCCTATGTTCTTGGGCGGTCTCTATCATCATCTGGATTTGCTGGTGCGTGATATTCGTCGTGTGGACGGATCCCATGAAGTGGAGACTTTCCTCCTTGACAATTTCATTCAAGCATGGGCTTGGGAGCGCTTTCCTAAATACAGGCCTTCTCAGCTGAATCTTCTCGCCCTCTCACGTCAAGAGGAGGTTGTCCAAGAGGATGGTTCCAAGCGTCTTATGAAGGTTCCCGAGTCCCACCCCCGGATGGCTCTTTACCACAAGAAGGGTTTCATGACCAAGGAAAATCTCAAGGGTTACATGGATAAGGGTGCTGATTTCAACCATGTTACCTATCAAGATGGTTGTATTGGTTCTCTTCGTTACAACTTTGTTATTCAGTCTCAAAGAAGGATGACTTCTGCAGATACACCTTCCGCTGATGATTTTGATATCATTGTTTCTAACTTACCTGGACGTCTTTCTGGTTTCTATGGTGGGAGGTTTTCCTCCGAGTCATACAACACTATTCGTGTGGCTCGACAGCTAGGCTTCGATCAGGGAGTCCCTTATGATCATCCTCTTCCCTCCTCGACGGAAGAGGATAGGGAGACCCAGAAGAGTTTTGATCGTTTTGTTTATAAGAGCGGTCTTCGGATGGGTGATCGTCAGTGATATTTTTACTTCTATCGACCTCAATCCCGTCGACATGTCAGCGTCACCAAGGAGTGGCTTGGGTACCGCGATAGCGTTAACCGGAATGTACTGAACTTTCTTATCAAGGTGCCATATGCTCCTCCTGCTTTAACCAAGGATAATTTCCGAAAGATGCACGCATCAGGTAGCGTGAAGTTGAATTCCGAGACTTCCAAGAAGTATAAGCTATCTTCCAGCAACAAGGGTCGTCCTCTTCACCCGTTGGTTACCAGCTGGGATCCTCTTCCGGGTGAAGAACCTTTTCAAGAGGATGGGAAGGGTAGTAATTTACCTCCATCTAGCTCCAAGAAAATAAGGCGTGTTCAACCAATGAATCCCTTGAATATTCCTTCGACCGCATCTCCTCCTGCCAAGGTATCTTCCCTTTTTTTCTCTATTATTTTCAATCAATTTCTGCGCTTAGCTTCTTTATGTTTGTTTTCCATATTCTTTTAGAAATATCCGCCTATCGGTTGCAAGCCTAGAGGCCTCTTCTTTGAAAAGTACATTAACCTACCCCTCAACGAGTGGAGGGATGATCGGCTGGCTAAGAAGATGAAGTGAGATGCTGGCGTGCTTCCTGTTCCGCGATTACCTTATATCCGTACTGCTAATTTTTCCCCTCTGTTTTCCCCGCAGGCTCCAAAAATGGGGTCATCGTCCGCGAGTACCTTCATCAAGCGTGTGGAACGCCAACTTGGTCGATCCGTTAGTCAGAGTGATCATGAAATTCTCTCTCCTCGTATGATTCTTCAATCCACTCATCCTCTGATTGTACAGACTGTTAAAGATCCCAATCATCCTCTTCACACTCCTTCCGATATGTTAGGTGCAGATAACGAGTCTGAGTCGGATTATTCTGTGCATGACTATTCCCAAGAGGGCAGTGGTCTTAAAGGTAGCCCCCAGAATCAGAGTTTTTCCCCTTCTAAATCTTTTGAGTGTACTACATTCTCATTTGTTAAATTTTAAATACCGACACGTGCCAGTGGAAATATTTCTGTTGTGATTATTAAATGAATTTGGTGATCTATATATACATATTCACTTCTTATACTCTTCTGATAGAATTATTTTATTTCCCCTTTTTCTTTTGCTTTAATCTCTCATTAGGTCATTTGGAGCCGGCTGTGTCAAGTTTTTCTTCTTCTTCTCGCCTATCCATTCATTCTCCTGCTGATCCTCTCCCTTCTCCCGATTTGGTATATATATTATGTATTTTGAGTTTCATTTTCTTGTTGTATTAGAATAATTTTCTTATGGACATCTTTCTTCTTTCTTCCTCCCCCCCCTCCCCCCTTTTTTTAGACTTTGGGAAAACGAGATGGCGCTCATGGTAGAGGAAGCGGCTCAAACCAACAGGTCAAATGTAGCGAGTCCGGCATTGCCAATGACAATCGGCAGAAACCTTCCAATCTGACCTTTAAGGTTTCTCGCAGCGTGAATGATGATGCTGAGCTAATGGATACTCCGGAGGATCCTCAATTCCGATATCCTCGTGTTATTTCCGCGGCGGAAGCTGGTGTGGATAACCGATATGAGTTAGTGCATGGGTTTTGGGTTCCTTCGTCTAAAGCGGCCACCTATCAGCGCATAGTGGAGAAGTTTAGTCACATGTGTGTTCATGAGGAAATGCCTGTCAATTCTCTGATCGTGGCTAATGAGGATCTGCTCGACATAACATAGGGTCTTTCCCTGGCGGAGGAGACTCCAGTTGATCCAGTCACTTTGAGGAAGTGGGACGCTACCATCCAGACTTCTCTAGTTCTTCGATTTCCCATTCAGTGGCTTAAAAATATATTGGACTTGGCAAAGGCGAGCCACAGCGCGCTGACCACGTTACCTCGCGAGATTGAGGAGTTGGAGCGGGAATACAAGCAGCTGCTCGATGCTTCCAATGCTAAAAAGGAAGCATATGACTAGCTATTGGTGGACGTGGGTCGAGCTACCAAGGATTTGAAGGACGCTCGGGATGCTACTGAGGAGGTTAATGGGCGCTTAACTAGGAATAAGGCGGAGTTGGTTGCCTTGGATATCTTCTGATAGTGATATTCGAACGATAATTTCCTTGTTTTTGTTTGATTGAGCTGAGGACTTTGATGGGTTATTTTCTTTTGTAAAACGTGTTTACCATTTTGGTTTATCTGCATTTATTATTATGGTTGGATGGTTATTAATGCGGTATTATTCTGTATTTCTATAAATAGGGATAAGTAGAACTGTCTATTGTTTTCAAACTTCTCTTAATATTTCATCTTCCTTTTAGTTGTTAGATATATTTTTGCAGCGGATGGCTCATCGTCTTCATGGTTATACTTTGGATTTAGACCCTGTGCCGATACTGGTTGTCCCTTATATGAAGGATTATGAGTTAGCTCGCTTGTTGTTGGTAAAAGCTGAAGTGGAGATGCTCAGAGAGGTTAGAATGGCGAATAGGGTAGAGACACGAGCGCAGTATGATGATCAATATGAGATATACTCAATATCTCATAGGTCACAGACGTCCGGGCGCTTAACTCTGGCTATACATTGTGCGTTGGATGATACTATAGCTGCCCGAAACAAAGATGAGCGGCTATTTCAATAATCTCTAATTATGACAACTGATATCAAACAGGCGACAGCTGATTTCCGTGCCTTTATTACTCAACAAGCGGGTCCGAATTTTCGTGGGTGTGTTTTGACTTTGTGTGTTGTATCTGCTCTTATTCGTCCTGCCGATATGAAGGCAGAGCTGGAACGTTTGTTAATATTGAAGGATGAAGTCGGGATGCTACAGACTCATCGATTGATTGCTCTAGATAAGGCCCGCAAAGCCTATGAAGAACATAAGGAGACACTAGATATGGCTCAAGAGGCTTGTGCTTATAGTGAGGTTATGCACAAGATTCATCAAGTGTTAGAAGAGGTGCGTAGTGCTTACACCGATTCCACTAATCAGTATGGTGAGGCGCAGTTGATGATGCAAGATTTATATGAACACATTTCCTACTGCCGCTCGCTTATAGCTGAGCGTTCTTAGATAGATTACTACCATATTTTTTTAGGGATTCGTAAAATAATTGTTATCTTGGGTATTGTATTATTTTAATTATATGTATGAGAGTTTGTTTTGGTTAATCACAGTAAATACTCCTTGAGTTTTCTTCTTCCCCTCCACTCCCCCCCTTTTTTTTTTGCTTATAGTTAATCGTGTGATGTTAGTTCTGGAAGTGGAGTATCTAAATCGCCTTTTCCGGGTGATATTCCTTGCTTGGGATATTTTTGAGATTGAGAACTCGAGTTGGCATGAACAACTGTCCGCTACGGATCATCTAGTAAAGAAGATTCAAAGTGAGGGCAGTCTTCCTGACATAACCCTTCTAGAATATCGTCGTCTGACTACTCATTTTCGATGTGTTGAGGCGGACCATAGTATTAGGTCCACTGAAATGGGTTTTGATGAAGTTCATGTGGCACTTAGTATGGTACCATAATTAATAGTTAATAATTTTTTTATTTTTTTTAGAGTAAGTAGGAGTTGTGGTAATAATTGTAGGGTAATAAATGCCTTGATGTACATATTTCTTATAAATAGACTATATGCACTAGTGTGATGTCTTCATTTTTTACTCTGTTCATTGTTCATACTAGTAATCTCTGTATGGCTGATCATTTGCACAGTTATGTATTATCTCTGGCCTCTGTGCCAACGTTAGTATCCCTGTATAGGAGAGGATCCGAATTAGATCGCTTACAACTCGTGAAGGATGAAATAAAATTTCTTAGGGAAAGAAGACTGGCGAGTTGTACGAAAACACTCGCACAGTTTGACAAGCAGTACAAAGTATTTTAAATACTCGGAAAACTCAAGTTTCTGTGCCAGTTTCTTTCAGGATTCAGCATGCGCTAGACAATGTTATCTCCGCTCGCCATGAGGCTGATCGGCTGTTGCGAGAAGTAAATCTTATGATGGTAGATATTGAGCAGGTTATTGCGGATTGTTATGTATCCGTTTTTCTCATCCGCCAAGCCTACGTATGCATGGTTACGCATTGTCTTTGTGCATGATACTCGCTCTGGTGCATCCTTCGGATAAACAAGTGGAATTGGCACGATTGTTTGTCCTGGGGAGTGAAGTGAAAGCTTTACGGACTCATAGGCTAACTGTGCAAGAAAATGAACGCAAAGCTTTCGAGGAACAAGATGAGACCTCTAACATGGATCGCCAGAACAATGCATCCGAGAGGATTTTGTATGAAGTAGACCAAGTGTTGGGAGATATATGGGCTGATTTTGTATGAAGTAGACCAAGAAATCGCACGTTGTCGCATTCTCATAACTGAATCATATTGAAAAGTTCTCCCTTTTTTCTTGTTTTTTTTGGTATATAGTCCAGGTATTCACAGACGAAAAGGATTAGTAATAATGGAAGAATCATTCAGTGCTTTATGTTTGTCTCTTAAGAATCAAAAAATTGAATTGTTGCAAGCTACTGTTGCTGGACATGCCCGACTCGCTCGTGAATATGAAGAATTATTTGAGGTTAGCCAAATGCAATATCTTCATGCAATGGATTTGTATGTGGATCGACTAAGTGCTAGTTGGATCAACCCTTCAATAGAAAACGTTATGGCTTCGGATGAGGCTTCTGAGGCATTTGCTAAGGCTAGTGTCCGGATGGAGCATAGAGAAAGCGATTTGGTTGTTACGCGTGGCAGATTGAGGCGCGCGAACTCGATCCTATCTTCAGTTCTTTGACTTGATGGATTTTTCCACAGAGTGTATTGCTTTATTTGTTCTGTGTATTATGTCAAGTGTTTATGAATATATTACTTATTTTACTTTCTATGCATTGTATGCACCATGACTTCTTTTAGCAGTATTCCTTCTATAAAGTGTATTTATTACTTTAGCCGGAGCCGACACTTATATTGTGCTTATGATATCTTTCACGGTCTTAGTAAGCTTTACGCGCAGAACTTAGTTGGATTTAAAGTTTTAGTGTACTTCATTGATCATACACAAAATTTATCCATACTTAGAGCTATTGATACACTTCATCAGTCATGTAAGGGTCTTAGCTAGAATCGGGGCTATTGGGGCACTTCATTGGGTTATGCACAGAACCTTACTCTTTCGGAGTTATTGGTGCACTTCATTGAGTCGCACATGAGACTTAATCCTTTCTGGGACTATTGGTGCACTTCGTTAAGCCGTGCACGGAACCTAGTCCTTTCTGGGACTGTTGGTGTACTTCATTGTGTCGTACACATGACTTAGTCCTTTCTGGGATTGTTGGTGCACTTCATTAAGCCATGCATGGAGCCTAGTCCTTTCTGGGAAAATTGGTTCACTTCATTAAGCCATGTACGGAGCCTAGTCCTTTCTGGGAATGTTGGTGCACTTCATTAAGCCATGCACGGAGCCTAGTCCTTTCTAGGACTATTGGTGCACTTCATTAAGCCATGCACGGAGCCTAGTCCTTTCTCGGACCATCGGTGCACTTTGTTAAGCCATGCACGAAACCTATTCCTTTTTGGGACTATTGGTGCACTTCATTAAGCCATGAACGGAGCCTAATCCTTTCTGGGACTATTGGTGCACTTCATTAAGCCATGTACGGAGCCTAGTCCTTTCTCATACTATTGGCGTACTTCATTGGGTCGTACGCGAGACTTTAGTTATATGCGATTAAAGCGACTCAAAGTGCAACATAAGATAATTGTTTTATTATTTCTCAGCCATCCGTCTAACATTTTAGTTACTTAAGCATAATAAGTTTTAATCCATTTACCATTGATAGGAGTATTGATGCGTGAGCCATTCATCCGCTTGAGATAGTAATATCCGCTTTCTGCAGCTTTGCTAATCACATAGGGACCCTGCCAATTTGTAGCAAATTTTCCCGCCTTTTCATTGCGCTGGACATGTGGTGCGATCTTCATAACTACATCCTTTATGCTGAAGGTCTGTTTATTTACTTTATGGATATAATATCTTGCCGTACTTTGCCTATACTTGTCCGCAAAACGCTTAGCTTTGGCTCATCATTCTTCTAGGGAATCAAGGTGAGCAAATCGACTGACCTCATCCGGGATAGTGATACTGGCCATGGCCACTCGTGCGAAAGGAATTGCAATCTCTGCTGGAAATATTGCATCTTCTCCATACACCAAGGAGTAAGGAGAGGCGCTAGTTGAACTTCTCTTGGAAATGCGATATGCCTAAAGTGCGAGGGGTAGATGTTCATGCCAACTCCTATGGTGATCATGTAAGGTGCGACTTAGTATCCTTAGAAATGTTTTATTAGACGCTTCTACCTATCCATTTCCCTGAGAGTAGTAGACAGTCGAAGTATGGAACTTGATTCCATATTGATCCAACAGTTCTTTCACCGTTTGATTAACAAAGGAGGTACCATTATCCGAGCGGATAATCATAGCTGCACCAAATCGACATATGATATGTTCTTTGATGAATGCAGCGATTGTGGCACCTGAGTAATCCCGGAGCGGAATGGCTTCAACCCACTTGGAAGAATATTCAGTCGCAGTGATGATATACTTATGTCGTCCGGATGAGATCGGGCTTATTGTCCCAATAATATCAATCCCCCAACTACGGAAAGGCCAGGGGTGACGACACTATACCGCAGGGTATGCGGGGCGCGGATTAGTGATCCGTGGATTTGGCATTGCTGGCACTTCTTTACATGTTCGGCTGTATCAAATTCCATCGTAGGCCAGTAAACCCCCCCCTTCGTACAATTGTAGGAAAATATTTCTCATACCTTGGTGTTCAGCATTGTGAGTCGTAGCCATAACTATCTCCGCTTCTTCTTGTGATAGACAACGCAATAACTTATCCCCAAAACTCTTTTTATAGAGGATGCCTTCACTCAAAAAGAATCGTTCGGACTTCCTTTGAATTTTTAAAGCGTTTTGTCTGTCCAGCGGCAAACGTTCATGCATGAAGAAATCTATGTAAGGTTGCCTCCAGTCCTCTGTTTCTACACTACACACTTCTGTTTGTCGTGGGGGAGCTTGACAATCTTCACATTTATCCTGGACTACTGCCGCTTGGACTTCCATATTTGGCCAGTATACGCCCATCCTCTGCAATCGTCGGAATAACGGGATTCCTCCTGTCAGTCCGCAGGACTCTTCATGAACGCTATTTAGTATTTCTTGCGCGTCTACCTTTCCCACACACCGTGATAAAGCACCCCCGGATGTTCGAAAGTATAGATCTCCCCGGACTACAACAATTTTTTTAGCACTTTAATGGGCAGCAATTGATCATCCGCTTCTCTAGTTAAATCTTCGATATATGATGTTCTCCAATCATCTTTCAATACGAACGGTGCATCTTCGTTCCACGTGCTGGGTAATGTTCTTTTTTTCACCATTATGGTTCCCTCGTCGGCTTCGTTCAATTGTAGCTTTGCTGCTAAGGTAGCTAATGCGTCCGCGTGTTTATTAGTGGATCTTCCAGTATGCTCAATAACAGTGCTCCCTCTTCTCGCTATCAGTTCTTGGGATTCCGCTTGGTATGGTGCCAAATGCGCCTCTTTTACTTGGAAGTCACCCGATATTTGATTTGTGACTAGCTTCGAGTCTCCCTTGATGTCGATCACCCCTAAGTTTAGCTCTTCAGCCATTCGTAGTCCGAGAATCAGTGCCTAGTACTCCGCCACATTATTTCTACGTTCAAAGTGTAGATTGAAAGCGAATGCCAACAATTCTTTCTTGGGTGTCTCGAATACTATCCCCACTCCTCCGTAAGAGCCATATGATGAACCTTCAAAGAACATTTTCCAGCGTTCTTCTTCCTCGACCTCTGCAACTTCTCCAGGTATTTCATCGCTTATTTCCGTCATATCCATACCTGGGAATGCGGCCAATAAATCTGCAAATGCTTGCCCGCATACTCCTTTAGACCACTGATATTTTAACTCAAATTCAGATAGTTGTAGTAACCAGCGGGCTGTCCTGCTGGATAACACAGGTTTTGTTTCCAGATAAGCGATCGGATTGGCAGTTGTCACCACTATGGTTTCATGAGCAAGCAGATAAGATCGTAATTTTTGCGTGGCATATATGAGCGTTAAACATGCTTGCTCTACTTTCGAATATCTGAACTCCACATTTCTAAACCCTCTGTTGATATAGTGAATCGTGCATAGTTGATCATTGCCGAGGTCCTGAGCCAACAGTGCTCCAATATCCATATTGGTGAATGTTGTATATAGGTAGAGGGGTTCACCTTTGACAGGAGGTCGTAGAACCCGCGCGCTGACTAGACATTCTTTGAGTTTCTAAAAGGCTCTCTCTTGATCATCTCCCCATTCAAATTGCCTATTTTTCTTCAATAGTGGTGAGAATGTAGACATTAGTTGTGCCAGCCCAGGGATAAATCTCCGGACGTAAGACACTCTGCCTATAAAAGTTTGTAGCTCTTTCACATTTTCGGGTCACCTCATAGTGGTTATCGCTTCAACCTTATCTGGATCAATCTGTATCCCTTTGTTTGTAACAACGAATCCTAAGAATTTTCCAGAAGTGACTCTAAAGGCGCATTTGAGTGGGTTCATCTTTAAGTGATACTTTCTGCATCTGTTAAAAACACGCCTTAAATGGTCGAGATGATCTTCTCGTGCTCGGGATTTTACCACCACATCATCTATGTAAACTTCCATGATTTGATGCATCATGTCGTGGAAGATAGCCACCATTGCCCGTTGGTAGGTTGCGCCTGCATTATTTAATCCAAACGGCATCACAGCATAATAGAAGTTACCATACGAGGTTTGGAAGGATGTCTTATGCGCATCTTCTGCAGACATCTTGACCTGGTTGTTTCTGCTGAACCCATCCACGAAAGAAAACATACCATACACGCACGTGTTATTCATCATTATATCTATGTTTGGTACTGGGAAGTCGTCTTTTGGGAATGATCGATTCAGATCCCGATAGTCGACACAGCATTGGACCTTTCCGTTCTTCTTTGCTACCGGTACAATATTAGCCAGACACACGGGGTGTTGGATTGGTTTAATGAATTTGGATTTCAGCAACTTCTCCACCTATTCCTTGATCGCCAATTCTATTTTCTCTGGGAAGTTAGGGCTTCGTTGCTTGACTGGTTTGTACTCGGGTGAGACGTTGAGGTTGTGCGCGATCAAAATGCTATCGAGACCTGGCATTTCGTCATACATGAATGAAAACACATCTCGATATTCAAGAAGTAGCTTAATCATCCGCGACTTCTCTTCCCTTCCAAATGTTTATTGATGCATACACAACGGGTTTCGTCTTCCGAGCAAAGGTTTACTTCTTCTAGCCCGTCGAGGGCTGGATCGATTTTTTCCTTTTCCTCAAGAAAATTTTATATTATTTCCTATTCCTAAATGAGAGGTTCTACTTATTCCTGTAAATTCTCAGTTACTGGGGTCGCCTCCATCATCTCTTCATCTGCTGATGACATAGTGCAGTCATGCTGAAAGTTAGAGGCTTCCCAGGCTAATAGTTATAAGCGATAAACATGTCCACCGTCTGGCCGCGAGAAACGCTTGAACTGCATATTTTTTGTCTCGGCTACAGCTCTCTTATTCTCTGTGACAAGTCCCAGTCGTGATGGACTAAAAACTGACTTAGCCTTTCCTTTTGTTTGCTCTTCAGGTTGGAACTCTTCCCATTTTGGGAGGGGTGTTAGATGCTCCGGATGTTCTTCATGATCCGTAATTGGCTGCGTATTGATATAGTTTTTTAAATCGTAAATAAAGTTCGTTCAACTCGGACTTGTGTACACTCAATGTCATACTTAATAATAGAAAACAATAAAAATAAAGAAAATATATACACAAGGTTTGTCACAATGTCGAGAGATTACTGAGACTCAGGATTCCACCAAACCTCATATCATGTGGTTCAAAAATCAATTCTTAGACAATTATAGCTCTTGTTTATTGACTCTAATTCTTTGCCAGGGTAGATTTTAAAAAGATTAACTGTAAATCACTAGCATGATGCATCAAAAGCACTTAGACCAAGCATACATCATCATACGACTTCACAACTAATTAAGAAAAACCATAAAACGATTAAATTAATGCAAAAAGTCATAAAAAGAATTAAATATAATTACCACACGTATGAAATATGGCTTCCTCCGTCATCCCAGTGTTGGGGTTTAGCTCCTCATATTAATCATGATCTCAAAATATGTGTTTGTTGCTCAAAAGATGATTAAAAGAGCGAAAAGTAATAACACAGACTGTTTGCAACAATGTATTGGTGTTGCAAAACAGCTGTTACAATGGCACTGTTACAGAAAAACTGTTGCTTTGTCGCTGATTTTAAAACCCTAGAATAAGACTGCCCTGAACAGCTTAATGTTCTTCAGCTGTTAAACATCGACACTTTTCTGCGACTGTCCACCGAGGGTCAATGTTCTTCAGCTGTTCTTCTTCTTCAACAGCAGCAGCAGCAGAAACAGAGTTTGGTAAAGCTCTGATTTCTTCTTCTCTGGCTCTCCTTAGGTTCCCAAACTCTCGACACCTCTTCTATATGACCCAAGACATCTATTTACATCAAAAATACCGATTAAATCTCTCCCAAATCTTCCAAAATCTCTTTCCTTCTCTTCACGTCCAAGTTGCGACAATTTCTTGTTTTAGGATTTCTACGCGTTTCTGAGCTTTCTTTTTTATTCTAAACTCTTCCTTAGATAGATACAAATCTTTGGGAAGGTTTACAGCGTTTTAATCACTCTAAAATTCCCTAAAACAGGTCACACACGTGACTTTCCATATTTTCTTGTTGTGAGAAAAATCCGTCGTTTGAGCCCAATCTAATCGATTTAAACCCCCATATCAGATTCCTAGACCCATAAGGAGTCTATCCTATGAAAATCAGAGGTTTAATCGACCTCAAACTCCTCCAAATCACGATTGCCAAAACTGCTCTTTAACTACACTTTTTTCCCCGCCAAAACCTGATTTTTGAACGTTGAAGATGGTTGCCCCTTATCCAGAGTAGGGGTACGATTAGAAGATGCCTGGAAATGGGATGCCCCTTAGTAATTAGGTTACCCCTTATCCAAATTGAGGGTCCGAATAGCAAATGTCCTCCCATGAACGCAAAAAACACTTTTCGAGCCAATTTCGCCGCAAAATCTTATTTTTCCAAAAACATCTACAAAGACATATAAAACCAAAATAAATACAAAATCGAGCACTAACAATATATACAATTGAGATTATATCAGACACAAAAATGTGTCTATCAAATACCCCCAAACCTATTATTTGCTAGTCATCGAGCAAAAATAAAATAGAAATAAAATCCTAACTCACTGTCGCAGGCATCGTCGATTGCATTTAGCGTATGCAATAAGCCTTTAAACCCCTAGGTGTCCCTAGTGGCGGAGTGTTGTCTCCGGAGGGCTTACCAGAGGTATACCCATAAAACCTTTATACTCCAGACCCTAGCTATATACACAGAACCTTGGAAGGCACTAAAGAATCTCCTTGGTTGGCATACTTATTGACTACAGGAGGAAGTACCCTGATGCGAAATTCCAATTGTTGTACACGAGTTCGCACTCAAGCATACTAACATTCATATGAAGTGACAGAGCTCTACTCACATAGTCGCACTATGGACATCAATATCCGGAGTCAAAACTAATCACATGGATAGATCAAGAAGATGGATATAGAAAAAACATATATGTTTTTGATGTTTACTAGGTGAACGGTGTTTCTCATATCTGTCTGGAGGCCTCTGCCAAAATGAACCTATCCTAATGGACTGAGATACTAGTCTGACTAATATCAACACATTGGCATATACAAGGGAACCAGTGATTGATAATCCTAACTCTAGGTCAACACAACTGGCACATACAAGGGTTCCAGTGGTCGATTTTATTGAATTTATTCCAGTTGGTCTGGTCTTTTTTTTTTTTTTTTTTTTTTTTTTTTTTTTTTTTTTTTTTCTTTTTCAACTTTTTTTTTTTGTATCTCAATCACTCTAATTCACCCTAGCATTGGTAACAACTTGAATCGTGAGCCCCACCTAATCACTTAGAGAAACATAGTTTAAAAACAAAACAAAATAAAAACAGAATTGAAAAGTACTCAACGAGATATGGTGAAACTATCATGTTATTTCTAACACCTGAGCTCTGTGCTTTTATGAATAGGCTCTTTAGATGTTGCCATCTAGTCAGATTGGTTCCTCAACTCCTACAACCAAAATGCTTCCATCCACTTAGATTGGTTAGTGCCATCCTTAATAACCATAAATTTCTAGGCTCTGGAGTTTAATTGTGCAACTAAAAAGTTTCTCCTATACCCCCAAACTTAAATCTAACATTGTCCTCAATGTTCTAAAGATAAAATTAAAAGCATGAACAAGGAGAAACTGTTACCATTTGAAGCAAAAGAGATAAGGAAAGATATTATCGTGTTGCATGAGAATGGGTTACCTCCCAACAAGTGCTAAGTTTAATGTCTTCAGCCAGACTAAGAAAGGATTAGTCACCTTATAAAATCATAAAGTAATAGCCGAAATATCCGTGGGTCATCAAAACCAAATAGAGCTATCACAAGTAAAAGGAATCTGCAACATGCCAAGAAAATGAACAAATAAAGCACACCCTTGTCTAGTTTTCTCTTTAAGACAGCTACATCTAGTTGTGGTTCAGGTTCAGGATCTATAACTGGGTCCAAATAAAATATTTTCATGGGTTGCATTTCCTCATAGGTTAGATCCAAATGTTCAAGTTCTAGAGTCTGGAA
This sequence comes from Papaver somniferum, assembly GCF_003573695.1. NCBI lineage: Eukaryota > Viridiplantae > Streptophyta > Magnoliopsida > Ranunculales > Papaveraceae > Papaver > Papaver somniferum. Next base: position 171,456,737 of record NC_039359.1, on the reverse strand, counting down.
AAACTCAAATACAAACTTAAAAGCACATAATAATAACCTGAATAATTGAGGATCCTCTAAGTCAATCAGATTTGACTTACACAGCTGACCACAATGAGAGTGGTGATCTTCCTTAAACAAGTATGTCGACTCTAATCTCCTAAAGTAATTAGGTTTAGTCTCAAAACTTAATATTCGACACATTTGAAAATCAAACATTCCCACATTTGGAAGAAAAATATTTGGTGGGAAACAAAGTCAATATGGGTATCATAGCCTGGGTAAACCACATCAACCAGAGGATGGGTTTCTAATAACTGAAATTTCTTGTGGACATCACTAGGTTCAGGAAAACGTGTATGAAGATAATCTTATAAAATGGTTGAGGCACATATGTCAAGTCCCAAGTGAGGGATCTCTGTAAGAGCTAAAGGTAAGGCACAAGGAGAATGATAATCATCCCCAAACTTAGAGTTTTGTGTGTCTCTATAAAGACTAGTCACAACTTCCCTAATTTCAAGGTCATCTAATTCAGGAAAATGGTCAATTGATTCTTCTAAGTCAGGTACATCCTCACTCATCTCGACGAGTTCATTTTCTTTTTCTAAGTCTATTGTTTCTAAATCGCTAGACTCAAAATATACTCGTTCCTCTAAACCATTATTAGCTTCGTAATCAAAAGGAAATACTACATCGTCTAAAACGGGGGTATCTCTAGTCAAATCCTCGTCCTTTTGAATAGGTGAATAATTATTAAAATTATTTGGATTTGAACTAGAAATAACATTATTATTAAGCTCAGTTGGAGTAGCAAATTCCTGATCACTATGCCTATTTATTTCAAATTCTTCATCAACACTATCCTCATCATAATCATTATAATAACATGAAAATGGTTGAACCTCATCTAAACAACAAGTAGTGTTACCAATTATATCCTCGTCATCTTAATTATACAAATAACTATCCTCATTTTCAAGGGTATTATTGGAGACACTGTATTGAAAATTAAGATTATTTCGAGCAATTCTTTCGTTCGTCTCAGCTATCAGCTTGAGGGATTCCTCTAAAGAAAGTTTTCTTTTGTCATAAACTAAGTTATTCATCTCAGCTATCCTACGTGTCGACTCTTCTAATTTCCTGAGAGACTCTTCTAAAGGAGAAATATAAGAATTTTGCTCATATGATCGGTACTTATGTGGATAGTAATTGGGCTCACTATGGTATGGACCATTATCTTCAAAAGGCTGATGTTCCCAACCACTATTCACACTATGGTCAAAGTAGTAACGTCCATTTTGAAACTCAGTCGGATATTCGTTGTATTGGATATTGTAATACCAGTTCGAAATTCTACTACAGGGGTGTGAGTTGTCACACAAAATAAAACCCACTGACAGGGGATTCGTGGGTGGATAGAGTCTTACCTCCCGTACCAGATGGGCGATGAACCGTTGAAGTCGACTCAGGCCACCGACTCCTATGTTAGTGTACGAACCCGAGGGGCCGAGACATTATCGTAACTGTCGTCCTTCCCTGCAAACAGTTTATATTTCATTTTAACCCTTCCTTAGGGTTTAAAAACAAAAATGTCCAAGTCCAAAAATAAAAATGTCCAAAAAGGAAAAGAAAAATTACATAAATAAAACCTTATTTACAGTTTCTAAAAATAAAACAAAATAACTATATACAAAATCTTCTTCTTCACTCCTTTCAGATTCCTCTTTTCTTTCCTTCTTTGGCGATGCTTTCCTTTTATAGTACTTTTCTTTCCTTGTAGCTTCGCTCCAAATCTGAAAAGAATCGAAAAATACCAAAACGCGTAAAAAAAAAAAAAAAAAAAAAAAAAAAAAAAAATAAACCTAAAACAAATCTAAATACAAATCCGCGTCGGCGGCGCCAAAAATGATGATGTAGTTTTTTAAGTGGTAAATAAAGTTCGTTCAACTCGGACTTGTGTAGACTCAATTTCAGACTTAATAATAGAAAACAATAAAAATAAAGAAAATATATACACAAGGTTTGTCACAATGTCGAGAGATTACTGAGACTCAGGATTCCACCAAACCTCATACCATGTGGTTCAAAAATCAATTCTTAGACAATTATAGCTCTTGTTTATTGACTCTAATTCTTTGCCAGGGTAGATTTTAAAAAGATTAACTGTAAATCACTAGCATGATGCATCAAAAGCACTTAGACCAAGCATACATCATCATACGACTTCACAACTAATTAAGAAAAAAAAAACATAAAATTAATGCAAAAAGTCATAAAAAGAATTAAATATAATTACCACACGTATGAAATATGGCTTCCTCCGTCATCCCAGTGTTGGGGTTTAGCTCCTCATATTAATCATGATCTCAAAATATGTGTTTGTTGCTCAAAAGATGATTAAAAGAGTGAAAAGTAATAACACAGACTGTTTGCAACAGTGTATTGGTGTTGCAAAACAGCTGTTACAATGGAACTGTTACAAAAAACTGTTGCTTTGTCGCTGATTTTAAACCCTAGAATAAGACTGCCCTGAACAGCTTAATGTTCTTCAGCTGTTAAACACGACACTTTTCTGCGACTGTCTACCGAGGGTCAATGTTCTTCAGCTGTTCTTCTTCTTCAACAGCAGCAGCAGCAGAAACAGAGTTTGGTAAAGCTCTGATTCTTCTCTGGCTCTCCTTAGGTTCCCAAACTCTCGACACCTCTTCTATATGACCCAAGACATCTATTTATATCAAAAATACTGATTAAATCTCTCCCAAATCTTCCAAAATCTCTTTCCTTCTCTTCACGGCCAAGTTGCGACAATTTCTTGTTTTAGGATTTCTACGCGTTTCTGTGATTTCCTTTTTATTCTAAACTCTTCCTTAGATAGATACAAATCTTTGGGAAGGTTTACAGCGTTTTAATCACTCTAAAATTCCCTAAACAGGTCACACACGTGACTTTCCATATTTTCTTGTTGTGAGAAAAATCCGTCGTTTGAGCCCAATCTAATCGATTTAAACACCCATATCGGACTCCTAGACCCATAATGAGTCTATCCTATGAAAATCAGAGGTTTAATCGACCTCAAACTCCTCCAAATCACGATTGCCAAAACTGCTCTTTAACTACACTTTTTTTCCCACCAAAACCTGATTTTTGAATGTTGAAGATGGTTGCCCCTTATCCAGAGTAGGGGTGCGATTAGAAGATGACTGGAAATGGGGTTCCTCTTAGTAATTAGGTTACCCCTTATCCAAAGTGAGGGTCCGAATAGCAAATGTCCTCCCATGAACGCAAAAAACACTTTTCGAGCCAATTTCGCCGCGAAATCTTATTTTTCCAAAAACACCTACAAAGACATAAAAAGCCAAAGTAAATACAAAATCGAGCACTAACAATATATACAATTGAGATTATAGCAGACACAAAAATGTGTCTATCACGTATAGAAGACCGCATCCGCCATGTAAGCCTCCTCTGGTACGAATGGGTTGCCTGTGGCTGGGATCCGGAATTGCTTTCCTCCAATATTGGTTTTGACACACTGGTGATACGTCGACGCTACTACCTTGTGATTCAAAAGCCATCCTCGCCCTAGTAGCACATGGAAAGTAGTGTCGTCCTCAAGTACATAGAAGGGCGTGAGCGCTCTAATGGGACACGATTTTCATCATCAAATATATTATCCCGATCGCGTCTAAGTTTGTCCTCCAAATCCTCTTATAGTCGTCGAGCGCATCTTAATTGTTGTCTTTGACACTCCTAAGGACTCCAATGTGTGCAGTGAAATTAAGTTGAGGGAAGATCCGCCATCTATGAAATCTCGCTTAAGAGGTTGTTTGTTGATAAAATCCGTCAGATATAGAGGACGAAGGTGCTCTCCCGGGTAGCATATATCTTCATCTGTAAAGGTGATAGCTTCTCTGGGTATTGGGTTATACGCTTTTCCGGATGCAATCGCCGTGGTAGCCTTGGATGCTTCGCGAATCTGATTCTCACTGAAGCCGAGGGAATCAAAGAACTGTTGAGCTAAAACAGTTTGAGAAAATTTTCTAGCAATTCCTTAGTATCTGGGAATACGTCCGCCTCAGAAGCTTCGCACGCTTCTTCTTCTTCCACCTCCTCCCAAGGTCTCCAAGCTTCTCCTTCCATAGGCTCGTGTGAAATCATCATAACTTGATGTTGAGGAAGCGGATCACTCTTGATGCTTTGCTCTCCTATCTCCAACTCGCCTCTAGCTTGTTTTCTTTGCACAACGTAATGTAGATAGAAACATTCCACATTCGGATGATGAACTCTCCTGTGATAATGGCAATATCGTTCGTGCACCTTATCTGTCGTGGTAGGCTCTGTGTGTACGGGCGGCAGAGTTTCTTCCTTGTTTGCCACCCATTGCTCTAGAATCCCTATTATATGATCTCTGCTGCACGATAGGGGTGGCGACGGGTTGGATTCTCCTCCATCCGCTCTTCCTCCTCTCCGGCCGGATTGTCCTCCTCGGTAAGAACCAAAAGCAGCTCCTCCTTTCCCTCTATCGCCTCCTTGATCATTAAAAGTTGGTGTAGATGCATCATTGACAGAATGTAGTTTCCAAGTATGTTCGCTTTCCTCGGAGTTCATAACGTCCGCACAATCTGATATCCGGGATGCAGCCTCTTCGACCTCCACAAAAGTTTGGAATTTGAAATTTGTCAGGTTTAGTCGAAAAATGGCATCCCTTCCTCGGATAAAAATCTCCACCAAGCGCTCCTCTGGGATGTCTTCATGACATTCTAGCACGAAGTCTCGGAAGTGAATGATATACTTCCCGATCTCTTCTCCTACCCGCTGGGTGCATCTTCCTAAATCTGTCGATGTGACTCTTCTTTGCGCAGAGTAGAATTTCTTCAAAAAAAGTTTCACCATGGCAGACCATGAGCTGATACTTCCTGGTTTCAAGTTATCATACCAGGTGAAGGCGTTGTCCGTGAGTGACTTTGGGAATTCTCTCATGCAAAGACATTCATCCTGAGAGTATGCATTCATTGCTGATATGAAGCGGTTCACATGCTCTCGCGCGTTTCCTTTTCCCCCATATGTCTTGAATTTTGGTGATGTATAATCTTCGGGGTACAAGTAATCCGCGACTTCTTCAGAGTATGGTGGTTCCAGCGAATCATAAGCATCGTGCTTCGTCACTCGGTAATTTTCCTCAAAGTATTTTGCGATCACGTCTTCTGTCATACCCGGAATAGTGTTTTTTGTGTTAATTATTTTAGTAGTTGTTATCTTTTGTTCCCTTGCTCGCTTCAGACGTCCACGCAACTCTTGTTTCTTAATGGATGCATCCAGTTCTTCTTGTATTTCAAACATCTCTTGCTCGCTCCTCTCGGCTATGGCTTTCTCTTTGAGTATTTCTCATTTCTTTTGGGGTGCTTCTGCACCTTGGGACGCTCCTGCTCCTTGTACGATAGGTGTTGTGACTACCGCTCGGAAACGTATCTCATAATCACTTTCCCCTTGTACGTATTCTACAAAAACGTAGTCCGGGTGGGGGAGAGCTCCGCCTGCTGGTACTTCCTAACTGGCACCTGGGAGTATCATGCTGGAAAAGATGCTAAGAACCTCCCAATGTGGTCGCAATGCTGATGGGTAAAACGCGGGAAAGAGGAACTAGCCCTAATCACATAAAGTACTCCCAAGGAGAAGAAGGGTTTTGGGAAGTAATAGTGAATTAATGATGATCTCAAGAAGTGTGCCTTCCTTTCCTTTTATAATGACCTTCTTATGGATAAATGACCATAAGATTAACGTATTACTAAACTATCATTTCCCTTTCCTTAAGTCAATACTAAACCGTAAAGGGCTTTCCTCTTGGGCCAAGGCCCAACCAACCTTTATGCAACCTTGGATGGACTTAGAATTATCTCACCTTAGTGGGTTAGGCGTAGTCCCTTAGTTGATCCTCCCATAAGGGGCACCCTTTATGGGCTAAGGGGCCATCTATCTATAATTGGTTATTTTCATGTATCAACAGGTACGCATACCAATTCACATTCCAAACTCCAACAAAAATTCACGGATCCCAAACTTCCGCCAGTACGCGTACGAGTACGCATACTTAGATTCCGGACTTCCAACAACCAACCAGTACGCTTACGCGTACGTATACTAAGGTTCCCGGTTTTGGGTTTATATACAAATGTGAATACACACTATGCTTATATCCAAACATGGTTAATTATTCTAAACTCTTATTTCAATCATTGAAACTTTCTTAGAGGATGGCAATAGTTGTTATCCACGAACTATTAACATCAAAGTGATTTTCAAGTTATTGAAATAACCGATCATGAATTTCGTCAAGAGTAAAGATGAACTTGGTTAAAGAGAAAGCTTACCAACACTTATTTCGAGAAATAAATAAGTGAGTCAAACTCAGCTCGAAACAGCAAATGTGTATAATTGAAGTCTATATAGCAATACGACTTTTGTCTCAAAATAGGAGATAAAATAGATAGACTTTTGAGTGATAGATAAGTTCAAATCTCCACATACCTTTTGTTGATGAAGTTCCACAAGTTACCTTGATTATTTCTTTGTCTTCATTCGATGAACTTTGTGGAGTCTAAAGCTCAACTACACTTACTATCCTAATCCGCGACTTAGCTATAAGTAGACTAGAAATGAAGACTTATAGCTTTGACACCTAAACTTGAAATACAATCTTGAGATAACAATGCTTGAGAGTTCGACCGAGCAATGCTCTAATATATATATATATATATTCAAGAATTCATAACAAAAGTGAGAACAAATAAAAATCAAAATGTTTAACCACTCCTCCATACTTAAACATTACATTATCCTCAATGTAATTGAGTCATCCAATGTAGAAATTAGGATGAGAAATTTCTTAAATGATATGAAAAAAGTACACAAATAAAAAATAAATAAAAACATAGATATACCTACCGGAAAGTACACAAAGAAATACTTTCTGATCACCGGAGTGAGTAGAGTGAGTAGATTTAACATAATCGTTAGAAGGTTACTTCCTTTCATGAGATGCAGCAATTCCTTGATCAAAGGAGGTTGTAAGCATATCTTTAGAAATGGGAAGGGATTGCAACTTATCTTCTGAAGCTGATTTCGTTAGAGAACCACGTTTTGAAGTAGTCATGTTTTCAAACATCTCAGTTTTGTCAGAAGCATTAGGTATAGTGGACTCTACAGAATAAACCTTGCATTGAATAGAGGACTTACTCAATAGTTGTTTAATTTTTAAAGCATTCTCCTCCAGTTTGGCCTTGAGTAAATTATTTGACAAGCTTACTTCGGCTTTTTCTTTACGGAGAATCTTTAGCTGGGACTCACGATCACTAACCATACTAATAAGCATATTGACTTTGTGTTTCATCCTAATAGCATCAGTGGATTGAATTCTAGCCTGTCTTAGAATTATGGAACTTTCTTTGGATGCTTCCCTTTCTACTTCAGAGTCAGACTCATCAGTAAGGTAAAAGGCATAACACTTATCAATATTTGTCTGTTTCATGCGAACAAGACGTTCATCTATATTTGAGTCGGAAAAGTCTTTCTCTTTAATAGATTTCATAGAAACATAACTTTTATTCCTTGTGATATGTTTGTCAGAGATAGCGTTACTGTCCATAGAGTCAGATTGCTACAAACACAGACTTATGAGGTCTTAGCGTGTTTGCCTGCTCTGATACCAATTGAAAAAGCGAGGGTATAACAACCACACCCAATAATTCGTTCGAAAATCTATATGGACTAAACTCCAACTTAATTCCGAGAGCACCAACTTAAAAGCGAGACTCAATCAAGAATTAAATCAAAGAGTTTATATCTCTTTCTCAATATAATCAGCAAATCAAACAGACGGAAATCTGCGAGCCTGATTGATATGAGAAATAACTTGGAAGGTCCAAAGACCAATGCCCAAGTGTCAATCAAGTTATATCTAACAAACAAAATCGGATTTATCAACTGATTGAACTACTTACAACCTGTGATATTTCAATTATATAAAAATATAATTTGAAAAAGAAATAACACATACACCAGAAGTTTTGTTAACGAGGAAACCGCAAATGCAGGAAAACCCCGGGACCTAGTCCATATTTGAACACCACACTGTATTAATACTCTACAGACTCTAGCCTACTACAAGTTAAATTCGAACTGGAATGTAGTTGAACCCTAACCAAGTCTCACACCGATTAAAGTACACTCGTGTTCCTTACGCCTCTAGAACCACGCCGGATTCTGCGCACTTGATTCCCTTATTTGATATCACCCATAACTAGGAGTTGCAGCGACCCAAAGTCGAATACTTATAAACAAATAAATCTCCCACAAATATGTCTATTCTTTATTCGGTTTTTGTTCCGTATTTTGATAAATCAAGGTGAACAGGAACCAATTGATAATCTGGTCTTATACTCCCGAAGAACATCCTAGAAATATCAATCACCTCACAATAACCCAACTGATTAACATGAAAAGTTATTGCGGAATCACAAGAGTCTGAGATAAAGAACTGTTGTGATTACTTTTTATATCTTACCTATCGGAGATAAATCTCGAGTAAATCTTATAGAAGATAAAACTCAATACGATAGAAAAATTTAGATTAGAATATGCAACTACAGAAAAAATAGTTGGATCTGGCTTCACGAATCCCAATGAAGTCTTCAAGTCGTTAACCTATAATGGTTTTAGGAAAAACCTAGGTTAAAGGAGAATTGACTCTAGTACACAACTAGGAACACGCAAAAGTGTGGGGATTAGGTTTTCCCATTGTTGTAGTTCTCCCTTATATAGTCTTTCAAATCAGGTTGCTTTCAATCAAAGTTAAGATAGATTAGTAACAAAGCATTCAGTATTCACCGTCAGATGAAAACCTGATATAAGATTGAAGCTAAGTCTGCTTAATAATAAAGCAATCAATCTCCACCGTTAGATGGTCTTAGCTTGTTACACACAAATTAAATATACCGTCATTTAGATATGGGTTACCGTACCTAAACGTGTATATTGAGTTGGCTCAACTATAGTTAACTGAAGTTAGCCATATGAACAGTTTTGTCTTAGTCGTATCCATAAATAAATCATGAAAGATAATCAAATGAATCTAATTATGTTTCAAATAAAGTTTTTGAATTGTTCACTATCCCATAGAAATATATATGAAAAAATTGAATCGGAATCGGTTTGATTCGTAATCGTACAAAGTGCTTATACAAGAATCAATTCATGAACATTAAGCCACGGTTTGCAAAGATTACATTCCTTAGATCATAAATATTTTAGTTGATGAGTACATGACCGATTCTAGAACTTTACCACTGTGTTCGCCAACCAGGTACGTGAACAGTAGCTCCGGACCTTGGCCTAGTCAAGCCGTTTGCATACCTGGTTCCCGAACAACCGTCCCGGACCCAACTCAGGTAAACCCGTTCACGTACTAGGCACGCAAACAAGAGTTTCGTACCTTATCAGGTAAATCCATTCGCATACTAGGTACGCAAAGAAGAGTTCCGGACCTGAATCATCACAATACAGTTCGCACACTAGGTATGCATAACGTGTTGTATCCAGACGTAGTTAATTCTTCTAAACTCTCATTTCAATCATTGAAACATCCTTGGAAGACGATAATAGTAGTCTCACACAAACCACTAGCTTCAAGTAAGTTACAAGTGATCGAATGATCAATACGAAACTTCCCAAGCTAACATCAAATGACTGTCTCACACAAATCATATGGGATATTCAAGGTAATTTTCACATGATCATATTTTGACATTGTATTTAGATTCCAACAAATAAATTTCTTCCAACTAAACTCGTCAAGAATATGATGAACATAACTAAAGTAAAAAGCTTCCAACACATATTTCGAGAAAAAGATAAGCGAGATAAACTCGACTCGAAATATCAAATGTGTATAATGTAAAAGTCTATATAGATATACGACTTAGTCTCATTAGAAGATAGAATAGAATAGACTTCTTAGTGATAGATAAGTTTTAGTCTCCATATACCTTTTGTTGATGAAGTTCCTCCAAGCTCCTCAGTAGATGTTCGTCTTCAATTGGTGAACGCCGTGAAGTCTAAATCTCAACTACACATTTTATACTAATCCGAGACATAGCTATAAGTAGACTAGAAATCAAGTATATAGTTTTGATCAACTAAACATGGAAAACAAGCTTGAGATAGAAACGTTTGCGAGTTCGATCGAGCAGTGCTCTAACAATATCAACGGCTACGATTTAGCCTAAGTAATATGAGATCTATGATCTATCAAAAATACCTAAGAAACATCAAAATATGTCACATGGGAGATTCTTCATGGGGTATTGGTTTGGTGTTTTATGGAAACATGTGGTGTGGCAACACCCATGTGGAAAGTTAGAGTAGTGGCACGGTCACGGAAGTTAAGAGAGATAGTGGGTGCAATATAAAAGAGATTTCCAGACTTGTCCACTATCCCACCATCTCCATCTCTCCATAACCCACGACTTCCACAACTTATGAGATTGGCATTGCATATTCTAAAACTATTATAAATAGGCTACTTAGCCTATTCAGAAGACAGAACAAGCTTTCATACCCAAAAGCTCTGTATTCTTCCTAGTTTTCAATACCAAACACATACAATTCAATACCATTGTCAATTTGTCAAACTTTTCTGCTTGACTCCCCTAATATCAACCCATTTTTCTCTCCATCGTGACCGAAGCAGGACGGAACGGCTACTATCGTGGTTTAGGCTGTCATGTTCGATTTTAAAATTCGAACCTAAAAGAAAGTACCACAGCGGTGCATTTGTTTTACCTGAAAGTAATTTTTAGGTACTAACACATAATAGTAGATAGTGGATGCTCCCATTTGTGTGCAATCATTTAAGAAATCTGGTGTAATTCCTTTGGCAAAATGTTTCATGACGACAACCATCTTCATACACGGAGTTTGACCAGGAATACTGCAAACATCCGTTTTTTGGCGAAAATCACGGTCATAATCACAAACTTGCTCTAAAATTCTCAGAAAAAGGGTGTTAGAGCATAGCTCGGTTGAACCCACCAAGCGTTAGTATGTCAAGGTTGGTTGTCATATTTTAGTGAATCAAAACTCATTTAAAGAGTCGCTTGATTACATACTAGAGTCAACTTCGTATAGATTAGCTTGAAAGTATTAGGATATGAGACTTACATGTATTAGATGAAGACTTGAAGAATGTGAAGAAGTATGGAGCAACAACGACAACATCATCCTTCCTCTCGAGGTTAGTAATATTTGACTTGAACTGTTTCATTCCCTAATGTATCTTTCAAGTCGTGCATATTGAAAACATAACTCCGAAGTTATGTATGAAACTCTAGTTAGACATAGTATTAAGGAATACAATACGAAGTTTATTGCTTCACCATTAAACTTTGTATAAAAGACATCGACATGATCATATGAATGCTATTGTGATTATGTATGGGTATGAGTGAATATTTCATCCTAGGAAACAATGTTTTACATTCGTTTAAAGGAAGTAAGTTCATAAACTTGTTTTGTCAATCGAAAGGGAAATCTCTAGGCTTATTGGTATTATTATTCATTGCAAATATATTTTGAATTACCAATATGTGTGTTTAGTATAACCGTTCATAAACTTGTTTATGTATCTTGGTAAAACTATTCACAAGGCCTGACTTATGTATTGGTATGACTTTTATTAGTGAAATCGATCTTAAGTAATCAGTCAAGATGGTATGATCGTTGTCTTGTAAATAGCAACTTTTATCTAGTCATTGGGTAATCGATCCTAGTAAGAGGTGCAAAAAATTTGCAAGAGGGAATCGATCCTTGTAGGAGGTGCAACACGTTTTTAGTAGATGGGGGAACCGATCCTATGAACATGTGCAACAAGTTTGTAGTTTTGGGGGAACCGATCCTATGGACATGTGCAACTGAATACAGGTAGCTACCATAAGTTGTGTGGAACCGATCCTAGTACCTAGTCAACCGAATTTTGGTAACTAGCGTGACTATGCACAGTACTCACATGGAGGTAGAACCGAACTTGTTTTGGTGGAACCGTGAAACCCATAATTGGTGATTTGATAGGATAATCAATCACATAGTTGTAGATGGTGGATTTTCAACAAAGGGAAAAACCGTAAAATCATGATACATGTTTTTGACACGGCTTTCAGATGAGCGACAATTCATATTTTACGAAGCCACGGTGAATATGCCTTTCTAAAAGCCTCCACTAGCTGAGTGTTCGATCCCTGGCATTTCGTCGTGCCCTCTATGTAGAATAACATAATTGGGCGGTTCTCCGTAAGATTGAGAGCAATAATGCCTTCAGGACGTCGTTGATACTCACTGTTCCCTGACTACATGAGAGATACATCCCTCTACATAGAAGAACGATTGGGAGGTTCTCCGTAAGATTGAGAGCAATAACGCCTTCAGGACACACTCGCTGATTCACTGAATATACCCAAGAGATTAAATTCTACCGTGACCTTCACCACTGAATTCCTAGAGGATAATCTATCTTATCTCATTACTCCTATTTCATGATCGAAATGGTAATAGATAAATGTATTACTCCGATTTCATGATCGAATCTGTGGCTGATCTCATGAAATGGTAATAGATATTACTCCGATTTCATGGTTGGACCCACGGCTGGTCTCATGAGATGGTAATATCACCACTTATTTTATTACTCCGATTTCATGGTCGAATCCACGATCCCATGGAATGGTAATACCTATTTTATTATTCTGAATTCATGGTCGAATCCACGGCTGATCATATGGATTGATAATAAAAAACTAATCACTTTTATTACTCAGTTTCATGAATCATTCTCCACTGAATTTCATAAATTAGTGATAAATACTCAACAATCGGGCGTCTGGACTACCACTGTAAGCCCCATAAAATAGTGCAAGTGTACTCGACAATGATGCACGAACGAGCACCCAAATGCGTGAACGCGCATCCAAAATATGGACAAATGAGGAATCCCGCACAAAACAGGAGAGAGAAAATAACAATATTAAAATAATGGAGAAGCGCCCATGGACCGGGCCCACCGGCCGGCCGGCCGTGCCCTATCTGTGGCTGGTCCCATTCTCCTCCATTATTTTTCCTTATTTTTGTTGTTTTCATAAACTCATGGAGACTCCTCCATCTCAGCAACTTTCCTTATTTGAGCAAAACTCATGGTTTCTCCATATTTTGTGGTTTCCCCAATTTTGTGTAGTTTCACGAAAAATAACAATAAAAAATAGGGAAAGGTGTTGCGGGACCGGGAAACTTGGCCGGCCGGATATGCCCTAGCCGTGGCCGGTCCCACACCTTGCAATCCCTAATCTTTCATAAATTTTTATTTTTCTCATCTTGTGAAACTTCCCAAAAATCGTGGTTTCTCCATATTTTCTCAAATATTGCGCAAATCATGAAAAGCCAAAAGTCAACATGGTCGCATGATCAACTAGGCTACTCACGAAAAATATATTAAAATATTATTATTTTAATATTCACAAAATATTGATCAAACGAGCATACTTACTCATTCGAGCAAAATCGAGGATTTCAGTCAAAGATCGAACTCTTCTGAAAATCCGAAATATTGCTCAAACGCACATCAGAAAATGCCGAAACTCTCATGAATGAGATACGAGCATTATGGAGACACGGGCATGCTCCCTTGACCCACCAAGGGCGGATCTAAGGCTTGCAATAAGCCGGTCCCACACGTTTTCACACTTTTGACCTAATTTGCACAATTGCTCATATTGGGTCCAAACTCTTCACAACCAACTCAGAGTTTGTGCAAATACCCATCAGGGGTCCCACGACCACCAAGGGCCGGTCTCATGCCATCCATCTTGGTCGGTCCCCCACTTTTCTATGATTAGGTTTTATCACCTAATGCTCAATCGAGCACTATTTCAATAAATGATGAAACTGACATTTAATCGTCATTCCTTCACCAACCGGTCAACTCAAGACCCTGGCGTACGCTCACTTGAGAAATTGGGAATCACATGGACGTACATAGTCCCATGTGGTCGGTCCCTCCTTCGCTCATGACCTATTTTCAGCGATTCGTCAATTAATGAGCAATCGATCAAAAATTAGGGTTTCGAACAAACGCTCCACGAATCATCATTCTGAGTAGGGTTCAAACACTAATGAATTTATATTGATCCAGCAAATAACATGCGGATTAATTATATAATATTTGGTAATCTACCAATATTTTAATTAATATTTTTACTGGGTCACGGCATCCCTAAATAATTTGCTGAATTGAGCAATACTTGCTCAATCCATCAAAATTCTGTAAATTATCAATAATTTGCTAAAATGAGCAATGCTTTCTCAGTTTCTCGAAATATTGACCACTGTCAATATTCAGTAATTTATCAGTAATCCGTCGAATTGAGCAATTGCTCAATTGTTGATCCAACTATCAATATTATGTAATTCACAATACTTGCTCAATTGCTCGAATATTGATCCAACCATCGATATCCAGTAATTTGTCGAGCAATATTTGCTCAATGTTTCACTAAAACATTCGTCATTCATGCTTAATTCAACAAAACCTAGACTCATTGTCTAAATCAGTCAATGTGACTAATTAAATACACGTTTGTCATGCAGACTCCACGATTCGTGAGACATCAACCACGTCACAAATGGGGGATGCCACTTAGGGTTTTGGCTTGGCGGCCTACGGCATGTGGATACATCCACGATGAGAATGTGAGTAAGTCGTGCAAACGGTTGAAGGAGTTAGAAAAGTAGTGGGAGAATGATCAACCATGTCTCCGCACGACCTGGGACTGGTTTCACCACGATCTTCCACTTTCCCACTCTTTCACTCAAGAAACCGTCACACTTATAGGGATCAGGGTGTTCATCATTATTGCAATATAAATAAGTCCAAATCGAGGACAACCGATTATCATCAGACATCATCGATCATCATTCGTCAACAACTCGATAAAAACTTATTCACAGAACTCAACTTCAGCAGTTCACCATTATTGCAGAAACCTTCAACACATCCACAATCCTTGATCATCACTGATCCCACACAATTCTCATCTTCCCTCCTACAGATCAACCCATCTCCCTCTTTGCGACCGAATTGACTCTGGAACGACCATTGACTTGGTTTAGGCCGGAGTCCTACAGATTGATCTCTCTAATCTAAGCACTCCCTTTGCAGTGCATCCGTGTGAGGTTGAGAAGTTTGGCCGGTTCGAGGAATCTCCATCGCACGGTGATTCCCTCATTCCTTAAAAGACCAGCAAACCGTTTTTCCCATCCCCAATAGTTCTTGGAATTCAGACGAACCAATTCTAAACTTGTTTGGAAGTGTGGCAAATCGTTTCCAAGATTGTAAGTATGAAAAAGGACTTGCAAAGTAAAGATGTCGACATACTTTGAACATGTGCAGTAACTCTTATCATTAATTGTTCAAAGATATTCCTTAATAGCTAAAGGAGAATCCCAGGGTCGAAATAAATTGAGAATCTTTTAATTAAGGTTTCTTAGTTTTTATATGATATTTAATCTCCAGCAATTAAATGCAATATATTTAAAAAAAATAATAATTAGTAATGTGCATTTACTGATTATAGATTTTTTTATTGGGATTTCGGTCAATATTTGGACAGTGCATTTCCAGGAGTTATGAAAACCGATTTTGTGTTTATTGCATATCTTTGAGAATATTCGGTTTTGGAAATTCCTTGGTGTCCAAACTTCCTTGTCTATAAATATTGAAGTTTGCATTTCTAACAAAGTAATCCTCAGAGCCAGCAAAACTACCTAGTTATGTTGTTACTGATGGAGTCGTCTATTCGGAGAGGAAAGTAACCTAATTAGGCGAAATCTCTTACGACCGCTCAGTTTAAAGACTTTTTTGGGATTGAGAAGCTCTATTAGTACCGTTGGTGGGAAACTAGATAATTGCGGTTTATTATTAGTTTTTGATTGATTTGATTGATTAACGGTTGTTGAACTTTGATTGCACCTAGTTTTTTTATGCTTGAGAATCTTCTCTTCTGATATAAGATTCACTCAAACTAGATCAAAGTTTCGACGGGGATCTTTAGACTGTTTGTAGATCCAAAGACGTCTTGTAATAATCCAACGTTAACAGACTCCGTTCTGTGTGTAATTAATCACAAGAGATTCAAGTTGATTGTGTTCAGGTGTTGATTGAAGATTAAAGAATATTTGCAGACAAGAAAACTTTTTGGGTTCATAATCTTTGGTGTGCACAATATTTGTTTCGACTGGAAAAGGATCCAACTATAGTCGGTTTATCTTTGTGATAGATTGGATTGATTTTGAGTAGATCGGCATCAATACACTTCTTTGTGATTAACAATATTGATTGCATAGTCTAACAATTACTTCGGTAGTTGTTGAGAGATTGATCTAAGGACCCGACAAAGGAGTTTATTGGTTAAATGGAAGAGCCTTTGTCAAACTCATATAACGTTGTTTGAAAAGAGTTGTTACCAAACAGATTTTTTGCTCCTTTACTGTTTGGAATACGAACCAAAGGAATTGTTCCAAGTGCGTGACTTATTAACAAGTTGGAGGCGCTGGGATACTGAGGAAAATAGGTGAACTATAGGTTTAGTTGCTTGGTCTCAACTATACGAAGTTGGTTTGATTTTGTATAGCATCTTAATCATGAGAGTGTTCAATTCTGGACTAGGTCCCGGTATTTTTCTTCATTTGCGGTTTCCTCGTTAACAAAATCTTGTTGTGTCATTTACTTTTATTTTCCGCAATTATAATTGTTGTTATTATAATTTAAAGTAAATTACACAAATGTTAATTTCTATTTTACTCGATAGACAATCCCTAGTGTTTGGTTAAGTCTGAACCTATTACCAAGTAAACATACTTCGTTGTTGTATTGTCTCGATCTTGTATCCATAGTCAATCACACAAGTTACTTGTTGTCGTATTGTCTTGATCTCGTATCCATAGACGATCACACGAATGTGAACCGATTAGTTGTATTATCTCGCCTCAGTCTATAGACAATCACTTTTGGAGAAAGGACTTATAGGTGGAAAAGTTTTAGATTGAGGTATATTTGGGTACCCTCGTCTTTTCAATTGGTATCAGAGCAGGAAAATACGAAAAGATCTAACAATCTGTGTTTGGTGCGATCCAACCTATAAGATATGAGTCAAAATAAGAAAAGAAATCCTAAACTTATAAAGAAAGACTCATTTAACGTATCACAAGATTTTGGAAAAACTCTTTATGGGTTTAATTTCAGCAAGTGCTTAGAAGGAGCATCTTCTACAAGTTCTACATACTATTCTGATAATATGTCCTCACATACTCATGAAGATGTTAAGCTAAGTCCTATATTCATAATCAATGATTCAGATTCTGAATTAATTCATGAGGATAAAGAAGAAAGTGAGTATGTGAATATAGAGACTTCACAGCTAGATGAACTAAGTAAAGAATTTCTCTCGTGTGCAACAAAACTCACTCTTGCACTAAAAAGGGAAGGAAAACTCCTTGAAGACTTGTGTCTTATGAAAGTTAAAAAATATCAACTCAATCTTGATCTAACAAACCTTAAAGCTGAGTTAGACTCTCTCAAGACTACGTCTACCTCAAGGATTCTTTCTTTAGAATCAAAGCTAAAGAAAAACATTAGTCAAGAAAAAAAGAATGAAATCTTGAGAAAACAGCTACAAATGAATATAATGCGTCAAGAAACTCATATGATTCTGAGCGAAAGACAATCATAGAACATGTCAACTGCCTTAAAAATGAAATGCATTTGTTAATATCAGGAGATCAATCGGATACATCATTTTTTGAAAAATCTAAACATCCTGATCCAATCCTTCTCTCAAAAAGGAAGAAAGGTGACCCTAAAAACTCTTGAAAAAAAGTGTCATCTCCTAAGAGTGCATTAATATTCTCGGAAAATTCTGAGATGAACAACACACAGCAGTGTCCTCAACATCATCAAAGGCATCATCACAGAAGATGCTATGGTTTTGGAACCAAATGACATGTTATTAAAGGATGTCGACTATTGGCTAGTTTAATCTCTATCCAAGAATATTATGTGAAATCTTCTTCGAGAAATCTCTTGCATAAGACTGATCTTCCTAGATTAAAAAAATCAATAAGAGCATATCATCACGATAAGCAAGAAGGACAGAAGACTGGAAACGCCTGGAAGTGGATCCCAAAGAAGAAAACATAGCTAAACAAAAGGAAAAGTGAAAATATCTCATATCATCAACACATAAGGTAATACCAAAATATTTTGATGATAGTTATTTCTATGATAAGTTTGGGGTGTCCACCAAAAAAAAATAAAGTTTTTTAAAAGAACAAAAAAAGGGAGACTCTCGTTCACATATGTAAAAAGCAGTCAATCTCAAACAAATACCTAGTATAGGTTGAGAAACGCACTCGCTCATGGTGTGCTCAAACAGTTGTTTAATGAGTCCAGTGTATTTTGCACAATAGTGTAGAACTTGCAAGATCTTCAAAAATATTATCAGGAATACACTTATTTTAAAAATACTGAACATTAATAAATTTCGGTTATTTCATATTAAGAAAGAATCTTTGTTTTCCATAATCGATAAACCCGTTTTTGGAAACTTCTGAGTATATAAAATTTCGGTAAAACATTGAGATTCTTGTTCATTCCCTTGGAGCGAAGAATAGTAAAGTATACAGATTATCATTCAAATCTTTCTGCTAGGGTTTCAGAAAGGTATGCGGAAAAATTGAACAGTGGTACTTTCGGATTTCATAACTTCAATGAGTTCGGATCCATTCCCTATATGGGTACAAATTAATCACCATGTATGATCGACTATGAAAAGAAGTTTCACAATCTGGCTCGAACCTGTGCTGAAACAAAGTTGGAAGTTTTATTAATAAAACGAAGTCTTGAGAAATCATTACTTGTTCAAGCTCAGCTCCTCAAACAACTAGCTTTGCTCTCCAGAAGAGTAAACGAAGAGGAATCAAATTTCCACAAGGTTGAGGAACTTTACTTCAATCAAGGATCTCTTTAGGGAATTCGAAGAATCACGCCTATCAAGAGAAAGAGATCCCATGTTCACGAAGATTAATATTTGTCTTCAAGGAAGAAAAATAGACTTCAGTTTTTTATTTCTTTCAATTATTGTAAAGTCTATTATGAATAAAACTATCTTATTGTGAATAAAATTATTATTTTATAATATTTCTTGCGATATTTTTCGGTTACATGGCATGTGCTTGAATGCTTTATTTTATTGCTATGTATGTTTATCGGATGCTTGATTTCGATTTTATTACCTTGATATTCGATCTCATAATGTCTGAACCTTTATGGTTTGGGTGACTTTTTGATTTAGCAGGATTAAGTTCTAACCCATGTTGGTAGGCTTAATCAAAGGATCATGAGGGATTCTTGTAGAAACAATATGTGAAAAAGTCACAATATGTTGAATCTTTTGGTTTAGCATAAAAGCATATGTGTTTCGAGGTTTCAACTTTTGCTATGCAAAGTTAAAACCGGTTTTCAACTTTCTCTGGTAAAGGTTGGTTGTTGTTATTCTTTTGTTTTGCATAAGGATGACAACATAGTGATGTTTTGGTATCAATTCTCTCTGGAAAGAAGATGCAAACACTATTGGAAAAGATGATGCGTAATTTGAGGTAACAATCTTGTTAGTTAATTGTTTTCCTGTTTAAGAAAAGCATGATTTTATTTCATATCCTTATTGCTTTTGCTTAACGAAATTTCGGTACAATTAATGTTTATTCCATTATTTGTGTATGGATGTTTGATTGTGATTCAATTATTTCCCTTTAAGAAAAACTATTGTTATCTTTCGTTATTGTTTGGTATGAATTGTTTAGGCTTACAAAATTTCGGTGCAATTGCGGTACTATAATGTCTATGTTTGTTTCAACTGCTCCCGGTTAAGATAAATGATTATGCAAGTTGATTTATTTGGTTTATATGGATCGTTTATGGCTTAACAAAAGTGTTTCGGGATCATTTGTTTAGTCCAAGTGATTTCCGAATAAGAGAAACTAAGTTTTTCGGATCTTACTTAGACTTATCAAATGTGAAGGTTTCGATTATTCAAGTCTAACTGAATGCATTAACAAGAATTACTAGTTAACTAACCTGAAAAAGCAAGGGTACAACAACCACACCTAATATTTCGCTTAGCAATTTGTATTGACAAACTCCAATATACTTCCTAGAGAATCAACTAGACAATCAGACTCAATCTAGATAAAAATATATCAAAGGGTTAATATCTCAATCTCTAGATTTGATCTATACTCAAGAAAATAGAAATCTGCGAGTCTTAATCAAATACTAGAGAGATAACTTGAACAGTACCAAAGACCAATGTTCAAGTATCAATAAATTTCAATCAACAACCAAAGGTCGGATTTCCAATTGATTGATTTTAATGCACAACCTGTGATATTTCAATTATAAAGATAAACAATAAAATGCGGAAATAGAAATAACACAGACACCAGAATTTTGTTAACGAGGAAACTGCAAATGCAGAACCCCGAGATCTAGTCCAGATTGAACACACACTGTATTAAGCCGCTACAGACACTAGCCTACTACAAACTAACTTCGGTCTGGACTGTAGTTTAGCCCCAATCAATCTCATACTGACCCAAGGTACAGTTGCGCTCCTTACGTCTCTGATCCCAGCAGGATATTACGCACTTGATTCCCTTATCTGATCTCACCCACAACTAAGAGTTGCTACGACCCAAAGTCGAAGACTTTAAAATCTGTATCACACAGAAAAGTCTACGGTAATAGATAAATTCGTCTCCCACAGATGTACCTACGAGTTTTGTTTCGTCTTTTGATAAATCAAGGTGAACAGGAACCAATTGATAACCCGGACTTATATTCCCGAAGAACAACCTAGTATTATCAATCACCTCACAATAATCTTAATCGACGCGGTGAAAGAAGATATTGTTGAATCACAAATGATGATACGAAGATGTTTGTGACAACTTTTATATCTTTCATATCGGAGATATCAATCTCAAGCCAATCTTTGCGATTGTACTCGTACGATAGAAATACCAAGATCGGATCACACAACTACGAGAAAGTAGTATCGGTCTGGCTTCACAATCCCAGTGAAGTCTTTAAGTCGTTAACCTGGTTTTTAGAAGAAGAAACCAAAGGTTAAACGAGAATCGACTCTAGCTTACACATCTAGTATCACACGTAAGGTGTGGGGATTAGGTTTCCGAGTTTCTAGAGTTCTCCCCTATATAGTCTTTCAAATCAGGGTTTGCAATCAATGTTAGCTTGGTAACAAAGCATTCAATATTCACTGTTAGATGAAAACCTGATTAGATTCAAGCTAATATCTTTCAAACGTTAGATCGAAAACCTAGCTTGTTACACACAAATGAAATACACGTTTCTAGGTTTGTGTAACCATACCCAAACATGTACATTTGTTGGTTCAACAATAGTTAACCAAGTGGTTAGCCCTATGAGCACTTTCATATCAACCATATTCTTCTTCACCATAACTAGTTCAAGTGACTCAAATGAACTAGTTAGAGAGTTGTTCAACTGCAAGGAAATCTTATGTAACTACACAAGACACAATCGTAGCAAAAATGATTTGATTCACTCGAATCGGTTCATGAACTTTATAGCCACGGTTTACAATTATCATTCCTTAGTTCATATAAACATGAGTTCACAAACAATCGTCTTTAGATATAACCTAACTCAAGTTCGCGGACTTAAGTTCCCGGAACGAGTTCTCATACTCCAGCAGATTTTCTCGGGTCGAGAACTTCTGCCAGTTCGTAGAATTAGTTCACGGATCTTGTTCTGGTTTTCTTGATCAACAAAGTTCGCAAATTTTGGTTCAAGGAATAAGGACTTATACATATATGTTTTTCCACAACAATGCTTATATCCATCATTGGTTATATAATCTAAACTCTCATTTCAATCATTGAAACATTCTTAGAGGACGTTATATAGTTGTTATTCACAAACCATTTTTCGTCAAAGCAATTTTCAAAGTGATTGAAACATAACATGACTTTCGTCACTAGGTAAAGATGAACTTGGCCAAAGGGAAAGCTTACCAATACGTATTTCGAGAAATAGATAGGCGAGTTAAACTCAGCTCGAAATACCAAATGTGTATAATCAAAGTTTATATAGCAAAACGACTTTTGTCTCAAGATAGGAGATAGAGTAGTTAGACTTTTGATTGATAGATAAGTTCAAGTCTCCACATACCTTTTTGTCGATGAAGTTCCACCAGTTCCTTGAGTAGTTATTCGTCTTGTATGATGATCCTCCATGGAGTTCTTGAGCTCAACTACACTTTCTATCCTAGTCTGAGACTTAGATATAGTAGATTAGAAATCAAGACTTATAGTTTCAATCACTAACATTAACAAACATGCTTGAGATAGAAACGCATGCGAGTTCGACCGAGCAATGCTCTGACAATCTCCCCCATTGTCAAATTTAGTGACAAAACTATCAATACATATGGAATACAAAAAAGATAAAGAAACTTATGTAGCTCCTATTCCACATGTCTAATCTTAAACATTACTCGAAATCTTCGTCACTTCCAAGTACTCCAATGATCCCAAAGGTTGTAAGTTCAGCATCATCGTTGTTGAAAATCCGTAGCTATAACAATGAGAAAACATAATTCTCGTTCATTTTTATACAGTGTCATAGTATCATAACACAACATCAAAGTTCAATTGTATCACAACTTTGACAACAATACTATGGTGATATGTATCACTCCCCCTTAGTCAATACTCCATCTCACAAGGAAACCACTCCCCCTTGCATAATGATCCAAAAACCATATGTATTTATAGTGCGAACTACATATTAATTCTCCCCCTTTTTGTCAATAAAATTGGCAAAAGGTACAAGAATGAGATCCTAATGAAATTTCCAAAAGTGATATTTCATGACCAAAGAAAGCATATATCATCTTGTTTAGATGCAATCATAAAGCCGAAGCTAAATGCATTCATCAAGGAGTTTAAATATACACGATAACCCCTATAATATTCCACATCCGCACTTCCCACAAAGATTTGGCAATTAAGCACAAGTTGAATTAAGAACTCCCCCCCACAAAATGTCATTCCCGAAAGAACAACAAGAGCGACCTTAATTTCGAAAGAAAAAAAGGATTTCTTTGGACATAACAAATCACATAAGGGTATGAATTTGAATCCAAAAATACTCAATTAAATTAACCAAAAGAGAAACTATGATTAATTTAATCGGAAATGCTCAACATAAGTGAACTTATGGAGACTCAAAAATACTCAATTAGATTAATCACAAGAGAACCCATAATTAATCTAATCGGAATACACAACCAAATTAACCACAAAAAGTAATTAATTTAATTGGTCATGCTCGACATAAAGTACCTCACGGAGCAACAACTAAGCTAATCATAAGAAAACAATCAACTCAGTCGATAGTGCTCAACATAAGACACTTTACGGAACAACACAGTATATACAAAATATAAGGATTTGGGAAGATCAATATTGCGGAATACACAAGGATTCATTCTATTTTCCATCACTATTCGCATAACGACATCTAATAGACATAATCCTTGTAAACAAAAGATTTTAACCTATCTTCCATCAATAATGACATAATAGGCTTAACTTTTGTATTTGTCAAAAGTCCATTCATTCTTTTATCAATACGTGAATATCGACTTACGAAAGACTTTACTTTTGACAAGATATGGGACAATCATAGTTCACGGACGCAAACACACATATCCCATAAAAAAATTGCAATATATAAAACCATAAATATTAATGCTGCATAAATCATCTTCCAAACAGTTTTATAATTTAAACAAATAAACCTAAAAACATGAAGCTGAAAACGTTGGACATAGATATGTGTAATCACAATAATGGCTATTCCAAACTCTAGTTATTCTTCTTAATAAAAACAAGAAAAGAAAAATTCTCATCCGAAGACTTACTAGTCGTTGTAGATCTTTCTCAGAGCATCTACAGAGAATTTCTTCTCATTATTGAAAAACCCATTGATTATGGGATCGTTCAATTCCTCC
This sequence comes from Papaver somniferum, assembly GCF_003573695.1. Classification (NCBI taxonomy): domain Eukaryota; kingdom Viridiplantae; phylum Streptophyta; class Magnoliopsida; order Ranunculales; family Papaveraceae; genus Papaver; species Papaver somniferum. The sequence continues at coordinate 171,432,549 of NC_039359.1, read as the reverse complement.
AAATCTTCAGAAACATCTATCAACTCACTAAGTTCTCTTTTTAGTTCACGCACGGTGTTTTTTGTTTGAGAAAAGATACGTTCATAGTGAATTAACTTTTCTGAAGACGAAACAATTTGAGATTTTAAATCGTTTCTTTTGTTGATGAATTCTTTCACCAAGTCTCTGAAGTTATCATCAAGCTGATAAAAAGACAAGAACCAATTAGAGCAAGAACCTTCTCCATTATTTGTAGCCTTCACTTTCTTCACCTTTGAGGAAGAAATTCCTTTACACTGATACACGTTAGCTGCTTCGACTGCATCCCTGCTTGTGGTGCCTCTATTTACAGGAGCCATGAAACTATATCTTTTTAGGGAAGGAGGAAGTCTACAAACGATTTTATAAATAGACTTATGGACGTCTAAACCTTAGAAGAACAAGTCTTCTGTAGTTTAATGATACTTTATCTATATTGTTAGGAGAATATTTTCTTAACAAAAATACAATACTTGAGCCACAAAGACGCAAAACCCCATTTTCTCAAGTTAAAGATGAGGATGCGAACGTCTCTGGTATTACACAGAGACGTTGTGAGCCAAACGCTCCCCTTGTTTACCACATAGTGGTTTACCAAGGTTTGTTGTACAAAAAAATTTCCTACCTCTTCTGATTCTGGAAGCACTGGTTTTATGAGACCCATATTGATTATCCAGATTCATCTTTTGCATGTTCTTTTGACGTTTGGTGATCTTTTTATTGCTCCTTCTGAATCTCCAGCACGTGCTTTGAACATGATTTCCATTTCCACAAAACGAACAAATCAAGGATCCTTTGTCTTGTTGAAATGCCTTCTGTTTATCACAACTTTCAACCTTTATTCCATGATTAATAGAAACAACAGGGTTGACAATGCCATCAGTTTTGCCTTTAAATCCTAAACCATATGTGTTTCCAAAGGACTTCTGACTAAATAGCATTGCTGAAATTTTGTCAGAGCTTCCAGATAATTTTTGTAGATCATCCTTAAGAGTGTTAATCTCTTTTTTCTTTAGAGCGATGGTTCTGGTGAGTTCATCATTGAGACAATCTATCTCAAGGATTTTCACCAGGATTAATGATTCTAGTTTCTTCAATGAAGCTTCTAATTGAAGATTTTCCTGAAGAACCTCTCTATTCAAGAATTCGAAAATCTTTGTGTCAGACTCAAATTCTGAATCAGAACTTGAGTATGTGGATGTTTCTGCTGCAAGAGCTGAGGGTTCACCACATCCATCAGACGTATTCAAACCGTTGACACTTAAAGATTTTTCTTTCAAAGAATCATTAGCAGCAAACTCTGACAAGAGACGTTTATCACATCTAATGCTTTTTTTTTTACAAATTCTTTGATCCTTTGTGTTATCAATGGTTTATCAAACAAATCACCATTTGAACAACATTCATCAGTCCAAGACAAGTTAGAGGTTTCACTTGCATCCAAAACAACATTGAATGGAAAAAGTTTGAACATAATCAAGAATTTTTACCTTTCCAAAAGGAATATTTTGGAGAGAGTGTTGAGGTTGTTTCCTCCATCGATGGTATGCTTCTTAGAAACGTATCTATTATCTTCAAATATAGTTTCTAAGATATCCCAGGCATCTTTAGACTTAGTGCAAGTAGGCACGTAGTGCTGAAGGTCTGGGGTAATGGCCTGTCAGATAACATCTAAGCCGTCAGAATTTTGCTTTGCAACAAGGATTTCTTCTGGACTATATCTACCAACATCCTTAGGTACAGATACATCGCCTTCTGTATTAACCGGAGGATCATAGCCACAAAGGACATTTACCCATGTTCGAAAATCACGAGATTGAAGAAAAGCACGCATAGCAACTTTCCACCATGGGTAGTTTGAACCATCGAATACTGGTGGTACGTTAATAGAGATCGCACCTCTATCCATAAAGTCAGATCGCTACAAACGCAGACTTGTAAGGTCTTTAACGTGTTTGCCTGCTCTGATACCAATTGAAAAGGCAGGGGTACAACAATTACACCCAATATTTTTCTTAGCAATCTGTATGGACAAACTCCAATATACTTTCTAGAGAATCAACTAGACAGTCAGACTCAATCCAGATAAAAGTATATCAAAGAGTTAATATCTCAATCTCTCGAGTTGATCTATACTCAAGCAAATAGAAATCTGCGAGTCTTTATCAAATACTAGAGAGATAACTTGAACGGTACCAAAGACCAATGTTCAAGTATCAATCAATTTCAATCAATAACCAAAGGTCGGATTTCCAATTAATTGATTCTAACACACAACCTGTGATATTTCAATTATAAAGATAACCAATATAATGCGGAAATAGAAATAACACAGACACCAGAATTTTGTTAACGAGGAAACCGCAAATGCAGAAAAACTCCAGGACCTAGTCCAGATTGAACACACATTGTATTAAGCCGCTACAGACACTAGCCTACTACAAACTAACTTCGGTCTGGACTGTAGTTGAACCCCAATCAATCTCACATTGATCCAAGGTATAGTTTCGCTCCTTACGTCTCTGATCCCAGCAGGATACTACACACTTGATTCTCTTAGCTGATCACACCCACAACTAAGATTTGCTACGACCCAAAGTCGAAGACTTTAGTGAACAAATCTGTATCACACAGAAAAATCTACGGTAATAGATAAATCCGTCTCCCACAGATATACCTACGAGTTTTGTTCCGTCTTTTGATAAATCAAGGTGAAGAGGAACCAATTGATAACCCGGACTTATATTCCCGAAGAACAGCCTAGTATTATCAATCACCTCACAATAATCTTAATCGACGCGGCGAAATAAGATATTGTGGAATCACAAACGATGAGACGAAGATGTTTGTGACTACTTTTATATCTTTCCTATCGGAGATATCAATCTCAAGCCAATCTTTGCGATTGTACTCGTACGATAGAAATGGCAAGATCAGATCACACAACTACGAGAAAGTAGTATCGGTCTGTCTTCACAATCCCAATGAAGTCTTTAAGTGGTTAACCTGGTTTTTAGAAGAAGAAACTCAAGGTTAAAGGAGAATCAACTCTAGCTTACACAACTAGTATCACACGTAAGGTGTGGGGATTAGGTTTCCCAATTGCTAGATTTATCCCTTATATAGTCTTTCAAATCAGGGTTTGCAATCAATGTTAGCTTGGTAACAAAGCATTCAATATTCGCCGTTAGATGAAAACCTGATTAGATTCAAGCTAATATCTTTCAACCGTTAGATCGAAAACCTAGCTTGTTACACACAAAGTAAATGCACGTTTCTAGGTTTGTGTAACCGTACCCAAACATGTACATTTGTTGGTTCAACAATAGTTAACCAAGTGGTTAGCCATATGATCACTTTCATATCAACCATATTCTTCTTCACCATAACTAGTTCAAGTGACTCAAAAGAACTAGTTAGAGAGTTGTTCAACTGCAAGGAAATCTTATGCAACTACACAAGACACAATCGAAGCAAAAACGATTTGATTCACTCGAATCGGTTCATGAACTTTATAGCCACGATTTGCAATTAGCATTCCTTAGTTTATATAAACCTAAATCAAGTTCGCGGACTTAAGTTCCCGGAAGGAGTTCTCAAACTCCAGCAGATTTTCTCGGGTCGAGAACTTCCGCCAGTTCGCGGACTTAGTTCACGGATATTGTTTCGGTTATCTTGATCAACAAAGTTCGCAAACTTTGGTTCAAGGAATAAGGACTTGTACATATATGTGTTTCCACAACAATTCTTATATCCATCATTGGTTATATAATCTAAACTCTCATTTCAATCATTGAAACATTCTTAGAGGACGTTATATAGTTGTTATTCACAAACCATTTTTCGTCAAAGCAATTTTCAAAGTTATTGAAACATAACATGAATTTCGTCACTAGGTAAAGATGAACTTGGCCAAAGCGAAAGCTTACCAACACATATTTAGAGAAATAGATAGGAAAGTTAAACTCGGCTCGAAATACCAAATGTGTATAATCAAAGTCCATATAGCAAAACGACTTTTGTCTCAAGATAGAAGATAGAGTAGATAGACTTTTGAGTGATCGATAAGTTCAAGTCTCCACATACGTTTTTGTCGATGAAGTTACACCAGTTCCTTGAGTAGTTCTTCGTCTTGTATGATGATCCTCCATGGAGTTCTTGAGCTCAACTACACTTTCTATCCTAGTCCGAAACTTAGCTATATTAGACTAGAAATCAAGACTTATAGGTTTGATCACTAACATTGACAAACATGCTTGAGATAGCAACGCATGCGAGTTCGACCGAGCAATGATCTAACATAACCTATTATTTGTCTTGTTTAAAAGTGAAAGGTCTAAGTTATTTTTGAGAATAATAAGAGCCTGATGAGAAAAATAAAGTTAATTCTGATCTTTATTTTGGTCTTATCGAACAAGCGATTATATTTGTACAATCAGTTTAGCAAAAGAACTAAGGTGCTTAGTTGATTTTTGATGTGCTAAACTATTAGGGAAAATTGCTTCGGGAAATTGTTTCCTAGATAACATGTTAAAACCAAATTACTTGTAGTTTCGGTTTTGATATTGGTTATTTAAAATGGTCTGTAAAACCCTCGTGCTCAACTCTTATAGGTTTGCAAACTATGTTTGTGAGATTTGTAAGATCCTTTCGGTTTGTCCTTTATTTTTTCGTTTCCTTGTCATTTTGTGACAAGAAGGGGGAGAAATATATGGAGTAAACAAGTGATATTGACTTGTTGTGAGTTGGTATCACTAAGGGAAAGGACATTTGTGCTAAATCGTTTATTCTAACGAAAAGATTGAAAGCATAGACTAAGGGGGAGTCACATACCATATGATATGTAGCTATGAGAAACTACGTGGAAATAACAAAGACGTGCGTATTGAAAATATCCCTATCTTACCTTTAGGGGGAGTATTATCTTTGTTATTATAATATCAACAACGACATTTAAGGATTGAATTTAATGCAGGTTTTGTGTCGTTGAACTTGGAATCAAGCGTATGTGTATAATGAATTTTTGTAATTTGTTTATCCATATGATGTAAGAGATTTGTCACTAAAATTGACAAAGGGGGAGATTATTAGAGCATAGCTCGGTTGAACCCACCAAGTGTTGGTATGTCAAGGTTGGTTGTCATATTTTAGTGAATCAAAACTCATTTAAAGAGTCGCTTGATTACATACTAGAGTCAACTTCGTATAGGTTAGCTTGAAAGTATTAGGACATGAGACTTATGAGTATTACATGAAGACTTGAAGAATGTGAAGAAGTATGGAGCTACAACGAAAATATCATCCTTCCTCTCAAGGTTAGTAATATTTGACTTGAATTGTTTAATTCCCTAACATATCTTTCAAGTCATGCATATTGAAAACATAACTGCGAAGCTGTGTATGAAACTCTAGTTAGACATAGTATTAAGGAATACAATACGAGATTTATTGCTTAACCATTAAACTTTCGATATAAGACATCAACATGATCACATGAATGCTATTGTGATTATGTATGGGTATGAGTGAATATTTCATCCTAGGAAACAATTTTTTACATTCGTTTAAAGGAAGTAAGTTCATAAACTTGTTTTGTGAATCGAAAGGGACATCGCTAGGCTTATTGGTAATTTTATTCATTGCAAATATATTTTGAATTACCAATATGTGTGTTTAGTATAACCGCTCATAAACTTGTTTATGTATCTTGGTAAAACTATTCACAAGGCCTGACTTATGTATTGGTATGAATTTTATTAGTTAAACCGATCTTAAGTAATCACTCAAGATGGTATGATCAATGCCTTGTAAATAGAAATTTTTATCTAGTCATTGGGGAACCGATCCTAGTAAGAGGTGCAACAAATTTGCGAGAGGGAATCGATCCTTGTAAGAGGTGAAACACGTTTTTAGTAGATGGGGGAACCGATCCTATGAACATGTGCAACAAGTTTGTAGTTTTGGGGGAACCGATCCTATGGACATGTGCAACCGAATACAGGTAGTTACCATAAGTTTTGGGGAGCCGATCCTAGTACCTAGTCAACCGAATTTTGGTAACTAGTGTGACTATGCACAATACTCACATGGAGGTAGAACCGAACTTGTTTTGGTAGAACTGTGAAACCCATAATTGGTGATTTGATAGGATAATCAATCATATAGTTCTTGGAATTCAGACGAACCGATTCTAAACTTTTTTGGAAATGTGGCAAATCGTTTCCAAGATTGTAAGTATGAAAAAGGACTTGCAAAGTAAAGATGTCGACATAGTTTGAACATGTGCAGTAACACTTATCATTAATTGTTCAAAGATATTCCTTAATAGCTAAAGGAGAATCCCATGATCGAAATAAATTGAGAATCTTTTAATTAAGGTTTCTTAGTTTTTATATGCTATTTAATCTCTAGCAATTAAATGCATATATTTAGAAAATAATAATTAGTAATGTGCATTTACTGATTATAGATATTTCTATTGGGATTTCGGTCAATATTTGGACAGTGCATTTCCAGGAGTTATGAAAACAGATTTTGTGTTTATTGCATATCTTTGAGAATATTTGGTTTTGGAAATTCGTTGGTGTCCAAACTTCCTTGTCTATAAATATTGAAGTTTGCATTCTAGCAAACTAATCCTCAGAGCCAGCAAAACTACCTAGTTGTGTTGTTACTGGTGGAACCGCCTATTCGGAGAGGAAAGTAACCTAATTAGGAGAAATCTCTTACGGCCGCTCAGTTTAAAGACTTCTTTGGGATTGAGAATCTCTATTAGTACCATTGGTGGGAAACTAGATAATTTCGGTTTATTATTAGTTTTCGATAGATTTGATTGACTAACGGTTGTTGAACTTAGATTGCACCTAGCTTGTTTATGCTTGAAAATCTTCTCTTCTGATATAAGATTCACTCAAACTAGATCGAAGTTTCGACGGGGATCTTTAGACTGTTTGTAGATCTAAAGACGTCTTGTGATAATCCAATGTTAACAGGCTCCGTTCTGTGTGTGATTGATCACAAGATATTCAAGTTGATTGTGCGCAGGTGTTGATTGAAGATTAAAGAAGATTTGAAGACAAGAAGACCTTTTAGGTTCATAATCTTTGGTGTGCACAACACGTATTTTGGCTGGAAAGGGATCCAACTATAATTGGTTTATCTTTGTGATAGATTGGATTGATTAGTTGAGTAGATCGGCATCAATACACTTCTTTGTGATTAACAGTATTGCCTGCATAGTCTAAAAATTACTTCGGTAGTTGTTGAGAGATTGATGTAAGGACACGACAAAGGAGTTTATTGGTTAAACGGAAGAGCCTTTGTCAAACTCATATCACGTTGTTTGAAAAGAATTGTTACCGAACAGATTTGTTGTTCCTTTACTGTTTGGAATACGAACCAAAGGAATTGTTCCAAATGCGTGACTTATTAACAAGCTGGAGGCGCAGGGATACTGAGTAAACTAGGTGAACTATAGGTTTAGTTTCTTGGTCTCAACTATACGAAGTGGTTTGATTTTGTATAGCGGCTTAATTATGAGAGCATCCAATTCTGGACTAGGTCCCGGGGTTTTTCTGCATTTGCGGTTTCCTTATTAACAAAGTTTTGTTGTGTCATTTACTTTTATTTTCCGAAATTATAATTGTTGTTATTATAATTTAAAGTAAATTACACAAACGTTAATTCCTATTTTACTTGATAGACAATCCCTAGTGTTTGGTTAAATCCGAACCTATTATCAAGCAAACATACTTCGTTGTTGTATTGTCTCGATCTTGTATCCATAGTCAATCACACAAATTATCTTGTTGTCGTATTGTCTCGATCTCGTATCCATATACGATCACACGAAGTGTGAACCGATTAGTTGTATTGTCAACTCAGTCTATAGACAATCACTTTCGGAGAAAGGACTTATAGGTTGAAAAGTTTTAGATTGAGGTATATTTGGGTACCCTCGTCTTTTCAAAGGGGACGAGGAAAAGTAAACCGACCTTTGAACTTCTTTGGACCATACATACAATTGAAATTGAAGTATTGTTGCATCATACGAGCATTGGCATCTTCATGTTTTCTATGCACCCTCTGACGGTTCTTGACTTCATTCTGGACGGGATGATGTATTCCTTGCCTCCTATGTGACTCCAAAAGCGTAGCCACGGCTAGAACATTCGTCTCAGTATCATCTTCATCATCCGGAAGATCGAACAAAATTCTTCTCAAAGCTCCTTGCATAATGTACCTAATATAACGAATACAAAAAGCTTTTACAAATCACCCATAAAAATGAAGACACTCCATTAAAAAAAAACACACTTAAAACACGCCATAAAAAATAACACTCCATTAAATAAAAAGCAGTTAAAACACGCCATAAAAATATAACACTCCATAAAAAAGAAATAACACTTCATATGTTTTCATAAACACTACAAGTACTTTCATTCAATCAAAAAGAAATCACGGGATGGTTGGGTGAATTGAGTATCGTAAACAACGTTAGGAACGGGTTCATCCATCAACGCATTGGTAAATTCATTGCTTTGGTAATGTTTTTGTTGATGTTGTGATGTAGTAGCTCCATCTTCACACCTAAGAGTGTAAAATTCTTGACCTGTGGGCCATTGTGAATATGTACCACCCAATGTGTGGTCTTCTGGATTGTTTGGTTGTTGGGAAAAGAAAGATGGTATTGAAGAAGAAAGAAGATCTGCAAGATGAGGAACATGAAGTTGTAGCTCGACGCAGTGCGTCACTCCATACGACTTGACGAGCTCCAAGCTCGAATGAACATTGTAGTTCCATAAACCTATAACAATCCTTCTACAAGTATAAAGTAGAGAGATTTAGTTAAATATTCAAGAAACTTAAAATGAAAATGCATACAAATGTAAATGTACCTACCATTGTCAAACCCATCTGGCAAAAGTTATACAGACAAGGAATCCTTGGAACTGGTACTGGATGTTCTATGCCGGCTTCATTGGAAAATGGTAAAGTGAAATCTATATTCGGCAGCTGTGACAAGGGCTAATTCTATGTGCCATAACTATATGTCTGTGATATCATGTTAGGAGGCGGATGATTAGAAAAGAAATGGCGAGGAACAGTTGTGCTACCAAATGTTATCTCATCGACATTCTGTGCATGGTATGACTCAGTGAGATAAGGTGATCGCTGTCGTATGCGTCAAAAATAAATTACTTTCTCACTACTCAAAATATATAATATAGCAAGGGTAAGAAAGGACCGCTCCCACGGAGAGGACTAGGTTGTCAATATGTTTATGTTTCTTATATAAACAAAGGGGGGAGTATTCTGATTTTTATAAATTAAGATAAAATAAAAGCAAACAAAGAAATAAACAAGAAAATTAAATAGAACAAATATTGGTTAAGGATTCATCTTCATTCACAAACATGCTTTTTAACAATAACTAGAATTGATATTTAATCTCTCTTTTATCAAAGGCCCTAGGATACCTTTATCGCAAGTATATCCCGCCAACCTCCTCTTGCCATCAACAAACACATTAAAAGATGTGAATATGAATTCTATCTTAGAGAACAGCCTAACGTGTAAAATCACTAATCAAGTTTAATTCTCTAGATGCATTAAGTTCTATGAAATCAGGCCTATCAAAGCAATCGAACATGTAAAAGCACTAATTCGATTTAACAAAGGTTATGATCCACTTGTGACTACTAGGATGTGTCACTACAAGCAATATTCACAATTATGCTACTTGTAATCAAGAATTTATCACATTTGCGTATAACAAATCTGAATCTAGCAATATAGATGAAAACAAACTCAACCGATTCACGACTTGATCAAACAAGCATTCAAATCATGTAACAATATAAATAGTGAATCATAATCTATAATATGGAGACAAAACTAATTTATCATATCATAGAGCATGTTATGTGAAATTCAATTACTCCATAACCAATAATAAGATTAACTACTCATGTTAATGGAGTTCATAACAAGAATAAAGAAAAAACTCATGTTTCTAAACCCTAGAACAAAAGTAGAAGATGAGATAAGATAACTCCTTGATATAGGCAGGGAGATGTTTCTTTTATATGTTTCTCTTGGTCCACCAATTTCCTAGTATCGGCCAGAACTTACCAAACGAACCCATGTGTACATCTATCTGGTCATGGCCCAATACCACCAATTTCCTTAAGCCCAATAAATCTTTGGCATGTCAGTTCAAGAGAACTGACACCCTATTCTCTTGCTCAATCAATTCCTCCTACAGCCGGCCATCTCCCCTGCATTCCTGAGCATACATCCAACGAAACCTTCACATCCATTATGCAACCACCAGCCTCTCTTCTCACTCTGGGACTGTAAAGATTCATCCACATCTCTTCACTGCAGCAACAACACCTCCAATTCTAATTTCTCATCCATCTCATTACACAACACTACTGCCTTCCATCGATCCCTGTCAAGCGTCATTCCATCACTAACTACGGTTGCATAACCCTGCAACATCACAAAATTCCATTTATAGCTCAGTTCCCTTACCATTTCAGTTGCAACTCAGCACCACCTCTATTTCATAGTTCAAGCCATCTCTTCAATCGTAACTGCAATCAAACACCAGCTTGTCCTTTATACCTCAATGTCGTAGCTTCTCCAGTCAAACGACAACAATCGTACAGCTGTTACCAGCCAATTTTCAAGATACCAGCAACACATAGCCTACAACAACATCTGCAGTTCAAGTTCACTTGCGAGTTCGCCATCGCCTGCAGTTTCATATCATTATTGCCTCTGCTTTCTTCCATCTCAACTCTGCTCCTGCAACACAACCCTGTTCAGCGCATCAGCTGCCACTGCCATACACCACCTGAGCTGCAACTGCAATACATTTAGCATCACTACAATTCTTGTGACTCTCAGACACACAACAACATCATCTCTTATTCTACCTCCATCTCTCTATGTTGTTCAATTTCTTCAATATTTTATCTCTCGAAGTATCAACAGTAGCCGCCATCCTCACTTCTCTCTTCTTTCTCAATTTCAGATGTGTAGTAATGAGAAGAAACTCTTCTCTGAATTTCAGGTTTGTGTAAGAATTGGAATTCCTTGAGGAACCCAGGACATGTATTAAGGCCACCAACTGATAACATGTAGTGACTCCACAGTAGCCCCTTTATCCTTGGCCGAGCTCCCAATAACATTCGTTTCTTACTTATCAGATTCACTTCTTCTCTTTAATGTCTCTTCATCACTAAAGCTGTCGTGCTTTTTAGTCAGAAATCGCATCACTAAAGCCGACATGCTTTTCAGACAGAGGTGAAGAAATAAAATCAAATAATGAGAAATAATTCGCCTCCAACAGCAGCTGCACATGAAATGGCATTTTGACCTTGTTTCTTCTTCTTTTGTTCCAAATGACTCCAAAGTACCTAATCACTCAAAAATAAACATAAGATACATAATTTACAAGAAAACTTAGCAAAGAAAGGATAAACAATATATAAATATTAAGGTGTTTTAGACACCTATCAAATTCCCCCACACTTAGACTTTGCTAGTCCTCGAGCAAATCAAACTAAACTATTCTAAAACATACTTACAACTCTGTGTCGTCGAGGATACGGTTACTCTTAGCATGAACAACAGGCCTTTGAACCCCTAGGTGTCCCTAGTGGACGAGTTATAGTCTCGTGAAGTTTTACAAGAGGTCTACCTACAAAACCTATATTTCCAAATCCAGCTACCTGTGAAAAATCTATGAACGAATCCAAAATGACTATTGGAGGAGATACCCTGACGCGAATCCAAACTAATATATATGTATATTAAGCTATACTCAGAAAGTTGAACAAACCACAATACTCTGAATCTGACTAACCACAGTCACAAATGAATAGATTAAGAAGATGAATATAGAAATAGATGTTTGCGAATGTTGACTAAGTGAATGGTGTTTCCCATATCTGTCTGAAGGTCACCGCCAAGATGAACCTACGAATCCTATTGGATTGAGATACTGGTCTGAATTCTAATATCAACACAGCTGGCATATACAAGGGAACCAGCGGTGAACAATCTTAATTCTAGATCAACTCAACTGGCATATACAACGGAACCAGGAGTCGATTTTATTGAACAATAACAACAACAAAAAAAAAAATTCGTTTTACTAGACAACATGATTAGATCTTTTGGATCCAAGCGCATGCTTCTTGTCAGCAGATTACATGATAGTTCCCATGGATCCTGCGTTCCAGCTTGTTTAGGCGACGGAGACAGGGAGAACACACGCATATTGCCATCCAAGTGTCATTTTTTATTCCGGTTGGTCTAATTGGTCAAGTCTTTTTTTTTACTTGCTCAATCACTCTATTTCATCCTAGCAGTAATAATAACTCAATGTTAGTGACCCACCAAATCACTTAGATAAACAAAAAGCTAGCAAAAATAAAAACAGAAGGTGATGTGGTGACATTTCGAGATATGGTAACAACTATCATATTATTTCTAACACTTGAATAATTTTGTCCTTTTAGTTAATGGGTTCCTCAACTCCTGTAGCCAAGATGTTTCCATCCATTTAGATTGATAGTGTCATCCTAAAGGCACATGTTTCTAGGTTTCAGAGTGTATAAAGCAATTTTGTTTTTTCTATTTTTCTATTTATTTATTTTTTAATATTTTTTTTACTAAAGGCATCAAATTCTACAAACATATAAATTCTCCCCCACACTTAAACTTTACATTGTCCTCAATGTAAAATTTAGTCATTCAAAATAAAGTTCAAGGTGGGAAATTCCGCAAATGATATGCAAATACAAAGATAAAATGCTTAAAAATAAAAAGATAAAGATAAAGATACAAAACTGGTGGGTTGCCTCCCACTTAGCGCTTGGTTTAAAGTCGTCAGCCCGACTTTCAAGACGAAATCCCCATACATCAATAATCTGAAAAGTTGGGGATCCACCCATAGTACCTATTTTGCAAACACCGGCTTCATAAAAATATTAGTAATATAAAACAGAAACGAAGCTATTGACCGATACAAGTTTCTCCCACACTTATTCTTGTCCACACTTGGAAATGTATAAAGAATATAGAAGTCGGGGACTACCACGGTTTCTTCTTTACAAACATCCATAATATGAGAATCAAATGTTTCTAATAGCGGATATCGAGAAAAAAAGTCATTTAACAATATTCTCGAAGTACATACATTCAAGCCAATAAGAGTTAAATGAGAAGGATTAATAGGCAAAGGGTTAGACAAACCTTGCAACTCTTATGTTATGGTATCCTCCTTATCCTTAAAGAATTGAAGTAAATTACTTACCTCTTGAACATCGTGGTCCTCTATCAAAACTTGCAAGCATTCTTCGTCCGTTTTTGCCTCAACCAAACTCTCAACATAAACATCATCATTATAATCACGTGCAAGCTTAATTGGGTCTTCCACAATATTACTTAATTCGGTCACATTCTCAACATACTCCTCTTCAAATTTATTTTCAGACTCACCAAAATCAGAATCGTCGTCGGTTTCCCAACCTTTATCACGACGGTTTAAGTTCCATATGAATGGTCCTACTAATGTCATCGACAATATCTTCCGAGGCTCCATCATCTTCCAACTTGTATAATTTATGTGCAAGTTTTCTAACATTCACACGCTTACCACCATTTGCTACAATATGTTCTCTTTCCCATGACTCTTCCCTTTGGATGGGTGAATGATCATAACTACGATCTAGAGTCGGGTAAGAAAAAGTGTTGTAGAAATTGGTTTGGGAGGCGTTATCTCTATCATGGTCAAGTTGCTTTAGTCTTTGTTGCATGTCTTGCAATCCATTCATAATCTGCATACAACTCGAATGAAGCCAATTAGAAGTAAAATTATCCCACCTAGGTGCTTGACTTACATACCCATTACAAGGTTGTTGTTGGTATGTATGAAAATCACCGTAAGGTTTTCTAGGGTATGCATCATAGCCAATAAATTGGTTTTGATTGTATCCCATAAATGGTGGGTAATTGTCATAGTGTTGAGGAGGTTTAAAACCATATCCATTGCTCCAATATGATCCTTCCATAGTATTGGTACCTGAAATAAGATTCTCAAACCAAGTTTAAAAACCAGAAAATAAGAAATGTATAAACGAAAATAAAAACAAAACTAAAAACAAGAAACCAAAAACAAGTGACAACCGCTGCCTCCCCGGCAGCGGCGCCAAAATTTGATCGCTGTCGTATGCGTCAAAATAAATTACTTTCTCACTACTCAAAATATATAATATAGCAAGGGTAAGAAAGGATCGTTCCCACATAGAGGAATAGGTTGTCAATATGTTTCGATTTCTTATATAAACAAAGGGGGGAATTTTCTGATTTGTATAAATTAAGATCAAATAAAAGAAAATAAAGAAATAAACAAGCAAATCAAATGAACAAATATTGGTTAAGGATTCATCATCATTCACAAACATACTTTTTAACAATAACTAGAATTGATATTTAATCTCTCTTTTATCAAAGGCCTAGGATACCTTGATCGCAAGTATATCCCGTAAATCTCCTCTTGCCATCAACAAACACATTAAAAGATGTGAATATGAATTCTATCTTAGAGAACAACGTAAAGTGTAAAAGCACTAATCAAGTTTAGTTCCCTAGATGCATCAAGTTCTATGAAATCAAGCCAATCAAAGCAATCGAACGTGTAAAAGCACTAATTCGATTTAACAAAGGTTATGATCCACTTGCGACTACTAGGATGTATCACTACAAGTAATATTCACAATTATGCTACTTGTAATCAGGAATTTATCACTTTTGCGTATCACAAATCCTAATCTAGCAATAGAGATGAAAACAAACTCAACCGATTCGCGACTCGATCACAAAAGCATTCAAATCATGTAATAATATAAATAGTGAATCATAATCGATAATATGGAGACAAAACTAATTTATCATATCATAGAGCATGTTATGTGAAATTCAATTACTCCATAACCAATAATAAATTAATTATTCATGTTAATGGAGTTCATAATAAGAATAAAGAAAAAACTCATGTTTTTAAACCCTAGAACAAAAGTAGAAGATGAGATAAGATAACTCCTTGATATAGGCAGGGAGATGTTTCTTTTATATGTTTCTCTTGGTCCACCAATTTCCTAGTCTCGGCCAGGGCTTACCAAACGAACCTATGTGTACACCCATCTGGTCATGGCCCAATACCACCAATTTTCTTAAGCCCAATAAATCTTTGTCCTGTCAGTTCCAGAGAACTGACAGCCTATTGTCTTTCTCAATCAATTCCTCCTATAGCCGGCCATCTCCCCTGCATACTTGATTATACATCCAATGAAACCATCACATCCATTCTGCAACCACTAGCCTCTCTTCTCACTTCTGGGACTGTAAAAATTCATCCACATCTCTTCGGTGCAGCAACAACACCTCCAATTCTAATTCCTCATCGCTCTCAGTACACAACACTAACTACAGCTGCAAAACCCTGCAACAACACAAACTTCCATTTACATCTCAGTTCCCTTACCATTTCAGTTGAAACTCAGCACCACTTCTATTTCATAGTTCAAGCCATCTCTTCAATTGTAACTGCAATCAAACATCAGCTTGTCCTGTATACCTCAATGCCGTAGCTTCTCCAGTCACACGACAACAATCGTACAGCTTCTACCAGCCAATGTTCAAGATACCAGCAACACCTAGCCTTCAACAACATCTGCAGTTCAAGTTCACTTGCGAGTTGGCCATCGCCTGCAGTTTCATATCATTATTGCCTCTGCTTGCTTCCATCTCAACTTTGCTCCTGCAACACAACCATGTTCAGTGGATCAGCTACCACTGCCATACACCACTAGAGCTGCAACTATAATACATTTGGCATCACTGCTTGGTTCATCTCAGCACATCCCCTTTTGATATGATTCTACTATGTCATTCATCCATTTGACTCTGTTAATTCTTCTCAGCCCAAGAACTCCAAATCCAGCCCTCCAGTTCAAGCTTCGCATTTAGACCCATTTGTAGCTTTCGCATCCACCTGAGGTCTCTTGAACCAACAGCAATAACATCTTGATCTTTCACTTCCATCAAAACCCTTCAATTCATTTTGCTAATTCAGATTCAAATCAACCCTGACTTGGGTTTCTTCTTCAATTCCAAAGCAAATTAATCGACAGTAACACCTCTCAATTTTTTTCCCATTTTCTTCAGTTAACAGACCCATGCTCAAACGATTTCAACCACCAGAAAGAGCATCTCAATCTGCAATACTGGAACCCAACCTGAAATCAACCTAAACTCCAACTTCAGACAGAAAAATTGAATCTAAAACCCCATGAATTTCTTCTGATTTCTCTGAATTTCACGGATTCTAACCCATTTGTTCACTGCTTCCATCGATGTCAAACCCTCAACAATTTCTTTGCATCAATCTGCAACTGCTCGAACTCAAAACCCATCTAAATCCTTGCAACATCTCTACATCAATTTCTTTCACCGGTTCTCTGACCAATTAATAAGCAGCCGTCTCTCTCTGAATAACTCACTCTTATCTCTGAATTCTTGTGACTCTCAGATACACAACAACATCATCTCTTCTTGTATCTCCATCTCTCTATGTTGTTCAATTTCTTCACTATTTTGTCTCTCGAAGTATCAACAGTAGCCGTCATCCTCACTTCTCTCTTCTTTCTCAATTTCAGATGTGTAGTAATGAGAAGAAACTCTTCTCTGAATTTCAGGTTTGTGTAGGAATTGGAATTCCTTGAGGCACCCAGGACATGTAGAAAAGCCACCAACTGACAACATTTAGTGACCCCACAGTAGCCCCTTTATCCTTGGCCGAGCTCCCAATAACATCCGTTTTTTACTTATCAGATTCACTTCTTCTCTTCAATGTCTCTTCATCACTAAATATGTCGTGCTTTTTAGACAGAAATCACATCACTAAAACCGACATGCTTTTCAGACAGAGATGAAGAAATAAAAGCAAATAATGAGAAATAATTCGCCTCCAACAGCAGTTGCACATGAAATGACACTTTTTCCTTGTTTCTTCTTATTTTGTTCCAAATGACTCCAAAGTACCTAATCACTCAAAAGTAAACATAAGATACATAATTTACAAGAAAACTTAGCAAAGAACGCATAAACAATAGATACATATTAAGGTGTTTTAGACACCTATCAAATTCCCCCACACTTAGACTTTGATATTCCTCGGGCAAATCAAACTAAACTATTCTAAAACATACTTACAACTCCGTGTCGTCGAGGATACGGTTATTGTTAGTTAAAATCTGAGTTCTACCTTGGCACTATCAAAACGTTATCAATAAAAACATACTTACAACTCCGTGTCGTCGAGGATACGGTTATTGTTAGCATGAATAACATGATTTTGAACCCATGGGTGTCCCTAGTGGACGAGTAATAGTCACGTGAAGGTTTACAAGAGGTCTACCTACAAAACCTATATTTCCAACTCCAGCTACCCGTGACAAATCTATGAACGAATCCAAAATGGCTATTGGAGGATGTACCCTGACACGAATCCAAATTAATATATATGTAAATTAAGATCTACTCAGAAACTTGAACAAACCACAATACTCGTAATATGACTAACCACAATCACAAATGAATATATTAAGAAGCTGAATATAGAAATAGATGTTTGCGAATGTTGACTAAGTGAATGGTGTTTCCCATATCCGTATGAAGGTCACCGCCATGATGAACCTACGAATCATATTGGATTGAGATACTGGTCTGAATTCTAATATCAACACAGCTGACATATACAAGGGAACCAGCGGTGATAAATCTTAATTCTAGATCAACTCAACTGGCATATACAACGGAACCAGGAGTCGATTTTATTGAACAATAACAACAACAAAAAAAAAATTCGTTTTACTTGACAACATGATTAGATCTTTTGGATCCAAGCGCATGCTTCTTGTCAGCAGATTACATGATAATTCCCATGGATCCTGCGTTCCAGCTTGTTTAGGCGACGGAGACAGGGAGAACACACGCATATTGTCATCCAAGTGTCATTTTTTATTCCGGTTGGTCTAATTGGTCAAGTCTTTTTTTTAGTTGCTCAATCACTCTATTTCATCCTAGCAGTAATAATAACTCGATGTTAGTGACCCACCAAATCACTTAGATAAACAAAAAGCTTGCAAAAATAAAAACAGAAGGTGATGTGGTGACATTTCGAGATATGGTAACAACTATCATATTATTTCTAACACTTGAATAATTTTGTCCTTTTAGTTAATGGGTTCCTCCACTCCTGTAGCCAAGATGGTTCCATCCATTTAGATTGATAGTGTCATCCTAAAGGCACATGTTTCTAGGTTTCGGAATGTATAAAGCAATTTTGTTTTTTCTATTTTTCTATTTATTTATTTTTTAATATTTTTTTTTACTAAAGGCATCAAACTCTACAAACATATAAATGCTCCTCCACACTTAAACTTTATATTGTCCTCAATGTAAAATTTAGTCATTCAAAGTAAAGTTCAAGGTGGGAAATTCCGCAAATGATATACAAAAACAAAGATAAAATGCTTAAAAATAAAAAGATAAATATAAAGATACAAAACTGGTGGGTTGCCTCCCACTTAGCGCTTGGTTTAAAGTCGTCAGCCCGACTTTCAAGACGAATTCCCCATACACCAATAATCTGAAAAGTTGGGGATCCACCCATAATACCTGTTTTGCAAACACTGGCTTCATAAAAAATATTAGTAATATAAAACAGAAACGAAGCTATTGACCGATACAAGTTTCTCCCACACTTATTCTTGTCCACACTTGGAAAGTATAAAGAATATAGAAGTCGGGGACTACCACGGTTTCTTCTTTACAAACATCCATAATATGAGAATCAAATGTTTCTAATGGTGGATATCTAGAAACAAAGTCATTTAACAATATTCTCGAAGCACATACATTCAAGCCAATAAAGAATTAAAGGAGAAGGATTAATAGGAAAAGGGTTAGACAAACCTTGCAACTCTTGTGTTATGGTATCCTCTTTATCCTTAAAGAATTCAAGTGAATTACTTACCTCTTGCACATCGTGGTCCTCTATCAAAACTTGCAAGCATTCTTCGTCCGTTTTTGCCTCGACCAAAGTCTCGACATAAACATCATCATTATAATCACGTGCAAGCTTAATTGGGTCTTCCACAACATTACTTAATTCGGTCACATTCTCACATACTCCTCTTCGTCTTTATTTTCAGACTCACCAAAATCAGAATCGTTGTCGGTTTCCCAACCTTTATCACGACGTCGTTTGAGTTCCATATAAATGGTCCTACTAATTTCATCGAAAAGCTCTTCCGAGGCTCCATCATCTTCCAACTTGTATAATTTCGGTGCAAGTTTTCTAACGTTCACACGCTTACCACCATTTGCTACAATAGGTTCTCTTTCCCATGACTCTTCCCTTTGAATGGGTGAATGATCATAACTAAGATCTAGAGTCGGGTAAGAAAAGTGTTGTAGAAAATGATTTGGGCGGCGTTCTCTCTATCATGGTCAAGTTGGTTTAGTCTTTGTTGCATGTCTTGCAATCCATTCATAATCTGCATACAACTTCAATGAAGCCAATTAGAAGTAGAATTATCCCACCTTGGTGCTTGACTTACATATCCACTACAAGGTTGTTGTTGGTATGTATGAAAATCATTGTAAGGTTGTCTAGGATATGCATCATAGCCAACAAATTGGTTTTGATTGTATCCCATAGATGGTGGGTAATTGTCATGGTGTTGAGGAGGTTGAAAACCATATCCATTGCTCCAATATGCTCAGTCCGTAGTATTGGTACCTGAAATAAGATTCTCAAAGCAAGTTTAAAAACCAGAAAATAAGAAATGTATAAACAAAAATAAAAACAAAACTGAAAACAAAAAATAAGAAACCAAAAACAAGTGACAACCGCTGCCTCCCCGGCAGCGACGCCAAAATTTGATCGCTGTCGTATGCGTCAAAAAAAATTACTTTCTCACTACTCAAAATATATAACATAGAAAGGATAAGAAAGGATCGTTCCCACATAGAGGAATAGGTTTTCAATATGTTTCGGTTTCTTATATAAACAAAAGGAGGAGTTTTCTGATTTTTATAAATTAAGATAAAATAAAAGCAAATAAAGAAATAAACAAGCAAATCAAAAAGAACAAATATTTGTTAAGGATTCATCTTCATTCACAAACATGCTTTTTAACAATAACTAGAATTGATATTTAATCTCTCTTTTATTAAAGGCCGTAGGACACCTTGATCACAAGTATATCCCGCAAATCTCCTCTTTCCATCAACCCTAGATGCATTAAGTTCTATGAATTCAGGCCAATCAAAGCAATCGAATGTGTAAAAGCACTAATTCGATTTAACAAAGGTTATGATCCACTTGCGACTACTAGGATGTATCACTACAAGCAATATTCACAATTATGTTACTTGTAATCGGAATTTATCACTTTTGCGTATAAAAAATCCTAATCTAGCAATAGAGATGAAAACAAACTCAACTTATTCGCGACTCGATCAAAAAATCATTCAAATCATGTAATAATATAAATAGTGAATCATAATGGATAATATGGAGACAAAACTAATTTATCATATCATAGAGAATGTTATGTGAAATTCAATTACTCCGTAACCAATAATAAGATTAACTACTCATGTTAATGGAGTTCATAAAGAGAATAAAGAAAAAACTCATGTTTCTCAACCCTAGAACAAAAGTAGAAGATGAGATAAGATAACTCCTTGATATAGGCAGGGAGATGTTTCTTTTATATGTTTCTCTTGGTCCACCAATTTCCTAGTCTCGGCCAGAGCTTACCAAACGAACCCATGTGTACACCCATCTGGTCATGGACCAATATCACCAATTTCCTTAAGCCCAATAATTCTTTGGCATGTCAGTTCCAGGGAACTGACAGCCTATTCTCTTGCTCAATCAATTCCTCCTACAACCGGCCATCTCCCCTGCATTCTTGAGCATACATCCAATTAAACCGTCACATCCATTCTGCAACCACCATCCTCTCTTCTCACTTTTGGGACTGTAAAGATTCATCCACATCTCTTCACTGCAGCAACAACACCTCCAAGTCTAATTCCTCATCCATCTCAGTACACAACACTACTTCCTTCTATCGATCTCTGTCAAACGTCATTCCATCACTAACTGCAGTTGCATAACCCTACAAAAACACAAACTTCCGTTTACAACTCAGTTCCCTTACCATTTCAGTTGCAACTCAGCACCACCTCTATTTCATAGTTCAAGCCATCTCTTCAATTGTAACTGCAATCAAACACCAGCTTGTCCTGTATACCTCAATGTCGTAGCTTCTACAGTCACACGACAACAATCGTACAACTGCTACCATCCAATGTTCAAGATACCAGCAACACCTAGCCTTCAACAACATCTGCAGTTCAAGTTCACTTGCGAGTTCGCCGTCGCCTGTAGTTTCATATCATTATTGCCTCTGCTTGCTTCCGTCTCAACTCTGCTCCTGCAACACAACACTGCTCAGTGCATCATCTACCACTAACATACACCACCACAGCTGCAACTGCAATATATTTGGCATCACTGCTTGGTTCATCTCAGCACATCCCCTTTTGAACTGATTCTACTCCGTCATTCATCCATTTGACTCTGTCAATTCTTCTCAGCCCAAGAACTCCAAATCCAGCCCTCCAGTTAAATCTTCTCATCTAGACCCATTTGTAGGTTTCGCATCCACTTGAGGTCTCTTGAACCAACAACAATAGCAGCTTTATATTTCACTTCCATAAAAACCCTTCAATTCATTGTGCTAATTCGGATTCAAATCAACCATGAGTTGGGTTTCTTCTTCACTTCTAAAGTAAATTAATCGACAATAACAACTCTCAATTTTGTTCCAATTTGCTTCAGTTAACAGACCCATGCTCAAACGATTTCAACCACCAGAAAGAGCTTCTCGATCTGCAATACTCGAACCCAACCTGAGATCAACCTAAACTCCAACTTCAGATAGAAATATTGAATCTAAAACCTCATGAATTTCTTCTGATTTCTATGAATTTCACGGTGCTTCCACTGATGTCAAACCCTCAACAAGTTCTTTGCATCAATCTGCAACTGCTCGAACTCAAAACCCATCTGAATCCTTGCAACATCTCTACATCAATTTCCTTCACCGATTCCCCGACCAATTAATAAGCAGTCGTCTCTCTCTGAATAACTCACTCTTATCTATGAATTCTTTTGACTCTCAGACACACATCAACATCATCTCTTCTTGTATCCCCATCTCTCTATATTGTTCAATTTCTTCTCTATTTTATCTCTCGAAGTATCAACAGTAGCCGCCATCCTCACTTCTCTCTACTTTCTCAATTTCAGATGTGTAGTAATGAGAAGAAACTCTTCTCTGAATTTCAGGTTTGTGTAGGAATTGGAATTCCTTGAGGCACACAGGACATGTAGGAAGGCCACCAACTGACAACATTTAGTGACTCCACAGTAGCCCCTTTATCCTTGGTCGAGCTCCCAATAGCATCCGTTTCTTACTTCTCAGATTCACTTCATCTCTTCAATGTCTCTTCCTCACTAAAGCTGTCGTGCTTTTTAGAAAGAAATCGCATCACTAAAGCCGACATGATTTTCAGACAGAGATGAAGAAATAAAAGCAAATAATGAGAAATAATTCGCCTCCAACAGCAGTTGGACATGAAATGACACTTTTGCATTGTTTCTTCTTCTTTTGTCCCAAATGACTCCAAAGTACCTAATCACTCAAAAGTAAACATAAGATACATAATTTACAAGAAAACTTAGCAAAGAAAGCATAAACAATAGATAAATATTAAGGTGTTTTAGATACATGTCATAAGGTTCAACACTCTTCTTCTTCCACCAACTTTTATATTGATCCCCAGTGACTGCATAATAGTCGATGCCTGCATCTACATTTCCTATGTCCACAACTGATTGCAAATTTGGAGGATTTGCTGGGACTACAATCTCACATGCTATCTGCATCTGGAATCTATCTGCCAAGTAACAACTAACTCTCATGTTTGTTTTTTCCAGGTCAAAAAACAACATTCTCCTTCTGGATAACTATAGTGCATGTTCATAATGCACTCCCACAAAAAACTTACTATCTAAACATGGTTTCCAAATACATGATGCACTTGTTCTAGTGTCAATCTGTGCTCTTGCGCTGGAGACTGAGTGTTTCCTCGTATCCTTTTGGACTCCCCCTTGTCCTCTCTTCCTTGATATAATGTTAGACTTCTTGAAGAGAAAAATATTTGGGAAAACATCCTGGTGTCTGACAAGCAAGGGTTGCATGTTGCGGAAGTAATAATAGTACTAATACTCAAGTACCATAACCATTCCAGATAAATCCTTACATTTGGTTGACCATTCGTCAAGAAATTTACAGGTATTACCTAACAAAGCTATACCCCAATCATATTCCCCAACTCTATCTAACTCATTCAACAATAAAATCCAACATTTATCTAATCCTCCACTAGAATCCGTAAGAAGAAAATGACCAAAACACCAAAGAAAGAATGCTCGTATCAATGTATCTGCACATCTAATATTGATAGCCAAGGATATTGAATTAGTCGTAGAGTTCCATGTACCATGATTTTTGATATTGAAAAATATAAATCATCCAGAGCAGGATACGTTAGATCACTACCCAACGACGGCATAGCTACTGGTCGTTTACTAAGGTCACCAGTGGGAATTCCCGTTAACATGTTAGTTTGACAGGGATGAAATCAGAATCCAATTTTCAGGTTCTCACAAAGAAGAAACAAAACATCACTATCAAATCTATATTGTTCCTTATGGGAATAAATCAACTATCCAATATTTTTTTATCGATAATCAAACAAATAAATTAAAACTGATTTGCATTCGATAATCAACAAAATCCTAGAAAGAAAAAATGAGAAAAATTCCAACACTTAGAACAAACCTTCGAAATAAATAGAAGTTATTAATCCAACAAACCCAACATAGCATCAGTCATGTATAATGTGTGCACTATCGAGAGATAACACTGAGAGAGAGAGAAAGAGATAAGCAAAGAAATCGAAGAAGAAGAAAGAAAATCCGGCGGCGGTTTTGCCCGTATTTTCCAGATCTAGTTGAAGAATTCTATACAATCTATGTCGTCCATCTATCGTGATCCGACGACTTCGATACCTTGTGAGATCTTGTAAAAAAAAGGTTTGTCAATGGATCCCTCCTCAACAAGATAAGAGATGATTTTTTTTTATAAAACCTATTTTTTTCAATCTAAGTTATTTAGTTTTTCCGCCTATATAACTTAGACAAAGAGAGTATAAAAATGGTAGTACTACTCAGAATCCTATTACAAAAATAATATGAACTACAATTTATGTTTTTTGATTATTTAATAATTGCTTAAAAAATAAAATTTAATTTAAGTTAAATGAACTTTCCAATTTCAAAATCCAAAACTGGAACCTGTGCATCGTTGACCACCTTCCTACTAGTACAATCGTAATTTTGTTGTTGTGTTTTAGAGGCTTCACATTATAAAACACACGCCAGGGATATCTGTCAAATCTTTCTCGGATTGCAGGGGGTAGACCATTATAAACAACATTTAAGTCTTGAAATCCACCTCTCAGTTTATTATAAGTATCAGACCGCTCTTGATGCCCCAACACATGACCTTGAACTAATGATGAAGCAGCAACGACACTCGGAGAAGCAAACTCTGCTTCACGATCCTGAGTATAATATGCATTTGTGGTAGGACTCCGTATTGGTTCATGTTTTCGATCTCTTTTCTGTCTAAAATTATTGGTGACTTTTATTACAAACTGGCTCATTTTGTAGCAAGATCTTGTTTAGAAGAATTTTGGAAGAAGAGAGTAGAGAGTGTAGTTGTGTGAAGTGAAACGAATTCAAATGAAGGATTTTATAGGTTTCAAAATTGTAGCCGTTGAGAAAGAGCCGTCAGGTTTTTAACCGTTGGCGGATTGTCTTCACCTGCTCGTGGATTATGATCTCCCTTCACGTGTAAGCTTCACCCGCTGGAGGTTTGTCTTCACCCTTACGCCTGATGATCAACCGCCCACGCATTTTCCGGAGTGCAAAACTAGGTTTGTCCATCCACTGTCTCAACAACTTTTTCTTTTTTTTTTTGGTGATTGCTATAGAAATGGCCCTGAAAATCTGTTGACATCCTTGTAAGTTGTAACGAAACAAATGAGCCACCTCACCTCACTCCTTGTTACTGCAAGTACTACAACTAGCATTGCAAGATTCGCAACGGTCACTCTCAAAGCTTTCAAAATAATATAGTAAAATCTTGGAAAGTTTCATACGGATTTATTTTTTCTCGAAGGAAGCAAAAATCTTGTCTTTCCCTATACAAATATTGCACCAGGTACAAATTATTAAAAACAGAAAGGTCCCACTGTTATATACCAATCTCAGCCAACTGATGTTTACCGCTCCAGAAAAGGACAGACTAAGTCGATGATTGACAGAAGAACATTTTACGGTGGGCAGTGATTCCTCAGTTTACCGGAAAAAAAAGAAAAAAAAAAGGAGTTACCAGTGTGCAGTGGTCGTCGGCTCTTAATTACATCTACAATTATTTGAATGTCATTATTGGCTCGGAAAATCAGCACCACTTGCGCCAGGAAAAAAATACCTATGCCTAACGGATAGATGAAACACTAGCAAGGGCCAAGGGATTGAGAACGGAGAGAGAGAGAGGAGAAATAGTTGGCTTAAGTGCATGCACCGGATCAGCAATGAATACGAGGTACACATGCATGCTTGAATTCCTACGATGTCTCTCAGTGCAAGAGTGAGTGCACAAAGCCACAAACATTACTATGTAGTCTATGTGCAGGACGGATTTAGAGATGAGTACATGACAAACATATCAGCTAATGGATCAACTTTGGGAGTAGTATATGGCTAATTCGAAATCCCATCCACAAAGTGGAATGTTACCGATTACACAAAACATTTTAGGGAAAATGGGAAAAATGTCCCAATTCAGGGTGTAATCTTGGAGAACTGTCCCAACGTTAAGAAAAGTTGGAAAACTGCCACACTGTTAGAAATACCGGTTAACTACACGTGTGCGAGTTTTCACGTGTTAGAAAAAGACAAAAACACCCACATCTCTTAAGATCTTGCCACGTATGCGAGTAATTAATCCAACGGACTAAGAGGAGGACGTGAAACACGTGAGTACCACGTGTGGGAATTATGCCCTAAAATCTCACAAGGCTCGAACATATTTTTCATTTTCATTTTTTTTCTGGATCTGTAGAGAAAAACGAAAACGGACGAGAGAAGAGAAAAAGGGAAGAAAAAAAAGAGAAGATCAAGCAAGACGTTGTTCTTGGATCGATTCTAACGTTAATATTAACAGCTCATGATTAATAATCGATCACTTTACTGTTGCCGTGATTAAAAGCTCGAGAAAATGATTGAGAAACAGTTCCAGACGAGGAAAGTTGAAGAAGAAGACGATTTGGGTTGATTTGATCGTCGAAACAAGTAAGTAAATATAACCCAATCCTTTATTTTGTTTGAATTGCATTGTGTGTTGTGTCAATTTGTGATTCGGAAATTGCAATTGTAATTTAGAGTTTCATTGAAACCAAATTTACGGTTTACTTCTGCAATTGGAATTGAAATTGTAATTTAGGGTTTAATTGAAACCAAAATTTAAGGTTTATTTTTGTAATTGATAAAAGGAAGTGTTCCATGTTTACTATTTAACCTTTTTTTTTAAACCGCAAAATATGGTTGCCCTGTTTTTCTCAAACTGTGATAAATGGGAAAATGGGGATGGAAAATATAAACCTATGGATTTTGTTATGTTGCTGAGTTTATGAGTTTATGTGCTTGAGAAGTGTTTGGGTTTATATGGTTCTGTATTATAGTTGCTGACACTAAGTTATTGTGTTTGTAGGTTTGGGGTATTTTTGTTTTTTTTGGCACGTGAGAACTCGCACACGCGGAGTTAACTGAGATTTCTAACAGTGGGGTAGTTTTCCAACTTTTTTTAACGTTGGGGCAGTTTTCCAAGATTGCAGTCCAAATTGGGGCATTTTCCCAAATTTTCCCATCATTTTACTTTTCTTGTGGAAAGATAAAGAGAAAGACTTCCTTCAGAAGAAAAAGAAGGAGAGAGTTTTTCTAATATCCACACGGCGGAAAATCCGGACTGCTGAGATACAACTGATCTGCTGTTTGTTTGCTCTAGTGATTATTTATTTTAGCCAGAGAGAATTAATCATAGTAGAAATGTTGTAATTAGATCATCTAGATTCGGTAAAGTGAGGTCAAAGAAAAAAAAGACAAGACGTCAAGATTAAACGGAGATTAAGTAAGGTGGGTCCACAATCTCCGCTCTTCTGATCTAACCTTCTTGTGATTATACAATCAATAAACTAAGAAACCTATTACAAGGACTTGGATTCGGTTTTGAAGGCTCCAATGAATTCAAATATCCCAAATGTGGATGTGGGAACTCTATTTTGTTATCAAAAATACAAAAATATTTTTTGAAAACCTAAATCTAATTAAATCAAAAACAGAACCTAAACTAAACCCCATCGGAAAAAAAAAAAAATCTAAACCTAAAACCACCCGTCTCTTCTTTTTCCTCTCTTCTCTCCTCCATCGCCATTATTATTTTTTTTACTTTAACAACGATTAATCAACGATTCTCGGCCAGTATTAATTTTAATTGGGTAAGAATCGAAAATCAATCATTTTTTAATGTTTTTGATCCGATAAATAGGTTAGATTTGATCAAATTACAGATTGAAAAAATAGCTTCAAAACTGAATACGGTTGGGAATCAATCCGTATGATTGATTTACTGTGGGAAATTTTTGATTTTCTCACCGTATAAATTTTCTACGGTTGAGAAAATATGAACTCCCAACCGTAAAAGCTTTTTACTAATTTTTGTATACGGTGGGAAAACCCAACCATAGGTTGCCTTGGTTTTGTATACGGTTGGGAAAATATGAACTCCCAACCGTAAGTGCTTAACTAACTTTCGTATACACGGAAGTTATCCCGGTTTTATATATGGTTGGAAAATCCAAACATAACTCTAGTTTTCAAAAAAAAAAAAAAAACTCTGGTGGTTTTGATTGCAAATGTAAACTATAAGTCAAATGATTAGTCTAATTTTATTATTAATCATATTTAATTTAGTTAACCTAATCATTAACATTAATTAATTATTAGGATAAGAAGTTCTGGATTTACTATTTAATGGACAATTTTTTTATCATTTTGTGAGCCTCAAAATTAGAATCTTGGAGCCCCTATAATATATTTCTAAAGTAAATCTGGTGAGTTTAGGAAAATCAAAACAAGAACAGCTTTACTGTGTAAAGGGGAAGAAAAAAAAAAGGATTTCAAAGGCCGGAAAATAAGGGAAGTGTGCTTATCTTCCAAGTGAAGGTGCGATTTAATTACCATACAAAATAAAAATATTTTATACGGACAAATTAAAAGAAGACTTTTTCCCGCTAAAAGTTGGAGCGGCAAATAAATTGAAAAAAGGAAAAATGGTTTCGCATAATAACTGCAACACTGGGACTTTATTATGGTCCTGAGTCTCGACTACTCGACATGTTTTTGTCGCTAATAATAAGGAGAAAAGTATGTTTGAATTTTCTTTCGGATCAGCATTATGTTTGAAATTTTAATACTCCGCCATAACTATTCAATGATGTCACGAAAACATTTACACAAGAACAATAGAGTCATACCACCAACTATATAGTGGGGTGCTCCAAAAAAACAAAAGAAAGATTACATGGTGGGGACTAAAATGTCGCATTTTAACAGTGGTTTGGCAAAATCTTCCTTTTTAACGCTGCCGGAGTAGTTGGACGGAATCATACAGGTGAATTTTTGTCTAAATTAGCGAGTGACACGCTCATAAATCAAATCACCTTGGATTATTTGGGATTTAAATATGTTTGTTGAGTCTCAAATTACTTTTTTCATTTTCTGCTCGCTCAAACTATGTTTTCCAGTTTCCATTTTCAATCATCAAAACAAGAAACATGTTTTGAGTTAGTCTTACTGAAGTTGATTAAGTGCCGTCTCCACTCTCCAATAATCACACTTACTTTGGTAAAAGAAGAGACAAAGAATAGTAAAAAATGCAGAAAGTAACACATGGGGTACAGTAAATGATTTAATCCAGCCCCACATCAGATCAATAGAATAATCCCTAACGGCCACTAGATCCCTCCTAGAATTACCCCTCTTTCTCTGTTTTCATTTTTGTCTAATAAATAAATAAATAAAATATTCTAGGGAGAAGAGAAGTTTTGGTCAAGAGGACAGAGAAAACAAAGTAATAACACCATAAGATATGGCACATTGGCAAACACACTTCACTCTCTCTCTTTCTCTTCTTTTGGTTGCTAACTTACGCTCTCACTGCACACTTCTGTAGTTTGCAGCAGCAGCAGCAATAACAACAGCAACAGTAACAGCAAGTAGCAACACATGAGTCCTTCCAAGAATCCAAAACCCTAAAAACTATGCCCTAAATAAACACTTTCACCGCTTTGGCTTCTCATTTTCACTCCATCTTTACAATGAAACCTCTTCTTCTGCTTCTTCTTCACCGCCATCATCTTTTTCTGTTTCTCTTAACAATCACTGCTGCTACTTTTAGCTTATCCTACGCACAGCAAAAGAACTACTCCTTGATAGAAACAGAAGCTCTAACATCTTTCAAACTTAACTTGCATGATCCATTAGGTATATTAAGCGGTTGGGATAAATCAATACCAGTATGTGATTGGAGAGGTGTAGTTTGTTATCAGAACCGAGTTCGTGAACTTCGTTTACCTCGTTTTCAACTCACTGGTAAACTCACTGATCATCTTTCTAATTTAACCGAGTTACGTAAACTCAGTCTTCGTTCTAATCGTTTTAATGGAACCATTCCTGTTTCACTCGCTAAATGTACTCGTTTACGTGCTTTGTTTCTTCAGTATAATTCATTCTCTGGTAAACTTCCATCCGAGATTTCTCATTTAAATGATCTTCAAGTGCTAAACGTTGCTCAGAATTTTTTATTCGGTGAAATTTCTAGCGATCTTCCTTTGAATCTCAGATACCTTGATCTTTCTTCAAATTCATTTTCTGGTGAAATCCCTAAAAATTTATCTAAAAATACTAAACTGCAGTTCATTAATTTATCATTCAACAAGTTCAGTGGAGGAATCCCTGGGAATTTTGGTTCCCTTCAACAACTCGAATATCTTTGGTTAGATTGGAATTTGTTAGAAGGAACATTACCCTCAGCATTAGGAAATTGTTCCTCATTAATGCATTTGAGTGTACAGGGAAATGCTATTCGTGGTTTAATTCCATCTGGTTTTGGTGAGCTTCCAAACTTCAAGATATCTCTTTCGCATAACAATTTATCTGGTTCCATTTCTTCGTCTTTGTTTTGTAATGTTTCATTTAATCCTCCGTCTTTACGAATCGTACAGTTAGGGTTTAATGCATTTACTGACATTGTTCCACCCAAGGAGTCAAGATTTTTTAGTGTATTACAAGTTTTAGATCTTCAAGAGAATCAAATTCAAGGTGTGTTTCCCTCTTGGTTAATGAATATTTCAACATTAACAGTTATTGATCTTTCAAGAAATTCCTTCTCGGGTACTTTGCCGATCCAAGTCGGCAATCTGTTAAAATTGGAAGAGTTGAGAGTAGCTAATAATTCATTGACTGGAACTATACCATTAGAGATTCAAAAATGTAGCTCTCTAAGTGTAATTGATCTTGAAGGAAATAATTTCTCCGGTGGAATTCCTGCATTTTTAGGGGGAAAAAAGTCTACAGATGTTGGCTCTTGGTGCAAATAATTTCTCCGGTTCAATCCCAACTAGTTTTGAAAATCTTTCTCAGTTGCAAATCTTGAATCTCAGAAAGAATGAGCTGACAGGGAATGTACCTGAAGAAATATTGAGTTTGAGGAATTTGACTACTTTGAATCTCAGTGGAAACAAATTCTCGGGTGAAGTCCCATCAAATATTGGAGATTTACGGGGTGTAATGGTTTTGAATTTGAGTGACTGTGGTTTTTCAGGGAAGATTCCTTCAAGTATTGGAAATCTGTTGAGTCTCACTACTCTTGATTTAAGCAAGCAAAATCTTTCAGGGGAGGTACCATTTGAGCTTCCTGGATTACCAAATCTTCAAGTAATTTCTCTTGAAGAAAATAATTTGATTGGTAATGTCCCGGAAGGTTTAAGCAGTTTATTGAGTTTAAGGTTTCTTAATTTGTCATCAAATCAGTTTAGCGGTGAGATTCCTGCAACTTATGGGTTTCTTCGGTCATTACTTGTTCTTTCTCTTTCAAAGAACCGTATTTCAGGTAAAATTCCTGAAGAGATTGGTAATAGTTCTGAGCTACAAGTACTTCAACTTCGTTCAAACAGTTTAAGTGTGACATTCCGGATGATCTTTCTCGTCTATCTCATTTGAAGGAGCTGGATTTGGGTGAGAACAATTTCACTGGTGATATTCCAGAAGGTTTATCTGAGATCTCTACTCTGACTTCTCTATCAGTAGATGAAAATCATCTTTCTGGAGTTATACCGAGTTCTCTATCCAACCTCACGAAGCTTAACGTTTTGAATCTCTCTTCAAATAATTTGAGTGGGAGCATTCCATAGGCCTAACCAACATATCTAGTTTGAAGTACTTCAATGTTTCTAAGAATAACCTTGAGGGTGAGATTCCGGCAATCTTGGTTCTAGATTCAATGATCCTTCTTTATATAAGAATAAAAATTTATGCGGTAAGCCTTGGAGAAGGAATGTGAGAATGACAAAATCGTCAACAAAAGGAAGAAGAAGCTGCTTGTGTTGGTAGTAGTTGCCATAGCAGGAGCTTTTCTTGTTTCTTTGTGCTGTTGCTTTTACATCTTCAGTCTCTTACGTTGGCGTAAAAAGCTTAGAGATGCAGCAACAGGAGAGAAGAAGAAAAGTCCTGCACGTGGGAGTTCAGGAACAGAAAGTCGTGGTAGTGGAGAAAATGGAGGTCCAAAGCTTGTCATGTTCAATAGCAAAATCACCTATGCAGAAACAGTTGAAGCAACTAGGCAATTTGATGAGGAAAATGTTCTAAGTAGAGGAAGATATGGATTAGTTTTCAAGGCATGTTACCTAGATGGAACAGTTCTATCAATTCGGAGATTACCAGATGGGTCACTCAATGAAGGGCTGTTTAAAAAAGAAGCTGAGTTACTGGGCAAAGTGAAACATAGGAATTTGACTGTTCTCCGAGGATATTACGCAGGACCCCCTGATGTTCGTCTTCTCGTGTATGATTACATGCCTAATGGGAACCTAGCTACATTACTTCAAGAAGCATCCCATCAAGATGGGCATGTTCTAAATTGGCCTATGCGACATCTGATTGCACTTGGGGTTGCACGAGGGATATCATTTCTACATTCAACAACAATGGTTCATGGTGATGTTAAGCCACAAAACGTTCTTTTCGATGCAGATTTTGAAGCCCATTTATCTGATTTCGGGCTAGATCGCTTAACAATTGCTACATCAGCTGAAGCTTCATCATCAACACCCACAGTTGGGACACTAGGATACGTATCACCCAAAGCCGTATTAACAGGTGAAGCTACAAAAGAAGGAGATGTTTACAGTTTCGGAATAGTATTGTTGGAACTCTTAACCGGCAGGCGACCTGTTATGTTTACTGAAGATGAAGACATAGTGAAATGGGTGAAGAAACAATTACAGAGAGGTCAAATATCAGAATTACTCGAACCAGGTCTACTCGAGCTTGATCCAGAATCATCTGAATGGGAAGAATTCTTATTAGGAGTTAAAGTAGGTTTACTATGCACAGCACCTGATCCTCTTGATCGGCCATCAATGGCTGATATTGTTTTCATGCTAGAAGGTTGTCGGGTCGGACCTGATATTCCTTCCTCAGCTGATCCCACTTCTCAGCCATCCCCAGCATAAGAGACGCGTTAGTTACATTGCAATCCCTTCATGTTGCATATCCCGTTGCTCCCACTTAAGGAGAAGCCGCTCTTGTAACCCCATCTGTTTCATTTTTGAATGCTCAATTTATTTTTTCTGAATCCTTTCACTTTCTTCCAAGAAGGTCTTGTAACCCCATCTTTTTCACTTTGCCATATTAAGTGGGTCCAAGAAGGTCAACTTGTTTATTGTAGTCAACTGTTCGTGTGGGGTAACAACGGCAGTGAACTCGGTCCCAGTCCAGAAGCTATTTTATTTATTTTATTTTATTTTTGGCGCCAGAGAAGATACTAAGTCTCGAGGCTCCACGTGGCAGTATCGTAGAAGAGAGAGAAAGTAGCCGTTGTTAAATTCTTTCACAAGTGGAAGGCCAGTGTCAGCAAAGTAGGTAGGACGTAATGGAAAACTCTAGCCATGGGACAAATGTTATTGTCCAGACATGTGACAATAAATCTTGACCTTTAATCATTCTACCAGTTACTAATTCCGATGCTAGAATCGTTCCTGTTTCAACTCATTAAGATTGTGCCACTGCATGTCCCAAATTTTTACAAGGCCTGCTGTCCAGCTGTAGACGCTCCCGGACATAATTCTCCCTGTCTAGGGCAAACTCATATAGCCAGAGACCAGAGTGCGTCGTTCAAGGTGAAGAAGAAGAAAAAAGAAGAGATGGAGTATCAAAATCCGTGACATTGTCGGAACGGCTTTAAAGTTGATCAATTTTTAAGGAAAGTGAATAGAGTGGGAGAGAATCTGGGCGTGTTGCCTTGTTGTTGATGTCGTCTCAATGTTAATGAAATGGAATTCTACTATAAATGGGGCACGTGGTATGAGCTGTGAGTCCCTAAGTTTTATACTCTGGTATTAAATTAAATAGTTGTAGTACTTAGAGGAGATCACGTATTGACGATGCTAATGGAGTTATAACGGGCAGCAACTCGTAAATCGCATGCATATTTTATGCTGTTGCTGCTGCTGGCCCCGCGAGGGAATATGAGGAAGAGAGAGAGAGCAGTGATTGCAATTGTTAGCTTCACAGAGATTTCTGAGAGCGAGTTCAGTGGGACCTAAATCGAATTGATTTTGGTCAGGATTCGTAGATACTGTGACGTACATTGAAATGTCACAGCTAACTACTGTAAGGTTATGAGAGATAGTGATGACATGAAATGTCATGCGTCTGTGTAACAGTCTTGATTGCTCGCTGCCGGCCACCCATCCTCCGAAAATGCTAGGGAGCCCCCGTTAGGGGTACACATACCCTACCCATATCCGTCAACCCTATCCTATCCGCCAGTTTTTTAACCGTATCCTATCGTATCCATTATTTAACGGGTAGGATGGCGGGTGAAGATTTTCTTAACCGCCAATAAACGGGTAGGGTGGCGGATAAAGCTCGAAATTATCCTATCCTACTGGTTTTCGAGCAATTCCTACTAGGGATGCACATACCCTACCCATACCCGCCAACCCTATCCTACCCGCCAGTTTTTTAACCGTATCCTACCCTATCCACTATTTAGCGGGTTGGGTGACGGGTAAAGATTTTCTTAACTGCCAATAAACGGGTAGGGTGGCGGGTATAGGCCATATCCTACCCAACCTACCCGTTGTGCAGCCCTAGCCCCCGTTTTTATAACCCAAAACTTTGACATAGCTATGTGTCGAGTTTTCATTGGTCCATTCTTAAAACGGATTCCCTGTATTTTCAGGTGGGGCAGGATGAGATAGAAAATCAACGGTGGATGTTGATAACACATAGTGGTGTCAAAGCTTGGGTATAAAAGCCGGGACAGAAAATGTGAGTTTGTGTGTTTAAAGTTGTGTCATCTTGAGTGGAATAAGAAATTTTTTCTAAAATAATGGGAATTTTAGTGGATTAAATCTTATTATGTGCAATTTTTAGGGGAGTTGCACCGTTTTGGAGATTTTAGGGGGTTAGATTTAGCGTCAGGCGACTCAGGTTAGTGAATCCTTGACTCCGACCCTATCTGTAATTGTTACACGGCTTGGACAGTACCAGGACCAGATGGTTTTCAAGCGAGATTTTATCAAGTTTGTTGGGATGAAGTTGCAGATGATTTGGTGGATATGGTACAATATTTTTTCAGTCAGGTTAAATACTTAAGCAGTTTAACTTTATGTATCAAGTATTAGTTCAAAAGAAATTGTGTGTTGAAACACCAACAGATTTAAGACCGATTAGCTTATGTGACATTACTTATAAAGTGATTTCAAATATTTTGGCTAATCTATTAAAGGAGTTGCTTCATAAAATTATTTCTCCTTGGCAAGATGCTTATGTACCTGGGAGGAATATCATTGATAATATTATTATAGCACATGAGGTTATTGATTATATGAAAAGAACTAAACTTTTTCCAGCGACAGTTGCTATCAAATTGGATATGGCGAAGGCATTTGATCGTATGGAATGGGGGTTCATCATTAAAGTTATGCAATGCTTAGGTTTTTCTGACAAATGGTGCTCACTAATTCAACAATGTATCAGCACAACATCTATTTCTCTTTTATTAAATGGATCTCCTACTTCGTCGTTTAGTCCTACAAGAGGCATTCGTCAAGGTGATGCTTTATCTCCATATATATTCATTATGTGTATGGAAGCATTCAGTAGAATGTTGCAGGCAGCTGAATATCGGGGTTTAATCAAACCTCTAAAGCCAGCCAGAAAAGGACCAAGTATTTCTCATCTTTTCTTCGCAGATGATTGCATTTTATTTTCAGTAGCTTCAGTCAACTCCATTTCTAATCTGATGCACATTATATCTCAATTTTGTGTTTTTTCGGGGCAGATGGTAAATCTCAATAAGTCTAGCATTCATTTTAGCCGCCATATGAGTGATACAACTAAAAATAATATTGCAGAAATGGTTAAAATGAAAAGAATGCCTTTAAGGGAGGAATATCTGCGCATTCATCTTTTTGTGGGTCGTAATAAAAATGATTATTTTGGAGATATTGTAGATAAGATGGCTTTCAGACTTCAATCTTGGCAGGGTAAGTTAGTAAACCAAGCTGGAAGAAGTACACAGATTCAAGCAGTCACTAGTTCCATGCTCAATTCCAACTGGGATGTATGTACATTCCAAACCAAACTATTAAAAAGATGGAGTCTTTGCAAAGAAGCTATCGGTGGAACAAGCATTCAAAGCAAGGTGGTTATTTTGTTGGTTGGACGGAGTTAAATAAGTCGAAAAGATTTGGTGGTTTGGGTTTTCAAAATCTTCAAGTTTTTAATGAAGCCTTATTATCTAAATTAGCATGGAGAATGCTGAATGAGAATGACGCTAAATGGGTGCAACTTTTACAAGCCAAATATTTTTATAATGTTGATATTTTGTATGGTAAAATAAAAAGCAAGGCACATGGATATGGAGTGGAATACAAAGAGGATTGAATTGGATTCGAAGATATCATATTTGGAAAATTGGTGATGGGACAAAGATCAACCTACAAGGTCAATAGTTTGGCAAGGTTTCTAATCATAATTTTCATTGTCAGATTCTTAACGTGTAAGATACTCAGCACACTCTGGCAGAATATATTGATCATGATTCAAGAAGTTGGAGGATGGATAAAACTGCAAGAAAATTTTCTCTGAAGAACAACTTCAACATATTTTGAACATAAAAATACCTCAACAGCCAGCTACAGATAAACTTCGTTGGTCCTTAACGAGAAATGGTCAGTTTTCAGTCAACAACATATGTGGCAATTTTTTTGCAACAAAATCAGCTCTTAGCTCTAGCAATTCAACAAAAAATGTGGTTGTTAATATGGCATTTGGAGGTTCCATATAAATGTCAAATGTTCATTTGGAAACTATTTAAAAATATTCTTCCTGTGGCAAAAAAATTACAGTACTAAGACTACCATTCATCTGCTTTTTCAATGCCCCTTTGGTACATCTGTATGGTCTGGGATTTCTACTGATATATTTCAAGATGATATGGCTCATCAGGACATTCAACATTGGATTCAGTCTTGGACAGATAAAAACTCTATGGTTTCTACAAATAAAAAGGATTTCATGAATGTAGCCGTAATCACCATGTGGTTTGTATGGAAAAATAGATGTTTGAAGCTGTTTGAAGGCAAATCCCAGTCACCTCAGTTTGTTAGACAACAAGTATTTCAGTTCTGCTATTCTCATAACATTTGCATTCATAATAACTCTAGTAATCCTGATCATTCTAACAATATTAGGGGCATACATTTCAAACCTACTGGAAACCTCATCCATATGATTAGTCAAAGCTTAATTTTGATGTTTCTTTTATATCATATTTTAAGTTTGCTGGTTTCTCCATTGTGTTGCGAAATAATCAAGGAGAATTCATGTAAGCCATGGTCCGGAGAAGGAATGTAAGGGATATTGACCAAGCAGAAGCTCTAGAATTGCTGATGGTACTGCAATGGATTCAATGCAAAGGATTGAATAAAGTGCAAGTGGAAGGTGACAACAAAGCTGTATTAGAGGCGGTGCATAAGAATCAGATTGGAGAAACTAGATGGGAAGATCAACACCTTGTTTCTGGATGTGTAGGTCTATGTAAGGACTCAGATGAAGTTCAAGTTAGGTATGTTAATAGAGTTTGTAATGGAGCTGTTGATGCTTTAGCTAAGTATGATCGAAAAAGTAAATGTTCCAATCAGTGGGATTTGAATCCCCCAGCAGTTATTACTCCTTATCTTTTTAAGGATACTTTTAATATGCTGGATTAAATTTCACCTGATTGTTGTTTTGGGAGTTGTTTCTAGTGGTCATGGTTATCTGCTTGGTAGTTGAAGGGTTATCCATCTTATGTCTTTGTCTGTGTTTGTTTTGTGTGTTATATCTGTCTAAACTTGTCTGTTTTCGTATTGTGTTTTGATTATTAATAAAAATTTCTTTTTCAAAAAATAAAATAAAATATTATACTAGTGCCCCCAAAAATCTAGGCGTACTCGTATTTCTTATTTTATTTGAAGAATGCTTTACAGACCGGAAAATCCACCATATGAACCGGCAGGCATGATGAAGCAACATTTTATTGTCTTGGGGGTAGGGAGAAATCCACCCACCAAATGTGTGATAGTCAATTTATTTGGTGTTTGTTTTTCTCGGTCCATATAAAATCGTTTATTTTAATTTGTGTTTGAAAAATGAGAAAAGAAAAATACAAGATAGTGGTTTTCAAAGTTAATCACCTAATAAAAATAGGCATTTGTGCATATAATTTTTAGGGGTGCACAAATTTTGCACTCTTAAAATAGTTAGCGCAATTGGGGGATATGTAAAATAACCTGGGATACGACAATAAGACAAAATTGAGATTGAAATATTAAATCAAGGTCACCCCCTATTCAGGTAATTTGTATAATTCCTAATCTAATCCTTATTAATCATGTTTAGTGGTTGATTTAAATTAGTTAAGTTAATAGATTAGTTTGATAATGAGTTATATTAGTCATTATCATTGAATATGTTGATTCAACAATATTAAATCAAGATATTTATGATCATGAAGGTTTAGGTGAAGAACCAACCCAGTAAAGTAAACAAGCTGAACATACAAGTGCTCCAAATACTCATGTATAGGTATTAATATATTGAAATTTGATTTCTTTTTCATTGAATTCGCCACTGTTACGCCTGAAAAGCTCAATACCGGCATGGTAATAGTACGAATACCATGCCGACATAGACTTAATCGGGATAGCATCCATACTTTCACCATGTCGACACACAATAGCCACCAATTTTGAAATTGTAATCGGAATTTTATATATAAAGAGCGCTCCTTAAGTACACTGCCGGCACAGAATGTTCATTATCGAGCATATTGGTAGTGGTGACGGTATGATACATTGCTTAACTTGCTATGCCGGCACATGATGAAAATTTCCCAGTAACTTGAGTTTTTTTTCACTTGGCTATCGGCGTTTATAGTTTTTTATCGAGCATGCCGGAAATTAATTTTGACATGGCTTTTATATTAAAAACAGTGTCGGCATAGTAAAACGAAACGACACTCATAATAGACCTATGTCGGTATTAACTGAAACTGAAAATTTTCAGTTTCAGTTTTTGATTCTAACCTAAACGAGTTTTTTTTTTAAAATCGATGATTAGGTTTCTTTCATGGAGGTTAGGTTTCTATATTTAGTTTTTATTTGTTTTAAAGGGTATTTTAGTATTTTGGCACCTAAGAAACACCCCTTAGCAGGAATTATTGGATGAGAATATTAATTCATATCCCCCAATTAATTCTCGTATCCCCCAATTGCACGTTCATGAAAAATAGGCCAATTTACTGAATATAGTCTTTTTTATATTTGCATCAATAAATAAATTAATATATATTTCCCAAGCGTAGATTTTTTTTTATAAATCTCATAAAATTTCCTTCATTGTAAAATAGAAAATTCAGATTATATGGATTTCAAATACGTCAAGATCAAAGTTCAAAATACAGTTAAAAGTGACCAAATACGAGTATTTCGTGAAGCGAAGAAACGAAATACCAATGAGTACTGATCAATAGGAAGATTGAAGGAATGGTTTTTGGATTATAATCCAACTATTTCGATAGAGTTTTTTTCTTTTAGAAAAAGAGATGCCCTCACAAAAAGAGAGTAACATGCCCAAAGTCCTGAATTTAGATCACCATACTCGAAATATAATGACTAAGCTTAATGAACACTTGTTCATACTTGATCAAATTCGGTAGACAACAAATTATTGGTCGGAACCAAATCTGATTCAAATTTATCATTCGAAAATAGCCTGGAATAGTGATATGTGTCATTGATGTTATTCAGGAATGTCTCGAATCGATTTAGAGAAATATAGAACTACTATATTCGGAATACAAGACAGTGTTATCAGTCTTACAAACTGAGAAAACTGTTATATGTATGAAGCTGTATCACATGTATTCGTACACGTAGTGGAGTAGCTATATATCGACTTTCAAATTTGTGTGATATACATATTCGTATGTACATCATGGGAAAATATGTTTGTTTCGTGACCCGGATAGGTATGTACATTCGTACACAAACTATTCTAAAACCGTGGTAAGGGAACCGGGTTAAAATAATCAAACCGGTAGGCGATACAAAATAGTTCTACGTTCTAGAACCATTTTAGTACCCAAACCGGTACGCAAACTGAATGTTCTGTGAACTCCGGAACCAGCAAAGGTCCTAAGTTTTCAAACCGATACGTGAACTAAAAAGTTCTGTAGACTCCGGAACTTTGAGTTAGTTCAAAATTTGTAAACTGGTACGTGAACTGAAAAGTTTCGTAGAGTCCGGAACTCGGTAATTGCATAAGTGTGCAAACCAGTTTATGAATTGAGAAGTTTTGTTGACTCCGGAACTCAGTCATTGCATATAAGTTTGCAAACCGGCCCAATTACTATGACTCAGCCGATTCACGAACGGTTCAAGTGATTGTACTTTGTACATTTACAAACTATGTCGATTATGATTCAATTGCGATTAAATTATTTCTTTGAAGTAATTTGCATTTGATCAATTCTATAATTAACATTAGACTCATTTCATCACATGATTGTGACTCAATATTAATGTCTTGTAAATATGAAAATGAGTGTTAAGCTTTTAATTTCAAATCGGCTAGTTTCGGCTAACCATGTTGAACATAATCTTTTTACGCGGTTCGGTCATGGTTAATTACCTAACCATAGTGTATATCTTGTATATGTGAATAAGATTCAATGATTTCATCTAACGGTGGATATTGATTGCTTGGTTCCAAAGCTATCTTAGCTAAAACCTAAAGCAACCTAGCACTATACCATTTTTCGTGATTAGCAACGGCATATCTTGGTTGCAAAGCGGGGTTGCAACAGCTATGAACTGTAACGAAAGTCGGTGTTGCAAATTTTCGTAACGACTGTTAAGCAGTTGCGAATTTTCGGTCGCAACAGTGGGAAGCGGTGCGACGTAAATTTGTAACAGTTGCGAAACTAGGAGTTCGCAACAGTTCGCATCTGTTGCGAAATTAAAACCGTAACAGCAAGCTGCAGTTGCGAATAGTTTGCAACATAAAAAAATATGGGTTTTGACCAGTCAAAACCGGAGTTTGACCGGCCAAAATTAGAGTTCCCTTTAACAAAATCATGTTACCCCTGTTAAAATTTTGGTTCCGTGCATTTTGAAAACCAAGCAAGCATTAAATTATTTCCTAAATCCAGTTCTTGAACTTTTCAGTTTCACCATAGTATTACATCCGAGGAAATCATACAAAGTGTTGAAAAAAGAATCAAATCTTACATATTGCGTTAATAAAAATGAAAATCTTACAAGAGAGCTCTTCAATTAGGTATATAGTGGTTTGCAATTTGGTATAATCATGCTTCATATCTGTTGTGGTTTGCAGAAAACCTACAATGAGACAAGATAGTAAATGCATCAAACAAAGGCCTTGTAAATAAGACTCGTCCACTCATGTGATTGTCAAGACTGATATAATCATTAGAACTTCAACAAACACAAACAGACTGTGAAAACACAGACTAACAGGCTCATATATATTGTGCAATGAAGTTGAAAACTACACGAGTACTAAATAATTATAAGATTAGTTAGTTATAAAAGAAAACTTACTACATGCTTGTCTTTCTCTGCCTCCCCTTCATCTTTTCTTTCGCTCACCTCTTCAGCAAGTTCCATAGCAAGAAGCTCCTTGTGCCATGAAAAACAGGGTCTTGCATTATAATGAGCATCAACTCGAATAAAAAATCAAAAATTTCAAATCATCAGGAGCACTGAGCTATATAATAATAATCGAAAAAGCAACCATTTAATTCCTAATTTCAGTCCAAAGTCTGTACGTGACACTTAAGATAATTACATAAGTCTAACACATAATGTGAATGGAGCAGTAGCTGTCTGACCGATATTTTCCCACCAACCAATCTTTACATGATTCTTATGTAACTTTAGGCCTGATTTAGAACCTGCTATATACCCCTCACCCCAAAAAAAAAAAAAACTAAATCAGCTAGCTTACGATTAAATGTTTGTTCAAAATGCATTCTTATACGAGGTTTTCAATTCAATTTCCATGCAGGAATCGAGGGTGCGAATGAAAACTCAAAGACAAAAGAACAGACTTAACAGTCCTGAAACAGACTAACATTTCTTAAAATTTGTGCTTTTCCAGGAATTCCCGAAAAATAATTCATTTCTAGAAAAGCCTATGGACCCCTATTTGGATATTCCTGGTAACCTGAAGCACTAAATCTATCAGTATCATGAGAAAAACAAAACACTTATAAGGAACGAGGAACCTTTTCTGTAGCTACTTCTTTCAATAGCTGATCTTCCTATAGATAGTGAAGATGAAAAGAGAACAAAAGATTAATAGATAAATACCTGTTCAGAGAGCCATCTCTGCCTCTAGTGCAGCCAACTCATCTTCCTCAGCTTTATTCTTCTGAGGAGCAGGTCATGTCAGTTTCCTTCCTGCCGGTATATATACTGGAGCTACAGGAATTTGACTTGCAGGTTGTAGAAGTTGTTCCTCCAACTCTGCTCAACTTTCATGTAATGATACTGACATATATATGTGCGAATAAGAGAGAGTGGCATCAAATTTCGTGCAACGACACAACAACATACTCTGAGAAAGAGAGAGAGGTAGGAGGAGCATCTACTTACATTTCTTTTTGCATAGCCTTCATTGCAACAGCTCCACTTCTTAACGCATCAACAGTCTCTGTTCTAGCTTTTGCTCCTTCTAACATAATCATCTAAATTTAGGAAAAGGGTAAAGCTAGATTAGAATCTTTGTAGAATCTATGAAGGATTGCTGGTGCGGTGATGGCGTATGGACTAGAGGTGAAAATGTTTGCTGCTGGTGGCGTATTGATGGATGGCATGCTTAACTTAAAATCCATACAAATGATATGCACTGATCAAGTAAGAAATATCAATACAGTACTATGAATTAAAGGAACAAAGTAGAGGGTCTAACAAAGGGTTTTACCTGCACCATCTCCAGAACTGGCTATATATATACTACTATAAGTCACTACACCATCACCCACACCTTCCGTACTACTATAAAACAGTACCTTCACCATCTCGAATGCATCCCTTTCAACTACAACTGTAGTTCAACCAAATAATTTGTGCATCAAGCAGTGAGCATGGACAATAGTTTGTACAGAGAAGAACGGGTTTCTTTTCCTTACCAGATTAGGACTACAATTTATTCTCTCTATTTGGATTTTGGCCAACCTTAACAGAGTTTCTATGATTTAGCAGGAACTATCATTTCTTAATTTTAATAGGCTTCTAGTCTCTTCTGTTGTTTTTATGACAATTACCACTTCAAAGTGACGGTTAAGAATACCAACAAAATTGCAGTGACTTTTGATGCAAAAATTGTTAAATACTCTACTACTCACCAATATCCTCGCCTGTACGGAAATTAAACAGTTGTATCCACATGTCTTCTCCAGCAGCTACAAACTTATTGCCATGCTTCGG
This sequence comes from Papaver somniferum, assembly GCF_003573695.1. Classification (NCBI taxonomy): domain Eukaryota; kingdom Viridiplantae; phylum Streptophyta; class Magnoliopsida; order Ranunculales; family Papaveraceae; genus Papaver; species Papaver somniferum. Next base: position 171,388,830 of record NC_039359.1, on the reverse strand, counting down.
TTCCAGTGAAGCCGATTCCACAGTGCATGACATGTCATAGCTCTTCACTAGTCCTAGTCCAAAACCAAAATGCAACAAGATGAACAATCAAAAACCATGTATGTATGATGTTTATAAAGAGAAGGGACAATACTAGTTAACTTACTGATTTGCATCCCAAAATTTAACAGTGGAACCATCTGCAGTGGTGATATAACGACCATCCTGACTAACTTCAGTACTTTTCACAGGTGAACTAGTTTCTATTGTGTGCATGATCTTCCCACTCCTTACATCCCACAATCTGTACAATCACCAGTGAAATACAAAGCTTAGACTGGATAACTGATCCACACACCAAATATATATAAATTTCTAGACGTCTATCAAGGATATCTTGGCTTAAGAAGATAAGACGAAATATAAAGAGATGCCTCCATCTCATGGGTACCATGTCTTGAAAAGATCAGGGTTCTCATCAGCCAAATTGAAAATCGAGTAAAAAACCCCCAAATTGAAAAACCCTAGTTCAAAATAGAGTAAAATAAAACACCAAATAAGAATAAAAATTGAACATCTATACCAACAAAGAAGAGAAACATAGTTAGGGTTCCAGAATATATACCTTTTAGAAGTTCCAGAAGTCGTCTTCTTGTTCATTAGTTTTAGTTCTTTATTTGGAGAAAGGGGGAAGAAAAAAAAATTAGGTCAAAATCAAACAAAAATAAAATCATCAAAAAATAAATCAACGGATCTTCATACCTCAATTTTTGGCTACTGGAATTTTGGTACGGGTTTTAAAAGAACACGGCCAATAGAGCTCAGGGTTTCTCGGAATAGAGAAGAGAACGAGCTCAGGGTTTCTCGGAATAGAGAAGAGAACGAGAGACAGATTGAATCAGAGAAGGAAGAATGGAAGATAAAAGAAAAGAACGATTTCTGATAATCATTATCATCATCACCTTGTGTGTACAAAGATCGATGATTATTGAACCTCCAACCAAGAAGAAGAAGTTGATCCCTAAAAAGAGAAGAGAACGAGAGAGAGAGAAGAGAATGAAGAATGATATCTCGGTCGGTTTTTTAGTTTATCTAAACATGAGTCAGTTTTGAAGCTGACTAAACATCTGAATGGGCTGAAAACGATTCAGCTTAAAAGTGTAGGATGCCACACACACGAGTCGCACGGGTACAACTCAATTCAGTTGCGAATCGTAACAGAAACGAACAGTTGCGAGTTTTGTAACGAGGTTAAACTGTTGCAAATGTTTTGCAACAAAGATTCGCAGCAGGGGCAAAGCTGTCGCGAAATCTAGTTACTAATCCTTAAATTTGGTGTAGTATAGGATTTGAAGTCTATATAAGGGGAACACTTGGGAACTGGGATCTTTGAATCCTGAAACTACTTTTTGGTGTGTCCTAGTTGTATCTAGTGTCGTCCTCTCCAGAAACCCTTTTAGGGTTAGCGACTACAAAGAATTCATTGGGATTCGTGAAGCCAGATCCAATTATCTTTTATATTGATAACTTTAGTATCCTGATCTTGATTGTTTGTAGAGCCTTGCTACATCAATCAAGATAGATAGTAATCAACAAAGTCTATTTGTCTCATACTTTGTTGATTCTGCAAGTTTTATACTTGTGAGGTGAATAATAATCTAGTATGCACTTCAGGTTGCATAATTGCGGATTTTGAGGATAGCCAGACTCTTGTCTAAGTTGCTATCGATTTCCATCACCTGGATCTATCGTTTGATTTGATCATCCGTTTAGATCGTAAATCAGGAAATCAATAATAAGCTTAATATGTGGGAGGAAGATTTGATTTAAAGTTTTCAATTGAGTTGAAGAAACTCTTAGTTGGTGTGAGACCGTCTAAGGGAATCAATTGCGCAGAGTCCTGTTGGGATTCAAGAGGCGTAAGGAGCGCGATTGTACCTGAATCAGTGGGAGACTGAGTTCGGTCTCAAATACATTCTATACTGAAGTTAATTGGTAGTAGGCTAGTGTCTTTAGCATCTTAATATAATTTGGTGTTCAATATGGACTAGGTCCCGGGGTTTTTATGCATTTATGGTTTCCTCGTTAAAAAAAATTCTGGTGTGTCTGTGTTATTTCTTTTTTCGCATCATATTGTTTATCTTTATAATTGAAATACCACAGGTTGTGTTGGAAGAGAAACTTGCAAAATCTGAAGCAAGGATTAACTCTAAACAAATTAGTTTTGAAGACATAGAAAAACGCCTTGAGGCTGATTTAGCTACTGCTCTTATTAAAATCAAGATGTTAGAAGAGTTTTTGAAAAAGTTTAATACTTGCATAAAAAAAATTAACCACTATGCTAAGAGCAAGTAAAAATCATCGTGATACACGAGGATTGGGATATAAGGGAATAAATGCTCCAAGTATTAGTAAAGAGGTAAAATTTGTCAAGGTGTAGTAGGGTAAAAACTGATCCTGGAGAAAAATGGGAAATTGGTTATCCTGGTGAGAATCAAACCTAAACCATAAACAAATGTACTGCACATGAGTACTTTAGATTCAAGAGATCAATCTGTACAATCCTGGCCTAAACCAAGAAATGTTTGTTCCATGCTTGCTTCGGTCACAAAATGAAGAAGAAGGGTTGATCTTAGGGACGGAAGCAGAAAAGGTATTGAGATCAGAAAGATGAACTCTGTGAAGTGTAGTTTTTATGACTTGTATCAGAATGCATAATTTGCTTGAAAAGTGTAAGCTATGAATCCTGGGTGATTTCTGAATACTTGCGTTGATAACCAATGTTGTTGCTTGAAATAGATTGAAAATATATTTATACAAGTCATAGTCGAACACACTGATCTCGTTGGAAGTGGGAGTTGTGAAGTAGTGGAGATCATGGGTGAATGGTGAAAACGGTGTATTATAGTTATAGGAAGACTTGACAGTTTGTACTCCCACTACTCCTCTACCTGTCACCTATCGGTTATTACAGGCACTTTCTCTTAATGGGCGTGTTGCATGCTGCACGCTGTAAACCGCCAGACCAATACCCTGATGTACATCCACCAGTTTGTGACATATTTGATGTATCGAGTATTTTTGTAGAAAGTAGCAATAAGTCATGACTGACATGATTTATATTACTAAGGTTTCCAGGTAAAAGCCTACTCCTATAATTTGATTTACCTGGATGAGATCCATAAGTGGCAAGTAAAATTGTACGGATGAGACTCGTCGTGAGCCAGAGCTCAAAGAATAGCATACGGTGCTTTTAGGTTAAATAATTAAAATATTTGTAAAATCGATATTTATAAAATATCATTTGTAATCGATGCATGTAAGGCATCGTTGCTAAGCAAGCATCTTAAGCATAATCGATGCATGTAAATCATCGTTGTTCGTAGTCTGCCCAGACCATTCGCGGATTTCACGGTCTTATAAGGAGCATGACCGGCTATCTTAGAGAATATTCCAGGAGATATTTGGTGTAGGTTGAGGACGGGATGACCGGTAGTCATCATGGAACCTCATTGGTTAGATCAAATTAAATGTAGGCCGGTCAAATCAGCCGGTTAACTTGAGCGGTTGCGATGATTTGCAGCAATTGTTGGTTTCCATTAAATTTATGTAAGATTTTATAAGTAGCGTGACCGACCCACTTTGGCATATGATTCGGAGCAGCACCAGCATGCTAGGAGCGACATGATTGGTCAAGGCCAAACATGGGCGCCAGTTAGCATAATGACACCTCATTGGTCGCACAAGATTGAATCTAAGCCAGCCAATTCATGCGACTAAGTTGAGCGGATGTAATCAATTTAAGACTGCCGTGGCGGTCCTGGCCTAATTTAGACCCTTTTGGGCCGCTCAACTGGCTTGCTTTGGTTGGTAATTGTGAACACTTCCTGCGGGTTAGGAGAGTTCTGGTTGGATGGGATAATAGAGGGCCCATATGTGAACATCATGGAGATTGTTTGGTCGCGCCAGGAAGGGGCCATGCTTGCCAAATCAATGGCCAAGTATACGGCCGTGATCTTTTTTGAGACTGCCATGGACAGTCTAGATTCAATTTCCTTTATAAAAAATATGCTTAACTAGCCTACTTTGGCCGAAGATTTGGAGTGAGGTCGATAGGCTAGGAGCGATGTGATAGGTTGGTTGGGAAGAGGGGCCGATGGGCAACAAATTGGAGCAAGGCCGGTCGATGATGGAAGGCGCCATCCAGGGAAAACCAATCGGCCAAGTGGCGTGGACACACCTCTTTTGCTAATGCTAAAATTGGTCACGGTTTCCCTTTTTCTTCGTGGTTTCCGATTTTGATAGAATTGTATTTCTATTAGCTCCAGGGGCTGGTTTCCTAGCTTGCGTAGGTTTAATCTCGACCAATAGGGATCGAGATATCGTGCAAGCTCCGTTTTGGGGCAAAAAACCTAATTTTTGTAAATCGGGCAAAAATAGGTCAAAAATTGAATTTTGTTAATCGACACAAAATTAATCAATTTTTTGGTGAATTTTGCACGTTGATACAAAATCACTAATTTTTATCCTAGAGAGCAGCGCAGCTCGGCGCGCCTCCGATTAAGTATTTTCATGCGCATCTCTTGACACTTCGGGAAATTCATGCTACTCAGCTGAGAGTGAGGATTAATTGTCATATCATGTCATTGTTAAGCGTTCAGCCGGGAACATAGCATAGGATAAATACTCAGCGGGATCTGCATTAATGAATAGTGTGACCAGGAGCTTGAATACTCATTAGGCTCTATATTAGTGAACAATTCATCTAGAAGCTTGAATTTCAATACGTTATGAAGAGAGGCACAAGCACTCATCATATTTTGACATATTCTACAAATTCCTTGCGGAATATAGACATATCAAGGTCTACTATTTCTGATGTCGGTTCACGTAGACAGACTTTTATAGTTTTCTCCCTAAACTAAAATCCACCATCAATATTAAGTCCCCTGCTTAGCAGTAACAGTGACATTGTTGCGGGGTAAGCACTAGACGGTGACAGGCGAAAAATAAAATTAATAAGATGAATTAAATAGATGTTACCAGAGAGATATTAGTTGGTTTGAACTTCCTTGGCAGTCGTACTGGTGAAGCAGCTATCAATAAGTGGCTACTAAAAAATTACCGCTCCTGCTCATCGAACATCAATGGTAATAAAAAAGAAAGCGAGCATGTTCGGTGAAGGCCTTGGAGCTCAACCGGTTTCCCTAATCCCGTACATGCGAGCGAGAGGAAGAAGTCCTTTCCGGATTTAGAAATCCGCCGTGTATAAAAGGAGCTTTTGCTCTTTTCTGTTCTGCACGAACAGCAGGACCAACCCATCATCATGCATGCCAACCAGCAGCAAGGTAAGTTCATCTCTTTTTTTTTTTTAAAAGGTATAAACCCTAGTTGTATCTTAGCTGTGAATGTAATATCCAGGAGTAGTTGATCAAACTTGAACATTTAACTCGGTGTGAATGAATTTCTTTGTTAGCAGCGGTAGAGTGAGCATCAACGGCAACAAAGCAATCTCCAATAGTTATGATCAGCAGCAAGGAGAACTCAAGGTAGGTGTTCTTTTCTGTTTTGCACATGTAACTGATAAGTGTGATAAACACCTTGATATTTATTTATGATTATGCTTTCTTTGCGAATTTTTTAGTAAATTATGTATATTATGTTTACTTTTGAGTTTATTAGGTACGTTGGAGTCATTTGGAACGAAAGAAGAAAAAAGAACTCAATTGGTGGGGAAGGTCATCTCATAGGGGAATACTATCTGCAGGCTTACGAGCGTTAAGGGAGCCTTATATATTGTGGTGGCCTTATTGGTTTGCTGGGTGCCTATAACATCTCTTATCATTACCCAGCCCTAAAAACAAGAGAAATGTTTCTCTTCTCATTTTCATTACTATCCTTATGAAATCCAGAGAGGAGAGAAAAAATGGCTGCTGATAAAAAAGAGCTCGATGATGGCTGTTATGCAATCGAGTGGGGATGATAAATCTCAGAACTGGTGAAGATTATCGTTACAGTTATGGTGAAGATGAAGCTGTTGTCATCTGGTTATTGATTCAATCAGAGAAGAAGGATTTGAAACTGAAATGGAAGTTAGGGTTTCGATCTGTGAAGAGTTAGGTGTTGATGAACGAAGGGTTCAACTCGGATTTGAGTTTGGAATTATGGGTTTGTGTTGGATTCGAAGAGTACACAGAACAAGAGAAGAGTTTACAGTGGGTTAAGTGCAGTTCAAGAGAGCCACGGAATGATTTGAAGAGAAGCAGTTAATTCTGATGCTGATATTCATGGGATTGGTGCTGTGACTGGATGAATTGTGTGTTTAGATGAATGTTTAGGTTGCAGCTGTAGTTGATGTTATAGAGAATGAACTGTTACTGCTTCACGAGTTAATTGGTGGCGATGACTGGTGCAGTTGTGCATCGGAGAAGTGGTGTGATTCAGATTTGAAAGGAGCTGGTACTTGTGTGGATGACTGAGTGAGAATTCAAAGGGTTAGTGCATGAGTGATTGAATGAGATGTTGATGCAGGAGACTGTTGGTGGTGCTGTGATGCTGCTGCTAGGATTAAAGATGATGAACTGCAAGAATGTAGTCAACTATGTATGCTACAGTTTATGCTTTAGAAGGGAGTAATGAAGGAATTTGTGTTCCAGATAATGGGTTTGCAAATGGAATTGAAGCTACAAAAGACATGAGCTGAGAACAAGGAAGAATGGGTTGTGATGCAGTTATGGGTTTGTTTGAGTTGTAACAATGAACTGAAGGAGATGGGAATACCGATTATTTTGTAGCTGAAGTTCTGATGCCGAGGAAACGAGAAAATGGGGTCAGAGGCTGAGAGGAACAATGGGTACCTGCGGATGATCGAATCTGGTGGTACTGAAGTTGATGACAAGCAATGATGCTGTGATGCAGAGGAGATTGAATTGGTGTCTGAACTCAGGTGAATTCAGGGAGAGAATGAAGCTGCCAAGGATAAATGAAATGGCACCGGAGCTGTTGATTGTGTATGCTGCAGGAAACGGGTTGCTAGTGGTGCTGTTATGTGGAAACTCAAGAATGTTGGTTGTCTGCCGATGAAGATTGGAAACTGAAATAGAGAAGACGATGCAGTTTACAAGGAAGAGATGATGTTGTAGCTGTGATGGCCGAGTCATGGTGGTGCAGAACAAGGGTGCTGTGTTGGTGTTTAGTCAGCTAGCTATGTTACAGATGCATGTTCGGAGAGCAGTCTGGGCAGTGATGGTGGTAATGAGATGATGTTGCAGTTGGAGCTACAGAAAGTCTGGTGGAGCTGTGAAGTGGGTAAGCTGTTGAAGTGCAGGTGGTCTTGTAACTGATGCAGAAGATTTATCTAGTGCTGGTGCAACTTGAATGATACTGCAGTTGGTGATTGAAGTGGAGATGCCTGGATTACAAGAGGAATGGAGTTGGAATAGGTGTTGATGCTGCCAATGATTGTTGTGGATGGAGAATGTATGAATGCAAATTGCAGGCAGGGAAGGAGAATTACGGATACTGAGAAATGGGTGTGACTGAACAGACTGAATTGGCCTGTCAGTTCTGCGAGACTGACAAGCTTAACAAGTTGTTGGGCTTTGTTTGAGGCCTGAGCTGTAAGCGTGAGCATGGGCTGGGCAGATTCGGATATGACAAAATTGAGATTTAGTTTGTTGGTACAAAAGGAAACCTTAGCATCAACAAAAGGGGCTCTCTCATATATTATATCTTCTTCTACTTTTGTTTTAGGGTTTAGAAACATGATTCTTCTCTTTATTCTTGTTATGAACTCCATGAACATGAGCTAAAATTTTATTATTGGTTAATGATTAAGTTGATTTCACATAACATGGTTCTTTGATTCAATACATTAGTTGTCTCATATTTATCGTTCATAATTCTCTGAAAATATAGTTGTATGATTGACGTATTATAACATGATTTGAATATTTGTTTTGTCAAGTTGCAAATTGGTAGAACTCATATTCATATCTACAGCTAGTTTAGGGTTTTTCATCGAGCGATAATTCTTGAACATAAGTAGCATAAATATGATTGTACGTTGTAGAGATATATCCTTGTAATCATATGTGAACCATGACCTCTGTTCGAATTGTTTGCGCAATGTATTTCAATTGCATTGATTAGCCTAATTTCATGAATCTTAATGCTCCATGGGAATTGAACTTGATTAACGCAAGGCGTTAGGTTATTCTTTTGGTAGAATTCATACTTGCATCGTTTTATATGTATGTGTGATGCAATCAGGAAATTGCGGGATATTCTTTCGATTAGGTATCTTAGGGATTTTTATAATGAGAGCTTAAATATCAATTCTAATTCTTAAGACAAGATCATGTTAGTGAATGAAACGAAATCCTTAACCAATATCTTTATATCTTGATTTGCGTGTTTGCTTTGCTTTATTTGTTTTTAGTATAACTTAGTTTATTAAAAATCAGAAAAATCCCCCTTGCTTTACATAAGAAATTGAAACATATTGACAACCTAGTCCTCTCTGTGGGAAAAGTCCTTTCTTTCCCTTGCTATTTTTTATATTTTTAGTAGTGAGAAAGTAATTTATTTTTGACGTATAGGACAACGATCAAATTTTGGCGCCGTTGCCGGGGAGGCAGCGGGTTGTTATTTGTTTTTGGTTTTATTTTTTTTATTTTCTGGTTCTTAACATAGTTTTGAGAACTCTTGTTCCAGGTACCAATTTATATGGACAGAGCATATTGGAGCAATGGATACGGTTTTCAACAACCTCAACACTTTGACAATTGCCCACCATCTATGGGATACAAGCAAAATCAATTTATTGGCTATGATGCATATCCTAGACAACCTTACGGTGATTTTCAGAGACTGTTTGTTCAGCAGCAGTAAATTGAAGATCGTCAAGGCTTGATGGGGAAAAATCCTGAGACGAAGTAGCAAACACTGGTTTCATGATCCTAATTGCACGGACAAGAAAAAGTCATGGTATAGATGCTAACAACTCACCAAATGAGCCTAAAGTTGTTCAACTGATGGTTTATTCCTTGAACGTCCGAAACACATTGGTCAAAGCCCATCCGGCTTGCTACTCTGTCAATGTTATACTCTTCCACGAAGAACTCTCCATGTATTACTCATACTAAGTAACCAGGAGTACAACCCAGTATCAAGGATCTCTCACCAACACTCAGAAGTCCCAGAAGTACTATTTTTCTTGAAGTTGCATCCGTAGAGATGTCATCTCTGGAAGTGTCATCATGGGAGTCAGTCGTTCTTGAAAAGTGGCTGTGACAGATGCATAACATTTCTACTTCAGCACATCGTTCATACAAAGCGCAGGATTCAACAAAACAGTGAACCATGGAATAAAAGTTCTCACAACAACGTCTACAAAAATAGTAACTTTCAACTCTTACCTGTTTACGAATCCACTAACAGTAGTGATTGTGATACAAGAGTTAATACTTCAAAATGTGCTCGTCTCCTCGAACCTGTAAACACGAGCAAAAAAAAAATATTCAAAATCATAACTTGATTTTCATGTGAGCAATCCAGAAAATTTTCACTGTGTGAGCGACTCCCACCGAGTGAACACTCATTGGTTTTTGTGCACTATCAGATCACAAAATCCATACAAACAATATTTTATCAAAAATTGTTTACTTCTAGCAATTGCCAAAAAATCAAAATTTGACTTCACATAAATTATCATTGTGTGAACATTCACTGGTTTTTTAAAAATTGGACAGAAGTCCATTCTATAATTGTGAAAAGTCACATACAAACATTATTTCACCGTGAATAATTGTCTACTTTCAACAGTTGTTCAAAATCAAAACATTGATTTTACAAAAATATATATATTTTAACGTGAAACTCACGTCACTATCGAAAATAAAAAATTTCATGAAAGCTCATATACAATTTTTTTATTACTAACAGATGCACGTCTATTAAAAAAAAAAAAACTTTTCTCTCGTACGAGCATCCACCTTTGAAACGAGAGTTTATTCTCTTTTGTGAAATCTCACATATTTAAAAAATAAAATTTTGGCTTCCATGAAAGCGCATAGACAAAATTTATATCATTAGGCCCAAGTCTATTTTATTTTTTTATTAAACTAATGAACGAACAAACGTCTGTTCCTAAAACAAGGATTTCTTTTTTGGGATCGGGCCCGTAAACACTAAACCGACCAAAACCGGACGTCTAACCGACCAAATCAGCAGTGTCTCATCTCTCCGTGCTCACGGGTAGACGCTCTATCGTACTATCAGGGTCTTTACCTGAGAATTTTCTTGTACATGACACCATTGGAGCAAACCGAGGATTCTGAGAACACCTTTGTACGACTGAGTTCAACCACCGATCTCGTCGACTGAAAATCACTATCTAATGCTTACTGCGGAACATGATTGTCCCTCACTAAGCAGGGGACTTAATTTTGATGGTGGATTTTCAACAGAGGTTAAAATCGTAAAATCATGATACTGCATGTTTCTGACACGGCTTCAGGAACGCATGTGACGATTCATATTTTACGAGCCATGATGCATATGTCACTCGAAAGGCCTCCCCGGAGCGTTCGATGCTACTTACCTCATCATGACCTCTAAGTAGAATAACATAATTGGGAAGTTCTCCGTATGATTGAGAAATTAAACGCCTTTAGGATGTCGGTGACACTCGATGTTACCTGACTACATAGAGAGACCGACCTCTACATAGAAGAACGATCGGGAGGTCCTTCTACATAATTGTTTGTTGAGTGGGAAAAACGCCTTCAGGACGTCGGTGACACTCACTGTTCCCTGACTATGTAGAGAGACCGTGTATATATTCAGAAGGCTCTACATATATAACTGTTGAGAGGGCTAAACTCCTTCAGGACATCGGCAACACTCGTTGTTCCCTGACTATGCACCTTTCAGAACGGGTATGACGCGCTAATATCCCTTCTACAATAGATTAATTCTACCGTGACATTCACCACTGAATTCCTAGATGATAATCTATTTTATCTCATTACTCTGATTCCATGGTCGAATCAATGGCTGGTCTCATGGAATGGTAATAGATAATCATTTTATCTCATTATTCCGATTTCATGATCGAATCCACGGATGATCTCATGGAATGGTAATAGATAATTTTATTACTCTGATTCTATGGTCGAATCCATGATTCCATAAAATGGTAATACTCATTTTATTATTCCGAATCCATGGTCGAATCCACGGATGATCCTATGGATTGATAATAAATAACTACACACCTTTATTACTCAGTTTCATGAACCATTCTCAACTGAATTTCATAAATTAGTAATAAATACTCAATAATCGGGCATCTGGACTATCACCGAGTAAGCCCCAATAAAATGGTGCAAGTGTACTCAACAATGACGCACGAACGAGCGTTAGAAAATATGGATAAATGAGGAATCCTACACAAAATAGAAGAGAGAAAATAATATTAAAATAATAAAAGTGGTGCCTAGGGGACCGGGCTCACTGGCCGGCCGGTCATGCCTCCGTGGCCGGTTTCCCACGCCTTTCCGTTATTTTAATTATTTTACTATTTTCATGAATTCATGAAAACTCCTTCATTCTAGCAACTTTTCTTGTTTGAGCAAAACTCACGGTTTCTTCATATATTCACGGTTTCATGAAAAATAATATAAATAGGGAAAGGTGTTGCGGGACCGGGCTACTTGGCCGGCCGTCCATGCCCTAGCCGTGGCCGGTACCACACCTTGCAATCCCTTATTTTCCTCGTTTCATGAAACTCCTTCGTTTGAGCAAAAAACCCTGGTTTCTTCATATGTTCTCAAATATTGCTCAAACCATGAAAAAGCAAAAAAGTCAAATGGTCACATGACCGACTAGGCTATTCACGAAAAATATTAAATATTATTATTATTTTAATATTCTCAAAATATTGATCGAACGAGCAAAGTTCTACTTTCTCATTCGAGCAAAATTGAGAATTTCAGTCAAAGATCAAACTCTTCTGAAAATCCAAAATATTGCTCGAACGCACATCAGAAAATACCGAAACTCTCAGGACTGAGACACAGACAATATGGTGACACGGGCATGCTTCCTTGATTGACCAAGGCCGGCCCTAAGGATTGCAATAAGCCGGTCCCATACATTCTTATGATTCTGATCTAATTTGCTCAATTGCTCATATTGGGTCCAAACTCTTTCCAACCAACTTGGAGTTTTCTCAAACGACCATCAGCTGGTCCCGCGACCACCAAGAGCCGGTCTCATTCCCTCCTGGTCGGTTCCTCACTTTTCCATAATTAGGTTTTATCACTTAATGCTCAATGGAGCACTATTTCAATAAATGATAAAACCGGCATTTAATCATCATTCTTTCACCAACCGGTCAACTAAAGACCCTGGTGCACGCTCACTCGAGCACTTGAGTGCCACATAGACTCCGGTCGGTCCCTCCCTCACTCAGAACTTATTTTCAACAATCCATCAATTGACGAACAATTGATCAAAAATTAGGATTTTGAACAAACGCTCCACAAAATCATCATTCTAAGCAAGTTCAAACACTAATGAATTTATGTTGATCCAACAATTAACATTTATATAATATTTGGTAGTATACCAATATTTTAATTAATATTTTATAGGGTCACGTTACCAGTAAATAATCCGTCGAATTGAGCAATACTTGCTCAGTTGCTCGAATATTGATCCAACTATCAATATTCAGTGATTCGTCGAATTGAGCAATACTTTCTCAGTTGCTCGAATATTGATCCAACTATCAATATTCAGTAATTTTTCTAATCGAGCAATACTTTCTCAGTTGCTCGAATTTACAGTATTTGCTCAGACGAGCAAGATCAACATAAGAACTGCACGTATGTTCAATCCATAAATCACTGAGCATTCGTCACTCATGCTCAATTCAACAAAACTAAGACTCATTGTCTAATCAAGTCAACGACTGACTAATCAAATACACGTCTGCTTTGCAGACTCCACATTCGTGAGACATCAATCACGTCACATGGGGGGATATCAATTAGGGTTTTAGTCTGGCGGCCGAGGCACGTGGATTCATCCACGATGAGAAATGTGAGTAAGTTGTGCAAAAGGTTGAAGGAGTTAGCAAAGTAGTGGGTGGACGGTAACCAAGTCTCCACATGACCTAGAACAGGTTTCACCACGATTTCCCACTTTCCCACTCATTCACTCAAGAAACCGTCACACTTACAAGGATCAATGTGTTTATTCTGACAATATAAATATTTCTTTGGATCCTTGATTGAGATAAGGACAGTTTTTCGTGTCATCACTCTCAGAAATTCCATCAATCGACCAGAACTTACTTTGAACTAAACAGTTCACTGAAAACTTGCAGAAACCTTCAACACATCCATAATCCTTGATCATCATTGATCCCACATAATTCTCATCTTCCCTCCTACAGATCAACCCATTTCCCTCTTTGTGACCGAATTGATTCTGGAACGACCATTAACTTGGTTTAGGTTGGAGCCTTACAGATTGATCTCTCGAATCTAAGCACTCCCTTTGCAGTGCATCTGTGTGAGGTTGAGAAGTTTGCTCGGTTGAGAAGTCTCGACAACACGGTCGTCTCTTCACTTCCCTAAAAAACCAGCAAATCGTTTTCCCCCGTCTACACGCCTCTACTTACTTATCAATATCATCACTAGGTATATGTACTTCCCCCGTATCAGATTAGAATCTGCTACCTTCCTTCCACTTTTTAAGGTTACTGCATTGACGTGTTCTCTTGGGTTCACAAACAGTTGAGATGTGAGTGTTGTAGACGCTTTTGCCTTCAGTTGATTCACCTCTGTAGCCAATTATCCCATCTGAGTATGTAAATCTCTAATAGAATTATCAGTTTTTAGCTGATTCTGTTCGGCTTTCTCTATGAATTGATTGGTTTCTAGCTGACCCTGTTTGATTATGGAGATGAGTGCTTCAAACTTGGATTCCTCATTCTGTGGTTGTTGTTGTTGAAAACCACCTTGTCTCACATATGGATTAGGAGTTGCATCTTTTTTGTTAGCATAACTGAAATTAGGATGATCTTTCCAACCAGGGTTATAAGTATTAGAATAGGGATCATACGTTGGCCTCTGATTAGGAAATATAGCATTTATCGTCCTCCCCTTCGTATGGTTGTGAAACTACAGAGGATACATGATTAATTGAATTTTCAATAGTACTCAATCGATGATCTGTATTTGAATCTCCAATCTCGCTCACTATCCTGACATTTGAATCATGCCTTGTATAAAATTGTTGTACATTAGCAGCCATGCTTTCAATCAAACTTGTTGCCTAAGTGAAACACCAGCAGCTGCATCAATCAAATTCCGTTGATCTCGAAGTAATCCTTCGTAGAAGTACTTAATTATGAGCGTTGGTGATATGTTGTGATGTCGGAAGCTTGCCAACAATCTTTTGTATCTCTCCAAGTATTCATAAAGAAACTCCCCTGTAATTTGTAAGATGCTACTAATCTCCTTGCGAACAGAGGCTTCCTTAGAAGCAGGAAAATACTTCTCTAGAAATAGCTTATTCATCTCAGTGCATGTTGTAATAATCCCTGAAGGAAGGTAATACAACCATTCTTCCGCTAGATCTATTAAAAAGAATGGGAAAGATTTCAGAAGTGTCGTATCACTGTCTTCGGTACTTTTCCTAAGACTTGTCATCTTCTGTTGAAATTGTCGAAGATGACGATTCGGATCCTCACCTGGGAGCCCTTTGAACTTTGGTATATGAAGAAGTAGATTCAACTTTAGCTCCACTGGGTTAGTGATTGTAATACACAGTGGTTGCGAATCTAAGCATGGGGATGTCAACTCTCGCAGCTTCCTCTCCTGAGGCGGAGGAGGTGGTGGTGGATTTGTGATGTCTACCATCTATTCCGAAGGAGGTTCTTGTTGCGTTTGCTCACGTGCTTGTAGTACTGTTCCTATACGAGTTTGAATACCGCACCTATGGTATTCCCAGTCTTTCGGTGCTAGAGATCAAGTACCTGAAAAATTAAAATTTAGAAAACGAAATTAAATACTAACAAGAAGTTCTAAAAACAATAGCAAAACTAAAATAAATAACAACTAAAGTTACCGACTGCTCCCCGGCAACTAAAATAATCTTAGTTCCACACAATTAACTAGTAATGTAATGGAAGTAAGAATCGTTCCCACGAAGAGCAGTGAGTTTTAGTTGTCAAAGTTTCACAAAAGGGGGTTTTGTTTTAGATTGTGAAAAAAATAAATAATCAAAGCAAATAAAGTTGTATTGTAATCAATAGAGAGAGGTATGATCGAGGAATCCTTCTTCGTTAATAAACCGTTAATGAGTTATTATACTTTCCTATTTGTCGTTAATCATAAATTATCATCAACCGTGGAATAACAACTAGCTCAGTGTTAATCCCTATATTCCTCTTATCACGGAGTACGGAAGCTCTTCAATACCAGATTCTATTCTTCTAAACCACCTAGTAATAGCTCACTCAAGGTGTAATTTGGTTGAATGCTTTATCTTTTGTGAATTTATAGGTTGATCCTAGTAGTTAGACTCTTAGCTCAAAGTTCACTTTCTAGCGTTGTTTATACACACAATCGCTCCACAAAATCCCTCTATAAGGTTTTGTGTTCTCTACTTGTGTAAAGATTATTCGGCGATTACTTATCTCCTAACTCAATACTACCAATATATTAAATCAACAAATCAATTTAGTTGGCCACCTAAACAATCTATCAATCAATCATAAATATTCGATATAGTATAAAAAACGATAATCATATGAAAACTTCAAAGTAGATTAATATAATAACTCAAATCTTGTTTACAACTTAGAATTCATCCTCAATCAATAGGTAGCTACTCATGGATGTAGAAACATCCATGATATACATATGACAAAAGTAAAGAGACAACGTTACGAAAGAGGAATCGCTCTGAAACCCTAGCTTTCGCTTCGTGTGTGTTTTCTCCTCTCCAAGCTTTACAATTTCGTGGCTTAATGATATGATATCATTTTACATAACCTAATACCTTTTTATGGGTTTACATTTCTTGGTCTTCAATATTTAGTTCGGTTCAAGAACCCGACCCGAAAACACGAAATAACGACTCCAGACGTGCCCTTAGGCCTTCATAACCTAAAAATAAGGTATTCAAGGACTTTAAGTATGCGTACCCGTATGCATACTTTACCTTCTTCGGTATTCGATAAAAACTCGTTTTGGCCACAACTTCTTCGTCCAATCTCGGAATGACCTCATTCTTTTTGTATTCTTTTTATCTTTCAAGATGGTGATGAGAAATCCTTAATTTGAATGAGTTAAGCTTGGTCTTTGGCCCGTCTCTTGATTTTTAGCATTTTGCTCCTTTTCGTCGCACTTCTTCAACTTCTCTTGGACTTGGGCACTTGGATACTTGGAATACTTCTCGTCCTAGATATTTTCAGCACTTTGTAGATACTTTTGGATGATTTACCTAATAGAGAAAAATAAGAGAAAACCAAAGCAATAATACGAAAATATGCAAGAATAATAGCTAAAACAAGTATGGAATGGACACTATAAATTATGCACTTATCAACAAGACAAGGAGCAGAATTCTTACAAGTTGAAGACTTATGTACAAGAGCGAAGATTATCAAGATGAGATTTCAAGAAGTTTATGATATCAAGACATATAAGTTGTGAAGAATCAAGCGGTAAAGTACTGTTGATGGTGGTTTTAAGAATAGGGCTAAAATTGTAAAACCCTGTATTTAATGCGCTGACGCCCTGCAAAGGAAAAAGCCATTTAAGAAGTGATGAGTGCAAAAAACCTCTTCATTGTATTTGAAGCAATTCAATAAATACACAAAATTCACCCAGAATGGTGCATGCAACAACAATCCCAAATATTCTGTGAATTTTATTAGCATTATTAACTAATGCATGACTCGCCTGATATTTTTCCGTGCTATGTTCCCAGCCGAACTCTCAATACTGACATGACATGAAGATCAATGCTCACTCTCAGCAGAGTAACATAAATATCCCGAAGTGCTAGTATTGGGATCTGCACAAAAAGTACTCATACAAGTTATATCTCTCTGACAAAGAGCTCAATACGTTCACACACTTTTAATTAAAAATTTAGCGTGACTGAACACACATTTATTCTTAAAAAAAGTTTAGATTGTTAATGTCAGTCTCTGAAACAATCACGGCCACACAGTTTAGTCGCGCGATTTAATAAGCATGGCATATTCCTAGCAGAACTAAGCAATCACTATAGTGATCACCGTCGGGCCCGCTTATGTCCTAGCCGGTCGACCACCACGCTACACTCCCAAGGCCCATTGAACGCCATCCCTAAAATAGAGTAGCCGTGTTGTTTTGGGAAAGGCTCGAACAAGCGAAGACTGATCAAGACAGTCTTAAAATCATCACGACCGTCCAACTTCGCCAGCCTGGTTGGACGGCTTAGATCATCCCGCGAATGATCATGGAAGCGCTAGCGCACACGTTGGCGGACCCACTTCTCCTCTACCCGATCGGTTTTCTCACGGCAAAGCCATGAAGCAATGAACGTTTGCTCGAAACATGGATGGCGTGATGCTTTAAAGGGTCGCGGAAATTCTACTAGCGTCTTAAAACGATCACAACCATCCAACTTAGCCAACATATTTGGATGGCTTAGATCGCTCCTAGGACCATCAGGAAGGTGCACATATGTTCACCGTCAGCCCAACGTGGGCCCCACACGATCGGTATCTCCAAAGGAGCAGCATAGCTCGCCAAACCGTTTGTCCAAAGTCACGTGTGTGTGACTGTTTCAAAACCTTAATTAGGGTTTGCGGCGATGCATATCTATCGTAGTCCGATCTCGACCATCCATCTTTGCCATCCTGGATGGAGGGTGTAGATATAGATTTAAGAGGTCCTAAGAGTGTAAACGTGATCACTGTGGGACCACCTTTGCATGTGGTCGGCCTAGGGAAACTAGGACCTGGCATCTCGAAACGTGCTCCCCAAAGTGGCATTCCACGCGGCCTTTCATTATTTTGCGGCAACACGTTTATGTCGCAAATCAATCACAACCACTCATCTTTGACGGTCAAATTGAATGGCCAAGATCGAATATTTATGGGATCAAGAAGGGGAGGCATGCACGACGGAGATCCATCTTCCACATGCCCAAACGATTCACCCAAAATCGGTGCCCATGTGTGGATTCGGTCAAGCCAAAGAGGGATGCTTGTGCACCTCTTAAAAAACCCTAAAATTCCATCAACGGTCGCAAATATATGCCGTAAACCATGTTGTCCGTCCAACTTTGCCAACTTGGTCGGACAGCCTAGGTTAAAAACTAGGCAACCAATGAAGCACCTCGATGATCATTGTCCACCACTCTGCCACAGGGCGTAATCGACCAGGGGATGGATCGCCCATGCGGCCCCCAAACGATCACTTGAAGATGAATGGACATGATGCTGTTTTAAGACGCTTAATCCGCAACTTATTCAGTCAAGCTTTTGAGATGCTTGCTTGAAAACGATGCATTACATGCATCGAGCATACACGATATTTCATGAATATCGATTCCTTAGATAAATTAGTTATTTAACTTAATAGCACCGTATGCTATTTCCTGCGGTGGGTCCCACGATACGCTCATTCGAGACATCAAGCATGTCACAAACTGGGGGATACGTACTGGGGTATTGGTCTGGCGGTTTACAGCGTGCAATGCGCCATTACGAGAACGTGTACGGAAAAGGTGGACGGTTAACAGTGATGAGGGAAGTGGGAAAATATGTGATCGTGTGACAATCACCACTCATACAAGACCCCACTACTCCATCACTTCACCTCCTCCACTTCCTACGGGATGAGGGTTGCGCTCAATGACTTGTATAAATAGGTCCTTCACCTATTTCTAAGCAACACAAAGAAAAACCAAGTGTTGTCACAGTATCCAGAAAACACCCAGAACTGATAGCTTACATTGTGCAGGCCAGTTCAACATTCTGATACAAGTCATAAACAACCAACACCTTCACAATCTCAACACCTTCTTCGCTTCCCTCCCTAAGATCAAACCCATCTCCTTCACTTTCTGACTGAAGCAAGTCTGGAATGACCATTTCTTGGTTTAGGCCAGAATCGTACAGATTGATCTCTCGAATCTAAAGTACGCCCGTGCAGAGCATTTGTTTAGGGTTTAGATTCGTTTCTCATCCACACACACACAAATTTACCCAAACTAGCAGAAACAGTTTTCACCGTCAAACAATTGGCGACCACAGTGGGAGATTGATATCTCGGTTGCAAAATCAGTTTCTCAAGATTCATTCCAGTTCTCTCAATTTCAAAAGGGTAGATCTTAGATTCAATTCAATCATTAGATTCAAAAACCAAATTAAATTCTGGTGTTCCATTCACTAAGAAGCTTCACAAAAATGTTTTTTCAAGCAATGCTACTGTAAATACTTTGGATAGCTGAGCACCAGTAGATCTCCCAGATGAAAGGACCAGAAAGATGCGTGGAGACGCAAGACGCGACTATTACTTAGAAGAAAGCAACGACTTCTCTCGAGATCCGGATGGAGCAATCACCTTTTCTGCAACACCACAAGTGTTGTATGGAGCGAGCCAGAAATGCCTCAAAGGGTCCACACCCAGAAAGACGAAGTGAAGATTCGCGTAGCCATTGCTTCAGTATGGAGATAATCGACAACAAATTCAACACCAGTGGAGTCTTGGGAAGACACCTGCAGAGGTCACAGAAGAAAAGGTCTATATTTATTCCTCCACTGCTACCAATCTAAGATCAGGAGTATCCGTATCATTTCATCAACAAAACGTGTAGATCCAGAATATGGTGTAATTCCGAGAATTCGTACATCTACGATAACAAAGGAGGCTTGACACATCTTTAAATCATCATAAAGGGTTCGCCTATTATGTCAACCCGGATAGAAGCGAGCCCGGGACATCTTCAGGTTTACTGGAGACGACACCTGAAAAGAACAGTCTCAAGAAGATAACGACGCCCGTGTCATCATGTTGAGAAATATCCGCAGTTTGGGCGAATCACTCTGTTAGGAAGAATATTTTAGCGAAACAACGAACATCGAAATGATCACGAGATGACGGACCCGAGGTACTGCCATTGCCACAGATTCATTCATCGCTTTACCAGTGAATACAACGGCCTGAAGCATATTCTCCAAAGGAAGATTAACTCAGGAGAGTTACCCCCTTTCTCCAAAGATTAACGTGCGAAGTTTCATCGAACCAACTACGGGTTTCTCGAGGCGTGCCATAACAACTTGGATTCGAAGCGATCACCCTTGAATTCAAGTTTCGTTCAATCGAGACCTTGTGAACGAGTAAGCTTCGTTAAACAATTTTACATATTAAAAGCCTGCTGGGGACTTGACACATGCGTTTCACATCGAGGAAGGAAGTCAATGATACAGTTGTTATTAGACATCACATAATCTTCCTTTTACATGTTTCCATTTTTAAGCAACATTTGCAATTTTTACAAGATACTTAGAATGATCGAATTCAAAACCAGAATGCCGGCTTTCAGCCGATTCAAACATAATTCCTTTCAGAAAGTCATTCATAAAATCATCTCAAAAATAAACCAATTCAAAAATTCAATCACCTACTAGTTCAAAAACCAGAAAATCAAACTGTGAAAGGAATTCCTTGCATCACTCAAGACACCTAAAAGGGAAATATAAAAGAAAATGCGCAAGTATTCAAGGGAAGTCTCTCAGCAACAACTCATTCTTTTTGGAAAGAGCGCCTTTCATTTTTGCGGAGAACAGCCTGCTTCTGCTTCAATTCCAAGGATAGATTCTCGATCTCCTCCTCTTGTCGAGCAATGAAGTCCACGGAGGGAACTTCGTTTGTTTCATCATGCAGCTTCTGGATTTTAGAAAACCCTTCATAGAACCAGGAAGCATTGAATTCAAACTTCATAAACACATCTCAGTGGAACTCCCAGTTTGAAACCACCTCCTCAGAAACAGTGCACCCAGTCACGCTGCTCATTACATGAATGGAGGATAAAGCTTCTTCGACACGTCGGACCAACAATACAACCTTCAACCTTCTGTAAGCGGTTTCATTGAAGCAGTAAGAGAAAAACCACCGAGATAAAACATCCTACGCGTCCAAAATCGCCCACTTCAACTCCAGTACCACATGCACGACTGCCACAATGATAAAACAACGTCCAAGACATTCCATATCTGGCTCGACGGCAACAACATCTATGAGGGACGCTTTCAGAATTTCGTCTCCCGTAGAAGAAGTAGTTGCATCACCAAAGGAGGTTGCGCCTGGAACTTAAGAGGTACACACGGACTCTCCATGTCAAGAGCTTCATCATATTTGCAGAACCTATTAGTTAAGTCATTCGCATGAGGGGACTTCCCTACTCCTCAAAGACACGATCCAAAGATGATAAAGGCAAAGAGCGTCGCTGGAGACTTCTTAGCACTACCTATCTCAAATATGCTGAATTTGGAGAGACGCAAGCCCGCTGTCATTATGATTCCAAGATGCCCAAAGACGTAGACGTATTCGAGGGAGCAGATGTGTTGTTTAAAGACCAGCGATATGCCTAGATGTATATGAAACACAAGGTAGACGCAAAGACTGCCTGATCAGCAACTCGTACTATCCTCATCAACATTGGGTTCAACTCCGACTCTCTCCCAAATTATTTCTTCAGATACCCAGCGTGACAGCATCTATCAAGTCGAAAGCTCATATATGAAGACATCCAAGTTCGTGCAAGTAGCTACCATGCATCTCCCTGCCAGCCTCTTTTGATCATAGCTGCTGCCAAGAATCGTTGTTTCTCCCCAGAGCTTCACCATGGAAACAACCACTACGTACAGAGGTAAACCTAACTTCTGCATATTTTACTTTCCCATGGAGAAGTATTAGAATCACCAGTACATAGGCGATATGGTGATATCTTTATTATGGTAAACCCACCGACCATACAAGATAGATCCATGTAACTCACGCTTAGGGACTGAGACTCGGCATGAAATTCCTTCACCGTCAGTCAAGGGTTTCTTCAACACAAGAGACAGTCAATCAAGAAGCATGTAATTTGCAAGGGAAAATCAAACTGAAGGAGAAGCCGCTTCAACGCCCTCCAGAAGAAGCCGCTTCAACACACGGTCTCTCCTGAAGCTGCTTCAACTCCCTCTCCAGAAGAAGCCGCTTCAATGCACGCTCTCTCCTGAAGCTGTTTCAACGCCCTCTCCAGAAGAAGCCGCTTCAACGCACGCTCTCTCCTGAAGTTGTTTCAACGCTCTCTCCTGAAGATGCTTCAACGTTCTCTCCAGAAGAAGCCGCTTCAACGCACGCTCTAGAAGCCGCTTCAACGCACGCTCTCTCCTAAAGATGTTTTAACGCTCTCTCCTGAAGCCGCTTCAACGCTCTCTCCAGAAGAAGCCGCTTCAACGCACGTTCTAGAAGCTGCTTCAACGCACGCTCCAGAAGCCGCTTCAACGCATGCTCTCTCCTGAAGCCGCTTCAACGTTATCTCCAGAAAAAAGCCGCTTCAACACACGCTCCAGAAGCCGCTTCAACACATGCTCCAGAAGCCGCTTCAACGTACGCTCCAGAAACCGCTTTAATGCACGCACTCTCCCCGAAGCCGCTTAGCGCTCTCTTCAGAGGCTGAAGACACTCTAACACCTTACCAGCAAATGCAATGAAATTACGTCTTTCAATAGAAAATAAGCTCGGGATAATGACACCTGGACTTCCAGGATGCCTTCAAGTCCCTCAACCAGTTCATTTCTAATATCAGCATCATCATTGTTGAAGCTTTACGATCCGCAGAAAATTCTCAACATGAAGCCGTACATGTGCATTAAAGACTCTAAAAGTATAAATCGGAGATGGTTTCACGTATCCAACCACGCCATCGAATATGAAGTGTAACTGGGAATGCTCATTGCATCCCATTCCATACAACCATCCAAGATTCACAGGATGGTTCGAAGGATGTCGCTTAGAACAAAGTCCTTAAAGACTTGATAACAGCACGTCGGTAACAGAGCGCCTCTCAGCTCGTTTACTTCACTCAAAGACTCCGGAAGATTTTTCCGATACAAGCATTTCAAGCATTTCACCATCACATTAAGAAGGGCAAGAATGAGCCTATGAGATAAAGGGTCAGAATGAACGCAATTCCATTCCCGTCAATGTTCAAGAGTTTAAAGAAGATTTTCGTTGCGACTTAGCAGTCCGGACTCAAAGCAACTTAAGTCAAGGCCTTTCGAAATCGAGCGCAATGGAGTTTAGCAAATTTCGAAATCTACCTGGAAGCAATTGACGTATGATAGGAGGACGATCACTGCAAGCCTTGATACTTAGTTAAGCGTATCTTGCTCAAATACCTATCCGGCCTCTATCCTGATAACATTTGTCTACCTTGCCTCATAAGTTTTATATTTAACCGTCACCATCCATTGCTTACCCCGTAACAATGTCATTGGTACTTTCTAAGCAGGGGGCTTAATGTTGATGGTGGTTTTTCGAATAGGGATAAAATTGTAAAACCCTGTATTTAATGCGCTGACGCCCTGCAAAGGGTAAATCCGTTTAAGAAGTGATGAGTGCGGAAAACCTCTTCGCCGTATTTGAAGAAATTCAATAAATACACAAAATTCACCCAGAATAGTGCGTGCAACAGCAGTCCCAAATATTCTGTGAATTTTATTAGCATTATTAACTAATGCATGACTCGCCTGATATTTTTCCGTGCTATGTTCCCAGCCGAACTCTCAATACTGACATGACATGACGATCAATGCTCACTCTTAACAGAGTAACATGAATCTCCCGAAGTGCTAGTATTGGGATCTGCACAAAAAGTACTCATACAAGTTACATCTCTCTGGGAAAGAGATCAATACGTTCACACACTTTTAATGAAAAAGTTAGCGTGACTGAACACACATTTATTCTTAAAGAAAGTTTAGACTATTAATGTCAGTCTAGAAACAATCACGGCCACACAGTTTAGTCGCGCGATTTAATAAGCATGGCCTATTCCTAGCAGAACTAGGCAATCACTATAGTGATCACCGGCGGGCCCGCTTATGTCCTAGTCGGTCGAACACCACGCTACACTCCCAACGCCCATTGAACGCCAACCCAAAAATAGAGTGGTTGTGTTGTTTGGGGAAATTTAAGGCTGATCAAGACATTCTTAAAATCATCACGACCGTCCAACTTCGCCAGCCTGGTTGGACGGCTTAGATCATCTCGCAAATGATCACTGAAGCGCTAACGCACACGTTGGAGGACCCACTTCTCCCCTACCCGATCGGTTTTCTCACGGCAAATCCATGGAGCAATGAACGTTTACTCGAAACATGGCTGGCGTGATGCTGTAAAGGGTCGCGGAAATTCCACTAGCGTCTTAAAACGATCACAACCATCCAACTTAGCCATCATATTTGGATGGATTAGATCGCGCCTAGGACCATCAGGAAGGTGCACATATGTTGACCGTAAGCCCAACGTGGGCCCCACACGATCGGTCTCTCCAAAGAAGAAGCATAGCTCTCCAAACCGTTTGGCCAAAGTCACGTGTATGTGACTGTTTCAAAACCCTAATTAGGGTTTGCGGCGATGCATATCTGTCGTAGTCCGATCACGACCATCCATCTTTGCCAGCCTGGACTTAGGGTGTAGATATAGACTTAAGAGGTCCCAAGAGTGTCAACGTGATCACTCTGGGCCCACCTTTGCATGTGGTCGGCCGGCCTAGACATACTAGGACCTGGCATCTCGAAACGTGCGCACCAAAGTGGCATGCCACGCGGCCTTTCATACTTTTGCGGCAACACGTTTATGTCGCAAATCAATCACAACCACTCATCTTTGACGGTCAAATTGAGTGGCCAAGATCGAATATTTATGGGATAAAGAAGGGGAGGCATGCACGACGGAGAGCCATCTTCACGCATGCCCAAACGATTCACCCAAAATCGGTGCCCATTTGTGGATTCGGTCAAGCCAAAGAGGGATGCTTGCGCACCTCTTAAAAAACCCTAAAATTCCATCAACGTTCGCAAATATATGTCGTAAACCATCTCGTCCGTCCAACTTTTCCAGCTTGGTCGGACAACCTATGTTAAAAACTAGGAAACCAATGAAGCACCTCGATGATCATTGTCCACCACTCTGCCACAGGGAGTAATCGACCAGGGGATGGCTCGCCCATGCGTCCCCCAAACGATCACTCGAAGATGGAAGGACATGATGCTGTTTCAAGACGCTTAATCTGCGACTTATTCAGTCAAGATTTTGAGCTTCTTGCTTGAAAACGATGCATTACATGCATCGAGCATACACGATATTTCATGAATATCGATTCCTTAGATAATTTAGTTATTTAACTTAATAGTACGTATGCCATTTCCTGCAGTGGGTCCCACGATCCGCTCATTCGAGACATCAAGCATGTCACAAACTAGGGGATACTTACTGGGGTATTGGTCTAGCGGTTTACAGCGTGCAGCGTGCAACGCTCCATTACGAGAACGTGTACGGAAAAGGTGGACGGTTAACAGTGATGAGGGAAGTGGGAAAATATGTGATCGTGTGACAATCACCACTCATACACGACCCCACTACTCCATCACTTCACCTCCTCCACTTCCTACGGGATGAGGGTTGCGCTCAATGACTTGTATAAACAGGTCCTTCACCTATTTCTAAGCAACACATAGAAAAACCAAGTGTTGTCACAGTATCCAGAAAACACCCAGAACTGATAGCTTACATTGTGCAGGCCAGTTCAACATTCTGATACAAGTCATAAACAACCAACACCTTCACAATCTCAACACATTCTTCGCTTCCCTCCCTAAGATCAACCCCATCTCCTTCACTTTGTGAACGAAGCAAGTATGGAATGACTATTTCTTAGTTTAGGCCAGAATTGTACAGATTGATCTCTCGAATCTAAAGTACGCCCGTGCAGAGCATTTGTTTAGGGTTTAGATTCGTTTCTCATCCACACACACCCAAATTTACCGAAACCAGTAGAAACAGTTTTCACCCTCAAACAAGTACTTACACCAGGGCATTTGTACTTGAATTTATTTGTATTATTTTCTCTTGTCTAAAAAAAAGAACTTGGGACATGGTCATCATTATGCATAGGTCCCTAGTAAAAAAGATAAATTTTGTTAGGTTCATTACTAGTTAAATTATTTTGCTTTGTTTTCATTTTGTATTTGTTTTATTTTTCTTATCACATAAAAAAAAAAGAAAAAAAAAAGACAAGAAAATGTGTTGTATCATATTTTTGTTTGTTTTTAGTTTTGTTCTTTCAATAAAGCCAATGGAAAGAAGGAATATCCATAATGAAGTTTCAAGCAACAAGGAATTAGAAGAAAAGTGTTTCGTTGTCAAGATTCTACGAAGTTCAAGAGTTATCATCGAGAGTTGAAGACGAAGATGAAGACAAGGATTGAAGACCGAAGACGTTTTTATGGATGCTGTGAGAGTGGTGCTAATTTCATGTTGGACCGATAACATGGTAAGTAAGCATATTCCCACCTTCGTTAAGTGGTTGATTTCCTTTCTTAGAGATATTAAAAAAAAAAGGTTTTCAAAATTATAAAAGATGTGGGTTTTCAAAAAAATTCGGGGTTTTTTTGCCTTCCTATTATTCAACGTGTCACATGATTCTCTCTTCATTCCTACCTGGACACATGTGTGACATAAAATAGCTGTTTATTATTGAGAGCAACTTCATAAAACCCTTTCTGGTGAGGCAGAGTCGAGAATTTCGATCACTCTCGAACTTGGATTCTTTCGATAAGGGATGGTTATTTTTCTCTCAACTTTTAAGGATTAGATTTTGTTCATATATGTGTCTAACTTCTTATGAATAGTGTGCAGAAGTTCAATTAAGATACTAGATAACCCCTATAGTATTCCACAACCGCACTCCCCACAAAGATTTGGCAATTAAGCACAAGTTCAATTAAGAACTCTCCCCCATAAAATGTCATTCTCAAAAGAACAACAAGAGCGACCTTAATTTCAAGAGAAAATAAGGATTTCTTTGGACATAACAAATCACATACGAATATGGATTTGAATCCAATTAATACTCAATTCAATTAACCACAAGAGAACCCATCATTAATTAAATCGGAAATGCTCAACATAAGAAAACTTACTGAGCCGCACAATATATACATAAAATATAGATCAGGGAAGATCAATACTGCGGAATAGACAAGGATTCATTCTATTTTCCATCACTATTTGCACAATGACATACAATAGACATAATCCTCGTAAACAAGAGTTCATCCTATCTTCCATCAATTATGACATAATAGGCTTCAAAATTTTGTGATGTCAAAAGCTCATTCATTCTTTTATCAATACATGCATATCGACATACGAAAGACATAACTTTTGACAAGGTATGGGACAATCATAGTTCACGGACGCAAACACACATATCCCATAACATATTGTAATATATAAAACCATAAAGATTAATACTGCAAAAATCATCTTCCAAACAATTTTTTAGAATTTAGAAAAATAAACCTAAAAACATGAAGATGAAAACGTTGGACATAGCTATGTGTAATCACAATAATTGCTATTCCAAACTCTAGTTATTCTTCTAAATAAAACAAGAAAAGAAGATTTACTAGGCAATAAGACCTTTGAATAATTCTTTATCGTGGTCGAACTCCTTGTCGTCAACAGCCATTGGGACATAAGGTTCATTAAGATAGGAGTTGATATCAATAAACCTTCTTGACTGATGTCGAACCAGGGCCTTCTGAATCTCATGAGTCTTAAACATGAAAGCCTTAATTTGTTGAATCTCCTTTCGCATCTCCTTCAACACTTCAAGAACGTCAGAAAACTTCTGATAATTTGAAGGAACGACTCTTGGCTTCCTCACATTCCTTCTTTTTCTTTTCAGTGTCGGAGATAATGGAGATTTCTCTTTTTCCTTCATGATTGATGGCTTAACAATCATATTAACATCTTTTCCATCAGAAGACATGATGCTTGGAGTATCCATAAACGTATGGGTTTGTGAGAGGAAATCACAATTTAAACTCAATAACTAGTCTTGAGATAAAAAGAGGTTCCAGGGAAGGAAAAAGGAATGTAGGTCTGAACCCCAGAGAGAGTAGAATTGTCGAGAATAACCCTCTTATATTGATAAACACAAAAAAAACCTAAGAAAATAATAAAAACAAACTTTCCTAAAGCCTGAGAGGTACATAATCTTGTCTCTTTTGATCAGGCACATGAGACAAGATTTACAAATCAACACAATCAAGTTGTGTTGCGGTGAACACCAATTTTTCCACCATGATCCTCTTGAGAGGAATCCACAGACCTCTATCTATCAAAACGATTTGACCATACTTTCTTTTCTAATGGTGTTGTTTTTCCCTTGGATACTAACTTCTTAGACGAAGATAAAATCTTACATACCTCAGCGGTTTTCTGAGCAAGTTTAAGCTTATTTGCTAATCGATTTTCTCTTCCTTGAAGTTTGTTGACATGCCTCAATTTGTGTTTGTACTTGTAACACTTTGATAGTTCATGACCCTTGAGAGAACAGTATGAAAACGTCAATCTTGGATATAAATCAGGCATCTGAGATTTGCAAGCTGCTAGACACATAGTGGAACATGAAACATTATACACAGAGTTTCCAAAGAAGGGGTCAATTTTTTCTTCCAGATTGGTTGAGTTTTCTTCTGAAAGAATATCAAGATTGATGTATGTATTGCTACAATAATCAAAATCAATATTTTCACCAAGAAGTGCGACACTTGATTTCTCGTCTTCATTAGAATCATAGTTGTTAGACATTTCATCAAGAGTTGCAGCAAGACCTTTGTTCCCAGTGTATTTCTTTCCATTTGGACACTCATTTGCAAAATGACTACAACCTTTACACTTAAAGCACTGAGGCATATCCTTGTCATCAGTCTCATCAATATCCCTATTTTTAGGAGGAACACGATTATGGGGTTTATCTGACGACTTGGATTTATCTCTGGAAAATCGTTTACTTCTCTTCAAAAGAAGATCCATAAACTGCCTTATGATCAGTGAGACTGACTTGTCAAGGTCTTCATATGATGAATCAGCCTCATAAAGATCATCTTCAGAGATACAAACACTTTTACTTTTATAAAGTAATTTAGTGTTCTTTAGTGCTTTGAACATAACATCCTTACAAGGTTTGGACGTATGCTCATGATCAAAGATCTTTAGCTTCCCAACCAGAGTATTTCTGGAAAGCGTTGCGAGATTATTTCCTTCAACGATGGCATGCTTCTTAGAGTCGTATCTAGATGGCAGTGATCTGAGAATTTTCATCACGATGTCCTTTTCAGGAATAGTCTTACCCAATGCAAAAGATGCATTAACAATTTCAGACACTTTGTGATTAAACTCATCAAACGTTTCTTCATCTACCATACGAAGGTTTTCCCAATCAGAACATAGGTTTTGAAGTGTAGCTTCTTTCTTATTGGTATTTCCTTCAAATTCGGTTTCTAAGATATCCCAGGATTCTTTAGACTTAGTGCACATAGTCACATGGTGCTGAAGATATGGGGTAATGGCATGTATGATAGCATTTAAGCCGTCAGAATTTTGCTTTGCAGAAAGAACTTCTTCTGCGCTATATCTACCAATATCCTTCGGTATAGTTACATCGCCTTCTGTAATAACCGTAGGTTCATAGACATTAACTACATGTACCCATGTTTGATAATCACGAGATTGAAGAAAAGCACGCATAGCAATTTTACACCATAGGTAGTATGAGCCACCGAAGAATGGTGGTACATTTATGGAGATAGAACTTCTGTCCATAGAGTCAGATCGCTACAAACACAGACTTGTAAGGTCTTTAAACGTGTTTGCCTGCTCTGATACCAATTGAAAAAGCGGGGGTACAACAGCCACACCCAATATTTCGGTTAGAAATCTGTATGGACTAACTCCAATATACTTTCAAGAGAATCAACCAGACTCAATCTTAAAAAAGTATATCAAAGAGTTATAATATCTCGATCTCTCGATTTAATCCTTACTCAAGCAAATAGAAATCTGCGAGTCCGATTAAATATAAGAGAGATAACTTGGATGGTACTAAAGACCAATATCCAAGTGTCAATCAATGTAAATTAACAACCAAAGGTCGGATATTCTAATTGATTCAACTAACGCACAACCTGTGATATTTCAATTATATAACAAAATATAATGCGGAAAGGAAATAGCACAGACACCAGAATTTTGTTAACGAGGAAACCTCAAATGCAGAAAAACCCCGGGACCTAGTCCAGATTGAACACACACTGTATTAAGCCGCTAAAGACACTAGCCTACCACAAACAAACTTCGGTCTGGACTGTAGTTGAACCCAAATCAATCTCACACTGATCCAAGGTACAGTTGCGCTCCTTACGTCTCTGATCCCAACAGGATACTATGCACTTGATTCCCTCGGATGATCTCACCTACAACTAAGAGTTGATACGACCCAAAGTCGAAGACTTTAATAAACAAATCCTTATCACACAGAAAAGTCTACAGTAATAGATAAATATGTCTCCCACAGAAATACCTACGAGTTTTGTTCCGTATTTTGATAAATCAAGGTGAACATGAACCAATTGATAACCCGGACTTATATTTCCGAAGAACAGCCTAGAATTATCAATCACCTCACGATAATCTTAATCGACGCGGCGAAAAAAGATATTGTGGAATCACAAACGATGAGACGAAGATGTTTGTGATTACTTTTATATCTTGCTTATCGGAGATATCAATCTCAAGCCAATCTTTATGATTGTACTCGTACGATAGAATATGCAAGATCAGATCACACAACTACGAGAAAGTAGTATCGGTCTGGCTTCAAAATCCTAATGAAGTCTTCAAGTCGTTAACCTGGTTTACAAGAAGAAACCTAAGGTTAAAGGAGAATGGACTCTAGCTAATACAACTAGTATCACACGTAAGGTGTGGGGATTAAGTTTCCCAGTTGTTAGAGTTCTTCCTTATATAGTCTTTCAAATCAGGGTTTGCAATCAATGTGAGCTTAATAACAAAGCATTCAATATTCACCGTTAGATGAAAACTTGATTAGATTCAAGCTAATATCTTTCAACCGTTAGATCGAAAACTTAGATTGTTACACACAAATGAAATGCACGATTTTAGGTTTGTGTAGCCGTACCCAAACATGTACATTTGTTGGTTCAACAATAGTTAGCCAAATGGTTAGCCATATGATCACTTTCATATTAACCATATTCTTCTTTACCATATCTAGTTCAAATGACTCAAATGAACTAGTTAGAGAGTTGTTCAATTGCTTAGATCTTATAGAAGTATACAAGACACAATCGAAGCAAAAACGATTTGATTCACTCGAATCGATTCATGAACTTTATAGCCACGGTTTGCAAACTTGCATTCCTTAGTTTATATAAGTTTAAGTTCACGAATAACCGTCTTTAGAAATAACCAACTCAAGTACGCGGACTTAGTTCTCGGACTTAAGTTCCCGGAAGAGTTTACAAACTCCAGCAGATTTTCTCGGGTCGAGAACCTCCGACAGTTCGCGGACTGAGTTCGCGGACTGGTTTTCCGGTTTTCCTGATCAACAAAGTACGCATACTTTGGTTCAAGTAATAAGGACTTATACATATATGTGTTACCACACAATGCTTATATCCAACATTGGTTATATATTTGAAACTCTCATTTCAATCATTGACACATTCTTAGAGGACGTTATATAGTTGTTATTCACAAACCATTTTTCGTCAAAGCCATTTTCAAGTGATTGAAACATAATATGACATATATCACTAGGTAAAGATGAACTTGGCCAAAGCGAAAGATTACCAACACATATTTCGAGAAATAGATAGGCGAGATAAACTCGGCTCGAAATAGCAAATATGTATAATCAAAGTCTGTATAGCAAAACGACTTTTGTCTCAAGATAGGAGATAGAGTAGATAGACTTTTGAGTGATAGATAAGTTCAAGTCTCCACATACCTTTTAGTCGATGAAGTTCCACCAGTTCCTTGAGTATTTATTTGTCTTGTATGATGATCACCATGGAGTTCTTGAGCTCAACTACACTTTTTATCCTAGTCCGAGACTTAGCTTTAGTAGACTAGATCAAGACTTATAGTTTTGATCACTAACATTGACAAACATGCTTGAGATATAAACACATGCGAGTTCGACCGAGCAGTGCTCTAACAGTGTGATTCAGACTTGAAAGGAGCTGGTACTTGTATGGATGACTGAGTGAGAATTCAAAGGGTTAGTGTTGGAGTGATTGAATGAGATGTTGATGCAGGAGACTGTTGGTGGTGTTGTGATGCTGCTGCTAGGATTAAAAATGATGAACTGCAAGAATGTAGTCAACTATGTTTGCTACAATTTATGCTTTAGAAGGGAGTAATGAAGGAATTTGTGTTCCAGATAATGGGCTTGCAAATGGAGTTGAAGCTACAAAATACATGAGCTGAGAACAAGGAAGAATGGGTCGTGATGCAGTTATGGGTTTGTTTGAGTTGTAACAATGAACTGAAGGAGATGGGAATACTGATTAATATTGTAGCTGAAGTTCTGATGCCGAGGAAACGAGAAAATGGGGTCAGAGGCTGAGAAGAACAATGGGTACCTGCAGATGATCGAATCTGGTGGTACTGAAGTTGATGAGAAGAAATGATGTTGTGATGCAGAGGATATTGAATTGGTGTTTCAACTCAGGTGAATTCAGGGAGAGAATGAAGATGCGAAGGATAAATGAAATGGCACCAGATGTTGATTGTGTATGCTGCAGGAAACGGGTTGCTAGTGGTGCTGTTATGTGGAAACTCAAGAATGTTGGTTGTCTGCCGATGAAGATTGGAACCTGAAATAGAGAAGACGATGCAGTTTACAAGGAAGAGATGATGTTGTAGCTGTGATGGATGAGTCATGGTAGTGCAAAACAAGGGTGCGGTGTTGGTGTTCAGTTATCTAGCTATGTTATTGATGCATGTTCGGAGAGAAGTCTGCGCAGTGATGGAGGTAATGAGATGATGTTGCAGTTGGAGCTATAGAAAGTCTGGTGGAGCTGTGAAGTGGGTAAGCCGTTGAAGTGCAGGTGGTCTTGTAACTCATGCAGAAGATTTATCTAGTTCTGGTGCAACTTGAATGATACTGCAGTGGGTGATCGAAGTGGAGATGCCAGGATTACAAGAGGAATGGAGTTGGAATAGGTGTTGATGCTGCTAATGATTTTTGTGGATGGAGAATGTATGAATGCAAATTTCATGCAGGGAAGGAGAATTATGTATGATGAGAAATGGGTGTGACTGAACAGACTGAATTGTCCTGCCAATTCTGCAAGACTGATAAGCTTAACAAGTTATTGGGCTTTGTTTGAGGCCTGAGCTGTAAGCGTGAGCATGGGATGGGCAGATTCGGATATGACCAAATCGATATTTGGTTTGTTGGTACAAAAGCAAACCTTAGCAGCAACAAAAGGGGCTCTCTCATTATTATCTTTTCTTCTACTTTTGTTCTAGGGTTTAAAAACATGATTCTTCTCTTTATTCTTATTATGAACTCTATGAACATGAGCTAAAGTTTTATTATTGGTTAATGATTAAGTTGATTTCACATAACATGGTTTTTTGATTCAATATATTAGTTTTGTCTCATATTTATCGTTCATGATTCTCTGAAAATATAGTTGTATGATTGACGTATTATAACATGATTTGAATATTTGTTTTATCAAGTTGCAAATTGGTAGAACTCATATTCATATCTATAGCTAGTTTAGGGTTTTTCATCGACCAATAATCCTTGAATATAAGTAGCATAAATATGATTGTAGGTTGTAGAGATATATCCTTATAATCATACGTGAACCATGACCTTTGTTTGAATTGTTTGCGCAATGTATTTCAATTGCATTGATTAGTCTAATTTCATGAATCTTAATGCCCCATGGGAATTGAACTTGATTAGCGCAAGGTGTTAGGTTATTCTTTTGGTAGAATTCATACTTGCATCGTTTTACATGTATGTGTGATGAGATCTGGAAATTGCGGGATATTCTTTCGACTAGGTATCTTATGGCTTTTGATAAAGAGAAATTAAATATCAATTCTAATTATTAAGACAAGATCATGTTAGTGAATGAAAACGAAATCCTTAACCAATATCTTTACATCTTGATTTGCGTGTTTGCTTTGCTTTGTTTGTTTTTAGTATAACTTAGTTTATTAAAAATCAGAAAAATCCTCCTTTCTTTACATAAAAACTGAAACATATTGACAACCTAGTCCTCTCTGTGGGAACGATCATATCTTGTCGTTGTTATATTTTAAGTAGTGAGAAAGTAATTATTTTTGACGCATACGACAGCGATCAGATTTTGGCGCCGCTGCCGGGGAGGCAGTGGGTTGTTATTTGTTTTTGGTTTTATTTTTTTATTTTCTGGTTCTTAACATAATTTTGAGAACTCTTGTTTCAGGTACCAATTTCTATGGACGGAGCATGTTGGAGCAGTGGATACGGTTTTCAACAACCTCAACACTATGACAATTTCCCACCATCTATGGGATACAATCAAAACTAATTTATTGGCTATGATGCATATCCTAGAGAACCTTACGGTGATTTTCATATATACCAACAACAACCTTGTAGGGGGTATGTAAGTCAAGCACCAAGGTGGGATAATTATACTTCTAATTGGCTTTATTCGAGTTGTATGCAGATTATGAATGGATTGGAAGACATGAAACAAAGACTAGACCAACTTGACCGTGATATAAAAAACGTCGCATAAACCAATTTCTGCAACACTTTTTCTTACCCGACTCCGGATCGTAGTTATGATCATTCACCCATTCAAAGGGAAGAGTCGTGGGAAAGAGAACCTATTGTAGCCAACGGTGGTAAGCGTGTGAACGTCAGGAAACTTGCACAGAAGTTATACAAGTTGGAAGATGATGGAACCTCGGAAGAGCTTGTCGCATAAATTAGTAGGACCATTCATATGGAACTTAAACGGCGTCGGAATAAAGGTTATGAAACCGATGAAGATTCTTATTGTGGTGAGTCTGAAAATGAAGATGATTGTGTTGAAAAAGACCAACCTTTGGAGATATTTAACGACACTAGTGCAACTGACTCAACTCTTGATCTTTATAATGATCAATCACCTATTCAAAAGGTACATGAGTATGATGAAACTAGTGTTTTACACAACTTCCTTGCAACAAGGTTTGTGTCTGATGATGATGTGACCGTTATGACCAATATTGTGGAAGACCCAATTGAGCTTGCAAAAGATTGTAATGAAGATGTTAATGTCAAGACTTTGGTTAAGGCAGAAACGGATGAAGAATGGTTGCAAGGTTTGATAGAGGACCATGATTTAAAGAGGTGAATACTTCACTTGATTTTTTCAAGGATGAAGAGGATTCCGTGATACAAGAGATTGTGCAAGGGTTGTCTAACCCTTTGCCTATTGTTTCTTCTCCTTTACCTCTTATTGGTTTGAATGTATGTGATTCGAGAATATTGTTGAATGACTTTGTTTCTCGATATCCTCCATTGGAGATGCTTGATTCTCATACTATGCAGGTTTTGGAACAAGAACTCGTGGAAGTTCCTGAATTCTATGTTCTTTATCCACTTCCAAGCGTGGAAAAGAATAAGTGTGAGGGAAACTTTTATCGGTCAAAAGCTTCGTTTCTGTTTTATATTACTAATATTTGTGCGAAGCTAGTGTTTGCAAAACAGGTTCTATGGGTGGATCCCCAACTTTTCAGATTGTTGGTATATGGGGAATGAATCTTGCAAAGATATAATCGGGCTGACAACTTTAAATAAAGCGCTGCATGGGAGGCAACCCATTGGTTTTGTATCTCTTATCTCTTATTTTTTTCTTGTTTTGAATTTACTTTTTCTGATTTCTTGTCACTTTTCATGTCGGATTTCCCACCTTGACTCTACTTGGATGACTCATTTTACATTGAGGACAATGTAAAGTTTAAGTGTGAGGGAGTGGTTAAGCTTGCATTGTACATTTTTCAAGATTTTTCAACTTTTTTGTCACATAGTATACATGTCTCTAAGATTACATCGAAATTCTCACAAGAGTACTGAACTTAGAGATGCCAGAGAACGTGATCG
The DNA here is from genome assembly GCF_003573695.1 of Papaver somniferum. Classification (NCBI taxonomy): domain Eukaryota; kingdom Viridiplantae; phylum Streptophyta; class Magnoliopsida; order Ranunculales; family Papaveraceae; genus Papaver; species Papaver somniferum. The sequence goes on along the minus strand of NC_039359.1, from coordinate 171,352,521 downwards.
GGTTTTCTTACTTGTACGAGAGTTAAAGTTGGATTTAACTATGCCAGTGGCAAATAAGGTGCAGACTAAATTCAGTATTAGAGTTGTGATCCCATATAGTGGAGACTACCTATTTTCACATCATGTGAGGCACCGACCTTCAATTCTTTGTACGTGTCTAAATATGTGCTTTTAGAGTGTGTGTCACCGTACGTAAACTCCGGGTAGAATGGTGAGCTACCCACCTCCCACCATAGAAGCACTAATTTTATCTCTTGAGTGCTATTTTATCAATCATAATGGTGACATCGAATTGTTAACTTACATACCACTTGTAATCTTGTTCGCAGTTAGCACCATCCAACTTTATCTCTCTCTACACTAATAGGTCCATAGAAACAACATCATCATCAACAAGAGAAGCATCACAAACTCGAAGGAAAGTAGAATACGTTCAAGGTTTACAAGCAACAATACAGAAATGAGCAGATTTCAGATTCAAGTAAAGCAACAAGACAAGGAGCAGAATTCTTACAAGTTGAAGACTTATGTACAAGAGAAAAAAATTATCAAGATGAGAGTTCAAGAAGTTTATGATATCAAGACATACAAGTTGTGAAGAATTAAGCGGTAAAGTACTTACAGCATGGCCTTTGTACTTGAATTTTTATTTTAACTTTATTTGTATTATTTTCTCTTGTCTAAAATAATTAAAAAAAAACTTGGGAAATGGTCATCATTATGCTAGGTCCCTTGTAAAAAAAAGACAAGAGAAATTTTTTTTAGGTTCATTACTAGTTTTATTATTTTGTTTTGTTTTCATTTTGTATTTGTTTTATTTTTCTTGTCACATAAAAAAAAGTAGGGGGGGAGGAGGAAAGAAAAGAAAAAAGACAAGAAATGTGTTGTATCATATTTTGGTTTGTTTTTAGTTTTGTTCTTTCAATAAAGCCAATGGAAAGAAGGCATATCCATAATAAAGTTTCAAGCAACAAGGAATTAGAAGAAAAGTGTTACATTGTCAAGATTCTACGAAGTTCAAGAGTTATCATCGAGAGTTGAAGACCGAAGACGAAGATGAATACAAGGATTGAAGACCGAAGACGTTTCTATGGATACTGTGAGAGTGTTGCTAATTTCATGTTGGACGGATAACAAGGTAAGTAAGCATATTCCCACCTTCATTAAGTGGTTGATTTCCTTTCTTAGAGATCATCAGAAAAAAGGTTTTCAAAATTATAAAATATGTGGGTTTTCAAAACAATTCAGAGGGTTTTTGCCTTCCTACTATTCAACGTGTCACAGGATTCTCTCTTCATTCCTACTTGGACACATGTGTGACCCATAAAAAAGTTGTTTATTATTGAGAGCAACTTCATAAAACCCTTTCTTGTGAGGCAGAGTCGAGACTTTCGATCACTCTCGCACCTGGATTCTTTCGTTAAGGGATGGTTATTTCTCTCTCCACTTTTAAGGATTATATTTTGTTCATGTATGTGTCTAACTTCTTATGACTAGTCTGCAGAATCTCCATGTCTTCTTAGTGCGTTGGATGCTATCATTTCGGAAAACCAGTAAGTTGGAAAAGTAGGTTTTGTGGGTATATCTTGTAAACCCTCACGAGACTATAACTCGTCCACTAGGGACACCTAGGGGTTCAAATGATAGTTATACATGCTAAGTGTGACTGTAGCCTCGACGACATGGAGTTGTATGTATGTTTAGAATTAGTTTTGTTTGATTTTCTCGAGGACTAGCAAAGTCTAAGTGTGGGGGAATTTGATAGGTGTGATAAAACATCTTTATATTTATCTACGATTATGCTTTCTTTGCGAGTTTTCTTGTAAATTATGTATCTTATGTTTACTTTTGAGTTTATTAAGTACGTTGGAGTTATTTGGAGCGAAAGAAGAAAAAAACACTCAATTGGAGCAAAAAGGGCGGAAAGGTCATCTCATAGGGGAATACTATCTGCAATCTTACGAGCGTTAAGGGAGCCTTATATATTCTGGTGGCCTTATTGGTTTGCTGGGTGCCTATAACATTTCTTATCATTACTCAGCCCTAAAAACAAGAGAAATGTTTCTCTTCTCATTTTCATTATTATCCTTATGAAATTCAGAGAAGAGAGAAAAAATGGTTGTTGATAAAGAAGAGCTCGATGATGGCTGCTATGCAATCGAGTGGGGATGATAAATCTCAGAACTGGTGAAGATTATCGTTACAGTTATGGTGAAGATGAAGTTGTTGTCATCTGGTTATTGATTCAATCAGAGAAGAAGTATTTGAAATGTAAGTTAGGGTTTCGATTTGTGAAGAGTTAGGTGGTCATAAATAAAGGGTTCAACTCAGATTTGAGTTTGGAATGATGGGTTTGTGTTGGATTCGAAGAGTACACAGAACAAGAGAAGAGTTTACAGTGGGTTAAGTGCAGTTCAAGAGAGCTACTGAATGATTTAAAGAGAATAAGCTGATTCTGATACTGATATTCATGGAATTGGTGTTGTGACTGGATGAATTGTGTGCTTAGATGAATTTTTAGGTTTCAGTTGTAGTTGATGTTATAGGGAATGAGCTGCTACTGCTTCATGAGTTAATTGGTGGCGATGGCTGGTGCAGTTGTGCATCAGAGAAGTGGTGTGATTCATACTTGAAATGAGCTGGTACTTGTGTGGATCACTGAGTGAGAATTCAAAGGGTCGGTGCTGGAGTGATTGAATGAGATGTTGATGCAGGAGACTGTTGGTGGTGTTGTGCTGCTACTACTAGGATTAAAGATGATGAACTGCAAGAATGGAGTCAGCTATGTATGTTGCAGTTTATGATTTAGAAGGGAGTAATGAAGGAATTTGTGTTCCAGATAATGGGTTTGCAAATGGAATTGAAGCTATAAAAGACATGAGCTGAGAACAAGGAAGAATGGGTTGTAATGCAGTTATGGGTTTGTTTGAGTTGTAACAATGAACTGAAGGAGATAGGAATACCGATTATTTTGTAGTTGAAGTTCTTATGTCGAGGAAACGAGAAAATGGGGTCAGAGTCTGAGAGGAACAATGGGTACCTGCAGATGATCGAATCTGGTAGTACTGAAGTTGATGAGAAGCAATGATGCTTTGATGCAAATGAGATTGAATTAGTGTTTGACCTCAGGTGAATTCAGGGAGAGAATGAAGCTGCGAAGGATAAATGAAATGGCACCAGCTGTTGATTGTGTATGCTGCAGAATCTGGTTTCTAGTGGTGCTGTAATGTGGAAACTCAAGAATGTTGGTTGTCTGCCGATGAAGATTGGAACCTGAAATCAGAAGACGATGCAGTTTAGCTGATGTTGTAGCTGTGATGGCTGAGTCATGGTGGTGCAGAAAAAGGGTGTTGTGTTGGTGTTCAGTCAGCTAGCTATGTTACAGATGCATGTTCGGAGAGCAGTCTGGGCAGTGATGGTGGTAATGAGATGATGTTGCAGTTGGAGCTACAAAAATCTGGTGGAGTTGTGAAGTGGGTAAGCTGTTGAAGTGCAGGTGGTCTTGTAACTGATCCAGAAGATTTATCTAGTGCTGGTGCAACTTGAATGATACTGCAGTTGGTGATTGAAGTGGAGATTCCTGGATTACAAGAGGAATGGAGTTGGAATAGGTGTTGATACTGCCAATGATTATTGAGGATGGAGAATGTATGAATTCAAATTGCAGGCAGGGAAAGAGAATTATGGATACTGAGAAATGGGTGTGACTGAACAGACTGAATTAGCCTGTCAGTTCTGCGAGACTGACAAGCTTAACAAGTTGTTGGGATTTGTTTGAGGCCTGAGCTCTAAGCGTGAGCATGGGCTGGGCAGATTCGGATATGACAAAATTGATATTTGGTTTGTTGGTACAAAAGGAAACCTTTGCAGAAACAAAAGGGGCTCTCTCATATATTATCTCTACTTCTATTTTTGTTCTAGGGTTTAAAAACATGATTATTTTCTTTATTCTTGTTATGAATTCCATGAACATGAGATAAAGTTTTATTATTGGTTAATGATTAAGTTGATTTCATATAACATGGTTCTTTGATTCAATGTATTAGTTTTGTCTCATATTTATCGTTCATGATTCTCTGAAAATATAGTTGTATGATTGACGTATTACAACATGATTTGAATATTTGTTTTGTCAAGTTGCGAATTGGTAGAACTCATATTCATATCTATAGATAGTTTAGGGTTTTTCATCGAGCGATAATTCTTGAATATAAGTAGCATAAATATGATTGTAGATTGTAGAGATATATCCTTGTAATCATATGTGAACCATGACCTTTGTTCGAATTGTTTGAGCAATGTATTTCAATTGCATTGATTAGCCTAATTTCATGAATCTTAATGCTCTATGGTAATTGAACTTGATTAGCGCAAGGCGTTAGGTTATTCTTTTGGTAGAATTCATACTTGCGTCGTTTTACATGTATGTGTGATGAAATCAGGATATTACTGGATATTCTTTTGACTAGGTATCTTAGGGCTTTTGATAATGAGAGATTAAATATCAATTTCAATTATTAAGACAAGATCATGTTAGTGAATGAAAACAAAATCCTTAACCAGTATCTTTACATCTTGATTTGCGTGTTTTGCTTTATTTGTTTTTAGTATAACTTAGTTTATTAAAAATCAGAAAAATCCCCCTTGCTTTACATAAGAAACTGAAACATATTGACAACCTAGTCCTTTCTGTGGGAACGATCTTTTCTTTCCCTTGCTATATTTTTTATTTTGATTAGTGAGAAAGAAATTTATTTTTGACGCATATGAAAGCGATCAGTAACCACCCAACAGCAACTAGGAGCGTAAAATTTTTGTTTGGATGAGATGTCACCTGGAGGTATTTCCGCTGCTAAGCTATGAGGCATTAATGATTCCAAAGACATGCCTAATATATATTATGACTTTTTTGAAGTGTTTTGTACGACTGTTAGGACTCATCCGAATCACGTGACAATTCTTCTTCCTGGACCAGATGGTGTAGAAGTTGTACCATCGATCTCTCCGGAACGTGTAATAAGGTTCTGTCTAAAGAAGAATGAGTATCCATCCTCTCCATTAGATTTCAAAAAATTTCAAACTTCATTGCGCTCCTGGGATGGATGAGATATATATTCAGCAATGATCATGGCAGGGCTAGTGTTGGAGAGTGTAGCTGTGTTGTTGACCCTTCCGATTGCAGGAGACCTTGACTTTAAGTTGTTTGGTGGGAGTCTGAGTGGTATCATATGGTACCAAAACCAAGTCGGGTATTCAATGACGTGCCAAGTGTTGTCGCATTTTCGTTGCTCTTGTGATTTGTTTAATATTTGAGAAAAGGAGTTAGGTAAAACCTAGACAAGGTGGAGGCAGTCCCCAGGAGAAATAAGTTCAGTCAGAGAGGATTGCAGGTGGCACCCGTGCAGCTACAATGATCTTCAATTCTTCGGATGTACGGGTATGTACATGTTTTGCTCCGTTTAACTGGCTGAATTATCTGGGTAACTTTGAACTAATCTTGCTCAACTTCTTCCGTAATTTTAGTGCTCTGGGAAGATGTATGCCTTTGTTAGACTCGCGCTAGCTGCAGGTAGCCAGGATGACGATGCTTTAGAGACACGTCCAGAAGAAAAGGAGAAATCTGGTGATACAAAGTCGCTTTCATATGACGACGATGAAAACCAAACGGATTCAGGCAGTTGAGAAGCTGACTCAGGAACTGGAGTTGAAGAAAGGTGTTCTTAAAGAGATGGGAGAGTGTTCTCTGAGAAGGATGAGATTCTACAAGATGATTTCTCTTGAATGCCTGTATTCTCTACTTAAAACATTTTCTCCTTAGGTGTTTTGAAAGACAAGATATGTTCTTTTGTGGTTTGATTTTCTAGTTTTTGAATAAGTAGGTAATTGTCTTGCAAAGATTTTGAGCTTATCAAGATCTTGCTTTGAAATAGTTTGTAAGCATGAAATATTAAAAGGAGAAAACCTTCCATTCACATCGCCTAGTCACAGTTGGATTGATAGAAGGATCAAGTCCCCAGGTTGGGATGAAGAATAGCTGATTGTAAAGAGGGTTTTCAATAAGACTTACTTATGTGTGGAACTTTCGAATATATGAAATTTCATCCTCTCCAGGGAGTTCCTTCATATATGCCAAGGAAGGGGATAAGACACGCGTGGAGAAGATGATGATGTGGCCGGCAGTTTCCTTGATGTCGACTAAGGCATGTAAAACTCATTAGGCTTCCTTGATCTCCTCAAAATGGCAAGGTAGGCTTAATCAATAGGATTGACCATCCTGGTAGAAGAGTTTCCGTTAACTTTATGGAAGGAGTTGAAAAGAGGGAGACAATCCCCCATCCACGAGTACCCACAGAGCTTTCAACTTGGCAGTTTTTGTTGGTGCATTGTGCTTCATAGACGGTCAGGCATATCACTGGGCTTTGAAAATACATATGCTCTCTTGAATCTGTAGCGGCTTAATACAATCTGGTGTTTAAATCTGGACTAGGTCCCGGGGTTTTTCTGCATTTGCGGTTTCATCGTTAACAAAATTTCTAGTGTCCGTATTATTTGTTTTCAGCATTATATTTGTTTATATAATTGAAATATCACAGGTTATACGTTGATCAATCACAGTAGCTAGGTCCAACCATGTTAGTTAGATAAGACTTGATTGATCCTTGGACATTGGTCTTTGGTACCGTCCAAGAACTCTCTTCATAGTTAGGTTCAGGGATTCAATTATGTAAACGTTCTAACAACAAGAGAGAAAGATATAACTCTAGGCACTTTCCTTGATTGAGTTTTTACTCTCCGAGTTGTGTTGAGTTTGTCCATACAGATTACCTAAGAAAAAGTTGGTGGTGTATTTTGGTACCCCCGACGTTTTCACAAGATATAATTATTTCAATGTTGATGATTCCATGTTCTTGATAATAAATTTTCCATGCGTAATCTCGAGGAAGAAATGGTATACTCATAGAGATTTATTTCGAGGGATAATATATTAGAAAATAGTTGAGCATATATTCTAAGGGCTACACTTATGCTAGAACACTGCTCGGTTCACAAGTTTAGATGTCAAAACTCATTGCTTGAATTTCTCACTAGAGTCTTAGGTTAAACTTAAAACTTATTCTAGTGTCAAGTCTGGTTGTCAATTTTAGATGTCAAATATTCTCCACGCATATGGATGATATATTTTCATATATTGTTGATCGAGAGATTATAGAACACGATAATATCGAACCACACTCTATTACGGAATTCCAACATAGAGAAGGTTAGCCTCAATGGAGAGATGCAATCCGGGATGAACTAGATTCACTGGAAAGCGTATTAGTCAGAAATCGTAATGATAATAATAAAGTCTTAAGGTAAAAGGATCTCCTTGTAGCGTAAGGTTCTCACAATGCCCTGGAATTAATTACGAAGAAATATACTCTCATGTCATGAACGTCATAATGTTATGCTATTTAGTTAGCTTACTAATTTCAAAAGGACTTGAAATGCATCTTATAAATGTGGTTACCGCATATTTCTATCGGGATATTGATACAGAGATATTCATGAAAATTCCAGTGGCCTTCCACTGGCCAAATCAAGTAACTCTAAACCACAGAGTGCGTTTGCATTTCAGTTGAAATGTTTACTTTACTGATTAAAGAAATATGGGAGGATGTGGTATAGCCGTCATAGTAATTCTTTGATTGCGAAGGGATTTATAAATAATGAATTGTTCCCCTGTGTATTTATAAAGAAAACGTGTTCCGGATATGCAATTATAGTTGTATATGTTGATGATATAAACATAATATGAAATCTTGATGAAATAAGAGAAACCACAAGTTTTATGAAATCCGAATTTGAGATGAAAGATCTTGGAAAAAGTTGGTTTTGTCTAGGATTTGAACTAGAATATCGAGTTTGCGGTATATTAATCCACCAGTCTGCACGTGTCCAAAAGATACTAAGGAAATTTAATATGGACAAAGTACACCCTGCTAGCACTCTTATGATTGGTCTAAGTTTGGATGTACATAAAAATCCATTTCATACAAAGGAAGATGACGGAGAAGTGTCGAGAGATGAAATCCCCGATTTAAATGCAATAAGCGCACTATTTTACTTAGCACAATGTATTCGACTCGATATTTCATTTTTAGTGAATTTGTTAGCTAGATATAGCTCAGCGTCGATGCAGCGTCATTGTAATAACATCAAGCATATATTTAGATACCTAAAAAGGAACCACTGACATGGGTTTATTTTATCTCTATGAGGACGTAAGGAAGAATGTAAATGCAAATGCAACCCCTACACTGAAACCCTAAACAATGTTTTGCTTGGTTTTGTTTGATGCTGGGTACCTCTCTGACCCACATAAAGTTCGGTCCCAACCTGGTTACGTGTTCACTGATGGACACATTTTTATGTATAAATTGTCTCAATTCTTTATAATTGTTAGTGCTTGTTAGAGAAATGCTCGGTTGAACCTACTAGCATTGGTAAGTCAAGTTATTTATCAAATTTTAATGACAACACACATTCTTGATTTAGTTTACTAAAGTCAGTTTCAGACTAGATTAGGCTTAAGAAGTAGAGTATTGAATTAAAGCTATCCTTGAAAAATGGATATTTAAGAATACATGAAGATGTATTAGAAAACTCATTAAAGGTTAGTAACAAACTCTTGATTCTCTTGTCTACTCTAACACTCTATCTATCTGAAAACGTGAGGGTACCAAAATACACCGCCAACTTTTTCTTAGACAACCTATATGGACTAAACTCAACTATAATTCTGAGAGTTCAACTCATCAGGAAAGATATGAAGAGATTATATCTCTTTCTCTCAAAATTAGAATGTTAAAGAGACTTGTCCGTGAACCTGAATATACCGTAAGAGTACTTGGACGATTCCAAAGATCAATATCCAAGAATTAATCAAGTCGTATCCAACAAGTGTGATGGACTTATCTACGTGAATTGATTATAACGTACAACATGTGATATTTCAATTATAAAGATAAAAAATATAATGCGGAAAAGAAATAACGCAGAAACCATAAATTTTGTTAATGAGGAAACCGCAAATGCAGAAAAACCCCGGGACCTAGTCCATATTTGAACAGCAAACTGTATTAAGCCGCTACAGACACTAACCTACTACCATAACTTCGGACTGGAATGTAGTTGAGTCCAAATTAAACCTTCACAGCAAGTCAGTTACAGTTGCGCTTCTTACGCCTCTTGAATCCCAGCGGGACTCCGTGCAATTGATTCCCTTAGCTGATGTCCTTTACAACCTAAGAGTTGCTTCAACTTTGTTAGAGCATTGCTCGGTGGAACTCGCATGCGTTGTTATCTCAAGCATGGTTGTCAATGTTGGTGATAAAAACTATACGTCTTGATTTCTAGTCTATTATAGCTAAGTCTCGGACTAGGATAAAAAGTTTAGTTGAGATCAAGGACTTCATGGAGATTCATCATACAAGTAGAAGAACTACTCAAGGAACCGGTGGAACTTCTCGACAAAAAGGTATGTGAAAACTTGAACTTATCTATCACTCAAAAGTATATCTACTCTATCTCCTACTCTTTGAGACAAGAAGTCGTATGCTATATATATGGACTTGGATTATACACATTTGATATTTCGATCCGAGTATACCTCGCCGATCTATATCTCAAAATATGTGTTGGTAAGCTTTTCGCTTCGATCAAGTTTATCTTTACCATGTGACGAAAGTCATGATATGTTTCAATCATCTTGAAAATTGCTTTGACGAGAAATTGTGTAACAACTATATAAGGTCCTCTAAGAATGTTTCAATGATTGAAATGAGAGTTTAGATTACATAACCAATTGTGGACATAAGCATTGTTGTGGAAACACATATATGTATAAGTCTTATTCCTTGAACCAAAGTTTGAGAACATTGTTGATCAAGAGAACCGGAAGAATGGCGTGAGCCAAGTCCGCGAACTGCCGAAGTTCTCAAACCCGAGAATTTCTGCTGGAGTTGACAAACTACTTACGTGAAGCTAAGTCCGGAACTCAGTCCGCGAACCGGCAAAGTTTTCATACCCGAGAATTTCTGCCGAAGTTTGTAAACTCTGCCCCGTAACTTAAGTCCGCGAGCCTAGTCTGCGAACTTGAGAAGGTTATATATCTGAAGATGATTTCTGAACTTAAACTTAAAAAGACTAAGGAATGCAGTTTGCAAACCGTGGATATAAGAGTTCATGAACCGATTCGAGTGAATCAAATCATCTTTGCTTCAATTGTGTCTTGTGTAGTACATAAGATTTCCTTGCAATTGAACAACTCTCTAACTAGTTCATTTAAGGTCATTTGAACTAGTTATGGTGAAGAAGAACATGGTTAATATGAAATACTCATATGGCTAACCTTTTGGTTAACTATTGTTGAACCAACAAGTGCATATGTTTGGGTACGGTTAACAAACCTAGAAGCGTGCATTGTCAAATGTGTGTAACAAGATAAGTTTTCGATCTAACGGTTGAAAAATATTAGCTTGAATCTAAATCAGGTTTTCATCTAACGGTGGATATTGAATGCTTTGTTACTAAGCTAACATTGATTGTAAACCCTGATTTGAAAGACTATATAAATGAGACATCTAGTATTGTGCAAAACTAATCCCCACACCTTACATGTGATACTAGTTTGCGTGCTAGAGTTTATTCTCCTTTAACCTTTGGTTTTCTTCTTCTAAAACCAGATTAACAACTTAAAGACTTCATTGGGATTGTGAAGCCAGACCGATACTACTTTTATCGTAGTTGTGTGATCTGATCTTGCGTCTTCTATCGTACGAGTACAATCAGATTGATTGGCTTGAGATTGATATCTTCGATAGGCAAGATATAAAAGTAATCACAAACATCTTCGTCTCATTGTTTGTGATTCCGCAACATCTTGTTTCGCTACCATTCGATTAAGATTGTTGTGAGGTGATTGATAACTCTAGGATGTTCTTCGGGAATATAAGACCGGATTATCAATTGGTTCCTGTTCACCTTGATTATTATCAAAAGACGGAACAAAAACTTTTAGGGTTTATCTGTAGGAGACAGATTCATCTTTTGATAGACTTGTCTGTGTGAGACAGATTTGTTTATTGTCAAAGCCTGCGATTTTGGTCGTAGCAACTCTTAGTTGTGGGTGAGATCATCTAAGGGAATCAAGTGCGCAGTATCCTGCTGGGATCAGAGGCGTAGGGAGTACAACTGTACCTTGAATCAGTGGGAGACTGATTGGGTTCAACTACAGTCCAGTCCGAAGTTAGCTTGGAGTAGGCTAATGTCTGTAGCGGCTTAATACAGTGTGTGTTCAATCTGGACTAGGTCCCGAGGTTTTTCTGCATTTTCGGTTTCCTCGTCAACAAAATTTCTGGTGTCTGTGTTATTTCTATTTCCGCATTATATTGTTTTATCTTTATAATTGAAATAATACAGTTTGTGCGTTAGATCATCAATTAGAGTAATCCAACCTTTGGTTGTTGATTGTCATTGATTGATCCTTGGATATTGGTCCTTGGTACCATCCAAGTTATTCCTTGTGTTTGATTAAAGACTCGTTGATTTCTATTAGCTTGAGTAAATCAAAACAAGAGAGAGATATTAACTCCTTGAGATACTTTTACCTAAATTGAGTCTGACTGTCTAGTTGATTCTCTAGAAAGTATTTCAGAGTTAGTCCATACAAATTGCTAAGCGAAATATTGGGTGGTGTTTTTAGACCCCCGCTTTTTCAATTGGTATCAGAGCAGGCAAACACGTTCAAGAGCTTACAAGTCTGTGTTTTTAGCGATCTGACTCTATGGACAGTAGTGCTATCTCAATAAATGCACCACCAGATCCAGGGATTTCAAAATTCTCTTCCATGACTGATTTAATAAAATATATAGAAGAAATTCTATATAAACCTCCATCAGGTTTAAAATCCCTTGAAGTGTTTTCATGGCTTGAAAAGAAGCTTGAGAACTTATCTCTTAATGTTGAGTTATACCTCCAAAAAGAGTAAGAATCTCTTGACAGGCTAAATCAAGTTATGATGAATAATATTCATGTGGAGGTTGATATTGATTTACTGATCAGTGAGAGCAATGCTCCTCCTCTGCGTAATCCAATTAGTTGTGATAAACTAAACGAATTACAAGAGGAGTTTAAATCTCAGTCATCTGAGTGTATCACCTCAAAGCATGAATTGATTCGTTGCTCAATTCCTGATACTTCTTATCAAGATAGTAGTATTGTCTTCTTTTATGAAGAATCTAGGACGTCTCTTTTTATCAAAAGAGTTTCCCTTCGCAGTACTAAAAACTATCTGCAAAAACAGTTTTTTATAAGTTGGAAACCAAGAAATCAGAAACACAAATCTTTTTGGGTTCTCTTAAAGTTCTTTGATAGACTTATAAAAACAGTTCCTTGGGTGTTTCCCAACACTACAAAATTTAAGAGTTATTGGAAATAAACTCTTTCTTGGTGCCATGGTGACATTGTTCACCTCAACACAACTTGTTTGTGTTGAAAGTGCATCCTCACCAAGAAATGCCCTGCTATGTATACGGTGAGGGAAGCACAACAACTGGGGTGCAAAAATTATATTCGGTAAGGATGTAGAATTCAATTGGACTTTTCTAAAAAGGCATGTCTATAAACTTGAGAAATTTTTATGTTTTTATTAGTTGTTTGAGTACTTATAATGATCCATGTACCTTGATTATCGTTCATTTCTACCTAACTTGATCTGTGTTTAAGGTTCTTAAATGTTTAGGTTTGAAAACATTAGTTCAGGATGTTTGGGCTTCATGTTACACATACCAAGTATGCATAAAATCATTTAAAACCAAAATACAGGGGTTAAAGTTCGAAAACCCCGTCTGCATACTGTTCCAGGATACGAAAATTCGTTTGCAAACCCGTATGCATACTTGACGTTGATATTCGGTAAACTTGTTTTGGCCGTATCTTCTTCGTCCGGACTCGGAATGACCTCATTCTTTTTGAATTATCTTCCTATTTGAATTCTCTTCAAAATGGAAGTGATAATTATTGAATTTGGATGAGCTAAGATTGGTATTTGTCCTATCTCTTGTTTTTGAGTGTTTTGCTCCGTTTCGTTGCACTTGTTCCACTTCTCTTGGACTTGGGCACTTGGATTCATGGAGTAGCATTCTTCTAAGCTCATTTATAGCTTTTACAAGAATGTTGTTGGTGAATCACAAAGAAGGAAGTTCAAGAATGGGCAGTAGTACGCATTACTATGGGATTCTTGAATGTTCACAATCATTTTATGTGAACTATGGTGCATGGTCGTTATTGACTTCGTATGTTCTTCTTTGAAAATCTTTTTATATACCTTTGGTAGCTATTCTTGGTATAAATCTGGGTGAAAAAGATTGATTCTACTCTCTAAGGACAAATCATGTTATATGTGCATTACGAGTTTGTCTTGATGCCTAGGAAACTTATTATGAGAATTTATTCTTGTTTTTGAGAAGGATTACTAGAGTTTGGAATAGAAATTATTGTGATTACACATAGCTATGTCCAACGTTTTAATCTTCATTTTTTTAGGTTTATTGGTTTAAATTCTAAAACTTTTTGGAGGATGATGTTTTGCAGTATTAATCTTTATGATTTTGTATATTGCAATTTGTTATGGGATATTGGCGTTTACGTCCGTCAACTATGTTTGTCCCATACTTTGTCAAAAATAAAGTCGTTCGTGATTGGTATTCACGTATTGATAAAAGAATGAATGGACTTTTGACAAATACAAAAGTTAAGCCTAAATTGTCAAATATTTGATGGAAGATAGGTTAAATTCTTTTGTTTTCAAAGATTATGTCTATTAATATCGTTATGCATATAGTGGTGGAAAATAGAATGAATCCTTGTGTATTCCGCGGTATTGATCATCCCTGATCCATATTTTATGTATTACTGTGAGGCTCCGTAATGTATCTTATGTTGAGCACTGTACAACCAAGTTGATTTTTTAGCTTAGTTGTTGTTCCGTGAGATATGTTATGTCGAGCATATTGAACTAAATTAATCATCTTGTTTCGTTATTTAGTTATTGCTCCGTAAGTTTTCTTATGTCGAGCAAAAAAAATGACAATTAAATTGATTACTTTTGTGATTAGTTTGGTTGTGTATTCCGATTAGATTAATTATGGGTTCTCTTGTAATTAATCTAGTTGAGTATTTTCGTGTCTCCATAAGTTCTCTTATGTTGAGCATAATCAATTGAATTGATCACTTTTTGTGTTTAATTTGATTGCGTATTCCGATTAAATTAATCATGGGTTTACTTGTGATTAATTTGATTGAGTTTTTGGATATAGAAAATCATTCTCATGGCTTTTTGTGTCCAATAAAAAATCCTTCTTTTCTTTCGAAATTAAAGTCGGTCTTGTTGTTCTTTCGGAAATGACATCAAATAGGGGAGTTTAAACATCTTGTTGTTTGTGACATCAAATAGGGGAGCTAAAAATGACTAGATTGATTGAGTAAATTTTGGAGGGTACTAAAGACGGCAAGCTTGAAATGAATCGGCTATTTTAGAAGAAGATTTGTAGGGGGTGTAGGCTTGAGGAACTTCAGACGAGATAATCAAGCACTTCTTATGAAGTGGGCTTGGTGATTTATGTAGAAACTAGAAAATGAATTATCTACGGAAAACTAAAAGAAGACTGTTTTTGGGCATACATGAATCTTATTAGGCATACAAAACAATAGTCCTAACTTGGCTGACCTTACAAGGGATACCCTATGGGTAGTTCAATTACCTATATACCCTCAAATCTATTAAATTACTAATCTATCCCTTTCCCTAATACAAAAACCTATAATCAATTAACACAAAAATCAGTTTCATTTCAAAACCCTTTCTTCTTCTTCCTCCTCTCATGTGCCGAACCCATCTCTTCTTCTTCTTAGCCGCGGTTACAGGGTTGGGTTCGGCGTAAAATTAATTTTAGATTTGCGCCGAGCTGTTC
Source organism: Papaver somniferum (assembly GCF_003573695.1). Taxonomy (NCBI): domain Eukaryota; kingdom Viridiplantae; phylum Streptophyta; class Magnoliopsida; order Ranunculales; family Papaveraceae; genus Papaver; species Papaver somniferum. The sequence continues at coordinate 171,337,507 of NC_039359.1, read as the reverse complement.
TTGAAACTGAACCCTGAAAGTGCATATGAACGGCTCGTATTAAAATGCATATCAACTTTGAGCCGAACTTAGTGACACGGAGCCTTATATTTAGGATCGGCTTATTCGATGGTGTTAGATTTGAGTCGATTTTGTGTTGTGTGAATTTTATAAATTTTGCATGTCTATAGGATCGGCTTATGTGTATGATATTATTTTGCGCCGAACATATGTTGTTAGAATTTCATAAATTCTGCATGTGTATAGGATCGACTTGTTTGTATGACATCATTTTGAGCCGAACATATGTTGTTAGAATTTCATAAATTTTGCATGTGTATAGGATCGGCTTATACGGTAGTACTAGTTTTGCGCCGAATAAACGTTGTTTGAATTTCATAAATTTTGCATGTGTATAGGATCGGCTTATTTGTATAACATCATTTTGCGCCGAATATATGTTTCAATTCATAAGTATAGATTCGGCTTATTCGATAGTATTAGGGTTGCGCCGAATATTGTTGTTAAAATTTCATAATTTTTACAAGTATATAGGATCGACTTATTTATATGATATCATTTTGGAAGTGATCCTTAGTATCTTCGTGAATCATGTCTACTAGATCAGGTTGATTTTCCGTGGGTACAGGTCCGCCAAGCACGATCTACAAAGAATATCACAAGGTTAAATACTACAAAGGGAAATTAATAGTTATGTTCGGCTCATATGATAATCATATATTGTGCCGAACCTTGAACAACTATAGGTTTCGGCTTATATGACATTCTAAATATGTGCCGAACCAGTAACAAATATTAACCCAACGATTATTAATTGTAAGGTCGGCTCACACGATTTTCATTATATAAGCCGAACCATTAAAAAAATTTATTCCAGAACTTTCAGGAGTAGGTTCGGCTTTAAACTAAAATTCCATATAAGCCGAACTAGTGTATAGAAAATGGGTTGGAATTGGAACATATATGTTCGACGCATGTCGTAAACAGTTTCAGCGAGCCGAACCGTTCATCAATTGGTTGGTTCGGCTCATAGATTTAAGCCGAACCATGAAGAAAAAACCCAAACTTTTCATAATTTCGAGATATAGAAGTGAGATTGAGCACATGATAGAAGTGTACATGTGTATTAGAAGCACTGGGTTCCTCATATATGTATTCATCATCTGGATTTGGCTCATAAAAATCATCATTTTGAGCTTGAGTTTGAGTTTGTGTAAAATCATTCTCATAATCTAAGAAATCAGCCATTTGGGAATCATTGTTGTAGTTGATGTGTATTTCCTAGGTTTTTTAGATGAATACCCTCCTCATCTTCCATTGAATCAAAAATAAAGTTTTCTCACTTTCTCCTTTTCCTTCTCTCCTTCTCAATAAAAACTTAGATTATTTTTTTCCCCAAATTTTTTCATTACCAAACCTTTATAATTCTGAAAAATTATCTTAATCACTAAACAAAAATTTTAATCACTAATTCAGATTACTAACACTAATACGTAAAGGGTAGATTTGCCATTAAAAACAATTTGGTTAAGGGGGCTTCTGATTTTTTTATTTCACATGTTTTTTTGTCTATGCCTAATAAGATTCATGTATGCCCAAAAACAGCCTTCAACTAAACACGAGAGAAAACTAACTGCCGCCTGCCGGGTAATTCAAACCCAACTCAAGCCAAGGGATACATGGATGAGGATACTTGCACCAAAATAATGGTTGCTCCCACGTACTATGCTCAAACTGGATCAATTAGAGGGGAAACGTCCGGTTGCTCAAAAGAACGGATTTCCGACGCTTTATAACCAGTTTACAGAACAAAGCAATTGTTGTTGAATTAATGAACAAAGATTTTTTCGGCGGGCCTGAAGCAGCAATGAAATACTGGATTTGAACTTGTTGCAAATGAGATTGAGGTTACGCAGAATGACTACGATGAGGCTGATAACAGTTCTTTTAGCAACATTGGTTTCTTGAGAGAACATGTATTGGTGTACATGAAAGCATTTATCCCTCTCTCGAACTTATCATTTTCATTTAACTCAATTTTTAAAAAATTGGGTTAAAATCCAGAGGTTATATTAAAGTTTAAACTTCCAGAGGTTCTAGGAAAAAAAAATCCCCCACCCCGGTACTGACAAGTTTCGAACTCAGATCGTTGTTATCACCTTCTCGATGCTGAAAAGTTCGAACTCAGGTCCCTGGTATCATCACCCAACGACTTTATTACTGTACCACAGTGACATCTGCAGGTTAACTCATTATTATCGTTATTTTTAATTGATTTTGATAATAAAAAACAAACAACAACGCTAATAGTGGTTTTGCACAAGTGTACTTCTTTTGGACTTGGTTTGGGTGTCTTGGCTTTCACCACTCTGGGGGAGCTTGGCGAAGACACTTTGACTTTTTTCAAGCGTCTGAAGAATTACTTAATTAGCAACGACGCTAGTAGTGGTTTTGGTAGTTTCATTTTCCATAGATTAGGAGTTGTTATTCAGAGAGGAGTTGGAGCCCAGCTAGTTGCTAGGCTACCAATAAAGAGCTCTGCTTGATTTTCTTAAATATAAATGAATACAATTTTTATTTTAAATAAATAAATCAATATTTTATAAATGATTACAGGTTTCATAATTGATGATGAACTCTTTATGCGAAGAGTAATACAACTATATTCTTTCTTCTTCTTTTTTTTCACCGGAAAGAGTCTCAAAAGAAATCACCTTCTGCAGCAGTGCAGAACTGCAACAAAGTTTGGGGTATGCTCATTCGAAACTGGGGCATGATCTTTTCCTTGAAACTATGTATGATCTGGCTCATTGGTGGAACTTGGATAAACTCTCTACCTCAGGCAAAGATAATCTGGCACCTCATACCTGCTGCTGTCGCTTGGGTTCTGATGAGTGCCAAATAATGTATATATTTATCCCTTTTTGTTGGCATTTAACTCATCTTTTGTGCAGTAATTCTACATTTTATCCCATATTCTGTATTTTCATTGTTTTCAAGAATAAATATTTTTCTTACTTAATTTTGCATTTTTAGGTAATAAATAAAGTTTGGATGAATAGCAGAGCGGAAAAGAGCAGAAAAGTAGTGAAAAGCCGGGAGGAATTACACAAGGAAGACGCGAAGAATGGTGTGCACAAGACCAAAAGGCTAGAAGTGGGCTTGAAGAAGAAGAATTGTCCTTAAAGAAGATATGGGCTTGGCATACCCAAGGCCCAAAACCCTTACTCAAACACATTTCCACTATCCAAGCCCGTCTCGGATTTCAGCCGTCAGATCGAAGCATCTCAGCATCCTACGGTCGCTCCATCATCGCACATCAAACTCCGAAGCCCCCGATTTACATCGCAACGCCCATCTCCATCTTGGGTCGTCCGTTTTGCTACATCCCTTCATCCGACGGTCGCTCCACGCTTACCTCCGTATCGCCGTTGGATCCACCTACCATCTTCCCATCCATCGCTCCTTGTCGCAGATCATCAAACCACTTGATGTCCCCGCTTCACACCGTAGAACCCGATACCCTATACCCAAACAAACACTTCCTTTCTCCCAAAACAGTCGAGCTCCTTCCCCTTCTCCCAAAATCAGTTGCAGAACCACCACCACCTCCATGCCCTGTCTCTCCAAACTGTCACTACCTCGCCTTCTCCACCACCATCACTTCTTCCCCGACCGTAGCAGATACCACCATCACGTCCCCTTCTTCTCTAGCCATCTATTACATCAACTTCTCAACCCGAAAACCCTAGTTTAGAAGTTGATGAAATAGGTGAGGTTAGAGTCAGAAATTGAAGCAGCCGAGAAGAGCAGGAAGGTCAGAGGAAGCATGGGTCGAGACTACATGGAAGAAATTTCCTCGATTTGGGTGAGTATCACTAACCCTAATTTCTCTGTAATTTGGGGGTTTCTCTAGAAACCCTAATTCATGTTGGGACCGTACCAGGAGAGGATTAGAGTAGGGAAATGGGCTCAATTAGACCCATGACATTAGAAAAACAGTAAACCTAATTGTACTGTTTTATTTTGGGATTTGGGAAAATGGGTGATAACCCTAATTTGATGTTTTGGGTATAAATAAAACTGGAGGGTGTGTGTGAGAGAATATGCTGGACTAGCCAGTGTCCAGAACTTTGTTCTGTTAATGTTCAATTTCAGTTTCAAATCAATTCCTGTTAATGTGTGCTGTTAATGTTTAAATGTTCATGTATTGTTCTGTTGCTATCTATCTTGTTTGTTTTGTCTGATGTTTAGGATATTTGATCTCATGCAATGTGTTAATTATGTTTAATTTTAATGTCATGTTAGTGCCATATTAGTTCACTGTAAATGTTTAATGTTATGTTTAGTTCACTGTTAGGTTTAATTCACTGTTAGATAGTGGAATGCTAGGTTAGAGCCTTAGGATGCATTGTTTTGATTGAGAAATGGGAGAAATTAGTGCTCATAGCAAGCTAATTCTCTTTCCATTCCATTTGTATGCTTAGGATGCATTGTTTTGATTGAGCAATGGGAGAAATTAGTGCTCATAGCAAGCTAATTCTCTTTCCATTCCATTTGTATGCCTAGAGCCACTGCCTTGGCCTTGCATTGTCATCACTGTTAGCTTCTCATCTCCCCTGCCCTTGGCTTAGGCCTTGGTTCACTTGCATTGTTCTCTTCTTGTAGTTGCTGTGTTCTGTCACCTTCTCATAATCCTTTTGCCCTGTGTTGCTTTTGCCCTGTGTTGCCCTGTGTTGCTTCCATTGTAAATTTCCTCCATTGTCTTTGACTTAGGCTAACTGCCTCTGTATTATTGCCCCACTGTTTTCTTCCCCTTGCTGTTTTCTCCTTGCCGTGCAACCCTGCTGTTGCTGCCTCCCTTCCACTGCTTGTGCAGCTGCTGTGCACCACTGCTTCTGATGCTGCAGAAGTCACCACTGCTGCTGCTGCTTCCTCTCCTAGGCCCAGACCACAGTTCAGGTTAAGACCTAAAGCCTAGCTAATCTAAAGGCCCAGCCAACTGAGCCCAAAGCTCAGTTCACTCCAAAAAGCTAAGGCCCAATTCACTGTGAAAGCCCAGCTCAACCCAAGGCTCAAATCACATCACAAGCCCAGTCCTATTCAGTCAACTGTGGGCTTAATCAAAAGCCTAATTCAGAGACCAAAGCCCAAGTTCACAGTTCATCATTCAAAGGCCCAAAGCCTAGTGCACTTCAAGACCAACTGAGCCCAAGCTCAGTTCATTTCATTGTTAAAAACAAACCCATTAGACCCAATTTACTCAAAGGGTATTCAAAGCCCAACAATAGCCATTTAGAGCCCAAAATAGCTAGAAACTACAAAACACTCCCAATCTCTGTGGATCGACCCGTACTTGCACGAGCTACAACTGACGACCGTGCACTTGCGGTATTACTGTAGGCCCGTTTCATTTCACTCAATTTTACACGCTTTCCCGGGTCCACCAAGTTTTTGGCGCCGCTGCCGGGGACTGGTGTTGTGTTTTTCTTGTTGTTTTATTAGCTATTTTTGCATTTCACTGCATAGCATTTGCATCTGCATCTGCTTCGCTTCATTTGCTGTTGGACCTGCTGTTCTGAACCTGTTTTTCCTCTGTTGGGACGCCACCAAGGAAAAGAACCAAAGCCCAACTGGGTTTTTGCAACAATATCAGAGCAGTTGGGCTGTGCTTAAAAGGTAACCCATTTAAGAGAACCCGAATTGTGGGCTTCCAATTTTTTTAATTGTGGGCTTGTAATATTAAAGCCAATTTTTGGGCTTCTCTTATTTTCTGTTGGGTTTGTAATAATTTATTTGTGGGCTTGTTTGTTTAATTTGTGGGCTTGTATTTAATTTTTGTGAGCTTGTTTAAATTGGACTTGTATTTTGTATTCTGGGTTTTTAAACCCAGCTGAGCTTGTAACCGATCACGCTAGGTTAACTCGTTAGTGGGCCGAGTACCCAAATTCTAGGCCGAGATTTTGGACTCAGTTCCACCAAAAGTTTTCAACCAAGCGGAGCCAAAGCAAACACAAACCAACAGTGGGCGTGCTCCCATTTCCCATTTTTCTTTCATTTCAAAACCAAATTTTATTTTCTTTAAAAAAAAAAAAAAAAAAAAAAAAAAAAAAAAAAAATTTTGCTCCCAATTTTAAAACCAAATTTCTACTTTGCTCCCATTTTTAAACCAAATTTTTTTTTCAAATATATCCCATCAAAACCAAAATTTTCCCATAAAAAAACCAAATTTTTGAAAACCCATTAAAACCAAATAGTGGGCTTTGTGTCTTTTCAATATGGGCCAACCTCGTGCTCTCCATGAATACATGTATCCGACAATAAAAATTCCATTATCATGTATTGTATTACCTCAAACCAATAACCCTTTTAAAATAAATGCAAGCATGATACAAATACTTCCTATATTTCGAGGGTTCGATTCTGAGAACCCCTATACTCATGTAAGAGAGTTTGAACAAATTTGTCGGACTATGCAACCTGATCATATGTCCGAAGACTCTCTGAAATTGCGTTTGTTTACATTTTCTTTAAAGGAAAGGGCCAAAACATGGTTTTACGGTTTGAGACCACAATCAATCAACACTTGGGACCAACTCACAGATCTATTTTTCAAAAAATTCTTTCCACATCATAGGACCATCGCTATTCGTCAAAGTATCAATTGTTTTGTCCAATTGGATGAGGAAACTGTTTTTCACTATTTTGAACGTTTTAATGATTTGTTGAGCGAATGTCCGCACCATGGATTTGAGAAGTGGAGACTTGTCGTCATCCTCTATGAGGGACTAGACTTTAAATCTCGAACCATGGTTGAGTCTATGTGTAATGGTGAGTTTATTGATAAATCTGTGGATGATGCATGGAATTTTTTAGCCGAGATTGCAGAGAAAACCCATCAATGGGAATCCGTTAGGGAAACAGGAACAACACCACATGATATGAGTCACCCCCATGAATTAGAGTTTTATTCTTGTAATAGCTCCGACCTTAGGATTGAAAATTATCCTAGATTGCAAAATCCCTATCATGATGATGATGATGATATGATGTTATGTTAGAAGAACATGTCTATACTGAAAATGTTATGGAACCTTTGGGTTCAAATACATTAGGCTTCTCTGCCCCGACCTTAATGCATGATATTTCTTCTAGTATTCCATGTGATGTTTCCCCTGATGTGCCGATACAGAGAATAAATCTGTTGATGATGTTGATGATTCTGATTGTGATCTTGCCAATTGATTGATTGTGATGATGCATGATGTGACATGTGTAGATGAGTTAGGAGATTTTGATTTGATTGATAATGATGCCTATTCTTCTACCTAAGTCACAATCTGATGGCCTTCCCCCAACCTAGATTTGGTTTGTACCCATATTGTCAAACCAATTTTTCTAAATTCCTAATCTAGGTTTGGAACTGTGTGCTTCCCAAGTCCTCTTGGACTATTTTGCTTCTAAGTATAATACATTTGAGGAACCACAGTTGGAAATTAGCATGTTTGCCCGTCCCTAGCACAGTTCATTTGAGCTAGACCTTGTGCATGATGAACCCCCAAAACTGCGAGTTTTGTTTCAAAATTTATCCTTTGAAAATCCAGGTTTGGGGGTAGCTCATTTTGTTTCACAGCTTCACTTGCATGCCTATCATATTTTATTTTGTGTGAAGCTGTTGAAACCTCTACACTTTGTCTTTTGGGTTGATCCTCAACTCTTTAGATTGTTTAGTGTATGGTGAATTTTTGTATATAATCCAGTAGATAAAATTTCTTAAAAACCCTTTTGTTCCTTTTGTATATATTTTGCTAATCCAATATGATCTCGGCTGAATATGTTGGATTTTTGCCTTGAATAACGGAGTTTAATATTGCTTTCGCCGAAATCGGGTATTCTCTTTCCTTTTTCTCTACTCAACATGATCCTCTTCATATGTTGTATTATATTTTGTTCATATTTTGAAACATTGAGGACAATGTTTAGTTTAGGTTTGGGGGTATAGAGTAGATACCACGATAATATGCCATAATTGAAAACAAAACTCCTCTTTTTGAAAAAATTGAAAAATTCCAAAAAAATTAAAAAAATGAAAAATCATAAAAATGGAGCTCATTTACCTTGAAATGTTGACTCTTGTGCAAATATGTAATTATTAGGAGTCTTAGTCTAGATATTTAGGCACCCTGATTCTAGCACAATTCACATAGTGATAAGAAATTTGCACGCGCACGATCTACCAATACATGTATGGCCTCGATCTTCAAGGTGTTTGATAGGAAGTTACGATTGCCAATCACTTTAGAATACTGAACGAAACTTGACTAGCTTGTTCTTTGGTTGGTTGGGATAGAAGGTGGAGGTTACATTAAGAAAGACAACCATCGAATTTAACTGGGTGCATCAAAAAGGGCTACCTCTTGCAAAGTGTCATGTAATCTTTTGTTTCCTTTTGTATTGTATCAAAAGTGTTTCTATTCAAAAAAAAAAAAAAAAAAAAAAAAATGTATAATTCAAAAAAAAAAATATCAGAAAAATAAAAAAAATCAAGTATTTATCAATTCCATCATCTCTTGTTCCAAAAATAAAAAGAGAATAGTCAATGTAAATAAGAGTCATGTAAAGAGTCATTTTGTTGTTTCATTGTAATAAGCAAGGAGGGTGTATGCCATTGATGTACAACGCGAGTAATTGTGAAATACCTCCAACTCATTCACAATTCTCGTAAAGTCCGGACAGCTAGCTAGATTTCGACCTTGGTTCTTAGCCTGAGAAACTATCTCTTGGTGATTAGTAGTCATAACTTCAGATCTTTCTTTACACATGTGTAGATACACTTTACACTCTTATCACATGTCTTTTTTTGTTATCAGTGCTAGGATTGTGCCTTCGATAGCTAGATTGACATCTCCATTTTGCTGTGAGCTTAACTGACTTGCACATGTCACATTTGATGGAATCTGAGCTTATATTTTGACCTAGAACTTTTAGGTACGTTCTAAACCTTCACGAGACTTCAACTCGTCCACTAGGGACACTTAGTGGTTTAAAAGGCTTAGTGCATACGCTAAATGCATTCGAGAGACCAGCGACAGTGGTATAGGTAGGATTTCCTTAGTTTTGTTTTACTTGAGGACAAGTAAAATTCAGGTTTGGGGGTATTTGATGAGTGCCAAATAATGTATATATTTATCCCTTTTTGTTGGCATTTAACTCATCTTTTGTGCAGTAATTCTACATTTTATCCCATATTCTGTATTTTCATTGTTTTCAAGAATAAATATTTTTCTTACTTAATTTTGCATTTTTAGGTAATAAATAAAGTTTGGATGAATAGCAGAGCGGAAAAGAGCAGAAAAGTAGTGAAAAACCGGGAGGAATTACACAAGGAAGACGCGAAGAATGGTGTGCACAAGACCAAAAGGCTAGAAGTGGGCTTGAAGAAGAAGAATTGTCCTTAAAGAAGATATGTGCTTGGCATACCCAAGGCCCAAAACCCTTACTCAAACACATTTCCACTATCCAAGCCCGTCTCGGATTTCAGCCGTCAGATCGAAGCATCTCAGCATCCTACGGTCGCTCCATCATCGCACATCAAACTCCGAAGCCCCCGATTTACATCGCAACGCCCATCTCCATCTTGGGTCGTCCGTTTTTCTACATCCCTTCATCCGACGGTCGCTCCACGCTTACCTCCGTATCGCCGTTGGATCCACCTACCATCTTCCCATCCATCGCTCCTTGTCGCAGATCATCAAACCACTTGATGTCCCTGCTTCACACCGTAGAACCCGATACCCTATACCCAAACAAACACTTCCTTTCTCCCAAAACAGTCGAGCTCCTTCCCCTTCTCCCAAAATCAGTTGCAGAACCACCACCACCTCCATGCCCTGTCTCTGCAAACTGTCACTACCTCGCCTTCTCCACCACCATCACTTCTTCCCCGACCGTAGCAGATACCACCATCACGTCCCCTTCTTCTCTAGCCATCTATTACATCAACTTCTCAACCCGAAAACCCTAGTTTAGAAGTTGATGAAATAGGTGAGGTTAGAGACAGAAATTGAAGCAGCCGAGAAGAGCAGGAAGGTCAGAGGAAGCATGGGTCGAGACTACATGGAAGAAATTTCCTCGATTTGGGTGAGTATCACTAACCTTAATTTCTCTGTAATTTGGGGGTTTCTCTAGAAACCCTAATTCATGTTGGGACCGTACCAGGAGAGGATTAGAGTAGGGAAATGGGCTCAATTAGACCCATGACATTAGAAAAACAGTAAACCTAATTGTACTGTTTTATTTTGGAATTTTGGGAAAATGGGTGATAACCCTAATTTGATGTTTTGGGTATAAATAAAACTGGAGGGTGTGTGTGAGAGAATATGCTGGACTAGCCAGTGTCCAGAACTTTGTTCTGTTAATGTTCAATTTCAGTTTCAAATCAATTCCTGTTAATGTGTGCTGTTAATGTTTAAATGTTCATGTATTGTTCTGTTGCTATCTATCTTGTTTGTTTTGTCTGATGTTTAGGATATTTGATCTCATGCAATGTGTTAATTATGTTTAATTTTAATGTCATGTTAGTGCCATGTTAGTTCACTGTAAATGTTTAATGTTATGTTTAGTTCACTGTTAGGTTTAATTCACTGTTAGATAGTGGAATGCTAGGTTAGAGCCTTAGGATGCATTGTTTTGATTGAGAAATGGGAGAAATTAGTGCTCATAGCAAGCTAATTCTCTTTCCATTCCATTTGTATGCTTAGGATGCATTGTTTTGATTGAGCAATGGGAGAAATTAGTGCTCATAGCAAGCTAATTCTCTTTCCATTCCATTTGTATGCCTAGAGCCACTGCCTTGGCCTTGCATTGTCATCACTGTTAGCTTCTCATCTCCCCTGCCCTTGGCTTAGGCCTTGGTTCACTTGCATTGTTCTCTGCTTGTAGTTGCTGTGTTCTGTCACCTTCTCATAATCCTTTTGCCCTGTGTTGCTTTTGCCCTGTGTTGCCCTGTGTTGCTTCCATTGTAAATTTCCTCCATTGTCTTTGACTTAGGCTAACTGCCTCTGTATTATTGCCCCACTGTTTTCTTCCCCTTGCTGTTTTCTCCTTGCCGTGCAACCCTGCTGTTGCTGCCTCCCTTCCACTGCTTGTGCAGCTGCTGTGCACCACTGCTTCTGATGCTGCAGAAGTCACCACTGCTGCTGCTGCTTCCTCTCCTAGGCCCAGACCACAGTTCAGGTTAAGACCTAAAGCCTAGATAATCTAAAGGCCCAGCCAACTGAGCCCAAAGCTCAGTTCACTCCAAAAAGCTAAGGCCCAATTCACTGTGAAAGCCCAGCTCAACCCAAGGCTCAAATCACATCACAAGCCCAGTCCAATTCAGTCAACTGTGGGCTTAATCAAAATCCTAATTCAGAGACCAAAGCCCAAGTTCACAGTTCATCATTCAAAGGCCCAAAGCCTAGTGCACTTCAAGACCAACTGAGCCCAAGCTCAGTTCATTTCATTGTTAAAAACAAACCCATTAGACCCAATTTACTCAAAGGGTATTCAAAGCCCAACAATAGCCATTTAGAGCCCAAAATAGCTAGAAACTACAAAACACTCCCAATCTCTGTGGATCGACCCGTACTTGCACGAGCTACAACTGACGACCGTGCACTTGCGGTATTACTGTAGGCCCGTTTCATTTCACTCAATTTTACACGCTTTCCCGGGTCCACCAGGTTCTCTGGAGAGAAAGGAATGCTCCGACTTTTGAAGGAAACCATTCTTTCAAGACTGTTAATGACTTGGGCACTGATGTAAGGTCACTAGTCATCGGTTGGGCAGTGGCAGCTGTTAGCAAGGTTCATTTTAATTTTTGTAGCATTGTGCTCAATTGGGATAACCTTTTTGTTTAGTCAGTTTGTTTTCGGAAATGTTATTCACCTCCCTATTTTCCACCTCCCTATTCTGCTCCCTCCAATCTACACCACACATCTAAGATTTGAATCACATTCAGGTACAAGTGGGGTTCACCATTCCCCAGATGTGAGATTTAGATTAGAGGGAGCAAAGTAGGGAGGTGGAAAATAGGGAGTTGAATAGCACCACCGGTTTGTTTGTAATTTTTACTTTTTGGATAGACTGGTAGCTTGTGTAGGATCTCTCTTTTAAAATAAAATCTCTCTTTCAGCCAAGAACATAAAATATACACTTTAAACGAATATCAACGATAGACTTTGCCAGCAACAAGGTTACACTTTGCCAGCAACAAGGTTACACTTTGAACTGTTCTATAGACCTTACTAGGATACTACTTTAACTTTCTGAAATTTACTGTTAAGGATCGAGAAAGAGAGAGGAGAGCATAAACACGGAAGCATAAAAGACTACATTGATAATAATTCGGTATATCATTGAAATCTTCGATTGTCAAAAAAATCTTCGGTCCTCTTCACTAAAGAAATTTAACTTCGCTTTTCTTTTTTTTTCTTCTTCTTTTTTTTTATATATATATATATGATTCATTACTTGGGAAAGAAATAACTTCTTTCCTAATACGACTCTTTCTCTAGACCAACCTTAAGAGTCCCAATTAAAGCATATTCCATATCAGTCTCGGATTCTCGGATTTCTTACCAAGCTTAGAAGTCTTATTGTTTAGACTTTCTTAAACAATCTCTAAGAGACGTGTATAAATGAGACTTTCCTAGTCAGTCTCAGATACGCGTCTCTCAACACCGTGTCTCAATACCCCCCCTCAAGACGGAGCATGCAGGTCACAAATGCCCATCTTGGACAAAATAGCATGGAACTGAGCTTTTCCCAACGACTTTGTGAATATATCCGCCAACTGCATTGTGGTAGGAGTATAAGAAGGTAGAATAATCTTCTGTATTACCGCATCCCTGACTAGATGACAGTCCACTTCAATATGTTTCGTTCGTTCATGAAAAACAGGGTTCTTCGCAATATATAAAGTTGATTGACTATCGCAAAGAAGACTCATCGCTTGTGTATGGTAAACCCCCAAATCACTGAGTAATTGTTTCAACCATTTTAATTCACATGTAGCCGCCGCCATGGAACGATATTCTGCTTCAGCCGAGCTACGAGACACAGTTTGTTGCTTCTTAGTCTTCCAAGATACTGGCGAATCTCCAAAACAAACAAACCATCCCGTCAGTGAGCGCCTAGTTAAAGGACAACTTGCCCAATCTGAATCACACCAACCTCTCAAGGTTAAACTACTATCAGAGCGCAACAGAATTCCTTGTCCAGGATTCTTTTTCAAATATCTAACCACACGAAGTGCTGCTTCCCAATGCTCCATTCTAGGTCGTTGCATAAACTGAGATAAGATATGCACTGAGTAAGAAAGATCTGGTCTGGTGACAGATAAATAGATCAAACGCCCAACCAATCTTCTATACTTTTCTACATCACAAAGCAAATCTCCTGTTGCTAAAGCAAGACGATGATTGGTTTCAATAGGAAATTCTGCAGGTTTCGCACCCAATAAACCTGTCTCCATTATAATATCCAACGCATACTTTCTCTGGCATATGTAGAAACCTTGTTTACTACGAGCCACTTCCAATCCTAGGAAGTATTTCAATTTTCCTAAATCTTTCATCTTAAAACATTGACCCAAGTATGCTTTAAATTGTGTAAGCGCAACTAGATCATTTCCTGCAATAATCAAATCATCAACATACACCAACACATTAAGTTGCATCTTTCCCTTCATCACAGTAAAGAGAGAATAATCTGAGTACGATTGCCGAAACCCATAATTCTTCAATGCAGTTGACAGCTTCGCAAACCAACACCGCGGTGCTTGTTTTAGGCCATACAACGATTTCTTCATCTTACACACCATATTAGGATTACCCTTAGCAAATCCAGGTGGTATTTTCATATATACTTCCTCTTCCAAATCTCCGTGTAGGAACGCATTATGCACATCCATCTGATGCACATTCCACTGTTTAGCTGCAGCAACAGCCAAGAACATACGAACAGTTGTCATCTTTGCCACTGGTGCAAACATCTCATTGTAATCTAATCCTTCAACTTGATGATTTCCAAAAATCACAAGTCTCGCCTTTAAACGCACCAAATTCCCATTTTCATCATACTTTTCCGTATATATCCACTTACTTCCTAAAGCTTTCTTACCAGGTGGCAATTCTGTTAGATCCCATGTTCCTTGTTCTTCTAAGGCCCGTATTTCTTCCGCCATTGTTTTCCTCCAACCTGGATGTTTCATTGCCTCTCTGAAATTCCTTGGCTCAGACTTTGCAGATAATGCAGCAATATAATTTTTATGCATGTCAGAAAACCTGTCACAACTAACATAATATGTCAAAGGATAAGGTGTACCTGAGGATGATGACTGTGATGATTGAGAGTGAGATGGATTATTTTCTCTAATGGTGTGTGTCACAAAACCTTTCAGCCTACTCGAGGGAATCTTCTGACGCTTCCCCTTACCTAACTCATCATTGACAACAGCAGCATCTGTGGCTTGTCCATCATTGTTCACAACTGCCTGATTTTCTGACGTTGTAGTCTGACGCTGAACTGCGACATCTTCAGCAGGTGGTGCAGTCTGCACTGCGACATCTTCATCTGTCTGTCGCTGTTTTTCTGCAGTTTCTTCACCGCCAGCGACTATGTACTCTTCGTCATCACTCCATTCTTCACCATCACGATCTGTCTCAGTTGTAGTCCCAGCAACATCAGTTGCTATATGACTTCTAGAGCTCTCCATAATGTCCGTCTCAACTAATTACCATTCAACTCAGTCTTAAATGGAAATTGTGTCTCATAGAATTTTACATCTCGAGACACCATAAATTTTCTTGTGTCTAGATCATAAACTTGCCATGCCTTCTTACCATATGGATAGCCAAGAAACACACACCTCCGTCCTCGACTAGCAAACTTATCTCCTTTACTATTTTGATCATGTACATAGCACAAACACCCAAACACCTTCAATTGTTTATATATAGGTGGTTTTCCAAACAATACTTCATATGGTGTTTTATTATTTAGGATAGGTGTAGGCGTACGGTTTATCAAGTACGCTGCTGTCAATGCACACTCTCCCCAAAACCATTTCGGCAAGCTTGCTTGAAATCTTAAAGCCCTTGCTACATTCATTATATGTTGATGTTTTCTCTCTACTCTTCCATTTTTTTGAGGAGTACCTACACATGATGTCTCAAAGACTATTCCATTAGTCTTGAAATAACCATGAAATGCATTAAATTTCGTTCCATTATCACTTCTAACAATTTTAATATCTTTGTTAAATTGACGCTTCACAAGAGCAACAAATTCACGAAATATTGATTCAACCTCTGTTTTGTTCTGAATTAAATAAATCCAAACACCTCTTGAAAAATCATCCACTATTGTCAGAAAATATTGAGCTCCACATGATGAATGGATCTTATAAGGACCCCATAAATCTATATGAACTAAATCAAAAATACAATTTGATTTACTCAAACTACTAGAAAAGCTGCTTCTACGATGCTTTGCCCGGGGGCAAACATCACAAGCATCATTATTCTTCTTAATTAATCTACTCACACCTTGCAACTTCTGCAAAACTTTCTCTGAAGGGTGTCCCATACGTTGATGCCACAACTCATATGTATCTTCACGCACAGCCATAACTTCAACATGCGGCACACCACAGAAAATATATAGTCCACCTTGTCTCTCAGCCACTCCAATCCTCCTCCTCGTAGACCGGTCCTGTATAAGACATAATTTGTTAGTACACTGAATAATACAACTCATCTCATCAATAAGTTGTGTGACTGAAATTAGGTTACAGGTTATCTTTGGCACATAAAGCACGTTTTCAAGTTTCAATCCACCAGGAAGAATCACAGTTCCTATTTTCTCAGAGGATGCATACTTTCCATCAGGCAATCCAATCGAACATTCCCTAATATCTCTTACATTTATCATGTTGAAGTTCATACGTAACATGGTTTGTTGCTCCTGTGTCAAAAAAAATCTTCGGTTTTCTTCTTTTTTAGGTAGGAAAAAAGAAGAAGATGCCTTGAGTGGACCGCAAAGCATAGATCAAGTTTTAAACTACGAAGAGGACCGCAATGTCCTTAAACTACGAAGAAGATGGGACCATAATGTCCTTAAACTACCAAGGAGACCGTAATGTCCTAAAACTACAAAGATGGGACCGTAATGTCCTTAAACTACAAAAAAGACCGAAATGTCCTTAAACTACGAAGAAGATGGGACCGCAATGTCCTTAAACTTTCATTAGGACCGAAATGTCCTTAAACTATGAAGGGGACCGAAACGTCCTTAAACTACGGTCTGAAGATTTTTTTCGCAAAAGCGTTGAAAAAAAAAAGAAGAAGAAAGAAGAAAACCGAAGTTAAATTTCTTTTGTCCAAGATGGGCATTCGTGATCTACATGCTCCATCTTGAGGGAGGGTATTAGGAAATAATATAGGAGTCTATATTTAGGAGATATACACTTTAAGGAGTTTGAGTTATATTAGGAAAGTGTCTATCTCCTAAATATAGACTCCTATATTATTTCCTAATACCCTCCCTCAAGATGGAGCATGTAGATCACGAATGCCCATCTTGGACAAAAGAAATTTAACTTCGGTTTTCTTCTTTCTTCTTCTTTTTTTTTTCAACGCTTTTGCGAAAAAAAATCTTCAGACCGTAGTTTAAGGACGTTCCGGACCGTAGTTGTTTTTTTTAACGTCTTTTTTTTTTTTAACACTTTTGTGAAAAAAAAATCTTCAGATCGTAGTTTAAGGACGTTTCGGTCCCCTTCGTAGTTTAAGGACATTTCGGTCCCATCTTCTTAGTTTAAGGACATTACGGTCCTCTTTGGAAGTTTAAGGACATTACGGTCCTCTTCGTAGTTTAGGGACATTTCGGTCATCTTCATAGTTTAAGGACATTACGGTCCCATCTTCGTAGTTTTAGGACATCTCGGTCCCCTTCGTAGTTTTAGGACATCTCGGTCCCATCTTCATAGTTTTAGGAAATCTCGGTCCCCTTCGGAAGTTTTAGGACATTACGGTCCCCTTCGTAGAATACTTCTTGTACTCTTTAGACAACTCATAGGATTTTAACCTACTTTTGTTGTTCTTTCTCTCATCACCACTTGGTGATTGCTTCTCTCTCATCACCACTTGGTGATTGCTTCTCTTTCTTGACAACCTTGATGTTGTCTCTTCTTCTTCTCTATTCCAGTCACGCCCTTGTCTTGCGAAACTGTCCAACTTCTTTGTTTTTCATATTTCTTTGTTCGTAATATCTTGAAATGCTATGACATACTTGTCACACTTCTTTTTGCAGGCATTTAAAACAAACACCTTCTCTTCTTCTCACATTCTCTTCTCCTCTCAAGGTTGTTATAACAATCACAACAACAGTTTATTTTATTCATCTCGGCAACCAGAAGAACCGATCATCTTCCAGGCCATCATCACATCATGATCACAGAGAACATAACCATGAACTGCCGTTTGCAGCAACTTTTTCTTCTTTCTCAGCCTTCTCGGATTTTGAAATCTGAGAACAACTCAACTACAGCCTCGTCCATCTCCTAATTCACTGTGCAGCAGCACAAGTCATTGTTAATAGATGTAAATCTCTTACCAAATTCCTGAACCACAATTCCAAGACTCCTCTCAATCTCGAGCATCATCGTTTCATCTCCTTTCAGCCAACTACATTCTTCATCACCAGCCATCAATCACCAGTTGTGGTATCACTTCCAATCACTCATCGTCCCCATCGTTGTCATGCTCCATGCACCAGCCATCATCAACCATCGATCAGCATCACAGACTTCGAGTTTGAAACTCTTTCCACCAAGTCTCCTTCTTCACTGCACCTACTATTGATCAACATCACAGACTTCGAGTTTGAAACTCTTTCCACCAAGTCTGTGACGCAGCTAACTCATCCCAGTTGCTACTCAGATTCGAACTGGAATTTTTTCACTATCTTTCAAACACAAACTGTTCTTCATCACAGCTGACTGCATCGTCAATTCCTGAAACCTATTTCACAATCAGCAACGAGTCTTCTTCAAAACCATCAGTCCTGGTCACTTCATCGATCTTCTCTGTCTGTTACTAACCATCACCTGTGTTCATCATTACTGCCATAATTGTGACAACAACCATCCTTATCACCGATCCAGCAATACTACTCAAATAATAACAGCATCCATTGTCGAAACCGTCAATGGCAGCAGCAGCGAAACCAATTGGAAGTGATCAACCAAATACTCACCATGCAACATTAACGGCAGCAATCTTGTATCTTCGTCTCTGTGTTTTACTGTTTTAGGGTTCCACCTTGGACTAAATAACTCCACGTACTAGACCTCAAACCTCGCCACCAGATGCCATCTGTCAGTTCTCGCTCCATTCATTACCGATATCCATCAGTGATCTTCATCGTCTACTTACGATACAGCAGCGACCCACTACTAACAATAAACGGAAGCACCAATAAATCATCGTTGTAATATAAATCATCGGAAGCTCCATACTCTTCTCTGTCAACTCTGTCCATCAATCAACGTCGACAACACAACACCATGAGAATCATCAACAATGCCAGAGATCCAACAGTAGCAGCAGCATGTCCCTATCTTTTCTCGTTCCAAAACCACCATTCTTTTGTTTGTTCAGAGAACCCTAATCCTTCGTAACCAGTCACGATTTTTTTTTTCTTTTTTTCTTTTTTTTTTTTAACGAACATGAATTTTTCACTAAAGAAAACCTAAAATTTTTCACTAAAGAAAACCTAAACATCGTGAATTCTCTAAGATTATCTAACTCTCTCTAAGATTATTTAACTCTCTTCCTCTCCTCTCTCCCTCTCACCTCGCTTTGATACCATGTTAAGGATCGAGCAAGAGAGAGGAGAGCATAAACGCGGAAGCGTAAAAGACTACATTGATAATAATTCGGTGTTCTTCTTCTTTTTTTTTCCGTCGGGACGTCTGAAGTCTTTATATTCTCATTCTTAGAATACCCCCTATTTTTGTTTCCTCTACCGCCTCCACGGCCATCTTTATTTTTCCAATCAGCATTACCACCATACTAACTGAAGCCCCCTTTCCTTTACCATCTCCATGACCATATCTAACAACTTGCCAATCACCATTACCACCATTAGTAGTGGAATCTGTCTGGTAGTTATCCCCATGACCTCCTCGTCCTGTTCCTCGACCTCCAGTTCCTCTTCCTGTACCTCGACCTTCAGTTCTCACGTATTCTGCAGGTGACAGAGGCTTAGAAGGAAGCTGAGCAGCAGGAGCAGCGTTCTTGGTTTTCTCCTTTACTAGAGAAGGATGTGAAATTTTAGGCGCAGAGACTTTAGCCACAAGAACAGAGATATCTTCACAACTCGCATCATCACCATGCAAGAGATCAAAAGGGTTTATGGACGAGGTAGCCATTGTAAACCCTCTTATACTTCGTTGAGTTTTCTCAGCGAAGAATAGGTGAGAAAATAAGGACGTTTCGGTCCTCTTCGTAATTTAAGGACATTTCGGTCCTCTTCGTAGTTTAAGGACATTGCGGTCCCATCTTCTGAAGAATACTTCTTGTACTCTTGTTTTCTTGGTTTCTTCAATAGAATAATTTGTGTACTCTCTCGACAACTCATAGGATTTTAACCTACTATTGTTGTTCTTTTTCTCATCACCTCTTGGTGATTTTTTTTTTTTTTCTTTCTTCACAACATGAATGTTGTTTCTTCTTCTCTTGTTCCAGTCACGCTATTGTTGCGAAACCTTCACACTTCCTTGTTCTTAAAGATTCTCTCACAATCTTTCTCTTGTTACGCTTCTGCCACAAGCAATAACTATTCTTCTTCTTCTTCTTCTTATACTGATGTTACAAATTTGCCACGCTATCCAGATTTTCCACATTTCTGAATTCGTAACAGATTTGCAACGCTGTGACACTATTGTCACACTTCTGTTTGTAAGCATTTAAACAAACGCCTTCTCTTCATCTCACTTTCTCTTCTCCTCTCAAGGTTGTTGTAACAATGACAACAACAGTTTCTTTTATTCATATCGACAACCAGCAGAACCCATCATCTTCCAGGCCATCATCTCATCATGATCACAGAGATCATTACCATGAACTGCCGTTGGCAGCAACTTTTTCTCCCTGTTCTACTGCCAATCATCTCCTCCATATGATCTTCTTCCAAGTTCCATCTTCATCTTTCATCAATAGTAGAAGATATCATCATCACTGCCATGCTCGAGTAACTTCCATCAGCAGCATGACTTCTTAGCTCGTCTCTTCCATCACTGTCAACAACCAACAACATAACCCCTGCAACAACACCATCCTCATCATCGCTGCACATAACAACCACTGCCTTCCATGTTCTTCTTTGTATTCTCTCACATTGATCATAACCCATGTTTCTAAACATTAAAAACTTCCATACTTCAGCTACCGATCATCACAATCAACGGCAACAGTCAAATTCATGTCTTCTCTGTTCAAACCCTAGCTTCTATTCCTTTTCCAAATCATCCACAGTCGATGGAAGCAGCTCTTTTTCTCGAACTACCCAGACTCGTCTATCTTCTTGGATTCACGTGATAGCCCTAACCATAGGCAACAAACCATTGTTTATCTATAGATTCCAATTCTTATGACACGACCCTAAATCAAGCAACACACGTATTTGGACAGCTCAAGGCAGCTTTTCGGTGTTGATTCGAGCACACTTTTTGATCCTTGTGAACAGCAACAAACACCGTCGCCGTCCGTGTCTTCACCTGCTTGCAAGAATGGTTTATTCAAACCTAGTTTCATTCCAGCACACACGTGTTTCAATGTTTTCCTCTTCTATACATCCATTGTAATCGAACATAAACAACCCTTGTTCATCGAATCAAGCCATTTTTTTCTTCCTCAGCAGTAGTATCTCGTCTGCCATGTTTACTCGGCATCAATAACATGCCTAAACTCTATCTTTATCATGAATTCAAACGACATCAAGCCTCTCCTTGGTCACCTGGCTTCTCGGCTTCAAACTTTTCCAGCATCAACGAACTCGCCTAAACCAATGTTTTACCGACGATGACCTTAGCACTTAATCAATAGCCCAGCTTTGACATATTCAACTTACAGACGTGATTCAATTACCAACGAACACTTCAGCAACAACAACAAGGCTTGACAAACCTTCAACTTCTTTCTTCTTCTTCACGCAAACAGCAACCAAACAACGATTTTTATTTTTTTTTATTTTTTTTTGATAACCCTAAAAACGTAAAACAATGGAACTTATCTTCTTTCTCGTTCTACTCTCTCTTCCTCTCACCTTGCTCTGATACCATGTTAAGGATCGAGCAAGAGAGATGAGAGCATAAACGCGGAAGCATAAAAGACTACATTGATAATAATTCGGTATATCATTCTTATGGCTTAACAGCCTATTTATATTGTTCACAAACTTGACGACCACTCAAGGCACTTTCCTACCTAAGATCAAACTCTAAACATAGACACTTTCCTAATATAACTCAAACTCCTTAAAGTGTATATCTCCTAAATATAGACTCCTATATTATTTCCTAATATTTACTACTAGTTAAGACTTGAGGAACCATCTGAACAAGCTTGCTGGCTGATACATCAACCAACTAGATCATTGGGCACCAGTCAATGGGTCTAGAAAGCAGAATGCCTTCAGAGGGAGACTGATACTCCTTCCATTTTATTTTACTTGCTTTTTTAGGGTTTCTTTTGTGTTCCAAATTAGATGATAGTTTTAGTTTTTTTTTCCAATTTTCACTAATCTATCCCTGCTTTTGAATCACACCAGAGAATTAATTCTCACGGTAATCAACACAAAAACAATTACTCTATAATTTTTAAATATATCCCATGGAGGATATATATACTCAATCTTGTACATCCCAAATACATAACTATGGGATTGATAACTTTTTAGAAACAAAAAACTAGTTTATTTAATTCTTTAAGTAGGAATTAATATGATATTATTGGAAAGATTTTACTCTCTCTGATATTTCTTAATATTCGTGAAAAATTCAACATCGTCAACTAAATCGGAACGGAGGGAGTATCACTTTAGGACTAAATTTCAGCAGATATCCATGCGGGGATGATATTTACTTGTGACCGAGAACATCCATATTGGGAAAGATCAAAGGAACATTTTACGTGAAAAACAATGCAGCGGACATGAAATTTTGTTTTAAAATTTAAAGGAGAAAAAAAGAAACAAGTTGAAATGATCTTGTGGAGGTGACCAACTGGCTGGTGAATGCTTCTGGCATGATCACGACTCACGAGTAGTCATGAGACTCATGACCACTTGCTAGACAAGGCCGTACAACATAGACCAAGAAAAATAGCCAGCGTCAACATGAAAGAGATTTGACCCTTCAGATAAGAGATGGCATAATGCAGTCTCCCCCTTATAATGCAGTTTCACTTTTATGGGCAGTAAACCGAAGAAAACCAAGTCGTTTGATCCCCTCGCATCAAGCATGATCCTAACGTTAGGTTGGGGCAATTGGATTGGGTTGGTCAAGGCCGATTCTGACACACCGATTCTGACAGAGGCTAGAGTTTTTTTTTTTTTTTTTTTTTTTTTGAGCTTGTATGTATAAAACATTTTTTCTTCTTCTTTGCAATTTCCCTTTCAAAAGAATAAGTTAAAAGGGCATTGGAAATGAGATCCAAAATCTTCTCAGCTTTGGAAAAAATAGCGCTGTGATGGTCCAAATAACTCTCTCTGGAGTCTAGAAACAGACAGAAAACAGATTCCTCCCAGCTCTAGAGAGCGTCCATCCACACAACCAAACCCCACAGAAAGACTCAATACCCTTAAAAAATGACAGACTGTTCCTTCATACTACCCATGAATATACGTATCTAGGGAGTTTTGTATTTTCTACTTATTTTGGTTTTGGAATATTCAAAAAGAGTGTAGAGAATAGAATTATCATAGAAATACTGCATATCTACCCTTTTCTTTTTATAATGCGCCATTTCTTATCTCCTACTCCTCTTTTTTTGACTTGAGACCTTAATAATGAACGATAAACAAAAAGATATCCAGACTTTTGAAAGAACTCAAACATCAGTTAGTGAAAAGCCATCAGAGATCAACTAATAAATATATTATTATATTATTCACTAAATAGAGAGAAGAAAGAGTGGGGGAATTGGATTCTGAAATTACAACATGAATTTGTTCAGTTTCCTTCCCCCTTCCTCCGCATAGTAAAAGAAAGACAATGACAAGTCAACAATTATGTCCTGCTTCTTTTATCCAACTAAAACGATTTCCAAAGCATCAGGAAACAAAAAAAAAAAAATTTAACAGAACAGAAACGATAAACTAAAACCATTCAAGATGGAGTCTGTGACAGAGTCAGTCAAGCAACACAATAGGTCCAATGCTCATCTTCCTCGCCAACAACAGCAGCAACAGAGTTGTTATTGTAATCCTCGTCTGGATAGTAATCACCATAGTAGTCCCCACCGCCATTGTCATTATTCTTCTTCTCATAAAATGAAGCAGCAGTTGCGATATTGGCAAGATATGGCATGTTATGGAAGGAGCGAGCAAGGCCGCTCACCAATGTGTCACGGGCAAGCTCATCGTCATCGCTGTCTTCCCCGTGAATACACTCCTCTACACGGTGCTTGAGTGTCTCAAACATCATCTCTGGCTCGTGCTGCATCACCCGTAGGACCTCTCCGCAAGACAACCCCGGCACCGCTCGCGTCACTGCGAAGCTGTGCGGTCCATCGCTCTGTGATACACGTACCACACTTGGGCCGCCGAACAGGTTGTGTAATCCTCCAAGAGCCTCCTGGTAAGCCCCGCCTAAGAACATTCCCAAATAATAACCAGCACCACCGCCACTACCTAAGATCCCTCCTTCACCTTCCAATTCATGAAGAGGTAAACTAGTTTCTCCTCCAATGAATTTATCAACCTTCCCATCACTGTCACAAGTAAGATCAGATAAAACCCCTTTGACAACAGGCTTCTCATCAAGCCTTTGAATTGGAACAATTGGGAACTGCTGTCCAATTCCCCAGAAATCAGGGACCGAAGTGAATACAGAGAGATTCACATGGTATGTGCGAACAGGATCAGAAGTACCAATTGCCTTGGAAACCAACTCTGATATATTATCAATAGAAGCAAGATGTTCAAGGCTTAAAGATCCTTCTTTGAATTGATCAACACACCTTTGTTTCAACTGATCAGCATAGACCAAACAAGTCTCATAATCTCCACGGACTGCAGCTGCAGTCAGGCTGCGGTAATCCGATAGGGAGTCATCAGTAAGCCCATTGGCTAAGTAATGCAATCCAAGACCAAGAGAATCCAATGTTGGGGCGACAGGTGCACTTGCAGAGACAGCTTCAAAGATAAGAACGGAATGATGAGAAACAAGGGCTCTCCCACTTTCACTACAGATCACTGGATGCTTCACAAATTTACGGTCACAGGCATTTCGTATTGATTGAACGACAGCAGAAGCATACTCCTCTAATCCATAACCAACTGAATTATCTGAATCAGGAGATTGTGATCCATCATAATCAATACCCAGACCTCCACCAACATCAATAACACGCATAGCAGCACCGAGACGAACCAATTCACAGTAAATCTGGGTAGCTTCCCCAACACCATCAGCTAACAATGAGGTCGAAGGAATCTGAGATCCTATGTGAAAATGCAAGAGCTGAAGACAATCAAGCATTCCATTTTGCTCAAGTTTCTTGGCAACACGGAGAATCTGCATAGTGTTCAATCCAAATTTTCCCTTTTCCCCTGAAGTTGCTCCAAAATGACCAGCATGTTTGGTTCTGAGCTTGGCTCTCATGCCAATAACAGGACGCACAGCGAGCTTTTTGCTCATCTCTATAACCAAATCAAGCTCTTCTTCTTGCTCAAGAACAATCACAGTATTCAAAGCAAGTTTACGCGCAGCCAAAGCAAGTGAGATATATTCTGCATCCTTGTAACCATTACAGATCAATAAAGCTTCAGGGTTTCCTTTGCACAGACAACTCATAGCCAAAAGAAGCTCAGGCTTCGACCCAGCTTCAAGACCAAACCTATAAGGTGTTCCAAATTCAACAATATCTTCAACCATATACCTATCTTGATTACATTTCACTGGATAAACACCCTGGTAACGAGAACCATAGCTCTGCGACTGAATCGCAAAATCAAAAGCAGATTGAAGAGACTGAAGCCGATTCTTAAGAACGTCAGGAAGTCGAACAATTAAAGGAAGCTGCAAACCTAATCCACCACGGGATTTCGGCTCAGAAACTTTCTTAACAACTTTCATTAAATCAATCTCTTGATGAGGTAATGTTTCTAATCCATGGGGACGAACAGTGATATTACCAGATGAATTAACTGAGAAATATGGAGCTCCCCAGCCATTGATTTTGTATAGAGAAGCTGAGTGAGATGGTGACCAAGGAGAAGGAAGGGGTAACTCGAGTAGGGACGATGCTACAGTGGTGTTTGTTAACGGTAGGAGTGGTGCGTCGGAAAATGCTTCCGGGAGCACCACCGGAAGAGAGCTATCCCCGGCGACGATAGCGTAACCAGGAGGAAAGGTTGCAGCATCTACGCAACACGCTAGGGCAGGCATCTCTTCCCAAAATTAAAAGTAAATGAAGAGAAAAAAGAAAAATCTAAAAAGGGTTTGATTCAGTGGTTGTAATGAAAGGGGGCTTTAAAACCCGCCGAGGCCTAAGCCCCGGCTACCCCCCCAAAAGAAGCAGAAGAAGACGAAGAACCTGGAGTTAGACCCTAACTTAGCTTTACAGAACTCAGTATAACCCACAACTAACGTTCAGAAGAATCTGAAAAAAGACACGGAAAGCCGAATCACCGAACCTGATTTGCCCGTCAGACGAGCAAACCTTTTTGCTTTTTCTTTTTTCTGTGAGGAAAGATCAAACTTTTTTGTTTTTTTTGCCGAAAACTTGATAAAACAGAGAACAAGATTTTCGATACAAATCAAAATCAAAACAGATTCAGAATTTATACCGATGGGAAAATTGATTAAAACCACAAATTAATCCTTGGAAATCGAATAGAAAGAGATACCTGAGATTCGGGCGAAGAGAACGGATATGAAGAAGGTGGAATGAACGACGACCAAAACAAGAGAAGAGATTGGAATTCAAAACGAAACGTAACGCAAAACAGATTAGAGACAGGAATGAAAATGAAGAAAAACTAGGGTTTCTGTTTTGATTTTCCTCTCTTCGATGTTTTTGATTTTTATCGGTAAAATGATAAACTGAGCGAGAATTGTATGGGAAATGAAGTGCCTTTATATAGGATTCAGATACTGAAATTTCTGGTAAGAAATTAATTAAAACAAAGGTATCCATCTTTCGTTTTTCAAATACTCGTGATCAGTTTCTCATTTTCTCGTGAGATTTAACTAATCCGCGTGACGCAGCCGCGTGGCTATGCGTAACTGGGCCCCTCTTATTTGATGAGACACACAGAGCTAACTAAGAAATAACCAGTGAGCTACATAGCCTTTAGCTTTAGGTAATAGCCCATGCGATAGCTTGACCTCGAGCTGGTGGACTAGAGCCTCAGTTTTGCTTGGATAGCAGATGCGTTGTGCTCAACACGATGAAAAGCGTAACTCTAGCGATGGCAGCCGATAAACGATGGCATAGACTAGTATTTTCTAATATGAGGTCTAGATTTAACAGACAAATTCCTTGTGGTTGATTGACTCCAAATCATATCATTCACCCATTTTCGTTCGACTGGTTTCAACTTTCAAGTATGGTGTACTAACTACGTGTACTTTTAAGTTCGATTGGCTTCACGAGCGTCAAAAACCAGATTCATGTTAGTTGTATAACAGTCATATTTTTGGTACGAAGTGAAAATGATTTGTGGCATTAGATTTTCTTATCTATTAGAAAAAATCCCCCAAGATTTTTTTTTTTTTTTTTTAATTCAAAAAATCCCCCAAGATTTCAAAACCATTCGTTGTTGTCTTCAAAATATCAACAGCTCTTTTATTTATCTTTTTTCTTCTATTTTTTTTTTCTGAAAAAGAAAAATTATATGGGAAGAGAAAAAAAAAATCTACAAACAAAAAATGGTCGGTACGACCCTAAAAGAAAAAGAAAAAAAGACTACAACTACACACCAACATTGTCCTCTCAATGAAAAAGAACTTTTTTTTTTATTTTTATATATATATAAGAAAACGGAGAAGCTGTCAAAAACAACAGCTACCTCAAAGGTATAATAGGGTGTTCAGCAGGGCTAGACTTAGCACCAAGCCGAACCACCTCATTGCGGTACATAGTAGTATTGTTTTCACCGATTATCGAAATATCTAAAGACTAAAGAGTGTCAAATGACTCTTGGAGGTTAGGACCTTTCCAGTTGAAGTTTTCTAGATAATTAGACTGAATAGAAAGTTTAGCTAATTTTATTGCCGATAAGTTTTGGTGCTGCTCCACTTTGGTTAAGTTGCCTAGGACAAAATCAATGGCTTCAAAATTTCCTCCTTGCATCTGGTGGAATCCTAGGTGGTATCTTCCTTGCACTTCCTTTTGGTAACCTTCCTTAATTGCTTGCAGTGTTGCATCGTCTTGAGCCTCAAAATCTATGTTGGATTTATGCAGTTTCTTCCCCCACTCCAGAGCTAGCTCCGCTCCTCTTGCTGCCCTGTTGAGACCAGTGGTATTGTCCTTGAAGTTTCTTGCTCCCATGCAGTTCCATAATAAAGACATGGCAATTAGAGCAAAGTTAGTGTACAGATAGATATCATCATTAGCATTATTTGATATGACTTCCACAGTACTAATGCTAATAGTGATCCCAAAATTTTCCTTATGGGTTCTTATCAGTCTATCAGATATGTCAGTCTGATTATTTTGATAAAAGAGGTTATTTAGAATGTGCCCTGGGTTGTGCACCACTCTGTTGAAGGAGCATAGGTGCTGGGTGATCTTATTAGCAGTAATGTCAGCAGTAGGAGTGATATTTCTGAAAAAAAAATCACATCTAGCTTTCCAGATAAACCAACATATAGTGGCAAAGGTGGCATCCCAGCTAGCAAGAGGAGCATTTGGAGTGAACCAATTACTAAGTCAATCATGAAAGGAAGAGAAGTTGTTGAATAGATGATGATTGATGCCAAAGAGCTTCATCCAGATATTACACCTCTTCTAACTCCTCTTTGTCGAGAAAACAAGAAATTCAAAAGGATTTACGGGGGTCTTTATGGTTGGAATCGCTCTTGCGAATCGAACCTCAAAGATACCGAGGAAAACCTGAGTAGAAAGTCACTTGAATGTGATCGTGTTTATCAAAAATACTTCTTATTAGAAGAGAAACTTGCAGAAATTGAAGCAAGGATTAATTCCCAGCAAGCAAGTTTTGATGACAGAGAAGGCGCGTATCTTGCTCGAGAAAAACGCCTTGAGGCTGATTTAGTTGCTGCTTTTGATAAAATCAAGATGTTGGAAGATGACTTGAAAAAGTTCAATACTAGTTCAAGCAAATTAACCATTATGCTAGGAGCAAGTAAAAATGATCGTGATACACGAGGATTGGGCTATAAGGGAATAGATGCTCCAAATACTAGCAAAGAGGTAAAATTTGTCAAGGCTAGTGATTCTTCTCAACAAAAGGTTTCCACTGATGGAAAAAGTGAAATACCTTCACTGACAGTTAAGGTTCAAAAGAGCAAAGTATATCAACCTCCAAAGTCAGCACACACAGATCGAGGTAAGAACATTCCTTATGTTTGATACTATTGCGGAAATAAAGGTCACCTGGAAAGGAGATGTCGTTTCCGTATAAGGAATGAGAAACTTCATGATGTTCTTTTTTGGGCATCACAAGAAGTTGTGAAACCAAGATCATATGTTAAGACTAATCGCCTTAACATTACAGGTTGTAACTGTCCAACCTTTAGGTAAAGGAATCAATGTTGTGATAAACCTAGATTTGCTTATAAACGTTATATGAATTCTTTTCACAATCGTAATGGTTATCAAAAGGATAACTTCGTAAAGACGAAGACAAGATCTGATGCTCCCAGTTGGAGAAAGACCAACTTGCAAAAGAATAGTCAATCCGATTCTCTTCCGAGAATTCTATAAGGGACTAATAGGAAGAAGGTTCTGATTGTTCTTAAATGCACTCAGAAGTGGATACCAAAGAAAGTCAATGATGTTTTGAGTGTGAAAAGGAATGATCTCCCAGAAAATTCCATGACTATGGAGAAGGCAATATCCATGATGTTGGAACTTAAAAAGTTCTTTGGAAACATGGATTTGGATGTGAAAGGTTATAAAAGCAATCTCTTTCATGATAATCCAAAAGTCACTTGTGGTGAGCAAGACATTGCTCGCCTCAACACAACTTGAGTGTGTTGTTAGTGCATCCTCACCAAGGAATGCCCTGCTATGTATACGGTGAGGGAAGCACGAGAATTGGGGCGCACAGATTATGTTCGGTAAGGCTGTAGAATTCGATTGGATTCTTCTAAAAAGGTATGTATATAAACTTGAGCAAGATTTTTGTTTGCTTATAGTACTTATAATGATCCATGTACCTTGCTTATATTTCATTTCTACCTAACTTGATTTGTGTTTAAGGTTCTTAAATGTTTAGGTTTGAAAATAATAGTTCGGGATATTTGGACTTCATGGTACACATACCGGGTATGCATACCATCATTTAAAATCAAAATCCAGGTATTTTAGTACGCACACCCGTTTGCATACTTCTCCAGGTCATGAAAATTCGTTTGCAAACCGGTACGCATACTTGACCGTAGACGTCGATATTCGGTAAACTTGTTTTGGCCGTAACTTCTTCGTCCGAACTCGGAATTACCTCTTTCTGTTTGAATTCCCCTAAAAATGGAGATGAGAATTCTTAAATTTGGATGAGTTAAGATTGGTCTTTGTCCCGACTCTTGTTTCTGAGTGTTGTGCTCCGTTTCGTCGCACTTGTTCCACTTTTCTTGGACTTGGGAACTTGGATTCTTGGAGTATTACTCTTCTAAGCTCATTTGTAGCTTTTACAAAAAATGATGTTGGTGAATCACAAAGAAGGAAGTTCAAGAATGGGCAGTAGTACGCATTATTATGGGATGTGTCCAATCATCTTATGTGAACTATGATGCATGGTCTTTATTGACTTTGTATGTTCTTCTTTGTTAAGAAAATATTTTTATACGCCTTTGATAGCTATTCTTGGTGTAAATCCGTGTGAAAAAGATTGATTCTACCTTTTAAGGACAAAGATTGATTTTGAGGTATTAATCTTTATTGGTTTTATATATTGCACATTGTTATGGGATATGTTGTTTACGTCCATGAACCTTGACTGTCCCATATTTGTTCAAAAGTTAACTCTATCATATGTCGGTGTGAAAGTATTGGTAAAAGATAGAATGAACTTTTGACTACAAAAGTTAAGCCTATAATACCATTATGCAAATATTGATGGAAGATATGATGAACTTTTGTTTACAAAGATTAAAGTATATTATATATCATTGTGCAAATAGTGATGAAAAATAGAATGAATCTTTGTTTATTCCGCAGTATTGATCTTCCCTGATCCATATCTTTATGTAAATATTGTGTGGCTCCGTAAGTTTTCTTATGTGAGCATTTCCGATTAAATTAATCATGGGTTCTTTTTTGGTTAATTTAATTGAGATTTTTTGATACAAATTCATATTCTTATGTGATTTTTTAATGTCCAAATAAATCCTTCTTTTCTTGTGAAAGTAAGGTCGCTCTTGTTGTTCTTTCGGGAATGACATTTTATGGGGGAGAGTTCTTAATTGAACTTGTGCTTAATTGCAAAATCTTTGTGGGGAGTGCGGTTGTGGAATATTATAGAGGTTATCTTATAAACTCCTTCATGAATGCATTTAGTTTCGACTATATGATTGCATCTAAAAAGGTTGATATGTTTTTTTATTTTGGTCATGAAGTATCTCTATGTAAATTTCATTAGGATCCCACTAATTTTCGTACCTTTGCCAATTTTACTGACAAAAAGGGGGAGAATTAATGTGTTGTTCACACTACAAATACATATTTGTTTTCGGATCATTATGTAAGGGGGAGTGGTTTTCATGTGAGATGAAGTATTGACTAAGGGGGAGTGATCCATATCACCATAGTATTGTTGTCGAAGTTCTGATATAATTGAACTTTGATGTTGTATAATAATACTATGACACTGTATAACAATGATTGAGAGCTATTGTTTTCCTACGGATCTTCAACAACGATGATGCTGAATTGAATACCTCTAGAATCATTGGAGTACTTGGAAGTGACGAAGATTTTGAGTAATGTTGAAGAACCAAGGAGATCAAGCATTTGGATGAGAAGCTACAAAGTTTATTTATTTTGTATTCCATATGTATTGATAGTTATGTCATTATTAAAATTGACAAAGGGGGAGATTATTATAGCACTTCTCGGTCGAACTCGCAAGCGTTGCTATCTCAAGCTTGTTTGTCAAGTTTAGCTGCCAAAAATATAAGTCTTGATTTCTAGTCTACTTATAGATAAGTCTCAGATTAGGATAGTAAGTGTAGTTGAGCCTTAGACTTAACGGCGTTCATCATATGAAGACGAAGAACTACTCAAGGAACTTGTGGAACTTCATCAACAAAAGGTATGTGGATACTTGAACTTATCAATCACTCGAAAGTCTATCTATTATATCTCCTATTTTGAGACAAAAGTCGTATTGCTATATAGACTTCGATTATACGCATTTGCTATTTCGAGACGAGTTTATCTCGCTTATTTATTTCTCTAAATATGTGTTGGTAAGCTTTCGCTTTGGCCAATTTCATGTTTACTCGTGACGAAAGTCATGTTGATTATTTCAATAACTTGAAAATCGCTTTGATAAAAAAAAAAAGTTTGTGAATAACAACTATGTAACATCCTCTAAGAAAGTTTCAATGATTGAAAATGAGATTTTAGAACATGTAAACATATTTGGATATAAACATAGTGTGTTCTCACATTTGTGTAAAAGTCCAAAACTGAGAACGCGTACTGGCGGTTGTTGGAAATCCGCGTAAGTATGCGTACACGTACACATACTGGCAGAAAGTTCACGTCCGTGAATTTCTGCTCGAGTTTGAAAGTAAAAAAAAATTCAATCTGGTTACTTAAGTACACATACCTGTTCGCATACTTAGATAGGTTACTTTCTAAAATCGGTTTGTTCATGAACTAAAACATTTGTATAATAAGGAATGAAATATTTGCAAACCGTAGCTATAATGTTCATGAATCTATTCGAGTGAATCAAAACCGATTTTGTTTCGATTGTGTCTTGTATATTTCTATGAGATTTAAGCAATTGAACAACTCTCTAACTAGTTCATTTGAGTCATTTGAACTAGTTATGGTGAAGATGAATAAGGTTGATATGAAAGTGCTCATATGGCTAGCCATTGGTTAACTGTTGTTGAACCAACTAAGTGTACACGTTTAGGTACGGTTACTCAAACCTAAATGCTGTTACATTTCATTTGTGTATAACAAGCTAAGTTCGATCTAACAGTTGAAATATATTAGCTTGAATCTAATCATGTTTTCATCTAACTGTGAATATTGAATGCTTTGTTACCAAGGTAACTTATATTGCAAACCCTGATTTGGAGACTATATAAAGGAGAACTCTTGCAACTGGGAAACCTAATCCCCACACCTCCTGTGCGATACTAGTTGTATAATATATAGTCGATTCTCCTTTAACATTAGGTTTTTCACGAAACCATGTAGGTTAACGACTTAAAGACTTTATTGGGATTGTGAAGCCAGACCTACCTATTTTCTCTGTAGTTGCGTGATCAGATCTTGCTGTTTTTATCGTGACTGAGTGCAATCCTAAGATTGGATTGAGATTTATATCTCCGATAGGCAAGATATAAAAGTAGTCACAAACACCTTCGTCTCATCGTTTGTGATTCCATAATATCTTGTTCGCTAGTCGATTAAGATATTGTGAGGTGGTTGATATTTCTAGGTTGTTTTTCGGGAATAGAAGTCCGGTATATCAATTGGTTCATGTTCACCTTGATTTATTAAAAGACAGAACAAAACCCGTAGGTATTTCTATGGGAGACAGATTTATCTATTCTTATAGACTTTTCTGTGTGAGACAGATTTGTTTATCAAGTCTTCGACTTTGGGTCGTAGAAACTCTTAGTTGTGAGTAAGATCAGATAAGGGAATCAAGTGCGTAGTATCCTGCTGGGATCAGAGACGTAAGGAACACAATTGTACCTTGAATCAGTGTGAGATTGATTAGGGTTCAACTACAATCCAGGCCGAAGTTAGTTTGTAGTAGGCTAGTGTCTGTAGCGATTTAATACAGTGTGGTGTTCAATATGGACTAGGTCCTGGGGTTTTTCTGTATTTGCGGTTTCCTCGTTAACAAAACTTCTGGTGTCTGTGTTGTTTCTTTTCCGCATTATATTTTGTTATATAATTGAAATATCACAGGTTGTGCGTTGAATTGATCAATTGGTAAATCCAACTTTTGGTTGTTGATTGAAATTGATTGATCCTTGAACATTGGTCTTTGGTACCGTTCAAGTTATCTCTCTTATATTCAATCGGGCTCGTAAATTATTATTTGTTTGATTGCAGATTGAATTGAGAGATTGAGATATAACCCTTTGATATACTTTTCTTAAGATTGAGTCTGACTGTCTAGTTGATTCTCTTAAAAGTATATTGGAGTTAGTCCTTACAGATTGCTAAGCGAAATATTGGGTGAGGTTGTTAGACCCCCACTTTTTCAACAATGCCACAAGCACATTTCCAGATAAAGAGGTGAATAGTTGGAGAGGTCCCCCTCATGGGGAAGTGGGAGGATCATTAGCATATTTATCAGCTATCTGCTTGTCATAAAGAGACTTAACAGTGAAATTACCCTTGTTGGATATGCTCCAAATTATCTTGTCATCCACCTCATTATTATGAGTAGTGAGTTGTACGGCATTTTGAACCAGTAGCATTGAGAAGTTGATTGACAGTGAGGGCAGTTAGGAGGTTTTGTCAGAAAGTTCTCATGCCCATCAAACTATCTATCTTCACAAATGTGGATTTGGATTCCATTTACAGCCTTACAGATGTAATATTTTTGGATATTGGAAATACCTTCAAGAATACCTTTCCAGATCCAAGAGTCAGTAGGCTTAGTTTCAATTATTATCACTTCCTAGTTAGAAAAATGAGAAGCCTGGTTAGAAAAGTGAGAAGCCTTCATAGAACAATCCCCAAAGAATATGGTTCAGTTATTAATCTCCGTGCAATTTTTGTGATCATAGCATTGTTAAATAGTTCCATATTATTGAACCCTATACCACCTAGCTCTTTGGGTTTGTTCACAGCATCTCAGTCAATATAATACAATCCTTTTAGTTTGTCTTGCTCCTTGTTCCAAAAGAAGTCCCTCTGGATAGAGTTTATCTCTTTGCAGGTAACTTTTGGAAACTTGAAACAGTTCATTTAGTAGATGCTAGAAGTGGAGGTGACAGATTGAATCATAGTGACTTTCCCACCAATAGACAGAGTAGATTTCCAACCAGCTAGTCTGAACTTTAACTTCTCAATGCGAGGTTTAAAGGCTTGCACTTTGCTTTTTTTGGTGAAAAGAGGTGAGCGCAAGTATTTGTCCTTTAATTCAATCCTCTGAACCTTCATAAAAGTGCTGATGTTGTTAGCAATATCAGGAGCAGTATTCTTGTTGAAGAAAATGCCAGACTTGGAGAAACTGATCATCTTCCTAGAGGTTATGCTGAAGTCCTAGAACACCTTGACTAAGTTATTGCATTCTTCCATGTTGGCTTGATAGAAGATCATACAATCATCAGCAAAAAGAAGATGTCTAATAGAAAAAGGTTATGAAAAAGAACTTTCTCAAAGGATCATCTGCCTAAAGGTTATGAAAAAGAACTTGCGAAAAATTATAAGAACTAAAAGTATCGCTAATAAAGCACAAACTTGCACATACTGTGTTATATCCAATCAATGGTTAATTGTTCTAAACTCCATTTTAATCATTGATACATTCTTAGAAGACGGGAATAGCCGCCTCACACAAACTAGTAGCTTCAAAGCAATTTCCAAGTGATCAATAGATCGATACGAAACATTCCGAGTCTACATTAAATGACTGTCTCACACAAATCATGTAAGATGTTACCAGGCGATTTTCACATGATCATCTTTTGACTTTCGTCAAGAATAAAAGATGAACTTGGTTAAAGCGAAAGCTTACCAACACATATTTCGAGAAATATGTAAGCGAGTTAAACTCACTCGAAATATCAAATGTGTATAAAATAAAGTCTATATAGTTATACGACTTTTGTCTCAATGGGATATATAATAGAAATAGACTTCTGAGTGATAGATGAGTTCAAGTCTCCACATACCTTTTGTTGATGAAGTTCCACAAGCTCCCCTTAGTAGTTGTGTTCAATCGATGAACACCGTGAAGTCTAAATCTCAACTACACATTCTATCCTAATCCGAGACATAGCTATAAGTAGACAAGAAATCAAGACTTATAGTTTTAACAACTAAACTTGACAAACAAGCTTGAGATAGCAACGCTTGCGAGTTCAACCGATCAGTGCTCTAACAATTTCATCCTCTTCAGAGAGCAAGTCTAACCGACTAGTTGGAGTTATATCTCTATTAATAGACCCTAAAAGAGTGTCATGTGTGTTGTCTTAGTCTGGAGTAGCATTATCATGATACATAGAAGTCGAGCCAGAAAAAGAATTAGTCTGAGGTAGAAAACTAACCAGTTCTAATGTTATGGACTTGCCTTTGATATATAGGTCCTGGCCTAAGCTTTCCTGAGTCGAAAATTTTGAATTCAAGTTGCCCTTTTTATAAAACAATTTTTCACGCCAAGCGTGATTTTCCGAAGAATTTTCAAACACAGAAAATTCTTCTTTCCTAATTTTCGCTGATGAGCTGGTGAACACAGAATTTCCTAAATTAACGAGATAAGAATCCTCCTATATTTTAGCTTGAATTCTAACTTTCTGGTGTGTTGCATCAGGTTTTCCATCATGAAGAAGCATCTTATCCACTGATATCGGAAAAGTAAACCAACAAAGGAAAATCATGTATGTCCCAAACCGAAGTGGCAAACTTTATTGCAGACAAATTTTCTAATTTAACAAATTTTCATCTTATCCACTGATGAAATAGTTCTCACTTAACCTCAATCCAAATACTATTGTGTAAACCAACTTCAATATTATCAATTGGAATGGAATTCAATGTAGGCCGCCAAGGAGTAAGCCAAACAGTCATGCTTTCGTATTTTCATGAACCATAATTAATCAATCTATCTATATTTTTATTTCAATGATGAGGTGAAAAAAACATCCTTGTTTCGTTCGAATGGAAGAACGTTAAACTCATTGTTGATATGAAATCTAACTGAAGTCTCTCGCCCAATATGATCCCAATTAAACATAGCTCCAGAAGATTGATCATCAGAGAAATTTTCCAATTACCTTTAGTCTTAAATCCCAAAGCATCCTCAAACATGACATTAATTACCCCCTTGCTCTGGTATATTTGTAGTAGGAATTATATTTTCTTCAATAACATTCTATAAGCCTACTACAAATCTTTTCCATCTTTTAGAACTCTTCTCAGCTTGGAAAACAATGAATTTAGGTGAATCCATGCAACTGGGAATATATAACTTGATAATATCACTATAATAATTTGATCCTCTGTGAACAAATATAGGTTTCTCCCTAGACCCTAAATCCGATGACCAGTTGCCATTGAACTTACGCTTAGACTCCTCTGTGAACAGAAAAAGAAGATATGTAACAACACGTTGAGTGATTAAAATTCGAATATCAATATTTATGTTCCTAGTCTCCTAATGCAAACCCCAAGTTTTGAGCCTCCTTGAGTCTTTGAGAATAGAAAAGACTTGTACTCAAAATTAACCCGAAAAACCGAAGAAGAGATTTTTCCAGTGATTTTTTCCTTGATAACTTTTGCCAATCCTATGAACCATATGATATATTTGAAGAATTTGATACCCCTCCTCGAACAACCTCTGACCATGACCTAGACTGTTGCCTTGTTGAACCCCTCGAACCATTAATCCTATGCTCCAATGTGTTCCTAAATGCAAAAAAAACCTTAATCTTCATCCGCTTCATGGTATCTTTCATGGTTAAACTTCTGAACTGATTGATGAGGCGAAAAACTTCCTCCGCAAAATTCAGTCAATCTCTCTCCTTACTGAAGTATATTTTATTATCCTCCCTCTTATCTTTTCCCGTTAAAAAAAAAACTATAAACAATTTTTATAATTAAACCCTCTCACTCCCAATGAGATCTTATAACAAATTGTCAAACTACATGCAACTGCAATCATATGCCCCTGATTTCTCGAAAGATGAATAAGCTTAGTCACGATTTATAAAAATCAATCAGAAGAGGTCACTAGTTTGGTGTAGAAACAATGATGTAGTTATTATATGACATAAATTACATGCAAAATATACCACTAATAAAAAGTATAATCAAAATCCAAAACGTAATGTTTGCACTCAATCAAACTCATAACATGACGACTAGCAATATTAAATATAAGCAGGTTCGTCTCTGAAATTCAACGACCTTATGCCAAAGAGCACAAAACGCCCTTTTACGCGAATTTTTTGTTTTCACACATATAGTCATTTATTCTCCAAATAATATGTACTGTATAATATTGAAATGAAGTAATTTATGTCGTGCAACTTAAGAGCAATATTAATAAGTCAAGATTTTTCCATCAAAAATGAAAACAAACAAATTTTAACAACCGTTAAAGAAGGAATTGATTGACTTACTATGTATTCTTGTCCCTAATCATCTCCCAAATCATCTACACCTTCATTTCCCATGTGGCTTATATTATCACGGTCATGGACATTGACATTTTAATATATATCATTCTCATGACCTACATCATGAACCCCTTCGATTTCCAGTTGATGAGGTTCCAACTATGTTACTGCATTTTTAATGAAAAACTTGTGTATCGCTCCCGCTTGAGATTGTACAAATGCATCACTTTTTTCCTTGCGTTTACGTCTAGCATGTCCACTCACCCGGTACAACCGTCTTAGTACAAATTTTTACATTGAAGAAAAGGGTTAGATTTAGAGAAGAAAAACTAATAGGATATTAATCAATCAAAGAAGCCATTTTGCAGTTAACACAAAAGCGACGATAATATTACAAGGTATCATATCAGAAGCTCCCAGTAAGATATCAAAAAAAGAAAAAAAATCAGTTGATCAAATTCAAATATGAAAAGTATCCACCAAGATCAGTTAATCAAATTGAAATATAAAAAGCATCCGGCAAGATATCAACAAACTGAAATCAACAAAAAAAAATCAAGTTAATCAACTAAGTACTAAACCAATAACCGAAAGCGCAACTAGTCTGCAAGTGATTATAACTATTAAACTATATAAGACTATAAGAGATTAACAACTACAGAGCTACCAAAGTACCTACTTTTTCCTTCTTGGCTTTCTCGAATCTCGGCTAGGGTTTTCTTTATCGTCTAGGGTTTTATTTATCGTGTATATACTTGTCTTGATAGTTTAAGGAAGAAGCGTTAAGTTTGGAATATAATTATTAATAAATATTAGGATCCTCGGATCGATCATGCATGACTAAAACATAGTAGGCCACCTAAAATATATCCCACCATGCTTAAACCAAAATTCCCAACCCTTTGTCATCGCTCAAGGATCCCCCTTCAGAACCTGGCCTGAATATAAGGAATAATAATATTGCTAGACTATTACCGAGCTAACTTTATCAATTTAAAAATAAGTTACTGGGATAGAATATACAGATAATCAAAAACTTTCATTATCTGGTTCACAAAGGAGTCACACTGTTATAATCCTTTTGCAAAATGGTTACTTGTCCATTACCTGGAGTGATATGGGACTATATACAATTAACTTTTACACTTGAATTACCTAATTTTCCATAAACATTGGATACAAGATCGTTAAATTATATTGACCCTCTAGGGTTCACCGCTTCCCTTTTAGTATTTAGCGAACTCCAACCCGGTTCAGGATCGTTACATGGTATTCAGTTAAATTGTTCACCGCTTTCCCTCCATGATTTAATGAAGCTTGAACCGTCACCATCATCCCTTCATCACCACATTCAACTAGTTAAGTTAATGAGGGATGGTCTTTTCGTTTTTATTCAAAAGTGTTAAATCAAAATTATCTTGTTAACACTAATTAAAGATATGACCATTTTGTAAAACCAATTAAGGAAGTTTGACCATTTTGTAAAATACCCTCTTGTTTTTTTTAATCATGTCTACCTAATCGTCACTCGTTTGCGAGGTCTATCACTAGATCGTCATATACCGCTGGTCGGCCATATATCGAATTATATATGATACAGGGCCGAGATATTGGAATACATTGTGCCCGTTGGTTAATCATGTGCCAACTAATATAAAACTAGTGCGATTACTAAATTCAAATTAATCAGAGCTTTGAATGATGTAAGCCAAGTTACGTACAAATATGACTATGATCGGGAGGAACACATGTTAAAATTATAAAGAACACACGTCAGAATTTTATAAAGTTCCTCTATCTGAATTAGTAATCTCTAAAATATTGTGTTTTTCAAAATATAAAAAGTATCCTAAACTTCACTAACGACCAATTAAGTTCTAGGTGGCGGTCATTTCATAAAGAAAAAATCCTAAAAATCCATAATAATTTGAGTTGAACTAATTTGCCCATATATCTTTAACGAGAGGAATCAGTTCTCCTAAAAACGGTGTAACAACTCTAATCCGAGTTCAACGAACCTGAAAATATTTTAACGATCCTGAATCATACTCGACGATCTGAAATGTACTACAGAAGGTTAGTTATCCACCAACCAAAAACCCAAGACAATTTGGAACAATGAACCTTCTTGGGAAATGAGGTAACAAACATGAAAGCAATGGAGTAATACCAAATAGAGCTTGATGAACCCGAAAAATAATGTAGAAGATCAATGTCGCAACTAGGAAAAGGTAAATAAGAAAACTGTTGGGGAAAATCAAATATTGAGGATAAGTAAACCGGGATACTTTATAGATTACGAAGGGTCCGTATTTCCTTGTCAGTATTAGCAATATAAGGCGTAACTTATTACATTTAGTTGTATTGTCATGCATAAAAACTTCATGTTGTTCAATGTTTAATATTTGGCATGAAAATAAAACAAATGTAATACAAATCTATATTCACATCAATGATGTTTTAAAAAAGAGAAATGAAAATATAATAATAAAAAATAAAAAGGTAAATTTAAGAAAAAAACAAAAATTTAATTATGTAATCTGATTTTTCATTTAGGTTTGTGGCTTGTCTTCTTTGTATAGTATTGAAGACACTGCCCCCTTCCATGCATAGTTTGGCAGTTGTTTATTTTGAAGCCAAGAAAAAGAAAATTCCAAACCAATTCGTCTTGTGTGAGAAAGACTCTGCTCTGTGGCAATCCAACAGACTCAAACGAGCATAATATTTCCTTTTGGCCATCCCTGTTAGTGGGCTTTATCAGTTCCTTGGGCCGAGACAGTTTAGAGCTGTTTTGAGCTATCGACTTGGTATCCCCCTTTTTACGAAAGGTGGTTCATGTTCCTGTTGCTAGCGGGAAATTGATTTTTTGGTGATCGTGCGTTTCATTGTGCTAGTGAAGTCGGACTCAAGTACCGTCATGACCTTGTTCGTGATGTTGTTGCTGATATGTGCTACAAGGCTGGTGTTCATGCTAGAAAATAGGTGTCTATGGGATTTCTTTCATACGGTAATACTTCGAGGCCCGTTGATATCCTTGTTTATAGATGGGATAGTGGACATGATGTGTGTCTAGATCTCACTGGTGTTTCACCTTTTACCACTGGTGCAGGAAATGTTTTTAAGACAGGACAAGCCATCACTAATGCTATTTTCCGTAAGCGTAAGAAATATTTGGACAAGTGTGTGGCTCATGATTATGGATTGGGTGTCTTGGCCTTCACTACCTTAGAGGAGCTTGGAGAGGATTTTGTTGTGTTTTTGAAAAGACTTAAAAATTGTTAGCTAATCTCGATGCATGTAGTAGTCATGGCAGTTTTCCTTTTTATTGATTAGGTGTTGTTATTCAGAAAGGGGTTGGTGCCCAGCTTGTTGCTAGGTTACCAACTGTCTAATTTTAATACTTCTTAGGAATGAAGATATGGGTGTCAACTAAAGATGGTGGCACCAAGGAAGATATGGGTCCCAATAACAGTGGTTCCCTAACAACAGTGAAAATGTGAATAACTACCAAGATTTTGAACCAGTGAACAGAAAGAGTAAGAGAATTAGGAATTAAGCTTATGTCGCTGAATCGAATCCTCAAGTTCATAACCTAACCAACCCCCATCTCTTAATCAATCGATCTCAACCTGAGAACAATGGTCATAATAAGTATCCATCTTCAACAATGAATTAGTTGGTGTCCATGGAAGATGTGGATATGAGTA
Organism: Papaver somniferum; assembly: GCF_003573695.1. Lineage (NCBI taxonomy): Eukaryota > Viridiplantae > Streptophyta > Magnoliopsida > Ranunculales > Papaveraceae > Papaver > Papaver somniferum. The sequence continues at coordinate 171,295,798 of NC_039359.1, read as the reverse complement.
TGCTAGATGAAGAATCAAGTGCAGATAAGGATACTACCTTGGATGAACATGCCAGATCTTACGAAAAGGTACTCTTTACAAAACCCATCTTGATTTACTTTAATTTGTGTGTGATTGTTAAAACAGTAAGCCCTAATTTTTTACCCTTTCTCATTATTTTGAACATAGATCCAAATTTACTAGGCTTTGTGACAATTGTTGAATGTTTTCACATCACTGTACAATTAAAACTCATTTTGATTATTTCTTACTGCGTGTTTATTTTATGCTTGATTTCCCTAGTTATTTCCCCCTTTTGCATTTCCTGTTATTAGATGATTATTGTCTAGCCGGTTTATTCAGTCATACTGCTTTGTCGCATAGTGACCCTGATATTGATTCCATGGTTCGAATAGGTCAAGCTCTTTTCACTCTCTGCATTAATAGTTATAACTCTATTGATTATCATATATTGCATTTAAGCATTCCAAGCTTCCCTTCTCGGTATACAATCGTGTTTGTTGGTGGGTTTGTGTGAACCATTGGTGTGACTTAATTTTTCAATGTATTAGCACTACCAATATTTATGTTCTTCTCAATGGGTCCCCTAGCCCTTCTTTTAAACCAACTAGGGGCCTTAGACAATGAGATGCTCTCTCTCCATATCTTTTTTATTTTATGCATGGAGTCTTTTACTCGATACTTATTGCATGCTGAACAATGCCATCTCATCCATGACTTTAAGGTGACACATGAGGCACCTAACATTTCTCATTTGCTATTTGCTGATGATTGTCTCATCTTTATAGAGACAACTCATAATGAGGCTGATAATCTCATGTCTCTCATAAAAGATTTCAGTCTTATTTCTGGTCAAGTATTCAATTTCAAAAATCTGGTTGCTTCTATAGTAAAAATGTCCATCCGGACCATTGTGTTTACTTCATTAAGAAATTAAATATTAAGAGAGTGGAAATGACGGATAAATATCTCGGCATACCACTTTTCTTAAATCAATCTAGGAATGACACTTTTGATCATTTAGCCGATTATTTTGATAAAAGAGTTGCTAAGTGGAAAGGAAAACATCTTACACAAGCTGGTAGGTCTGTGATGGTTAAGCATGTGCTTAACTCATATACTAACTATCACATGAATTCCTTTCTACTTACAGATAAAATTCTCAAGAGAATGGATCAATCTCAAAGAGATTTCTGGTGGGAGAAAAACTCTCCAGGTGGTGTTTATTTGAAACAATGGGATAATATATGTTCCCATAAAATGAATGGTGGTTTAGGCTTTCGAAATTTTAATAAAATTAACATTTATTTTCTCGCTAAGACTGTCTGGAACCTGATTCAAACCCTAAGGCGCTATGGGTTAAGATTCTTAAATGTAAATATTTTAAGATTGTAATCATATGCGCTACACTAAACCTAAAACTTGTTCATGAGTTTGGAGAAGTATTTCGATTGGTCTTGATTTTGTTATTCAGATTTCGATATGGGAAGTTAGGGATGGTAATGACATTAATGCTTTCTATGATAATTGGATTAAAGATGCATCTCATCCTCACTGCATTGCATACCCCAACCCAAACATTCCCGTTGCTGCTCTTATAGATCAGGATACTAGAAGCTGGAAAGTCGATTTAGTTAAATCTTTTTTCACCCCTGATAACTGCTCTAAAATTCTAAACACTAGGATTCCAATATTTGGTAATGCCAGGATTATCTTGCCTCATACAAGGACCGGGGTTTTCACTGTTAAGTCTGCCTACAAGTTGTTGTGTGGTGGTTCTCTGGGTGATATAACTTCCCAAAAATCTTTCTCATCTTACAAACAACTTTGGTTTTCTCCCATTCTTCCTAAAATCCACTTGTTTCTTTGGAAATGTGTCCAGAACACACTTCCATCTAGAGCCAGGATTTCTAGGTACAACTCTACCCTTGAAACAATGTGTATCATGTGTGAAGATAATTGTCTTGAGACTGCAGAACACATTATTCTGGACTGAAAGTTCTCCAAAGATAGTTGGGCAGCAACCCCCCATGGTCACTTAGCCTTGTTAGACTCAGGTTCAAACATAGACATCAAGGATTGGATACATAAATGGTTGTGTAGTTATGTTCCAGCTGACAGTTATGTGCTTTATTCACAACTGCGTAGTGTATTTGTAAGGAAAGATGCATCAAAATCTTTCAAGAAAAAACTCCTTCTTACCAGAATACAACCAGCTATGCAAAGAAACTAACTGATGAGTTCATTCAATCTCTTAGCAACAACAATAGTACTTTGCAGTCACTTGTCACGAATGACTGTAGAGCCTCCCTCTAATACATGGTTACATAGTGATTGTATATTGGTATATTGTGATGCTTCATTTGATACCATCTCTCATAAGTTCGGTGTCGGTATTGTTTGTTTTTCTTTGGAAGGTAACTAAAAGGGATGCAAACTAGTTCATGGAACAACGGGAAGCCCTAAAGATGCTGAAAGTTTGGCTGTCTTTGAAGCGTTACAATGGACTGGTAGTAGAGCGATGAACTGCATATGCCAGTGATGCAAAAAATGCAATTTCTTATCTCAATAAAACAACTAACCAAATTAGCTGGTCTAGTAGTTCAAATTTAGATGATTGTGTTGTGTTAGTAAACAATCTTAATTTCTTCAAGTTTGAATACATTAATAGGGATTTGAATTGTTTAGTTGATAAAGCAGCCAAGTTTAGTAGAAGGATGAATGTAACAAATTCTTGGAATGATGAGTGTCCTCATTTCCTAAACCAAAATTTGTATCCTTCCTTCAATTTTAATGAATTTGTTTTTCTTAACAAAAAAAATACTTCTTATTTTAATAACAATAATGATAATGCATTGGAAAAAAATCAAAATTTGATAATATTTAATAGTAAAAATATGATGTTTAGAAGCAATAAATGAAAATATATATAAGTATGTAAATAAAATAAGCGATTAATATCTTTAAACTGTGTAATACAAGGCCGTTTTGAATACGCACCTCAATAAATAAATATTTATGTTGCCTCTTGGAGGTAGTAGGATTTACATGTGATTGACATGTGAGTAATTGGTTCCACGCCAAACACTCAACATTTAAATGCAATCCTTGACTATCCATTTTGACTACACTACCCTTTCTAATTAGCTCCAGTTTAAATGTGTCCTAATTAAATTGGGTTATTTTGAACAAATCCCTGATTATGATTTTTTTTTAAGGAATCCACAGTTGGGTATACCCCACAAATCTTTTGTTGCAAGGCGCATTATAAAATGATACCGATTGCAATAGTAGTATTGAATGACCTCGCGGACTGCAATAAAAAGTATCCCAAATATGGAATCCCTTTTATTATAATATTAGGTCTTAACCTGTATCGTAATGACACGGGTAAGGATATATGTTTTAAATGTATCCATCGATTCATACATGTTATAATTTTCTGAGAAGAATTGAACCGATCGATCCAGTTTTAAATGTTTTGAGGAGTTGGTTAATAAACATGTCCTTATCCTCGAATCTTTTAATATTGTGTATGTAAGTCATACAACCTTTTGGGAAAAACATAGTTAATCGTTAGAGCAGATCCTATGGGCAGTAGAACATTACTTCGTTCATTACTTCAAAAAAAAATCATCAAAGGTCATTCACCAAACTTGTAACAAAACTAAAAACACCTTAAATTACTTTAAAATCAATTAGATTAATCTTGCAAAATCTGTTAGCATTAGAGTTAAATTTTTCTTTTTGATATAAATTGTTGGGTTCCCAATTTACATAGATTTGTGTTTATTCATTTTCCTAAAATTTATAATAATATTTAATTCTTGATCCATTTCTTTTCTTGTCTTTTTACTTATTATCATGGACTATTTCTCAAGCATGCATAATTACACGAAGTTGGGGAGAAACGACAAAAACAAAAATCATGACAAAAAAGGGAATAAAGAGAGATGTGAGAAACTGAATCGATTACAATTAATTCACGCATAACCTTGCATAATCCCATGAAGTAGAGAAGAAATAATGACACAACAGAAACCATGACAAAAAAGGGGAATAAAGAGAGATATGAGAAACTGAACCGATTACAATTAATTCGCGTGTAGCCTTGTGAGGTTTCATTTTTCTTCCCGCCCCCTACCCGTCAAATCTTAAAATCACAACATCTTCTTTATTGAGAAAATCTGGCCTTTAAAAATTGTTTTAATTTTAAAAAATAATAAAAATAATAATTTGAAAACTAAAATCAAATTAAAACAAAACAAAGAAAATTTAACCAAGAGTGACTAAATAATTTACCTATCTTAGGACACCTTTTCTCACCCTACTACCACTACTTCTTCCACCACCACATTATCGTCACCACTCCACCAGTCTCACCAATACCCACCACCAATATCCGTACCGCCGATACACCACCACCAATATCCCTACCACCGATCCACCACCACCACCCGCCATCACAACCACCATTAGTGCTAAATTTACTTATCTTAGGACTCATTTTACTGCCACTACTTCTTTCACCACCACATTATAGTCACCACTCCACCAGTCTTACCAATATTCACCATCATTATTCTCGACACTGCCCACCATCACAACTACCATTAATGCTTACTGATATGGTTAATATCAAATAAATTTATTATATGTATCAACAAAAATATATTCATTTGATTACTTAAAGAAATATTTATTATGAAATATCAATTGAACATTTATTATTAAATTTTAATTAAACGTGATCATTTATAGCAGTAGATTTATGTATTGCAAGTATAAATTTGATCGTTCTTTATCTAGCCTAACTTGTCCAAACTTTTTTTTTTGTTCTGGAAATGTAATCAATTTTATTTTAATACTAAAAATCGTGATTTATTCGATCGGGTAATATAAATAGCAGGGATCTCGTTTGGGTGATCCAGCGTTCATGATGATATTGTCTTATATGATTTAGTATCCTCTTCAAAATATTTGTGTGTTTGTCCTTACCAGTGTGCTAAAAACATCCAACTACATCTATCACAATAAAATGTTGCTCATTTTGTAAAGACGCAAAACTATTATTGTCCACTACTATTCACTAACATGCACCACCGTACGTAGAGACCAGCCACGCCCACTATTTTTTTTCACCACTAGTAATGTTACCAACTCCACCACTCACAAATACCCGTCAGTCCACCATTGTTTCCACCACCCACTGCTTCTTTCACTACCACCATTAAAAATTATTAATATAATTTTTAACCGGAGTCACTATAGTACAGTGGTAAAGTCATTGAGTGATGATACCAGTTATCTGAGTTTGAAATTCGACAACACCAAATTCTTTACCGATCAATATATATAGTTTTTAATAAACGTATTTATTAATAAAAATATGCATTTATTAAATTCATTAAATGAATATTTATCATGAAAAATTAATTAATCATTCATCATGAGCAATTAAGACACTAATTAATAAAATATTTATAATGCTTAGTTGAAAAAACCACGACCATAAATTTATCCCTCCTAGATAAAATCTCGGCCGCTCTTTATCTAGCCTAACTTAGCCAAGTTTTGTTTTGTATTATAATAATATATAATATAAATAAATGAGACACATTAAACGAAAATGATTTAGTCACCGAAAAATTTGCATCGTCAATGCACCGAGGGAGATGATGTGAGAGCATGGGTGGGGGCCATTTCTGAACCATCCCTATCCCAATACACCGAACGCTGCCATAAATTCGTGTGATCTCACTCGATGCATTTAGGGTGCAAATTCTTCCATGGATCTAGCAACAGTGGACATTAAATGTGTAGCTACCGCTGGATTGGTTCAAAAGAAAGTTTGTCTACTATACCCACGCTGACCATGTGAAGTTAGGTTAACAATTTTGACTTTCTTACACTCAACAGTGAAGGTAGTGTAAGGAGACAAACACCAAAATATCGCGAGAAGTTATAAACGGGATGAAGATATTTTGAGAATGAGGACTCAAGTGAAACATGAGGAAGCTCACTTGAAACTTCGTGTAGAACGATAATGAACAACTGACGATGTAAATAGTGACACGTAGGACTGCATGGATGTCTTTAAACATCTGTTAAAGAAACGGATTAGCATGTAATTAATTAGCTTTTTCTGTTTTAGATTCTACGAAATCTTATTATTGACGTGTCTCTAAAAAGTACTCCCTCCGCCCACAAGATATACGGAGTTTTCAATTTATGTAGTCCCATTAGAGTAAGTCTTATGGTGGAAGAGTTCCATCTTCCATCTTCCACGCCACCTCAGCATTTGGAATTGTGGATGGAAGCGCAAGTGTAGTGGTGGAAAACGCTATTCAGAATAACACGAAACGCGATTTAGAATAGCACAAAACGGTACTAAGATTAGCGCTTTTTTCTCAGCCATTAGATTTCCAATGGCTCGTTTTAAATCTACGGATAAAGAAAAAGCGCTATTCTGAATAGCGTTGAGGGCTGTTCCGATTAGCGTTGAGCGCTATTCTGATTAGCGCTTTTCGTCTTCTAGTGCGCTATTCTGAATAGCGTTTTACGCTAATCTGATTAGCACTACCATGGATTCCACTGACCATTACACGAAACCATGGAACACTGGTTGGATTTCTCATGGAAAACACCAATTTGGAAGTCACTAGACTTGACATTCCATGGTATTTTCACACTTGGAATAGGATGGATTCCACCATAAGACTTGCTCTTGGATAGGCGGAATAACAAATCCAAGATGAGTTTTTTTTATATATGCCCTTATTTATTGTACTTTGATATTTGTGTTGGGAGTGAGACAAAGGTTAAAACAGGAAAGTAGATGGATATTTAGGAAATCAAGATAATTTTTTGTGGAAATTTCTGAGGAACCCCAAATTTGGTTTTTTCTCTCTTCTAAGAACCCATCATTAAGATATTATATATTTGTTCCACAAAATATACGGTCAACAGTTAAGAATAGTAGTTTAGATCGAATTAAAAATTTTTCTTTTTTCAGATGACTAATTTAACCTTTATATAAAGACCTGGCTGCTTGAGGGAGGAGATTTAGCTAAATTTTAACCGGAGGCTTGTTTGTTGTGGATTATTTGGAAAACAAGGAATAATGTCATTTTTAATAATGGTAAAATCCAGTCGGAGAAGATGCTATAAGAAACGGCTTATTGGCATGGTCTAAATAATCATGATATGGACATTTCTATACTGCCCACTGAAAAAGATATCTTAGATTCTACTGATGTTGTGTGGTCTCCTCCACCTCAACCTAAAATGAAGATTAATTTTGATGGTGCAGCTGGCCCAAAAGGATATACTAGTCTTGCAGTAGCTGGAAACTTCTCTACTTGGAATAGATGGTTGTCAAGCAAAAGTACTGGATTTCATTTCCCCGATGGAGGAAGAAGCTTATGGAGCACTATTGAGCATTGAGCTGGCTATCAGCAAGGGGTTCAAGCAAATTATTATTGAATGTGACTCTCTCACAGTGATTAATGATCTCGGATATCGCAACCCTCCTACTCCTTGGCGTATTAAGAACACTATCTCCAGAGCTAAGGATAAGTTTTTCTTCAGTTGAATTTAGTTTCATCAAAAAGGAGGTCAATGTTATGACACACTCCTTAGCAGCTCATGCTGTTGAAAACCATATGTACCACCCGTGGTTGTCTTCCCCTCCTTCGTGTATTACTCACATGTTATGTGAGTCTTCTTTAGTTTAGTTTCTCTTTTTTATTTGTTGGTTTTTCTTTTTGTGTAACCTTCTGGAAAAAAAAAAAAGATATTAGGTTGACTTTGTATTTTAATAATTTTGGGATTCGCTAAATACCTTTTATTATCTTATTTTAAAAAAACAGATTTATAGATTTTATTTTCTTCATTATATCTGATCAATTAGTTTTAACTAATCTTTCCATTATTTCCGGTGAAGCCATATTCTCTTTTTTTTTTTGTTCTTTTTAATTTCTATTTTTACAGCTCATTATTCTGTTCTTTGGCCTTTGGTACTCCATCCCGAGAGTATTGGAAGTCCAGGATAGTCACGTAGATATAGTACTCCGCAATACGCGCATATTTGAGGAGCCGTGTGCATCTGTCCCTTCTGCCCACGACTCCTTAAACTAGTCTATTAGCCGCCTAAGTAAGTCGTATATATTTTCTTCTTTAGCACTTTCTAACTATGCAAGGGCTAATATTGGACCCGAGAATCCACTCTTTCGAGAAATCTGTTATACGTAGCTAGTTATATCTGATGATATATTTTTGTTTAACAAATATAAAGTTTACAAAAAAAATCTTGAAAGGAAGAAAATGGTGTACATGGAGTATACAAGACTAGTATAAGCAAAGACAAAATCATCTTAGGTTGCTTCGTGCATAGCCATGGGGGTAAATCATCTTAGGTTGCTTCATGCACAGCCATGGGGGTAATTTTCATCAACTTTAACTAATACGAATTACTAATGAAAACTGAAATTTTCATGATTATTCCAGATGAAAATTGATATTTTCACTAATCGTGATTGATCGCTATATTGGTGAAATTTGGAATTTTCAAGTGAAAAATCTAATTTCATCATGCATTTCAAAGGTGAAATTTCAAACTTTCACTTTTATTTCATGTGAAAATTTCAACTATCATCTAGCTAGTCTCCAGGTGAAAATTTAAATCATCATCCATTATTTTGGTGAAAGATCAAAGTTTCCTTGTTGAAAACATGTTAAATGTTCTGTGCTAGGATGGGAAGGGAGTAAGGTACTGGCATTGTCCAAGAGTTCAGGTGATTCTGCTGTGAACCAAAGGAGTTGGTTATCTAGGCCTTTCTACAAACAAGTTCTGTACGTCTTCCTTGTTAACAAAGAGATGTATTTTTCCCTCTTGTATTAAGCCGTTTTTATGAAATCTTCATCTGCAAATTCGATCTATAAAACAAACTCATCAAATAAACATCATGAATTGGTGATAATTTGATTTTCCAGTAGTAACTCCAAGAACATAAAACTACAAAACACAACCAAAATTAGAATTAATGGACTTAAAAATTCAGAAGAAGATTCTAATACAAACTTTGATACCACTATATAAAACGGTTGTGAACAGTGCAGACATAGCCAAAAAAGGATGGTAGCACAATAAAACGGTTGTGAAAAATATAGAACCGGGTAGAAACTTTACGTACATCTTCAATGTTTGAGGAATTGATTCGGGTAGTATTCAAGAAAAAAGTGATAATTGGATTTCTATTTACCGTGAAGATAATATTGGTAGAAGAGCGATGTTGAAGAACGAGATTTCAGCCGTAAAGTAGTTTTTCACGACGATATTCTTGGGATAAAGAGATGTCATATTTTACAGCTATTTATTGAGCAGGTGATTAAAGAAATTGAATATAGTTATAATAATAAAAAGGTTACTACCGTAAAATGGACTTAATATACTTAGATATGGGCTTTACATATATTGCTTTTTAATCGTGGGTTTATGATATAAGAAAAAAGGAAAATGGGCTACAAATATTTTTTCCCATAATTTTTTAATCAAAGAGCTTTTACATAATCCGTCTATATAACAGGGACGGAGGGAGTATTAATCTTAGTCATTTGACAACAAATTTAATCATGATTGATAAAGGTTGGTACTGGGATTAGCAAAGATACCCTTTGAACGATCCGACTATAAGGATATTGGTTATTATTTCTTTGTCTTATATAGAATGATATCCCCTGTTAAAATTGGTATCAACCCCTAGTAATCGTGAAATTTAGGTGAGAAAAAGGTGAGAAAAACGAATAAATGTAGAGAAAAGAGATATTTTATACGGGAGAATAATCGAGTGATTTGATGGTTCTCATGTTTACTTCCACTGTGGAGGTGGGGCTGAAAATCCTAAATAAGTGAATTTAAGAGTAGTCCAGGATCGTTGTACTAAGCTATCAAATACATATATTTTATACGCAGTCAAATTACATGGTCATATTAAAAGAAAAGTTAACGCCTCCTCAAATACTAAGAAACAAATACTCCTTCTGGCATAATGTCGACAGAACATTAGTTAGTACCTACAATAATCTGGTTCAAATGTCACATATTATTTGGACTCGTAGTTCACCAACCAGTCCTTTTTATTATATATGTTGTGATGTTTCATTTAAAAAAAAAATAACTCCATTACTAAAATAACTCCTTTTTATTATATATGTTGTAATTTTTTTATTAAAATAATACCCGATAATATAATAGTCTCGCTAAAATAATAAAATTTTGTAGTCCTGACTCGGACCCTTAGTGCTAAAATAATAAATTCGATAAATACATTTCAAAAGTTCCCCTTAAACATTAATAGGTCCCAAATATTATATAAAATAATAATTTTCATACACATTAAATTTTCTCAAAATATGATTCAATGTTAGTTTGTTTTTTGTTTTTTCTATATTTTTCACTTTTAAAAATCTATTTAGGTATTTATCCTAAGATACTTTATTTTTATTTTTTTAATATGGAAATTCTCGTTTTTTGCAAAGAAATTTTTTTAGGGTTTTGATGCATTGTATCTAGTATAGTATTAATGTTTCTATTATTTTCAATGGTTCATCATCTAGTAACTTCTATCAATTTAGTCAATGATTGAACACCGTAGGTGCTTTGAATCAAACCACAATTTTCCAAATTCAAAAATTTAAGATTATTCTTTAAATTAATATATTATTATTATATGTATAAAATAATAAATTATTATTTTATCGATTAAGTAATATCTCTTTAAAATAATAGGATTTAAGTGGTCCCAAGTCTGTTATTTTATAGATGTTTTACTGTAATCTGCATGATTCTGCGGGGATGCTTTCTGGAAAAACGCATATGCACACTTAACTGCAAAGGAAGCTAAATGTGAAAATTTGGTGCAAGCTATAATCTAGGAAAAAGAGCTGGGATTCAATTTACATGCTTCGAGATGGATGAAAAACTAGTGATGGATGGCAACAACCAGAAAATAGTTTGGGAGAACGAAGTATTTGTATTAGATATCAATACTAGGTTGAGAAATGAGTCACCATGGACTTGCAAGTTTATTAAAAGACAATGTAATAAGCTACCAAACAAGTTAGGTAGGCGCGCAAGAGATTTCAAAGCTTTGGTTTACGCATCCACCAAGTTTGTAAAGATTAGGGTACCCAAATACACCTCAATCTTTTAATTTTGCAACCTATAAGTCCGATATCTTAAGTGATCGTCTATGGAAAAAGTCGAGACAATACAACTTCAAGATATTCACTTGATAATAGTTACGGTCCGAAGTCGATTTACTATATGATCAATATCAAGTGATTAGGATTAATGTACAAGTGTTATTTACTTTATTATAATAAGACAATTATAACGCGGAAGTAAAGTAAATGACACAGCAAGACTTTGTTAACGAGAATATCGAAAATGCAGAAAACCTCCGGGACCTAGTCCATTTTTGAGTACTCTCTGAATTAAGCCGCTATACAAAGAACAAAAGCCAACTTCGTATACTTGAGACCAAGTAAACTATCCCTAGTTACTTAGTTCCCTCAGTATCCCTGCGTCTTCGACCTTTTGGTCACACACGTGAATCTCAAGACATAAATCACTATCTCAAGTTTCTTTACTCCCTTTGATCGTATTCCAAACAGTAAAAGAATAAGTCTGTTTGGTAACCACTCTATTCAATCTTTGGTAAGAGATATGCTTGAGTTGTCAACAAAGGCTCTTAAGTTTAATCTAATAAACTCATTTTTTTAATGTAAATTCAGAAATTGATTATTTCGGTAATTAAGATTAAGATTGATCTGACTACAAAAAGGAGTTTTATCACAAGTCTATCAAAGATAAACAAGATCTAGTTGCATCCCGACCGACTAAGATGTGTGCACAAAATTCACAAGATACGAAAACTAATTAGATAAATCTTTGTCGTCTTCAAATCTTCAATTGCCTTCAAAGAACCTGCACAACACAAACTTGAATCCTCTTGTGATCAATCACACATAGAACGGAGTTTGTTAACAATGGATTATCACAAGATGTCTTTAGATCTAACAACAATTCTAAATATCTCATCGATAATTTGATCTAGTTTGAGTGACCCTTATGTCAGAAAAGAAGGCTTTCAAGAATAATCAAACTAGGTGCAATCAAAGTTTCAACAAGCGTTAGTCAATCAAATCAATAATCGAAAATTAAAATAACAATGCAATCATCTAGTTTCCCACCAACGGTACTCGTAGAGCTTCTTGATCCCAGAGAAGTCTTTAAATGAGCGGTCGTAAGAAATTTCGCCTTATTAGGGTATTTTCCTCTCTGGATAGACGACTCCACCAGAAACAACACGAACGAAGTTTGCATGGCTCTTAGGATAGTTTGCAAGAAATGCAAATTCAAGTATTTATAGACCACGGTTGTTTGGAGTACAAGGAAATTCCATAACCGAAAATATACTCAGGATATGCAATAAAGTACCTAATTTCGGTTTTCCTATTTCCAATTAATGTCAAACAATATTTCCGAAATCTCTCTTAGAATTTATATTATTAGGTTAGCACATTAACTAATAATCCTTTTTCTAGAGTATATACTTTAACTGCTGGTAATTAAAACATATAAAATCGAAAATCATAATTAAATGCTTTTCAATATTTCGGTTTAGGATCACCTTAAGCATCAAGGAATATCTTTGAACAATTAATGATAAGAGTTATGCACATGTTTAAATAATGTCAACATCTAGAAGTTTCCTATCTTAGCAAACCCTAATTCCAAATTCACGCACAACATAAAGAAATATGTGAGTATCAGAAACTCGGTTTTGCTCTTGGGACCGGTTATACCTTGACTCCCAAACTAAGTTAGGACCGGTTATACCATGACTCTCAATATAGGTTATGACCAGTTATACCTTGCTTCCCAATACTAGTTAGGATCGGTTATACCATATCACTAGATATGGTTCATCGACAGTTACACCATGCTTCCCAAAACTAGTTAGGATCGGTTATACCTTGTCACACTATATAGGCTATGACCAGTCTATCTTGATTCTCAACATACATTAAGATTGGTTCTACCTTTCCATCTTGCATTGATCATCCAAATATTATTCAATGAAAAATCGGACCAACACTTATGATTTCCCTTTCGATTATGAAACAAGTTCATACATATACTTCCTTAAACCAATGTAATAATACATAACTTTTTTTTTTTGAAATTCTAATAATACATAGTTTTCTAGGATGAAATCACACCTATACCCCACACATAATCAAATAGATATATACATAGATTATGTTGATGTCGTATTTACGAAGTTCAAAAGATAAGCGTTATACTTTGTAATTCAATATAATTCCTTAATAACTTTGATCATAATGTTATGACCAAGTCTAATCACTAGAGTGTCATAAATATAGCAATATAAATCAACTTGAAAGATACGTTAGGAGTGAAAACAAGTCATGTCGATCAGTATTACTAACCTCAAGCGGAAGGATGATGTCTTCGTTGCAGTCGTTACTTCGTTACATTTTTCAAGTCTTCACAGTAATACTTGTAAGTATCAACATTCCTAGACTTTATAGTCTAACCTAAACGAAGTTGACATACCAACGCTTTGTGGTTCAACCGAGCTATGCTCTAACAATCTCCCTCTTTGTCAACTTTATTGACAAAACTTTATTACATATATGGAGATATACGAATTACAAAATAACTTATTCTTCATACGCTTGATTCCAAGTTTCAACAACACAATATCATGCACATATTCAAAAAATAAATGTCGTTGTTGACATTTGAATAACAAAAGCTTTACTCCCATTAAAGGAAATCTAGGAAAATATTCAATCCGAACATATTTGTTATTCCCCTTTTGTAGTATAAAATACTACATAACATGATGATGTGTTTCTCCCCCTTGGTCTATGCTTTACTCTTTCGTTAGATATAACGTTTAAGCACATATATCCTTTCCTAGTGATCATATATCACTTGTTTACTCCATATATTTCTCCCCCTTTTTGTCACAAAAATGACAAAGAAACGAAAAACAAAAGAGCAAACTGAAAGGATCTTACAAATCCATAAGACTTGTACAATCTATGAGAGTTAAGCATGAAAGTTTCAATACTATTTTGGATAACCAATACTAAAACCGAAACTATAAAAGTAATCTTGTTTTAATATGTTATTAATGAAACAATTTCCTGAAGCAATTTTACCTAAGTCCGATAAATAAACTAAGATAACTTAGTTCTTAACCGAACCGATTGTTTATCCACAACCGCTTATTTCGATAAGATACAAATAGAGATCAGAATTAACTCAATTTCTCTTATCATGTTTTAATTATTCATAAAGTAACTTAGGCCTTCCTTTATACAAGACAAACAGTAGGTTAGTTAAATAGTTTTTCTTGTCAAGGACTTCGATTAGACTTGAATAACCAAATCTTACATTTGATAAGCCTAAACTAAAATCAGAATTAACTTAGTTTTCTTATTCGGAATCAAATGGGATAAACAAATGCCCATGTATTTCGTTAATCAAAACAATAGATACAAATCAAATCATTAAATTGTCATATTTTTTCTTAACTGGAAGCAATTGAAACAAAGATAATCCAATGGAAGTATATCAATTGCATCGAATTTCATTAAGCAAAAACAATTGATACAAAACAATAAAGAAGATACCAAATCAATAAGTCAAATAGAATTGACATAATTTTTCTTAAATCATGCTTTGCTAAACAGGAAAAATGATTAACTAACAATAAAGAATCGTTACCTTGGTTTTCGCAACCTCTTCTCCCTGGAAAGATATATTAATTAAGCACCAAATCTGTTAGAGCACTGATCGGTCGAACTTACAAGTGTTTTTATCTCAATCTTGTTGTCAAATTTAGTTGTCAAAACTATATCTTGGTTTCTAGTCTACAATTAGTTAAGTCTCGGACTAGGATAAAAATGTAGTTGAGAAACAGTGGATCACGACAGTCATCATTGCATTCTACCGTTTGAAGGCGAAGATCAACCGAAGCGTTTGGAGAACTTCACCAATAAAAGGTAAGTGAAGACTGAACCACCTATTTCTCAAGTTATATTCACTTTTTTATCATTGAGATGGTGTCGCATAACTAACTATACTATTATGCATAGACAAGAATTTCGAGTCAAATTTATTTTGATAATTAGTTCTCGATATATAATAACTAAGATTAATGAATATTTTTTCATACTTGATGAATCGTGAATTCAAGCGGCCTAAAAACTGAATCTACATTATCCTACTTTACATCGATATTAAGCTAAGGCATGTAAGGTCGTTAGTATATACAACATTGATGAGGAAATGGTGCATGTTCCAGAATCCAGAAAGTAATGAATTAAGAATGCAAGATAAGTCATGAGTTATATTATGCATTGGCCTAATGTTTGGCCAAAGCTTAGGCGACGCAAGTGCATCAATGTCGCATGTGAAAGGCGTCATTGTAGTTGGTTACTCGTCCAAGTGACGCAAGTAAATCTTATGACTTATATGCCAAAGTTAGACAGTATATTTGAAAGAGATACTTACCTGTATACATGCTGATTGTTAACGTCCAAGAGAGCATGAAGCATGGCCTGACCAGGAACAACGCAATGATAGTGCAGAATAGCGCAATAATAACCTATAAGAATAGTTATAAGTTATTTATGAGAATCACACGTATGCCAGACTAAGGAGTGGGAATGGAACGGTAGTACACTTGGTGTATAACCTTTTTCGGAAATGCCTAACCACCAAATACATGTGTGCCATTAACTGGTGCAACAACACAAAAGTTAGCAGTTGAAAAACACAACACATATGGGTGTCCATAAGCATGTGCACTTGTTGGCACACGATTTTGGCATGATACTAGCAATATAAATAGGCTAGTGACTAATACATTCAGTATTGTTCGATTGTAGAAGAACCATTAAGAGTTAGAAAGAGTTAGGTGTGACTACTCATTTTCCCGTAGTCTACGTAATATGAGCAGCTCAGAGGATCATATACTAAGTAGTATGGATACCTCAGTTGAACTGATATTGTTGAGTAAGTAAAAGGTATGTTCGTAATAAGATCTACTTATAATATCATATCCTAAGTAAATAAATATACTTCGCAAGAGCAGATGGTAAGAAATCAAAGGTATCTCTGTAATACAGAGACGAATAAGCAAATAAGATAAATAAAGAGGTAACTCTGATGAACAAACAACTCAGAAAACAGAGATAGCTCAGAATACAGAGATAACTCAGAAAACAGAGATAGCTCGGTAAGTAAATATCTAAGAGAGAAGATAATGTAAGTGCATCTAAGTTACCAACACACAAGAGACTATGTGGTTCGGTTAATCTTAACCTATGTCCACGAGTAAAGATGATAAGTTTATTATTGATCTTGTTACATTTGGGTGGAAGAACTCCATCAAAGAAAGTATGAAGCTCTAGTAAATAAGAGAGAAAGTAGAGAGATGAGTCTTTTCTCTAATCCTAGCTCACCCAAAAGTCTCATTTCTTTATTGGTGAAGCTTGGTATTTATAGCCTCTTCTGCTCCAGATATATCTTTGCTGTCTTTGGGTCCATCGTATCCTGATATATCTTCCGTACCAATGATACCTTCGTTCACCGCAAGCTTTATCCAATCGGACTCTGCCACCTCAGCTGACCCACGTTCCTTTGGGAACTACCCAACCTTAGTACAGATTGTACCTTCGTAGGCCGCCCACCATCTCCAATCAGACGATGCCACCTTAGCTTCCCCCACGTGCCATCGTGTACTGTCAAACCTTCGTACAAGTTGTACCTTCGTTTTCCACGTACCTTCGCCAGTCAGAGGATGCCACGTACTCTGAGCCCACGTGGTTGACGACTGTGCCTTTGTACTAAAAGCTGTGCAGACTGCTCAGCTACCTCTGACAGACAGACACACCCATGTGCCTATACTACAACCTATTGCTTAATAATTAAGAAATCTTGGTAGTGATTTGGTGTATTCCGTTGTAGCGTAATTTGATACTCCCACCTTTAACATTGCGCCACACGTTGATAGAGATAACTTCATAACTTAGCATCCTAAGGAGAGATGTAGTGTGCGTTGTTGTAACATAATAAGTTGCTTCACCTTTAATATTGTGCCACGTGGCACGGTAGATTATTGGTATCTACAGTTTTCCCCTTTTCTTGAGGGTTGTTCGAAGAACAATCCTTAAGAAAAAATCCTGATCCTCCTTCGTTTATTTCGCTGAAATATCATCGAAGTATCGAATAGGTTTGCTGAGACACCTTCGAAGTATTTTGCCGAGGTACCTTTGAAGTATTGAAGTAGTTTGTCGATGTAGAGAAGTATCGAAGTAATTTACTGAGGTACCTTCGAAATATTGAAGTATCCAAGTAATTTACTGAGGTACCCTCGAAGTATATAAGTATCGAAGTAATTTGCTGGGGTACCCTCGAATTATAGAAGTATCGAAGTAATTTGCTGGGGTACCCTCGAAGTATAGAAGTAT
Organism: Papaver somniferum; assembly: GCF_003573695.1. Taxonomy (NCBI): domain Eukaryota; kingdom Viridiplantae; phylum Streptophyta; class Magnoliopsida; order Ranunculales; family Papaveraceae; genus Papaver; species Papaver somniferum. The sequence continues at coordinate 171,278,221 of NC_039359.1, read as the reverse complement.
CGAAGTAACTTGCTGAGGTATCCTCGAAGTATAGACGTATCAAAGTAATTTGCTGAGGTACCCTCGAAGTATAGATTCTGATGCTAATATTATCACACAAATATGCGTATGCTTATATATATGTATGTATGTATGCATGTGCGTATGCATGTGTATATGTATGTATGCATGTACATATCTATGTATATATGTACATACGTATGCATGCATGTATGTATGAAGTCCACGCCTTCGTGAAATGAAAGCTGAGACTGGGGTAGTGGTTTTCACCCTTTTAAAAGTGGGGCATTCGCTCGCTGCTTAGGTATTTTTGCTAACTTTTGGGCTAGCCGTCATTCGTTCAAGATATAATGGGGCCAAAGGGTACCCCCCTTAGCATGCAACTAATTTTTAACTGAGTTTGAGCTTATTGATTAGGCGTATATTATTTACCTTTTAGTTTTTCTTTCGGCTAAGGTAACTCTAAGATGACTTTTTTCTTGTCTGGTATGGAGTTGTCTCCTGGTGTACCTTCGTTGTTGTAACTTCATTCCTTTGGAATGGAAGTATACTTTTTGGAACCTTTATCGTTGGTTAAAATTTTCGCTGTATTGTTGTACCTGCGTAAATAAAATACGTACATATGCCATCTGGTATTTTTCACCTTTTGGTAATGTGTGTTATAGCATTTTGCTTGCTTTGTTTCCCAACATTTACGTGCGTGACATAGTATGTCAAGTTTGTTGCACAATAAAGCCATCGCACGTTTCTAAGGTATGATTAACCTTTGGTAGAACATTCATCGTCCTACCTAAGTATCCTTTGGACAGAAGGTACCGTGGTGGCGAAGGTTCCTACGTGGGCAATAGTTTTCCTGTAACTCTGCGCGTTCAACGCGAAGACTGCTTTACTTCTCCAAGGTGTCTCTATAGGGGATATCTTACTTTTTCTTACTGCCTCATGAAGGGAATTATTGCCCCGAGGATCCGAGTACTGACATATGCGCAGTTATGTCTTTCCTTGCCTCATCGTCAATTCTGATGATGGATGTCATTTCTAGCCCTTCGTTTTTGTCGTCAATTCTGACGGTGGGTGTCAGTTCTAACCCTTTGTTTTTGCATGTTTGTTTTATTTCACACGCATTAAAAGCTATATTCCAAATCCAAGCTTTATATTGATTTCTACGTATATAAGCATACCTTACAATTGTATTACCTTCACCATGTATTTTTGTTTTTAGTTGATGTTGTAGAGGCCCCATGATTGATGTATGTTTCCCCCTTTTGCTTTTGAAAGCTGGTTCCTGCATCTTTTGAAAGGAAAAGTATTTGCATTTATGAAGCCTTCGTCCATGTAATTTGAGGTTTCCTCTTCGTCTTTGTCAGCTACATGTTTGTCTTGGGTGCCACATGGTACTTTGCTTGTAGTGAGATTCCCCTTGTAGGCTTCGTTATGGTTGCAGTGATTTGCTCTTGTAGGCTTCATTCCTGCATAAAAATACATATTCCTTTTGCACTTTGTGTATTCGAAGGGTACCCTCTAGGATTGAATTGTTGCTTCTTCTTAGTACTGAAGAATTTCTTCTTGCAACGAACTTCCCCTTGCATTAGTCTTTGTCACTTCGTTTGTTCCTCAGGTTGGAGAGTTGGGGTATACATATGTATACAGACTTCGTTCTTCGTTGCATTTGAGTTGTGCACTCGTGGGTATACAAATATATACAGTCTTCGTGCATTTATAGACTGGGAGCATCGCAACAGTGGTGGTTGATAGGTTGCGTCTTCTTATGCGTCGTCGTGTGACTCCTCGTAGATGAGTATGGTTTGTAGCCTCTTTGCATATGAGTACACCTATGCACGCGGGCTTTGTTGACTTGTACATTTAATTCGTAGCTTTGGATTGAAAAACCCATTCTTTGTAATGGTGAGTCTGCCTTTAACAGGCTTCACTCACATGCATGCGTGATGGTGGTAAGTATGCTTTTAAGGGGCTTCGCTCCCATGTATGCCTGATGCTAGGGAGTCTGCCTTTAAGGGGCTTCCCTCCCAAGTATGCCTGATGCTGGGGAGTCTTCCTTTAAGGGGCTTCGATCCCATGTATACCTTCGGATTTAGACTTAAGTTGTAAAATACAACCATTGTTGATGTCTTTGGCTCCAATTATTATGATCTCCACCTTCGTTTGTAGGTCCGGTTTGGGGGGCTTGACCTTCGTTGATGATGTTGATGCTACATACCTTCCTTTTCCCCTAGAAATTCGCAAAGCGATAAGCTTAAGAATTTTAGACAAACAAAGCTTTGTCCTTCCATGGGAGTTGTATTTTGAACCTTCGTCCTTATGCTTCATCTTCGTCCTTAATTGCTCACACTTAGATTGTACGAGTCAAAGACAGTCTTTAGAGCTGTCACCCTCCAGAGCGTTGTTAGTGCTTGTATCCTTAGGCGAGGGGGCTCCGGAAACCTTGAAGTCTTCGTTCTTCACTTCGTTGGTGTTCTCCCTTCTTCTTTTCCTTTCATGTTGCTGTTCGGCGGCTCTTTCTTCGTTCAGTCTTACCTCCGCTAGGTTGCATAGCCTTACATCATGTTGATTTACCTTGATTTCCATATGAAAATACTCAATCCAAAGATAAGCTCTGCTTTTTCCCCTGGATGCTCGTACTTAGCTATGTACGAGCCAAGGGAAACCTTCGTAATAGTCTTTGACTGTTGAGAACATGTATGAACACGTTCGAGCCAAAGATAACCTTCGTATTTTCCCTTGGATTCGCGTACTTAGATACGTACGAGCCAAGGACACTCTTCGTTATTGTCTTTGGCTGTTGAGAATGTGTATAAATACATTCTAGCCAAAGATAAGCTCCATCTTTTCCCCTGAATGCTCGTACTTAGGTACGTATGATCCAAGGACAACCTTCGTAATTGTCTTTGGCTGTTGAGAATGTATATGAATACATTCGATCCAAAGATAAGCTTCATATTTACTCTTGGATGCTCGTATTTAAATAAGTACGAGCCAAAGATATCCTTCGTAATTGTCTTTGGCTGTTGAAAATGTGTATAAATACATTCGATCCAAAGATAATATTTGTATTTTCCCTTGGCTGCTCGTACTTAGATATGTACGAGCCAAAGGCAGTCTTCGTAATTTTCTTTGGCTGTTGAGAATGCGTATAAATACATTCGAGCCAAAGATAAGATCCATCTTTTCCCCTGTATACTCGTACTTAGATATGTACGAGCTAAGGGAAGCCTTCGTAATAGTCTTTGTCTGTTGAGAATGTGTATAAATACATTCTATCCAAAGATAAGCTTCGTATTTTCCCTTGGCTGCTCGTGCTTAGATATGTACGAGCCAAAGGAAGTCTTCGTAATTGTCTTTGGCTATTGAGAATGTGTATAAATACATTCGATCCAAAGTTAAGCTCCATCTTTCCCCCTGTATACTGGTACTTAGATATGTACGAGCCAAGGGCAGCCTTCGTAATAGTCTTTGACTGCTGAGAATGTGTATAAATACATTTGAGCCAAAGATAAGCTTCGTATTTTCCCTTGGCTGCTCGTACCTAGATATGTACGAGCCAAAGGAAGTCTTCATATTTGTCTTTGGCTATTGAGAATGTGTATAAATACATTCGAGTAAAAGTTAAGCTCCATCTTTTCCCCTGTATACTCGTACTTAGATATGTACGAGTCAAGGGCAGCCTTCGTAATTGTCTTTGGTTATTGAGAATGTATATGTATACATTCGAGCCAAAGATAAGCTTCGTCTTTGCCCCTGGATGCACGTACTTAGGTACGTATGATCCAAGGACAGCCTTCGTAATTGTCTTTGGATGTTAAGATTGTGTATGAATACACATGAGCCAAAGCTAAGCTTCGTCTTTGCCCCTGGATGCACGTACTTAGGTACGTATGATCCAAGGACAGCCTTCTTAAGATTGTGTATGAATACACGCGAGCCAAAGCTAAGCTCCATCTTTTCCCCTATATACTCGTACTTAGATATGTACGAGCCAAGGGAAGCCTTCGTAATTGTCTTTGGCTGTTGAGAATGTGGATAAATACATTCGTGCTAAAGATAAGCTCCATTTTTTTTCCTTAGATTCTCGTACTTAGATACGTACGGGCCAAATGAGTCTTCGTAATTGTCTTTGGCTGTTGAGAATGTATATAAATACGTTCAAGCCAAAGATAAGCTCCATTTTTCCCCCTGGCTTTGTTTACTTAGATAAGTACGAGCCACAGATCAGTCTTCGTTTTTGTCTTTGGTTGTTTAGAATGTATATCAATACACTCGAGACAAAGATAAGCTTCGTTTTTTCCCCTGACTTCTTTTACTTAGATACGTATGAGCCAAGGACAACCTTCGTTTCTGTCTTTGGCTGTTGAGAATGTAGATGAATACACTCGAGCCAAAGATAAGCTTTATTTTCGCTCCAAGGCTTCATAATTTTGACCTTTGTATTTCCGTTTCCTGAGAGTAAACAAAAAAAGGGGTAGGCTACGTTCCTAGTAGCCCCATTACGGAAATAAAAAAAATAAAAAAATTAAAAGTTTAGTATAGAGCTTAATAGAGATATGTTTGCTGAGTTCGTATTTAATAGAACTGTCTAATGCTTGGGACTTAGTTCCTAAATGAGCCTCAGATTTAAAAACGGCAGAGAGTACTGAAAGCTGAGTAAAAGAAGGTGTATGCGAAAGAAAACGACCCTCAGCTCATAAATAACCTTAGGTATTTTACTCCAAAACTTTTTACTGAGATTCCTTCGGAAACGGAGGTGTCCATATCCAGAGAAGGCTTGCTCAGATATTAAAAAATGACAAAGAATACCGCAAGCTGAGTAAAAGAAGGCATGTGTGAAATAAAACGACCCTCAGCTCATAAATAACCTTAGGGATTTTAATCCAAAACTTTTACTGAGGTTCCTTCCGAGACAAAGGTATTCAGATTCAGAAAAGGTTTGCTCATGAACAAGTAAATAACAATAAAATAATAGATTTTTAATCTTTGAAAAGTGTTTTTAATGGTGTTTCATAACCACTATTTGTAGATCCATAAGATTTCAAGATTTCTTCAAGGTTTAATACTCGAAAACTTGTCAAAGAATGATAAATCTTCACTAGAAAGTGAGATCTATGCCTCTTATTCTTAGATCTGATCTTCTAACGAAGATCTAAAGAACAAAGATGATGATATAGCAAATATAACGAAAACCGAGAGCTTTTCGGTCCAGCTCGTTTCGAGGGACAAACTGTGATTACTCATTTTCCCGTAGTCTACGTAATTTGAGCAGCTCATAGGATCATATACTAAGTAAAATTGATACCTCAGTTGAACTGATATTGTTGAGTAAGTAAAAGGTACGTTCACAATAAGATCTACTCAGAAGATCATATACTAAGTAAGTAAAGATACTTCGCAAGAGAAGATGCTAAGAAATCAAAGGTATCTCTGTAATACAGAGACGAGTAAGCAAATAAGATAAATAAAGAGGTAACTTTGATGAACAGATAACTCAGAAAACAGAGATAGCTCGGAATACAGAGATAACTTAGAAAACAGAGATAACTCGGTAAGTAAATCTCTAAGAGAGAAGATAATGTAAGTGCATTTAAGTTATCGACACACAAGAGATTACGTGGTTCGGTTAATCTTAACCTACGTCCACGGGTAAAGATGATAAGTTTATTATTGATCTTGTTACATTTGGGTGGAAGAACTCCATTAAAGAAAGTATGAAGCTCTAGTAAATAAGAGAGAAATTAGAGAGATGAGTCTTTTCTCTAATTCTAGCTCACCCAAAAGTCTCATTTCTTTGTTGGTGAAGCTTGGTATTTATAGCCTCTTCTGCTCCAAATATATCTTTGTTTCCTTTGGGTCCATCGTATCCTGATATATCTTCCGTACCAATGGTACCTTCGTTCACCGCAAGCTTTATCCAATCGGACTCTTCCACCTCAGCTGACCCACGTTCCTTTGGGAACTACCCAACCTTAGTACAAAGTGTACCTTCGTTGGAGGCCCACCATCTCCAATCAGACGATGCCACCTTAGCTTCCCCCACGTGCCATCATGAACTGTGAAACCTCCGTACAAGTTGTACCTTCATTGGCCGCGTACCTTCGCCAGTCAGAGGATGCCACGTACTCTGAGCCCACGTGGTTGACGACTGCGCCTTTGTACTAAAAGCTGTGCGGATTGCTCAGCTACCTCTGAAAGACAGACACACCCATGTTCCTATACTACAACATATTGCTTAATAATTAATCAATCTTGGTAGTGATTCGGTGTACTCCGTTGTAGCGTACTTTGATACTCCCACCTTTAACATTGCACCACACGTTGATAAAGATAACTTCATAACTTAGCATCCTAAGGAGAGATGTAGTGTACGTTGTTGTAACATAATAAGTTGATCCACCTTTAATATTGTGCCATGTGGCACAGTAGATTTTTGGTATCTACATTAGGCATTCACCAAAAAGGATGAATGACTTTTGTAGTCAATTCGATTGACGAGTTTATATAATCTTCCTTAATACAATGAAAGAGAATGTTGCGTTATATGTTTGTGTTCATGATGTTTCTGATGTTGTGAGTTTGTTAAGTATATTGATGCATGGCATGCCTCTTATGCAGTATAAGATGTAATATAAGAGATAGAAAAAGAAGAAGAATGACTTACGTTCCTAAAATGCCTAAGGATGAAGGCATGTGCATAATTTTATGCAAGTGTGTAAGGTTGAGTGCTTGTGAGTGAAGTTGATTCACCGAACCACAAAGTATTTTCCTTCATGACCCAAGAAAAATGAAATCCGTAAGTTGGACGTGTGACATCACTATTCATGATTTTTCTCTCCTTTACTCATGTTGGTGTCATTAGTTTTTCGAATTATATAATGAATTATTTGGATTTCCTTAGTATTGGTACTAGAATAAATTGATCTCATGTGAGATGATTAATTGTAACGAACTCTGAAGCTTGAAGTACCAACAGTCTACAAGAGTGCATGATTGCAATGTCTAAGTTCCTGATGTGAGTGTTAGTTGAATGTGCAAGAACCATCGGAAACAAGGTTTTCAAGTGATTGCATGACAAAATTAGAATTATGCTAAACTATGTGGTGTAACTCAAATGTTTAAGTCTATGTTCCTCACAAGTATGTGAAGAGTAAGCACTTGGAATGAAGATCTCCGTAGTAGTATCAGTACTAAGTACACTACAAGTGCTAATGGGAATTTTAAAATTCAAAGACGTTATTGGCCTTTGCAGTGGAAAAGAAAATGGATAACCTCTTATGCGAGATAGGTAAGAGGGTATTTCATCGTAGTCATTTTGGAGGAATATTTAAGTATATCTTTCAAATGCATGTACCTTGTGAAAATGCGAGGGTATAACAACTACACCCAACAATTCGTTTGGCAATCTGAGAGGACTTACTCCAATACACTTTTTAGAGAATCAACTAGACAGTCAGACTCAATCTAGAATAAAGTATATCAAAGATTTTAATATCGATCTAACTCTTAATTCAATCAGCAATCAGCAAATAGAAATCTGCCAGCCCGATTGAATATAAGAGGAAGTACTTGACCGGTACCAAGGACCAATGTTCAAGTGTCAATCAATGTAAATCAACAACCCAAGGTTGGATATTCTAATTGATTTATCTTAACGCATAACCCGTGATATTTCAATTATATAACAAAATATAACGCGGAAAAGAAATAACACAGACACCAGAATTTTGTTAACGAGGAAACCGCAAATGCAGAAAAACCCCGGGACCTAGTCCAGATGAACACCACACTTTATTAAGCCGCTACAGACACTAGCCTACTACCAATTAACTTCGGACTGGACTGTGGTTGAACCCTAATCAATCTCACACTGTTTCAAGGTACAGTTGCGCTCCTTACGTCTCTGATCCCAGCAGGATACTACGCACTTGATTCCCTTAGCTGATCTCACCCACAACTAAGAGTTGATACGACCCAAAGTCGAAGACATGATAACCAAATCTGTGTCACACATAAAATCTATATGATTGAATAAATCTGTCTCCCACAGAAATACCCAAGAGTTTTTGTTCCGTCTTTTGATAAATCATGGTGAACAGGAACCAATTGATAAACCAGACTTATTTTCCCGAAGAACAGCCTAGTATTATCAAACACCTCACAATAAACTTAATCGACTAGCGAAATAAGTTATTATGGAATCACAAACGATGAGACGAAGGTGTTTGTGATTACTTTTCTATCTTTCCTATGGAGATATAAATCTCAAGCCAATTTTACAATTGCACTCAATCACGATAGAAACAACAAGATCAGATCACGCAACTACAAAGAGAATAGTTGGGTCTGGATTCACAATCCCAATGAAGTCTTCAAGTCGTTAACCTACAGGGTCTCGAGAAGAAACCTAAAGTGAAAGGAGAATCGACTCTAGTTATGCAACTAGTAGAACACATGAGGTGTGGGGATTAGTCTTCCCAGTTGCTAGAGTTCTCCTTTATATAGTTTTAAAATCAGGGTTTGCAATCCAAGTTATCTTGGTAACAAAGCATTCAATAAACACCGTTATATGAAAAACCTGATTCAACCAAGCTAATATCTTTCAACCGTTATATCGAACTTAGCTTGTTACACTCAAATGAAATGTACCCTCATTTAGGTTTATGTAACCGTACCTAAACGTGTACACCATGTTGGTTAACAAATAGTTAACCGAGGTTAGCCATATGATTACTCTCATATCAACCTTATTCATCTTAACCATAACTAGTTCAAATGACTCAAATGAAACTAGTTAAAAAGTTGTTCAATTGCTATATTCTCATGGATTTATACAAGAACACAATTGAAGCAAAATCGGTTTGATTCACTCGAATCAATCATGAACATTATAGCCACGGTTTGCAAAGATTGCATTCCTTATGATTTAAATGTTTAAGTTCATGAACATACCGATTTGATAAAATAACCAACTTAAGTATGCGTATGGGTATGCGTACTTAAGCAACCAGATTCGGTTTGAAAACTTCCGCCAGTATGCGTACGGGTACGCATACTTAAGGTTACTAGTTTAGGAGTTTGTAATTCCCAAACTCAGCAGATATTTTCGGTTCGAAAACTTCTACCAGTATGCGTACGGGTACGCATACTTATCTTGCCTCCTTCACCAATTTGGTATACACACATATGCATACACTTGGTTCCCGGTTTATGGATTTATACACTAATGTGCAAACACACTATATATGCTTATATTCAAATATGGTTACATTATCAACTTTTTTTTTTCAATCATTGAAACATTCTTCTATAATGACAATAGCCGTTTTCATACACTATTAGCATCAAATCAAATCAAATGATTGTATCACACAAACCATGTAAGATGTTACTCGGAATTTTTCTCATGATATAAGATGAACTTGGTCGAAGCGAAAGCTTACCAACACATATTTCAATAAATATGTAAGCGATATATATATTCAACTCGAAATCTCAAATGTGTATTGAGAAAACTATATTGTAACACGACGTATGTCTCAATATAGGAGATATAGTAGAAATAGACTTTCCAAGTGATGGATGGGTTCAAGTCTCCACATACCTTAGTAGTTCTTCGTCTTCAAGTGATAAACGCCGTGAAGTCTAAGCTCAACTACACAAATTATGTCCTAGTCCGAGACATCTATAAATAGGCTAGAAATCAAGACTTATATTTTTGATCACTAACATTGACAAACATGCTTGAGATAGCAACGCATGCGAGTTCGACCGAGCAGTGCTCTAACAATCTCCCCCTTTGTTAATTTTAGTGACAAAACTATCAATACATATGGATTACAAAATAAATAAAAATTGTAGCTTCTCATCCAAATGCTTGATCTCCTTGGCATCTTCAACGCGTCTCGAAATCTTCGTCACTTCCAAGTACTCCATGATCCTAAAGGTTGTAAGTCCAACATCATAGTTTTTGAAGATCCGTAGAGATAACAATGAGAAAACAAATGATCTCAATCATTGTTATACAATGTCATAGTATTATTACACAGCATCAAAGTTCAATTGTATCATAACTTTGACAACAATACTATGGTGATATGTATCACTACCCCTTAGTCAATACTTCATCTCGAAATGAAAACCATTCCCCCTTACATAATGATCCGTAAACCATATGTTTTTGTAGTATCACACCACACATTAATTCTCCCCCTTTTTGTCAATATAAATTGGCTAAGGTACGAAAACTAGCGGGATCCTCATGAAATTTTCATAGAGATAGTTCATGACCAAAAGAGAATACCATATCAAGTTATTTAGATGCCATCATAAAGCCGAAGCTAAATGTATTCATCAAGGAGTTTATAAAGATACAAGATAACCCCTATAATATTCCACAGCCGCATTCCCCACAAAGATTTGGCAATTAAGCACAAGTTCAAAAAGAACTCTCCCCTATAAAATGTCATTCCCGAAATAATAACAAAGGCGACCTTACTTTCACAAGAAAAAAAGGATTTCTTTGGACATAATCAAATCACATGAAAACATGAATTTGAATCCAAAGTATTCAATTGAATTATCCACAAAAGGATTCATGATTAATCCAATCGAAGTGCACAATTAAATTAACCACAAGAAAACTCATGATTATTTCAATCGGAATTACACAACTAAATTAGCGACAAAGGTGATCAATTCAATTGGTCATGCTCGTCATAAGAGAACTTACGGAGCAAAAAATAATCTGACCAAAAGAGAATTATCAATTCAATTGGTCATGTTCAAACATAAGAAAAATTATGGAGCAACACAGCATATGCACAAAAATATATGGATCGGAGATCGACCAATACTGCGGAATAGACAAGGATTCATTCTATTTTCCATTACTATTTACACAATGACATACAATAGAATTAATCCTTGTAAACAAAAGGTTTATCCTTTCTTCCATCTAAACAATGACATAAAAGGCTTTAACTTTTGTAATGTCAAAAGTTCATTCTATCTTCTATCAATACTTTCATACCGACATAATAGAGATAACTTTTGAACAAGTACGGGACAGTCACAGGTTCACCGACGTAAACAACATATCCCATAATAATTTGCAATATATAAAATCATAAAGATTAAAATTGCAAAAATCATCTTCCAAAAACTTGGAATTTAAATAAATAAATCTAAAAACATAGAAAATGAAAATCGTTGGACATGGCTATGTGTACTCACAATAATGGATATTACAAACCCTAGTTATTCTTCTAAAAACATAAAAAAGTAGATTTACTAGACATTGTAGAGCTTTCTCAGAGCATCTACAGAGAATTCCTTCTCATTATTGGAAAAACCATTGATAATGGGATCATTCAACTCCTCCAAATCTTCAGAAATATCAGTTAACTCACTAAGTTCTCATTATTTGTTAGAGACAACATTTGTTCATAGTGAGAGATATATCTTATAGAAGTAATGATTCGAGATTTTAAATCATTTATTTTCCTGATGAAAACCTCCACCATAGCCCTAAAGTTATTATCGGAATGACAAACAGACAATAGGAAGTTAGAGGAAGAACCTGGATTATCAGTCGTGTTTTTCGCTTTCCTTTTCCTTGAAGAAGAAATTCCTTCACACAGATATACATTAACTGCTTCTAGAGCATCTATTTTCGTGGTACCTCTAGTTATAGGGGCCATGAGACTGTATCTTTAGAAAAGAAGGTAAAGAACAGTGATGTTCACAAATGAACATAAATAGACTCCAGGATTGCAAAACCCTAAGAGACCTTGAAAAAGTCTCCACGGTTCACGATCCATTATCAATCTTAACAATAAAATATTTACTTGCTCACTATGGAATAGAAAAAATCAACAAAAGATTTACAAGATTTGAATCAACCTTGAAGTAATCCTTATTTTTCAAGTCCAAAATAAGGATACGATTTATTACTATGGTTTAGATAGTAATCGAGTGAACAGAGTGTTCACATCTTGTGTCACCGGGTGACATTTCAAGGTTTGTTGAGTAAACGGACTTATCTCGTCTACCTCTGATTCTTTTGGATTTCCTCTTGTACCTAGGCGTCTCTGACTGCATTTATATAGTCAGATTCATCTTTTGCATGGCATCTTGAAGTTTGGTAATTCTTTTACAGTTCCTCTTGAATCTCCAACACTTACTCTGGACATGACTTGCACTTCCACAAAAAGAGCAGAGTAAAGAAGATTTGCTTTGTAGAGCTGATACCTGTTTATCACAACGCTCAAGTTTGATTGATCCAAAACGGGTTGTAACAACTGAGTTTGTTGTGCTTACAATCTTACCTTTGAACCCTAAACCTTGTGTGTTCCCAAAAGCCTTTTGACCAAACAACATTGCTGAAATTTTGTCTGAGCTTCCTGACAACCTTTGCAGGTCACAATTGAGAGAATTGATCTCCTTTTCTTTTAGAAATAGGGTTATGGTGAATTCATCATTAAGACAGTCAATCTCAAAGATTTCACCTGTAGTGAAAATTCAAGTTTATTCAACAGTTCTTTCAGTTGAATATTTTTCTGGTGAATTTCTTTAAACTTATTCAGAAATGCTAGGTTCTCAGTTTCAGATTCGCATTCCAACCTGGAATTTGAATTGCATGTAACTTCTGCCGAAGAGGCTGAACTTTCCGTACACACTACAGTAGTATGTAAGTCGTTGTGACACTGAGATTTTTCTTGACTTGAATCATCAGAAGCAATAGAGAGAAAAGACGGTTTCTCGGATCTTTTGCTTTTCTTTACCATATCATTGTTCTTGTGTGTCATCAGTGATTTATTAGAATCAACATGATTAGAACAACATTCATCAGCCCATGACAAGTTAGAGGCTTCACTTGGAATTGTCACAACATTGAATGCAGACGTTCTGACTGTATTCTGATCAAGATCAAGTAATTTAATCTTTCCCACAAGATTACTTCTGGAAAGAGTATCAAGGTTATTTCCTTCAACGATGACATGTTTCTTAGAATCGTATCTAGATGGAAGCGATCTGAGAATTTTCATCACAATGTCCTTTTCAGGAATAGTCTTTCCCAATACAAAATATGCATTAACAGTTTCAGACACTTTGTGATTAAACTCATCAAATGAATCTTCATCTGCCATAGAAGGTTTTCCCAATCGGAATTAAGGTTTTGAAGCCTAGCTTCCTTTTCACTGGTATTTCTTCGATTGCAGTTTCTAAGATATCCCAAGCATCTTGAGATCGAGTGCACGTAGTCACATAGTGCTGAAGATATGGGGTAATGGCATGTATGATGACATTCAAACCGTCGGAGTTTTGCTTTGCAGCAAGTATCTCGGCAGCATCATATGCAACAATTTTCTTTGGAACGGTTGCATTACCTATTGCCACAATGGGAGCCTCATAGCCATTAACTACATAAACCCATGATTGAAAATCACGCGCTCGAAGAAAGGCATGCATAGCAATTTTCCACCATAAGTAATTGAAAAAGTGGGGTACAACAACCTCACCTAATATTTCGCTTATCAATCTGTACGGACTAACTCTAATATACTTTCACGAGAATCAACTAGACTCAATCTTAATAAAGTATATCAAAGAGTTATATCTCTCTTTCTCGATTCAATTCTTACTCAAGCAAATAGAAATCTGCGAGTCTAATTGAATACAAGAGAAATCACTTGAACAGTACCAAAGACCAATGTTCAAGTATCAATCAATGTAAATCAACAACCAAAGGTTGGATATTCTAATTGATTGATTCAAACGCACAACCTGTGATAATTCAATTATATAACAAAATATAATGCGAAAAAGAAATAACACAGACACCAGAAGTTTTGTTAACGAGGAAACCGCAATGTAGAAAAACCCGGGACCTAGTCCAAATTGAACACACACTGTATTAAGCCGCTACAGACACTAGCCCACTACAAACTAACTTCGGTCTGGACTGTAGTTGAACCCCAATCAATCTCACACTGATCCAAGGTACAATTATACTCCTACATCTCTGATCCCAGCAAGATGCTACATACTTGATTCCCTTTGCTGATCTCACCCACAACTAAGAGTTGCTACGACCCAAAGTCGAAGACTTTAATAAAAAAAATCTGTATCACACAGAAAAGTCTACGGTAGTAGATAAATCTGTCTCCCACAGAAATACCTACGAGTTTTGTTCCGTATTTTGATAAATCAAGGTGAACAGGAACCAATTGATAAACCAGACTTATATTCCTGAAGAACTGATCAGTATTATCAATCACCTCACAATAATCTTAATCGACGCGGCGAAAGAAGATATTGTGGAATCACAAACGATGAGACGAAGATGTTTGTGATTACTTTTATATCTTGCCTATCGGAGATATTAATCTCAAGCCAATCATTACGATTGTACTCAATACGATAGAATCAACAAGATCAGATCAAACAACCACAAGAAAGTAGTATCGGTCTGGCTTCATAATCCCAATGAAGTCTTCAAGTCGTTAAAGGTCTCAAAGAAACCTAAGGTTAAAGGAGAATCGACTCTAGCTTATACAAATAGTATCACATAGGAGGTGTGTGGATTAGGTTTCCCAGTTGCTAGAGTTCCCCCTTATATAGTCTTTCAAATCAGGGTTTGCAATCAATGTTATCTTAGTAAAAAAGCATTCAATATTCACCGTTAGATGAAAACCTGATTAGATTCAAGCTAATATCTTTCAACCGTTAGATTGAAAACTTAGATTGTTACACACAAATGAAATGCACGTTTTAGGTTTGTGTAATCGTACCCAAACATGTACATTTGTTGGTTCAACAGTAGTTAACCAAATGGTTAGCCAAATGAGCACTTTCATATCAACCATGTTCTTCTTCACCATAACTAGTTCAGATGACTCAAATGAACTAGTTAGAGAGTTGTTCAATTGCTTAGATCTTAAAGAAGTATACAAGACACAATCAAAGCAAAAACAATTTGATTCACTTGAATCGATTCATGAAATTTATAGCCACGGTTTGCAAACTTGCATTCCTTAGTTTATATAAGTATAAGTTCATTAATAATCGTTTTCAGAAATAACCAACCTAAGTACGCGGACTTAAGTACCCGGAATAAGTTTGTAAAAGTTTACAAACTCCAGCACATTTTCTCGGGAATAGAGCCTCCGACAGTTCGTGGACTCTTGTTCCGGTTTTCCTGATCAACAAAGTACACATACTTTGGTTCAAGGAATAAGGACTTATACATGTGTGTGTTTCCACACAATGCTTATATCCAGCAATGGTTATGTAATCTAAACTCTCATTTCAATCATTGAAACATTCTTAGAGGATGTTATATAGTTGTTATTCACAAACCATTTTTCGTCAAATCCATTTTCAAGTGATTGAAACATAATATGACTTTCGTCACTAGGTAAAGATGAACTTGGCCAAAGTGAAAGCTTATCAACACATATTTCGAGAAACAGAAGATAAACTCGTCTCGAAATAGCAAATGTGTATAATCAAAGTCTATATAGCAAAACGACTTTTGTCTCAAGATAGGAGATAGAGTAGATAGACTTTTGAGTGATATATAAGTTCAAGTCTCCATATACCTTTTAGTCGATGAAGTTCCACCAGTTCATTGAGTAGTTCTTCGTCTTGTATGATGATCGCCATGGCAGTTCTTGAGCTCAAGTCTTGGCATTTGATGAGTGCTAAAAAGTGCATATTTCTATATATTTTTCTTGGCATTTAACTCATCTTTTGTGCATTAATTCTACATTTTATCCCATATTCTGTATTTTCATTGTTTTCAAGAATAAATATTTTTATTAATTAATTTTGCATTTTTAGGTTGTAAATAAAGTTTGGATGAATTACGGAGCAAAAAGAGCAGAAAAGTGGTGGAAGCCGATAGGAATCACGCAAGGAATCCGCGAGGAATGTTGTGCACAAGACCAAAAGGCTAGAAATGGGCTTAACAAGGAAGAATTGTTCTTAAAGAAGATATGGGCTTGGAATACCCAAGGCCCAAAACCCTTACCCAAACCCATTTCCAATATCCATAGCCCACTTCTCCTGTAGCCGTCAGATTGGATCACATCTGAATCCAATGGTCGCAGCATCGCCAGTACATCAAAGTCTGAAGCTTCTGCTTGACACTACAGCACCTAACTCTAATCTGCACCGTTAATTTTGATGTATTATACATCCAACGGTCGCTACAAGCTCCCTTCTATCTCGCCGTCAGATTGATCTAACAATTCCACATCCAACGGCCGAGCTTCGCAAATCATCAAGCTTGATATCCCCGCCACACACCCAAGCACCTAATACCTATACCCATCAACCAAACACTCCCCTCCTTCTTCTCCATCGACTTCACCTCCCTCACCCCCGTCTGCAGAACCACTCCCCATCGCCTGCACCACCATCATCACCTCCACCACCTTTCTTAACCACTCCACAACCAAACCAACTACAACCCATCTCCTTTCCCATCATTTCCCTACCTCTCTACCTATCTATTTCATCAATCTCTCTTCTTTTCTTTCTCTGAAACCCTAGGAGAGAAATTAATGAATTAGGTCGAGTTAGAAAAGCAATTGGAAGGCATGAAGAGGAGCAGGAGAGTCAGAAGAAGAATGGGTCGACGCATGGAGTAGTTATCATTCCATCAAATTAGGTAAATCAGTAACCCTAATTTCTCTGATTTGGGGGAAATTATTGTAACCCTAATTGAGTGCTTGTAACTATAAAAAGATGTTGTAGGTGTGTGTAAAAGATATGCCTGGGCTAGCCAGTGCTTCACCCAAGAGGACTGGAATAGCCAGTGCCTCGAGGGTTAGTTCTTAATTTAAATTATTTTGTAAATTTCAATTGTATTTGTTCACCATGTCTAGTATGTTCTAATTTACTTGATAGGGCTTAGATGAAACTCTTGATTGCATGCTAGGATAGTTAGTATACATGTTATTGTTCTTGTGATGTTTAAACTGAAGTAGGACTGATAATTAGCCATTTGAGATAATTCACCTGTGATCAGCTGTGTTGTAAGAAGACAGCTGATACTAGGGGTGAAGTTAGTGATAGTGGTTAAGAATTCAGTCCATTTGAAGGGTTGTGCTTAATTGCCTTAGAATTGATAGTTAACTGGTTGAGCAAACAAGCCTGTGATCAGCTGTGCTGTAAGAAGACAGTTGATGCTAGGGGTAAGTTAGTGAGATTAGTTAGTAAATCACTCATTGTAGTCTTCCATGAAAGAACAAGACATATCTTGCATAAGAACTTCCTTAGTTTAGGATCAAGATGTGGATTCAAAACCTAGTGTTTCCTTGTTTCACATTGTATCTGTAGCTGTAATCTTTGCTCATTGCCCTTGGCTCACTGCCTTGGTTTGTTTGTCTTTGTTTCACTGTTTCTTTGTTTCTTTTGCCACTGTTACTCACTGCTTCACCTTGTTCACTGCCACCTTCACATTGCCATTGTTTTAGTCCATTTTCACTATTTTGCATTTAGATAACTAGCTTAAAAACTTCAACTATACACCCTAGTCCCCGTGGAGATGACCTGTTCTTGCACATACACACTACAATGACAACTGTGCACTTGCAGTTTAACATGTAGGCCTTTCTGTCTCCCCTTATCCTTTTCTCTTGTTTCTTATACAATCCCTGGCCTACCAAGTTTTTGGCGCCGCTGCCGGGGACTGGTGCTGTGTAGTTGAAAAGAAAAATAAAAAAAATAGTGTACCTGTCTTAGTGTAACTTAGCCTGTTGTAGCTGTAACTTAGTGTTTTGCTGTTGTAACTTAGTATAACTATATTAGTGTAATAGTTTTAGTATAACTTAGCTATATTAGTATAACTGCATCTGTAACTTAGTGTAGCTCTTAGTGTAACTTAGCTTTAGCTGTAACTGTAGTTCTGCATCTCCTGCATCCATATCTGCATCATTTAGCATCTGCATCTTAGCTGTAAGAATTACATCCATTGCATCCATATCTACATACCTGCATCATCTCTAGTTTGCATATTGTCATCATAACTTACATCTGTCACTTGCATATCATTGCATGCCTGCATCTTGTCCATATCTGCATCTTGCATTTGCATCTGTGTTTGCATCCTTGCTCTTCAGCTTTGCTCATTGCATGTAGCTTGGCCATGCCCTGTAAGCATGATGCTCTGCAGCCTTGCTTCATCTGCAGCATTGCCCTGTGGCCTAGCACCTATAGCATTGCCTTGTCTGAAACTTGCTGCCTGAGCATGCTTGCTATTTTCTTGCTGTGCTGCTTGCCCTTTTTCCTCATCGCTTCTTGGCCTCACCCATTTGCTTCAAAGAGACTGATCTTCTCTTTTGAGCCAACAGGTGCTGCTACAGCCAGCCTCTGGTAGTGCTGCTGTTTTCTGTGTTGCTGCTGCTGCTGCTGTCTTGCTGCCTCCTGCTGCTGCTTCTTCTTCTTGTTGTTGTTGCTGATGAGCCTCTGGTGCTCTTGCTGAAGTTGTTGTTGCTGTGAACCAAGCCCAACTGGGCTGTGCAACTAAAACAGAACAGCTGGGCTGTGCTACAAGAGTAAGCCTAAACTGTGGGCTTGACCCAAACAAAAGTTGACAACCATTTTCAAACCCAGTTGCACTTCTTTTTGGGCTGTGTAAATTCTAAAAGTGATTATGGGCTTTTGAATTGGACTGTGGACTTAGTTACATTTTGGGCCTCAAACTGAAATTTGTTTAAACTGTGGGCTCCAACCATTCGTGGGCTTAGACTCAACTGAACTTTAGACCCCTACATTGTGAGCTTAGACCCAGACCAAAAATTTGAAAAACGTTTTAAAGTTTTAAAACCCAGCTGGGCCTCGCATTCCAGTTAACTGCTAGCCCAAAAACCCAACTGTTTCTGAACTCTGGGCTTGTTTCTGAACTGTGGGCCTGAACCAAACTTCGAGTGGGCCAAACTTTCAAAATTCCAAAAAACCAACGGTGAGATTTACTCACCAACAGTGGGCCTAAAAATCAAAGTTTTTAAAACAAATTTGGGCTCCAAAAACAACCCATCTGGGCTTCAGAGCAAGCTTTTCCCCAAACGGTTGGGCTTTTTATTCAAAACCTTTTGCTGGGCTCAATTCAAACTGATTCGTTGGGCTTCACTTCACACTCAGCTAGGCTTCATTTTGCACAACAGTTGTGGGCTGTTTTCAAATTTCTAGTGGGCTGTGCATTCTTCCACCAATGTGAGCTTGCTCCCGATTTTAAAACCAAATTTTTCTTTTCAAAACCCATTAAAAACCAAATGATTCCCTAAAAACAAAAAGTTTCCCATAAAAACCAAATGATTCCCACAAAATCAAATGTACGGTAGAATTTTCTTGTATATACTCCAGTAGATAAAATTTTTAAATCCTATGCTTATTTTGTACATATTTTTCTAATCCAATATGATCTCGGCTGAAATATGTTGGATTTTTGCCTTGAATAACGGAGTTCGGTTCTTTCGTCAAATCGGGTATTCTCTTTCCTTTTTCTCTACTCAGCATGATCCTCTTGTATGTTGTAGTGTAATTTTGTTCATATTTTGAAACATTGAGGACAATGCTTAGTTTAGGTTTGGGGGTATAGAGTAGATATCCTGATAACATGCTATAATCGAAAAATAGAACTCCTTCCTTTTTGAAAAAAAAAAAAAATGAAAAAATCAAAATAAAAAATGAAAAAATTGAAAAAAACATAAAAGTGGATCTCATTTACCTTGAAATGTTGACTCTTGTGCATGTATGTAAACATAAGGATTCTCAGTCTAGATATTTAGGCACCCCTGATTCTAGCACAATTCACATAGTGATAAGAAACTTGCACGCGCACGATCTACCAATACATGTATAACCTCATCCTTGAGGTGTTCTATCGGAAGTCACGATTGCCAATCACTTTAGAATACTGAAGAAACTTGACTAGCTTGTTCTTTGGTTGGTTGGGATAGAAGGTGGAGGTTACATTAAGAAAGACAACCATCGAATTTAACTGGGTGCATCAAAAAGGGCTACCTCTTGCTAAGAGTCATGTAATTTTTTGTTTCCTTTTGTATATGTATCAAAAGTGTTACCATGTTAAAAAAAATAAAAAAAAATATGATGTATATTTAGAAAAAAAAAATATCAGAAAAAAAAAAGAAAAAAAAAATACAAAAAAATTAAGTATTTATCAAATTCCATTTGTGTCATGTAAAGAAAATAGTTCTCTCTTGTCCAAAAATAAAAGAGAGTAGTCAATGTAAATAAGAGTCATTTTTTGTTTTAGTAAGCAAGGAAGGGTGTACGCCATTGATGTACAACGCGAGAAATTTTGAAATACCTCCAACTCATTCACAATTCTCGTAAAGTCCGGACAGCTAGCTAGATTTCGACCTCGGTTCTTAGCCTGAGAAACTATCTCTTGGTGATTAGTAGTCATAACATCTGATCTTTCGTTACACATGTGTAGATACACTTTACACTCTTATCACATGTTTTTATTTGTTATCAGTGCTAGGATTGTGCCTTTGATAGCTAGATTGACATCTCCATTTTGCTGTGAGCTTCTACTGTCTTGCACATGTCACATTTCATGGAATCTGAGCTTATATTTTGTCCTAGAACTTTGTAGGTACGTTCTAAGCAAACCTTCACGAGACTTCACTCGTCCACTAGGGACACTTAGTGGTTTAAAAGGCTTAGTGCATACGCTAAATGCATTCGAGAGACCAGCGACAGTGGTATAGGTAGGATTTCCTTAGTTTTGTTTTACTTGAGGACAAGTAAAATTCAGGTTTGGGGGTATTTGATGAGTGCTAAAAAGTGCATATTTCTATATATTTTTCTTGGCATTTAACTCATCTTTTGTGCATTAATTCTACATTTTATCCTATATTCTGTATTTTCATTGTTTTCAAGAATAAATATTTTTATTAATTAATTTTGCATTTTTAGGTTGTAAATAAAGTTTGGATGAATTACGGAGCAAAAAGAGCAGAAAAGTGGTGGAAGCCGATAGGAATCACGCAAGGAATCCGCGAGGAATGTTGTGCACAAGACCAAAAGGCTAGAAATGGGCTTAACAAGGAAGAATTGTTCTTAAAGAAGATATTGGCTTGGCATACCCAAGGCACAAAACCCTTACCCAAACCCATTTCCAATATCCATAGCCCACTTCTCCTGTAGCCATCAGATTGGATCACATATGAATCCAATGGTCGCAGCATCGCCAGTACATCAAAGTCTGAAGCTTCTGCTTCACACTACAGCACCTAACTCTAATCTGCGCCGTTAATTTTGATGTATTATACATCTAACGGTCGCTACAAGCTCCCTTCTATCTCGCCGTCAGATTGATCTATCAATTCCACATCCAACGGCCGAGCTTCGCAAATCATCAAGCTTGCTATCCCCGCCACACACCCAAGCACCTAATACCTATACCCATCAACCAAACACTCCCCTCCTTCTTCTCCATCGAATTCACCTCCCTCACCCCCGTCTGCAGAACCACTCCCCATCGCCTGCACCACCATCATCACCTCCACCACCTTTCTCAACCACTCCACAACCAAACCAACTACAACCCATCTCCTTTCCCATCATTTCCCTACCTCTCTACCTATCTATTTCATCAATCTCTCTTCTTTTCTTTCTCTGAAACCCTAGGAGAGAAATTAATGAATTAGGTCGAGTTAGAAAAGCAATTGGAAGGCGTGGAGAGGAGCAGGAGAGTCAGAAGAAGAATGGGTCGACGCATGGAGTAGTTATCATTCCATCAAATTAGGTAAATCAGTAACCCCAATTTCTCTGATTTGGGGGAAAATTATTGTAACCCTAATTGAGTGCTTGTAACTATAAAAAGATGTTGTAGGTGTGTGTAAAAGATATGCCTGGGCTAGCCTGTGCTTCACCCAAGAGTAGAGCTGTCAATTTATAACCTGGCTTGCGGGTTGACCCTAACCCGGCTTGTTTCAACCCGGCCCGGCTTGGCTTGTTGTCTAAACGGGACGGGTTAGGGTTGGCATATACAACCCTACTAGAAAACAAGCCGGGCTAGGGCCAATCCGCGGGTTACCCGTCAACCCGTCAAAATTAATAAATATATCCCTCAATCCCACAAACTCTTTAAAATCCATGATTTGCAAACATATATTAGAATTAGTTAATTTTAAATCAATAAATAAAGCTAATTTTGGATCTACCCAAACAAATATAACAATTTTTAGATTTTAAATAATCAATCAATAAATTAAATTACAACTTAGATTCATCAATCACATATTTATTCGGGATGTCCTAAATTGATAAAAGGACTAGCATAATTTAAACAGTGAGTTAGTCTTACTCACATTAATTTAAACTTATAAAATGATAAAAAAAAAGTAAAATGCTTAGTTGATGTGAGGGTTCTCTGCCTAAGAAAACTAAAGCGCCGTAACCGGCTATATCGTTGATTAAGTGGCAATAAAAACGTCCACTTTACAACTCAGTGGTGGGGCTTCTAGTTAAACACCAAATTGACCTAGGTTCGACCTTTACTAAATGAATAATCCTAAACAATCCTAAATTTTAAATTTAATTTTTAAATTGATAACATTAACAAGCCAACCCGCCAAACCGTCAGGATTGACCCGTCTAGGGCTAGGGTTGGGGTTTTGAGCTTGTTCGTGAATAGTACTAGGGTTAGGGTTGACCCTAACCCTAGTACGGGTTAGCAAGATAGGGCCGGGTTGACCCTAACTTGCCCGTTTGACAGCTCTACCCAAGAGGACTGGAATAGCCAGTGCCTCGAGGGTTAGTTCTTAATTTAAATTATTTTGTAAATTTCAATTGTATTTGTTCACCATGTCTAGTATGTTATAATTTACTTGCTAGGGATTAGATGAAACTCTTGATTGCATGCTAGGATAGTTAGTATACATGTTATTGTTCTTGTGATGTTTAAACTGAAGTAGGACTGATAATTAGCCATTTGAGCTAATTCACCTGTGATCAGCTGTGCTGTAAGAAGACAACTGATGCTAGGGGTGAAGTTAGTGATAGTGGTTAAGAATTCAGTCCATTTGAAGGGTTGTGCTTAATTTCCTTAGAATTGATAGTTAACTGGTTGAGCAAACAAGCCTGTGATCAGCTGTGCTGTAAGAAGACAGTTGATGCTAGGGGTAAGTTAGTGAGATTAGTTATTAAATCACTCATTGTAGTCTTCCATGAAAGAACAAGACATAGCTTGCATAAGAACTTCCTTAGTTTAGGATCAAGATGTGGATTCAAAACCTAGTGTTTCCTTGTTTCACATTGTATCTGTAGCTGTAATCTTTGCTCATTGCCCTTGGCTCACTGCCTTGGTTTGTTTATCTTTGTTTCACTGTTTCTTTGTTTCTTTTGCCACTGTTACTCACTGCTTCACTTTGTTCACTGCCACCTTCACATTGCCATTGTTTTAGTCCATTTTCACTATTTTGCATTTAGATAACTAGCTTAAAAACTTCAACTATACACCCTAGTCCCTGTGGAGATGACCTGTTCTTGCACATACACACTACAATGACAACTGTGCACTTGCAGTTTAACATGTAGGCCTTTCTGTCTCCCCTTATCCTTTGCTCTTGTTTCTTATACAATCCCTGGCCTACCAATATACCTTTTAGTCGATGAAGTTCCACCAGTTCATTGAGTAGTTCTTCGTCTTGTATGATGATCTCCATGGAGTTCTTGAGCTCAAGTACACTTTCTATCCTAGTACGAGACTTAGCTATAGTAGACTAGAAATCAAGACTTATATTTTTGATCACTAAGATTGACAAACATGCTTGAGATAGCAACGCATGCGAGTTCGACCGAGCAGTGCTCTAACAGTAATTTAAGCCATCGAAGACTGGTGGTACGTTTATAGAGATAACACCTCTGTCCATATCAGATCGCTACAAACACAGACTTGTAAAGTCTTTAACGTATTTGCCTGCTCTGATACCAATTGAAAATGCGGGGGTCTAACAACCACACCAAACAATTCGTTTGGCAATCTAAGAGGACTTACTCCAATATACTTTCTAGAGAATCAACTAGGAAGTCAGAATCAATCTAGAATAAAGCATATCAAAGAGTTTAATATCTCTAAATCTTAATTCAATCCGCAATCAACAAACAAAAATCTGCGATCCCGATTGAATATAAGAGGAAGTACTTGAACGGTACCAAAGACCAATGTTCAAGTGTCAATCAATGTAAATCAACAACCTAAGGTTGGATATTCTAATTAATTGATCTTAATGCACAACCCGTGATATTTCAATTATATAACAAAATATAATGCGGAAAGAAATAACACAGACACCAGAATTTTGTTAACAAGGAAACCGCAAATGCAGAAAAACCCTGGGACCTAGTCCAGATTGAACACCACACTGTATTAAGCCGCTACAAACACTAGCCTTCTACCAATTAACTTCTCGCACTGATTTAAGGTATAGTTGCGCTCCTTACGTCTCTGATCCCAGCAGGATACTACGCACTTGATTCTCTTAGCTGATCTCACTCAGAAATAAGAGTTGCTACGACCCAAAGTCGAAGACTTGATAAAAAAATCGGTCTCACACAGAAAAGTCTATAAGATTGAATAAATACGTCTCCCACAGAAATAACCAAGAGTTATTGTTCCGTCTTTTGATAAATCAAGGTGAACAAGAACCAATTGATAAACCAGACTTGTATTCCCGAAGAACAACCTAGTATTATCAATCACCTCACAATAAACTTAATCGACTAGAGAAACAAGTTATTGTGGAATCACAAACGATGAGACGAAGGTGTCTGTGATTACTTTTCTATCTTGCCTATCGGAGATATAAATCTCAAGATAATTTTGTACTCAATCACGATAGAAACAGCAAGATCAGATCACGCAACTACAAAGAGAATAGTTGGGTCTGGCTTCACAATCCCAATGAAGTCTTCAAGTCGTTAACCTACAAGGTCTCGAGAAGAAACCTAAGGTTAAAGGAGAATCGACTCTAGTTATGCAACTAGTAGCACAATGAGGTGTGGGGATTATGTTTCCCAGTTGCTAGAGTTCTCCTTTATATAGTTTTCAAATCATGGTTTGCAATCCAAGTTACCTTGGTAACAAAGCATTCATTAATCACCGTTAGATGAAAAACCTGATTTAACCAAGCTAATATCTTTCAACCGTTAGATCGAACTTAGCTTGTTACACACGAATGAAATGTACCCTCATTTAGGTTTATGTAACCGTACCTAAACGTGTACACCATGTTGGTTCACAAATAGTTAACTGAGGTTAGCCATATGATTACTCTCATATCAACCTTATTCATCTTAACCATAACTAGTTCAAATGACTCAAATGAAACTAGTTAAAGAGTTTTTCAATTGCTATATTCTCATGGGTTTATACAAGAACACAATTGAAGCAAAATCGGTTTGATTCACTCGAATCAATCATGAACATTATAGCTACGGTTTGCAAAGATTGCATTCCTTATGATTTAAATGTTTAAGTTCATGAACAAACCGATTTGATAAAATAACCACCTTAAGTATGCGTACGGGTATGCGTACTTAAGTAATCGGATTTGAGTTTGTTATGTTTCCAAACTCAGCAGAAATTTCCGGTTCGAAAACTTCCGCTAGTATGAGTACGGGTACGCATACTTAAGGTGACTAGTTTAGGAGTTTGTAATTCCCAAACTCAGCAGATATTTTCGGTTCGAAAACTTCTACCAGTATGCATACTGGTACACATACTTATCTTGACTCCTTCACCAATTTGGTATACACACATATGCATACACTTGGTTCCCAGTTTACGGATTTATACAGTAATGTGCGAACACACTATATATGCTTATATCCAAAGATGGTTACATTATCAACTCTTTATTTCAATCATTGAAACATTCTTATATAATGTCAGTAGCCGTTTTCACACACTATTAGTATCATAGCAATTTCCAAGATATTGAAATAATCATTATCGGAACATTCCAAGTCTTATACCAAATGATTGTATCACACAAACCATGTAAGATGTTACTCGATAATTTTCTCATGATATAAGATGAACTTGGTCGAAGCGAAAGCTTACCAACACATATTTCGATAAATATGTAAGCGAGATATACTCAGCTCGAAACAAATGTGTATAGAGAAAACTATATCGTAACAGGACTTCTGTCTCAATATAGGAGATAGAGTAGAAATAGACTTTCCAAGTGATAGATGAGTTCAAGTCTCCACATACCTTTTGTCGATGAAGTTCCACAGGCTCTCCTTAGTAGTTCTTCGTCTTCAAGTGATAAGCGTCGTGAAGTCTAAGCTCAACTACACAAACTATGTCCTAGTCCGAGACATCTATAAATAGGCTAGAAATCAATACTTATAGTTTTGATCACTAACATTGAAAAACATGCTTGAGATAGCAGTGCATGCGAGTTCTACCGATCAGTGCTCTAACACCTTGGTAATGCAAAGTCTGATTATAAACTAGCATTTTCATGGAAGTGTGATGCCATGCAAGAAGAATTGAATGGTCAATTATTATCTAGTATAAAGCTTATAGAAAGGCTGAATACATAAACGTAAGTTAGGGAAAATTGATAAACCACGGTCTTACATTTACAAAGAGTTCTGCATTTATACCAGATGCACACTTGGAGTGTGCATGCACCTGGTTTATGAGAGAGGGATCGAAATTCCGAGTAAAATGGTATCCAAAGACCTAGATTCGGTCATACCCAGATCATATGTTCATGTCAAATGGATTGTTAACTTTGTTTGCAACTTTCCAAGTAAGGGAATTTGTCCGTGATAGTCATTGAGCGATATGACTTTACTGAGCATTATGACGATGCTCAAAATCACCGAGTTGTCCAATAAAGTTGTGCAAGGGTGAACAAGATAGTGTCAAAATTCGGGTGTTAAATAGCATGGTATATGTGCATTATTAACATGCGCCAAATGACACTTGGCCATGACCATGATGGATGGTGCGTTAGGATGAATTATAAATGCATGCAGAAGAAAGGACAAAGTAGAGGTGATGCATATGAATGGCATGAGGTCATTCTTGAATAAACATCTCCACGGAAGCTAAAGGAATTAATTATGTTGATAGTTAGAAAAATGAATGTGGCAATGTGATTTGGAACATGAAAGACAGTTGGTGCTGTCTCATTTCCTTGTTTGTTGCTTAATTGCAAATATGAAGTCAGTACAAGTTTGCAATCAGTTGGTGCAAGTATTTGCTTAAGTTTGAGTATATTTTTAGCTTTGGGTCGTGTGAACCTTGATGTTGGGAATTAATTCTCTCTATGTAAGGCAAACATGAATGAGGGGGTATTTGAGATGAAAGTTGTTGTCTCTTTCATTCAAAGTAAAGCTAGTTCACATAGGAATATCCTACATAGCATCTTAAGCCAAAATATGTTATTAAAGAAGCTAAAAGTGAAGAAGCAAATCAATTTGATACATATGTATGAGTTTGCTGTTCAGAGTTATGTTGAAATACGAAAACATATTGGCGGAAATGTCATGGAGTAACGCAGAAAGAATATATAAGTAAACCCTTCAAGAGAAATGAGTTAAGGTTGACTCATATATTGGAAAAACATGTTATCCTCCAATACATTAGAATATAGCAGTTTGAAAGAACAAGTGAAGCATGTTGGTTTCAAAGGTGCGTGAAGAGGGAACCGACTCCATGTTGACGGTAAGATGTCCTAGGTATCTTAAGTTGTGACTATACAAAAGTCATGCATTTCAAACATGTTTTTGCGGAAATGCAAGCAAAGAACATCAAGTGTTGGATCTTTGGCATGAAATTGGCCAATATCGATGCAAGTCCGAGAAGGTGAAGTTTGCAATATGATTTGGTGGCCAAGTCTAATTAAAACTTATTGCTTACCAAATGAAGAAAAAAAAAGTTATGGGTTGTGGTACGTATTAGAGTGATATGAAATTATTGCATGCGTACCTTAAGGCATGTCATGATTTGGCACGGTTGCAACATGATTAAAGAAAATGATGATTCTTGCAAAAGTCATGTTATGTTGCTTGGTGCAAATAAAGTTGGAGAATAAAGACAAAATACTGTGCAATGATCTGTGTAATCAGTTGCGAAGAATTATTACTTGTGTATACTTAGGCACAAATGATTCAAGAAACATTCAAGCATAATTCCAGGAATTGGCAAGAAGAATTTCAAGTTTGCACTTTGGGGTGGATATATGATTTTCATTGGTGTTGAAAGCGGTCGTGACACAATAAAAATTTCAAGTTAGTAGGATCAATGGCAAGACATTAAAACCAAGTGATGCCGATGCTGTTAGAGCATTGCTCGGTTGAGCCCACCACGCGTTGGTATGTCAAGTTTGGTTGTCATATTTTAGTGAATTAAAACTCATGTTAAGAGTCGCTTGATTATGTACTAGAGTTAAAACTTCTTATAGGTCAGCTTGAAAGCATTAGGATATGATCCATTACAAGTATTGCGAAGTCTTGAAGATGTGAAGAAGCAAGGAGCTACAACGACAACAATCATCCTTCCACTTGAGGTTAGTGATATTTGACTTGAACTGTTTCATTCCCTAACGTATCTTTCAAGTCGTGCATATTGAAAACATAACTGCGAAGCATATATGAACTCTA
This sequence comes from Papaver somniferum, assembly GCF_003573695.1. Lineage (NCBI taxonomy): Eukaryota > Viridiplantae > Streptophyta > Magnoliopsida > Ranunculales > Papaveraceae > Papaver > Papaver somniferum. The sequence goes on along the minus strand of NC_039359.1, from coordinate 171,249,553 downwards.
GATAGACATAGTATTAAGGAATAGAATACGAGGTTTATTACTTAACCATTAAACTTTGTAGATAAGACATCTCCATAATCATTTGAATGCTATTGTGATTATGTATGGGTATGAGGTGAGGATTTCATCCATGGGAACAATGTTTACATGTATTCTAAGGAAGTAAGTTCATAAACTTGTTTGTGAACCGAAAAGGAAATTGCTAGGAGTTATTGATTTTGTTATTCATTGCATATCTTATGAGCAACCAATATGTGTGATAGAGTATAACCGCTCACAACTTGTTGTGTTCTTGGTAGAACTATTCACAAAGTCCTGACTTTTGTATTGGTATAACTTTTATTAGTAAAACCAATCTTAAGTAATCACCCGTGGTATGATCGGATTATGTCTGCCTTGGGGAAAGGGAAACGATCATAGTAAGGGAAAGGGAACCGATCCTTGTAAGGGAAAGGGAACGATCCTAGTAAAGGAAAGGAACTGATCCTTGTAAGGGGTACAGTACATCAAGGGGAACCAATCCTTGTATGGGGTGCAACAAGGTTTATAGCAGAAAGAGGAACCGATCCTATGGACATGTGTAACACATATAAGTTAGATACCATATATATGTGGGGAACCGATCCTAGTACCTAGTCAACCGAATCTTTGGGAAGCTAGTGTGACTATGCATAGTACTCACATGGAGGTAGAAACGTAAACCCATGATTGTGATTGAATGTTGGTTTGATCAATCACATAGTTATTGAAAGTCAGATGAACCAATTCTAAACTTGTTTGGAAGTGTGGAAAATCGGTTTCAAGGTTGTAAGTGTGAAAGAGAACTTACAAAGTAAAGATGTCGACAAACTTTGAACACGTACTGAGAATGTTTATTTCTATAATTGTTCAAAGATATTCCTTAACGGCTAAGGGAAGAGAATCCAAGGATCGAAACATAAGTAAGTTAAGAATGTTTTAATTAAGGTTATTAATTTCACTTTGTAGGGAAATTACAGAATTAGTAATGTGCATTTACTGATTAGATTTTCCGAGAGATTTCGATTGTTATTTTTGGACAAAGCATTTCCAGGAATTATGGAAACCGAATTTGTGCTTTAATGGATATCTTGATAATATTTTCGGTTTTGGAAATTCCGTAGTGTCCAAACTTCCTTGTCTATAAATACACGAAGTTTTCCTTTCTAGGAAACTAATCCTTCGTAACAACAGACTTCGTCTTTTGTCTTTGTTACTGTTGTAGCCTCCTATCGGAGAGGAGAGTAATCTAATTAGGTGAAATCTCTTAAGGCCGCTCGTTTTAAAGTCTTCTTTGGGATTGAGAAGCTCTAGCGCGACCCGTTGGTGGGAAACTAGATAATTGCGATTTATCTTTGTTTTCGATTGATTTGATTGACTAATGGTGGTTGAAATCTGATTGCACCTAGTTTGTTTATTCTTGAGAATATTCTCTTCTGATATAAGATTCACTCAAACTAGTTCAGAGTTTCGACAGGGATCTTCAGACTGTTGTTAGTTCTAAAGACGATTTTGTGATAATCCGTTGTTAACAGACTCCGTTCTGTGCGTGATTGATCACAAGAGATTCAAGTGATCGTGTGCAGGTTTTTATTGAAGATTTAAGAAGATTTGAAAACAAAGAAGATATTGAAGATCTGACTTGGGTTTTATTATGTTTGGTGTGCACAATACTTGTTTGGGTAAAAGAGGATCCAATTAATAATCAGTTTATCCTTGTGGTAGATTGGATTGATTAATTGAGTAGATCGGTATCAACACGGTTCTTCGGATTAAAGGTGTTGTTGGCTTAATCATAATCGGTTACCCTTGGGTGATTGAACATAAGATAGATCTAGATCCGACGAAAGAGTTTATGTTAAGATAAACGGAAGATCCTTTGTCCGACTCATATCACTTGGTTGAATAGAGTTGATACCAAACAGAGTTTTTTTTCATTTAATGTTTGGAATACGAACCAAAGGGATTGTTCCAAGTACGTGACTTATTCATAAGTCGGAGGCGTGGGAATACAGACGGGACTAGGTGAACTATAGGGTTAGTTACTTGGTCTCAAATGTACGAAGTCAAGTGTAATTTTGTGTAGCGGCTTAATCCTGAGAGTATTCAATTCTGGACTAGGTCCCGGGGGTTTTATGCATTTTCTGTTTCCTCGTTAACAAAATATTGTTGTGTCATTTACTTTTATTTTTCGCATTATAATTGTTTTATTATAATTAAAGTAAATTACACAAAGGTTAATTTCTATTTACTTGATAAGCAACCCTATTGTGTTTGGTTAAGTCCGAACCTTTATATCAAGTAAACATACTTTGTTGTTGTATTGTCTCGATCTCGTATCCATAGACGATCACACGAAGTGTGAACCGATTAGTTGTATTGTCTCGACTCTGTCCATAGACAATTACTTTCGGAGAAAGGACTTATAGGTAGGAAAAGTTTTAGCTTGAGGTATATTTGGGTACCCTCGCCTTTTCAGATGCTATAGTATATTGTTTGACAAGGATACCAGGTTGCTAAAGATACAGATCAAGGCATCTCAAGAGGCCCTGGACTAGTGTTGATGATGCATACAACAAAATATGAAGCAAGTAAAGTGAATTTACTTGATTGCATTCAACAAGGACGTTGAACATGATGGGTGGTGGAGGTTTATTACTGTGAAGTCAAGCGGCCTAGCAACTGAAGCTACATTATCCAACTATGCAGCGACATTAATCAAAGGCAAGGAAGGCCATCGACGTATGCAACATTGATGAGGCAACGGTGCATGTCCGAGAATCCATAGTTGGCCCAGCTCAGGGAATGAATTATGGATGCAAGATAAGTCATGCGATGGATTATGCATGAGACTAAAATTTGGCCAAGGTTCAGGCAATGAAAGTGAAGCAATGGCGCAGCCAAAGGTGCCATTGTAGTTGATTACTCGGCAAAGTGACGCAAGTAAAGCTTATGGATTATAGTCCAAAGTTATACAGTCTGTTTGAAAAAGAAATTTGCATGTATTCGTGCTGGTTGTTAGCGTCCAAGAGAGCATGAAGCATGGAATTACCAGTAACAATGTAATGATGGTGCATCATGGTGCAGAATGACACTATAATGGCCTATATGAGCGGTTATAAGTTAATTATTGGCATCACAAGTATTCCAGAATAAAGAGTGGGATTAGAACGGATATAAACTGGGTTTATAACCTTGTTTGAAAATAACTAACCACCAAGTACACGTTCGACATAAATTAGCGCAACAACAAAAAAGCTGGCAGTTGAAAAACATAGCCGGCGGTTAGGAAAACTTCCTAGACTTGTGCACTTATTTGCATACGATTTTGGCATGATCCTAGTAGTATAAATAGGATAGTGATTAATAAGCTCATTGTTACTCAGTTGTGGAAGAACCATTGAGAGCTAAAAGGAGTTAGGCACTCACTAAAGAAGGTGAGTTGCTTGTGTAGTCTAGGCGATGAACGAGTTTTTGTAAACTTCCTAAATGCAGTAAAAATGCGATATCTTTGTATCCATGATGTTGTTGATCTTGTGAGTTTTTTAAGGACATTGATGCATGGAGGGCATGTTATGCAGTAAGGGATGAAGTAAAATATAGAGAGAAAATAAGAAAGATTTCTGTTACTTAAATACCTAAGGATGAAGGCATGTGCATAGATTGACGATAGCGTGCAAGGCTGAGTACTTCTGGGTAAAGCCATTCACTGAACCACATATTATTTTCTGTCAGGATCCAAGAAAAATGAAAGCCGCAAATTGGGCGTGTGACACTTACCAGGATATAATAGCATGCGTATAAAATTTCAGGCTCCATAAATACCATCACGTACATTAAACTAACGACAATATTAGCTTATGATAATTGAGGTATATACTCACGCTCTTCTTCAATAATAAAACATATAGTCGAATAAAACTTAAAATGAGGAGCAATAGGAGCACTTAAAGGTTTTATTCCTTGAGAGACACCAAATTTCTGTATTATACCTTTTAAGAATATATATATATATATATATATATATATATATATATATATATATATATATATATATATATATATATATATCAGATTAAATTTACACACCAAGAATACTATAATCTTCTCCAACATCGTTCATTTTCATCTCAAACTTAGTTGATAATTTGTGCTTCAAATTCTCTGTGTCTTTCTTGTTATTCGGTGTTGTCAATATATCATCTATATACAAGTGTATATATATGAGAGATCCATAAAGAAGCTTCTTAATGTATACAAAATGGTTATAGTGACTTCTTCTATATATTTGGCCAATCATAAACCAATCAAATCCCTGGTATCAATTTCCCAGAATGTGTTTAACTGACACAGTCTTATTCGCTTACATAATCAATTTTTCATTGAAACAAACATATTTTATTCTCGATCACCATGCAATAACATTTGAAAGAAAATCTAGAAAACACTTGATATGTTTACACGATATTAAATCCCATTGTTGAATATTATAAATCAAACAAGTTGACCTAATGGGATAACTTTCTGGGTTCGCTACTGATCTTAGGGGTACGATACCTCACTATTTATTGGTCCCATAAATAGATAAATTGCAAAAAAACTAATTCCTTATAGCAACAATAATTCAGAATGATCTGCGGTGGGATCTTAAAATTTGACTCATCTAATCATTTTGAGATATATTAAGATATGCTATTATGATATCTTAAACCGTTATTTTAGATTTAGTTGAGCCTTCCAGTTACTCTGGAGTTTAAATTTATTACCTGATAGTGATATTTTGCATTGTACCTCGATAATAGTTGTGTTAACCATTTTATGGACATTGGCTATCGCTTCGATTGTTGTATTTTTTTTTTTGGAGAATATGTGGGGCTTTTGAGATATCATAAAGTTTTAAAATGAAAAGAAAAAACTCAAGCATGAGAGGCCGAGACTAGTGAGATAAGTTAACCCAATTGGTTGCAAAATCATGTTAGAATGATCCAAACTTAATTTTACGAGTATCTAGACCCAATTTAGGAATAAATATTAACACAAATAATAGATTTCTGTTGGAAATCGGTAGTTACTTTTTGTTTTGTTTTATTTTCCGTTCTTTATTCTTATATTTTGATTAGTCCTATGATATAAGAAGAATTGTGAACACTGTTGAACTCTCCTTTTTTTTTCCACATCTACAGATTTGGAATCACTTCTAGATGGAGAAAAAAAAACTTTAGACTTTGATATCGAAAGTTTAATTCAAATACTGATGTGGCTTGGGTTTCGAGTCTCTACTAATTGGAATCCAGAGAGCCGGGATAATCAAATGATTTACTCTATGAATTCATCCAAAGTAATAAAATTCAATTTTATTTTTCTTTTAAGGTAGAGGAAATACCCCATTTAACCAAGTTGGGTTTGCTATCTTTCTCTCTCCTAGAAGAAAAAAGAACCTATCTAGCCACGTTTTCATGTTTAAATGAGCAGAGATTTCCTTGAAAATCACAAAGTTGTTTCTTTGATGGATCTTCACCATAGTCTTACTTTTGTAGGACAATCCATTTAAAGAATTGGTATTTTTCATGGTGACATCAAACCGGTACACGTACTGTGACTAACTTGATTCAAGAACGGCTATGGTATTTGTACTTTGCACACCTACTAACCATGTCGATTATTTTCAAGTGAGATAAAATTATTTCTACGAGATAATAAGCATTTGATCAATTCTATAAAAACACTAGACTTATTTGATCACATGGTTGTGACTCAATGTTAAGATCTTAAATGTTTATGAAAATGAATATTAAGATTTTAAGTTCAAATCGGCTAGTTTCGGCTAACCACCTTGAACATAGTCTTTATACACAGTTCGGTTACGATGTCACCTAACCAGAGTGTATATCTTGTTTATTTAAATCAGATTCAAAGATTCATCTAACGATGAATATTGATTGCTTGGTTCCAAAACTATCTTAGCTTAAACCTAAATCAACCTATGCTTTGAATGTCTATAAAATGGGAACTTCAAGCAACTGGGATCTTTGAATACCGACACTACTTTTTGGTGTATCCTAGTTGTAACTAGAGTCGTCCTCTTCCTAACCCTTTTAGGGTTTAGCGAGTACAAAGACTTTATAGGGATTCGTGAAGACAGGTCCAGTTGTCTTTTCTTGATAAATTGAGTATCCTGATCTTGATCGATTATTGAGCTGCTCACTTGATCAAGATAGATAGAAATTATCATAGTTCTCTTTGTCTCAAACTTTGTTGATTCCACAAGTTCTATACTTGTGAGGTGAATAATAATCTAGGCTGCACTGCGGGTTATATAAGTCTGGATTTTGAGGTTATCTAAACTTTTTCTATTGCTATCTATTTCCGAATCACCTTGATCAAAATCTTTTTGATCGTAAAGGAAATCATATATAAGCTTAATCTGTGGGAGGCAGGCTGGTTTAAAGTCTTCAATTGAGTTGAAGCAACTCTTAGTTGGTGTGACATCAACTAAGGGAATTATTTGCGCAGAGTCTAGCTAGGATTCAAGAGGCGTAATGAGCGTGAATGTACTTTAATCAGTGGGAGACTCGATTAGGGCTCAACTATATTCCATTATGAAGTCAATTGGTAGTATGCTAGTGTCCTTAGCGTCTTAATACAGTTTTTTGTTCAATCTGGACCAGGTCCCGGTGTTTTTCTGCATTTGCGGTTTCTTCATTAACAAAACTTCTGGTGTCTGTGTTATTTCTTTTTCCGCATTATATTGTTTATCTTTATAATTGAAATATACTGGTTGTGCGTTAATAAATCATAGTAAATATATCCCACCTAGTTTGTTGGATATGACTTGATTGATTCTTGGACATTGGTCTTTGGTACCGTGCAAGTAATCTCTTTGTAATTAGGTTCACGTATTTGATTCGATAAACGTTCCAATTGCAAGAGAGAGAGAGAGAGAGATAACTCTAGATACTACTCCTTGATTGAGTTGAACTCTCGGAGTTGTATTGAGTTTGTCCATACAGATTGTCTAAGAAAAAGTTGGTGGTGTATTTTGGTACCCCTACGTTTTCAATTGGTATCAGAGCAGGCAAACATGTTTAGTCTTTGTTTGAAGCAGTCTTACTATATGGACATGAGTAAAATCTCAATAAACGTGCCACTAGATCCAGGGGATTCTGAATTTTCTTCCATGACTGATTTAATTAAATTTGTAGAAGAAATTCTTTCTCAACCTCCTTCAGGTTTAAAATCCTTTGAAGTGTTTTCAGGGCTTGAAAAACAATTTGAGAATCTCTCTCTTGATGTTGAGATATTTCTCCAAAAGAACAAGATTCTCTTTATAGGTTAAATCATGTTATGATGATTAATACTCGTGTTGAGGTTGACATTGATTTGTTAATAAGTGAGTGCAACGCTCTTTTTTCTTGTAACACAAAGAGTTGTAAACTGGATGTGATACAAAGTGTAAGCCTCATCTAACGGATTATTTCCTCATAAAACATGACTTAATTCATTGGTTAAACCCCGATACATCTTTTCAAAATAACTGTGAAAATGTTAAGATGTCTCTTTACACCAAAAAAGTTACTATACGTAGTACTAAACGTTATCTTCAGACACTGTTATTGATAAGATGCAAAATGAGACATCAAGGACACAAAAAAATTATTTTAAGTGTCTCGCTAAAGTCATGTTGTCATATATCCAACTGTATTCTCATATTTTATGTTGAAAATTGTTTTAGATATAATTAGTGTGTTGAGCATCGCTTTATAAAAATTATCTATATATTATTCTTCACAAGAATGAATTGATGAGGTCCCATATTGAGGAAGTCATTATTTTTTTGTGCTATAAATATCCAATGGATTAATTTATTGAGCTAAAAAATTTGCTTATGCAGGATGATAAATAACTAAACAATTAAGCTCTTGATTACACATGTGCGGTTCACATACGTTGAACCAGAACCAAAAACCGTGTGAGAATCTAGTTTCAGAACTAGTATGGCCGGTTTGTGTGCTGTTCCATCTTCATACATATAAAGAGAAAACCCTTCTTGTTTTTTCCATCACCTTTTCTTCTTCAGTTCGAGAACTCAGTGAGAAAAACAAAAAGTTCGACTGCCATCATCTCTTCTTCACCCACTCTATAACCAATTCGAGTTTTATTTGCATCATTGAAACCAGGTGAAGATTCTATACAATAGGTAATCAATAGTTTCTCTCTTCCACATAATTTTGGAGCCGTGCCATAATCAACATTACACGAATTCGGTAAGTTCTTCAGTCTAATTCGTGAACTTTTGTTAAATAAGCATGTCTAGGAAAAGAAACCTTCAAGGAGAGAGTTCAAATGCTATTATAGAGAATATTGAACCATATTTTTATTCAAGTCTGCGAACCATATTCATTAACAAAGGTGCATGTAACCTCTATAGGAAATATAATAATGAAACCTTGATTATGGAAAGAATATATGAGGCATCAATTCTTAAGTTTCGTGACCTACCTGGGTTTATGAACTTACACGAATGGGGTATAATTCACCGACTTATGGGAACTTCCCATATAGAAATGAAGGCTCAATTTTATGCAATTTTACATTAGGATGATAATGAAAACTGTACTTTTAAGACCATTGTTAACTGCACAACATTTTTTGTGAATCGTGGAGTGATTGTTGAACTTCTAGCACTGCCACGTATTGATAGTTTTCAAGTTCCTTAGCCAGAAAATTTGAGACCCACCTATAATAAGATTGCTAATCTTCTACTTGGAAAGACTGCATTTTGGAAGGATGGGAAAATCAATATAAATAATGTTGAATTATTTTTAAGGGCAGCTGAAAATTGGTTGTGCCAAACTTGATGCCTAGCACAATTGACAAGTTCCGGTGGACCAAATCTGTTGCGGAATTGGTTTACTATACTGTACAAGGGAGAGATATTTATTTATGTGGTCTTATTATTCGTCATATGATAAGTGTAGGAAGGATTTCTAAGAAGACTCCGAGATTTCCTTGCCTCATTACAAGAATTTGCAGTCAGAACAGAATTGCTCCATTTGAAACCAGTTCTGGGAGTCCAAAACCCTTGACCATGGACATCATCGAAAACATGAGTAGAAACATGCCTCCAAATCCTGAAGTTGCTCTTCTTCAACAAAGAATTGATTGCATGCAGGAGCAGCTGACTTATGCCTTGGAAACTCATCTAGATTTGGCTGAACCCTTGTCTAAGATTGCTGAGGACTTCTATAGCAATCTGGCATAAAAAAGGTTCTTTACTGTATCCCCTTTTCATGTCTGTTTAAGTTTATGTTTGTTGAATTACGTTTGAACCTATTGTGATGGTTGTAATGACTTTGATATTATTTTAGCCTTGAATGTTGTTCAATTAAATTTGCTAAATGTGTCAAATTCAATTATAGTTCTAACTCTCTTTGCACAAGTCATTGATGAAGTTTCATAGGAAACTTCTTGTGAGAATTTTTTCTTAATTTTGAGAAGGATAACTAGGGTTTGGTATAGCAAAAATTGTAATTACACAAGCTATTTCCAACGTTTTTCATCTTACATGTTTTTAAATTTATTTATTTAAATTCTAAAGTTGTTGGAAGATGAACTTGTAGTATGCAATCATTATTGGTTTAACTATTTCAAAAGTCTTATGAAATATATGTGCCTTTACGTTTTTCGTGAATCAAGTAGATATTTCATATATGCTCAAAAGTTAAATCTGTTATTTTTTTATAAACGAAAAATTGAACAAACTCATTGAGAATTTTCTCGATGTATTGATCTACTCGTGATAACACTTTTGCGTTTTTACTACTTGACACACTCCGTAAGATTTTCTTGTGTTGAGTCATACCGATTAAAATTATCTTTTTGTCCGTCACTGGCGTTGAGATTATTTTAAGTCGATATTCGGATACAAATCCGTGAGATTTGTTAATTTGCAACAAAATCCTTCTTTTTCATAAAGCAAGGTCAATCATGTTGTTCTCTTGGGAATGACATCAAATGGGGGAGAGTTATTAAATGAATCTGTGCTTAATTGCTATATCTTTGTGGGGAGTGTGGCTGTGGAATTTAAAAGGGATGCTTGTATCTTAAATCTGCTAGATGAGCGCTAAGTATCTCTTACTATGTGATATCATCTAAATAAAGTTGATATGAGAAATTTCATTTTAACTATGTTATAATGTAGTATCTCTATCTTCCTTATAACTTGACATATCTTTTAGTTGTATTCATTACGATCCCACGATTTTCGTACCTTTGCCAATTTTATTGACAAAATGGGGGATAATTATTTAGTAGTTTCGCGCTATATACATATTGTTTACATATCATTATGTAAGGGTAAGTGAATCAATAATCTATAGGTTTCACCTATTATTCAAAGGATGTAAGTATTGATTAAGGGGGAGAAACATATCACCGTAGTATTACTTTAGAGTTGGGATACAATTAAATTTTGGAGAAGTTAATAATACCATGTTTCTGTATAATGACGTTTGAGAATATTTGTTTTCAATGTTGTTATCGCTATGAATCTTCAATAAAAACTATGCTGAGTTGAACACGTTCAGTATTATTACAACTTGAAATTAAAAAGAGTTCAAGGAGTTGAAGAAATCAAGGAAATCAAGCATGATGGGTTAGAGGAGTTTTCAAAGATTTGTTTTTTTATTCATATGTATTGATAGTTTTGTCACTAAAATTGACAAAGGGGGAGATTGTTAGAGTATTGCTCGGTCGAACTCAAAAATATTGCTATCTCAAGCTTGTTGTCAAATTTAGTTGTCAAAACTATATCTTGATTTCTAGTCTACAATCAGTTAAGTCTCGGACTAGGATAGAAATGTAGTTGAGAAACATTGGATCACAGAAGTCATCATTGTGTTCTACTGTTTGAAGGAGAAGACCAACCGAAGATTTTGGAAAACTTCATCAACAAAAGTTAAGTGAATACTGAACAAACTATTTCTCAAGTTATATACTCACTTTTCTATCTTTGAGGCGTTGTCGCTTAACTAATTAAACTATCATGCATATACAAGTATTTCGAGTCAAGTTTATCTTGGTAATTAGTTCTCGAAATATAATAACCAAGCTTAATGAACATTTGTTTCGGTTAAGGACAATTTATTGTTCACAATCAAAATCATGATTCAAGTTTTATCATTCAAAAATAGCTTGGAACAGTGATTTGTGTCATTGAAAAAATTCTAGAGAGAAAGAACTATATAGATTCAGATACAAGAAAGTATTATCAGTCTCACAAACTGGAAAAATTATTATAAGTATGAAGTCGTATTACGGGTACTCGTTCAAGTAGCGGAGTAGCTACATGCCGACTTGCAGATTTTTGGTAAGCATATCGTTATGCACATCCTGTAAAAAATGTGTTTAACTCGTGAACCGGATCGGTACGCATACCCATATGCAAACCGAAAAGGAATTGTGGTCACATAACCGGTTTAGTATCCATATTGGTACACATACCAGAATTTTTTTGCATTCCGGAACTCGGTTGTGTATCCATACTAGTTGATCACAGTCGTATGCGTCAAAAATAATTCACTTTCTTACTCAACAAAATATAGATGAAGTACAAGGTAAGGAAGAGTTCGTTTCCACAGAGAGGCAATTGTTGTTATAAAAATTCTAGTTTCTTAGTAACCAATGGAGGGATTTTGTTTTATCAAAATAAACAAAGCAATAAAGTAATGAAAATAGTTGAAAATAATCAATAGAGAGAGATATTGGTCAAGGAGTTCATCTTCTATCTTAAACAAGTTCTTGCATATATGATTAGAATTACGATTTAATCTCTTTATCACCAAAAGCCTAGAGTATCAAGAGAGCAAGATATTCCATTAATTTCCTATGTTCATCAACACACACATTAGAGCTGCGTATGTGAATTCTATCTAAAGAATAACCTAACGCCTTGCGCTAATTAAGTTCAATTCCTAGGAGCATTAAGTTTCAAAAATAGGCTAATCAATGCAATTGTCATACATTGCGCATGACAATTCGGACAAGGGTCAAACTCTACATATGATGACAAGAGTGTATCACTATAAACCGTGATCATATCATGCTACTTGTATTTGGGGTTATCGCTCGATGAAAAACCCTAAAATCGATATGGACAAGGATGCAAGTTCAATTAATTGGCCACTTAACTAAACAAACATCTAAATCCTATCACAATACATCAATCATGTGATTATTAAAAACAGTAGAGATTTGAACGATAATCAAGAGAGAAAACTAATGCATTGATCAAGCACAAGTTGTAGATATAAGACTAGATCCTTAACCAATAATATTAAATTAGCTACTCATAGCTATGGAGTTCATCATTATCAATAATCAAATAAATAAGATGAAAAACAAAATACGAAAGCAAACCCTAGTTGCGGCTATCTCCAAAGCTCCAAGTAGAATACGTGATCTCCAAAGTTGTAAAACTCCTCCCTTTTATGTTTCTTCTTAGATCAAGTCTTCAAATGTCCAATAGATAAGAGTCCACCAAGCCCATGTATAGAAAGACCAACATATAAACTCTGCCCAGAAAAATGTCGCCGGAGACCCAGAAAGTAGCCGGAACTTGGCCGGGAAAGTCACCTCAGGTGACTGAAAAGTGGTCTCAGGTGCAACAACACATCTGCAAGTACCACCAGTGTTGCCACTGAAGTAAGTTTGAACATTGGACAGCCTTTATTCTCTCTGTAATATCAACTTCAACTACAAACTGAGCTACAACCCTAGCACCTGTAGTAGCATCAACATCATCACACTCTCCATTCTAACGCCACTATCTTAATTGCGGCCATTGCATCTCAGACTCAGCTTATAAATCTTAGCGTGCAATATCACTGACCACTACAACCACCTCCTTCAATATGCCAGACCACCACCATCATCCTCACAAGAAACAGTCCTGTTCACTACAACATCATAGTAAGCTTCTCCTCCAGCTTTCTGTTTCTCTTCTCAGCTGCAATATCATCTCAGGCCACCTGAACTTTCTACGTTTCCATTACAGCACCAGAAGCATTTCCATTGTCAATACTTGAGCAATTTCTTCTCATTCCGCACCTGCAACTCATTCACACACAACAAATTCCTGCAGCAGTCAGCTGAACCACCAACTCAGCTCAATCCATTCGCAACAGCAACAGTTCAACACCAAGCTTAATATAGACACCAACTGCTCATACATTCAACACCGCACACATCATCAGTTCCATTGCAGCTTGCCTTGTAATCTTCTTAAGTTCCACCTGCTTCAAACACCGCTGCAACTCCCATGTTCAGCTCGACTGCATCTTTCCATTCAGCTAGCCACCTTTTTCAGTCCATATCAACATCACAGTGCAGTTCAGCTAAAAACAACTTCATCTCAGCTTCTCTATCAGTCATCAAACCAATTGTCATAGCAATACCTACAAGAACTCCACCACAGTATCATATCCTTCTTGACTCAACTCAAACAAAACCAGTATTGTCTTTTGCTGTAACTTCAAATCTCCAGAATGTCCATTACCAACTCCATTTTGAATTCAACCCTCATCTTCAGTAACTACAACAGCAGCAGCATCAGCAGTACTTCATCTTGTTCTTGACTGTAACCATTTGAAACCCCATCTGCAGTTCACTTCACAGCCCTAGGCTCACCTGCAATCAATCCAGCAAACCTATTTCATTAAAACTGCTAGAGAACCATGATTCAGTATTACCAGAAACTACACTTCAAATCCTAATTTCTGTCAATCTCAAGCTCAAATCAGCTCATAGCTTCTTCAATCAACACAGAACATCACAGATTCAACTCAACTCGAATACCCTTTCTTATGATTCTCCAACAGCTCAATCTTCTCAGAAATCATCATCTGCATCTCTGAAATCCGTCAAAACCCTTAAACTTCAACAATTTCTTCATTTCCGATGAACCCAGAGTATTAATTCAAACCCTAACTTCTCTGGTTTTCAGATACAACCATCATCTCTTCAATTTCTTCATCTGATTTGAACCCTGGACTTCTTCTTGATCTGTTCTCTCAGTTACCAGCAATATCCTCATCTATTTCTCGATTCAAAACCTCCATCGATCTGATTCCCATCTCATCTGAAGTTTCACTGATTCTCAGACAAGTGCAGCCGCATTTCTCTTCTCTGAATTCCACACATAAATGATTGAGAGGATGAATTTCTCTCACTCTTAGGGTTGGTAATGATAAAAATCACTACAGGAACCCAGAACTCGGATAAGGGCCACACAGTGATATTTTGCCTGTAAGTCTCATACAACTAACAGTTCATTCTTCGTTCCTTCTTGCGCAACAAGGTCTGCTCCAAATGAACGCTTTCTTCTTCGAATTCTTCCTCCAACAACAACCATTTCTTACTTCTCAGATTCACTTCTTCTCTTCAATGTCTCTTCATCATTAAAGTTGTCGTGCTTTTCAGACAGATAAATTTGCATCACTAAAGCGGACATGCTTTTCAGACAGAGATGAAGAAATAAAAGCAAATAATGATAAGTAGTTCACCTCCAACAGCAGTTGCACCTTTTTTCCATGTTTCTTCTTCTTTTGTTCCAAAGTACCTAAACACTCGAAAGAAAACATAAGATACATAATTTACAAGAAAACTTAGCAAAGAAAGCATAAACAATAGATAAATATTAAGGTGTTTTAGACACCTATCACCGGTACACATACCAAAATAGTTTTGTGGACTCCGGGACCGGTCATAGTCTTAAGGTATCCATATCGGTACGTATATCTAAATAGTTTTGAACTCTGGAACTTGGTTTGGCTTATTAGCTTACAAACCGGTACACTAACTGTGACTAACCTGATTCAAGAACGGCTATGGTATTTGTACTTTGTACACCGACTAACCATGTCGATTATTTTCAAGTGCGATAAAATTATTTCTACGAAATAATAAGCATTTGATCAATTCTCTAAAAACACTAGACTTATTTGATCACATGGTTGTGACTCAATGTTAAGGTCTTGAGTGTTTATGAAAATGAATATTAAGATTTTAAGTCCAAATCAAATAGTTTAGGCTAACCACCTTGAACATAGTCTTTATATACAGTTCGGTTACGGTTTCACCTAACCAGAGTGTATATCTTGTTTATGTAAATTAGATTCAAAGATTCATCTAACGGTGAATATTGATTGCTTAGTTCCAAAGCTATCTTAGCTTAAACCTAAAGAAACCTATGCTTTGAATGTCTATAAAAGGGAAACTTCAAGCAACTGGAATCTTTGAATCCCGACACTACTTTTTGGTGTGTCCTAGTTGTAACTAGAGTCGTCCCCTTCCTAACCCTTTTAGGTTTTAGCGACTATAAAAACTTCATAGGGATTCATGAATCCAGGTCCAGTTATCTTTTCTGGATAACTTGAGTATCCTGATCTTGATCGATTGTTGAGCTGCTCACTTGATAAAGATAGATAGAAATCATCAAAGTTCTATTCGTATCAAACTTTGTTGTTTCCAAAAGTTCTATACTTGTGAAGTGAATAATAATATAGGCTGCACTTCGGGTTGCATAAGTCTGGATTTTGAGGTTAGCTAGATCTATTTATTGCTATCGATTTCCAAATCACCTTGATCAAAATCTTTTTGCTCCTAAAGGAAATCATATATAAGCTTAATCTGTGGGAGGAATATTGGTTTAAAGTCTTCAATTGAGTTGAAGCAAATCTTAGTTGGTGTGATGTCAACTAAGGGAATCATATGCGCGGAGTCCTGCTGGGATTCAAGAGGCGTAAGTAGCGCGACTGTACCTTAATCAGTGAGAGACTCGATTAGTGATCAACTACATTCCGGTCCGAAGTTAATTGGTAGTAGGCTAGTGTCTGTAGCGGCTTAATACAATTTGGTGTTCAATTTGAACTAGGTCCCGAGGTTTTTCTGCATTTGCGGTTTCCTCGTTAACAAAACTTCTGGTGTCTGTGTTATTTCTTTTTTCGTATTATATTATTTATTTTTATAATTGAAACAGGTTGTGCGTTAGTCAATCGCAGTAGATACATCCGACCTAGTTTGTTGGATACGACTTGATTGATTCTTGGACATCAATCTTTGGTACCTTCCAAGTAATCTCTTTGTAATTAGGTTCCCGGATTTGATTATGTAAATGTTCTAATTGCAAGAGAGAGAGAATGATATAACTCTAGATACTATTCCTTGATTGAGTTGAACTCTCGGAGTTGTATTGAGTTTTTCCATACAAATTTCCTAAGAAAACGTTGGTGGTGTATTATGGCACACCCGTGTTTTCAGGTATTTTTTTTCCGATTTTTCAATAAACGTTGAGATTCTAAAAGCTACGTCTGTCTCTCATGCAACAAAAGTTACTCTATTGGGTAAAAGTATATCATCAGTTTCAAGACCGAAGATAATTTCTACTGATAAATTCTGGTAAATTTGTAAAAGCGTTAAACTAGGTTTCTACGGCCGTTCGATTAGTTAGACGACAAATTTCAGTCTTTGTAGTCTTGGTCTAGTATCTTTTTAAATTCCGAGAAAAATGTTATCTTGATATATAAATTTTATATATTAAAGAATTTGATTCTGAAACGATTTTCTGCTTTCAGAAAAAGATTTATTTTTGATGTTTTTCCGTTTTTTTTTCTTGGAGGTCATGTCTTACATCCCTTATTTATGTTATTCTTTTCATTTAACCAAAAATTTCCATAGAGGTTTCATCCAGAAAAGAAGACGAACTTTTAGTTTATACTATGTATTAGATCGCCCAATTAGGCTTACCTCCAAATATCCTCACATTTCTCTCTTTCCAGATGACCCATGTGACGTCGCATGAGAGCAATCTCCAAATCTTAGCATTTCTATTTTTTTAGAGAACTCTATCTTCGATCTTTAAAGACTTTGAATCTCTCTGTAACGAGGTCACCCTTAAGGCAGCTACCATAAGGGTGCACCTCTCAGCCCTTGGATATCATATCATCTACATACATACATTTCTAGGAAGATTTTAAAAAATAAAAATATTTTTATGACTTTTCATATCTTATAAATCTTTACATTCAATGTTGTTTAATATAAAGTCCTTTTAGCAAATCGTTTCACTTTTTTTTTTCCCGAAAACATAGAAGAATAATCATGGAGATCATGAGGATTAAGCATGATCAAGACCGCTTTGATGGGCGATAACATCAACGGTACATTGTATTTCTTTTATTCTTCAGATATTAAAACCCCCGTTCTTATTATGTTAGTGTACTCGTTGATCAGTAATGTAATACTGTGCATAGGTTTAGATGATATGATCCTGATATTATAAACACAAGACCCTAATACTAACACAACTCATAGTAACCAATTGATCCGTTGATTGGAGATCACCCACCTTAATAAGAATAACTTACTTAAATTGATTTCATTAATTTTGATAATTAAAATCCTAAACAAACTATATATTTATAGTAACATAAAAAGAGTCCAAATCCTAAGAAAATATTGAAATAAGAGTTCCAAGTCTATTGGAATTATAATTAGTGTTGATGTTCCAACATCCCCAGCCCCTTGAAACACAACTTGTCCTCAAGTTGGATCATAAAACTAAAGTTTTCGGCATGCTCGGAAAATGTTAACCAAGGTGCTTTCATGATTTTGACAGGCTTGACTCATACTCATCACGCTTTGCAAGTATTATCCACGGTGGCGTCCATAATCTTGATAGGCTTGAATAATTTCTTTCTGGACTAAGTCATCTAAGACGGCTAGGAAACCAATGAATAACCCAAACGATATAAAAATATAAAATTGTTCACAAGATAAAGAATCAACAGTTTTTTAGATGGATTTTTGGATAATAAAATAACATAGTATGTAGGGATTTATAAGATATAAGAAATACTAAAAGGAAAAATATTTTCTAAAATTTACTTAGGGAGGTGTGTATATAGATGATACGATATCCAAGGGCTGAGAGGCGCACCCTTACGGTAGCTACCACGAAAGTGACCTTGTCACAGCAAGACTCAAATACTTTTCGTAAAGAGATGCCCATAACTTAAGAAAAGATAATATAAAAAGTAGTTTAGAATAATTATTTTGGAAAAATGGATGTGCTGGGAGACGGATTTAGAGAAAGATATATATATCATAATTCATGAACTTTTTGTCAAATCACTTGACATATATATCATAATTCATATATACAGTTCGTCCATAAGTGTTTTTGAGATCATACATGTTATGTTTCGACTTCATGGGTTCACAAAAGACCATGGCTAGTTTTTTTTTTTGACTCCAAAAGGTCAATATATTAAGAAAAACAATTCATCACCAAGAGAGTAATGAAGTTGTAGAGAATCCAAAAACAAAGTACTCGAAAATGGAGTACAGAAATGAAAAAAGGAAAAAACAAAACCAAATACACCCAAGAATAATTAGAACATAATAACCTCCCAATTATTCAAAATCATATCTAAGATCACTCCACTAAAAATCTTTGTTCCTGAACACCATTTATAGATTAGCGCCTTAACACTATTTATGATTTCTTTCAGAGGCTTATACTTTCCATTAAAACATCGCGAATTTCTCTCCAAGCACATAAACTACCAAATTCCAAAAGGTATAATGTCCTAAATGTGCCTCCTTAAGTTGGAACTTGAACCCTTTTTCCTGTTCCATTCTCAAATAATCCGCCTGACCGATTCTTGAAAAACCCATTATAATTTATACCCCTTTAAGAAAAAAATTCAAACCTCTCTAGTAGTTTCACAATGTAGGAAAATATGATTGTTTGATTCGGCTTCCTTTTTGCACAATAAACAACCATTGACCTGGAAATAATTTCTATATGTATCCATAGTTGGGGAAGCAACATAATATAAAACCCATACGGCAACATAACATAAAACCCATACGAAAAAAATTACCTTCTGTGTGGTTTTTGGATTCCAAAAACTCTTACAGGGAAACAAAAGCAAACCATCAACCTCCAAAGATTTATAACACTCCGCTACAGAAAAATGTTTTCTGCCCTGCAACCAGACTCTTGCATCACCACCATCTCTAGGGTTAAACATTGATATTAGATCTAATAAATGAGCTACATCCTCAACCTCTCTGTCTTTTAACTGCTTGCAAAAAATCTAAATTCCAACTGACCCCATGACTCAAGTCAACACACTCTTGAATGGTTGCATCTTGCACTCTACTGTTCTTGCAAAGGGCAGGAAATAAAGCTTTCTTCACCCACAAGTATTTCTAGAATAAAATCTTATCACAGGAATTCACTTGCAAAGTAGTATTTTGTTGCACTTCATTATTGGATGTTAAGATATCGGCCCATAAGCTTTTTCCCGCTGGCTTATTGGAAGGATTAGCAAAAAAACATTTACATTTTCGCCAAACTTAGAATGAATCATTTTTCTCCAAAAAGCATGTTGTTCAGTACCATACCTCTATATCTATTTAGCATGAAGCACTTAATTCATAATCCTAAGCTTCTTGATTTCGACTCCCACGCCTTCCTTGGAAATGCTCATCTTCTTCCAACCTGCACATCCCTTTTTAGGTTTATTATTGACCGAGCTCCAAAAAAACTTCCTCATTATTCTCTCAAACTGTTTTTCTACTGATCTAGGCATCTGAAAGAATGACATGTACTATATGGGAATTGAAGAAAATACCGACTTTATTAACATCAACCTACCTCCCTTTGACAAGTATTTCCTCCGCCAAGTGCTGAGTTTGTTTTAAAATCTATGGATAATCACCTCGCATACTCCCAAAGGTATGCCCAAAGGTATGCCCTGATACTGCACGACTAGGTTATCATTTGATAGGAAACTACAAATCGCAGAAATCAAGCATGTGATGGGATTATATGTAACACGTACGTCCGCTACATGTGAGTGCCTGCCTCACATACGTACGTAACTGACCACCAAATACTTGGCATACTATCACAGACGCAGTACCACTCTGGTCCACTGCACCTATAAGTAGAAGCATTCAGAATCTTTATTTAGAATTTTAGATCATGCCCTGCCTTGCAACTCCAATAAATTAGGGATTTGTGATTGATCTTGTCGAAAATACGACTATGCTATCAACAATTTTTCATCAAGGACGATAAACATTAATAGTCTTATATATAATACACGAAAAGTGTTTCTGGTCTCACCATGACAGCGCATCTATTATGCCTGGAATGGATATGATTTTTTTTATCCATTGGTGTGTTGGTCTACGCGCAGGCAATCCGATCCTAAATGGCGGATCATCATTTTTTTTTCTTCTTTTTCTTTTTTTAATCATCAGGAGGATCATCTTCTTTATGTACGTGACAAGATCATGCAATTGACACTAGTAAATGATCCAAGACATAAAAAGTGGTGCCACATTCTATCGCATTATTTTGTGTGCACCATTAATTTACAACCGCTGTTACGTATACTATATTCTACTTCGAACCAAGTCCATAAGACGTTTGAAATATGATGTAGCTATGATATTATCTATACTTTCACTCATTCATGCATTGAAAAAGATGCCTCATTTTGATGACCATTCATCATTCCAACACAACACTGCACTATCGCATACTGCTGCTACAGTGTGTGCGTGTGGTCCCGTTTCTGTTGCTCTGCTCTCACTCCATGGCGGTGACAATTTCAGCATGGTGAGTATTCATCAAATTTCATGCGTTTTTCTAAATATTTTTTTATCTGTCATATGTCTAGCAGACCGTAAGAATCGATCGGGTTTGAGTCTTGAGAAGTGCAATTTTCTTGAAAAGATAAAGTTACATACCGTAAAACATCTATAAAATAACAAGTTAGGGGCTACCAAAATCTTCTATAATAACAGGTCAAGGACTATCAAAATCTTATTATTTTAAAGAGATATTACTTAATCTACAAAATAATAATTTATTATTTTATACATATCATAATAATATATAAATTATTATTTTAAATAATAATTTTTGATGATCACTTACTTAAGTACTTGAGACTTCTCATCACTGGTGATGGTGCGGGGTTTGGTCCTCTACAGCAGCGACTATCTACCTTGCCCATCAAAGATGGTGGACTTGGCATTTACACCATGGCTGACACTAGCGCCTATTGTTACCTTGCTTCTCAGTGTCAGACTACTTCGGTACAAAAGGTGATCCTTGGTAATTCATTCTCAACTGAAAAAGGCTCTGCTTATCAGTTTGCACTACAGAATTTTGCTCAGGTATGTGGCTTGCCTTCTACATACTGTGTCGATGATACTGCCCCCCATCCATGCACTCCCTGGCAGTCACTTATTTTGATGCAGTTAAGAAGCAAATCCCAGACCAATTTTCTATGTCCGCAAGAGATTCCATCCTGTGGCAGTGCAACCGTATCAAGCATGCACAAGATTATTTAATGGCTGTACCCATCATTGGGCTTAATCAGTGTCTTGGACCTAGACATTTTAGAGCTGTACTTTGCTATCGTCTTGGTATCCCATTGTTTGTTGAGAATGGCTTGTGCACAAGTTGTAATAAAACCATGGAATCTTTGGTGATCATTCACTTCATTGTGCTAAGGATATAGGCCCCAAGTTTCGACATGATATTGTTCGTGATGTAGTCGTCGACATTTGCTTCAAAGCTAGTGTGCCTGCTCGTAAGGAAGTTTCCTTGGGATTTCTGACGAATGATGACAAAGAGCTGAAACCTGCTGATATTCTTGTGCTTAACTGGGAAGACGGAAAGGATGTTTGTATGGATGTCACTGGTGTTTCGCCCTTCGCAGGTGATGGAATTCGCTCTTTCGTCCCAGGGAAAGCTATATCTAATGCGGTTTCACGTAAACACTCTAAATACTTGGACAAGTGTATTTCACATGGCCATGGATTGAGTGTTTTGGCTTTCTCTACTCTAGGAGAGTTGGGTGAGGATACTTTGTGTTTTTTCAAGCGTCTGAAGAATTGTTTAGTTAGTAACGACGCTAGTAGTGGTTTTGGTAGCTTTATTTTTCATAGATTAGGCGTTGCTATTCCAAAAGGTGTTGGAGCCCAGCTTGTTGCTAGGTTACCAACCAAAAGCTTTGTATAATGATTTCTCCAATGTTCCTTGTAATTAATATCGTATTTAAAAATTTCTTTGGAAAAAATGAGAATTTTCATAGTAAAAATATAAAAAATTAAGTATCTTAGAATATACCGAAATAGATTTTTAAAAATGGAAAATATAGAAAAAGATAAAAATACTTTAACGAAAATATTTTTAGAACACCTTACATTTGCTTTTAAAGTAATAAATCTTATTAATTTTCATGAAAAAATATTTTTATACAATTTGTTTTTTGTATTTAACATACAATTTACAATTCAATTTAGTCACAAACAATACAAGCTTCTAAATCACTAGGATGCACTCCAAGCGTCAATTACACTACAACATTTCTAATTGCAATACAAGAATACGACTCCAGGTCTTATGAGTTCACTACGAACTATTAAGGATGAAATACAACTTGATTTGAACTTCAGAGAAAAACAAACCAACATTAAATGATATTTTGAGAAAATTTAATGTGTATGAAAGTTATTTTTTATTTTCTAATGGAATTATTATTTATATAATATTTGACACTATGGGAACTTGAAATGTATTCCATCTGTCTTTTGTTAACATTCCTATTTGATAAAGTCAAAATATTAAGGGAATTGTACGAAATGTCATGACTAACCCTTGACTACCTATTTAATGTTATGTTATTAGTAAAATTAAAATATTAAAAATTATAAATTGGGTAACATTATTATTTTAGGAAATATTTTAAGAAAATAAAAACAAAATATATTAGTTTTACTATGAAAGGATTATGTATGCATAGGTAGGTAGAAGCTTTATTAAAAATTTTATAGATGTCCATAAATATTTTTATTTAAAAAGGGAATAACGATTAATATAAAAGATATTAATTAATTTTTTTCTTTATTTATGGTGATACTGTTTAAGATTTTGGATTCAGTTTATATTAAAAATGATTTTATGATTATAAAAAATAAAGGGTATATTTGATAGTTTAAGGGAAAATACGTCTATAGACAGAGCAGACAGATGAAAAAAGACAGACCAAAATAGAATTTAGGACATTTAATGAAAGACAGAGGGAGTATTATATTATAATTTTATCGAAGACTGAGGGAGTATTATATTATAATTTTACCGAATTTATTATTTTAGTACTAAGGACCCGAATCAGGACTGAATTTTTTATTATTTTAGCGAGACTATTATATTATCGAGTATTATTTTAAAAAAGTTTTACTGAAATCATAATAAAGAAAAACGATGTGCTGATACAGATCAAAAATGAAAAATGTTAATTTCGAGAATTCACAACAAAATCCATATATACATATATAAAAGAGATTCTTACTTTTTTTAAAGCATAATTCTTACTTGTCTATACTGATAGACACATTTTTATGTTCGATTTGTCTCGATTACATATATTGTTAGGGCTCATTTTTGTACTATTTGGTGTTTTATTTATTTGTAGGTATTTTTGGCCAATAAACATTTTTGGAAAAAATTGGCTCGAAAAGTTGTCGGGAAGCACCCGGAGGACACTTGCTATTCGGACCCCCGGTTTGGATAAGGGGCACCCCCAGGACACCCCCAAGGCAGTTGTTATTCGCACCCCCACTCTGGATAGGGGGCGCCCCTTTCTTCTCTTTAAATTCGAATTCCAAATTGGCGGGAATCTGGTGTACAAGCCGCGTATTTTCCTGGGAAGAGCTGGATTAAATTCTGTTGAGTTTTTCTCGGTGTTTGACGCTGGAATAGATTGGCATCACCCTTTTACGACTAAACAGGGTTGGTAGGTCTTCCAGATTCGAAAAAATAGGCATCAATCTTCGGTTTGGATAAAACAGGGCATTGGTTATTCGTGGAAGTTTCATTGGTTATATTTGTGGAAGTTTGGTGTTGTGAAGGAAGGATTTACTCTCTGGGATTCGTATCTTTCAGTTTTAAGAAATTTTATAACTCACAAACCGCGTAAATAAGATTTGGAAGAGAAGAAAATTCCGAGTATTACTGCCGAAGAAAAGAGTTATTTTTGGGACTTCACTTGCCTTATGCAGGACCTTCATGTATATATATGAGGCTAGGGAGTCGCAGAAGGGAGTACGTACACTTTGGGGAAGTTTAAAACATAACAGAGCATAAAAACACCAAGTTGCAGAGATACATGCGAGAGGAAGAAGATCACAGAACAACAGTAAAAGACAGTTGCAGAATCCGTGGCATTTTCTTTCAAAATTCAATCACTTTGTAACAATTTCTGTAACAATTATTCAGAGTTCGCAACAGTTCTATGTTAGGGTACTTTGTAACAGTGGTTCGTAACAATTATATCCGTTACAAACACGCTGTTTTATACCTTCTCTTCTTTTTAATCAATTTTTGAGCAACAAACATGTATTTTGAGCAAGTGGTTAATATGGGGAGCTAAACCCCATTGCTGAGGCGATAGAGGAAGCTATTTTTTCAATAAAAAGTGGTATATTCTTATTTATTTATTTATCGCAATTATTTTTATGATTGTTTTGCCTTGAGTGAAAATTGTTTGAATGATTCTTGTTAAGCAATTGTTATTTCTTTTGATAGAGCATGCTTGGACCTAGGTTTTTGATGTTCTATGTTTCGGATTTACACTTGTTATTTTGAGAATCTACTTGTTGCAATAGTTTAGAATCAAATTGAACGAAAAAATTGCATGAATATAAATATTGGATTAAATCACTTTGAATTTGGAAAATAGCGGAATCTTAGCCTCAGTGTTCTTTTTAATATTTATCAACTTTGATTGAGTTTGCTATAATTTTTAGTGAGTTTTCTATTTTAATATTAGAATTTAAGTCTAATTAATATCCTTCACAAGTCTGAGAATCGAACCACTTTTACCGCTATCTATAAATTACATCAATTTTTGGCGCCGCCGACGCGGACTTGGTTTTAGGGTTTTAGATTTATTTTATATTTATTATTTTTGTCCTTTTTTATGTCTTTGGGTATTTATCTTGTGTCTACAGGTTCTGGATCATAAAGAAAACTGAGCCAAGGAGTTTGGTGATTTCATAAAGACTTGGAGCTAAAGATTGAAGCAAAAAGAACAGAAAAGAAGACAATTTTATTTTAGACAATTTTAGTTTATGGTTTGTTTATTTTATTTAAAAAAAAACTGTATTAGGGTTTATTATTTTTGTAATTTTTCTTTATTTTTTTAGACTTTTGGACTTTGGGACATTATTTTTTTTATTACCCTACGGAAAGGTACTTTAAATATAAATTGTTTGCAAAGAAGGAGGACAATTACGATATTGTCTCTGCACCTTGGGTTCGTACACTAGACATCGGAGTCAGTGGCCCGAGTCGACTACAACCGATTCATCCCCCGTCTGGAATGGGAGGTAAGATTCTAAACACTCGTGAATCCCCTGTCAGCGAGTTACTGGACTCCTTCGTATGCATATATGTTGAGGACTGAATACGGACATTTATTTTTCTAGTAAAGGGCAAGGCCTGGCCATACAAGGTAAGGGTTCGGATTTCATCACCGTTCTCTTCTTGCCCCTTTAGGAACACGTAACCTACGCGAACCTAAGCCTAAAATTTTGACTAGAACGAGACCTATAGGGTAACAAGCTTAACAGGAAAGTCATTCGAAAAATATTGGTTACTCTTTTAAGCATACTTCGAAGTTCTTGACGGTTTCTGTAAGTTGAATGCATGACTATGCCGCCTTGTAATACCGGTGAGGCCTTGGGTATCAAAGCTCCACCAAGCTTCCCTCGCCTCTATTCAACTTACGTTAACTCGGATTGATTCCAGAGGGGTTTTCTTAAATTGTAAAGAATTCCCGTTCGAAGGATTAGAAGCTGGTCTAGAAACAATCTAAGTGGAGACATCATGCTTTTTGTTTGCTAGAAATCAATAGGTTTGATTTGGTTAAGTCGACCTTGATCTGTGTTTGCTTACCCTTCCAATTTAGAAAATTCTATTGTATGCCTGAACGTAAAAGAGACGCACTAGGTAGATTTGTTAAAGAGAAACCTTGTAGTTCGAAGCGTCTCGATTACCTTAATCTAGAAAGTCCGACTTTTGAAGAGTCTGTTTTTGAACGTCCTTTGACTGAGGAGAGAATCCCTGTTGCTCCGATAGCACCAGAAATGGCAACTTTGAAAGCTTTGTTGAATCCAACTAGGACTACTCGTCCTTCATGTATCAAGTTAGCTGAAACGGAGGCACCCTATGAACTGAAACCTGGGACCTTACAGATGCTCCTAATCTTTTTAGGGAAATAAAATGAAAACCATTATTACCATGTTAGGGATTTTGAGGAAATTTGTAGTACTCTAAGAATTAGAGGCTTAGATGATGATGCTTTGAAACTTAGGTTATTTCCATTTTCCCTGAAAGATAAGGCCAAGTCGTGGATGTATAGTTTGGACTCCGAGTCAATTGAGACATATGAACAACTTACATCTGCCTTTTTCAATAATTTTTTCCCTAGGCACAAAACATCGTCTATTAGGACGTAAATATGCACATTTTCACAACAAGAGGGAGAATCTTTATATAGGTATTTGGAAAGGTTCAATGATTTATTATTCCAGTGTCCTCATCATGGTTTAGAAAAGGTTAGGCTAGTTCAGATCCTTTATGAGGGTTTAGATTATTCCACAACGACCATGGTTGAGTCTCTATGCATTGGTGGATTTGAAAACCAAACTGTTGATGCGACGATGGAATTTTCTAATGAAATCGCCGAAAAAACCCAGCAATGGGAAAATAGTAGGGCACCCCAGAAAACAATTCTTTTAAGTAGAGGAAACGTTAATAGGGTAGAAGGAGGCTACGAATCAGATGCCAAAATTACTGCTATAGCAAAAAGGTTATAAGCCTTAGAAGTGGGCCAGACTAGTGGTAGAGTGGAGCCTTTTTGGGAAGGCCAGAATATTGAAGAGCAGGACAATGCTCTTTATAATAACACTAGATTTGATAACCGTCAAAAGATTGACCCATATTCAGAAACCTATAATCCTGGTTTGAGAAACCATCCGAACCTTTCGTGGTCTAAGGGCCAAAGTCAAGGTCAGTTTAGTAATTCTAATGCTCCCCCAGGTTTTGGTTATACTAAGAATTCTTCAGGACTAGCTCAGTTTCAGAATCAGTCAGATAAGAAAATCCTAAGTTTAGAGGAATCTCTCGCCTTGTTAACTCAGCAAACTGCAAAATTTCAGTTATCCGTAGAACAGAGTCTACAAGCTAGTAACAGGGTAGGACAAGAAAATAGTCAGGCTATTTCCGAGTTAAAAACCCAGGTTGGTCTGATAAGTGATTCTTTGAGAGAAAAAGGTAAGTTTCCTAGTCAAGCACAACCCAATCCTAGAGGAGTTCATGAATTAGGTGCAAAACCATCGAATCAATTGAATGTTGTTAGAACCCTTAGAAGTGGTAGAGTTGTAGACAATAAGGTAACCATGACCGATAGTGAACATACTGTAGTTCACCCCTCAGGATCTCACCTCTCAGGACCATTAGCTGAAGAGACTGATAAAGTTTCTGATGATGTGAATTCGGTTCATGAAAGGTCTGATTTTAGGCCTAGAGCCCCATTTCCCCAGCTATTAGTACCAACAAAGAAGGAATCGAACTTTAATGATATAGTGGAGGTTTTTAAGCAAGTTACCATAAACCTTCCCTTATTAGATGCAATTAGGCAAATTCCTGCTTATGCCAAGTTCCTTAAGGATATGTGTACGCGAAAGCGAAAACTTAGCGTCCATAAGAAAGCCTTTTAGCTAGTCACGTAAGTTCAATCATTCAGAACACCACAACTCCAAAGTACAAAGACCCAGGTTCTCCTACCATTGCTTTCACAATAGGTAACTTCCGGGTAGAAAAAGCTTTAATTTACTTAGGAGCCAGTGTGAACTTACTGCCATTCCATGTATACTTACAGCTAGGACTTGGTGAAATGAAACCTACTCAGATGACACTGCAGTTAGCTGATAGGTCTGTTAAAATCCCTCGAGGTGTTATCGAGGATGTTCTTATTGAGGTCGACAAGTTTATTTATCCAGTGGATTTCGTGGTCCTAGATACCCAACCTGTCCCTGACCCAGAGAACCAGATACCTGTGATTTTAGGTCGCCCATTTTTAGCTACGTCTAATGCGATCATTAACTGTCGAAATGGTGTGATGAGTTTATCTTTTGGTAATATGACTATGGAGATGAACATTTTTAATGTCAGTAAGCAACCTCATGAGCTAGATGACACATGTGTTGAGAGGTGAACATGATAGAAGCCTTAGTTCAGGAGTCATTACCAAACATCTTGTCTGAAGACCCATTAGAAAGTTGTCTATCCCATTTTGGTTTAGATTTTGACGACGATAGCACTATTGAACAGGTGAATGCTCTATTAGATTCTACCCCTGTGTTAGACACTGATAGATGGAAAGCTAGGTTCGAACCGTTACCAGTTTCTGAGACTACCCTAATTCCTTCTTTAGAAGAGCCCCCAAAGTTGGACCTTAAACCACTACCCGATACTCTAAAGTATGTGTTTTTAGGCCCATCTGAGACTTTACCTGTGATTGTAGCTTCCGATTTGGATAGTGATCAGGAAAGTAGGCTAGTAAATGTACTTCAAGACAATAAGGAAGCTTTAGGGTGGACTATAGCAGACATTAAGGGTATAAGTCCTACTGTGTGTATGCATCAGATTCATTTAGAGGAAGACTCCAAACCTTCTAGGGAGATGCAACGTCGACTGAACCCTAACATGAAAGAGGTAGTTCGAAAAGAGGTGCTTAAGTTGTTAGATGCGGGTATTATTTACCCAATTTCAGACAGTAAGTGGGTCAGCCCTGTTCAGGTTGTCCCCAAGAAATCAGGTATCACTGTAGTCCAGAATGATAATAATGAATTAATCCCAACCCGAGTGACCACGGGATGGCGTGTGTGTATTGACTATAGGAAATTGAAAAAGGTCACAAGGAAGGATCACTTTCCCCTTCCTTTTATTGACCAAATGCTAGAGCGATTAGATGGACATAGTCACTATTGCTTCTTAGATGGCTACTCCGGTTATAATCAGATCGTTATTGCCCCAAAAGACCAAGAGAAAACCACTTTTACCTGTCCCTTTGGTACCTTTGCATATAGTCGCATGCCTTTCGGGCTATGTAATGCCCCTGCAACTTTTCAGTGTTGTATGATGAGCATATTTTCTGGTATGGTAGAACGGTTCTTAGAGGTCTTTATGGATGATTTTTCAATGTTTGGTTCATCTTTCGATGAGTGTTTGCATCATTTGACATTAGTGTTGACTAGGTGTAAGGAAAAAAATTTAGTGCTTAATTGGGAAGAATGCCATTTCATGGTTAAATCATGAATTGTGTTAGGGCACATCGTCTCTTCAAAGGGTATAGAGGTAGACAAAGCCAAAGTTGACCTTGTTAAGACTTTACAGGTCCCAAAAACCGTAAAAGATATTAGGTCATTCCTAGGGCATGCAGGTTTTTACCGTCGATTCATTAAGGATTTTAGCTTGATTTTTAGACCTCTTTGCAATTTGCTTGCAAAAGATGTTAAGTTTGTCTTTGATGATGCTTGTTTAGAGGCTTTTGAGAAGCTTAAGACTTTACTCACTACTGCCCCGATAGTCCAGGAACCTAACTGGAACCTACCCTTTGAGATTATGTGTGATTCTTCAGATTATGCTATAGGCGTCGTTTTAGGACAACGAGAAAACAAATTACTTCATGTGATTTATTATGCTAGCAAAACTCTGAATGATTCCCAAATGAACTACACAACTACCGAGAATGAACTTTTATCCATAGTGTTTGCCTTGGATAAGTTTAGGTCCTACCTATTAGGTTCTAAGATCATAATCTATACAGATCATGCTGCTTTGAAATACCTTTTATCTAAGAAGGATACCAAACATAGATTGATTAGATGTATCCTATTGTTACAGGAACTTTGTCCAGACATTAGAGACAAAAAGGGTGCAGAAAATGTAGTAGCAGACCACTTGTCTAGGCTAGTTGTTAGTTCCCCTAGTGATTCCCTTCCTATAAGGGATAGCTTTCCTGATGAACAATTGTTCTCTGTTTCCCAATCACCTTGGTATGCAAATATAGTGAATTATCTTGTTACTGGTCGAACCCCTCAACATTGGGGTAATCAAGATCGTTCTAGGATTTTAGCCGAGGTTAAGCATTTCTTTTGGGACGATCCTTATCTGTTTAAGTATTGTCCGGACCAGATTATTAGGAGATGTGTATCTGAGAGTGACCAGTCCAGTATTATCTCCTTTTGTCATGAACATGCATGTGGGGGTCATTTTAGTGCTAAGAGGACTGCTGCTAAGATTTTGCAGTGTGGATTTTACTGGCCTTCGTTGTTTAAAGATTCCCATAGTCATTGTGTTTCTTGTGAGCGTTTCCAGAAGTTAGGAACCATTTCCCATAGAAATATGATGCATTTGAACCCTATTTTAGTGATTGAGGTCTTTGATGTGTGGGGCATTGATTTTATGGGTCCATTTCCTATTTCGTTTGGTTATCTTTACATACTTGTCGCTGTAGACTATGTGTCTAAGTGGGTTGAGGCGGTTCCGTGTAGAACGAATGACCACAGGGTCATAGTCCAGTTTTTGAAAGAGAATATACTTACACGTTTTGGTACGCCGCAAGCTATAATTAGTGATGGAGGTTCACAATTTTGTAATAGACCGTTTTCTCTTTTAATGAAACAATACGGTATTACCCATAAAGTAGCAACCCCATATCACCTACAGACTAGTGGTCAGGTAGAGGTTTCCAATAGGGAAATTAAACGTATTCTAGAGAAAACAGTTAATCCAAATAGGAAAGACTGGTCGTCGAGGCTTACTGATGCCTTATGGGCTTACCGTACTGCGTTTAAGACACCCATTGGAATGTCACCTTATCGTTTAGTGTTTGGCCAGGCATGTCACCTGCCTGTTGAGTTATAGCATCGAGCCTATTGGGCTATTAAGCACTTAAACTTTTCACTTGACAAGGCAGGAGATCAAAGAAAGCTCCAGCTCAATGAGTTGGACGAGATTCGTAGAGATGCATACGATAGTGCTAAGGAGTATAAGAACAAAATGAAACTTGTGCATGATAAGAATATTTTACGAAAGTCATTTTCTCCAGGTCAAAAAGTTCTTCTGTATGACACTCGTTTGCATCTATTCCCCGGGAAGTTGCGCTCTCGGTGGACCGTTCCTTTTGTGGTCCGTATTGTTTTTCCTTATGACGTTGTTGAGATTGAGACACCAGATGGTAGTAGTTCTCCGAAGGTTAACGGTCAGCGATTGAAGCCCTTTTTAGAGCCTTTTCCTACAGGTGATGTTGAGGAGGTCCCTCTGGAGGACCCTGTTTACCTTGATTGACCATCGAGGCGATTTTGTATGTTGTATAATATTTTTGTAGGTTTTTGGTTACTCTTCACCCAGGTACTATCTTTCCGACTTCTCTCTTTACTATTTCCTCATGTTACTTATATTTTTGGTACTGTTCTTTAATTAGAAACATTGAGGACAATGTTAGATTTAAGTTTGGGGGTGGGGTAGAACTTTTTGTTACCTTTTCATTGCAATAAATAAACTCTAGAGCCTAGAAATGTATCCCTATTAAGGATGGCACTAACCAATCTAAGTGGATGGAAGCATTTTGGTTGTAGGAGTTGAGGAACCAATCTGACTAGATGGCAACATCTAAAGAGTCTATTCATAAAAGCACAGAGCTCAGGTGTTATAAATAACATGATAGTTTCACCATATCTCGTTGAGTCCTTTTCACTTATGTTTTTATTTTGTTTTGTTTTTAAACTATGTTTCTCTAAGTGATTAGGTGGGGCTCACGATTCAAGTTGTTACTAATGCTAGGGTGAATTAGAGTGATTGAGATACAAAAAAAAAAACAAGAGAAAGAGAAAGAAAAAAAAGAAGAGAGAAATTGAGACCAGACCACCAGACCAACTGGAATAAATTCAATAAAGTCGACCACTGGAACCCTTGTATATGCCAGTGTGTTGACCTAGAGTTAGGATTATCAATCACTGGTTCCCTTGTATATGCCAGTGTGTTGATATTAGTCAGACTAGTATCTTAGTATATTAGGATAGGTTCATTTTGGCGGAGGCCTTCAGACAGATATGAGAAACACCGTTCACCTAGTAAACATCAAAACCATCTATGTTTTTCTCTATACCCATCTTCTTGATCTATCCATGTAATTAGTTTTGACTCCGGATATTGATGTCCATAGTGCAACTATCTGAGTAGAGCTCTGTCACTTATATATGAATTTTAGTATACTTGAGTTCAAACTCGTGTACAACAATTGGAATTTCGCATCAGGGTACTTCCTCCTGTAGTCAATAAGTATGCCAACCAAGGAAATTCTTTAGTGCCTTCCAAGGTTCTGTGTAGATAGCTAGGGTCTGGAGTATAAAGGTTTTGTAGGTATTGGTAGGCCTTAAAGGATGTAAGAAAATAAGAGCAAAGAGGAAGCCTACTTGTTAACCGCAAGTGCACGGTGTCGATTGTAGCTTGTGCAAATACGGGTCGAATCCACAGGGACTAGGGTGTGAGTTGAAGTTTCCTAAGCTAATTCTCTAAGCAGTGAACTAATGAAGCAAAGAGTGACAGTGGCAGAAGAAACAAAGAAACAGTGAAACAAAGACAAACAAACCAAGGCAGTGAGCCAAGGGCAATGAGCAAAGATTACATCTACAGATACAATGTGAAACAAGGAAACACTAGGTTTTGAATCCACATCTTGATCCTAAACTAAGGAAGTTCTTATGCAAGCTATGTCTTGTTCTTTCATGGAAGACTACAATGAGTGATTTACTAACTAATCTCATTAACTTACCCCTAGCATCAACTGTCTTCTTACAGCACAGCTGATCACAGGCTTGTTTGCTCAACCAGTTAACTATCAATTCTAAGGAAATTAAGCACAACCCTTCAAATGGACTGAATTCTTAACCACTATCACTAACTTCACCCCTAGCATCAGCTGTCTTCTTACAACACAGGTGAATTAGCTCAAATGGCTAATTATCAGTCCTACTTCAGTTTAAACATCACAAGAACAACAACATGTATATTAACTATCCTAGCATGCAATCAAGAGTTTCATCTAAGCCCTAGCAAGTGATAAATTAAAACATGATGAATATGTGAAAATAAAACTGAATTTGAAAGTGAAACAAAAACAGAACATGAACAATTGAGGAACTGGCTAGTCCAGTCCTCTTGGTGGTGCACTGGCTAGTCCAGGCATGCCTTCAACACAACACCCACAACCCATATTTATACTCAATTACACTTTACAAGCAAAACCCCCAAAACAGTAAATTAGGGTTTCTGAAAATTAAAATTCAGTTTACCTAATCTTTGATAATGGCTTCTGTACGTCGACCCATCCCTCTATTTCTTCTCCTGATGCTACCCATGCCTCCAATTTGTGTTATTTCTCAACCTAATTTACCAAACTCATACGCCTAGGGTTTCTGAGAAGAGGCGAGTGAATTAGGTGAATTAGGTCTCTGAAATTAGAAGGGAATAGGTGATGGATGATGGGGTGATGGGGTTGTTGATGATTTGAGAGCTCGGTGGTGGTTGTGGTGGTGGAAGAGAGTTGGTGATGGCAGCGTTTTCTCTGCAGACGGTGAGGGAGAAGATGGAGTCGATAGAATTGGAGAAGGGTGCGTTTGTTTTGCGGGTATAGGTGTTAGGTGTTGTAGTGTTGAGCGGTTGTAGAAAATTCGATGTCCAGCGAAGATGATACGTTGGATGATCACATCTGGATTAAATCGAACGGCTAAGATGGAACAGGCTTGCATCGAACGTTGGATGCGTGATACAACAATTCTGACGGCTTAGATTGGAGTTAGGTACTATGATGTTTGACAGGATCTTCAATATTTGATGATCGGTGATGAGGCGACCGTTGGATGATGTGATGGATCCAATCTGACGACTCTCATGGAAATGGGTATGGATATTGGAAATGGATTTGGGTAAGGGTTTTGGGCCTTGGGTATGCCAAGCCCATATCTTCTTTAAGGACATTTCTTCCTCTTCAAGCCCACTTCTAGTTGATCCGGCTCTTGCAAACATCATTCTTCGCTGCCTTTCTGCGGGAGTCTTTGCCGTTTCTTTGCTCTTTTCGCTCCGTGAGTTAACCAGGCTTTATTTAGTACCTAAAAATGCAAAATTAATTAATAAAAATATTTATTCTTGAAAATAATGAAAATACAGAATATGGGATAAAATGTAGAATTAATGCACAAAAGATGAGTTAAATGCCAAGAAAAATATATAGAAATATGCACTTTTTAGCACTCATCAGGTATATCTCTGGTAAGCCCTCCGGAGACAACACTCCGCCACTAGGGACACCTAGGGGTTGAAAGGCTTATTGCATACGCTAAATGCAATCGACGATGCCTGCAACAGTGAGTTAGGATTTATTTCTATTTTATTTTTGCTCGAGGACTATCAAATAATAGGTTTGGGGGTATTTGATAGACACATTTTTTTGTCCGATTTGTCTCGATTCTATATATTGTTAGGGCTCATTTTTGTACTTATTATGGTGTTTTATTTATTTGTAGGTATTTTTGGCCAATAAACATTTTTGGAAAAAATTGGCTCGAAAAGTTGTCGGGAAGCACCCGGAGGACACTTGCTATTCGGACCCCCGGTTTGGATAAGGGGCACCCCCAGGACACCCCAAGGCAGCTGTTATTCGCACCCCCACTCTGGATAGGGGGCGCCCCTTTCTTCTCTTTAAATTCGAATTCCAAATTGGCGGGAATCTGGTGTACAAGCCGCGTATTTTCCTGGGAAGAGCTGGATTAAATTCTGTTGAGTTTTTCTCGGTGTTTGACGCTGGAATGGATTGGTACCACCATGTTACGACTAAATAGGGTTGGTAGGTCTTCCAGATTCGAAAAAATAGGCATCAATCTTCGGTTTAGATAAAAAAGGGCACTGGTTATTCGTGGAAGTTTCATTGGTTATATTTGTGGAAGTTTGGTGTTGTGAAGGAAGGATTTACTCTCTGGGATTCGTATCTTTCAGTTTTAGGAAATTTTATAACTCACAAACCGCGTAAAGAAGATTTGGAAGTGAAGAAAATTCTGAGTATTACTGCCGAAGAAAAGAGTTATTTTT
Organism: Papaver somniferum; assembly: GCF_003573695.1. Taxonomy (NCBI): domain Eukaryota; kingdom Viridiplantae; phylum Streptophyta; class Magnoliopsida; order Ranunculales; family Papaveraceae; genus Papaver; species Papaver somniferum. The sequence goes on along the minus strand of NC_039359.1, from coordinate 171,214,230 downwards.
GGGACTTCACTTGCCTTATACGGGACCTTCCGTGTATATATATGAGGCTAGGGAGTCGCAGAAGGGAGTACGTACACTTTGGGGAAGTTTAGAACATAACAGAGCATAAAAACACCAAGTTGCAGAGATACAGGTGAGAGGAAGAAGAAGAACACAAAACAGCAGTAAAAGACAGTCGCAGAATCCGTGGCATTTTCTTTCAAAATTCAATCACTTTGTCACAATTTCTGTAACAATTATTCAGAGTTCACAACAGTTCTGTGTTAGGGTACTTTGTAACAGTGGTTCATAACAATTATATCCGTTACAAACACGCTGTTTTATACCTTCTCTTCTTTTTAATCAACTTTTGAGCAACACACATGTATTTTGAGCAAGTGGTTAATATGAGGAGCTAAACCCCATTGCTGAGGCGATAGAGGAAGCTATTTTTCCAACAAAAAGTGGTATTTTATTATTTGTTTATTTATCGCAATTATTTTTATGATTGTTTTGCTTTGAGTGATAATTGTTTGAATGATTCTTGTTAAGGAATTGTTATTTCTTTTGATAGAGCATGCTTGGATCTAGTTTTTGATGTTCTATGCTTCGGATTTACACTTGTTATTTTGAGAATCTACTTGTTGCAATAGTTTAGAATCAAATTGAACGAAAAAATTGCATGAATATAAATATTGGATTAAATCACTTTGAATTTGGAAAATAGTGGAATCTTAGCCTCAGTGTTCTTTTTAATATTGATATCAACTTTGATTGAGTTTGCTATAATTGTTAGTGAGTTTTCTATTTTAATATTAAAATTTAAGTCTAATTAATATCCTTCACAAGTCTGAGAATCGAACCACTTTTACCACTATCTATAAATTACATCATATACCAATATTTAAGCTCAGTTTTTTGATCATTTTATCATTTTTTTTGGCATGATTTTATCATGTTGGTGAAAATGAGAAAATCGTAAAAGAAAATCATATAAAAATTTTAAGATATTACTTCCTTCATCCCCAATATAAAGGCGGGAGAGGATTATTTTCTTAGATTAGCGAAGAATTTGGTTTTTCATAACAAAAAATTTACTTTTTTTTTTTTTTTTTCTTTCCGAGGAACAAGAGAGAGATATAATGAGATGGAGACAATATACAGAGCATTAAACATGAAGAACTATCCCCTAGCTAAACAAAATTTGATTTATATTGTAATCTCAAAGAGTATCCACAATCATGGAGCAAATCCATCGACCATATCTATATTTGGTGTGTAAACTAATCACAGCGCAGCGCAGCCGATTATACCCAAATTTGGTCTGATTTTTTAGGGTTTGGGACCAAAAATAATCTGAAACCCTGGCCAAAACCAAATATGACCGAGGGTAGGTATTGTGTCAGTTTCAGAGTATGCAGGCGTATAATTAGCATCTCGTTCCAGGCACAGAATGAAGCAACTGTTTGATGGCGGAGCGTAGATATAAACTTGGGAAATGTATAAAACAGTCCTACAATTAGGACCCGATTTACAAATTAGTCATACAGTTACAAACCATTAAAAAATCAGTCACACTTCCGTTAGTTGAAGGGTTAAGTCAGTAGGCCCCACCAAATCAGAGTTAAATCAGGTAGTGGATTTACCTTTTTTGTCCTTAACCTAACTACACTCTATCTGTGACCATAGATCGTATTGTAGTTACATCTCGAGGATTATTTAGACGTACATGGTAGGTCCAAAGTAAACAACATCAATAACAGTTTAGGGTTTTTCATTTCCCTTTCATTATTTGCAGCCGTTTCTCTCTTCGTTTCTTATAGCTAAGCTCTGCAAAAATGGAGAATGGCTGAAGATTGAGAGATTTCCAGAGAGTTTCATCACAAAAAGATCTGCATAAGATTACTAGTTCGTGTGTGTTGTTTGATTTAACTATAGTGGTGTTTTTGTGAAGATTGACAAGATTAAATCAATAACTGGTTGTTGAAATTGGGTGGTTTTCTTATAAGAGGAAGACACAATGTTCGCAGACATAATGAGGTTGGTAATCATAAACCCATATTGTGAATTTCATATTATTTTCAGAAACCATAATTTAAAAATTCAAGGATTTTTTTGTCATAAACCCAAATTAGGGAAAACAGAAGATTAAAATTTATAATGTAAGTTTGATGGTTGTGTTACTCATTGATTGTGTATTGTATTTTGTTATGTATGTGTGCAGGATAGATGTAAAGAACCTAGTTAGGGTTTGCAGAGAAGAGATGATGCTGGTAATAGAGATCGGGCAGATGAAGATGGGTTTAATCTTGAAACCAAGAAGAAATTAGAGATGGGTTTTTATCATTTGAAGATTTCAAAGTGGTTATGTGGATTTGGAGTTCAAGAAGCTACAGAAATTGTTGGTAATTTGAGTTTGAGATGAATTTAAGGTTCTTCGTGAGATGTTGCTGATTTATGGGGAATTCATGTGTTACATAGAATATTGAGAATATGGTGCTGTTAATGAATTCCGATGACGAGAGTCGGGCTTAGAAGCTAAAGGAATCAGGGAAACAATAATGGTTGTTGAGCTGAGTTGCAGTTGAGCAGGTGCAGTGGATATGAGTTGGAAGCTGAGGCCAAGAGAAAAAATGGTTGTGAGTTGAGCTGGATGTGGATCTCAGTGATTGAAGTCAACAATGTCTGGTGTTTAAAGGTTGATGGTGATGCTGCCTGTAACGGTGCAGTGGTTGTGGAGACAATGAAGCTGCAGTTCAGTGAGATGGTGCAGGCTAGTGATGATAGAGTCTGTAATGGTTTTGAGTAGTGGATGTGCTGCTGTTGGCGGTTATGAAGAAGTTGTTCCTGCAATGAGTTTGTGATTGTGCTGGTGACAGTGAAAGAACTGATGGTGGTTTTCTTGAGATTTATGCGAAGCTTGGTTGTTGTGACTGAATGAATACTTGACGTCTATGTATGAATGCTGCTATTGAATTGCGAATGCATAACTGCAGGTGGAAGCAAGAGCTGATAAATGTTGCCGAATGAAATGATAGATGAATGTTAGGATTGAATGCAGGGAGGCTAGAAGAATGTGTGCTTCTGAATTTATAAGATTGCAGGGGAGAATTTGTGTTGAGTTGATTTGCAGGCAAGGATTGATTGTGCCATGAACTGGTTGGTGGTAATGGAGCTGCTTTGTGATATTGAGCTAAATTGCCAGAGAAATACAATAAATGGTGGTGTTTGATCCAGAAACTGGAATGGTAGGTGAGATGAATTAACTGCAGTTAAATAGGATGAGTTAGGATGGAGGGTATTTTGGAGAAGACTAACACCGTTTTTTGCCAAACCCGTTATGTCGCCCAAAGTATGATCATTTTGTAAGACATTTACAAAAGTATGATCATTTTGTAACTGAATTATAAAAAGTATGACCATTTTGTAAATGACCCTATAAACTTCGTCTTTGTTGGGGTTGATATAACGTCTTCCCTACCAAACGTACTACGTCTGCATGATATCAAGCGTAGGTATTATGTCCGCTTATGGGGGCGTGTGATAGACGCATTTATGTGTCTAATATATCTCAATTGTATATAGTGTTAGTGCTCGATTTTATACTTATTTGGTTATTTTATTTATTTGTAGGTGTTTTTGGAAAAATAAGGTTTTGCGGCGAAATTGGCTAAAAAACGTGGCATTTGGACCTCCATTGATAACATACCGGAAGCGCCCCAGAAGTGTACCGGAAGTACCCCAGGAATACCCCGGAGGAACCCCGAAAAGTGCGGAAAACATCCCAGAAAAATTACTAAAGGAATTCAAGTTTTGGTTATTTCCACCTAAGAATTTTATTTCAACCCCACTTGCTATTCGTACCCCTGAACTGGATAGGGGGCATTCCTTCTCAAATTCGAATTATGAAAATTGGCGGAAAAAACCATGCACGCAGCAGATTTGGATTTTGATTTATGGATCGATCATATTGGGCTAGAATAGCCAGACTAAGTCGAACAGGGAAGAGAGATATTTTGGAAACAGAGAGAATATCGAGTTGTGTTTTTGGAAGATACTCGAGTAAAGAGGGAAGATATTGTACCTAGGAGGATATATATCGATCCTAGAAGATTGAATAACAAAATATCTGTTATTAACGCGTAAACAGAGTCCACAGGGAAAGAAATTTCGGACGTAGCCGTGAAGAATAAAAGAAGATATTGGGAGATATTCCGTGAGATTTGGAGGGGTTGTTACGTATAAATAAGCTTCCTTTGAGTCAGAGAAAATTTTTATCAAGAGTTTGGAGAGCTTTAGGACGCAGCAGGAGCAAAGAAGAAGAAGCAGCAGCAATGTCCACCTGCTGCTGTTGAAGAGGAAGAAGGAGCTGTAGAACACGAAGAACGGACCATCCAGGTCCGTCGTTCTTCAGCAGCGTCAACAACACATTGGAAGTGTCGCTGTTTACAGCGCTGAGGTGGTATCGTTTGTTTGCTACACATCAGTTTTGTTTTATACAGCGAACTGTAACGCTTATAACTGTTGTGAATCTCTGTTTTAGCGTTTTCTCATCTTTTAATCAACTTTTTGAGCTATAAAAATGTATTTTGAGAACATGATTAATATGAGTAGCTAAATCCCAACACTGGGATGATGGAGGAAGCCGTTCTTTACGCATACAATAATTATATTTAATTCTTTTTTGACTACTTGCACTTTTTATAAATTGTTTTATGATTTTTCTTAATTGGTTGTGATATCGTATGGTGATGTATGCTTGGTCTTAGTGCTTTTGATGGGTCATGCTAGTGATATACAATAAATCTTCTAAAAATCTACTTTGGCAAGAATAAGAGTCGATATCATTTGAGCTATAATTGTTTGGAATAAATATATGAATTGTGTGAATGATTAATGGTGGAATCCTGAGTCCTAGTATCTCTTGATCCTGTGACAAATATTGTGCATATATTTTTATTTATAAATCTTTTCAAGTCCGAGCAACAAACTCTTATTTACGGCACGAAAAATACTACAACAGCGTGCATTATACGTCAGTCGGAGTCAAGCGCTTCCTGTACGTCCGTCTGTTGTGAAGCGTGGATAAGAATGGATTTGCTATCACAAGGCGTGAATTCTCGTTTGAGAAGAGTAAAGATAAGAATGGATTTGAGTTTCATGAAATGGATTTGATAAATCCTATAGTCAGCTAAAAATTGGACATGGCTTTAGTTGGGAATGTATGCCGTTCATGACACTAAGAATGGACGCCTGTCTCACAAGGCATGATTCTCGTTTAACCAGATGCAAGTAATACGTGTGTCTGTCACCAGGCGTTACACCAGGCATTATCTATACTCCCGATTGGATAGGAGCGTACAATACCTACATTTTTGCACGGGACACTCTTAGACTTAGTTCGGTAGTGCTTCGATTTTTGTAAAAGCACTTTTCTGTTGTGCGTTGTTATGCTGTAATGTGAGTAAAAAATAGTTAGACGTTTGGTAAAATATCAATTAAAGTTAAAGCTGATTAAAAATGCAATCAAAGTGTATTTGGTAAAATATCTGATTCAACCATTGTTGTCGTAGCAAATGACAAAAACATGCATATTTCTGGAAATAGTTTAATTTGTTTGGGTTTAAAAATAATTAACTTTTTTACTATTAAATATAAATATATATAATATTAAATTTACTAGTTGTTACTATTATTATGATTGTTAAAGAAAATTATTTTAATTAACCACTTTTTAATTTATATACAATTTTCAAACAAAAAATGAAACTAAAATTAAGTAATTCTTTTTTTACTATTGACAAATTAAATGAAATTTTGTACGAAATAGTTTGAAAATAAAAAATAATAACATTTAAAGAATAAAATATATGAAATAAAAAAATTAATTGTATATAAATTTAAGGGTCACTTTTGTCATTTATAAAATAAAATAGGGATAAAAAAGATAAATCAATCATTAAATTTAGGTGGGACCAAAGCTTATGTTTTTGTAGCTTTTAAAAGCTCCTCCTCCTAGCTTTTAAAATTTGAGGAATTTGGGAAGTGCTTTGGATAAAAAGCATTGTATTTTTTTTTTACCAAACACTAATTTCAAAAATTGTTGACATATATAGGGTTTGAAATTGCTTTTGAAAAAATAAAAGCATTACCAAACCCAGCCTTATAATATCCGCCCACATCAAACGCTGATTTAATCTCCACCCACACCAGACATACATTTCATTGACTCTGGACCAGACGTTAATTATACTCGCGCCCAATTGTCAGACGCAATTGAATCAACGCTCAAGCTCTGGAGAGCTTCCATATTCAGTCATAAAAGGAGTTTTGGGGGTAACACTGAGCTAATGTTATTCTACGATTGGTGATGAATGGTTCTAACAAAACATAAATAAGTATACTAATTGAGTTAACGTTTGGTAACGACGAAGGACTCCTAACCATATCTTTCTTCCAAATGTCTTTTTATTATTCTTTTTAGTTAATTAATCAACCAATCCATCTTTATGTATTAGTTTAGGGGAAATTAGGATGCATAAGTCAACAGTAAAAACCAATCATTGACAGGGATGCTACCGTAATAAATTTATCAGAACAAGTTAACCTTGATCACAAAAAAAACATAAACATTTAAAAAAGAAGAGAACCTTGTGAAATCAGCTAATTACCTGTCACCACTAGCACCAGTAGTAGAAACTTAAAATAGTTCATCCTTTATCTTCTCATCATCTCCTTCAATTCATCAATTCTGAAAAACACCACCACTGACTTCAAAATCCTCCTTCAAACCTGCTCCAATACCACCACCTCTACCACCACATCCTCCTCATACTCCTCCAGATTCTGCATCTCCACCATCAACACCACCATAGATTCGTTAACCAAACTCAACATATATAGTCAAGATAAGCAACATAAAAACACCAACAAGAGTCCACAACTAGCTCCATTAGAATTATGAGAGATCAACGTTTTTATTAAATGGAGAATTTAACTAGTATTATCAACAAATCGGCAGAAACAAACAACAAACCTAAACATACCTAGATTCAAAACCTGTTGATTCAATAAAAATAATGTTCTTCTCCGATCTGAATAAAGTCAACGAAACAAAAATCAGAACCTTATCAAACTAAGAAAGTAGAACTACTAAATCAGGAAAACCTATTGAATTAAATAGAAAACCTTACCTGAAGTAGCTTCGAAACAACAAATTAGAGTCAATTTTATTTTCGGATCACATAACTAGGAATTTTAATTGAATTAAACAGGATTAGAAGGGAGAAACTTATCTTTCTCACTTTTTGTTGTTGAATCTTCAGATCTAATAGTTGATGACGAATTCCATTGTCTCTGCATCTCGATTTCGACTTATTCACAAACAAATGATGATCTACAAACATCATCAGTAGATACAGATACAGAAGTAGAGATTGATGTCATTTTTTCCTCTTCGTCGTACATCGGCATCCATAGATGACATACATCGAAAACCACTAAATTCTTTTAGCAGAAGATAGAGTAGAACAAAAATCTCTATACATAATTGATTCTTTCTAAATCACAGATCGATTTGCTTGCAAATTGTTGATGTGAAATCAAATCAGAAGATTAGATCTTGTACAACCGAATAGATAAAACCCTAGAAAATGAATCTATGAGAGCAGCTCTGGTTTTAGACGGAGAAAGAAAATGAAATAGAAAGTGAAAGTATCTTCTGTTATTCCTCTTGTATAAATATTAAAGGGTAGCCTTGGTATTATTAAAATTCGTAATAATTAATTATGGGCCAGATCTGAAGAAAATTTGATTTTTTGGGCCTAGTAATATCATTTTCTTAAAGTATGTAGTTGACAGTGGATGATCCATTTAGTGGGGCTTCTATATGTTTGAACCCATATAGTTGGGGGTTCTAGTATTTTTCACATTAGTTTATTCTAATTTTCTAATCTGAATAACATCTTAATTACACAGCTCTGCATGGGAACGATCCTTACTACCACTGTATTAGGAGTTAATATTGTGAAAAATATCTTAAATAATTTGTTGCACTTACGTCACGCATCAGTTACCACACAGGATTTAACAAACTTTCCGCCTAATCTAATGAATGGAACTTTTCCTTATTAGGTACGTGATAAATTAAGAGGGCACCGACTTGGGGTTAAGGAGTTCACTAACTAGATATTTCCATGAGCCAATAGCTCCTAACTTAAATGATATTGCTAAACCATCTCCAGAGAAACTTAAAAACTACTCCTTCCATCCCATTATTAGATGACCTAGTTTAAATTTGCACAATTCTTAAGACATGGAAGGAAAAGAGTATTTTTAAGTATTTTTTTACAATTATACTCTTATGGATAATAACTAGTGAAATGTTTAAATGATCTATCTCTCACACTACACCACGGATGTTCGCAAACTTCATTCCATTGAAAAACATTTCAAAACACCCACTTAACGAATATAAACATGTCTATCAGATTATGCATATTTCTTATAATTAATTAAAATGATAATTTTAGAAATATCTCCCTATTTAGTGATATAGATCACCTGTTACGGAACAAAATCTAAACGTAAATAGGTCAACTAATAGTGAGAATGGAACAAAATAAAATGAAAATTAGTTCTCATGCTTTGGATAAAATTAATTTTATTCTACAAAATTAAAATTAAAAAGTTTTTTGGACGATTCTAAACATGAGCTTAAATATTGATTTTTTTTTTTATAACAGAAAACCGATATATTAAGTAGAAGACAAGATTACTGAGTTTAAGAACCATGTGGGCACCCTTGAGGACCACATCTTGTTGCAATTCTAGTCCCACGAGATGAGTTGCCTTTCTAATGCAGCATATGAGATAAAAATAAATAAATAGTGCAGCATATTATAGTTCATTGAAGTAGACATTTTGTTTTTATATAGATCTTTTATGGTGGATTCACATGTTTGTGACTTCAGCTACACTAAAATTTAGGTCTGATCACTAGTTTCATCCCAATTATAATGGTGCTTCGAAGTAGACATTTATGCTAGTATTAATCACGTTTAGTGGATTCACATGTTTGTGACTTCAGCTGCATCATAGATAAGGTAAATCATATTTAGTGGATTCGCATGTTAGGGACTGCATCTGCATTATAGCTTAGTCTGATTACTAGTTTTATTTCACCCTTATTTTATTCCTTCTTTTGTTCCGCGTCAGTGATTGGTGTGATTTGAACAAATACTTATAAATTTAACAAAAAGTCTAAACGAACCGTCGTTTAAAAACAACGTAAAAACTGCCCGACACAAAATACGTGGACCCCTGTTAACCTCCCAAAAGATGGGTTTTCCGGGACATATAAACTCTAAAAATATGTGAGAGGCGATTTTTTTCGTTGTTTTTGGCGGTTCGTTTTGAATCGTTGTAAATTTAAGCTGAATCATCTCTAAGGTTCGTAGGAAAATAAATTAGGTGATAAATTAATTTCTTTTTCTTTAGTAACACTCACACGATTTTAAAAATCTGGGTTATTTTGAAGTAATAATAAAGAGAGAGAACAACTTTTTATTAGCCAGAGAGGGAACCATATTACATAGGTATAGCATTCTATTTATACAAGAGAAGGGAAAACCCTAGTATTCTAATGGACCGCACATCCATGGGCCATAGGCCCTATAACGCTCCCCTTGTGCGGTTCAATAACAAAACTTTATACATAGTGCTTCACATATAGTTCTTCAAATGTCGTTCTCTCTTTGATGACTTGTGCCGAAATCAATTGCCTCATTAAAACTTTGACAAGGAAAAATCCAGTGAGATAAAACCTTGGTACAAATCTTCACATGTAATACTTCACATGTTGTCCCGTAATTTACATGTAGTTCATCACATGCAATACGATCTTCAAAGATGCCGAGTCTAAGTTAATTTTCTCGTTAAAACTTCGGCAGGCTAACCCAGAGGGACAAAACCTGAACTAAAAAAAGAGAGTACAATATTAGGTAAACTTAGGACATATTTGAACTCGAATATGTTGTCTCGTTAAAACCTTGACAAGGAAAACCCAGTGGGATAAAACCTTGACGAAGGGAAAAGAGTACAACGCGACAGATACAAGTAAAGATGATCCGTTGCAGATGATCCCTTTGCTCCATTGAAGTTGACTAGTTTCTTCACAACTCTTAAGGCAGAAAATCCTTATGGGAAAGACAATAGCCTTAGTTGGGAAATTAATTCCCAGTGTTTGTTGTTGTCTCATTAAAAACCTTGCCGAGTAAGAAAACCTTGTGGGAAAAAGCAACCCCGGTGAAGGAAAATAGTTCAACACACCATTGGATGCTCCCCATGATGTCAGACAATTTTCATTAGTCTAATGCAGTCAAAAGGAGTTTATCACACTTTACCTTGGTGACCTGAATGCTTATAAGACCATGTTTTTGATTCTGGAAGTTACGTTGCTTAACAGACTATCGCATTTCATTTCTTTGATTCAGATATTTTCAGTAATATCAACGCAATTTTTATGTCTTCAACGTTCAACATACTTGATGTTTTAGTGTTGTGTCGCTAAAAACTTTGGCGAGAAACAAAACCCTTTGGGTAAAATTATTCTCGATCGAAGGGAAAAAGAGTACAACACAACTTAAATTTCGAAGTAAAATATGTCGACATCATATCCTTGGATCATCCATCTGATGTCGGCATCTCCCCATGATTACTTTCAGATCTAGAGTTGTTCCAGACAGTTCCTTTAATCATGTACTTTTCGAAACTGAATATCGGTAATGACCTAAAAAATAGTCTACCATATCTCCCACTGATTACTTTCGTTAGAGAAGAGATTATTGTTCCTTCATAATCAACAACCTTTGGATTGCAATTCCTTTAGCATTCCTTTTTTTTTAATGTCTTTGCAGGGATATAACAAATTTATGTCAATGGTTACTTTTAAGTACATGATTACATTCATTGTACCATTCCAATGACGTTGTGTTGGTGCTAAGATATATCTAGCTAACAAGTTCCCTGAGGATGCAAAATTTTATCGAGTACATTATTATACTAAGTACAATAATGCGTCTACTGTACTTAGATATGGAATTTCATCTCCCAACTATTTTGGGGTAAAAACTGATTCTGCTGGAAAAGGTAAATTTGGGTGTGCCGCCGAGAAACTAATCTAAACCCTAAACAAATGTACTACATATGAGTATTTAAGATTCGAGAGATCAATCTGTACAATCCTGGACTAAACCAAGAAATGTCTATTCCAGTTTTGCTTCGGTCACAAAATGAAGAAAAAGGGTTGATCTTAGGGAGGGAAGCGAAAAAGATGTTGAGATCAGAATATTTAACTCTGAAGGTGTGGTTGTTTTATGACTTGTATCAGAATGTGGAACTTTCTTGCAGAATGTAAGCTATAAGTTCTTTTTATGTTTTCTGGATACTTGTATTGATAACTATTGTTGGCTGAAATAGGTTGAAAACCTATTTAGAGCAAGTCTTATGGTGGAATCCAAACCTATTCCAAGTGTGAAAAAACCATGGAATGTCAAGTCTAGTGGCTTCCAAGTTGGGGTCTTCCACAGAAAATCCCAGCAAGGTTTCACAGTTTCGTGGAATCCATTTGAACGCCAATAAGAATAGCGCTAAAAAAACGCTATTAAGAATAGAGTTTTTTTTTATCCGTAGATTTAAAATGAGTTGTTGAAATCTAACGACCGAGAAAAAAAGTGATATTCTTAATAGCGTTTTCACTATTCCACCACTACACTTGCACTTCCATCCACAATTCCAAATGCTGAGGTGGCGTGGAAGACGGAAGATGGAACTCTTCCACCATAAGACTTGATCTTATACAATTCATAGTTGAATGCACCCTGATCATCTCATATGAAGTGGAAGTAGTTGAGTGATGGAGAAGTGGGGATCGTGTAAAATGTTGAAAACCACGTCCCTACTATGAGGGGAAGACAGGTCGGTTTACACCCACTACTTCTCTGCTACCACTAACTGTCCGCCTTTCCCGACACTTTCTCATAATAGGCGTGTTGCACGCTGCATACTGTAAACCTCCAGAGAAATACCCTGATGAACATCCCCCAATTTGTGACATATTTGATGTCTTGAGTATTTTTGTAGAAAAAATATGCAGCAGGCTATTGAGTGGGTCTTGCCTGCAAGACCTAATTATTCTGACCAATCATGTGCAAGCTAGGCGGCGGCAGTCATATGTAACAGGTCAAGTTGTGAGACTTTCCGCAAAAAATAACATATAATGCTTTTAGGTCAAATAATAATAATTAAATTATTTGTGAAATCAATATTTATAAAACATCGTTTGTATTCGATGCATATAAAGCATCGCTTTTAAGCAAGCAACTCAAAATAATCAATGCACATGAAGCATCGTTGTATAGAGCGTGCTTAAATTAGTCGCAGAATTCAATGTCTTAAAAGGAGCATGACCGGCCATCTTCAGGATGCTGCCAGGAGCTATCCATGTACATAAAAAGTGAGTCGGTCGGTCCTTATAGAAGGGTGATGGTTGGTAGCCATTTTGACATCTTATTGGTCGGTCTAAATTAGATCTAGACCGGTCAAATTGGCTAGCCAAATTGAGTGGATAAGATGATTTGCGGCAGTTATTGGCTTCCATTGAATTCACTTAAAACCCATATAGGCAGCGCGACCAGCCATCTTTGTGCAGCTGTCAGGAATTGTTCGAGAAGGCTAAAGAGCAAGTCGAACGATCCTCATAGGAGGGTGATGGCCGGTGATCACGTCGGCATCTCATTGGTTTATCAAAATTAGATCTAGGTCGGTCGATTCGGCTAGCGAAGTTGGACGGCCGAGATTAATTTGCGGCAGTTATGTATTGTCATTTTTAGGATTTTGAATCCGTATGGCCGACCTACTTTGAGATAACGGTTTTAGGCGTTAGCTGCAGGCTGGGAGAAATTCGATTGGCCAGGGCTAAATGCGAGTCGCCGATGAGCATACATGCACCTTATTGGCCGTCTAAAATTGGATCCAAGCCGGTCGATTTGGCTAGCCAAGTTGGGCGGCCGAAATCATTTTGCCGCTAACATAAATTAGGGTTTCCAAAACTGCGCATCCAACCTTCTTTGAGCTAACGGTTTGATGTGCTGCTGGAAGCTCGTGAATAACATTATTGGACAAGGCTAAAGGCGAGTCGCCGGTGCACATGCTGTCACTTCATTGGTCTCCCAAAATAAAATCTAAGCCATCCAACTAGGCTGGCGAAGTTGGACGGCCGCGACGAGTTTGAGACTTCCATGGCCAGTCTTAACTCGTTAAACTTCTTTTTTAATAGCGTGACTCGCCTACTTCTGGCTAACGATCAGAGATGTTGTTGGCAGGCTAGGAGAATTCTGATTGGTTGGAATAGTAGTGGGACCGCCGGTGAACACCATGGAGCTTGTTTGGTCACGCTGGAAGGAGGCCGGCTAAATCGTGTGGCCGTGATTGTTTTGAGACTGCTGTGGACAGCCTAAATTCAATTTCTTAAGGAATTTAAGTGTGTCGAAAAGCCAACTCCCACCTTTAATTTAAAGTGTAGGTTGCGCATTTAGAGCGATTTGATTGGTTGATGGGAAAAGGGGGCCGAGAGCCAACAAAATAGAAGAAAAAGCGTTGGCCAAAGGAAGCCTGAGTTAGGGAAAATTGGCCGGCCAAGTGGCATGGCCAAGCGGCATGGACAAGCCCTTTCTTCCACGTCTCTAGTTGGTCGCGGTTTCCTCTTTTCTTCTTATTTCCTGTTTTGGTAGGATTTGCTCCTACTAGTTCCATGGAGGATCGATTTCCTAGTTTGCCTAGGATTGGTCTCGACCAATAGGGTTCGAGATATTACGCAGGCCGTGAAAACCTAATTTTTGCAAATTGGTAAAATTAGGTTAGGAAATTGAATTTTGCGAGCTGCCAAAAGATCAATCAATTTTGGTGAATTTTGCGCATTGATACAAAATCACTAATTTTATCTAAGAGGGAAGCATAACTTTGCGTACCTCTAATTGGGTACTTCCATGCACATCTTAATCCTGACACTTCGGAAAGTTCTTGCTACTCAGCTGCGAGCGAAAATTAATTGTCATGTCAATATCAAGAGTTCAGCTGGGGAACATAACATAGAATAAATACTCGACATGCCATGCATTAGTGAGTAATGCAGGTGGAAAATAAAATTTATAGAATATTTGGGATTGTTGCTACATGCACCATTCTGGGTAAATTTCATATATAAATATACTGAATTTCTCAATACATAGTAAGTAAAGAGGCCTAGGCACTCATCACTTTTAAATGGCTCTGTTTCTTTGCAGAACGACGACACATTAAATACGGGGTTTTACAACTTTAGCACTGAAAAAAAACCACCATCAACATTAAGTTCTCTGCTTAGTACGTAACATTGACATTGTTGCGGGGTAAGCACCAGATGGTGATAGATGAAAATTCACGGGAAGAGTTAGGCAGATATTACCAGGATAGAGGCCAGCTTGATCTTTGAGCAAGACACGGTTAATGAAGTATCAAGGAACGCAGTGATCGTCCCCTTAGCATACATCAATTATCTCCCAGTAGATGAGCATATAATCGGTTGATATCCCGCATCTAAAGCCTTTATACATGGCAGGTAGAGAGTCCTTTACTTTCCCGGATCTTGTCGATTTGAGGAATATAAAATGAAGCACTTGAGTCTTTCTTTTCACACCGATCATCACAGAGTTGCACTTTTCTTCTTTCCAGGTACGTGCTTCGTATTCTCTTGTACCTTTTTTTAGATTGTTTGTCGTGCCAGTTGTTGACATAACCGTAACACTTTTCTGCAGTATATGATGGGAACTCCTGGTGATGATTATTCCTATAACTCTCCAGAGAAGGATTTTGGACTTGACAATCTCAAGATAACCACATTCAAATAGGTATTGGCTAAGATAGATCGTCCGTTTCTTGAAGCTGGTCAGGACGTATAGGCTATGTCCCTCATACATCTGAGCATCGCTCGAGAGTGTGTACAAGCTTTCCTGGATTCGGTTATCATGTAGGAAAAGTGGAGACACGGTCTCAGCCAACAAGCGCCAGGGATGAAAGATTTGCGGCTCGACTAAAGAGGCGAATGATTGAGCGTAAACAACCTCCAAGTGAAATAAAGATGCTTACCCTATTCATAACGGCGTCATAATTCTCGACTCTGATGTGGAAGAACCGGAACATCCTCAAACGGTTGTTGGAGTAGTTTCTGAAAAGGATGTCAGAGCATCTTCCGAGGAGTATATAGGAGTGTCCTTTGAAGAAGATGTTGAAGCGGCTTCTGAAAGGGAGGTTGAGGCGGCTTAGGGAGAGGATGTAGGGGCGGCTTATTAGGAAGATGTTGAAGTAGCTTCCAAAGAAGACTCTAGTGAAGGCGCCATTAATCCTGTTGTTGATGCTGATAACTAGATTTGCCACTTTGTGATTTTCTTTTGTATATAAGCATCTTTTCGTAGCTAGCAGATGCTCCTATAATATTTTGTAGTTTTTTGCTTCATGTTGCTGAAACCAAGACTTCTTTGAATAATAATTCTTCATTCAGGCTGCTTTCATGATTTTATGTTTCCAGTCGGATGAATGAAACCTCCACAACTGAGAAATCCGAATTTCTTGAAAATTTTAGATGTCACAATTAGCACCTTGATTTTTCAATTCAATCCCTTCCCAATTTATTGAGGCGAGAATCGTTCTTTCTTTTCATGTGAATGGATATCACTGTAACGTTCCATGCGATATTCCCCTTGCATATCACGTGTTTGTTAGGTGGGTTCTATACATCAGCTAAGTACGCAGAGTTGTATTCCCGAACATGTAGAAGAAGCACGCATAGATTGCCACAACCAAGAAATCCAAAAGCCGTGCTTTTTAGATGAGGAGGCTTTATCTCCAATTGATGGCGTGTGTAACGTGATTGGACGCGCCGCTTCTGAAGAAGTAGTTATAATCTGGGAGTATCACGTGTGCTAATTTCAGATTCACTGCTTCCTGGTTCCGTGAAGGGATTTCCAAAATCCGAAAATTGCAGACGACGAAACTTCTCCCAGGGATCTCGTAAGGAAAAGAGAGGTGGTGGTCGAGAAACTGTCTCATCGTTGAAGCAGGCTGCTCTTCGGGATATGAAAGGTGCCTGCTCTAAGAAGGATGTGCTGCTTCTTGATGATTTCCCTTTAATATCTTGTTCTCTCTTTTCCTTCTATAAATTCCCCTCTTCGGTATTTTTTGTGTCCGGAATCTGCTTACAAATGTTGTTGAAACCAAGACTTCTTTGAATAATAATTATTCATTCAGGATGCTTTCATGATTTTATGTTTCCAGTGGAATGAATGAAACCTTCACGACTGAGAAATCCGAATTTCTTGAAAAATTTAGATTTCACAATCAACACATTAATTTCGCAATTCAATCCCTTCCCAATTTATTGAGGCAAGAACCGTACTTTATTTTCATGTCAGTGGATATCACTGTAACTTTCCATGAGATATTCCCCTTGCATATCACGTGTTTTGTTTGGTGGGTTCTATACATCAGCTAAGTATGCAGAGTTGTATTTCCGAACATGTAGAAGAAGCACGCAAAGATTACCACAAACAAGAAATACAAAAGCCGTGCTTTTTAGGTGAGGAGGCTTTATCTCCAATTGATGGTGTGTGTAACGTGATTGGACACGCCGCTTCTGAAGAAGTAGTTGCAATCTGGGAGTATCACGTGTGCTAACTTCAGATTCATTGCTTCCTGGTTCCATGAAAGGATTTCCAAAATCCGAAAATTGCAGATGACGAAACTTCTCCCAGGGATGTCGTCAGGAAAAGAGAGGTGGTGGTCGAGAAACTGTCTCATTGTTGAAGCAGGCTTCTCTTCGGTATACGAAAGGTGCTTGCTCTAAGAAGGATGTGTTGCTTCTTGATGATTTTCCTTGAATACCTTGTTCTCTATTTTTTTATATATTCCCTTTTTCGGTATTTTTTGTGTCCGGAATCTGCGAACAAATATTGTTGCGCTCTCTCCAGGTAGTTGTGTCATATTTGCGAGTTGTTGATACGGTAGCAAATAATTTTCAGGATTGGATGACTTGTTGGAGACCCTTTCAGATATAGACACTGGCAAAGGACATACTCTTAGATTTGCTCTGTTGTCACGTATCCATGAGCTCCCTAAGACCATATCATAATCTGGGTATTCTTAACTACATGAAATTTGACGTGTGTTAGAGCATCTCCCACCTTGATTTCGAGATTAATGTACCCTTAAGCGTTTTTGGATTCTCCTATGAGTTTTTGATTACGGTTGGGCAGTGAACAACTTCCTGCTTTAAAATACTTGCAGCTCTAAGAGTCTTGACGGTGAGAATGTTGAAGTCAGAGGCCGCGTCAATCAGTGTGCTGTCAAACTCGACATCTTTCAGGAGAGCAGTGTTTAGGAGTCCCCAGTTGCATCTATTAGTCGTACTTTCCAGGAGAGGTTGGGGTTCGGGAGCAGCTTCTCTGGATGGAAACAGCCGTTTGCCTGATATAACACGGTTGAGGGCTGCAAATATGTCTTGACGCTGCGCCTTGGAGAAATACAGAATCTCCTGACAGGAAGAGGATCTCTGTGAACTCCTTCAGTGCCTCATTGAAGTTCTCCTGCATCTACCTTCTTTTTGAAAATGCGCTTCAATTTTTTGCAGTCACTGGTTGGGTGATTGAAGAACCTATGGTATCGACAATATTTGGGATCTGCCATTTCTTTTTCAGTTGGTGGACGTCTGAGAGGAGGTAGCTTGATGGCATCACCTTGAATCCATGATTCTAGGAGTTCAATTACCTCTTCAATCGGAAACGGGAAGTTTAAAGTAGCCTCTCCAGTTTCTTGTTGTTGTGCAGGCGTCTTAGTCGCAGCCTTCCGGGGTTGAGCTGTCTGCTGCGCTGGTGCCGCACGTTTGGGTTGTTGTTCTGCAGCTGGAGATTTTCTCTTTCCTCCTTCACTCAACACGCTTACAAAGGGTTGAGTGTTGTATTGTTTTTTGATGAGACTTATGTTCCTTTGAGTCTCACGTGCATCTTCATTCCTGGCGGGCCTGGTTCTTTCCAGCAAGGCTGGTGCTGTTGTACCCGACTGCTTAGGAGCTTCATGAAGTTCAAAGAATGTCTGGAAGCGCAGGTTCTCTAGTAAAGCACGAAGAGGGGTACCATGCCATTAATACACAACTCCACCAACTGATGTTCAGTCACATTTGGATCATGGCAATCTAGCGCTTGAATTCTGAATCTCTTGACATAATCATTTGGATGTTCATTGTTTCGCTGAAACATCCTTCCCAAGTCTGATAAAGTGATTTGCTCAGATACAAATAAATATTTCTTGTAGAAAGCGGTAACCATCTCACACCAATTGGCTATGCTATTTGGTGCAATGTTATTGTACAAGGTATACGCTCTTCCAATGAGTGATTTTGAGAATTCTTTCAGGCGGAGGACGGGTTGTATTCATGCTCCCCTAGCGATTCCAAAAAACTATAGATGTGTTCACGAGCGTTACCAGTACCGTCATAAAGGGAGAACTGAGGAGAAGAATATCCTCTTGGAATAAGAACTCTTTGCACATCAAGAGTATAAGGAGGTTGGTGCTGATGAATGGTAGCTGTATTTTCCTTGCCTCGATTCTGGAGAAGTCATTCCAGGTCCTCACATGTGATAAAATTGGATAGTTGATTCCTTTCTGATGGTCGTTCAGGAGCTACACGAGCTTCTTCATCCATAAAGACACGCCTTGTTGAAGTACTTGCACCAGGAGTCATGAAAGTGTTCCTTTCCTGCTCCATTTGGGGTTGGCGCGGTTCTGGTGGTAATATTTCCGTTAGGGTCTTGAGAAAAGTGAGTACCTCCTTCTTAATTGTAGCCATGTCCGTCTGAGGTTTGTAAAGAACTTCTTGTCTCTCCATTAAATCGAAAATGCTAATGGGAGGTTGGTTTCCTCTGGCTCCTCCAGTCTCCCGACCTGACAAAGAAATGGTAGCAGCTCTGGTGATGATTGGAGGTGTCACGCTAGAAGAAATATTAGGAGTAGCAGTGGCTCTGGCTCTGGTGATAGGAGGCGTCACGCCAGATGGATACTTTCGGCGCTGCTGGTGTTGGTAATAGAGGATGTAACACCATGAGATGGGTTGAATGTGCTGGTAGGCGGTACATTGGTGTTAGCAGCGGAAACAGTGGCGCCAGGAATATTATCAGTGCCAACAACATCGGGATTGGTAACTGACCCAGACCTAACATCCACCATCTTGAAATTGAGAAAACTGGAATGAAAATTGAGAAATTGGTTTCACACCCGAGACATTAATCTCACACTGTGGTCGCCAGTTGTTTTGGGGTAAAAACTGATTCTGCTGGAAAAGGTAAATTTGGGTGTGCTGCCGAGAAACGAATCTAAACCCTAAACAAATGTACTGCACATGAGTACTTTAGATTCGAGTGATCAATCTGTACAATACTGGCCTAAACCAAGAAATGTCCATTCCAGTCTTGCTTCGGTCACAAAATGAAGGAAAAAGGGTCAATATTTTGGAGGGAAGCGAAGAAGGTGTTGAGATCAGAATGGTTAACTCTGAAGGTGTGGTTGTTTTGTGACTTATATCAGAATGTGGAACTTTCTTGCAGAATGTAAGCCATAAGTTCTTTTTATATTTTCTGGATACTTGTGTTGATAACCGTTGTTGGCTGAAATAGTTTGAAAACCTATTTATACAAGTCATAGTTGAACGCACCCTGATCTCATAGGAAGTGGAAGTAGTTGATTGATGGAGAAGTGGAGATCGTGTAAAATGTTGAAAACCACGTCCCTACTATGAGGGGAAGACAGGTCGGTTTACACCCACTACTTCTCTGTTGCCACTAACTGTACGCCTTTCCTGACACTTTCTCATAATGGGCGTGTTGCACGCGGCACACTATAAACCTCCAGACCAATACCCTGATGAACATCCCCCAGTTTGTGACATGTTTGATGTCTCGAGTAATTTTGTAGAAAAAATATGCAGCAAGCTACTGAATGGATCTTGCCTGCAAGACCTAATTATTCTGACCAATCACGCGCAAGCTAGACGGCGCGAAATCATATGTGACAAGTCAAGTTGTGATAGTTTCCGCAAAAAATAGCATATAATGCTTTTAGGTCAAATAATAATAATTAAATTATTTGTGAAATCAATATTTATAAAACATCGTTTGTAATCCATGCATATAAAGCATTTCTTTTAAGCAAGCAACTCAAAATAATCAATGCACATGAAGCATCATTGTATATAACTTGCTTAAATTAGTCGCGAAATTCAATGTCTTAAAAGGAGCATGATCGGCCATCTTCAGGATGCTTCCAGGAGCTATCCATATACATCAAAAGTGAGTCGGTCGGTCCTTATAGGAGGGTGATGGCTGGTAGAAATTTTGACATCTTATTGGTTGGTCTAAGTTAGATCTAGACTGGTCAAATTGGCTAAGAAAATTGAGTGGCTAAGATGATTTGCGGCAGTTATTGGATGTCGTTGAATTCATTTAAAACCCATATAGGAAGCGCCACCATCCATATTTGGGAAGCTTCCAGGAATGGTTCAAGCAGGATAAGGAGCAAGTCGACCGGTCCTCATAGGAGGGTGATGACCGGTGATCGTGGCGGCATCTTATTGGTTTCTCAAAATTAGATCTAGGCCAGTCGATTCGGCTGGCAAAGTTGGACGACCGAGATTGCTTTGCGGCAGTTATGTACTGCCATTGGTCGACCTTGAGGCTTTTAAAGCCGTGTGGCCGAACTACATTGAGCTGAAGGTTTTAGGCGTTAGCTGTAGGCTGGGAGCAATTAGATTTTCCAAGGCTAAAGGCGAGTCACCAGTGAGCATACCGACACCTCATTGGCCGCTTAAAATTGGATCCGGGCCGGTCGATTAGGCTAGACAAGTTGGGAGGCCGAGATCATTTTGCGACAGTAATTTTCTGCCGCTAACATAAATTATGGTTTCCAAAACTGCGCATCCAACCTACTTTGAGCTAACGGTTTGATGTGCTGCTGGAAGCTTGTGAGCAACATGATTGACCAATGAAAAAGCGGGGGTCTAAGAACCTCACCCAATATCTCGCTTAGCAATCTGTAGGGACTAACTCCAATATACTTTCAAGAGAATCAACTAGACAGTCAGACTCAATCTTAATAAAAAAGTATATCAAAGAGTTATATCTCAATCTCTCAATTCAATCCGCAATCAAACCAATAATAATTTGCGAGCCCGATTAAATATAAGAGAAATAACTTGAACGGTACCAAAGACCAATGTTCAAGGATCAATCAATTTCGATCAAAAAACAAAGGTTTGATTTACCAATTGATTGATTCAATGCGAAACTTGTGATATTTCAATTATATAACAAAACATAATGCGGAAAAGAAATAACACAGACACCAGAAGTTTTGTTAACGAGGAAACCTCAAATGCAGAAAAACCCTGGAGTTAGTCCAGATTTGGAAACCACAATGTATTAGGCCGCGACAGACACTAGCTTACTACAAAGATAACTTCGGTCTGGAATGTAGTTAAACCCTAATCAATATCACACTGATTCAAGGTATAGTCGTACTCCTTACATATCTGATCCCAGCAGGATACTACGCACTTGATTCCCTTAGCTGATCTCACCCACAACTAAGAGTTGCTACGACCCAAAGTCGAAGACTTGATAAACAAATCTGTATCACACAGAAAAGTCTATTGAATAGATAAATCTGTCTCCCACAGATATACCTACGAGCTTTTGTTTCGTCTTTTGATAAATCAAGGTGAACAAGAACCAATTGATAACCCGGACTTATATTCCCGACGAACATCCTAGAATTATCAATTACCTCACAATAATCTTAATCGATTAATGAAACAAGATATTGTGAAATCACAAACGATGAGACGAAGATGTTTGTGACCATTTTTCTATCTTGCCTATCACAGATATAAGTCTCAAGCCAATCTTACGATTGTACTCAATCATGATAGAAACAACAAGATCAGATCACGCTACTACAGAGAAAATAGTTGGGTCTGGCTTCACAATCCCAATGAAGTCTTTAAGTCGTTAACCTACAGGGTTTCATGAAAAACCTAAGGTTAAAAGAGAATCGGCTCTAGCTTATACAGCTAGTATCACACAGGAGGTGTGGGGATTAGGGTTCCTAGTTGCTAGATTTCTCCTTTATATAGATTTCAAATCAGGATTTACAATCTAAGTTACCTTGGTAACGAATATTCAATATTCACCGTTAGATGAAAACCTGATTAGATTCAAGCTAATATCTTTCAACCGTTATATTCGAACTTAGCTTGTTATATAAAAATGAAATGTAACTTCATTTAGGTTTGAGTAACCATACCTAAATGTGTACACTTAGTCGGTTCAACAATAATTAACCATGGTTAGCCATATGAGCACTTTCATATCGACCTTATTCATCTTCACCATAACTAGTTCAAATGAATCAAATGAAATAGTTAGAGAGTTCTTCAATTGCTTAGATCTTATAGAAGTATACAAGACACTATCGAAGCAAAATCGGTATTGATTCACTCGAATCGATTCATGAACATTATAGCCGCGGTTTGCAAAGATTGCATTCCTTATTATATAAACGTTTTAGTTCATGAACAAACCGATTTTTGAAAGCAACCTACCTAAGTATGCAAACGGGTAAGCGTACTTAAGTAACCGGATTGAGTTTGTTTTTCATTTTCAAACTCCAACAGAAATTCATGGACGTGAACTTTCCACCAGTATGCGTATGGATACGCATACTTACCCAGATTTCCAACAACCGCCAGTACGCGTACGGGTACGCATACTTTGGGTTCCCGATTTTGGAATTTTACACAAATGTGATAACACACTATATTTATATCCAAAGATGGTTACTTGTTCTAAACTCTCATTTCAATCATTGAAACTTTCTTAGAGTATGTTAAAATAGTTGTTATTCACAAACTATTTTCATCAAAGCGATTTTCAAGTTATTGAAATAATCAACATGACTTTCACCACGAGTAAAGATGAACTTGGCTAAAGCGAAAGCTTACCAACACATATTTCGAGAAATATATAGGTGATGCATAATAGTATTTCATACATACCATTTATGCCCTTTTTTCTTAATTACTCTTTTATCCCCTTCTTTTCCTTATTTCCCATCTTTGTCCTTTTTGTTCACTATTTATTGTTTAAACCCTAGCTCTTCTAGTTTTAAGTTTTTGCTTGTTTTGAAAAGTGGTGTAAGAACCCTAAATCCTTCCTAAGAGAAGAGCCTCCAACACTTTGTTATTTCCAATTTGAAATTGGATAGAAATTTCAATTTGTAAGAGATGCATCTATTGTACTCTAGTTTCCAATCTTAGAATTGGGTAGAAATTTAAGATTATTAGAGAATAACCTCAAATATTTGTTCCTTGTTCCAAGGGTAGAAGAAGCATCATTTGAAGGTTGGTTACTTTTATTTAATGGTGTTTTGTTATAATTCAACATTCCAATTTCAGTTATAAGTATTACTTTATATTAGTTTGTATCAAGAGCTTGGGTTTCTTTTTTTGGGGAGTTGTGGAGAAGATTTTAATTATTAGCTTGGGGTTTGAATCCTTTTGTGTAATATTGTCAAATTGGGTTCGTTCTCCTTGTGATTTCATTATGGCTCCAAGAAAAGGGGTTAATCAAGGTGAAACTTCTTTGAAAGAAGAATTGGAAGTTTTTAAGCATGAACTGTTTGATGAAATGCAACAAAGAATGAATGCACATTTTGAAGAATTTTTTTTAAGACTTGGTAACCTAAATATCCATCAAGATCAATCTAGAAACTCATCATCATAATTATGAAGAAGATGTGACGGATGAGGAGATAATTTTTTTTGGTAGTCATGTTCATCCACAAGGGAGACGACAAATGTTTGAAGAAAGAACGAGATACCACAATGTTGCTACCTCAAATCGTTGGGAAGGTGGACTTAAAGTTGATATTCCGGGATTTCACGAGGGTTTATGTTACGACACCAACACCACCTGTTTTCTATTTCCTTATTTAGTTTGCTTTATTAAGCTTAGTTTAGTTTCCTAGTTTGAATAGAATTCTTAATATTAACTTTGCTTTTTTACCAAGGCTTTGAAGCTATAAATAGCCTGGCCATAAGTTGTTTTTAATCATCAATCAATATAACAATTCATTTTACTTAGTTTTCCTTCTCAAAGCTAGTGGCTAACCCCCAATTCAAAGGGTTTATCCGGTTCTTTTCTTATTCTTCATTAGAGTACAATACTGTGAAGACTATCTTCACAACTTTTTCTCCAGTGAAGACCATCTTCACAGCCTTCTCCAGTGTTAAAAGGTCTAGAACCCTAACACCTGGTATCAGAGCAGGTTAAGATAAATCTCCAAAAACTCGACCAAATTTTTTTTTCTCACAATGTCTTACACCGAAAACTTGAATAACGTGCATGAAGGTATTGAAATAGTAGCAGAAAAGATCGACAATCTTGCTGACACTATTACCAAGCTTTATATCCTTGATGAAGAGACTCAGCACAAGAAGATGGCAGAGAAGTTGTTTCTACATGAACAAGAACGTGTTGCTCTCGTCACACAGCTTACTACAGCAGTCAATACCACTATCGGAACAAACATGGAAACCTCTTTACGCAACGTGTTTAGAGAGTTTTTACCGCAGATACAACAGCGTCCTGGGGCTGCACTACCTCCTCCTCCACCACCTCCACCACCAATTCAACCTAATCCTGGTCAACCACAAAAGCTGCGCCCTAATATCAAATTTCCCAACTTTGCTGGAGAAGATCCTGACGGCTGGATCTTTAACGTGGATCAATATTTTAGTGTTTACAATGCTTCTGATGCTCTCAAAATTATAGTAGCTTCTGCACATCTTAAAGATGAGGCTAATCAGTGGTTTCGTTTGAAGAAGACCACTACAGTTACTACATAGGAAAAATTTTGTTCTTGAGTTCGTGCTCGTTTTAGTCCTGAGAGATTTGTTGATGCTAGGATGGCATTAACCATTAAACAGAAAGTTTCATCGACAAGTCAAAAAGATTCGTCCTCCACTAAGAACAAAATTGCTGTGATTTCCTTAACAAGAGTTAGTGCAGCAGAAACCAAAACTACTTCTCAAAAGGAAGAAGTACAACAACAGGTCGATGAGGTTCCATATGTTTTGCAAAAGTTTAACGCATCAATTGATGGAGAATTTAATAAAGTTAAATCACAAAAAGATGAAGAGAATTTTGTTTCTAACAAAGATGAAAATCAAGTCGACAAGGTTCCGTATAATTCAAAGCTTAACGGTAAGTCTTGAATTATTGTTAAACCTCATGATTTAGTAATTCCAGATTCTGACTTATTTTCGTTATCTGCTGCCGAGAATAGTCAAGTTTTTAATCATGAGAAAACACGTATGATCTCTTATATGAACCCTAGCAAGAATCAACTTGTTGAATCTGCTTATGGGTTTTCTTCTGAATCATTGTGTATGGCTAAAAATAAGTATGATTATGGATTTGAAAAAGTTATGTTTACCGAAGATTACAACGGTAGAGTTCGTGGTCGAATTTTGCCGAGCTCAGAAGAGATTAATATTAATTCTCTAAGAGGTGATGGCGTTTTGATGGGTTTAGACTCAAAAAGAATTTATGCAGCAAGAGCTATACGTAATTCACATTCTTCTTGGTGTCTTCTTTTTCTATCTACTGATAGCTGTGAAGTTGTTGAGATACGCGATGTGGAGGTAGATTTTCCACCTGATTTAACTCCAGATTCTATTGGGGGAAGTAAAGAATTAGTTGGTCATTTTGGGTTAATTAACCTAACTTCACAAACTAGTGGCAATAATGTTTAGCAGAACACCATAGTTCTTTTGCCACATGCCAGATTGACTTCTACAGAGACAAGAACGACATCCTTTCCTTTCACTTTTAAGAGAGATGCTAAAAGAAACTTGGATTTCAGCATTACAGTTGCTACCTTGGATTATCTGGACTGCGTAATTCTGGAAGACAGTCAACTAAGCAAATATGGTGGTGTGACAGGGGTATTATCCGATCATAGACCTCCAAAATTGAGAGATACGGATGTTGCTAGACAGAACACTAAGACTGTCACATTTGTGCCTACAGGGAGCAACACTCAAAAGTCTTTCTGTACAACAAACTTTGTCACCAATGTACCGAGTAATGCGAGTAATCTGTTAATGCCGTGGGGGTGCAAATTTTTTGGTACATGGAGAAATGTTCATAATGAATCTGCAGGCCAATACAAATGCCATACAGAATTCAAGAAACTTGCCATCGTGTTACAGAGGTTAGTGATTTTTCATACTCTTCGTTCCCGTCAGGGACGGACCCAAAAAATATAATTTTCTTTTAAGATCCGGGTTAGAAGCCTTGGTCGAGCAAAAAAAAAAAATTTAGGCTTGTGGACTAACAAGACTACCCGGGCTTTAGCCCCCTTTAGCCCAGGGTAGGTCCGTCCCTGGTTCCCGTGCTCATGTTAATGGTCTCTCGAGAAGTCAACGGTACAATCCAGTTGCAACCTTTCTAATCCATACGAACACCATATACTGTATTGGAAATTATCATCGGTCTCTTGGTGACACGACAGTATTAGGTGCTGAAATGATTCGCATCAGTGATGAACAGTTTAATGTCAATAATTATAAGAGACATTTTTATGGACATATAGATTTGTTTCTTGTTGAAGTAAACTATTTGATTATGGGTGATCACCAATTTAGTCACAGAAGTGCCTTCCTAGATATTCAATTTGATGGGAGTTGTATAGGAGGACAAGTTTATACTTTAGCAACTAACATTCTGATGTCTCATGAAAGGATAAAAGATTTTGCAGAAAGGAAAATTGACGGCTTGAACAGCTTGGAAGTAATTATTTATCCAGTTTCTGAGTGAGTATGTGAGCAGTAATACTGAAATATTGGAGCAGCAAATGGTGAACCTTTTGGCTATATCTGCCAGTGCAATGCCATCATGGTGCAGTCAACTAATGGCTCAGTATCCCTTCTTATTTAATTTTGGAGCAAGGAACAAGTACTTCTTATGGACAACATTTTGTTCTCGACTAGTTCATTCTCATTCGCCGTTAACATCGTCCAGTAATAACACATGTCCTAGTACGGATGGGCGCTTATATGGGGATGAATTTCCTCCAAAATGGTTTCGAATTCATCGCTCCGACATCCTAAGCTTTGCTGCGCAAGTAACACCTATAGCGGAGTACAATGAAGAGGTTGGTACATGTCTGGGTCCAACACTAGAATTCTATACTTGGGTCAGCCAATTTCAGCAACTAGGCATGTATCCTACTGACGGATTCGATCTATTGCAAAGTCTTTTGACCAGTATACGTGTCTCATGGGAGTTGGAGTTAAAGAATCTAGTTAAGAGAACTGCACAGTACAATGATGCTTTGATATATGACGATCAGAGTAACTATGATTTCTCTTATATAACTGAAGTTGAGAACTGTAAGAAGAAGTCACAGTTTAGTAGTTCTCTGTTTTCGAAGTTTGGAAGTAATCAAGCAGCTCTATTCAATTTCGCAATTCCGGCTAAATTTGACAACTAATACGATAGGGAAAAAGTGATGTTTGGTCGATTTTGTGATGTTTGGTATCCATCTAGTATTACCGATGACCGCGAACACCAAGTTTTGTTATCTTCCGTCATTGCCCCTATGGAGATTTTTAAGAACCTGGGAATTGTTAGTGAACATGACACAAAAATCCTTGGAGAAACAAATTTTGTTAAGGCACTGATCGAGAAGATCTCTAAATTGATGCAAATACGTAAGTCTAGTAATAATTGGCAATGTGTTCCACTTTTCCTAGCTATTGATCCTTTTAATGATTAGAGCCTTGAGAGTCGGGTAGCTCGGATCAATTACTTTGACATGTGTACTGACGCAATTCCTTTTGGCGGACAAAATATACGTGTTCTTGAATCAGTTACTACCGACAGGAGATGGTTAGATGACATCATATTCTTTTCACCACCTACTGCAGCATCTTCGGTTGAGACACTTTTAGATGATGCAATTGACGTTAGACGTTACGTCGAAATTAGAAAGACTTGGTCGGTCGATTTTATCTTAAGACAGAAATGTAGTGACTGAACCAAATGAGTTATTCCATTTCTTGAACCAGCAGAGGAAAGAGTCAATTGGTTGTGCATTCCATGGTGTAGCTCAGAAGTTGGGAAATACACATGTTGTACTCATTGTGGTACTTGTTGGCATGGTTTTCCTGACCACCACTAATGAAGTGACTTTTGTATTTGATCGTGGTAAGTTTTATCAGCAGCTTAAAGAGAATTATATGGAGAATACAAGTCGCGCCATTGGTTGGGTCGTGATGAATTTCCAGAATTTCAGGCTTGAGGACAAGCCATTTTTCCAGCAGGGTGGGATGTTACGACACCAACACCACCTGTTTTCTATTTCTTTATTTAGTTTAGTGTATTAAGCTTAGTTTAGTTTCCTAATTTGAATAAAATTCTTAATATTAACTTTGCTTCTTTACCAAGGCTTTGAAGCTATAAATAGCATGGCCATAAGTTGTTTATAATCATCAATCAATATAACAATTCAGTTTATTTAGTTTTCCTTCTCAAAGCTGGTGGCTAACCCCCAATTCAAATGCTTTATCCGGTTCTTTTCTTCTTCTTCGTTAGAATACAATCCTGTGAAGACTATCTTCACAACTTTTTCTCCAGTGAAGACTATCTTCACAGCCTTCTCCAGTGTTAAAAGGTCTAGAACCCTAACAGTTTAGCTCCGGAAGAATTTGTTGATTGGTTAGCAAAGGTTGAAGAAATCTTGGATTTCAAGGAAGTGCCCGAACATAAGAAAGTTAGGTTAGTTGCAACAAGATTTTGAGGAAGAGCCGGCCCTTGGTGGCAACAACTTAAACAAATGAGGTTACAGAGAGGTCAAGATAAAATTGAATCTTAGGAGAAGCTTAAGAAGCATATGAGGCTTGCATTTGTACCCCATAATTATACAAGACTTATCTATCAACAACTCCAAAATCTTAGGCAAGGGTCCAAGTCGATTAATGACTACACCAAAGAGTTCCATCAATTGATTGCAAGGAACGATATAAATGAAATGGAAGAACAACTTGTAGCAAGGTATATAGGAGGTTTGAGAATGCAATATCAAGATACTTTGAACTTATTTGATATTTACTCGGTGTCGGAAGCATATCAAAGGGCATTATCTTTAGAGAAGCAATATGCAAGGAGAGTTTATAATACTGATTGGAGTACTCACACTCAAGGAGGTGTTAAAATTACTACTTCTCCAATGCCAACTAATCGAGCTCCAACTTCTAACATTCCATTAAAACCCAATGCTTCTCAACAAGTCTTTAAAGGTAAATGTAACAAGTGTGGAGAAGAAGGACATAAAAGCATATGATTGTAGGAAGAGTGATCGCCTGGGGAAGAACTTACTTGTTCATGGTGATGATAAAGGTGATGCATATTTGGATCTTATGGAGCCACCAATATTTTATAAAGAACCCGACGAAGAAGTGGAAGAGGAAATTCTCACCGGTGACCAAGGACCATGTTTAGTTGTGTTGCGTAACTATTTTACTCCAAAACTCGATGAAGGTGATCGATGGCTACACCACAACATATTTCAAACCACTTGCACAATTAGAGGGAAAGTTTGCAAGCTTGTCATTGATTCGGGGAGTTGTAAAAATATCGTTTCCGAAGAAGTGGTTCACAAGTTGAAGTTAGAGACAAAAGAACACCCTTCTCCATATTCTTTATTATGGCTTAACCAAGGAAGCGAGGTAAAAGTCACTAAAAAGTGTCTCATTAATTTTTCTATTGGTAACAAAGACAAAGTTTGGTGTGATGTTGTTTTGATGGATGCATGTCATTTACTTCTTGGTCGACCTTGGAAATATGATCGGTTTGTGAATCATGATGGGAGAACAAACAACTATTCGTTCATATGGAGAAATAAGAAGTTGACTCTTGTACCCAATCGTGAGCTTATGCCTAAGCCACAAAATGGTGATGGTAAAAATATACTTACTTATCACAATTTCATAGAAGAGTTGGATGATTCATAGGTTTTATATATACTTCATGTTAAAGAATCCTCATCGTATGATTTCGTGCCACCACTAGTCAAGCCAATTATCGAAGAATTTCAAGATGTTTTTCCTACCGACTTACCGGATGCATTACCACCATTAAGAGATGTGAAACACCAAATTATCTAGTACCTGGTTCAAGTCTTCCAAACAAAGCCCACTACCGGATGAGTCCTAAAGAACATGAAGAATTACGTCGCCAAGTTGAAGATATTATAGCCAAAGGTTTTATAAGACCGAGTCTTAGCCCTTGGATGGTACCGGCCTTGTTAGTGCCAAAGAAAGATGGTTCATGGCGTATGTGTGTGGATAGTAGGGAAACCAGTAGAATCATATTGAAGTACCGATTTCCAATTCCTCGTTTGGATGACTTACTTGATCAATTAAGTGGAGCATGTGACTTTAGCAAACTTGATTTTAAAAATGGATATTATCAAATTAGTATCAAGGTAGGACATGAATGGAATACCACTTTCAAGACTCGAGATGGTTTGTATGAATGGATGGTTATGCCATTTGGGCTCTCAAATGCTCCAAGTACATTTATGCTAGTAATGAATCAAGCACTTCGACCGTTCATAGGGAAATGTGTGGTTGTTTAATTTGATGATATTCTTGTTTATAGTACCGATATGGAATCTCATATACGTCACCTTCGTGAGGTTCTCATGGTTTTGCGGGCGCAACAATTTTATGCTACCTTGAAGAAGTGTGCATTCATGACCGATAAAATTTTGTTTCTTGGTTATGTGGTTCGTAAGGATGGGATTTAGGTAGATGAAGATAAAGTGGAATGCATAAGGAATTGGCCCAAGCCAAAACTTTATTTGGTATTCGAAGTTTTCATGGGTTAGCTTCTTTCTATCGTCGATTCATTGCAAATTGTAGTGGCATAATGGATCCAATAACCGAATGCATGAAGGATGGCAAGTATTTATGGAATCAAGAAGCGGATGACGCCTTTGAATTGATGAAAATAAAGTTAAGTACATCTCCAATTTAAATATTACCAAATTTTGATAAACCATTTGAACTTCATTGTGATGCTTCTAAGCTACGCATTGGGGCGGTTCTTAGTCAAGAAGGGAAACCGGTGTCCTTTTATAGTGAAAAGTTTAATGGGGCTAGACTTGCATATAACACTTATGATGTTGACTTTTATTCTATTGTTCAAGCACTCAAACATTGGAGGAACTATCTTATTCATAATGAGTTCATCTTATTTTCGGACCACATGGCATTGAAGCACATCAATTCTCAAGACAAGCTTTCTACTAGGCATGGTAAATGGGCTTCTTATTTGCAAGAATTCATTTTTTCCATCAAGCATAAGTTGGGTGTACAAAACAAGGTAGCGGATGCCTTGAGTCGACGTACTTCTCTTCTTACACAAATGAGGGATCGTATTTTTGGGATTCGATGATATTCGGGAGCTCTTAAAAAATGATACTTATTTTGGTCCTCTTATGGTTGATGAAAGACACTCCAAAATGGTGATTATGTTCTTTTCGATGGGTACCTTTACCGGAAAAATTGTCTTTGCATTCCGCAATCAAGCTTTAGATTCAAAATTATTAAGGAGCTTCACGATAAAGGGCATATGGGGACTACTCGTACTTGGAACTTGGTTTCTAGCTCATACTTTTGGCCGGGAATGTGGAAGGAGGTTCATCGATATGTGAAGAGATGTTATATATGTCAAGTATCTAAAGGAACGGCCACTAATGCGGGATTATACATGCTAATTCCTATTCCTTCTCTCCCATGGGAAGATTTGAGCATGAATTTCATCTTGGGATTACTGTGTACTCAAAGAGGTATGGATTCAATATTTGTAGTGGTAGATCGTTTTTCCAAAATGTCTCACTTCATTGCTTGTAAAAAGACAACGGATGCGGTCATAGTAGCTCAACTCATTTTTAAAGAGATTTACCGTTTACATGGTATTCTTTCTTCCATCGTCTCAGATAGAGATAGTCGTTTTGTGGGGCATTTTCGGCGTACCTTATGGAAGTTGGTCAAAACCAATTTAAGTTTTAGCACTGCTTATCACCCTCAAACGGATGGACAAACCGAAGTGGTAAATCGTTCCCTAGGTAATCTTCTTCGTTGTTTGGTTGAGGAGAATTTGAAGACATGGGATCAAGTTTTATACAAGGCGGAATTTGCTTACAACCATGCGGTGAACCGGAGTAGTGGTTATTCACCATTCATGAAGGTGTACGGGTTTAATCCAAGAGTACCACTTGACTTGTCTTTAGTACCGGATTTGAAAAGGCCAAATGTTAAGGCAGAAAACTTTGTTTATCAACTTCATCTTATACATGAAATCACCCAAAAGCATTTAGAAGCTTCATCAAGGAAATACAAAAACAAAGTTGATCAAAGACGACGCGTGGTTGAGTTTGAAGTAGGAGATCTTGTTTATGCGGTTCTTACTAAAGAACGTTTTTCCGTGGGTGAGTACAACAAGATCAAGGCAAGGAAGATTGGACCATTTCCAATTGGAGAAAAGACAAATGATAATGCTTATCGACTCAACTTACCAATCTCAATTCGTACTCCCGACGTCTTTAGTGTTAAGCACTTGGTTCCATATTGGGGTGACAATGCTATGGATGAAGAGATGGACAATTCGAAGGAGAATTTCACTTAAGGAGGGAAGGATGGCGCATAATGGTATTTCAAAATACCATTTATTCCCTTTTTCGTAATTACTCTTTTATCCCCTTCTTTTCCTTATTTCGCATCTTTGTCCTTTTTGTTTACTATTTATTGTTTAAACCCTAGCTCTTCTAGTTTTAAGTTTTTGCTTGTTTAGAAAAGTGGTGTAAGAATCCTAAATCCTTCCTAAGATAAGATCCTCCAACAATTTGTTATTTCCAATTTAAATTTTCAATTTGTAAGAGATGCATCTATTATCTCCTAGTTTCCAATCTTCGAATTGGGTAGAAATTTGAAGATTATTAGAGAAGAACCTCAAATATTTGTATCTTCCTTGTTCCAAGGGTAGAATAAGCATCATTTGAAGGTTGGTTACTTTTATTTCATGGTGTTCAGTTATAATTTAACATTCCAATTTCAATCATAAGTATTACTTTACATTAATAGGCGAGATAAACTCGGCTCGAAATAGCAAATGTGTATAATTGAAGTCTATATAGCAATATGACTTTTGTCTCAAATAGGAGATAGAATAGATATAATTTTGAGTGATATATAAGTTCAAGTCTCCACATACCTTTTGTTGATGAAGTTCCACAAGTTCCCTTGACTAGTTCTTCGTCTGCAATCGATGAACGCCGTTGAGTCTAAGGCTCAACTGCACTTACTATCCTAATCCGAGACTTAGCTATAAGTATACTAGAAATCAAGATTATAGTTTTGGCAACTAAACTTGACAAACAAGCTTGAGATAGCAACGCTTGCGAGTTCGACCGAGAAATGCTCTAACATCCAAGGCTAAAGGAGAGTTTTCGGTTAACGTGCCGACACTTCATTGGTCGCCCAAAATAAAATCTAAGCCATCCAACTAGGCTGGCGAAGTTGGACGGCCGCGATGAGTTTTAGACTGCCATGTCCAGCGATCAGAAATTTTGTTGGCGGGTTAGGAGAAATCCTGATTGGTTGGAATAGTAGTGGGCCCGCCGGTGAACACCATGGAGCTTGTTTGGTCACGCTGGGAGGAGGCCAAGCTTGTTAAATCGGCCGGCCAAATCGTGTTGCTTTGAGACTGGCGTGGGCCTCCTAAATTCAATGTCTTAAGGAATTTAAGTGTGTCGACCATCTAACTCCCACTTTTAATTTAAAGTGTAGGCTGCGCATTTAGAGCGATTTGATTGGTCTATGGGAAAAAAGGGTCGACAACCAACAAAATAGAAGAAGGAGCGCTGGCCAAAGGAAGCTCGAGTTAGGGAAAATTGGCCGTCCAAGTGGCGCGGCCAAGCCCTTTCTTCCACGGCTCCAGTTGGTCGCGGTTTTCTCTTTTCTTCCTATTTCCCGTTTTGGTAGGATTTGCTCCTACTAGTTCCATGGTGGATCGATTTCCTAGTTTGCTTAGGTTTGGTCTCGACCAATAGGGTTCGAGATATTGCGCAGGCCGCGAAAACCTTTTTTTTTTTCAAATTGATAAAATTAGGTTAGGAAAATTGAATTTTGTGAGCTGCCAAAAAATTAATCAATTTTGGTGAATTTTGCGCGTTCATATGAAATCACTAATTTTATCTCAGAGGGAAGCATAACTTTGCGTGCCTCTAATTAAGTGATTCCATGCACATCTTAATCCTTACACTTCGGTAAATTCATGCTACTCAGCTGCGAGCGAACATTAATTGTCATGTCATGTCAATATCAAGAGTTCAGCTGAGGAACATTGCATAGAATAAATACTTGACATGCCATGCATTAGTGAGTAATGCAGGTGGAAGATAAAATTTATAGAATATTTGGGATTGTTGCTACATGCACCATTATGGATAAATTTCATATATAAATATGCTGAATTGCTCAATACATACGTAAGTAAAGAGGCCTAGGCACTCATCACTTTTAAATGGCTCTGTTTCTTTGCAGAACGATGGCACATTAAATACAAGGTTTTACAACTTTAGACCTGGACAAAAAAACACCATCAACACCAACATATCTTCGTCATCTTCCTTTAGACCACTTACTTACATTTGAACCTCGACTAATCATGGGAGTGCTATCAGGATGCATGTCTTTGTTAAATTTCCTGACAATGGACATATGCAAACTGGTGGAATAATATACCACAAGATCGGTCTTCTAGTTCAGAACATAGATAAGATCGATATTTCCCAGGATTTTCATCTCAAATTCAGATTTTAAATAGCTCGTAAGATCTCTTATTCCATTAAGAGTACTTATCATGTCCATACCGTCGACATAGATAGTTATAATTCTGAATCAGGAACTTATTTAATACGCATGACAAAAAACCTTACTTGTTTATCCCTTCCCAATAAAAAAGTCACTTAGACGGGTATACCATATCCGCCTGATTGTTTAAATCACTAAGTGAGTGTTTCAGTGTAACTGCAAACACACTCCGTGGTTTAGAGTCATTCGACTTGGGAAGCAAAAGGCCATCATGCACTTTTGCAAATATCTTTGAGTCTAAATCTCCAGAGATATAACCACATCTATTATGTTTCAAGTTCTTTTGAAACTACCAAGCAAACTAATTAACTGAACATTATGATGTTCAAAAGAGTAAGCTATCTAGGGGTTTGTGAGAAACCTCGCGCCACAAGGTGATTCTTTATACTTTAAGACCTCATTCTTCTCACTACACTTTGTGACAAATAATCACATATGTCCCACATGTTTTACACTTGGTTGGTTAGCACTACCACACCAAATACCCGTATATTTGTCAAAGAATTAAGTTCTACCTGGATTGTGTAGGCCAAATATGCTTTTTATTTGAAATTAATCAAAATAAATCATGGTTCGATCTCATTGTGCTCTAATTATCAAAAAACTATTTATCGATTATATCATCATCGTGCATGCATGATCCTTCTATTGACTCATGTGTATTCTCATAATCCGTCAGGATTTCATTGTTCTCTAGAATCATTTAAAACTTCGGAGCGTCCTCCAGTTTGATTCATGAACATATTCAGAGACAATCTTATGATATGATTTATGATGATATAAATAAGTTGTGCCTTACTCACCTAGCTACTTCCTTTCTAGATGAGGATTGATCGAACCAAGTGGTCTATCCAACTTCCTTTATGGAGCCACGGCCTCAACCACACTTCCACTAAGTGTAGTTGCAACACCTTGGTATATGGTGTATATCTCTTATTGAGGATTCGTAACCTTACAGGTAGGTTTGCAGCTGGTATGTGTGATCTCATCACTTTAGCGACATCAGTGTACATTCTGAAAATCGATTATTCTTTGTTACTTCACATTTACATTTGTGGAGTACATGAATAAATATGAGACATAGTGGGAACACACCACGACAATTCCTGTCGTTCCCTTATAAAATACTTTTTCTTATCTCCCCCTAACTACGAGAAGACTGTCTCATTAAAGTGACAACCTGCAAATCTAGCGGTAAGAGATCTCCTTTCAAAAGATTTAAAATGCAGATAATTTTTGGGAACTCATTTCCAACATAACTACTTAACATTTTTGAAGACCCATCATAGAACGATATGGAGTCGTAATGGCACATATATATAGTGCAACCAAAAATGCGTAAGATGACGAATGTCGGGCTTAAATCTTGTTGCCAACGAATACGCAGAAGAGGTTCACTAATATTGGGTTCTAAAACGAATTAAGTAAAGATGCATGTAATATTGCATATACCCAAAGCAATAAAAGGTAGGTTGGTATGCATAACCTATTCCTTAGACACTATCTGTAAACTTTGATGATAGCCTCTACGAGATCATTGGGTATAAGATGCTCTATATTGATTCTATTACACATGAAATATTCAATAAGTTCTTTTGATGTAAATTCTCTAGCATTAACAAGGGTGGTGAACCTTTGCGCTTTGCAATGTGCAATATGTGCTAGGAGGTTTACAAAAACTAAACGCATCGTTTGTTGTGAGCGATAACTGATTCAATGCG
This sequence comes from Papaver somniferum, assembly GCF_003573695.1. Classification (NCBI taxonomy): domain Eukaryota; kingdom Viridiplantae; phylum Streptophyta; class Magnoliopsida; order Ranunculales; family Papaveraceae; genus Papaver; species Papaver somniferum. Next base: position 171,177,390 of record NC_039359.1, on the reverse strand, counting down.
TCGAATCATCCACCAGAGCCATAAATCACTTGAATGGTCCGCATTCTGCATGGATATATGTTCACTAACAACACTTTATTTCTTTGAAGAATGAGTTATTTACCATTTGCATCCAAGTAAAACAGGGTGGTCTCAATCATGTTTTACTAAAGAAATATTTTGTAAGATGAGTGACGTACTTTCTTAGTCTAAAGCATAATGGGGAGAGGCAGTGCAAATCTAGTAACTTTAGAAATTACTGATTGTGATATATGTCGTAACTTCGCATTCTATTAGTTCATTGTCTTGTACACTTACATGAAGTGATGCCCGTGTTAGTACTTTCAAAAAGGAACATCGTGTCATAACCATTGTGCCTTATGTTTATGTCAAAGTCTTTATGAATCAATCCCAATCAGTTCATTGTTGGGGTTAATATGGATTCAGTAATTCAAGTTCCAGTGATTTACAGTTCACTAGATTGACATATTAATTGTCTAAGAATATGCTTCCTTCCATATTCATTAGAAATAGTTTATGGATGCAATCAACTTCATTCTCACTGTAAGTTTACAAAAAGGTAGGTAGTAGTTCATGCATGAACACCCTTTGGTGTGATTAGCCCTTAGTACATGCAGAGCTTATACATTGAGTCTTGAGAGATTTAATAGGTAGTGCGGTCTTATTACGTAACAAAAGTCGGATTCAACTCAATTTATGTCTCGTGGTTTCACTCCATAAGTGTAGACATTGGATCTAGTTCAACCGGATAAGATAGTCAATTGGCCAGGAAAAGTTATTGTTGCCATTAAAGTTGATGTGAAAATTGGTTGCTACTATGATACACACATTACATTGTATATATCAACACCTATGACCAGGTGCATTTCCAACTCTTTCATTTATGATGGGAGCTAGAATTACATCTTAGCTTCATCTCATATTCAGTTGATACCTGTACATTGGTGTCATTACTACTGAGAAAAAATACATCTTTGTCTCATGACATATATGTCCCTTTTCACATGCTTTATATGAGTCATTACGCCTAACCCTCATTACTTCGGGGTTCTTTCCATTTTCAATTTTTCTACATTTAGATTAATTTGAGAAATTTCTTTATCTCAATAGCCAAAGAGAATCTCACTACACATGTCAACCAATTACTTTAGGTTGAATATATTACTAAATGTAGTTCTCTTGTTGTCATATTTCTACATATACTGGTTCGTTAGTATGATGGATGAAGTAGAGAAATGAAAATTTTCTGACTCATATCATCTTTTGTGAGTTCTTCCACAAAATTTGGAATACATGTGATTTTTTATTTGCAACGTATCTTTTGAAAATACCAACTCTTGATAGTCGAGCCATATATGTCCCTTTTTCAAAATGACTCTAGGCTCGAATTTGGAAATCTTCAACTGCAAATGAATCAGCCCATCAATGGTCAGACCAAAATCCCTGATAATCAAAAGATCTTCATCAGGAATTAGAAAAAAATCATCGTGGATTGTGCTAAAGCTAGGCAGCTTGCCCGCATTGTTGATCGAAAGGTTAATGTTCTAACCCATGAACATGGAGTCTCTATGGTCAAAAGAATCAAGGATATCAATGATTGTCCCATATATGTCCCATATATGTCAAAAGTTAAGCCTATTGTGTCATTATGCAAATATTGATGGAAAGTAGGACGAACTTTTGATTTTCAAAGATTAAGTCTATGATATAATTATGCAAATATTGATGAAAAATAGAATGAATCTTTAAATATTCCGCAATATTGATCTTCCCTGATCCACTTCTATTGAAAGTATTGTATGGCTTCGTAAGTTCTCTATGTTGAGCATTTCTGATTAAATTAATCATAGGATTTCTTGTGATTAATTTAATTGAGTTTTCTGGATACAAATTCATGTTTCATGTAATTTGTTAATGTCCAATGAAATCCTTCTTTTCTTGTGAAAGTAAGGTCGCTCTTATTGTTCCTTTCGGGAATGACATTTTAAGGAGGGGAGTTCTTAATTGCCAAATCTTTGTGGGAGTGCGGTTGTGGAATATTGTACGAGTTTTCTTGTATCTTTATAAACTCCTTGATGAATGCACTAATTTTCGACTATGTGAAATCATCGAAAAAAAGTTGATATGTTCTCTTTTAGTCATGAAGTATCTCTATGAGAATTTCATTATGATCCCACTGGTTTTCGTACCTTTGCCAATTTACATTGACAAAAACGGGAGAATTAATGTGTATTTCACAGTATAAATACATATGATTTACAGATCAGTATGTAAGGGGGGGTCATTTTCATTGTGAGATGAAGTATTGACTAAGGGGGAGTGATACATATCACCGTAGTATTATTGTCAAAGTTGTGATCCAATTGGACTTTGATGTTGTGTAATAATACTATGATACTGTATAACAATAATTGAGAACAACTGTTTTCTTATTGTTACTGCTACGGATCTTCAACAACTATGATGCTGATTTGAACACGTTCAGAATCACGGGAGTACTTGGAAGTGACGAAGATTTCGATTAATGTTGAAGAACCAAGGAAATCAAACATTTGGACGAGAAGCTACAAAGTTTATTTATTTTGTAATCCATATGTATTGATAGTTTTTTCACTAGAATTGACAAAGGGGGAGATTGTTAGAGCACTGCTCGGTCGAACTCGCAAGCGTTGCTATCTCAAGCTTATTGTCAAGTTTAGTTGCCAAAACTATAAGTCTTGATTTCTAGTCTACTTATAGTTATGTCTCGGACTAGGATAGAATGTGTAGTTGAGCATTAGACTTCACGGCGTTCATCGATTGAAGACGAAGAACTACCAAGGGGATCTTGTGGAACTTCATCAACAAAAGGTATATGGATACTTGAACTCATCTATCACTCAAAAGTATAATTATATTTTATATCCTATTGAGACAAAAGTCGTATAGCTATATAGACTTTATAGTATACACATTTGATATTTCGAGTTGGGTTTAACTCGCTTACATATTTCTCGAAATATGTGTTGGTAAGCTTTCACTTTAACCAAGTTCATTTTTATTCTTAACGAAAGAAAAAAGATGATCATGTGAAAATCACCCGGTAACATCTTACATGATTTGTGTGAGACAGTCATTTGATGTAGACTCAGAATGTTTCGTATTGATCTATAGATCACTTGAAAATTGCTTCGAAGCTAATAATTTGTGTGAGACAGCTATTCCCGTCTTCCAAGAATGTTTCAATGATTAAGATGGAGTTCATAACAATTAACCAATGATTGAATATAGCACAGTATGCATACTTATATGCTAACTGTTGCAAGTTATTCAAAGTACGGGAACCATAGTATGCATACCCGTATGCATACTGATTGGTTAGTTGAAAGTCCGGAAACTTAGTATGCATACCCGTATGTGTACTGGTGTAAAGTTCAAGTCCGGAAATTCAATTGAGTTTGGAGGTATGCGTACCTGTTTGTATACTGGCGAACCCAAACTATGTTCGGCCACTTAGGTATGCGTACCTGTTTACATACTTGAGTGGGTTAAGTTCTAAAATCGTTTTGTTCATGTACTAATACATTTATATATTAAGGAATGCAATCTTTTGAAAACCGTGGCTATAATGTTCATGAATTGATTCATGTGAATCAAAATCGATTTTTCTTCAATTGTGTTTTGTGTACTTCTATGAGAATATAAACAATTGAACAACTCCATAATTAGTTTCATTTTAATCATTTGAACTAGTTGTGATTAAGATGAAAAAGGTTGATACGAAAGTGTTCATATGGCTAACTTCGGTTAATTATTGTTGACCCATCTATGTGCACACGTTTGGGTACGGTTACTCATACCTAAATGAAATCACATTTCATTTGTGTATAACAAGCTAAGTTCGATCTAACGGTTGAAAGATATTAGCTTGACTCTAATCAGGTTTTCATCTAACGGTGAATATTGAATGCTTTGTTACCAAAGTAACATTGATTGAAAACCCTGATTTGAAGACTATATAAGGGAGAACTTTAGCAACTGGGAAACCTAATCACCACACCTCATGTGTGATACTAGTTGCGACTAGAGTCGATTCTCCTTTAACCTAGGTTTTTCCTAAAACCATTATATGTTAATGACTTGAAGAAATCATTGGGAATCTGAATCCAGACCCCAACTATTTTCTCTGTAGTTGCGTGTTCTGATCTTACTTTGTTCTATCGTGTTGAGTACTATCTTCTCTAAGATTTTCTCAAGATTTAATCTCCGATAGGTAAGATAAAAAGTAGTCACAAACATCTTCGTCTCATCGTTTGTGATTCCACAATATCTTGTTTCGCTTCCATACGATTAAGATTATTGTGAGGTGATTGATATTACTAGCCTGTTCTTCGGGAATATAAATCCGGTGTATCAATTGGTTCATGTTCACCTTGATTTATCAAAAGACAGAACAAAAAAATCGTAGGTATTTCTGTGGGAGACAGGTTTATATATTCAATAGACTTTTTTGTGTGGGACAGATTTGTTTATCAAGCCTTCGAATTTGGGTCATAGAAACTCTTAGTTGTGGGTGAGATCACCTAAGGGAATCAAGTGCGTAGAATCCGGCGTGGTTCAAGAGGCGTAAAGAACGCGACTGTACCTTAATCAGTGTGAGATTGGTTATGGCTCAACTACATTCCAGTCCGAAGCTAATTGGTTGTAGGCTAGAGTCTGTAGCGGCTTAATACAGCGTGGTTCTCAAATCTGGACTAGGTCCCGGGGTTTATCTGCATTTGCGGTTTCCTCGTTAAAAAAATTTCTGGTGTATGTGTCATTTCTTTTCCGCATTATATTTTTATATAATTGAAATATCACAGGTTATGTGTAGTTCAATCAATTAGATAATCCAACCTTTGTTTGTAGATAGAAATTGATTGACACTTAGATATTGGTCTTTGGTACCATCCAAGTTATTTCTCATATTAATCCGGCTCATAGATTTCTATTTGTTCGACTGCAGATTGATTTGAGAAATTGAGATATAACTGTTGGATGTATTTTCCTTGATTGAGTATGACTATCTAGTTGATTCTCTTGGAAATATATTAGAGTTAGTCCATACAGATTCCCTAAACGAAATATTGGGTGTGGTTGTTAGACCCCCGGTTTTTCAACTACTTCCACTTCACAGAGCAATCCTTCAACACCAACCCATATCCAAAGCCAAGCCCCCAACACTTCACCTTCAACACCCATCATATATAAGAGGAGAGACTACACTAACAAAGATGCTGCAGAATAATTTGCCATCAAAATGAAGATTGCTCAAAGGAAAGTCATCATGAAAAACAACAGCTCTGCTTTGAAAGAGAGGATTGACTTCATAGCCTTCAAAGATGGTTCCTCTCAGGCCAATATCCCCACCAATGACCCTACTACCTCTGCAACCATGAAGAAAGGAAAAAAAAAATCAAACTTTGGAAACAAACAAAAAGAAAATACCACAAGGAAAAAAGAAATCAATATCAAAGATGCTGCTAGACTTCATCAACACTCTCAACATTCTGATAATACTGGAGCTAATATCTTTCCCAAAATCTCTCACTGTCCCAAATCCTTTTGTTAACTTACCTTCCCTTTCTGAAATCCAAGCCACCAAAAAATCTAACCTCAGAAGCCGTGACAAAATTCTTTGGGAAAAAGAAAACTGGAAAAGCAACTATCTGCAAGAAATGAGCACCTCAGTCAACCTATCCCTGAACCTAAGAGGAAAGGCAGGACCTTAAACAGCATGGATTGCACCCCTTCCCACACTAAAAAGATTAAAGACTACCCACCATGATTTGGCTACTCTGACGATGAAGTACAAGAGTCTCACATATATAATGACTACATCCACAGTACTAGCAACCTTGAGGGCACCAATCCTTTCAGGAGAGCTAATGTATGCAACTCTACTAGCTTTACAATATGCTCCAATTTTATCTTATTTGGCATGATCTACACATACTTAATAATCACAACATCTGTTATAGTCTTGTCACTTTAGATACTATGTATTTGGGTTATATAATCCTCACCTTCTCCTATCCTAGAATCTCGTATTTTTGGAAATTCTTTACAGTCATGACATTGAACTGTCAAGGAGTAGGAAAAGCCAACACTAGTAGATATCTTAATGACATGCTAGACAAAATAAATCCCGATATTGTTTTCCTAGCTGAAACTAAACAGAAATCCCAAAATCTTAAGCCTATCCTAGAAAAAATAGGGGTCACCAATTTTTGGTTTGTTGAACCACATGGGAACATAGGCACTGCTAGTGGGCTAGCCTTAGCTTGGAAAACCAATATAAGACTAGAAATTCAAGATTTTTCCAAACATCATATAGATGCTCTAATAACCACTCAGGATAATACCACTTGGATGGTCACTAGCTATTATGGTAGTCCTTACACCACCCCTGATAAAATTAAGTCTTGGAAAATGATTGAAAAGATTGCTATGAGTCACAATATACCTTGATTATTATGGGGAATTTCAACTTTGTCTTGCATGATCATGAAAAATATAGTAATCACCCCATTGACCACACTGAAGCTGGAAATTTTAACAACAAAATTGATGATTTATATTTAACTGACCTAGGATACACTGCTTGTCCTTTCACTTGGACTAATAGAAAAACTGGAAATGCCTTAACTGAACAGAGATTATATAGAGGCTTAGCTAATGATATGTATCTTACTTTATACCCCAATAACACTATATCCAACTTACTATCCATTGGCTATGATCACAACCTTCTTAGCACTAACCCCAACTGGAAGCCTGGATTCATTCCTTTCAAATTCTTTGGCCCTTGGTTGGATCATAAAGATTGCAAAGCCATCATTGGTGAATGTTGGAACCAGCATCACTCAGGGTCCTTTGCTTTTATAATAGCTAGAAAGCTAAAGGAAACCAAACTCAAGCTGAAGAAATGGAACAAGGAAGTCTATGGTAACACAAAAACTAATTTGGAAAAGAGAAAAGCTAAGATGGAATGGATCACCAACCATATTTTTGATAACACTAGAGGTCATGCTAGCAGAGAAGGAAAGGACAACATCAAACATTGGTACAACATTCAAGAGAGTTTCTAGAAGACTAAGACCAGAGATCAAAATATCAAGCTGGGGGATAGAAATACCAAATTATTTCATGATTCTGCTAGGAAAATGATGAGAAGAAATAAGATTGATGCCATTCAAAATTCCAAGGGTGATTGGCTAACTGACAACTCTACTATCACAGCCGCTTCACGGAACATGTCTACTGCTGAACCTATTAATCTAAACCCTGATATCATCAACCTCATTCCCACTACTATAACTCATGCAAAGAATAAACATCTTCTATCCATTCCTGATGCCTCAGAAATCAAGACCGTTCTCTTTAGTATGGAAGGTGATAAAGCTCCTGGCCCAAATGGTTTTCCACCTAATTGTTTTCAAGCAAATTGGGTCATTATTGGTAATGATCATGTTAATATGGTTCAAAATTTCTTTAATTCTGGTTATATTCTGTCTGAAATGAACACTAATTTCATCTCTCTTATACCCAAAATTGAATCCCTAACTAACCATGTCCACTTCAGACCTATATCCCTTTGTAATACCACCTATAAAATTATCTCCAAACTCATTGCCAAAAGACTTAAGCCTCTTCTACCCAAACTTATATCCCCTTTTCAATCTGTATTTTTCCATGGAAGACAAATTTCAGATAATGTAGCAATAGCTCATGACATGATCCATCATATGAATACTAGATATGGAAAAAAGGGTGACAAAGGTATAATGGGAATCAAGATTGATATGGCCAAAGCTTTTGACATAGTAAATTGGAAATTCCTTCTATCCATGATGAGTAAAATGGGTTTCAGTGATAAGTGGTGCCAGCTTAATCCATCAATGTATTTCTACTACAAACATGGCAGTTCTTGTTAATGGTTCTCCTGGAGAATTATTCAAACCCACTAGAGGTCTCAAGAAATGAGATCATATATTTCCCTATCTCTTTATGTTCTGTATGGAAGCTCTCTCTAGAAACTTAATGTAAGAGGAACTTGATGGTCTTATCCATGGTATTAGTGTTTATATTGATGCTCCTTCAATCAATCATCTCATATTTGCTAATGACTGCCTTGTCTTCTGCAAAGCTAACATGCAGGAATGCACCAACTTAATCAACATATTAAACTCCTTCAGTGCTTCTTCAGGCCAAATGATAAATTTCTCCAAGTCTGGTATTTTCTTCAGCAAAAACACTGATCCTTCTATTGCTAAAAACATCAGCAACCATATGCAAGTCCAACAAATTGATTCTAAAGATAATTACCTGGGTTCTCCCCTATTCACCAATAAGAGAAAAATCCAAGCTTTCAAACATTGCACTGACAAGCTCAAATTTAGACAGTCTGGTTGGAAAAGTGAAAATTTATCTCCTAATGGAAGAGCTACTATGATATCTAGTGTAACCTCCACCTCTATCATTTATCAAATGAATTGCTTCAAGATTCCTAAGAAAACTTGTTAGGAGATTAATAAAATTCAAAGAAACTTTCTATGGAAAAAGGATCCTCAAAAACCTACAGGTTTGTTCTACATTTTTCGGAGCCGTGTTTGTAAACCAAAGGAACTGGGTGGTCTTGAGTTTAGAAATATATAAATCTTTAATAGTGCCACGATAACTAAAATTGCTTGGAGGTTGGTAGCTGAACCTGATTCCTTATGGACTATCACTATGAAAGCAAATCATTTCAAAAATGATCTGATCATCAGAGTGGACACAAGGCCAAAAAGAAATGACTCTTGGTTATGGAAAGGTATTTTGGAAGGGGTAGATAACTTACAAAAATACTACGAATGGGAGATAGGAAATGGTAAACTAATAAACATCTGGGAAGATGGATGGATTGATAAACAAGAGGAAATTATAACCAAACCACCTCTCTTCCCAAACACTCTAAACACAGTAAATCAACTCATGCACAGTAGAGGAGAATGGGATATGGACATCATCAACCTTTGGTTCACTGTTGAAGATCAAATAGCTACCAGACATACCAACAAGAACATCCGCAAGGAAAATGCTATAATCCAGAATCTAACAAAAAGTGGAAAATTCTCTGTCAAATCTCTTTATGACACGAAAATTCAAGATAAGTATAAGAATGATACTCCTAACCCTTCTTGGAGTCAAATATGGAAGCTAGATACTTCTCCCTTTATCCAAGTGTTTGTATGGAAATGTGCTCATGGGATTCTTCCGACAAATGCCAGAATTGCCAGCATCCTAAGCTACATTGATTCCACTTGCACTCTATGCCACAGTGCCAAATAAGATATTACTCACATTATCATCTCTTGTCCTTATGCTTCTGAAGTCTATAGCTACCTCTTTGGATGTCATCACCAAATATTCAGCAACTTTGGAGATTTTATTGATCGGATGAATAGTTGGTTTCAACCTCACAATCAACAACATGACTGGATTCCAATATATGCTACTACATGATGGTTCATTTGGAAAGTTAGATGTGAATTTGTCTTCAACAAGAGCAAGCCTTCTGCAAGAAGAACTGCCAACAATATTACTCAACATCTTTGCTCTCATAACAGGGTCATCCATAATCCATCTCACATCCCGAACAACTTATACTACAGAAAGGATGATCACCAAAGAAATGATAGACTAATTAATAACCACGGACAGAAATTTGGTGTTACCATCAGCATTAGCTACATGAGTTTCATTTACATGGGTCCAAATGCTGATAATTTATCATACACTAACTTTGCTCTAATTGCAATGAGCTATGCAGGTACCTATGTAGGGGCAAGGAATGTCAAAGACACTATCACTGGAGACGGAAGATCAAGGCGTGGAGCTGAACTAGCCACTTAATGGGCCAAAGAACTGCAAAGAGCCATTGTAGATTTCCAAGCAGAAGAGAATGCAACTTTGGCAGACATCCAGGATATCTATCAAAATGAAGTACAAAACAGATTCAAACAGGGATACCATGCTGAATGTAGAGGGCTTTGGGAAGCAGTGAATTGGGCTAAAGAAAGGAATCTGCAAAGCGTTCAGTTTGAAATGGACACAAAAGAAACCCAATTTTACCACCTTTATAAGCGTTCCTAAGAATTTCAGCAACGCTTATTAAGTTGCCCAAACGGCGTCAAAAATTTTGGTAACGTCCGGAAACGTTGCTTAAATTAATTAGAGCAACGTTTCATACGTTGCTTCATCCGTTGCTTTAGTTAGATATACTGCAACGTATAAAATAATTTAAGCAACATATATATACGTTGCAAAATATATTACCAGAATTAAAAAAAATATATAAATTACAGAATCTGTATTGGTACTTCCGAAATTAAAAATTCAAGTATTACAAATAGTACAGAACCCTGACTTTGTAAGAACGAAGTCCTACAAATCATCCTTACAACACTTAACAGCACTATGAGTCTTCTGTTGTGGCATAAAATAAAACGAAGTCCTACAAATCACCAGTTCAGTTGTTTGGAGTCATGTACTGTTGTCTGAAACTTCCAATGCCTTCTCATAATGAGCATCAATGTTACCCAATGAGCACCTAAAACAAAAGCCATTTAGTACAAGTGATGAAACCTTGGAAAATCATTGAATAAACTTCACTTTCATATGCAATAGAATTGTAATTTGGAACGAGACAGATATGGAAAAAGGTAATTAATTCATACAAAGTGGAAGCATGGTGGCTGGTGAACAATAACTCAAACTGGCTAAGAATATTACCTAATCCGAATGGAAGAATTTCAAGGACCATGCAATTCGAATCTTTCAGTAATCTCTTCACGGGGATATGGCAAATTGAAGAACTGCAGTCACGGAAACAGAAATCAAAGAATTACTAGGATCAAAATCTTGTTCCAAGTTACAAAGAAAACGTTTCACTTCAACCAAAAAATTATGTTATCTTACATGGTAAGACAAGCCTAGGAGTAAATCTGCAAGGAATCCTATAAACAAGTCTCCATTACATTTAAGGAACCATGTATTTTTCCTGCACTCGAATTCAAAAGCTTACATAATATATCAAAAGGCAAACAGGAACAGAGAAGCAAGCTTGTAAATGGATTTTTTGCTATTGCACTTTCAGGTATAGAGAATGGTGGGACTGTACCATTGTCAGTCTGAATACCAATAAGACCACAGTAAGGAAACAGTACTAAGTATTAATATTGGAGGTTCCCAAACTACATGTGATGCGAACGCATTAAACTAATAGATGTAGAAGATTAGGAATGCGAGATCTCACCTGAATAAAAAGAGCTAAAATTTTCATTTTGTCATCCAATTCTCTTGTACTAGATTATGAGTATAATTCTTTGATTGTCTCGTACCCACAAGAAACCATAAATTTCCTTTTCAAAATCATGTAATGAGGTGGCTAGAGCTTTTTCCACATCGAACTTTTTTGTTCTACCTTGGTAGTGTGCCTGAAAGCACCAAATATCATCGTTGTCAACAACTATAACTAACATATACGTACATATATAAAATTTTCAACAGTCCCTACAGAGTACAGAAGACAAGACAGGGTGTTTGAATAAAATCAAACACAATGAAACACGTAAAATATTAACTAGCTTAAATAGATCCCTAATAGTTTGAATATCTCTATCTAAGTTGCAAAACACCCCCATTTAAGTGTCTTTCAACAAACAAATTTGTTACAAACTCATCTGTATGATCACCACTTGATGCAAGCCATCTTTTTTTTCCACCAATGGGACCTCATTTACTAGAATCTTTCCCTTGAGAGGGTCATAAAACCTCTAGATTAAGTTCGTTATTGTGGTCTACAGTAAACGAAAAAATAACACTGACTAATGTTAACATGGATTTAATCTCCAAAACTGAGAGGTTTAACTTCAAAGCTGGAAAATTTGGCAATGCAAGTCATGATAGTTAGATATTGCATAAACGCAAAAAAAAAAAAAAAAAAACTTTTCCACCACCAACTAGAGCAACTATTTAACCAGGAGTCAGCCTGCAGTACATAGTGTTTGCTAGATTAACCACAAAGTGATGGTCATTTCTAAAGAAAAACTATCAGGAGTTGCACAGAAGAATACCAACCATCTATATCACGACAGATTTTCGTTCTTATTCAACTCACAAGCAAATACTATGTACTTAAAAAGAAACTAATTTAAAGAGCCGTCTCTACAGAGGATATGAGTCGTGTGTCTTACTTATTAGAGTCATAAACTTAGCAGCAGCTTGTCTTACCAACTTAGCACTGACGTTTTCAACTGAATCTTCCAAATCAACCTAGGAGATATTTACAAAAAATCACATCAAGACAACATTAAATGATTAAACTAACACTGCATACAAACTCCCAAAAGCACCATGTAAAGGTGTCTACCTCTTTGGCCACAACCACTCCATCTTTCACAATCTTAGGAGAGTCGTACTTCATTTCCGAAACAACATTCCTAACCTTAGGACCAAGAGTAATCTGCAAGCTTGTTAACAGTATTCTACAATGGCAGAAAATTGAGAATAAGTTAGCAAACCCATAAGCAAACCAAACAGTAAACTCAAGATACAAACAAATGAGTAGACCAAAAAGTTACTTACAACTTATTAACAACACACCTATCCTTGTTAAAATATAGCTCCTTGGCTTCCCTAATTTTTGGTGAACATATTCTTTGCAAGACCACGTACTGTTTCTCTCCACCAAACATGTTACTTATCAGAGCCACAGGTGACAGGACAGGTCATTCAAACACTTACTCAAACAAAAACTTTTTTGCAAACACAACAGGAACTCAACCCAACACGTGAATGCCAATTTAGGATACGAAATGGACAATATTAGGCACATACGGGTTCTCAACGGCAAAATAACCATCAGATTCTTTGATTTGGAGATTCTCTTGTTCAACTGCAAACACACATAAAAAAATTAGTAGTTGCATAAAGAGAAAAAAAAGAGCATGGGTTGAGATTTTCTTACTTCTTACCCTTCTTCAAAAACTTCACGTGTATAATTACACATCAGATGTAGCACTTGACTGCAGTCAAGAGAAGAAAATACAAATTACTTATCCAATTGGGGCTACATTGATTTTTTATTTTTTTTGATGGACCGGGTACATTGATTGATAAACTCTTAGAGAAAAAATACACTCCTTTTGTACCTAACAATGAAAAATAAACTTAAAATATGCATAATACCACCATGATTGGATAGCAGCATAAGTCCTGACATTTCTTCTTGATCTTAAGCAGTGTGAAACTCAGCTCCATCCCTCCTTTATGAATAACCAAAGAGTCATTCTTATCACTTTCTTTCTTTCCATAATCAATAACTTCATGGATCTAGAAGGGAAATTAACTCAATACAAACCCCAAAAATCTCAGATTTAAGCAATTAAATTATGGGAATTCAAAACAGCACCCAAACGAAAATCTTAAACCTAAATGATTTTGTCTAATAAAAACTAACCAAAAACAAACCTTATAAAATCGATCCAACCGGATGTAAAGATAGACAGTAATCAAACTCAAAATTGAAATTCATAAAAATAGAGAGAACATTTTGCTGGGTTTATAAAAGAGAAAATCCCATTTCTAGGGTTTGAATCCAAATTTGGGTTACCTGAAGATTGGGTTTGATTTCTGAATACCTGAAGATTGGATTTGATTTCTGAAATATGGGTTTGATTTGTGAGACGAGTTCAAGAGATCTCACAAATCAGACTGAGTTGAAACCCTCGTTCGAAAAATAAAATAACTTAAACTCAATCTTATCAAAACCCATCTAACAAATCAGATCGAGTTCAAGAGACCTCACAAATTCGGTTTGATTCAGATAAGATAGCTTTTGATTTTTGATAGATTGAGTTCGATTCCAAGAGAGTTCTGCTGGTTTAACAATGAAGAGAAGAAAAATGAAAAGGAAGAAAAAAAGGTATAAGAAAATAAAAGATAAAAAGAAAATAGTTAGGTTAATATAAGGTTCGGTGTAGTAGACATTTAAGTCCCCGGCCATTAAAACAAAGTACTAGCGTGTCCTAATTTCTTATTTCCTGTCCGATATATAAGATTTAATGCAACGCATTCATTTTATGAGCAACGTATAAACATGTGCAACGAAAATATCAGTTGCATAACTGAAAACCAATATGTTGCAAAATCTTGGATATGGTGTAGTACAATTGATTGGAGGATTCATAACTTGATCATAGACATAAAAAAGTTTTTTAATAATTCCATCTCTTGGCAATGTAACTATGTGCATAAAGAGAAAAATAAGATAGTTGATATTCTCTCTAAGTTAGCTAGAATGAGAGATTAAGTAGTGTTCGGTTAATAGATTCACCTAGTTGTATAAAACATCGGTTGCAGGTGGATAACTCTTTTATAAACACTTCTTCCTAATTAAATTTCAATCTTTTCAGTTTCTAAAAAAAAAAAAAAAACAACAACAACAACAGGGATACCATCAAGTGGGATTTTGAAGTAGTTTCTTTTGTTCTGGGAAAGTTGACTCAAATCAACAGACAACATAATATGATGGCAGTTAAAATGCATAATCTAGCTTTTACTTCTTCAGATTTAAAAAATTTTAATTGGAAAGGACCTAATTTACAAGCACGGAAAACTATATCACTATCTCCACCTTGTTAGGCTCTGATGATAGAAACTGCCGAGAACCTGTCTTCTTTTTGAGGACAAATATCTCGTGTTTCTTAAAAAAAAATCTAAAGGTTTAAAGGCCTAAATAAGTAAAGCTCCCACGTTAAACGGTGAGGAAACCCTCGCTTCCTATTGGTCGAAATAAGTCTTTTTTGAGTTTTGCGAAATGATCGTTATGATGAGGACAATTGACAACGTACGATTAGTTTAAAAAAAATACACACTCAAAAAAAGAAATCGTAACTTAACCAAATTTAGAATTCTGAATTTTTAACAAGGAAAAATTTACCGCAAAAAACAAGCCTAAAGAATAAAAATTCCTAAACTCAATTTTACTCTTATTTGGAGACTCAATTACATGAAACTCATATTGGTCCTCTTTGTTGGTCGGTACCCATGGGCCTATCGACTGATTGAGTACTGGGGAAGGAAAGTATGTGGGATGATTGTACTATAGTTTATGTAGCAACTAGACTTGACGAACTCTTACACTAATTTGTTACCGAAGGCACAGTCACAACAACAATTAATTCACCGAAGTAAGGCAACAAGACTATGTAGGTTGGATGTGATTTGCTTAATGACGGACACATGTATTACTTGCTCAACGTATTCCGTGGGTGGAGTTAGTGATCGAAGATGAGGGTTGTTTTCCTAACCACCAATTCAAATTAGATTTTTCACAGCCAGCAAATCTTTGAGAGTCAAACATTGGACGAAAGCTAAAGTATGTTATCGGACTAAATATCTTTAAAATCTAAAAAATGTTAAACTGTAGGACGAGGAGGAATATGTCTGATCTAAACTTTCATAGTAATACACTAATACTTTTCCTTCGCCCACAAAATAATGGAATCCTGATTCAAACTCCCATACGTCTTCCTCCCTCTCCTGTAATTTTGTATTCCAGCGGGTTCCAGAATGGAGAGCAAGTGGAAAATAATAAATTTTGATCTTTATACTCGGTACAGAAATTGTAGGCCATATGAATCCATGGTACGCATACACACACCCAATATTATTCCTTACGGCGTACAGTGTCGTCATTTTATATTTGAAGGATATGCACATGTTTACCTTAAATAATCGTCATATCAAAAGGCCTAAAGGCCTGCTTAAATAAAATTTTCACATTGAATAGTGAGGAAACTCTTATTTTTTATTGGCCGAAATAAAACTTTTCTATGTGAAACGAAAATTTTGGTGAGAATATTTGGCAACGTATGATTAGTTTGAAAATTACAAATTTAAAAGGAAAACTAACCTTACTGTGTTTATAATTTTATGAAAGTCCAAATTCAATTTGAAAGTCGAGTACTTAACATATTAAGACTTTTTTTGCAAATTAATATGCAAGGGAAAAAAATTCCACAAATTTCAACCATATTTTCTACGAAAATAAATTGGTCCCGACAAACCAAATAAGAAATACATCGCCATGGGCGAGGCGGGACCTCGCGCACAACAAGTTAAAACTGCATCGCCACGGGGCAGGGTGAAACCCCGTGCATAGCAAGTAAATGCATCGCCAAGGGACAAGGTGAATACCCGCACACACCGAGTTGAAAATGCATCGCCACGGGCGGGGCGAAGCCCAGCTCACACCAAGTTAAAATAGAAAATAAAAATACCCCGTGCGTAGCACGGGCACAAACCAAGTAATAAATAAAAAACTTCTCCAAATTTTATCTTAAAATTACCAATCAATTTCCCTCCTACAAGACGAATTATTAAAGGAAATGGTGGAAGCCAAGATGGGCTACAAGCGCCTATCATTCAAGGACGGGTATTCGGGCTATAACTAGGATTGATCGATAATAGTTATACTCTTAGAATGATTTTCTGGGGACCATGGTTTTTTGGGAGACCATGGTTCTATTTTTAGTAAGACATTTAGAAGTAAATCTAGGTCACCCCTTATCTAGATATTTATATTAATACCTAAACTATCCTCCTGATTAATTTTGGGTAATGATTAGTGAAATCATTAGTGAAATGATTAAGCTAAAGAAGTAGAACTATTGAGAGAGTAAAATTAGAGAAGATGAAGAAGAAAAACATGGAAAATTAATTTTTTTTCCAATTCACTAAGCTTGAGTATTCAAGTGATGATAGCTCATCTGATTCTTCATCTCCATCCTCTCCTAGAGTATTTGTTAATCTTCACAATGATTTAGATATGAGTTATTTCTTAAATGGTGAATGTATTCTTCCACAAACTCAATCTCAAGATGAAAATGATGGATTTTACCAACCACAACCGGAGGAAGAGTATTTGGGTAGCCAAGTATGTTTCAAACTTATATAATGGTGGTTGAATTGGTCCAAATATTCATAAAACTGTAAATTTTTATAAAAAATTCCTGCTAGGTTCAGGTAGTTCGGTTACCAAGTGTGAAGAACAGGTAACCGAACACGGAGTTCGGTTAATAAATGTCAAGAACATATAACCGAACACAGAGTTCGGTTTCTTTCTTCAAACACGCAGGTAGCCGAACTTTAGTAATAAGATTTACAGAGGTATGTTCGGCTAGTTCGCAAAATTCAATGCAATCAAGTTCCCAACCGAACTGCAGGTTAAAAGTAACCTAGTATTAGAAGTTCGGTTGGTTCGTAAACTTCAACATATTTTGCGAATCAACCGAACTGGGCTTATATATGCATATATGCAATTAGGCAAACGTTCGGTTACTACGAAATTTATTTCTTGGCGAATTAGGTAGAGTTCGGTTACGAAGTTTCAAAGGTAGAGTTCGGTTACAATGAAAACTTAACATTTTTGCGAACGAACCGAACTTTGGATTTCTCATTATTTTCGTAAACTAAAGTTCGGTGATATCCTTATTTTGCGAAGGAACCGAACTTATGGACTTGTGTTGTTCTAATACAAGGAGTTCGGTTAAAAGTATTTTTTGCGAATCAACCGAACTCTGAATTCGGTTGAGAAAAAAATAATTCGTGATAACCGAAATTTTTGCGACGAAACCGAACGTTTTGCAACGTAACCGAACTTTTCTCTGAAAAAAAAATCCATTAAACCTCTCTACAACTTCCATTTTCAACTCATTTTGATGATTACTTCTTATTTATTCAACCAAAAACGAATGAAAAGTAATGGGTTTGTGAGAATATCTTTGTTAATGTTTTAAATTAAGCTATATATAGAGGTGGTGGTGGTTGGTGGTGGTGGTAATCGGTGGTTGGTGGTGGTGATAATCGGAGGTGGTGGTGGTGGTAATCGGCGATGATGGGCGATGGAGGTGGTGGTAATCGGTGGTTGGTGGTGGTGATTATCGGAGGTGGTGGTGGTGGTAATCGACGGTGGTGGTGGGAGGAGGTGGTGATTATATATATAGGTGGTTATTAGGTTGGTTTTAAATTAAATTAGGTTAAGGGTAGGTTAGTCATTTCAACGCTTTAGGACACCCCTTATAACTATAGGGAGGGTGGCCTCATAAAACCATGGTTCCCTCAAAAAAACCATGGTCCCTAAAAAAATCATTCTACTCTTAAGTCTACAATTTTAAGGAAGGAATCCAACCATCCCATAGAAAACTTTTGGCCCAAGTATAAAAATCTACAGTGACAAGCCCAGCAACGAAATGAAAACTAAACCGGACATAATAAAACCTCTCTTGAAGAACCCTGATTTTGGGCATACCTAAATCTTTCTAGGCATACAAAATAATAGCCCCATCTTGAGTGACCTTATAAGGGGTACCCTATGGATAGTTCAATTACCTATATACCCTTAATACAAAAATCTAAAATCAGTTTTCTAAAAAATCAAAATCAGTTTCCCTTAACATCTCTTCTTCTTCCTCCTCCTGCGAAAAAAAAATCATCATCGTGATTAATTGTCGATTTGTAAAAATTTGATCGTCGATTAAACTCAACCACATAATGACTAGTACAAAGAAAAGCAGGGACTAGGCAAACTAAATCGTCTTCTAATCCATCAATTGAAGAAGAAGAACCAATTGAAGATGAAGGTGTAGAAACTGAAAATCAACCACCAATTGAACCCGAAATTGAACCAACTGCATCTCCAACTCCGGAAATGAGGATAAGAAAGTAAGTTTTACAAACCCAATCTCCTATTTGTTGTTTTTCATCGATTAAATGACGGTTATAGTGTTGGGTTCGGCTCAAAATTGAGTTGCGTTTTTAGCCGAACTGTTCTTCACAAAAGCTTCCTGTAAGTGTATATGAATAGTTCTCCATGAAATTTCAAGCCGAACCTAGTCACAGATAGAGATGCATAGGGGTTCGGCTTATTCGATAATCATAATATGTGTCGAACCTAGCACATTTACGAGGTTCGGCTATTACGATATTCTCAATATGTGCCGAACCAATAACAATATTTTAACCCAAAAAATAACAAATTGATGTTCGGCTCATACGATTTTCGAAATACAAGCCGAACCAGTAATCATTTTTTTTCCGGGCTATTCAGGATGTTGTTTGGCTTACTATGAAACATTCATATAAGCCGAACTAGTGCCTAGCAAAAGGGTTGGAATTGAAAATTATAGGTTCGGCGCATGCAGTAAACAGATTCAGTGAGCTGAACCGTTCATCAATTGGTAGATTCGGCTCATAGATGTGAGCCGAACCTCAACTTGTTTCGCCGAACCATGATCCAAAAAATCATCTAAACAACCTTTATAATTCTGAAAATTATCTTAATCACTAAATAAAATATTTAATCACTAATCAATATTACTAACACTAATACGTAAAGGGCAGATTTGTCATTAAAATTTTTTTGGGTTAAGGGGTAATCTGATTTTGCTATTTCACAACCATTTTTGTTTTATGCAATATGCCTGGTAAGATTTCAGTATGCCCAAAATCAGGATTCCCCTTGAAAGCGATCCCGTTCAGGATCGTTGAATATGGACGGCTTCAACTTAAGAAGAGAAACGTGAGGAAAACGTTTTTAATAATGACATGCATTTCTCATGGGGTTCAGAGTCCACTCGGCACTTGCCACAACGAATCAATAATAGTTCATCATCTGCAGAGGATATCAGTAAGAATTGAGTCCATTTCTCGACAGATTCGATGCGCATTTCAGTCTAACAAATCCTAACTCAATAAACATAGAAGTAAATGGAAAGTTAATTTAATGTTTAGAAAAACTTATACAAGCCATAGTTTCAGATTGAGTTTATGTCACCAGCTAGAATTTTACATCTGCAAAATAGGAAAGGTGAAAACGGCAACAGATCTTATTTTCAGAAAGAAGCTCAATCTCTAAAGCTACAACCAGCAAATGCTGAATATATATATCCAATGATTGCGAGGATGGTGGTGAAGAATTGTGCATCCAGGAAAAGATAACATTTGAAGACAATGCAGAGCTGTAACTACTCCTTGCTAATCAGTAGATCAAAAGTGAGAAAATAGCCCACGAACCACTCAAGAAACCCCAAGCATGACACAACAAACTCTTGTCGCTTAGTCAGCTCTCGATTGGCCAGCCCTTGAAGAAAGGATGATACCAACAATAAGTCCATAAAGAGCCAGAGCTTCGGCAAAAATGAGGATAAGGATCATCCCAACGAAGAGCTTTGGTTGTTGTGCATTGGCCCTACAATTAACAATCAAACCCTTCAGTCACTCAATTAAGTACATGTGAAGCAACATACTTCAAAAAATGAAATCAATTAGTCACCAACAAATCCATGAAAAAACCTTTTGCGAGCAAAGATGGTAGAAACAGAAGCTAAAGAGGTTCTTGGCTGCACAAACTGGAAAGGTCTATGAAAAAATTACACCTATAAAAGCAGGTTCTTAGTTGCAAACTGGGAGGGTCCATACATGAACAAAAGACCCAGCGACTAAGCTACGGACCAAATCTAGGTCAAGTAATCTCAGAAGCAATATATCTGAGACAGTAACATAGAGTACAAACTTTATTCTATTAAGTCACTTGACAATAGCTTCTCCCAGACTCCTACAACAAGATAAAAGGAACTAAAGAAGAGAAGGACACCAGTAAAACTGAAACACAACCAGCGGTCTAACTAAGTATATTAGTGCAATTTTAGGCTTGATGACCTTAGACACTAAGTCAGCACATTCATGGCAAATGCCACATGTCTCACATCTTTATGTGGGTGCACTGCAACTAACATAACATCCCTGCCACTATCTCCTCGTGACTGAATCAATTTTACTCATCCAAGGGGCCACCTATATGTGTAAAAGTATGCTCTTAAAATTTGCAAATACCTGCAGAAATCTAATTAGCTGGTGGGCCTAGGAATGAATGAAAGTAGAAGGTCGTTATTTTTGCATAAATTCGTACCCAATGAAAAATAACAACAAAAACTAAGTAATAGCAACAAATCCAAAAATCTGAAAAAGGTTCAAGGGAATAAAAAACGCTAACGTAACAGATTGTCGACTGAAACACGGACTTGTACTGACTTAGAAGGTCCACTTGGATATTTTGAACTGAAAAGAAAAACACAACTCCTGCACGAAAAAGCACTATGCAACCAAACTTTGCTCCCCTGGTCTATTAATCCAAAGACAAGCACAAAATCAACTTACCATTCCCCAAAAGCTTAAACACACCCAAGAATCTAGCACTTGTAGTTACTATTCAAATTGGACACTAAGGTGTTCAAGCAAGTAGAGGAAAGAAAGCTAGTACATGTTAACTTATCAACACAAACATTAGCAAATATGTGTATCTCATCGTGAATCAATCAATTTTACTCATCCGAGAGGCCACCAATATCTGAAAATATGCTGTAAAATTTGCAAATACCTGCAGAAATCTAATCAGCTGGGGGGCCTACGAATGAATGAAAGTAGAAGGTAGTTGTTTTTGCATAAATTTGTACCCAATGAAAATTATCAACAAAAACTAAGTAATAGCAACAATCCAAAAATCTGAAAAAGGTTTAAGGGAATAACAAAACACTAACGCAATAGATTGTCTACTGAATCACAGACTCGTACCAACTTAGAAGGTCCACTTAGATATTTTGAACTGAAAAGAAAAACAGAACTCCTGCACGAAAAAGCACTATGCAACCAAACTTTGCTCCCCTGGTCTATTAATCCTAAGACAAGCACAAAATCAATTCACCATTCCCCAAAAGCTTAAACACACCCAAGAATCTAGCATTTGTAGTTGCTATTCAAATTGGACATGAAGGTGTTCAAGCAAGTAGAGGAAAGAAAGCTAGTACATGTTAACTTATCAACACAAACATTAGCGAATATGTGTATGCCAGTAATATAAGGCTCATTAGCAAAGTCAAAAGAAACCTAATCAGCTGGGACTGAGGTGAAACAAAAAGTTTTAGTTTCTGCCTTTATACTGCAGCCGTTCTGTTTATTCAGTTACGCGTTAAAAAAAAACTGGCACTGCATCCCTAGTTGTCCGCAAAAACTTTATCTTCAACCAGGTTTGAAATGTTAAAAGCCAATCTGAACATAAAGCTAAAGGAAATATCAAGCACTATTTTTATGTTGATGCTTTGGAAAGGTTAAACCGAAATTTCTAGTAGCGAAAAGTTAGCTCTTATTTGATGCATACATATGCTATAGAAAAGTTAGTACAAATTCATAATTAATTAATAACTTTCCTTTCATATATAGAATGTAGGTTTTGATAAAGCTAGGCATAAGAGATTCAACATGGATTTAAATGTCAACCTACATTATTGTTCAAAGTTCAACAAATCTCACACGAAACTCCATACAAAACCCCAATATTTTTGAGCTGCAAAGCGCAGTACAGTACCAAACAAGTATGTAAACCTATATCACCAATCTAGCCCACAGAGTTTTTCTTTAAACCGATTATTTAGTCAATTAAGAACATCAAAACAAAACAAAACAAAAATGCAAATTCAAGAATTAGAGATATATTATACCTAACACCAGCATCACCAACGATACCGATAGCCATTCCAGCGGAAAGTCCGGCAAGACCACAAGCAAGACCAGATGAAAGATGAGCGTAACCATCGAATAGGTAGTATGATTTAGCCTTGGGGTTAATTCCAGTACTGATAATAACAGCAATAATCAACCCATAAATACCTAAAACTCCAGCCATAACAACTGGAACAATGGATTTCATTACAAGCTCTGGTCTCATCACACCCATTGATGCTACACCAACACCACTCTTTGCAGTTCCATATGCTGCTCCCATACCTTAAATTTCAAAACCCTACAAATTAAACGCTAGATCCAATAAATAGACATCAAATTCAGATCGATTTTTTTTTTTTTTTTTTTTGTAAACTTACAGGAGAAAACCAAAGCAGCTGCAGCTCCAAGAAATCCAAAGAAGGGAGCAGTTTCATCTCCACTAAATGTTGATGACATCTTCGATGATTGTAAGTTGAATTTGCAGAGAGAGTGAGATTAGATCTGGAATAATTTGATGAAACTTTTTAGATATCAATTTCTTCTCCCAATCTCTCGTTCTCTCTCTTGGTGTATGGAAGGGACAAAGAAATGTCACATCCAGAGAACTATATTATACGGGAAACTTAGGCGCAGTACCAAAAAAAATAATATTTTCATTGTGAGGCCCACAATTAATTTTAGATACCCTGACACCCATAATTATATGAAATTTTGGAAAATGTCTGCATGACGGGCTATGCATCCGCATGACGGGTTATGCATCCTAATTTTTCAGGGGTATAGTTGGCAATGCAACTTGGATATAACATATCTAAAAATCCGCGCCTTCAAATTTTACAAATTTTATATCGTTGGAAAGCTTTTTAAGAGAGCTACACAACGAGTACAAACAACAATATAAAATTGAAGTTTTTTGCGAAAAAAATCGGAAGTAATTGTTCTTTTAAGTAAAATTTTCAAAAAATTGATACATAACCATTATGCAACCACCAGAAACGATGCATGACATATTATGCAGACACAACAAAAAATGTATAAAACGTTATGCAACCATATTTTGGTTCATGCATCTATTAATTTATGCATAACATGTCATGCATCCATTTCCTTCGGTGCATAAAAAATTATGCATCAATTTTTTAATTGAGTGCTTACAAAAATGTGATTTCATAATTCTTTATGCATCCATTTTCTCGATTGCATAACATGGTATGCAGATATTATCATGGGTGCATGACAAGTTATGCAACCTTTTTTTTGTTGGTTTTAATACTAACAAAAAAGTAGTTGCATAACGTATTATGCAACTGATAGACACATTTTTGTGTCTAATTTGTCCTCAATGTCCGTATTGTTGGAACTCTATTTTTGTACTAATATTGTGTTTTTATGTATTTTTAGGAAATAAATATTTTTGGAAAATTCGGCTCGAAAAGTTGATTTTGGCACCCTTGAAGGACAATCGTTATTCGGACTCTCACTATCGGTTAAGGGGCACCTCAGTGGAACCTGCTATTCGCACCCCAGTTCAGGATAGGGGGACAGCCTTTCTTCTTCGTTTGAAAACTGTTTTTTTTTTTTGCGGGAAATGAAATTCTCAACTGGCAGAAGTTTGATCACAAAAATGAAGGGGTTACGGGTCGTTTCAATGGCTGAAATTTGATAGAGAGATGTGATATAGGTTAAGGAACACGTTTTGGGCAGTGGGTTCGATCGGAATTTGCTGGAAAACGCGTGATGATTCACACACCCAAAACAGAGCACGTGTACTGTAACACGAGCAAAATTGAAGTTCTTGTGTGCATGGAGGAGTTCTACTAGCGCTGGAAGAGTGCTGAGACGTGGAGAAGGCTAACTAGAGCGTGCAGGATCAAATCTAACGCGTGCATGGGCTTAAAAATGGAAATTATCGTTATTATGGGCAGCAAGGAATATTCGGATTAAATGGAGAATATACGCAATAAATGAGGAGATTTTTGGTCCTGAAACACTATAAATACAAGGAAAAACAGTTTGGGAAAGGTGAGCACGGGATTGGGAGAGATTTAGAGCCGAGAGAATCACCAGAAGAGTCGACAGAGAAAAAGTTCTGCTGCTGTCAAAGGAAGAACACGAAGAACATTGTACAGTCCCGGAAAGTCGTTGATTAGTGTCGCATATTTGCGACAATTCTCAGTTCCTTTCCCGCGACGAGCTTACAGCACTTCTGAAGTGTCGTTCTTCCCTACGCTTCCTGTGTGTCGCAAAGGACAGTCTTAAAACGATTTCTTTTTATTTCATCATTTGTACTCAACTTTTGAGCATTAATAAAATCTTTTGAGTATTTTTCCAACATGATGAGAGGCTAAATTCTTGGTGATTGAGGCAATGGAGGATCTATTCACTCATGTTTGATTGGTAATATTTTTATTTATAATTTCTTTAATTATTTACTTTATTTAATTCACTTGGATAAATATAAAAAAAAGGATAAAATGGTTTTCTTAATTAGTTGTGAATCAGTTTGATGTTTTATGGTTAGAATAATTCTTTGATAAATCATGCTTAAGGATTACAACTTAATATTTGGACACCTTTTAAATTAAAAAGTGATTTAATAAGAAAAAGAGCTTAATAATAATTTCTGAAATATTATTTATAACCAATCAACTTGAAGTGGTAGTGAATCCTGAGCCTTAATCCTTCTAAAATCTTGACATTACTATCAAAAAATTAATTTCCTTCATTTATTTATTTATTTAAATCTAAAAAAAAATTACCTTCACAAGTTCGAAAAGAATCCCTTTTACCACTGTCTACAACAACATTTGAAAATACATCAAATTTTTGGCGTCGCTGCCGGGGACCTGTGCTTAGGTAGAATTTTTTTTTTTAGGTTTATTATTTTTTTTTAGAATTGTTTGTTCCTTTTTACGTTTCTTTTTGTCTTTATTTTGCAGGTTCAAAGTGAAAACTAAGGACTTAGAGAGGAAAAAGCTTAAAGAGAAAAGCGAAAAGAGAAGAAAAGAGGACAATTTTAGGATTTAATTTTTAACTCTTTTTTAGTGTGTGAGGAAAACTGTAATTTTTTTTTTTATTTTTTTTTTATTTTTGAACTTTAAATTGGACTGGACATATGGACTTTAATTTTTAAACCCTACGGAAGGGTACCCTTAGATACAAACTGTGTGCAGGGAAGGACGGTGATTACAATATCACCTCGGCCCCTCGGGTTCGCACACGGCATAGGAGTCGTGGCCCGAGTCGACGACAACGGTTCATCCCCCGTCTGGTACGGGAGGTAAGTCCAATCGAGACACTCGCGAATCCCCTGCAAGCGAGTTATTGTACTCCTTAAGGTGCTAATTTTTTGAGGACGAACCAGACTGTCTTTATTTTCCTAGTAAAGGGCAAGGCCTGGCCTAAACAAGATAAGGGTTCGGATTTCATCACCGCTCCCTTCTTGCCCGCTTTAGGAGAACAAAACCTAACGCGAACCCAAGCTTTAAAATCTGATTAGAAAGAGACCTATAGGGTATCGAGCTTGTTAGGAAAATTTTTCGAAGGATATTGGTTATTCTTTTAGCATACTTCGAAGTTCATGACGGTTTCTGTGAGTTGAATGCGTGACTGCGCCGCCTTGTACTGCGGTGAGGCCTTGGGTATCAAAGCTCCACTAAGCTTCCCTCGCCTCGATTCAACTTACTTTGACTCGGATTGATTCCAGAGGGCTTTGCTTAAATTGTAACGAATTCCCTTTCGAGATATAGAAGCTAGTCTAGAAACAATCTAAGTGAGCCATCATGCTTGTTGTTTGCTAGAAATCTCTAGGTTTGTTGTGGTAAAGTCGAGTCAGCCTGCTGTGTGATTGCTAGAACCTTCCTGTTAGGATTTTTATTTCTTTTTGATTTTTTTTAGTGTATGCCCGATTTTGTTAATAGGGCTTGGAAAAGAGATACTCTAGGTCGATTGATTAGCGAAAAACCTAGTAGTTCTTCTGATATAAGAAGGGAGCTCGAAGATTGTTCTTTTGAGAGCCTTGTTTTTGGAAACTTCAGTTTTAAGAATCTGTCTCTTCGTGAGGAAAGTACCCCTAGTACTTCTGTTGTGCCAGCGATGGCAACTTTGAAAGATTACATGTTCCCAACTAGGTCCAACCGAGCTTCGTGCATTAAATTGCCAGCCACTACGGCTAATTTCGAGATAAAACCTAGTATTCTTCAGATGATCCCTATATTCTTAGGAAAAGATGAAAAGAACCCTTATTTCCATATTAGGGACTTTGAGGAAATTTGCGGGACAATTAGAATAAAAGACCTTACTGATGAAGTCTTGAAACTTAAGATGTTTCCCTTTTCCTTGAGAGATAAAGCCAAGACCTGGCTGAAAAACCTACCATCTGAATCCATAGAAACATGGCAGGAACTTATCGCTGCCTTCTATATGAAGTTCTACCCTAAGCATAAAACTGCAGCTGTTAGGCAGAACATTAGTACTAGTGTGCAACAAGAGGGAGAGTCTCTTTATAGGTTTTTAGAGAGATTCAATGATCTCCTATCCCAGTGTCCTCACCATGGATTTGATAAGATGAAACTTGTAGAGATTATTTATAATGGTTTAGACTATTCGACCAAAGCCATGGTCGAGTCTATGTGCGCTGGTGAATTCACTAGTAAAAATGCTGATGATGCTTTTACCTTCTTAGGAGCTATCGCTGAGAAATCTCAACAGTGGGAGTCTTGTGTGGAACCCCCTAAAAGACTCTTAGTCAATAGAAGTAGCACCAATATGGTAGATACAAGTTTTGCGTCAGATGCCAAGTTTGCTGCTTTATCTAGAAGGTTAGAAGCGTTGGAAATGGGTCAACATAAAAATAAGTCCCTTGTTGAACCTAATAGAGCCTCTCAAATCTATAGTTGTGGAATAGAGCCCGATAAATCATTTTGGGAAGGTCAGGTTAGTGAAGAGCAAGCTCATGCTGTCTATAACAATGCTAGGTTTGAGAACCGTCAGAAGTTTGACCCCTACTCAGAGACCTACAACCCTGGTTGGAGAAACCATCCTAATTTCTCTTGGTCTAAGGGCCAGAATCAAGGCCAGTCTAGTAATTCTCAGCCTCCCCCAGGTTTTGGTTATACTAAGAACCCTTCAGGACAGACCCAGAACCCATCTGAGAATAGAATAACTAGCTTAGAGGAAACCCTTAGTATATTAAAGAAGAGCCAGGAAATGCTATCACAAATCCAGTAAATGTTAGTAAAAAGCCAGGGTAATTTTCAAGAGGAAACCAAACAGAATTTTAAGAATAATGCCCAGTCTTTTGCTAAATTAGAACTTCAAGTCGGCCAAATAGCTAAGTATATTAATGAGAGAGAGGAAGGAAGGTTCCCTAGTCATACTGATCCTAACCCTAGAGGAGAGAAATCGTACAATCATGTTAACTCTGTTACGACCCTTAGGAGTGGAAGGAAAGTTGATAATAAGGTCGACATACCTGAAAGTGAACATGTTGTAGTTCACCCGTCTGAACCAAAGAATGAAGAGACTGATAGAGTCTCTAAAGAGACCAATGAGGGTCATGTTGAGTCTAATTTTGTTCCCAGAGCCCCATTCCCACAACTGTTAGTTCCAAATAAGAGGGAGTCCAACTTTAATGATATATTGGAGGTTTTTAAGCAGGTTAATATCAACCTTCCATTATTAGATGCAATTAGGCAGATTCCCTCTTATGCCAAGTTCCTTAAGGACTTGTGTACGCGAAAGCGTAAGCTCAGTGTCCAGAAGAAATCCTTCATAGCTAGTCACGTGAGTTCTATTATTCAGAATACCACTACTCCTAAGTATAAAGACCCAGGGTCCCCTACCATTGCTTGTACAATAGGTAAGTACCGTGTTGAGAAAGCATTGCTTGACTTAGGAGCCAGTGTGAACTTACTGCCATACCATGTGTACCTTAAGCTAGGACTTGGTGAGATGAAACCTACCCAGATGACACTTCAGTTAGCTGATAGGTCCTTAAAATTCCTCGTGGTGTGATCGAGGATGTTCTCATAGAGGTCGACAAGTTTATATATCCGGTGGATTTTGTTATCCTAGATACCCAACCTGTCCCTGACCCAGAGAACCAAATACCAGTGATTTTAGGTCGCCCGTTTTTAGCTACATCCAATGCGATCATTAACTGTCGAAATGGTATTATGAATTTGTATTTTGATAATATGACTATTGAGCTGAACATTTTTAATATTAGTAAGCTACCCTCTGAACTAGATGACTCGAATATAGAAGAGGTGAACATGATAGGAACATTAGTCGAGGAGTCATTACCAAACACTTTGTTAAAAGATCCATTAGAGAAATGCCTAGCTCACTTTGGGATTGATTTTGATGATGATAATGTGATTAATGAGGTGAATGCTTTGTTAGATTCAACCCCTTTGTTAGATACTAGTAATGGATGGAAACCTAAGTTCGAACCACTACCAGTTTCTAAGTCTACCCTAGTTCCTTCTTTAGAAGAGCCTCCTAAGTTGGACCTAAAACCATTGCCAGATACCCTGAAGTATGTGTCTTTAGGCCTGTCTGAAACTTTACATGTGATTGTTTCTTCTGACTTGGATAGAGATCAGGAAAGTAGGCTAGTAAACCGTCCTTCAAAACAACAAGGAAGCTTTAAGGTGGACCATAACAGACATTAAGGGTATAAGTCCTACTATTTGTATGCATCAGATCTATTTAGAAGAAGACACCAAACCTTCTAGGGAGATGCAACGTCGACTAAACCCCAATATGAAAGAAGTAGTTCGAACTGAGGTTCTTAAGCTACTAGATACAGGCATTATCTACCCTATCTCAGACAGTAAGTGGATTAGCCCCGTTCAGGTTGTTCCCAAGAAATCTGGTATTACTGTAGTCCAGAATGATAACAATGAGTTAATCCCGACCTGAGTGACCACGGGTTGGCGTGTTTGTATTGACTATAAGAAATTGAACAAGGTCACTAGGAAGGACCACTTTCCCCTTCCCTTCATCGACCAGATGCTAGAGAGATTAGCTGGACATAGTCACTACTGCTTTTTAGATGGCTACTCTGGATATAATCAGATCGTTATTGCCCCAGAAGACCAGGAGAAAACCAATTTTACCTGTCCCTTTGGTACCTGTGCGTATAGACGCATGCCTTTCAGGCTATGTAATGCCCCTGCGACTTTTCAGCGTTGCATGATGAGCATATTTTCTGACATGGTAGAACGGTTCTTAGAGGTCTTTATGGATGATTTTTCAGTGTTTGGGTCGTCTTTCGATGAGTGCTTGCATCATTTGTCATTAGTTTTGACTAGGTGTAAGGAAAAGAATTTAGTGCTTAATTGGGAGAAATGTCACTTAATGGTTCGTTCAGGAATTGTTCTAGGGCATATTGTATCTTCAAAGGGTATAGAGGTAGATAAAGCCAAAGTTGACCTTATTAAAACTTTACCGGTCCCAAAAACCGTAAGAGATATTAGGTCATTCTTAGGGCATGCTGGTTTTTATCGTCGTTTCATTAAGGATTTTAGCTTGATGTCTAGACCTCTTTGCAATTTGCTTGCAAAAGATGTTAAGTTTGTCTTTGATGATGCTTGTTTAGAGGCTTTTGAGAAGCTTAAGTCATTACTCACTACCGCCCCCATAGTCCAGGCACCCAACTGGAACCTACCCTTTGAGATCATGTGTGATGCTTCAGATTATGCTATTGGTGTTGTGTTAGGTAAGCGAGAAAATAAGTTACTTCATGTGATTTACTATGCTAGCAAAACTCTGAATGATGCCCAGTTGAACTATACCACTACCGAGAAAGAACTATTATCCATTGGGTTTGCCTTAGACAAGTTTAGACCCTATCTCTTAGGTTCTAAGATCATCATATATACTGATCATGCTGCTTTAAAATATCTTTTGTCTAAGAAGGATACTAAACCTAGATTGATTAGGTGGATTCTGTTGTTGCAAGAGTTTTCTCCAGACATTAGAGACAAAAAGGGTGCCGAAAATGTTGTAGCAGATCACTTGTCTAGGCTAGTTGTTAGTTCCCCAGATGATTCCCTTCCTATAAGGGATAGCTTTCCTGATGAACAATTGTTCTTTGTTACCCAATTACCTTGGTATGCGAATATAGTGAACTATCTTGTTACTGGTCGAATGCCCCAACATTGGGGTAAACAAGATCGTTCTAGATTTTTAGCTGAGGTTAAGCACTTCTTTTGGGATGATCCTTATTTGTTTAAGTATTGTCCAGACCAGATTATTAGGAGATGTATACCTGAGAGTGAACAGTCCAGTATTGTTTCCTTTTGTCATGATCATGCTTGTGGGGGTCACTTTAGTGCTAAGAAAACTGCTGCTAAGATATTGCAGTGTGGATTCTATTGGCCTTCGTTATTTAAAGACTCTCACAGTTATTGCGTTACTTGTGAACGATGCCAGAAATTAGGAACCATTTCCCGTAGGAACATGATGCCCTTGAACCCTATGTTAATTGTTGAGGTCTTTGATGTGTGGGGTATTGAATTTATGGGTCCGTTTCCTAATTCTTTTGGTAACCTATACATCCTTGTCGTCGTAGACTATGTCTCCAAGTGGATTGAGGCGGTTGCGTGTAAAACCAATGACCATAGGGTTGTGATTGAGTTCTTGAAAAATAATATACTTACACGTTTTGGTACACCGCGAGCTATAATTAGTGATGGAGGGTCGCACTTTTGTAATGGGCCTTTTAGGCTTCTGATGAAGAAATATGGTATTACACATAAAGTAGCTACCCCGTATCATCCACAAACTAGTGGTCAGGTAGAGGTTTCCAATAGGGAGATAAAACGTATATTAGAGAAAACAGTTAATCCTAATCGGAAAGACTGGTCGTCTATGCTTAATGATGCCTTATGGTCTTATCGTACTGCGTTTAAGACCCCATTGGAATGTCGCCTTATCGGCTTGTTTATGGCAAGGAATGTCACTTACCTGTTGAGTTAGAACATAGAGCTTATTGGGCTGTTAAGCAGCTAAATATTTCACTTGACGAGGCAGGAGCCCATAGGAAACTCCAGCTCAATGAGTTGGACGAGATTCGTATAGATGCTTACGATAGTGCGAAGGAGTATAAGAACAAAATGAAACTTGTGCATGATAGAAACATTTTACGGAAGTCATTTTCTCCAGGTCAAAAAGTTCTTCTGTATGATACCCGCTTGCATCTTTTCCCTGGGAAGTTACGTTCTCGGTGGACGGGTCCTTTTATTGTTCGCACTGTTTTTCCTCATGGAGCTGTTGAGATCGAGACACAGGATGGTAGTAGTTCTTCGAAGGTTAACGGTCAGAGATTGAAACCCTTTTTAGAGCCCTTTCCTACAGGTGATGTTGAGGAGGTCCCTCTGGAGGACCCTGTTTACCCTTGATTGACCACCGAGGCAGTTGTATGTTGTATATTAGTTTTTGATTTTCTTCACCCAGGTACTATCTTTCCAACTTCTCCTCGTGTTATTTTACTTTTGGTACTTCTCTTTAATTAGAAACATTGAGGACAATGTTAGATTTAAGTTTGGGGGTGGGGAAGAAACTTTTTGTTAGCTTTTAGTTGCAATAAATAAACTCCAGAGCCTAGAAATTTATGCGTATTCAGGATGGCACTAACTAATCTAAGTGGATGGAAGCATCTTGGTTGTTGGAGTTGAGGAACCAATCTGAATAGATGGAAACATCTAAAGAGTCTATTCATAAAAGCACAGAGCTCAGGTGTTAGAAATAACATGATAGTTTCACCATATCTCGTTGAGTCCTTTTCACTTCTATTTTTATTTTATTTTATTTTTAAACTATGTACTCTAAGTGATTAGGTGGGGCTCACGATTCAAGTTGTTACCAATGCTAGGGTGAATTAGAGTGATTGAGATATAAAAAAAAAACAAACAAAAAAATTGAGACCAGACCATTTGACCAAAAGGAATAAATTCAATAAAGTCGACCACTGGTACCCTTGTATATGCCAGTTTTGTTGACCTAGAGTTAGGTTATCGACCACTGGTTCCCTTGTATATGCCAGTGTGTTGATATTAGTCAGACTAGTATCTCAATCCATTAGGATAGGTTCATTTTGGCGGAGGCCTTCAGACAGATATGGGAAACGCCGTTCACTTAGTAAACATCAAAACCATCTATGTTTTTCTATATCCATCTCTTAATCTTTCCATGTGATTAGTTTGACTCCGAATATGATGTCCATAGTGCAACTATCTGAGTAGAGCTCTGTCACTTATATATGAATTTTAGTATGCTTGAGTGTACATCAATTGGAATTTCGCATCAGGGTACTTCCTCTTGTAGTCAATAAGTGTGCCAACCAAGGAGATTCTTTAGTGCCTTCCAAGGTTCGTTGTAGATATCTAGGGTCTGGAGTATAAAGGTTCTGTGGGTACACCTCTGGTAAACCCTCCGGAGACAACACTCCGCCACTAGGGACACCTAGTGGTTTAACGGCTTGCTGCACGTGCTAAGTGTAGTCATTTTACTTTCTAGATTAGATTTGCTCGAGGGCTAGCAAATAATAAGTTTGGGGGTATTTGATAGACACATTTTTGTGTCTAATTTGTCCTCAATGTCCGTATTGTTGGAACTCTATTTTTGTACTAATAATGTGTTTTTATGTATTTTTAGGAAATAAACATTTTTGGAAAATTCGGCTCGAAAAGTTGATTTTGGCACCCTTGAAGGACAATTGTTATTCAGACTCTCACTATCGGTTAAGGGGCACCTAAGTGGACACCTGCTATTTTTGCGACAATTCTCAGTTCCTTTCCCGCGACGAGCTTACAGCACTTCTGAAGTGTCGTTCTTCCCTACGCTTCCTGTGTGTCGCAAAGGACAGTCTTAAAACGATTTCTTTTTATTTCATCATTTGTACTCAACTTTTGAGCATTAATAAAATCTTTTGAGTATTTTTCCAACATGATGAGAGGATAAATTCTTGGTGATTGAGGCAATGGAGGATCTATTCACTCATGTTTGATTGGTAATATTTTTATTTATAATTTCTTTAATTATTTACTTTATTTAATTCACTTGGATAAATATAAAAAAGTGAAAACTACTGACAAACCCATTTTTCTATTTTTCTCCCCTGAGAAATCCACGTTCAGAAAAAGTCACGGGCGCACCCATTTTTTCTGAGAAAATTTTTCCCAGACCCGTAGTTTTATAAAATTATGTTCCGTATTTTTTCTTCTTCTCTTCTCCGATTCGTCTTGTTCTTCCTCTTTACTCTACTGTGACCTCCCTACGAGTAAAATTAACCATAGGGAAAACCCTAGAAATCAGAAGCAAATCATAACCCTAGAAATCACAAGCAAATCATCTTCACGAAAAGAGAAGAAGGTTATCACAGTAAGAAAAATGCTTGGGAAGCTACGTTGATAGAAATCGCGGAGCTGATTGATTTCGCCATTTTTCTTTTCCAGATTTAGTTCGATTTCAATTTCTTTTTTTGTATCGCAGAGTTCTCCAAATGGAAAGGAGATTTTAAGATTTTTTTTCTCGTTTTTGTTAGATCTAGTTTCAATTCGGATGCTAACATTTAATTTTTTTTCCATTATTTTAGTCCGCAGCAGGAGAAAGTTCGTATTTGAGACTAGATGTGGGTTTAGCACCTTCAAATAATGGCACAGAGATACTTTCTCAAGGTTACTAACATACGATTGGTTTGTATTTAAGAAATTTAAATCATGGTACCCAAAAGTGTTGATTTTGTTTTGCTATTGGGTGTTTTGCAGATGCACGGGGGAAGTTAGTTAGCAATGGCAAGGTAATCTCAATTTCAATAGTTAAATATTTTTTGATTCTTTACGTTACATAAATTGTGGATGAAACTCCACAATCTGTTTACATCTTTGAGTTGAGTGGTCTTTTGTATAAGTACTAAAATGTCAATGATCAAAACTCAACCAAGGTTGATGACAAACCAAGACAAGGACAGAATTGAGAAGTTGATCATCATATTTATTGTGTGTCTTGACATAATAAATTAAGAAACTAATTACATATTTTCTTAAGTAATTATCTCAATGTGTGGAATTATCATGCACCATGGAATTATCATGCACCATGGATGTCTTGTCATTCTGAATGAGATTAGGATGGCCATGGCATTTTGCTGCTGGATGTATGTGAGTATAGTACTAACAACTTGACTATGTGAAAACCACGATATGATAAAAGTGAAAATTACAAGAGCTGGCATTTTGCTGGTGGACATGTATTTTCTTAAAATAACCTTAAGAATTTGCTTGCAAGAGCTGTAAGTACAAGTTTTGGTTCGGTATGTCTCTAAATCAACATGTTTGGTTCGGTATCTCTCTACAAGTGGTTTCAAGCACTCATAAATAAACATGACCATCATTAAAGTAATATTATTATTAATATTGTGGGGAAGCCAAAATAAATCCAGAAAGACTTGGTGATGTCATGGTATTGCAGACTATTGAGCTGAATTGCAGGTGGAATCTGGTGTTTTGAGCACAAGTTGAAGCGGATGGAGAATGAGTTTTGTTACTGCAGTAAATGGAGATGACAATACTCATGGAGAATGGTAATGCCGAGGAGATGCTGCGCTAATATTCAGCTGTTGTTGCTATGGATTATGGTGTATGTTGATTATTTACGTATTGATTGAGCGAGAACAAATAGCTTCTTCTCATATTTTTCAAGTGTGTCTCGATGCTTCCCTTTATCATTCTCGGTATTGTTGAATTCTTTTATGCATCTAAGAAAATGGTTGCATAGTCTATTATGCATCTACAAAAGTTGTCGGTTTAGCTATGCTTCTTTGAAGATGCATAACACGTTATGCAGCTATTATTTTAGGTGCATGATAAGTTATGCATCCTTTTTTTTTGTTGCATAACTTGTTATGCAGTTTAGTGAATGGTTGTTGATGTTTTTTCAAATGTTGTTGTAGATAGTGGTAAAAGGGATTCTTTTCGAACTTGTGAAGGTAACTTTTTTTTTAGATTTAAATAAATAAATGAAGGAAATTAATTTTTTGATAGTAATGTCAAGATTTTAGAAGGATTAAGGCTCAGGATTCACTACCACTTCAAGTTGATTGGTTATAAATAATATTTCAGAAATTATTATTAAGCTCTTTTTCTTATTAAATCACTTTTTAATTTAAAAGGTGTCCAATATTAAGTTGTAATCCTTAAGCATGATTTATCAAAGAATTATTCTAAGCATAAAACATCAAACTGATTCACAACTAATTAAGAAAACCATTTTATCCTTTTTTTATAGGGAAAATTAGGCTAAGGCCCAATCCATGGATAACCCATAAAATGAGGTCCCGAGTTAAAAGAGTTTTAAAACCAGGCCCCGAATTAAAAATAAATTTAATTAAAGTTGAAATGACCAGATTAATCTTCACTATATAAGTATCTAACCTAGCTTTTCTCTCACACGGACACAGTTATTTTCATTTCAGGAGACAGAAAACGGATCTCTTCTGAAAAAATTTGCAGAGAATTTTTTTTCCAGATACACAGGTAGGTTTTCGATCAAATCTTCTTCTCCCTGTTTAATCTTTTCTTCTTCTTCTTCATGTTTAATCTTCTCGAAGAATTTGTTGATTGATTTAATCTTTTCTTCTTCTTCTTCTTCTTCCCTGTTTAATCTTCTTCTTCTTCTTCCTGTTTAAATCTTCTAGCCGAAAAACCATAAGAACAAACCTAAAAGTAGTTTTTGATCTGTTTGCTGAGAAAAAAGAAGAAGAAGCGAAGAAAGGTCAGTTTTCTCTCTTCTCCTTTTCCTCTCTGGTTTTAGGTTTCGATTTCTGCTTTCACATGTTTCACTTCATCATGATTGATGTTTTGATTTCATTTGTCTGTTGATTTTGTGGTTGTTTTTGAAAATTAGGGTTTCGCAACTAATTTTGACTCATTTAGGTTTCATGATCTATAATCAACTAATTTGTATTCTTACAATTTCCACTGCAAATTCAGATTCAGGAAATAATCAAATGGCGAGAGGAAGAAGGAATCCACCTGAAGAAGATCCTGCCTTAACATGTATTATGATTCTTTCACTTCAAGATGCCATTTACTGTTGGGGTATATGTTTTGTGATGTTTCTTTTGTGATAGATCCCGTGTAACTATAGAAATATAACCTGTGTAACTGTAGAAATAGAGTTACACAATAGAAACTGAGTAACTATACAAATAGAGCTTGTGTAACTATAAGTTACGCATTCAAAATCTCACCACTGACTGTATTGTGGTTTGTATACTGATTGTGTAACTTATAGTTACACATACAAATGAGCCTATGTAACTGTAAGTTACACCACATATTAAAAATCTCACCACTGACTTGCCTTAGGTTATGTTTAAATTGTGTAACTGTTATTTATACATAAAATTGGTTGTATAAATTAAAATTACACCTTCATAAGAATGTGTAAGTTAAAGTTACACCTTGTATAATGTCTAAGATTAATACACAACACATTATAGCATGATTTCAGTTTGTGTACTTGGCAGATACACATTCTTTGTACCATGCTTTTGATTTTGCATTAAAAAAAGAGTGTATTTGATAAGTACACAACTACTGATTCTTGTTGTTTTTTTGTGTAATGTGTACAGGAAAGTTAAGACACTCATTCAATGCAGTTCAAGATTTGGTGAAAGAAATAAAGCCAATAGGACTATCTGAGAGCTAAAACGTATATTAGGAAAGCGCCTTATGGTGATCTTGTAATGTTTTATTACGATGGATTTGATGTTGCTGCTCCAAAGAACATGAAACAAATAACAACTAACAAGCATGGAGTTGTGAAGCTTTTAAACTGCTTCGATGGAGATTATGGGGTACCATGTGCATTTAAATTTGGAGAAAACTTTATAGAGTCTACACCGGCGAAGTTTGCTGGTATAACTGGAATGAAAAGGATTGGAAGAGAAGAGGTCAAAAGTTAATAGAAAGGTTTAATTTAAAGAAGGTGGATGAAAACGTGTTATACAACAAATATTTTTCAGATATCAAAGAAACAAAACATTCAACGGTAGTGACTAAGAAGAAGATTATGGAGACAATAATAGAAGTTATGAAGAAGAAAAAGAGAAGAACAAAACTTGATGATAAGCATTTAGTTTGTGTGATAGGGTTTTATTTGTGTTGTGAACTTTTTTTGGCGATAAAAATGCTATCTCAGTAAATGTTAAATATCTTGCACTCGTCGAAACTTATGAAACTGTTCTCGAGGTCTCCTGGCCAGATTTGGTACACGAGCATTTGTTCGAGGAAATACTACAAAATG
The DNA here is from genome assembly GCF_003573695.1 of Papaver somniferum. Lineage (NCBI taxonomy): Eukaryota > Viridiplantae > Streptophyta > Magnoliopsida > Ranunculales > Papaveraceae > Papaver > Papaver somniferum. The sequence continues at coordinate 171,139,449 of NC_039359.1, read as the reverse complement.
CAGACTGTCCTTCAAACGTGAAGGGTTGTGTGCAATAAATAATGGTAGGGATAATGTTTTTACTTGATTGTAGTTCAAGTAGTTTTACTGCTGAGTTTTAGATATTTTTTGCCGATCGACTAATTAAATTGATTGATTGTTTATATGTTGCGGATCTTGTTTGTTGAGCACACACCAGCAGGATTGATACAAAAAGTTCAAAACAACGAACAAAAGATCCCAAGGGTTGGAAGGTGGACATGGACGTGATATCAGATTTCATAGCTGGTGTAAACATGACAGAGTTTACCGTAAGTGTTTGCTATTACTTGCTTTATATTTTGTTTACTATTACTTGCAAAAGAGCTTGTCTAGCTGATATTTACACATGCAAATATAAGTTATATTTTGTATATGGCATGTGTAACTTAAAGTTACACATATAGATGAACTTGTGTAACCTTAAGTTACACTTGCAGATCTCACCACTGGATTGTGTAACTTTAAGTTACACATGCATTATTACCATCTCTTTTTGACCTCTCAGTCTGTTAAATGCAGTCAACTGCTAGCTTTGTGGAAGAGTTCTCACAGCTTGAAAATGAGCTTGGTATATCAACAGTGGAACCAACCAAGGGCGATCTGAAAAGGTGGCTATGACAGAGAACAATTGAGAACGGAAAACTAAAAGAGAAACTACAAGCAAACCAACAAGTATTTGATGCAGTGCGTAAAATTTCCAGAGAAGGGATATCAGAAGGGAACCTTACAGGAACACCAGAATACAAGATTCACATTTTTAGTTGCGAAATTATGAGAGCAATGGGTATTGAACCTTACAAAGTGACCTAGGAAGAGGTTATTCCACAAGAAGATGGTGTGGAAGCACATGAAACAACTGAGCATCAAGCAAGGTGTCGATCATACTAAAGAGGTCGAGGAACAGAGGGAGAAAGAAGAAAATGACGGGGAAACTTCATTCCAACATGAGTGTAAGTGGTTGTTCTTGTTTCATTTTTTTTTTAACAATTTAACATCATCATCATTCTAAATTAAAACATCTATTATATTGTTTATACGTTGAATCCTTGTGCAGTTCCATATATAAGTCTTGAAGCTGGAAATACGCCAATAATTATGCAAGCTCACACAACCACAGAGAAGGGCAAAGCACCTTCTAGTACCAATGTTGTTGATGAGCCGCAGATTGAAGCCGCAGAAGCTGGTGTTATGGATGAGCTGCATAAGAAATCCGCGGGTGAAGAGAACAAACCGACAGGTGAAGATGTAACTACAAATGATGATGACTCGTTGCCAGAGAAACCCACGGATTAAGAGACACCTGCAACTGTTGATGACAGTTGCAGATGACTGCTTCAACTCAGCCAACACAGATTGATGAATCTTTGGTGGTAACTTCTACAACTCAGCAAACTCAGGGTGACAATCCTGAGACCTACAGGTTTGTGCAATTAGGACCTAACCTAGGTGATATGACGGATGTTGAGGTAAATGAAGTGGTAGATGAGGTCATCAGCGACATCAACCAAGGTGCTGTAGAGATGGAAAATGCAGAACCTACCTCCACTGGTAACCCATCTTTCTTAAGTAATTTCTTATAAATTTTTGTCCCTTGCTGATTCCATGTTTCTTTGTTGTTTACAATACAAGTGTAACTTGAAGTTACATATTGTAGGTCTTATGTAACTTTAAGTTACATACAATACATGATTGATAATACAATTGTAACTTGAAGTTACATATTATTTGGGCTTGTGTAACTTTAAGTTACATACTTGGCCACCAAGTGTAGCTTTCTGTTACACATGTGCAACTCTTTTTGATTCTGCCTATTTTTGTTTGCACAGCTAAAACACAGGAAAACATTGGTAGTGATCCATTGAATTTTAGCCTTCGCATAGATAAAACTCCAAAACTTGTAGGAGAACTACTCAAGGAAGTTTCGAATAGACTAAGAGAAAGCCATCCAGGATTCGTACACCAGCGCGTGCTGAGGAATAGAAAAATTCAAACACAAGATCGGAAACAGTTTGAAAGTAAGGCAAAGAAGATTAAGAAGACTGCTAATGAAGAAACAATGGTCGCAGTCCAAGAAGTAGAAGAAGAAAGAATGGCCGCAGTTCCAGAAGTAGAAGAAGAAAGAATGGCTGAGGTTGGTGAAGAAGATGATGGGACAATGAGAAAGAATGTGAAAGGTTCCCCAGTGATCGAAAGTCTGGATGGCGAGCAAAAGAAGAAAGTGCTTGAATATTTCAGTACTCATCCCACAACGTAAGTAGCTATAACCAAAACTCATGCTTGATTCTGTTATGGTGTTTAAATGTAGATTTTAATATTGAACATTGTATTTTACTGCTTAATTCTGTTATTTTTTTTTAATTGTTTTTTTCTTTCTAATGTAGAGACATTGCTTGGATGGAATTCAAAGACGATGGTAGCCCGCTCTTTGATATAAACGGAGAACTAATGCTCCAATTTACCATGAAAGAAGCCTACTTGGAGTCGGAATTCCTTGATTTCTACATTAGCAGGTTGAGGAAAAATATAAACTCAAACCCCAAATATGAGAAAGCGATATTCCTCTCCCCGAAAGCATATTAAGTACTTCGAAATTTAAAATCTTATTGCATTTATAATGTGTAATTGGTGTTGTCAGATTATGATAATATGCTCGGATTTTTTAATATTGGCAAAGTGTGATGTGTAACTTGAGGTTACGTATGCATTTATAATGTGTAATCTGAAGTTACACATCCATTTATAATGTGTAATCTGAAGTTACACATCCATATTTTTCAAGTGTAAAACCTGGGGACTTATGTGTCACTTCTGGTTACATAATCACTTGTGCATTTGTAACTTTTGGTTTAAAATGTGAGTTTGATATTCCAAATGGTTTTTGCAGAAATCTTACTTGGACAATGACGGTGATTTCCATAAATTCTGGATTCCTAGGCTTGTTAAAGACTATTACAAGCACAAGAACAATGCAGTCAGACTTTTTGTCCCAATGTGCAACAACAACACACACTACACACTGCTGGAGTATGACTTAACGGGCACTAATCCTTGGTCCCACATGAACTCGTCAGATGTTAAGAAACTCAGGGAAGAACACTTTATAAAAGCCAAGAAATATGCATTTGCAATAACTAGAGAACTGACACTCCGATGTCCTCTTGGGTTGAATGAAAGAGCCAGAAATCTCGCTTTGCCCAACCAAGGTTAATTTCCCGGCTGTCTTCTTTTTGTATGCACTTACATGAAGATCAGGATGAAGAATAAACCACTTAACAAAAAACTAACAACACATCTGGTGAGATAGTTGGATGACAAGGTGAACGCATGAGAGGAAGCATGCTTTACAATATTCTTTCAGATCCATCCAGATATGTGTAAAGCAGTTATTTGGATTAAAAATACTTCTATACTTGCAAATATGTTGTTAGCTTAGACCTGCAAATATGTTGTTAATTTCGTCAGTTACTAGATTTTACCAGTTCTTGAATTTGCAAACTTCTATACTTTTAGATTGAAATTCCTTGAATTAAAAACTTTTGTACTTTTGTTAACTACAAGTTGTTATTAGACTTGCAAAAATATCTTGTTAGAACTTTTCTGCTATTTGCACAGGTTTCAGAAGTATGCAACATGTTAAGTAACTTAAAGTTACACATCAAATTAAGATGTGTAACTTGAAGTTACATATGTTAAAAATAACTGTTAAGTAACACATAGTTACTTAACAGGTAATGACAGGATAGTGGAATGTATAACACGGTAAAGTGCTGAAAAAATAAGTTAAATAACGCATAGTTACACATGCAATTAAGACAAACTAAATCAAAAAATGTAAAAATAACAATGTGTAAGTAATAGTTACACATCCATATTTTATAACTGTAAACCAAAGTTACACATGCATTTCCCCTCTGTGTTCAGAAGACACACACTGGGAATAGAAACATATTTCACATGTGAACTCACAAAATATAAAATCTGAATAAATGATCCTTGAACATAATCAACGTTGCATAAAAATAAAAAAGTTTGGTCCATGCAAACCGAAATGAAGAAAACTAAAAAACAAATAACCCAAGACAAATAAGAAACCACACATAAAATCAATACTTGCAGAAATGAACTTCTTCAGCTTAAAGCTAGGGGGTGTGTACTTCGGAGGATTCTTACAACTTGCCTTGTTGTGACCTGCTTCCTTGTAATTGCTGCAATGAACTTTCCTCTTTACCTTGTTTCATGTTTTCTAATAATCCTTTTTCCTGGGGGTCTACCTGGTTGTTTCTTTACAATAAGAGGGTTGATGGTGTTGTTTTCATCAATATCAACATGCCTGTTGTAGTTGGGAATCGACTGGATGCAATGCAGATAAATCTTTCTAAAATAGTCACTCGTAAAATACGGTGAAATGAAATCAATAGCCTCACGTTTAATCTTCCGTATGGCTGCAAGAGCATGAGCACAAGGGAAACCGTATATGCGCCACCTTCAAAAAAAACAAAAACAAGAATGTAAACAGTCGGCTAGTTACATAAGCAAATCATAAAACACACAAAAATCATCTAGTAACACATGCATACACAGGATGTGTATCTTCCAGTTATGGCATGCAAAATAATATGTGTAACTAGTAGTTACATATCCATATATCTAGTGTAACTAGAAGTTACACCCTGTAAACTTTCAAAAAAATTAACATACAAAAAGAAAAAAAGGCATAAGAAACAAAACCTTTGACAGGCGCAAGTCTGGTGCTCGAGGTCCACCATGTGAGTGCTTTCGCTAAAAACTTCAAACACGGTAGGACTAGCCACCAATACTTCCCAAACCAAACCTTCATCTTGAAGAGCCTCAAGCTTTTCCTCATACTCTGGGGTTAATGGAGTCATCATATTAGCGCCAATTTCATGACGGTCTGCCATCATTACCATTATTTTCCTCCTAATCTGAAAAATAAAAATACTTATGAATACAAAAAGTGACAAAACAAGAAATGAAAGACAACAACAACAACAAAAAAAAAGCACTCTATTAACCTGATCAAGAAGAGCAGATGCAGGAATCTTCTTGTGAATCAGAATCCACTTATTGAGCACTTCTGCTAGAGTACTAGATGTGCGTCCATACCGACAACATTTGAAATAGGCATTCTCATATGATTCAGGTGGGATGGTCTCGATGTAATCAGCCACCCAATCACAGTTCAAATCTCTAATTTTCTGTATGGCCTTAGCATGGTTTTCAGGTGAGAGTGCGTATGTCGCTTCTTGGAAAAGGTACAACACAAGCGTGTACCTAGGATCTAAGCCATTGATGGGCAGATTAGTCTTTAAATGATAGTAGCATAAGCTGTGGAACGAATCTGGATAGACAGGTGGAACACCATGCAAGAGTCCTTCATGGCGATCCGAAAGGAAGGTGCTTGGCCTTCCATCACCAACAACTTAAGTCAAATTCCTTAAAAACCACTCCCAGTTGTGGAAATTCTCAGAATCGACTAGTGCCACAACAAGTGGGAAAAATCCTACAAAAAAAGTGTGCATAATTGAAAAAATAATAAGTTTCACAAAAACAAAAAACAATGTGTAAATACAAGTTACACATCTTAAAACAAATGTGTAACTTAAAGTTACAGATGTTATTCCCTTAGTTACACACTGAGTAAACCGATATATAACTGAGAGTTACGCATGTTATTTGTCAACTAAAGTTGTTCAAAAACATAAAAAAAACATACCTTTACCACCATTGATCCCAGTAGCTGTCATCAAGCAACCTCTGAATCTACCAGTAAGGAAAGTAGCATCCAAGTATACCATTGGCCGACAAAACCGGTACCCTTTGATGCATGCATCAAACACGATGAAAATTCGTTGGAACTGTTTCTTTACATGATCAAATTCAAACTTTATCACACTACCAGGGTTGGTTTCCCTTATAGCATCAATATATCATACCAAGTGCGAGTATGACTTCACATCGTCGCCATAAATGGTCTCATAAACCTTTTCCCTACCATTATAGGCCTGATAGTACTCCATGGTAATCCCATAGTTGGTCTGGAAATCATCTGTAATTTGCTTAACTTCTTGTGAGGATTTTTCCGAACTTCTTCCTCAATCAAACTAGACGTGAAGCTGGTGGAGTATTTTTGATTCAAGTTGAGCCCACCAGCACCACAAATGTGCTCAGGGTTATAAGACCCGACCTGAAGAAGTTCATACAAAATATAAACAAATCAACCAAAAACAATATGGTGCAAAAAACATCAATACTGTAACAAAACATAACATATGTTAAGCATAAGATGACAGAACACAGAAAACCTACCTGAAACATTTCGTTCCTTTCATCAATAGAAGTTGCATGAAATTTCCAGTCGCATTCTTTTACTGCACACTTAGCCGTGATCCTATGTTGATGGTGGATTTTCAACAAAGGTCAAAATCGTAAAATCATGATACTGCATGTTTCTGACCCGGCTTCAGGAACGCATGTGACGATTTATATTTTACGATCCGTGAACCGTTTCACGATCTCTGATCGAGTTCCTCTCAGAGCCATAATGAATATGATTCTCGAAAAGCCTCTCATTGGATGGGCGTTCGATGATGTGCATTTCATCATGACATCTTTACATAGAAGAATGATCGGAGGTCCTCCTACACAATTATTTGTTGAGAGGGAAAAACGCCTTCAGGACATCGGTGACACTCACTGTTCCCTGAATATGTAGAGAGACCGTGTATAGATTCAGGCGGTTTTCCATACATAATTGTTGAGAGGGAAAAACGCCTTCAGGACATCGGCAATATTCGCTGTTTCCTTACTATGCACATTTCAGAACGGGTATGACGCTTTAACTGGCTAATATTCCTTCTGCAATAGATTAATTCTACTGTGACACTCACCACTGAATTCCTAGAAGATAATCTATTTTATCTCATTACTCCGATTTCATGATCGAATCCACGACTAATCTCATGGAATGGTAATAGATAATCTCATTACTCCGATTTCGTGATCGAATCCACGGCTGATCTCATGGAATGGTAATAAATTTTTTTATTACTTCGATTCTGTAGTCGAATCCACGATCTTATAGGACGGTAATGCTCATTTTATTATTCCGAATCCGTAATCGAATCCACGACTGATCTTACGGATTGATAATAAATAACTACTCACCTTTATTACCCAGTTTCATGAATCATTCTCTACTAAATTTCATGAATTAGTAATAAATAGTCAACAATCGGGCATCTGGACTATCACTGAGTAAGCCCCAAGAAAATGGTGCAAGTGTACTCAACAATGATGCACGAACGAGCATTCAAAAATATGGACAAATGGGAATCCTACACAAAAAAGGAGAGAGAAAATAATAATATTAAAATAATGAAGAGGCGCCCAGGGACCGGGCCCACCGGCCGGCCATGTCCTAGCCGTGGACGGTACCCATGCTTCTTCCATTATTTTTCCTTATTTTATTATTTTCATGAACTCATGAAAACTCCTTCATTTTAGCAACTTTCCTTGTTTGAGCAAAACTCATGGTTTCTCCATATTTTCACGGTGTCATGAAAAATATTAAAAATAGGGAAAGGTGTTGCGGAACCGGGCTAGCTGGCCGGTCGGCCATGCCCTATCCATGGCCGGTCCCACAACTTAAAGTCCGTAATCTTTCACAATTATTATTTCCCTTATCTCATGAAACTTCTCAGTTTGAGAAAAAATCATGGTTTCTTCATATTTTCTCAAATATTGCTCAAACCATGAAAAAGCCAAAAACTTAAATGGTCACATGACCGACTAGGCTACTTACGCCAAATATTAAAATATTATTATTTTAATATTTTCCAAATTTTTATCAAACGAGCAAAGTTCTACTTGCTCATTCGAGCAAAATCAAGAATTCCAGTCAAACATCAAACTCTTCTGAAAATTCAAAATATTGCTCAAACGCACATCAGAAAATGCCGAAACTCTCAGGACTGAGACACGGACATTATGGTGACACGGGCATGCTTCCTTGACCGACCAAGGCCGTCCCTAAGGCTTGCAAGGAGCCGGTCCTACACATTCTTATAATTTTGACCTAATTTACTCAATTGCTCATATTGGGTCCAAACTCTTTCTAACCAACTTGAAATTTTCTCAAACAACCATACGCTGGTCCCACGACCACCAAGGGCCGGTTTCATTCCCTCTTGGTCTGTCCCTCACTTTTCCATAATTAGGTTTTATCACCTGATGCTCAATCGAGCACTATTTCAATAAATGATGAAACCAGTATTTAAGCATCATTCTTTCACCAACTGGCCAACTAAGGACCCTGGTGCACGCTCACTCAAGCACTTGGGAGCCATATGGACGTCCATAATCCCGTACGTGGTCAGTCCCTCCATCACTCATGGCCTATTTTCAGCAATTCATCAATTGACGAATGATTGATCAAAAATTAGGGTTTCGAATAAACGCTCCAAAAATCATCATTCTGAGCAAGATTCAAACACTAATAAATTTATGTTGATTCAGCAATAAACATCTGGATTAATCATATAATATTTGGTAGTCTACCAATATTTTAATAAATACTTTATTGGGTAACGTTACCAATAAATAATCCGTCGAATTGAGCAATACTTGCTCAGTTACTCGAATATTGATCCAACTATCAATATTCAGTGATTCGTCGAATTGAGCAATACTTTCTCAGTTGCTCGAATATTTATCCAACTATCAATATTCAGTAATTCGTCGAATCGAGCAATACTTGCCCAGTTACTGAATATTGATCCAACTATCAATATTCAGTAATTTGTCGAATCGAGCAATACTTGCTCAGTTTCTCGAATATTGATCCAGCTATCAATATTCAAGAATTCGTCGAATCGAGAAATACTTGCTCAGTTGCTCGAATTTAACAGTATTTGCTCAGATGAGCAATATCAACATAAGAACGTGTATGTTCAATCCATGAATCACTGAGCATTCGTCACTCAAGCTCAATTCAACAAAACTTAGAATCATTATCTAATCAGTCAACAACTGACTAATTAATACACGTCTGCCTTGCAGACTTCACAAATCATGAGACATCAATAATGTCAAATGGGGGGATATCAATTAGGGTTTTGGTCTGGAAGCCTACGGCACGTGGATTCATCCACGATGAGAAATGTGAGTAAGTCGTGCAAACGATTGAAGGAGTTAGAAAAGTAGTGGGTGTACGGTTAACCAAGTATCCGCACGACCTGGAACTGGTTTCACCATGATTTCCCACTCTTTCACTCAAGAAACCGTCACACTTGTAGGGATCAATGTGTTTATTCTGACAATATAAATGAGTCTCTAAATCCATGATTGAGAAGAGGACATTCGTCTACACAGAATTTTTAGAGCAATTACTCTCAAGAATTCATCAATCTACCAGAACTTATTCGAACTTATCAGTGCACAGAAATTACAGAAACCTTCAACACATCCACAATCCTTGATCATCATTGATCTCACACAATTATCAGTTTCCCTCCTACCGATCAACCCATCTCCCACTTTGTGACCGAATTGACTCTGGAACGGCCATTGACTTGGTTTAGGCCGGAGTCTTACAGATTGATCTCTAGAATCTAAGAACTCCCTTTGCAGTGCATCTGTGTGAGGTTGAGCAGTTTGCTCGGTTGAGGAGTCTCGACAACACGCTCGACTCTTCAATTCCTTAAAAAACCAGCGAACCGTTTTTCCCCATCTACAGATTGGCGACCACGGTGGGAGATTAATCTCTCGGTTGCAATCCCACATTTTCATAAAATGGCTGGTCTTAGGTCTGGGTTGGTTATAAATACAAACGACTCTATCACTAGCAATAATAACAATAATGGTATTCCAGAAACTATTCATGCTTCCAACGATGGAGGTATCACTCCTCCTCAAACCAATGTTGAAAATCATCCTCTCTTCGACCGGCATCCTGAGGAAGTTCGATAAAATCCGTCCACCATAGTTGATCTCATGAAGGTCCGGGAAGTTCTCGCCAAAAATCAAACTGATATGGCTGCTACTCAGAAGGAGCTATGCAATTATCTCAAAACTCTGACAGACAAAATGTTAGAGAAAACTAAGGAAGGGTCGGAAAAAGGAAAAGCCAAAGAAGTTGACCCTGAAGTTTCAACAATCCATGTGGTGGATGACGATGAAGCCTGCAAAGCTGCAAAAAATCCGCTAGAAAAAGAGTCCACAGGTTTCATCACTCGTGAAGATCTAGAGCGCTTCATGGAGGCTCGAGAAAAGACAAGACACCATTTGTTCATCGTCATCAACCTCCCTATTCCTCTGTTGTACAGAGTATTTCTCTCCCGATAGGCTATACTTCTCCAACGTTCACACTTTATAATGGAACGGGAAACGCCCGAGAGCATGTTTCTCGATTCTTGGAAGCATTAAGAGAACATGAACATAATCATGTCGTCCGACTGAGGGAATTATCCAAGTCTCTGACCGGCCGAGCAGATACTTGGTACAACAACATCGCACCAAGGAGGATCGCTAGTTGGGGAGAAATGGTTAATGCCTTCTACAGGAAATACTTTTTCGTCTCAGAGAAGATTACTCTTTAAGACTTAGGGAGAATGACTCAGAAAAATATCGAACATCCGAACGAATATGTGAAGAGGTTCAGAATTCAAGCCTTGGATTGTCATGATCCTAATGTCACTGAGTAACAATTGGTGGACTTGTGCATCAATAGGATGATACTTGTCTACAGAGCATTGCTAGAAAATCTACGGTTCCAAACTTTCTCAGAACTCCATGAAGCAGCCAATCGATCAGCAACTACTGCTTCAGCCTTACTGGAAAGAACAAAAACTGTAAAAACCGAGGATCCAAGAGATACTCGAACCAGCACCAGGCGCTTAGTCAACAAACAGTACAATGTTCAACCTTCCATGAATTTTGCCGAAGGGGGGAAGAGAAAAGATGATGCGCAACAACATAAGAGTGCTCCTCCAATGTCTACGAAATCACCAAGGAAGGACAACCAAACTCGAAATGCACAAGCGCCGGCTCAACGTCAGCAGAATGATCAGGAAGTACCAGATTTTTCTTTCCCTATTGAAGAGGTGATCCAGTTACTGGAAGTCTGGATCAAAGATGGTGCGATCAACTTACCTCCCGTAAAGTGAGAGCCGACAGACGAGGAAGTGGGGAATCCGCATTACTGTCGCTTTTATAGGTATGTCAGTCATCCAACCAGTGATTGCATAACTCTGAAACGCATATTCAAGGAAAATGCCGATTCAAGAGAACTGGGGACTGAAGGAGTACACAAGAATCCTCTCCCAATCCGAACCTTTATGTTCTCTGAACCACCAGTCAAAGAAGCGATTCGATAATTGATCGAGCATGCCTGCGAATTGTTGTATCTGTCAAAGGATCAAAGGATGGACATGTTTTCGGTTTTGAATCATATAGTGTCTGGGAAACGACTGTCAATCCCAGATACACACCCTGAGCCTCCAGTCACTGACAAAGAGATGTATGACTAGGGACTTCTCACCACAGTGTACCTGAAAGGAAATGAATTCAAGAGAGCACTGGTCGATGTTGGTACTGCTGTCAATATCATCCCTTTAAAACTCTCTGATCTGCAGGCATAACTCGACAAGAGGCCACTCATGCTCCCGTTACAATCAGAGACCATGAAGGAATATCCAGAGATGCATATGGTTACATCATCTTCAGAATGAAAGTTGGGGAAACCTGGTCAGAAACCAAGTTTCACATAGTCAGAGAAGATCCAGAATATGGCATGATCCTTGGACGGTCATGGATTCATGGTGAAAAGTTAATTGCAACACCTTCAATTGCACATTTTTCTGTTGAAGAAAGATCCGACTCAGAGGAAAGCTCCAGCTCAGAAGAAATAGAGGACACTCCACCATTCGAGCATCTAGAGAAATTCCAAGCCTTGATAGGACTTACACAAAAACTTGAGGAGAGCGCACATGAATTTGTCAGAAGATTCCGCACTCAGGAAAGTCTTATTCCCCCTCATGCGTCCATGTTATCAACTTTCAAATATGCTATCCTTGTCTGGGACTCAATTTTACTTATAACCAAGCTATCACCAAACGTTATGAGTGGTTAGTCTCGCCTCAGCAATATTTCACCAAGTGGCTGGACGCAAAGCCTCTCCGAATTCAGCGCCTTACTAACACGGTCACTGCAAGGATAATGACCGAGCATGATAATCAATATCATAGGTACTCTCCCTTGCGTGAGTGTCCACATGTGCCGCAAGATTAGAAAGCTCCATCAACATGGAATCCCACTGTACGAGGAATCCCAAACCAGCAGAAGATATCCATGGCACGAGCAACCAAGCCTAACAAGTTCCACGAAGGAGATTTGGTTCTCAAGGAAACTAAACGTAATCTCTATTCTACAAGAAGTTCTAACTGGGAAGGACCTTTTATGATTGCTAAGTCAGTAGTTGGAGGATACTACAAATTGGCTGATATAAAGGGCAAAACAAGCGTGCTAGTGATTCACGAAAATTGTCTAAAGGCTTTTGACGCATGAAGTGTTCAGCGTCCTAAGGTGTTTTGGGTTTAAGGCATGAATCCTCAAAGGACCTAACGTTTCTATTTTAGGATTTTCTTTCACATGTATTTTCAATTTCTCCAGGAGTTTGCAATTCTTGCATTCAGTATTTGAATTCAGCAATTTATCAAAGTTCTTTATTTTAAGAAAAATTTCTATCAAATCCAAGAAGAAAATCCTCAATCACTCACTAATCCAAAACCAACCAAAAATTCAAAACCAAAATAAAACCTCACATCTCTTAGAAGTTCAAGGTTCAATAGATTATGGAAAGAAAAACTAAAGGAAGCCTTCAAAGTAAGATTTCTGCTTCTCTGCATTCTCCAAGACTTGCAAGGCCGCTTTCTCCAACTCCAGTTTTTCAGTCAATTCAGCAATCTTAGCCCTTTTCTCCACCACAACATCACTAATGAAGGGTATATTGTTCTCTACTGCATCCCTGATGATGTTGACCTTCTGACGAAGCCACTTCAGGTTGAAACCAAGCTCTTCAGATTTCCTCAAATTGTACTCCCAATCAAAGAGTACGTCTGGAGTAACGGTGCTTCTCGCCCTGGTCCTTATATCATCTATGACACGCAAGATAATCCCTACTTGCATTACTAAGAAGTAACTGCGTTTTGGATCCCCGGTGACAACAATGTGACCATACATCTTCCACAATTTCTCATACATGTCAGCATACCTTATGGGAACGCTAAACCCACCAACTGGTGTGTGATAGGGGAGTGAACCACCAAATGGGGGATCAAAAATAATCCCTGCAGTAGGGTATTCATGCACTACTATACGGTTCTCAATCATTGGAGCAACTTCCACGGTCATGGAAACAACTTCCTTTGGAACGGTCTCCTCCACTCTCGGCTCAGTTTCTTCCATCACCGAAATAACAACTGAAGTCTCAGTCTCCTCAACAAATTCAGTAGAAATTTTCTGGTGACCCTGAGGTGCAGAGATGACAATGCTATTACTTTGATTCGCCGTATTGTTCAAATCAGCAACATTGGTTCCATTATTCTCAACTTCGGCATTCGACACCTAATACGAAGATTACATGAGATTAGATCAATTCGAGCAGGGAAACCAAAGGCAATCATGAAATCCAGCATTTAAGTGAACTAACACTTTCTAAGTTCTTTATTATGCATCCAAGACATGAGCAAATAGTGTGGAAGCCATAAAACACGTTTTTCAATAAGCCCGACTGAAGAGATTCCATATTGTCCTGTATAAGACGACGAACTGGGAGCAATTGGTAAGGAATATAAGGTTGAGTCATATACCGTTCTCTTCGTATGGATGTTTTCTATAACATATAAAAATTTCATAGAAAAGGAGTTGTGGCCAAAACATTGGACTACATGCCAGCTGAAAAATTCCTGAAGGTCTCCTGGAAGTTTACTGTTTCGCTGATTTCGGCCCCTAAATGTGCTCAAAACTCTAAAAGATTCTTTTCTAAAGCTTGGAAATTTCATGGGAATAAGGATACATGGGTATAGTGCGAAAATCTGACATCGCATGAAGATTTTATTGTGTTTTTACTAAAAGGCTGAATTCTGAATTTTCTGGTGACGTATTTCACTAAAAATTTTCATCATTCATGTGGATTCTCATTCATTCAATCTCAAGTCAGAAATATTATACTTCTATGAAGATAATATGAAGTGGATACTTACTTGAGGGGTTCCCAAGTCATTCTAAGGATTAATATGGTCGGCATCAATATTGGGAGCACCATTACCTCCATTCGTTCCCGATTCCTAAAGATTATCTTTATCACTGTTATTTGAAGACGAATGAATGACCTGGCCATGTTGCCTTTCCACAACAATCTCCTCCTGGATGCATCAACGACAATTATCATTACTTCATTCAAGGAAATTCCATAATCATTTACACAAAAGGATACGTACATCAACCTCGTCATCAATGTTGGATTCCTGGATTGTTCGTATAGAGGTAAGATGAAGACCGTCAATGACCGATGGAAAAAAATTATGAAAAAAATTAACAATAGTCTTTTGGATCCTAATTACACGGACAAAGGAAAATTGCGATGATAAGGGAAGTGCTAACAACTCACCAAAAAAATGGCTGGAGACTTCGTATTATTCGGTATCATCCTATAAGATGTTCTGCTCCTGCTTTCTCCACCCTGGGGACTTTCTTGAAATTCTGAAAAGTCTACATGAGTTCGAGATCTCATAACACGACCATCCTACAACAAAGACAATAAAGTAATTAAGGTGTAGTTATCATGCATTCACCAAAATCATAAGGAGAAAACGAACCTGAGAACATTCTGGAGGCGTTTTTCTTTTATCACCACTTGAGGGATGCCTCAACCTTGGTCGATCAGAAATCATATCACCAGGAGGAAACTCTCGTACCAGAGACTTAACATCCATTGCAAACTTGTGCAAGCGCTCAAGTTGCTGACGCCAGAAGTCCACATAACCCGGAGTCGCATAAGTAGCTCGGTCAAAATAAGGCAACAAATAATAATTTCCTTCCACGTGTGTGCAATCCAGGTGAGCCTTCAAATGCTCAATTGATGGCTTATTCATTCGATGACCTGGAGTACACTGATCGAGACCCATTTGTCGAGCTCCTATATCAATGTTATATTCTTCCACTTGAAATTCTCCATGGATTACTGACACTAAGTAACCAGGAGTGCAACTCAATATAAACGACTTCTCTCCATCACTCAAGCAAGTGCCAGTTTTCAATATGGTATTTTCTTCAGCAGTATTGAAAGTAATCAATTGTGAGAAGAGCGGAGGAACCGACACCCAAGGGAGAAAATCAAACTCAGACTCGATGTCCAAAACATCGGTGAGACGTATCTTCTGTTGTGGTTGCTTTGTCGACCAACGCATGATCCTGGCATTATTTTTCTCAAGCAAAGCATGGAGAGTGTCGACATTTGGCCCTTGCAAGGCGCTACGAGGAATTGGTGCATACTTCTCAAAGTGCTTCCACATCAAAGCTTGGAGGAACATGGTATTAGCATATGTTTCAATTTTCATGAAACCATTGGAGATACTGGAGTCTATAACTAAGGAGTCTAAATTGGAAACCAGTGAACCCAAAAACAGGCTGTCGATGGGAAGTTTCTCACCTTTGGCCATCTTTATGGCAAAAGAAATCACAAATGGCTTCAACAAATGTCAGTTATATTCAAGAACATCTCTGGAGACCCACAAGCACAAGAAAGCATCGATGGTCAGGGGACTATCGACAGGTTCTTCAGGGACCTCACCTCTCGGCCACCAGTGCTTCAAGCATTGAGCATAACTGTTTGTGGTTAAAATCTGTTTCTACTGGTTTTGGTAAATTTGGGTATGTGGATGAGAAACGAATCTATATCTAAAAAAAATGCACTGCACGGGAGTACTTTAGATTCGATAGATCAATCTGTACAACCCCGGCCTAAACCAAGAAATGGTCGTTCCAGTCTTGCTTCGGTCACAAAGTGAAGGAGAAAGGTTGGTCTTAGGGAGGGAAGCAAAGAAGGTGTTGAGATCAGAATGGTTTATTCTGAAGGTGTGGCTTTTTTATGACTTGTATCAGAATTTGGAACTGGCTTGCGGGATGTAAGCTATCAGTTCTTTGGTGTTTTCTGGATACTGTGTTGTTGTTAACCAAACTGTTGCCGTCTGGTTGAAAATAGGTATAACCTATTTATAAAAGTCATATGAACGCACCCTGATCTCGTAGAAAGTGGGAATGATTAAGTGATGGAGAAGTGGGGTCGTGTGTAAATGCCAGAAAACCACGTTCCCATCATGAAGGAGACGGGTTAGTTTACACCCACTACTTCTTGCCGCCACTAACTGCCCTATTTTCTGACACTTTTTTATAATGGGCGTGTTGCACGCCGCACGCTGTAAACCTCCAGACCAATACCCTGATGAGTATCCCCCAGTTTGTGACATGTTTGATGTCTCGAGTGTTTTTGTAGAAAACGTGTAGCAGATTGCTATGTGTGGCAAGTCAAAGTCAGCAGACTTGCCGCAGGAGAATAGCATGTGATGCTATTAGGCTTGTCTTGACTGGTCGACTAAGACTTGCCATAGGCCTGTCAATTCTGTGGCGAATTTGGACGGCTAAAATTGTGACCCTTGAGAAAGGGTGGCCATTGATTATGGCCATATTCTGCGGGCGTCTGATAATGGAAAATTGGCGTTGTTAGCATAGTTTGCAAATTCCAGCGGCACGGTGGTGCAAGTAGCGCCTGGCGTAGCCATGGCCGCTAGATTTTGGAACATTGGTGTTAGACCCGAATATGTCTTCGCAACATTAGTTCTAGTTGCCATATCAATCCCAATGCTCTGGGTAACTTGATTAGGCTTGGTTGGCGTAGCAACTTCGCCTAAATTAGGGTTTGGCATGCAGAAACCCTAATTAGTGTGTGTGGCATGCGGCCGCGGCATGGTGACGCTTTTTGTGCAAACGGCGCCATAGTTATGCCAATGGAACTATAGTAAGGCCATTATGTGGAAACGGCCACATGAGTAAGAGTTGTTATGATATGGCGCCATTCCTAGGGTTTCCTGGGTCCCGCATGGCTCGTGGCATGTTTTGGGGCCCAAAGTGGCGTGATTTAAGCCACAACTGAAAAATTAGGGTTTTGGTTAATGCTTCTAATGCAGAGTCGTGCTTCTGACTAGAAAACCCTAATTTAAGCACATCATGGTGTTGGACACAAACAAGAGGTAGGTTATCACGTAGGGCGCTATTTACGGCACGTTGGCATGTTGGGATGCCGCTCAACTTATTGGCGCAACATGGCACTTTGGCATGTTGGTGTGGTTTTGGAAAGCCAATTGGCTTTGTGACCATCTGGCGCAGTTTCCCCTTTTTAACATTGTGGCAAGTTTAGAGAAACCTGATCGGTTAATATAAGAGGGGTCGGCCAAGCATGGGCGTGGCCACACTTCTGGTGTGCGTGTGGAGGGTTTAGAGTGACGTGATTGGTCGAGGGCCAGCAATAGCAACATGGAGCGTGGCCGTCCACATCCCGACTTTAAAATATGCATACGGTGCATTCAGAGTAACCCTATTGGTCGATGAGAAAAGGAGACGGCAAGAGAAACATGGAGCGTGCCCAACGGCCATAGGCGGTGCCTGTTGGAGCGGATTGGCCGGCTCCTCTTCATTTCTTGTTTTCTGATTTTGGGTAGGATTTTGAACCTACTAATCCATGGTGGATTAATTTCCTAGATTGCATAGGTTTAGTCTCGACCAACAAGGTCTGATATACTGCGCGGGGAGTAAAACCCTAATTTTGAAAATTAATTGGGTTAGGATATTTTCGTGAGTTATCACAAAATTGATTGAACTCTGCATAGAGTTCTTTAAATTTATTTCCGGAGAGCAGTATGCTTTCCTGTAGAGTTCTTTTATGCAAAGACCTTAACCTCAGTATTAAGGGTTCAGCCGGGGAACATAACACAGAGAAGTATTCAGTGAGTCTTATATTAATGAATAATATAAGCAGGGCGCCGAAATTTACAGAACATCTGGGATTGTTGTTACATGCACCATTCTGGGTAAATTTCATGTGAATAAATTGAATTTCTCAATAAATGCACCAGTGAAGAGGTTGAACACTCATCACTATTACATGACTATGTCTCTTTACAGAGTGACAACATATTAAATGCGGGAAATTTACAACCTTAGCCCTGAACCAAAAACCACCATCAAAATTAAGTCCCATGCTTAGCATGTAACAATGCCATTGTTGCGGGGTAAGCATGAGATGGTGACAGAAAGGGATGAGAAATCGAAAGGGTAAGACATACGAATATTACCAGGAAATTTCGATTGACCTTTGGCAAGAGGCATGAGCGGTCTGCAATTTTTGTGTTGGCGCGCTTCTGTCTTTGCCACAGAGTACTGGTGCCATGTAGTGTTGGTGCAGCGAGCCTTGAACACAATGACGAGTGTTGAGGTGGTAGAGCCGTCATCACTATAATGTATTGAGGCAGTATGCATGACAACACATTAACGAGTGTTGAGGAATTTGTACGTTTCAAAACTAAAATGAGGATTTGTTGAGTCAATATGCATGACAACAAAGTAGTGAGTGTTGAGGAATTTGAACGTCTCAACACCAAGAGGAAAAATGTGTTGAGAGAGTTTACCTGAAAATATAGTGGTAAGTGTTGAGGAATTTGAACGTCTCAACACTAAGAGGAAAAATATGTTGAGGCAGTTTTCATGGCAACACAGTGGTGAGTGTTGAGGAATTTGAATGTTTCAACACTAAGAGGAAAATATGTGTTGAGGAAGTTTTCCTGGAAACACAGTGGTGAGTGTTCAGGAATTTTCACGTCTCAACACTAAGAGGAAAGGTGTGTTGAGGCAGCAGGCCTGGCAACACAGTAGTGAGTGTTGAGGAATTTACACGTCTTAACACTAAGAGGAAGGATGTGTTGAGGAAGCATGCCTGGCAATACAATAGTGAGTGTTGAGGAATTTACACGTCTCAACACTAAGAGGAAAGATGTGTTGAGGCAGCATGCCTGGAAACACAGTACTGAGTGTTGAGGAATTTACATGTCTCAACACTAAGAGGAAGGATGTGTTGAGGAAGCATATCAAGCAACACAGTAGTGAATGTTGAGGGATTTACACGTCTCAACACGAAGAGGAAAGGTGTGTTGAGGCATCATGCCTGGCAACGCAATAGTGAGTGTTGAGGAATTTACACGTTTGAACACTAAGAGGAAGGATGTGTTGAGGAAGCATGCCTGCCAACACAATAGTGAGTATTGAGGAAATTACATGTCTCAACACTAAGAGGAAAGGTGTGTTGAGGCAGCATGCCTGGAAACACAGTAGTGAGTGTTGAGGAATTTACACGTCTCAACACTAAGAGGAAAGGTGTGTTGAGGCAGCATGCCTGGAAACACAGTAGTTAGTGTTGAGGAATTTACACGTCTCAACACTAAGAGAAGGATGTGTTGAGGAAGCATGCCTAGCAAAACAATAATGATTGTTGAGGAATTTACACGTCTCAACAATAGGAGGAAAGGTGT
The DNA here is from genome assembly GCF_003573695.1 of Papaver somniferum. Classification (NCBI taxonomy): domain Eukaryota; kingdom Viridiplantae; phylum Streptophyta; class Magnoliopsida; order Ranunculales; family Papaveraceae; genus Papaver; species Papaver somniferum. Next base: position 171,119,773 of record NC_039359.1, on the reverse strand, counting down.
GTTGAGGCAGCATGCCTGGCAACATAGTAGTGAGTGTTGAGGAATTTACACGTCTCAACACTAAGAGGAAATGTGTGTTGAGGCAGCATGCCTGACAACACAGTAGTGAGTGTTGAGGAATTTACATGTCTCAACACTAAGAGGAAGGATGTGTTGAGGAAGCATGCCTAGCAACACAGTAGTGAGTGTTGAGGGATTTACACGTCTCAACAAGAAGAGGAAAGGTGTATTGAGGAAGCATGTCTGACAACACAGTAGTGAGTGTTGAGGAATTTACACGTCTCAACACTAAGAGGAAGGATGTGTTGAGGAAGCATGCCTAGCAACACAGTAGTGAGTGTTGAGGAATTTACACGTCTCAACACTAAGAGGAAAGGTGTGTTGAGGCAGCATGCCTGGCAACACAGTAGTGAGTGTTGAGGAATTTACACGTCTCAAGACTAAGAGGAAAGGTGTGTTGAGACAACATGCCTGGAAACACATTAGTGAGTGTTGAGGAATTTACACGTCTGAACACTAAGAGGAAAGGTGTGTTGAGGCAGCATGCCGGGCAACACAGTAGTGAGTGTTGAGGAATTTACACGTCTCAACACTAAGAGAAGGATGTGTTGAGGAAGCATGCCTAGCAAAAAAATAGTGATTGTTGAGGAATTTACACGTCTCAACACTAAGAGGAAACGTGTGTTGAGGCAGCATGCCTGGCAACACAGTAGTGAGTGTTGAGGAATATACACGTCTCAACACTAAGAGGAATGATGTGTTGAGGAAGCATGCCTAGCAACACAGTTGTGAGTGTTGAGGAATTTACACGTCTGAACACTAAGAGGAAACGTGTGTTGAGGCAGCATGCCTGGCAACACAGTAGTGAGTGTTGAGGAATTTACACGTCTTAACACTAAGAGGAAGGATGTGTTGACGAAGCATGCCTAGCAACACCGTAGTGAGTGTTGAGGAAGCATGCCTAGCAACATAGTAGTGAGTGTTGAGGAATTTACACGTATCAACACTAAGAGGAAGGATTTGTGTTGAGGAAGCATGCCTAGCAACACAGTAGTGAGTGTTGAGGAATTTACACGTCTCAACACTAAGAGGAAAGGTGTGTTGAGGCAGCATGCCGGGTAACACAGTAATGAGTGTTGAGGAATTTACACATCTCAACACTAAGAGGAAGGATGTGTTGAGGAAGCATGCCTAGCAACACAGTAGTGAGTGTTGAGGAATTTACACGTCTCAACACTAAGAGGAAAAATGTGTTGAGGCAGTTTTCCTGGCAACAAAGTGTTGAGTGTTGAGGAGTTTGAACGTCTCAACACTAAGAGATTTAAAATTTATTTGATATGCCTAATAGATATAAAACATTTAGTTTATGGATAGTTACGTAGATCTGTCTCCGCCAGCGATGTCCTTCGCGTATGATTGGGCTTTAGGTGTATCAGGCTCTCCTGTGAGTAAGCAGCGTGACAAAAGTCCCCATGTGTAATTGTTCTGAGCTTATTTTCTCGTGGAAGATGTGCTTCCATTGCATTCGATAGTAAGGCGGTGGCTACGTTTAAACTTCTAAACCTGAAGGAGGATTCAGTCCCCAAGTGTAGCTTTCTTTGATTGCACCGCCTTGAATCCACGCCTCTGTGATTTGATACAAGATTATTGTACTCTCCTGGATGGGATGCTCGGAACATCACATGGACAAAATATTCTTTGTAGTGGTTGTTGCTATGGTGAAGCTCTGGATGGTATCAAAAAACGAGCAGCAGCGGTTCTTGGCAGCAACTGTGATCAGAAGAGACTTGGCTGGATGCGATCACAATCCTTGACAGGGTCGAGTGGCGGTTACGGGAACGAACCTTGGCAGGAAGGAGTGGCGGCTTCTGGAGTGAACGTTGAAGAGGAGCGGCTTCTGGAGAGAACATTGAAGCGACGGCTTCTGGAGAGAACGTTGTGAAAAAGCGAGGGTCTAACAACACCATCCAATATTTTGCTTAGCAATCTGTATGGAAAAACTCGAATATACTTGTAAGAGAATCAACAAGACTCAATCAATTAAAAGTATATCAACGAGTTTATATCTCTCTTCTTGATTTGATTTACTCAAGCAAGAACTGCGAGTTCTAATCAAATACAAGTAATAACTTGGATGGTACCAAAGACCAATATCCAAGGATCAACCAATATCAATCAACAACCATAGGTCGGATTTCCAATTGATTGAATCAAACGCACAACCTGTATTATTTCAATTATATAAACAAATATAATGCGGAAATAGAAGTAACACAGACACCAATAATTTTGTTAACGAGGAAACCGCAAATGCAGAAAAACCCCGGGACCTAGTCCAGATTGAACACACATTGTATTAAGCCGCTACAGACACTAGCCTACTCCAAGATAACTTCGGAATGGACTGTAGTTGAACCCCAATCAGTATCCCACTGATCCAAGGTACAGTTGTATTCCCTACGCCTCTGATCCTAGCAGGATACTGCGCACTTGATTCCCTTAGCTGATATCACCCACAACTAAGAGTTGCTACGACCCAAAGTCGAAGACTTGACAATGAACAAATCTGTCTCACACAAACAAGTCTACCAAAGGATCAATCTGTCTCCCACAGATAAACCCTAAAAGGTTTTGTTACGTCTTTTGATAATAATCAAGATGAACAAGAACCAATTGATAATTCGGTCTTATATTCCCGAAGAACAGCCTAGAGTTATCAATCACCTCATAACAATCTTAATCGTATGGTAGCGAAACAAGATGTTGCGGAATCACAAACAATGAGACGAATATGTTTGTGATTACTTTTCATATCTTTCCTATCGGAGATACTAATCTCAATCCAATCAATCTGATTGTACTCGTACGATATAAGTTGCAAGATCAGATCACATAACTACGATAAAAGTAGTATCGGTCTGGCTTCACAATCCCAATGAATTCTTTAAGTCGTTAACCTGTTTAGAAGAAGAAAACCAAAGGTTAAAGGAGAACCGACTCTAGTATGCAAACTAGTATCACACGTGAGGTGTGGGGATTAGTTTTGCATAGATACTAGAGTTCCCCTTATATAGTCTTTCAAATCAGGGTTTGCATTTAAGTTACCTTGGTAACAAAGCAATCAATATCCACTGTTAGATGAAAACCTGATTTAGATTCAAGCTAATATTTCTCAACCGTTAGATCGAAAACTTAGCTCGTTACACACACTTGACAATGCACGCTTCTAGGTTTGTTAACCGTACCCAAACGTATGCACTTGTTGGTTCAACAATAGTTAACCAAAAGGTTATCCATATGAGCATTCCATATCAACCATGTTCTTCTTTACCATAACTAGTTCAAATGATTTCAAATGAACTAGTTAGAGAGTTGTTCAATTGCAAGGAAATCTTATGTACCACACAAGACAGAATTGAAGCAAAGATGATTTGATTCACTTGAATCGATTCATGAACTTTTATAGCCACGTTTTGCAAACTGCATTCCTTAGTCTTTTTAAGTTTAAGTTCAGAAATCATCTTCGGATATATAACCTTCTCAAGTTCGCAGACTAGGTTCGCGGACTTAAGTTACCGGGCAGAGTTTACAAACTCCAGCAGAAATTCTCGGGTGTGAGAACTTCGCCGGTTCGCGAACTGAGTTCGCGGACTTAGTTTCATGCAAGTAGTTTGTCATCTCCGTTTTAGAACTTCGAAAGTTCGTGGATTTGGCTCACGTCATTCTTCCGGTTCTCTTGATCAACAAAGTTCGTAAACTTTGGTTCAAGGAATATGACTTATACATAAATGTGTTTCCACAACAATGCTTATGTCCACCATTGGTTATGTAATCTAAACTCCCATTTCAATCATTGAAACATTCTTAGAGGACGTTATACAGTTGTTACACCATTTCTCGTCAAAGCAATTTTCAAGATGATTGAAACATATCATGACTTTCGTCACATGGTAAAGATAAACTTGGTTAAAGAAAAAATCTTACCAACTCATATTTCGAGATATAGATAGGCGAGGTATACTCGTCTCGAAATACCAAATGTGTATAATCAAAGTCTATATATAGAGCATACGACTTCTTGTCTCAAAGAGTAGGATATAGAGTAGATAGAATTTTGAGTGATAGATAAGTTCAAGTCTTCACATATCTTTTTGTCGAGAAGTTCCACCGGTTCCTTGAGTAGTTCTTCTACTTGTATGATGAATCTCCATGAAGTCCTTGATCTCAACTACACTTTCTATCCTTGTCCGAGACTTAGCTATAATAGACTAGAAATCAGGACTTATAGTTTTGATTACTAACATTTACAAACATGCTTGAGATAACAACGCATGCGAGTTCGACGGAGCAATGCTCTAACATGTTGAAGCGGCTCCTGGAGCAAAGGTCGAAGCACCAATGCAATACGGTTGAGGACCGAAAATATCTTGGCGCTGCACCTTGGATAAATAGAGAATGTCATACACTTGATCCATCATAGATTACACGGTTTTGTGAACAGAGTCCCCAAAAAGCATTAATGCACAACTCCACAAATTGATGTTCAGTCACATTTGGTTTATGACAATCTAACGCCCGAATTCTGAATCCTTGACTAATTATTCAGATGTTCATTGTTTCGCTCCTTTTGAGTTGTGGCCATGTCCGTCTGAGCCTTAACAAGAACTTCTAGTCTTTCCATCAAATCAGCAATGGTACTATGGGGTTGGCTTCATCTGGCTCCTCCGGTCTCTCGTCCTGATGGTGGAATGATAGCAGCTCTCGTGACAACTGGGGGTGTCACACTTGAAGAAACAATGAGAGTGGCGGCATCAGCTCTGGTGATCGTAGGTGTAACGCCTGAAGGAACGTTTCCTACGCCGCTGGTGCTGATGGTACAGTCTGCAGCGCCACGGGTGTTGATCATGCTGACAGGTGGTACATTGATGTCACTGGAAGGAACGTTGATATCAAGGGCATTTTTAGCACCGGTGGCATCAGGGTTTGTTTCTGACCCGGACCTGAGCTCTACCATCTTGAATTTGGGATTGAAAAATGAAATGGGAAATTGGTATTGCAACCGAGAGATTAATCTTCCACTATGGTCGCCAGTTGTTTGTGGGTAAAATATGTTTCTGCTGGTTTTGGTAATTTGGGTGTGTGTATGAGAAACGAGTCTAAACCTAAAACAAATGCACTGCATGGGAGTACTTTAAATTCGAGAGATCAATCTGTACAATCCTAGCCTAAACCAAGAAATGGCCGTTCCAGTCTTGCTTCGGTCACAAAGTGAAGGAGAAGGGTTGGTCTTAGGGAGGGAAGCGAAGAAGGTGTTGAGACCAGAATGGTTAATTCTGAAGGTGTGGCTATTTTATGACTTGTATCAGAATTTGGAATTGGCTTGCGGAATGAAAGCTATCGGTTCTTTGGTATTTTTCTGGTTACTGTGTTGTTGTTCTCACCAAATCTTGTGTTTTGATGGAAAATAGGTAAAACCTATTTATACAAGTCATAATTGAATACACCCTGGTCTCGTAGGAAGTGAGAGTGATTGAGTGATGGAAGAGTGGAATAACGTGTAACTGCCAGAAACCACGCCTCCACCATGAAGGAAGCGGGTTTTTTTACACCCACTACTTCTTGCCTCCACTAACTGCCATGTATTCCTGACACTTTCTTATGATGGACGTGTTGCACGACGCACACTGTAAACTGCCAGACCAATACCCTGATGAGCATCCCCCAGTTTGTGACATGTTTGATGTCTCGAGTGTTTTCGTAAAAAAACGTGTAGCAGATTGCTATGTGTGGAAAGTCAAAGTCAAGAGACTTGCCAAAGGAAAAAAGCATGTGATGCTATTAGGCTTGCCTTGGCTGGCCGCCTAGAACTTGCCACAGGCCTGTCAATTCGTGGCGAATTTGGACGACCGAGATTGTAGCTTATGAGAAAGGATGGCCATTGATTATGGACAAATCTTGTTGTATAGCAAAGTGGCGCCATTGGCATGGTGGCGCCTGGCGTATCCATGGCATAGCGGCATGCCAGTGGCGTCGCCATGGAAGATGTTTTGGCATATTGGTGTTAGACCCAAATATGGCTCCGGCAACATTGGCTCTATTTCCACATCAATCCCAATGCTCTGGAAAACGTTACTTGGCTTGGTTGGCGTAAATTTTTTATCTAAATTAGGGTTTGGCGTGCCAAAACCCTGATTAGTGCATACGACATGCGGCATGTGGCCTTGGCACATCGACGTTTTGTGCAAGTGGTTCCATAGCCACGCCAAAGGAACCATAGCCAGGCCAGCATATGGAAACGGCCACAGGATCAAGGATTTCCACGGGTGGCTATGATATGGCGTCTTTGTTAGGGCTTCCTGGGTCCCGCACGGATCGTGGCATGTTGTGGGGCCCTAGGTGGCATAATTTATGCCACGACTGGAAATTAGGGTTTCGACCATGCAATGTCGTGTTTCTGGTTAGGATAACCACATTGAAGTTTGTTATGGCGTTGGCCACGAACAGAAGATAGGTTGGCACGTAAGTGCATTATTTATGGTATGTTGCCACGTTCGGGATGCTTCTGTGGCAAAGCGGCACGTTTAGCTGGCATGATTACTGTTTTAGCGAGGCATGGCATGTTCGACATGCTACTAATATACCGGAGCGGAATGGCACGTTTGGCATGCGCGTTTGGCATGTTTGGCATGCCAATTAGCGTATTGGCGCAACTTTGCCTCTTTTGATACCGTGGAAGGTTTAGAGCTACCTTATTGGTCGATTAAAAGAGGGGCCGGCCAAGCATGGATGTGGCCACACTTCCAGTGTGCGTGAAGCGGATTTAGAGCGACCTGATTGGTCGATGGGAAATAGGGCCGACAAGTATGGGACCAGCCACAACTCATGTGCATGTTGCGGGAATAGGGGCCAGTTCGAGAAGCATGGGGTGTGGCCACTTGAAAGTGGCGCCGGCTGGCCTGTGGCATGGCCACACCTCCTTTTGTTGATACTCCTATTCCGCGGTTCATTTTATTCCCTTTTTTCTGATTATGGGTAGGATTTTGCACCTACTAATCGATGGCCGATTAATTGCCTAGTTCGCATAAGCTTAATTTCGACAGGCGAGGTCTAATATATTGCGCAGGGTGCAAAACCCTAATTTTTGCAAATTAGTCAGGGTAATATCTGAATCATGTGAATGATCACAAAATTGATTGAATTCTATGTGTTGACACAGAGTTTTTTAAGTTCATTGCAAGAGAGCAGTATGCTTTCCGATTGAATACTTTATGCAAGGACCTTAGCCTTGATACTTGAAAATTCATGCTACTCTGCTGCGAGTGAACACAAATTGTCATGCCATATCAATATTAAGGGTTCAGTCGGGGAACATAGCACATAAAGCATTCAAAGAAACTTATATTGAATAATACAAGCAAGGTGCCAAAATTTACAGAATATCTGGGATTGTTGCTACATGCACCATTCTGGGTAAATTTCATGAGAAAATATTGAGTTGCTCAATAAATACGCTAGTGAAGAGGTTGAAAACTAATCACTTTTACATGGCTCAGTTTCTTTGTAGAGTGACGGCACATTAAATGCAGGGTTTTACGAATTTAGCCCTGAACTACAAACCCTTATCAACATTAAGTCCCCTGCTTAGCACATAACAGTGGCCTTGTTGCGGGGTAAGCATGAAATGGTGCCGTACAAGGATAAAAATCTAAAAGGCAAGTCATGAAAAGATTTCCATGAAAAAATTCGACTAACCTTTGACAGGAGACACGAGCAGTCTATGATCCTTGTGTTGGCAACTTTGGCATATTTCTGACTCGGCCACATGGTACTGGTGTTGGCGCTGCAACTTCGTCCACAAACTGTTGATGCTGGTGATGCAAACTTGGCCACAAAACAGTGATGATGACGCTACAACCTTGGCCACGGAAAGGCGGAGATGGCGCTGCTGACTAGACCACGGAACGACAGAGATGGCACTGCTGGCTTAACCACGGAACGTCAGAGATGGCGCTGCTGGCTTGGACGCGGAATTTTGGCACGGGCTTGTCCGCGAACTGTTGGCGTCATGGAGCGTTGCTACCTCGGGCCCGACTGCCTTCTTCCGTGCATAGCTCAAACGAAAAACCTTCCTTTAATCGAACTCCAAAAGTGCCATGCCTATAAAAGGTGCTGCCTATCTTCTTTATTTTGTATTGTTGGTTTTGTTTCCACATCTTGGTGTTAGAGGCAAAGGTATAGATCAGTGGAGGGAATAGCAGCAATAAAGAAGACGAGCATATCTCAGGTACGTATTTCGACGTTTCTTATTTTGCTTGCTCTTCTGTGTTGGTGTAAACCCTAGACATATGTATGACCTCCATGAATTTACAAAAATACTTTCATATGAATGATTCCTCTTTGCTCATAATATTGTAGCAGTGTTAGCCATAACATGAAAAACAACGAAACCAATCAATATGTTATGTGAGCATGTATGCGCGGATAACTATGTTTGCTTCTTCCATAAAACCTAGTTGTAGGGTTTCCCTTATTCATGAGCATAACTCCCGCGGCAAAGCGTGATTTTCCGAGGGCATACTTCCTGCGGCATTGCATGGTTTCGGCTAAGAGCATGTTCCCGCGGCAGCACAAGTATCCCGTTGAGCAAGCATCAGTCCCCATTCCTTTTGGACGTGAGTGCTATAACATGCGGCCAAAGGAAAAATTTCCCGTAGAAATTTTTATTGTTGACTCTCGATTATTGTACCCAGATTTTGAGAAAGTCTCCATGCATGGTTTTCTTCAAAGTAGTAACTTTTCCGTTTTGCTCCGTTGTAGTTACTTCGAAAGTGAAAAGCAGCATACAGAATTTTGTTAAGATGTCACCTGAAAGCAGTTCTGCCATTGCGTCGATAAATGCTAGCAACTCCAAGATGAACATGGATGACGAATTCTTTATAAAATCTTCTACAATTATGAGGACCCATCCCGAATTCGTGGAGACCCTTATGACTGATTCAAAGAATGAAGGAGAAGTCCAATAGGTCTATCCAGGGAGTATAATGAGGTTTTGCCTCCAGAAGAAAGAGTATCCGTCTTCTCCCATAGATTTCAAAATCTGTCATAGTCAATTGCGCTCTTATGATAAATGGATGAAATTCATGATAGGCCAAGACCATGTAAGGGCTAATCTGACTGGGGAAAATCATGAATGTTGTTATGGCGTCTGCGACACTTCAAAGATGCTGCAGGTTTGATTACTTTCATATCCAGATGGTGTCCGGAAACTCACACGGCTATATGTAGATGGGGTGAGATGACCATTTCTTTGGAAAACGTAGCTGTTCTGTTGAGTCTTCCAATAATTAGGAAACTTGACGTCATCCTATCTGAGGAAGAAGAAGAAATACATACCGCCTTGGTCACAAAAGCAACAAGATATGTTCGTAGGGATTATGAGGAAAAGTGCTTCTATAAATGGTTGGTGTCTGAATGGTTCCCTGATGAGCCGAAGTCGGATCAGGTGCAGGATAATACATTCCATGTTGCTGCATTTTTAGCTCTGTGGTGATCCAGAGACATTTTAAATAACGTCTCTGGCAAGAAGGAGATAAGTCAGAACCTCATCAAGTTCGCTGTCAAACTAGCGAAAGGCGTTGTTCTTCCCATTGGCAGTTTGTTCCTTGGTTCTTTATACACTTATCTGGATTACTTAGTAGCGGACATGTATATCTCTAATGGGTACATGAAAATAGACTCGTACGTCCATGTCGCCTTTCTCCAAGCATGGTTGTGGAAGCATTTCAAAAATTACGCTCCTAACACGAAAACCTCATTTGCCGATACATATGGCGGCTCTAGGGTACTCCGTTGGTTGGAGAGTTGTCCAAGACCTGGCTCAAAGATCATTGATTTTCTTGAAAACACGCATGCAGTTAACTTTCGTCCTTGGGCTCCTGTCCACGCCTCCATAGTTTAAACAGACACTTTTGCTTCCGCCCTTGCATTCTGCTGACGAGAATATGAGCATTGGACAAACTGTGTTCTTGAGAAGCTTCATACCTGGGTATGTGCCATCTTTTTTCAGAGGGTCTTGTGAAGTAGTCCCTTACAACATTGACCGGGCAGCTCGACATATGGGCTTTGATCAGGGAGTCCCATTCCGCCACCCACTGAAATCTCTAGATGAATTGCTACCCGTCGTTCTTATAACAGCGTCTTTGCACCAGATAAAAGCCTCCCCTTCTTGCTCTCAGAACGAAGGCCTGTGACGACTCCCAAATATAATGTCTTTTGGCAGGATGATTTTCTCGCTATTCATCAATTCATGCAGGATGTTGTGACAAATTCGCGCGGCAAACCTTCCTCTAAGATTTTAGCGAAGCACCCCTTGTTGAGGAAGCCTTCCCCGATTAAGCGGAAATCTCCTAGCTCAAATGGGAACAGTCCCCAGAAAAGGGAAAAAAGATCAAAAAGTCGTGTAGGTGGCTTCAGATAAGATTCGGCGGCTCTCGTGACCTTTAGTTCTTCCAACATGTAAGTACGTATGATCCCCCCTTGACTTGGGAGAATTGTATAAATATTCTGAATTGTCGCCACTGAAAATCTCTTCCCATTTTGACTCAGGGTCTTAACAAGATAAACGCTTTCACCAGACTTGCTCGTGGCCAGAAAATGACACCTTCTGAAGAAAAATCTGGCAATGCTGAGCCTCTTGATAGTGAAGAGGAAAACGAAGAAGAAGAAAGCTCAGGATCCGGTGGTGACGGGATAATTACTTCAGAGCGTAGCGACGAGTCTTATTTCATCCCCAGTGGGCCCGCAGATGAGTCAGTGAGTTTCCCACACGTTTTCTTCTTGTACTTATTTATCAATACAGAATAAATATTCAACTAGGGATATTTACAAGAAGAAGCCGCTTCTGAAAATAATCCTGAGATAGAGATTCATGGCAATGAAGATATAGTTGTGTCTCCAATCATGGAAACTGTACCCGCTGACAATATGGAGATGGAGATCGATCGTCATGAAGATGTTGTTGTGTCCCCAATGGTGGAAAACGCTGTTGTGACGACGGGTGTGATTGTTCCCAAATAATCTTTGCTAGTTGCACATCCAGCTGCAGGTGTCGTTTTCGATCCTCCGTTTGAGGCTCCTTTTGAGGGTCACGTGTTGATTGGAGGATTCAGTGTGCCAATGAAATTCGCGGAGCTATATACCAAAATATAGGAAAGGTATGGATGTATCGCAACAACTAAAAAGATCACTAGCCGATTTGTGTTGGTTAAGCGTGTAGAAGAAGCCTTATCCTCAATTCATGACATGTGCAACGTGACCGGCCACACTATCTCGGGAAATGTAATTTCGAGATGGAATTTTCACCGGGGTGTGTGTGTAGACTTTGAGTTTAACATCTCCTAGTTTTGTGAAGGATTTTCCAAGATCCAAAAGCTGCAGAGTAGTGATGGTGGTTTTTAGTTCAAGGCTAAGGTTGTAAATTTCCTGCATTTAATATGTTGTCACTCTGCAAAGAGACAGAGCCATTTAATAGTGATGAGTGTTCAACCTCTTCACTGGCACATTTATTGATCAATTCAATATCTTCACATGAAATTTACCCAGAATGGTGCATGTAGCAACAATCCCAGATATTCTGTAAATTTCGGTGCCCTGCCTATATTATTCATTAATATAAGACTCACTAAATACTTTTCTGTGCTATGTTCCCCGGATGAACCCTTAATACTGATATGACATGAAAATTAATGTTCACTCGCAGCTGAGTAGCATGAATTTCCCGAAGTATCGAGGTTAAGGTCTTTGCATAAAATAACTCTATAGGAAAGCATACTGCTCTCCAACAATAAATTTAAAGAACTCTATGCAGAGTTCAATCAATTTTGTGATAACTCACGAAAATATCCTAACCCAATTAATTTGCAAAATTTGGGTTTTACGCCCCGCGCAGTATATCAGACCTTGCTGGTCGAGACTAAACCTAGGTAATTGATCCGCCATGGATTAGTAGGTTAAAAATCCTACCCAAAATCAGAAAACAAGAAATGAAGAGAAACTGCGGAAAATAGGAGCAACGACAAAAGAAGCGTGGCCACGCCACATAGTCGGCCAATCCCTCCAACAGGCACTGCCTATGGCCGCTGGGCACGGTCCATGTTGCTCTTGACATCCCCCTTTCCCCCGACCAATCACGTCACTCTAAACCCGCCACATGCATACCAGAAGTGTGGCCACGACCATGCTTGGACGTCCCCTCTTATATCAACCAATCAGGTTGCTCTAAACTTTCCACAATGTTAAAAAGGGGAAACTGCGCCAGATGGTCACAAAGCCAACTGGCTTTCCAAAACCGCGCCAACATGACAAACGTGCCATGTTGCGCCAATAAGTTGAGAGGCATGCCAACATGCCACTCCGCCATGCCAACATGCCGTAAATAATGCTATACGTGCTAACCTACCTCCTGTTCGTGTCCAACACCATGATGTGCTTAAATTAGGGTTTTCTAGTCAGAAGCACGACTCTGCTTTAGACGCATTAACCAAAACCCTAATTTCCAGTTGTGGCTCAAATCATGCCACTTTGGGCCCCAGAACATGCCAAGAGCCATGCGGGACCAAGGAAACCCTAGGAATGACACCATATCATAGCCACTCATAGCAACTCTTGCTACTGTGGCCGTTTTCACATAATAGCCTTACTACAGTTCCTTTGGCATGACTATGGCGCCGTTTGCACAAAAAGCGTCACAATGCCGCGGCCGCACTAATTAGGGTTTAGGCATGCCAAACCCTAATTTAGGCGAAGTTGCTACGCCAACCAAGCCTAATCACGTTACCCAAAGCATTGGGATCGATGTGGCAACTAGACCTAATATCGCCAAGCCATATTCGGGTCTAACACCAATGTGCCAAAATCTAGTGGCCATGGCTACGCTAGGCACTATTTGCACCACCGTGCCACTGGCATGTGCAAACTATGCCAACCACTCCATTGTGCCATTATCAAACGCCCACAGAATGTGTCCATAATTAATGGCCACCCTTTCTTATGGGTCACAATTTTAGCCGTCCAAATTCGCCACAGAATTGACAGGCCTGTGGCAAGTCTTAGGCGACCAGCCAAGACAAGCCTAATAGCATCACATGCTATTTTCCTGCGGCAAGTCTCCTGACTTTGACTTTCCATACATAACAATCTGCTACATGTTTTCCATGAAAACACTCGAGACATCAAACATGTCACAAACTGGGGGATACTCATCAGGGTATTGGTCTGGCGGTTTACAGCGTGCGGCGTGCAACACGCCCATTATAATAAAGTGTGAGAAAGCAGGGAAGTTAGTGGCGGCAAGAAGTAGTGGGTGTAAACTAACCCGTCTTCTTCATGATGGGAACGTGGTTTTCTGGCATTTAGACACGAACCCACTTCTCCATCACTCAATCATTCCCACTTTCTACGAGATCAGGGTGCGTTCATATGACTTGTATAAATAGGTTCTACCTATTTCAACCAAACGACAACAGTTTGGTTAACAACAACATAGTATCCAGAAAACACCAAATAACTGATAGCTTATATCCCGCAATCCAGTTACAAATTCTGATACAAGTCATAAAAGAGCCACACCTTCAGAATAAAACATTCTGATCTCAACACCTTCTTTGCTTCCCTCCCTAAGACCAAGCCTTCTCCTTCACTTTGTGACCGAAGCAAGACTGGAACGACGATTTCTTGGTTTAGGCCAGGATTGTACAGATTGATCTCTCGAATCTAAAGTATTCCCGTGCAGTGCATTTGTTTAAGGTTTAGATTTGTTTATTATCCATACACCCACATTTACCAAAACCAGCAGAAACTGTTTTTACCCACAAACAATTGGCGACCACAGTGGGAGATTAATCTCTCGGTTGCAATACCAATTTCCCATTTCATTTTTCAATCCAAATTTCAAGATGGTAGAGCTCAGGTTCGGGTCAGCAACAAACCTTGATGCCACCGGCGCTGAAAGCCCTCTTGATATCAACGTTCCTTCGTGACATCAATGTACCACCTATCAGCATGATCAACACCCGCGGTGCCGCAGACTCTACCACCAATACCAGCGGCGTAGGAAACACTTCCTAAGGTGTTACACCTCCGATCACCAGACCAGAGCCGCTGCCGCCACCCCCATTGTTTCTTCAAGTATGACGCCCCCAGTTGTCACCAGAGCTGCTGTCACTCCACCATCAGGATGAGAGACCGGAGGAGCCAGAGGAAGCCAACCCCCTATTACCATTGCTGATTTGATGGAAAGAATATAAGTTCTTGCTAAGGCTCAAACGGACATGGCCACAACTCAAAAGAAGCGAAACAATGAACATCCGAATAATTAGTCAAGGATTCAGAATTTGGGCGTTAGATTGTCATAAACCAAATGCGACTGAACATCAATTGGTGGAGTTGTGCATTAATGATTTCTAGGGACTCTGTTCACAAAACCATGTAATATATGATGGAGCAAGTGTGTGAGATTCTCTATTTCTCCAAGGTGCAGCGCCGAGATATATTTTCGGTCCTCAACCGTGTTGCATTGGTGCTTTGACCTTTGCTCCAGGAGCCGCTTCAACGTTCTCTCCAGAAGACGTCGCTTCAACATTCTCTCCAGAAGCCGCTCCACTTCAATGTTTCTCTCCAGGAGCCGCTTCAACGTTTCACTACAGAAGCCTCCACTTCAACTTTTCGCTCCAGAAGCCGCTCCTCTTCAATGTTTCTCTCCAAAAGCCGCCACTCCTTCCTGCCACGGTTCGTTCCCGTAGACGCCACTCCTCCCTGTCAAGGATTTTGATCTCAGCCAGCCAAGTCTCTTCTGATCACAGCTGCTGCCAACAACCGCTGTTGCTCATTTATTGATACCAGCCAGTTTGTGGGTAAAAACTGTTTCTGCTGGTTTTGGTCAATTTGGGTGTGTGGATGAGAAACGAGCCTAAACCTTAAAAAAATGCACTGCATGGGAGTACTTTAGATTCGACATATCAATCTGCACAGTCCTGGCCTAAACCAAGAAATTGACGTTCTAGGCTTGCTTCGGCCACAAAGTGAAGGAGAAGGGTTGGGACCAGAATGGTTAATTTTGAAGGTGTGGCTATTTTATGACTTGTATCATAATGTGGAACTGGCTTGCGGAATGTAGGCTATCAGTTCTTTGGTGTTTTCTGGATATTGTGTTGTTGTTAACCCAAAAACTTGTTTTTGTTGAAATAGGTAAAACCTATTTATACAAGTCATATTGAACACACCTTGATATCGTAGAAAGTGGGAGTGATTGAGTGATGGAGAAGTGGGGTCATGTGTAAATGCCAGAGACCACGTTCCCACCATGGAAGAAACTGGTTAGTTTACACCCACTACTTCTTGCCGCCACTAACTGCCCTGCTTTCTGACACTTTCTCACTCTGTAAACCGCCAGACCAATACCCTGATGAGCATCCCCCAGTTTGTGACATATTTGATGTCTCGAGTGTTTTCATAGAAAACGTGTAGTAGATTGCTATGTGTGGCAAGTCAAAGTCAGGAGACTTTCCGCAGAAGAATAGCATGTGATGCTATTAGGCTTGTCTTAGTTGGTCGCCAAAGACTTGCCACAGGCCTGTCAATTCTGTGGCGAATTTGGACGGCCGAGATCGTAACTCATGAGAAATGGTGGCCATGGATTATTGACACATTCTGTTGGCGCCTGATGTCAACACATAGGCGCCATTGGCATAATTAGCATATGCCAGTGGATCAAATGCATGGCTAGCATAGTTAGCGCATGCCAGTGGCACAATGGTGCAAGTAGCGCCTGGCGTAGCCATGGCCACTAGATTTTGGCACATTAGTATTGGACCCAAATGTGGCGTGGCAACATCAGTTCCAGTTGCCACATCAATACAATGCTCTGTGGAACATTACTTGGCGTTATTAGCATAACAACTTTGTCTAAATTTTGGGTTTGGCATGCCGAAGCCCTAATTAGTGCATACGACATTCGGCATGTGGCATGTGGCCGTGGCACATCGACATTTTGTGCAAACGGTGCCATAGCCACGCCAAAGGAACCACAGCCAGGCCATCATGTGGAAACGACCACGGGAGCAAGGGTTGCTATTAGTGGCTATGATATGGCGCCATTATTAGGGTTTCCTTGGTCCCGCACGGCTTGCGGCATGTTGTGGGGCCCAGAGTGGTGTAATTATGCCACGACTGGAAATTAGGGTTTCGACCATTGCCACTAGAGCAAGGTCGTTTTTCTGGTTAGGATAACCAAATTGAAGTCTGTAATGGCGTTGGCCACGAACAGAAGGTGGGTTGGCATGTCGGCGCGCTATTTATGGTACATTGCCACGTTCGGCATGCTTCTGTGGAAAAGTGGCACGTTTGGCATGTTGGGCATGCCAACTAGCGTATTGGCGATGATATGTGACCATCTGGCTCAACATTTCCTCTTTTGATACTATGGCAGGTTTAGAGCGACCTGATTGGTCGATTAAAAGAGGGGCCAGCCAGGTACGAGTGTGGCCACACTTATGGTGTGCGTGTGAAGGATTTAAGACGACCTGATTGGTTGATGAGAAGTAGGGCCGGAAATTATGGGTCCATCCACAACTCATGTGCGTTTGGCGGGTTTAAGGCGACCTGATTGGTCGACGGGGAACATGGGCCGGTCGAGTAACATGGGGTGTGGCCACCTGCAAGTGCCGGCTAGCCTATGGCATGGCCACACCTCCCCTTGTTGCTTCTCGTATTCCACGGCTGCTTTTATTCCCCATTTTCTTATTTTGGGTAGGATTTTGCACCTACTAATCCATGGCGGATTAATTACCTAGTTCGCATGGGATTAATTTCAACATGCAAGGTCTAATATACTGCGCAGGGCGCAAAACCCTAATTTTTGCAAATTAGTCAGGGTAATATCTGAATCTTGTGAATTATCACAAAATTGATTGAACTCTATGTGTTGACACAAAGTTCTTTAAGTTTATTTCCAGAGAGCAGTATGCTTTCCGATTGAGTACTTTTATGCAAGGATCTTAACCTTGATACTTGGAAATTCGTGCTACTCTGCTGCGAGTGAACACAAATCGTCATGCCATATCAATATTAAGGGTTCAGCCGGGGAACATAGCATAGGAAAAATACTCGGCAGGCTCCGAAATTAGTGAGTAATGCAACTAGGAGCTTATATACTCATTTGGCTCTATACTAGTGAACAATTCATTTAGGAACTTGAGTTTCAATATAATGTGAAGAGAGATATAGACACTCATCATATTTTGATATATTCTCCAAATTCCCTGCGGAATATAGACATATCAATATCTACTACATCTGATGTCGGACCAGGTAGATAGACTTTTACAGTTTTCGCCCTATACTAAAAACCACCATCAACATTAAGTCCCCTGCTTAGCACGTAACAGTGGCATTGTTGCGGGGTAAGCATGAGATGGTGACAATCAAGGATAACAAATCGAAAGGGCAGGACATGAAGAGGTTACTAGGAAAAAATCTGTCTGACCTTTGGCAAGAGGCATGATCAGTCCGTGATCTTTGTGTCAACGCGCCTCTGGCTTGTCACGGAGTAATGGTGTTATAGAGTGTTGGCGTACTTCTAGTTTAGCCACAGGATGCTGGTGTTGTGGAGCGTTACAAGTATGAGTGGCTGGTGATCTTGGCGCGCTGCTAGTTAGGTCGTGGAGCGGCGATATTCGTGTGCTGCTTGTTTGACTATGAAGCATAAGTGCGGTGCACCCAGTCATCTATTCCCGTTCATGGAGTAAAAAGAAATCTTTCTTCTGTTCAAACTCTAGAAACTCCGTTCGTATGAAAAGGCGTATCGACCATCTTCTGTTTTTTGTTGCTCGTCCAGCTCTGTGCTTTTGTCTGCAGGGTCTGGTTCCTCTTCTTCATTTGTTGGCGGTGGTGGAGATATCATTAACGGCAACAAAGCAATCTCCAATAGTTATAATCAGCAGCAAGGCGATCCAGGAGAACTCAAGGTAGGTGTTCTCTCCTATTTTGCGCATGTAGCCACCTAGCAGTACCATCGATTTTCTCCAGAATGTGTAATAAGGTTCTGACTCCAGAAGAATGAGTATCTAACATCTCCAGTGGATTTTAAAATTTACCAAACTACATTGCACTCTTGGGATGGATGAATGAAATATTCTCGGCAATGATCATGTCAGGGATAATCTTGGAGATTGTGGTTGCGTTTTTGGTCCATCCTTGACTTTAGGTTATTTGGTGCCTGGACTTTCTGATTGCGATGATGATCCGATGTGGATGCTTGTATGGTCGAAATCTTCTAGATCCATTGGGTGAAATAGATGAGTTGAGATGCGTTCCGTTGCCGATGTGCTGCTATCAAGTCTTCAAGGACTTCGTTCCAAGCGACATCCTTTGAACCATCTTCTGAATCTTGGACTATTGTATGGAATGGAATGTAATAAACAGTCCCCAGTTATACTTCTGTTAGATCCGATGGCGTGGCCGGATATGTGAATGTATCTATTTGGCGTGCTTTTGGAGTCTTTGATGCACGTGTATGGCTTCATGTTGAGAAATTCCTACGGCTCGTAAAGCTTCGACAATGATAATGTTGAAATTAGAAACAACCTGGATAAGGGAAGTGAAGGCATGCCATGCTGGTAGTCCCCATGTGTAATTATCCTGAGCCTATTTTCTTGCGGAAGATGTGCTTCTATTGCATTCACTGATAAGGTGGTGACTGCGTTTAAACTTCTAAAGTTGAAGGAGGATTCAGTACCCAAGTGTAGCCTACTTAAATTGCATCGCCTTGAATCCACGCCTATGGGGTTTGATACAAGCTTATTGTACTTTCCCGGATGTGATGCTGGGATGCTTGGAACATAACATGGACGAAAAATTCTGGATAACGAAGAGGTAGAAGTGAGAGAGTTATGTCGTTAATCGTGGCTCCCTCTGTCTTTTGAAGAAAAATGTTTCAGCCGCGTATCTGGAGTTATCTCATGAATGCTTGATCCTTGTCGGGGATGGATCGCGATGAGCAGTCCCCAGTCGCACTTCTTTTTGGTTACTGAAGTTGTTTTCTCTGAGTAGGCTTGGGATCCGTCGTGGGCCTCGTAAAGTGTTGCATGGGCCTTCTAGACGGCGAGGTGATGATATCCTTACATTACACCTTTGAAGAGTAGATGACCTTGTCGTGGCTATGACTTTTGGGTTGATGGTGTCTCCTGAGCTTTGATAGTGAAGGGATTCCGTGTAAAGCCTCAGTCCCCAAGTTTGGTTTACATGTTTCTATCTTGTATGGTTGGTGAGTTGACCATGATAAAGATATCATCTTGGATCCGCACTGGTGACTCCATTACTTCTTCCATGTGAAACTAAAATATGGAGAAGTATGGATTACCTTTGTAGTGGTTGTTGCTATGGTAAAGCTCTGGCTGGTATCAACAAACGAACATCAACAGTTCTTGGCAGCAGAAGAGACTACATTGTCGTGGGAACCAAAATAGGTTGGATGGAATTGCATGGGAGTCCATGGATGCAAAGGGATTGGATGGATGCGTAGGCGAGTAAACTATCCACGACCACGAGCTTTGGCGAGATGGATCAAAAAGTAGCCACAACTACGAACGTTAGCTGGCTGTGATCACGATCCTTGACAGGGAGGAGTGTGGCGGCTACAACACGATTCTTGGCAGGGAGGAGTGGAGACTTTTGGAGAGAACGTTGAAGAGGCTTCTGGAGCGAAACGTTGAAGAGGAGCGGCTCTTGGAGCGAAACGTTGAGGCGGAGCAGCTCCTGGATAGAACGTTGAAGAGGCTCCTTTTGAGTTGTGTCCATGTCCGTCTGAGTTTTGGCAAAGACTTCCCGTCTCTCCATTAAATCGATAATGGTAATGGGAAGGTTGGTTTCCTCTGGCTCCTCCAGTCTCTCGTCCTGACGAATAAGTGGTGCAAGCCCTGGTGATGATTGGAAGCGTCACGCTCGAAGAAATATTAGGAGTAGCGGCAGCTCTGGCTCTGGTAATAAGAGGCTTCACGTCAGAGGGGATGCTTCCGGTGCGGCTGGTGTTGGTGGTAAAGGATGTAATACCATGTAACGTGTTGACTGCGCTTGCGGATGGTACACTTGTATTGGCCATTCCTTTTCGCTCTCGTCCGATACGGCCACATACTCTATTCACTTAGGGGTCTCTCCACAAAACTGAATTTTTAGGTTGCAAATTAGAGTTTATTGTATGACGCAATCCTGGCCGCGAGAAGTCCCTAGTCATCCTTTATTGTCTCTGTAACATCTCTATGTCGATCCGTGGCAAGGCGGAGAACCTCCAGTCCCAAGGCGTAATTCCCTTGAATCAATATTTTTTTGGACAATGCGCTTCAGAGCGTTGCATTCGTTGGTAGGATGATGAATAAACCTGTGATAATTTCAATACTTGGGATTTCCCATTTGTTCCTCAGTTGGTAGGCGCCTAACATGAGGTAGTTTGATGGCATCGTCTTGAATCCATACTTACAGGAGTTCAATTACTTCCTCGATCTGGAACGGGAAGTTTGGAGCAGCATCTCCAGTTTCTTGTTGTTGCGCAGGAATCTTAGCCGTGACCTTATGGGGTGAAGTCGTCTGATGCGCTGGTGCCACACGTTTGGATTGTTGTTCCACTGCTGGAGCTTTTCTCTTTCTTCCTTCATTAGCGATTGATATATCATAACCGCAATATAGTACTTTACTAAATGGGTTGAAGCCATTCCTCTGAGAGGAATTACTGGAGTGAAAATTGCAACATTTATGAAGGAATACATCATTTGTCGTTTTGGCGTGCCTAAGCACATCATTACTGATAATGGCACTCTCTTCGTCAATAAGCAAATACAAGAGTTACTCTAAGAATACAGAATTAAGCAAGTATTATCTACTCCTTACTATCCCCAAGGGAATGGAAAAGCCGAGAGTACCAACAATACTTTAATCCGAATTCTCAGTCGAACAGTGCATGATAATCCACGGACATGACACGAACAACTGCCCATGGAAATACGGGCATATCGAGCGGCACCTAGAAGCTCCACAGGCGTCTCCCCCTATTCACTTGTCTATGGGCGGATGCAGTTCTCATAACAGAGATTAAAATTCCGTCGGCCAGAATTGCAGCAACAAGTGGAGTTCAATGGGATGAAGCCGCAACATCAAGTGCCAGAATAGCAGAGCTAGATGCTCTGGAATCCACGAGAACTAAGGAAGAAGAAAATACTCAGGTGTATAGAAATAGGTTTCCAGTTCCAAATTCTGATACAAGTCATAAAATAGCCACACCTTCGGAGTTAACCATTCTGATCTCAACACCTTATTCGCTTCTCTCCCTAAGACCAACCCTTCTCTTTCACTTTGTGACCGCAACAAGACTGGAACAACCATTTCTTGGTTTAGGACAGGATTGTACAGTTTGATCTCTCGAATCTAAAGTACTCCCGTGTAGTGCATTTTTTTAAGGTTTAGATTTTTTTCTCATGCACACACCCACATTTACCAAAACCAGCAGAAACAGTTTTTACCCATAAAGGCATGCTGCCTCAACACACCTTCCTCTTGGTGTTGAGACGTGAAAATTCCTCAACACCATTATTGGGTTGCCAGGCATGCCTCCTCAACACATCCTTTCTCTTAGTGTTGAGACGTGCAAATTTCTCAACACTCACCACTGTTTTGCCAGTCATGCTGCCTCAACACATCCTTTCTCTTAGTGTTCAGACGTGCAAATTCCTAAACACTCACCACTGTGTTCCCACGCATGCTGCCTAAACACATCCTTTCTCTTAGTGTTGAGATGTGCAAATTCCTCAACACTCACTATTGTGTTGCCAGGCATGCTGCCTAAACACATCCTTTCTCTTAGTGTTGAGACGTGAAAATTCCTCAACACAAACCACTTTGTTGCCAGACATGCTGCCTCAACATATCCTTTCTCTTAGTGTTGAGACGTGCAAATTCCTCAACACTCACTACTGTGTTGCCAGGAATGCTGCCTCAACACACCCTCCTCTTAGTGTTGAGACGTGCAAATTCCTCAACACCACTATTGTGTTGCCAGGCATGCTGCCTCAACACATCCTTTCTCTTAGTGTTGAGGCGTGAAAATTCCTCAACACTCACTACTTGGTTGCCAGGCATGCTGCCTCAACACATCCTTTCTCTTAGTGTTGAGACGTGCGAATTCCTAAACACTCACCACTGTGTTTCCAGGAATGCTGCCTCAACACATCCTTTCTCTTAGTGTTGAGACGTGCAAATTCCTCAACACTCACCACTGTGTTTCCAGGCATGCTGCCTCAACACATCCTTTCTCTTAGTGTTGAGACGTGCAAATTCCTAAACACTCACCACGTGTTGCCAGGCATGCTGACTCACACATCCTTTCTCTTAGTGTTGAGACGTGCAAATTCCTCAATACTCACCACTGTGTTGCCAGGCATGCTGCCTCAACACATCCTTTCTTAGTGTTGAGACGTGCAAATTCCTCAACACCACTATTGTGTTGCCAGGCATGCTGCCTCAACACACCCTCCTATTGGTGTTGAGACTTGGAAATTCCTCAACACCACTATTGTGTTTCCAGGCATGCTGCCTCAACACATCCTTTCTCTTAGTGTTGAGACGTGCAAATTCCGCAACACTCACCACTGTGTTGCCAGACATGCTGCCTCAACACATCCTTTCTCTTAGTGTTGAGAAGTGCAAATTCCTCAACACCACTATTGTGTTGCCAGGCATGCTGCCTCAACACACCCTCCTATTGGTGTTGAGACGTGGAAATTCCTAAACACCACTATTGTGTTTCCAGGCATGCTTCCTCAACACATCCTTTCTCTTAGTGTTGAGACGTGCAAATTCCGCAACACTCACCACTGTGTTGCCAGGCATGCTGTCTCAACACATCCTTTCTCTTAGTGCTGAGACGTGCAAATTCCTCAACAGTCACCACTGTGTTGTCAGGCATGCTGCCTCAACACATCCTTTCTCTTAGTGCTGAGACGTGCAAATTCCTCAACAGTCACCACTGTGTTGTCAGGCATGCTGCCTCAACACATCCTTTCTCTTAGTGTTGACACGTGCAAATTCCTCAACACTCACCACTGTGTTTCCAGGCATGCTGCATTAACGTGCAAATTCCTCAACACTCACTACTGTGTTTCCAGGCATGCTGCCTCAACACACCCTCCTCTTAGTGTTGAGACGAGCAAATTCCTTAACACCACTATTGTGTTGCCAGGCATGGTGCCTCAACACATCCTTTCTCTTGGTGTTTAGACGTGCAAATTAATAAACACTCACTACTCTGTTGCCAGGCATGCTGGCTCAACAAACCCTCCTCTTGGTGTTGAGACGTGCAAATTCCTCAACACCACTATTGTTTTGCCAGGCATGCTGCCTCAACACATCCTTTCTCTTAGTGTTGAGATGTGAAAATTCCTCAACACAAACCACTGTGTTTCCAGACATGCTGCCTCAACATATCCTTTCTCTTAGTGTTGAGACGTGCAAATTCCTCAACACTCACTACTGTGTTGCCAGGAATGCTGCCTCAACACACCTCCTCTTAGTGTTGAGACGTGCAAATTCCTCAACACCACTATTGTGTTGCCAGGCATGCTGCCTCAACACATCCTTTCTCTTAGTGTTGAGGCGTGAAAATTCCTCAACACTCACTACTGTGTTGCCAGGCATGCTGCCTCAACACATCCTTTCTCTTAGTGTTGAGACATGCAAATTCCTAAACACTCACCACCGTGTTTCCAGGCATGCTGACTCCACACATCCTTTCTCTTAGTGTTGAGACGTGCAAATTCCTCAATACTCACCAATGTGTTGCCAGGCATGCTGCCTCAACACATCCTTTCTCTTAGTGTTGATACGTGCAAATTCCTCAACACCACTATTGTGTTGCCAGGCATGCTGCGTCAACACACCCTCCTATTGGTGTTGAGACTTGGAAATTCCTCAACACCACTATTGTGTTTCCAGGCATGCTGCCTCAACACATCCTTTCTCTTAGTGTTGAGACGTGCAAATTCCGCAACACTCACCACTGTGTTGCCAGACATGCTTCCTCAACATATCCTTTCTCTTAGTGTTGAGACGTGCAAATTCCTCAACACTCACTATTGTTGCCAGGCATGCTGCCTAAACACATCCTTTCTCTTAGTGTTGAGACGTGAAATTCCTCAACACAACCACTTTGTTGCCAGACATGCTGTCTCAACATATCCTTTCTCTTAGTGTTGAGACGTGCAAATTCCTCAACACTCACTACTGTGTTGCCAGGAATGCTGCCTCAACACACCTCCTCTTAGTGTTGAGACGTGCAAATTCCTCAACACCACTATTGTGTTGCCAGGCATGCTGCCTCAACACATCCTTTCTCTTAGTGTTGAGGCGTGAAAATTCCTCAACACTCACTACTTGGTTGCCAGGCATGCTGCCTCAACACATCCTTTCTCTTAGTGTTGAGACGTGCGAATTCCTAAACACTCACCACTGTGTTTCCAGGCATGCTGCCTCAACACATCCTTTCTCTTAGTGTTGAGACGTGCAAATTCCTCAACACTCACCACTGTGTTGCCAGGCATGCTGCCTCAACACATCCTTTCTCTTAGTGTTGAGACGTGCAAATTCCTCAACACTCACCACTGTGTTGCCAGGCATGCTGCCTCAACACATCCTTTCTCTTAGTGTTGAGAAGTGCAAATTCCTCAACACCACTATTGTGTTGCCAGGCATGCTGCCTCAACACACCCTCCTATTGGTGTTGAGACGTGGAAATTCCTAAACACCACTATTGTGTTTCCAGGCATGCTTCCTCAACACATCCTTTCTCTTAGTGTTGAGACGTGCAAATTCCGAACACTCACCACTGTGTTGCCAGGCATGCTGTCCTCAACACATCCTTTCTCTTAGTGTCTGAGACGTGCAAATTCCTCAACAGTCACCACTGTGTTGTCAGGCATGCTGCCTCAACACATCCTTTCTCTTAGTGCTGAGACCTGAAATTCCTCAACAGTCACCACTGTGTTGTCAGGCATGCTGCCTCAACACATCCTTTATCTTAGTGTTGAGACGTGCAAATTCCTCAACACTCACCACTGTGTTGCCAGGCATGCTGCATTAACGTGCAAATTCCTCAACACTCACCACTGTGTTGCCAGGCATGCTGCCTCAACACACCCTCCTCTTAGTGTTGAGACGAGCAAATTCCTTAACACCACTATTGTGTTGCCAGGCATGGTGCCTCAACACATCCTTTCTCTTGGTTTTGAGACGTGCAAATTAATAACACTCACTACTCTGTTGCCAGGCATGCTGCTCAACAAACCCTCCTCTTGGTGTTGAGACGTGCAAATTCCTCAACACCACTATTGTTTTGCCAGGCATGCTGCCTCAACACATCCTTTCTCTTAGTGTTGAGATGTGAAAATTCCTCAACACAAACCACTGTTTTCCAGACATGCTGCCTCAACATATCCTTTCTCTTAGTGTTGAGACGTGCAAATTCCTCAACACTCACTACTGTGTTGCCAGGAATGCTGCCTCAACACACTCTTCTCTTAGTGTTGAGACGTGAAAACTCCTCAACACCACTATTGTGTTGCCAGGCATGCGGCCTCAACACATCCTTTCTCTTAGTGTTGAGGCGTGAAAATTCCTCAACACTCACTACTGTGTTGCCAGGCATGCTGCCTCAACACATCCTTTCTCTTAGTGTTGAGACGTGCAAATTCCTAAACACTCACCACCGTGTTGCCAGGCATGCTGACTCCACACATCCTTTCTCTTAGTGTTGAGACCTGCAAATTCCTCAATACTCACCACTGTGTTGCCAGGCATGCTGCCTCAACACATCCTTTCTCTTAGTGTTGAGACGTGCAAATTCCTCAACACCACTATTGTGTTGCCAGGCATGCTGCCTCAACACACCCTCCTATTGGTGTTGAGACTTGGAAATTCCTCAACACCACTATTGTGTTTCCAGGCATGCTGCCTCAACACATCCTTTCTCTTAGTGTTGAGACGTGCAAATTCCGCAACACTCACCACTGTGTTGCCAGACATGCTGCCTCAACACATCCTTTCTCTTAGTGTTGAGACGTGCGAATTCCTCAACAGTCACCACTGTGTTGTCAGGCATGCTGCCTCAAAACATCCTTTCTCTTAGTGCTGAGACGTGCAAATTCCTCAACAGTCACCACTGTGTTGTCAGGCATGCTGCCTCAACACATACTTTCTCTTAGTGTTGAGACGTGCAAATTCCTCAACACTCACTACTGTGTTGCCAGGAATGCTGCCTCAACACACTCTCCTCTTAGTGTTGAGACGTGCAAATTCCTCAACACCACTATTGTGTTGCAGGCATGCTGCCTCAACACATCCTTTCTCTTAGTGTTGAGGCGTGAAAATTCCTCACACTCACTACTGTGTTGCCAGGCATGCTGCCTCAAACACATCCTTTCTCTTAGTGTTGAGACGTGCAAATTCCTAAACACTCACCACCGTGTTGCCAGGCATGCTGACTCCACACATCCTTTCTCTAGTGTGAGACGTGCAAATTCCTCAATACTCACCACTGTGTTGCCAGGCATGCTGCCTCAACACATCCTTTCTCTTAGTGTTGAGACGTGCAAATTCCT
The DNA here is from genome assembly GCF_003573695.1 of Papaver somniferum. Classification (NCBI taxonomy): domain Eukaryota; kingdom Viridiplantae; phylum Streptophyta; class Magnoliopsida; order Ranunculales; family Papaveraceae; genus Papaver; species Papaver somniferum. The sequence continues at coordinate 171,093,083 of NC_039359.1, read as the reverse complement.
CAACACCACTATGTGTTGCCAGGCATGCTGCCTCAACACACCCTCCTATTGGTGTTGAGACTTGGAAATTCCTCAACACCACTATTGTGTTTCCAGGCATGCTGCCTCAACACATCCTTTCTCTAGTGTTGAGACGTGCAAATTCCTAAACACTCACCACCGTGTTGCCAGGCATGCTGACTCCACACATCCTTTCTCTTAGTGTTGAGACCTGCAAATTCCTCAATACTCACCACTGTGTTGCCAGGCATGCTGCCTCAACACATCCTTTCTCTTAGTGTTGAGACGTGCAAATTCCTCAACACACTATTGGTTTGCCAGGCATGCTGCCTCAACACACCCTCCTATTGGTGTTGAGACTTGGAAATTCCTCAACACCACTATGTGTTTCCAGGCATGCTGCCTAAACATCCTTTCTCTTAGTGTTGAGACGTGCAAATTCCGCAACACTCACCACTGTGTTGCCCAGACATGCTGCCTCAACACATCCTTTCTCTTAGTGTTGAGACGTGCGAATTCCTCAACAGTCACCACTGTGTTGTCAGGCATGCTGCCTCAAAACATCCTTTCTCTTAGTGCTGAGACGTGCAAATTCCTCAACAGTCACCACTGTGTTGTCAGGCATGCTGCCTCAACACATACTTTCTCTTAGTGTTGAGACGTGCAAATTCCTCAACACTCACTACTGTGTTGCCAGGAATGCTGCCTCAACACACTCTCCTCTTAGTGTTGAGACGTGCAAATTCCTCAACACCACTATTGTGTTGCCAGGCATGCTGCCTCAACACATCCTTTCTCTTAGTGTTGAGGCGTGAAAATTCCTCAACACTCACTACTGTGTTGCCAGGCATGCTGCCTCAACACATCCTTTCTCTTAGTGTTGAGACGTGCAAATTCCTAAACACTCACCACCGTGTTGCCAGGCATGCTGACTCCACACATCCTTTCTCTTAGTGTTGAGACCTGCAAATTCCTCAATACTACCACTGTGTTGCCAGGCATGCTGCCTCAACACATCCTTTCTCTTAGTGTTGAGACGTGCAAATTCCTCAACACCACTATTGTGTGCCAGGCATGCTGCCTCAACACACCCTCCTATTGGTGTTGAGACTTGGAAATTCCTCAACACCACTATTGTGTTTCCAGGCATGCTGCCTCAACACATCCTTTCTCTTAGTGTTGAGACGTGCAAATTCCGCAACACTCACCACTGTGTTGCCAGACATGATGCCTCAACACATCCTTTCTCTTAGTGTTGAGACGTGCGAATTCCTCAACAGTCACCACTGTGTTGTCAGGCATGCTGCCTCAAAACATCCTTTCTCTTAGTGCTGAGACGTGCAAATTCCTCAACAGTCACCACTGTGTTGTCAGGCATGCTGCCTCAACACATACTTTCTCTTAGTGTTGAGACGTGCAAATTCCTCAACACTCACTACTGTTGCCAGGAATGCTGCCTCAACACACTCTCCTCTTAGTGTTGAGACGTGCAAATTCCTCAACACCACTATTGTGTTGCCAGGCATGCTGCCTCAACACATCCTTTCTCTTAGTGTTGAGGCGTGAAAATTCCTCAACACTCACTACTGTGTTGCCAGGCATGCTGCCTCAACACATCCTTTCTCTTAGTGTTGAGACGTGCAAATTCCTAAACACTCACCACCGTGTTGCCAGGCATGCTGACTCCACACATCCTTTCTCTAGTGTTGAGACGTGCAAATTCCTCAATACTCACCACTGTGTTGCCAGGCATGCTGCCTCAACACATCCTTTCTCTTAGTGTTGAGACGTGCAAATTCCTCAACACCACTATTGTGTTGCCAGGCATGCTGCGTCAACACACCCTCCTATTGGTGTTGAGACTTGGAAATTCCTCAACACCACTATTGTGTTTCCAGGCATGCTGCCTCAACACATCCTTTCTCTTAGTGTTGAGACGTGCAAATTCCGCAACACTCACCACTGTGTTGCCAGACATGCTTCCTCAACATATCCTTTCTCTTAGTGTTGAGACGTGCAAATTCCTCAACACTCACTATTGTGTTGCCAGGCATGCTGCCTAAACACATCCTTTCTCTTAGTGTTGAGACGTGAAAATTCCTCAACACAAACCACTTTGTTGCCAGACATGCTGTCTCAACATATCCTTTCTCTTAGTGTTGAGACGTGCAAATTCCTCAACACTCACTACTGTGTTGCCAGGAATGCTGCCTCAACACACCCTCCTCTTAGTGTTGAGACGTGCAAATTCCTCAACACCACTATTGTGTTGCCAGGCATGCTGCCTCAACACATCCTTTCTCTTAGTGTTGAGGCGTGAAAATTCCTCAACACTCACTACTTGGTTGCCAGGCATGCTGCCTCAACACATCCTTTCTCTTAGTGAGACGTGCGAATTCCTAAACACTCACCACTGTGTTTCCAGGCATGCTGCCTCAAACATCCTTTCTCTAGTGTTGAGACGTGCAAATTCCTCAACACTCACCACTGTGTTGCCAGGCATGCTGCCTCAACACATCCTTTCTCTTAGTGTTGAGACGTGCAAATTCCTCAACACTCACCACTGTGTTGCCAGGCATGCTGCCTCAACACATCCTTTCTCTTAGTGTTGAGAAGTGCAAATTCCTCAACACCACTATTGTGTTGCCAGGCATGCTGCCTCAACACACCCTCCTATTGGTGTTGAGACGTGGAAATTCCTAAACACCACTATTGTGTTTCCAGGCATGCTTCCTCAACACATCCTTTCTCTTAGTGTTGAGACGTGCAAATTCCGGAACACTCACCACTGTGTTGCCAGGCATGCTGTCTCAACACATCCTTTCTCTTAGTGCTGAGACGTGCAAATTCCTCAACAGTCACCACTGTGTTGTCAGGCATGCTGCCTCAACCATCCTTTCTCTTAGTGCTGAGACCTGAAATTCCTCAACAGTCACCACTGTGTTGTCAGGCATGCTGCCTCAACACATCCTTTTCTTAGTGTTGAGACGTGCAAATTCCTCAACACTCACCACTGTGTTGCCAGGCATGCTGCATTAACGTGCAAATTCCTCAACACTCACCACTGTGTTGCCAGGCATGCTGCCTCAACACACCCTCCTCTTAGTGTTGAGACGAGCAAATTCCTTAACACCACTATTGTGTTGCCAGGCATGGTGCCTCAACACATCCTTTCTCTTGGTTTTGAGACGTGCAAATTAATAAACACTCACTACTCTGTTGCCAGGCATGCTGGCTCAACAAACCCTCCTCTTGGTGTTGAGACGTGCAAATTCCTCAACACCACTATTGTTTTGCCAGGCATGCTGCCTCAACACATCCTTTCTCTTAGTGTTGAGATGTGAAAATTCCTCAACACAAACCACTGTTTTTCCAGACATGCTGCCTCAACATATCCTTTCTCTTAGTGTTGAGACGTGCAAATTCCTCAACACTCACTACTGTGTTGCCAGGAATGCTGCCTCAACACACTCTTCTCTTAGTGTTGAGACGTGAAAACTCCTCAACACCACTATTGTGTTGCCAGGCATGCGGCCTCAACACATCCTTTCTCTTAGTGTTGAGGCGTGAAAATTCCTCAACACTCACTACTGTGTTGCCAGGCATGCTGCCTCAACACATCCTTTCTCTTAGTGTTGAGACGTGCAAATTCCTAAACACTCACCACCGTGTTGCCAGGCATGCTGACTCCACACATCCTTTCTCTTAGTGTTGAGACCTGCAAATTCCTCAATACTCACCACTGTGTTGCCAGGCATGCTGCCTCAACACATCCTTTCTCTTAGTGTTGAGACGTGCAAATTCCTCAACACCACTATTGTGTTGCCAGGCATGCTGCCTCAACACACCCTCCTATTGGTGTTGAGACTTGGAAATTCCTCAACACCACTATTGTGTTTCCAGGCATGCTGCCTCAACACATCCTTTCTCTTAGTGTTGAGACGTGCAAATTCCGCAACACTCACCACTGTGTTGCCAGACATGCTGCCTCAACACATCCTTTCTCTTAGTGTTGAGACGTGCGAATTCCTCAACAGTCACCACTGTGTTGTCAGGCATGCTGCCTCAAAACATCCTTTCTCTTAGTGCTGAGACGTGCAAATTCCTCAACAGTCACCACTGTGTTGTCAGGCATGCTGCCTCAACACATACTTTCTCTTAGTGTTGAGACGTGCAAATTCCTCAACACTCACTACTGTGTTGCCAGGAATGCTGCCTCAACACACTCTCCTCTTAGTGTTGAGACGTGCAAATTCCTCAACACCACTATTGTGTTGCCAGGCATGCTGCCTCAACACATCCTTTCTCTTAGTGTTGAGGCGTGAAAATTCCTCAACACTCACTACTGTGTTGCCAGGCATGCTGCCTCAACACATCCTTTCTCTTAGTGTTGAGACGTGCAAATTCCTAAACACTCACCACCGTGTTGCCAGGCATGCTGACTCCACACATCCTTTCTCTAGTGTTGAGACGTGCAAATTCCTCAATACTCACCACTGTGTTGCCAGGCATGCTGCCTCAACACATCCTTTCTCTTAGTGTTGAGACGTGCAAATTCCTCAACACCACTATTGTGTTGCCAGGCATGCTGCCTCAACACACCCTCCTATTGGTGTTGAGACTTGGAAATTCCTCAACACCACTATTGTGTTTCCAGGCATGCTGCCTCAACACATCCTTTCTCTTAGTGTTGAGACGTGCAAATTCCTAAACACTCACCACCGTGTTGCCAGGCATGCTGACTCCACACATCCTTTCTCTTAGTGTTGAGACCTGCAAATTCCTCAATACTCACCACTGTGTTGCCAGGCATGCTGCCTCAACACATCCTTTCTCTTAGTGTTGAGACGTGCAAATTCCTCAACACCACTATTGTGTTGCCAGGCATGCTGCCTCAACACACCCTCCTATTGGTGTTGAGACTTGGAAATTCCTCAACACCACTATTGTGTTTCCAGGCATGCTGCCTCAACACATCCTTTCTCTTAGTGTTGAGACGTGCAAATTCCGCAACACTCACCACTGTGTTGCCAGACATGCTGCCTCAACACATCCTTTCTCTTAGTGTTGAGACGTGCGAATTCCTCAACAGTCACCACTGTGTTGTCAGGCATGCTGCCTCAAAACATCCTTCTCTTAGTGCTGAGACGTGCAAATTCCTCAACAGTCACCACTGTGTTGTCAGGCATGCTGCCTCAACACATACTTTCTCTTAGTGTTGAGACGTGCAAATTCCTCAACACTCACTACTGTGTTGCCAGGAATGCTGCCTCAACACACTCTCCTCTTAGTGTTGAGACGTGCAAATTCCTCAACACCACTATTGTGTTGCCAGGCATGCTGCCTCAACACATCCTTTCTCTTAGTGTTGAGGCGTGAAAATTCCTCAACACTCACTACTGTGTTGCCAGGCATGCTGCCTCAACACATCCTTTCTCTTAGTGTTGAGACGTGCAAATTCCTAAACTCACCACCGTGTTGCCAGGCATGCTGACTCCACACATCCTTTCTCTAGTGTTGAGACGTGCAAATTCCTCAATACTCACCACTGTGTTGCCAGGCATGCTGCCTCAACACATCCTTTCTCTTAGTGTTGAGACGTGCAAATTCCTCAACACCACTATTGTGTTGCCAGGCATGCTGCCTCAACACACCCTCCTATTGGTGTTGAGACTTGGAAATTCCTCAACACCACTATTGTGTTTCCAGGCATGCTGCCTCAACACATCCTTTCTCTTAGTGTTGAGACGTGCAAATTCCGCAACACTCACCACTGTGTTGCCAGACATGCTGCCTCAACACATCCTTTCTCTTAGTGTTGAGACGTGCGAATTCCTCAACAGTCACCACTGTGTTGTCAGGCATGCTGCCTCAAAACATCCTTTCTCTTAGTGCTGAGACGTGCAAATTCCTCAACAGTCACCACTGTGTTGTCAGGCAGGCTGCCTCAACACATCCTTTCTCTTAGTGTTGAGACGTGCAAATTCCTCAACACTCACCACTGTGTTGTTGATGAGTGCCAAATATTGTATATATTTATCCCTTTTTGTTGGCATTTAACTCATCTCTTGCGCATTAATTCTACATTTTATCCCATATTCTGTATTTTCATTGTTTTCAAGAATAAATATTTTTATTAATTAATTTTGCATTTTTAGGTAATAAATAAAGTTCGGATGAGTCGCGGAGCGAAAAGAGCAGAAAAGTAGTGAAAAGCCGGGAGAAATTACGCAAGGAAACCGCGAAGAATGGTGCGCACAACCTCATTTTCTACACACAAAAGCGCCTCCGTTCTCAGCCATCAGATCAGTTCTCAGAAGCATCCGACGGTCGCTCCTTCATAGAGCATCAAAATCGGAAGTCTCTGCCTAGCACCACAGCGCTGAAATTCCAAGCCTTCAGATTAGATGGTAGTTGAATCCAACGGTCGCTCCCTTGCTGTGCATCAAAGTTTGATATCTCCGCCTTACACTACAGCACTAACCATCTGGTGCCGTTAACTTCGTTGCACCTCAGAATCCGACGGTCGCTTCACACATCCTTCCATCTATCGTTCGATTCCACTCAGAACCAATGATCCAACATCTCAGATTCGCCAACATCTAAACTTGAGGTCTCCGCCTCTAGCAAACACATACTACCCAACAAACAACCCCTAATCCTAATCCCATCGAGCTCTTCTTCCCCTTCTTCCCAAAAAAAAATGCAGAGCTGCAACACCACCTCCCCTCTGCCATGCCGCCAACACCATCACCTCCACAGTTCTGCCAACCACCAGTTCCATCACTGCCACTACCATCTCCAACACCCGACAACACCCTAGCCTAGCTATTTTCTTCATCTCTCAACCTCTGAAACCCTAGGTTTTGGGGTGAGTAAAATAGCTAGAAATTAGGGGACAATAGGAGCAGGAAGAGCATCAGAGGGACATCAAGAAGCATGGGTCGAGCCAATTTTGGGAGATTGTAAGCAAATTTTATGTAATTTAAAATTGCCCTAATTTTCTGATTTGGGGAAAATGGGTGTAAACCCTAATTTGCTAATTTGGGTAAAAGGGGATGTGTATGAGATGTTAAAACTTGTACTTGGACTAGCCAAGTTTCCCCCTGTTTGGGTTAGGTTAATTGTTCCTGCACTTGTTCAATGCATGATATCCCTGTAATGCTTGTGTTCTTGTTGTATGTGTATCCTGTTAGTATGTTAGTATGTTAGATGTTTGTGTCACCTGTTAATTTCAGTTCAATGTTTGTTTGTGTGTGCATGTTAGACTCTCTTGTTACTGTTAAATGTGCTCTTGTTAATGCACTGTTAATGTTAATGTGTGATGCTCCTGTTGTTAGTTAGACTCATTGTTGTGTCACTGTGAATGCCATGTTTAGTATAATATTTGTCATGTTCTAAATCACCTTGCTAGGGACTTGATGAATCACTAATGACTTATTGTGTAGTACATTGACCACATTGCTCTAGAAAGCTAAACAAGTTTAGGTAAAACTTGAACTTAGCTCATCATCACCTCACTTTCACATGTATGCCATGTATACTTTGTAGTTAGGATCATGAGCTGCTGATAAGCTGCAACTCAAGCTGAATTCATAATCTCTTGACTAGTTGTGCTGTAGAAAGACATTAGTGCTTTGGAAATAGTACCATAGTTGTGTTTAACTTTCTATAGGAGAATACACAGTAAAAATTAGAGTGAATTCAACCCTAGTTCCCTGTCATCCACAATTCCATCATCAACTGTTAGCTTTGTTCTTGCTTTGCTTTGCTTTTGCCTTGATTGTTTTCCATGCCCTGCAACTCTGTTGCTTTCTGCATTTTCTATTGCTGCATTTCTGCTTCCCCTGCTGCCAAGCTGCAGCTTCTACTGCATTTCTGCTTCCCCTGCTGCACTTCTGCTGCACTGTTGTGTAGCTGCTGAACTGCTTGTGCAGTCTTGCTGTTGCTGCTTGTTTTGTGTGCTGCAGACTTCTTTCTTTGCACTGCTTGTGCAGCTGCCCTGCCAAGCTGCCACTCCTTGCCCTGTAACTGCTACTTGCTCTCTGCAGCTGCTGCTGCCAATCCAGTTCTCTGGGCTGTTGCATTGCTGCTGATTGCTTTGCTCTCCACAACTCACTTCCAAAAGCCCAGAGCACAAACTGAGGCCCAACCCAAGTTCCAAACCAACTGAGCCCAATTCAAATCAGTGAAACCCAAAGGCCCAGATCTTGACTGAACCAAAAGCCCAAGGTCTAGTTCACTGAGGTCCATTTCACTAAGGCCCAAAGCCCATTTGCACTTTAAATATAACTGAGCCCAAGCTCAGTTCATTTATGTTTAACAAACCCACTAAGCCCAATCCATTCAAAGGGCATTCAAACCCAATAGTACATTAAGCCCAACACTTCCAAAGGGCTTCTAAGCCCAAAGCAAATCTAGGAACCCATTTAGCTAAAACACTTCCGAAACACACCCGATCTCTGTGGATCGACCCGTACTTGCACGAGCTACAACTGACGACCGTGCACTTGCGGTATTACTGTAGGCCCGTTTCCATTGCATCATTTTTATACACATCTCCGGGCCCAACAAGTTTTTGGCGCCGTTGCGGGGACCATTTTGCTTTTAAATATACACTCCCCGGGCCTACCAAGTTTTTGGCCGCTGCCGGGGACTACCATCTCCTGGCCTACCATCTCCTGGCCTGCCAAGTTTTTGGCGCCGCTTCCATCGCATCATTTTTATACACATCTCCTGGCCTGCCAAGTTTTTTGGCGCCGCTGCCGGGGACTACCAAGTTTTTGGCGCCGCTGCCGGGGATTGGTGATGTGTTTTATCTGTTTTTTCTTAGCTATTTTGCATTTCATTTAGCATTTGCATCTGCATCTGCTTCACTTCATTTGCTGTTGGACCTGCTGTTCTGAACCTGTTTTTCCTCTGCTGGGACGCCACCAAGGAAAAGAACCAAAACCCAACTGGGTTTTTGCAACATATCAGAGCAGCTGGGCTGTGCTAAAAAGGTAAGCCTAAACCCATTCCATTGAGAGAACCCAACCTGTGGGCTTCCAAATTTTTAATTGTGGGCTTGTATAATTAACCCAATTTTTTGGGCTTTTTATTTTTCTATTTGGGTTTGTAATAATTTATTTTGGGCTTGTTGTTTAATTTGTGGGCTTGTATTTATTTTGTGTGGGCTTGTTTAAATTCTTTCATTGGACTTGTATTTTAGACTCTGGGTTTAAACCCAGCTGAGCTTATAACTGGTTGTGGACTTGTAAGTGGACCTCGAAACCAAAGTTTTAAAACAAACGTCGGGCCTTAACCAACTGGGCCAAATTAAACTTTCAAAAATTAAAACTTGGATTTTCGTAGGCCGCAGCCTTCATTTCATTAGAGGCTTGCACAGTGGGCTTGCTCCCATTTCAAAAACCAAATTTTTATTTCTTCTTTATTATTTAAAAAAAAAAAAAAAAAAAAAAAAAAATTTTACTTGCTCCCAGATTTTAAAAACCAAATTTTATTCTGCTCCCACATTAAAAACCAAAATTTTTCTTCCCATTAAAACCAAATGTCTCCCGCCAAAACCAAATTTTTCCCAACAAAACCAATTTTTCCAAAAAGTCCAATCCCTTAAAAACCAAATTTTGAGCTTAGAGCCCAATCATGTATAGATCTTTTTCTACTGTTGGGGAATACAACGAATCCCTTAGAGAACTTGCGTATGGACAAACTTCACGTTATGAACCTCCCACAGACCATGATGTCAATAGTTATAGGAATTATTATGGACATTTTCAAGTCCCGAGCCGCAATACATGAACCCTAATGACTATTCATACATGATCATTTATCGCAACGTGAAAATGAACATTTTGCTAGTGCCTCACTCACCAATCATCTCTGATGGATCAATTAGAAGCTCGAATCGCAGCTTTAGAATGCAATCACATGAGGAATCTGTCACATCTAATTTTCTTAGGCAACCTGAAATCTATGCATGTCCCGCATGTGGTAGTTTAGACCACCCTGTTGAGCATTGTCATATTTTGCATAATTTTAGGCCATCAAGAGAAAATCCAATGTATGAAATGCCCATGAATTGTGAGAATGGTAGTCATTGGGACCATAATCAATCCTTTGAGGGTTGCGATCAATATTTTGTAGACCCTAATGACCATGCATACATGTACCATTCACCACAATTTGAACATGAAGAATTTTGTACTCCCATGAATTTAGACTCCACCACAGAAGCTTTAAGACTTAGTGAGCAAAACTTCGATAGATCTACATCACGAATTCAGGCATATTTAGATCAGATTTTGCTTCACCTACAAAAGGAGGAAATTCATGAGGAAATGTATGTTGTCCCTAATGAAGTGTCTAGTCCCATTCATGTAAATGATGTTGAATATGAACCTAATTTAGAGGAACATGAATTGACTAACGACACCACCACTGTTAATGAGGACCAATATGCATGCTACCATGATGATGATTATGATGATTATGATGATATGTTAGAAGAACATGAAAATATTGTGGAACCTGTTGGTTCAAAAACATATGGCTTCTCGCCCTCGACCTTCATGAATGTTGTTTTTTCTAATACTCATTGTAATTCATATGATTTTGATATTGACATGGGATTCGTACAATTATTCTGTGAAGATGAACATGACATAGGAATAGTTGAATCTTCTGTAGACACTAATATGCATGAAAATATATTTGATGTGTCTGATTCTCTACCTAGGTCACATTGTGATATTTCTCCTGATTTGCCAATGCATGAGAATGAATTTATTGATGATGTTGATGATTCTGAGTGTGAACTTGCTAAACTGTTTGATGATTGTGAGCATGTTGTGACACTTGTAGAAGACTTAGGAGATGTTGATGTGATTAGTAATGATGTGCCTATCCTCCTACACGAGTCACAATCTGATGGCCTTCCACCCAACCTAGATTTGGTTTGTACCAATATTGTAAAACCAATTTTTCTGAGAATGCCCAACCTAGGTTTGGAACTGTGTGCTTCCCAAGTCCTCTTGGACTATTTTGCTTCTAAGTATAATACATTTGAGGAACCACAGTTGGAAATTGCATGTTTGCCCGTCCCTAGCACAGTTCACTTTGAGCTAGACCTTTTGCATGATGAACCCCCGAAACTGCGCGATTTTGTTTTCAAAATTATATCTTCTGTAAAATCCAGGTTTGGGGGTAGCTCATTTTGTTTCACAGCTTCACTTGCATGCCTACCATATTATTATTGTGTGAAGCTGTTGAAACCTCTACACTTTGTCTTTTGGGTTGATCCTCAACTCTTTAGATTGTTAGTGTATGGTGAATATTTTTTGTATATAATCCAGTAGATAAAATTTTAAAAAAAACCCTTTTGTTCCTTTTGTATATATTTTGCTAATCCAATATGATCTCGGCTGAAATATGTTGGATTTTTGCCTTGAATAACGGAGTTTTAATTCTGCTTTCGCCGAAATCGGGTATTTTCTTTCCTTTTACTCTACTCAGCATGTCCCTTTCCATATGTGCATTTTAATTCTTTCCATATTTTGAAACATTGAGGACAATGTTTAGTTTAGGTTTGGGGGTATAGAGTAGATACCACGATAATATGCTATAATTGAAAACGAACTCTTTCTTCTTTTTGAAAAAATTGAAAAATTCCAAAAAAATTGAAAAATCAAAACTCAAAAAAAATTAAAAAAATGAAAAATCATAAAAATGGAGCTCATTTACCTTGAAATGTTGACTCTTGTGCAAAGTTTTTTATTAGGAGTCTTAGTCTAGATATTTAGGCACCCTGATTCTAGCACAATTCACATAGTGATAAGAAATTTGCACGCGCACGATCTACCAATACATGTATGGCCTCGATCTTCAAGGTGTTGGATAGGAAGTTACGATTGCCAATCACTTTAGAATACTGAACGAAACTTGACTAGCTTGTTCTTTGGTTGGTTGGGATAGAAGGTGGAGGTTACATTAAGAAAACAACCATCGAATTTAACTGGGTGCATCAAAAAGGGCTACCTCTTGCAAAGTGTCATGTAATTTTTTTGTTTCTTTTTGTCATGTATCAAAAGTGTTTCCTTATCAAAAAAAAAAAAAAAAAAAAAAAAAAAAAAAAAAAAAACGATGTATATATTCAGAAAAAAAATATATCAGAAAAATACAAAAAAATCAAGTATTATCAATTCCATCATCTCTTGTTCCAAAAATAAAAAGAGAATAGTCAATGTAAATAAGAGTCATGTAAAGAGTTCTTTTGTTGTTTCTTTTGTAATAAGCAAGGAGAGGGTGTATGCCATGATGTACAACGCGAGCAATTGTGAAATACCTCCAACTCATTCACAATTCTCGTAAAGTCCGGACAGCTAGCTAGATTTCGACCTCAGTTCTTAGCCTGAGAAACTATCTCTTGGTGATTAGTAGTCATAACTTCAGATCTTTCTTTACACATGTGTAGATACACTTTACACTCTTATCACATGTCCTTATTTGTTATCAGTGCTAGGATTGTGCCTTCGATAGCTAGATTGACATCTCCATTTTGCTGTGAGCTTAACTGTTTTGCACATGTCACGTTTGATGGAATATGAGCTCATATTTTGTCCTTAGGTTTTGTAGGCACACCTCTGGTAAACCTTCACGAGACTTCAACTCGTCCACTAGGGACACTTAGTGGTTTAAAAAGCTTAGTGCATACGCTAAATGCATTCGAGAGACCAGCGACAGTGGTATAGGTAGGATTTCCTTAGTTTTGTTTTACTTGAGGACAAGTAAAATTCAGGTTTGGGGGTTTGATGAGTGCCAAATATTGTATATATTTATCCCTTTTTGTTGGCATTTAACTCATCTTGCGCATTAATTCTACATTTTATCCCATATTCTGTATTTTCATTGTTTTCAAGAATTATTTTATTAATTAATTTTGCATTTTTAGGTAATAAATAAAGTTCGGATGAGTCGCGGAGCGAAAAGAGCAGAAAAGTAGTGAAAAGCCGGGAGAAATTACGCAAGGAAACCGCGAAGAATGGTGCGCACAACCTCATTTTCTACACACAAAAGCGCCTCCGTTCTCAGCCATCAGATCAGTTCTCAGAAGCATCCGACGGTCGCTCCTTCATAGAGCATCAAAATCGGAAGTCTCTGCCAAGCACCACAGCGCTGAAATTCCAAGCCTTCAGATTAGATGGTAGTTGAATCCAACGGTCGCTCCCTTGCTGTGCATCAAAGTTTGATATCTCCGCCTTACACTACAGCACCTAACTCCATCTGGTGCCGTTAACTTCGTTGCACCTCAGAATCCGACGGTCGCTTCACACATCCTTCCATCTATCCGTTCGATTCCACTCAGAACCAATGATCCAACATCTCAGATTCGCCAACATCTAAACTTGAGGTCTCCGCCTCACACCATAGCAACACTACCCTATTCCCAACCAAACAACCCTAATCCTAATCCCATCGAGCTCTTCTTCCCCTTCTTCCCAAAAAAAAATTGCAGAGCTCTGCAACACCACCTCCCCTCTCTGCCATGCCGCCAACACCATCACCTCCACAGTTCTGCCACCACCACCAGTTCCATCACTGCCACTACCATATCCAACACCCGACAACACCCTAGCCTAGCTATTTTCTTCATCTCTCAACCTCTGAAACCCTAGGTTTTGGGGTGAGTAAAATAGCTAGAAATTAGGGGACAATAGGAGCAGGAAGAGCATCAGAGGGACATCAAGAAGCATGGGTCGAGCCAATTTTGGGAGATTGTAAGCAAATTTTATGTAATTTAAAATTGCCCTAATTTTCTGATTTGGGGAAAATGGGTGTAAACCCTAATTTGCTAATTTGGGTATAAAAGGGGATGTGTATGAGATGTTAAAACTTGTACTTGGACTAGCCAAGTTTCCCCCTGTTTGGGTTAGGTTAATTGTTCCTGCACTTGTTCAATGCATGATATCCCTGTAATGCTTGTGTTCTTGTTGTATGTGTATCCTGTTAGTATGTTAGTTGTTAGATGTTTGTGTCACCTGTTAATTTCAGTTCAATGTTTGTTTGTGTGTGTTCATGTTAGACTCTCTTGTTACTGTTAAATGTGCTCTTGTTAATGCACTGTTAATGTTAATGTGTGATGCTCCTGTTGTTAGTTAGACTCATTGTTGTGTCACTGTGAATGCCATGTTTAGTATAATATTTGTCATGTTCTAAATCACCTTGCTAGGGACTTGATGAATCACTAATGACTTATTGTGTAGTACATTGACCACATTGCTCTAGAAAGCTAAACAAGTTTAGGTAAAACTTGAACTTAGCTCATCATCACCTCACTTTCACAATGTATGCCATGTATACTTTGTAGTTAGGATCATGAGCTGCTGATAAGCTGCAACTCAAGCTGAATTCATAATCTCTTGACTAGTTGTGCTGTAGAAAGACAATTAGTGCTTTGGAAATAGTACCATAGTTGTGTTTAACTTTCTATAGGAGAATACACAGTAAAAATTAGAGTGAATTCAACCCCTAGTTCCCTGTCATCCACAATTCCATCATCAACTGTTAGCTTTGTTCTTGCTTTGCTTTGCTTTTGCCTTGATTGTTTCTTCCATGCCCTGCAACTCTGTTGCTTTTCTGCATTTTCTATTGCTGCATTTCTGCTTCCCCTGCTGCCAAGCTGCAGCTTCTACTGCATTTCTGCTTCCCCTGCTGCCACTTCTGCTGCACTGTTGCTGTAGCTGCTGAACTGCTTGTGCAGTCTTGCTGTTGCTGCTTGTTTTTGTGCTGCCGACTCTTTCTTTGCCTTGGCAGCTGCTTGTTGGCTGCCCTGCCAAGCTGCTGCCACTCTTTGCCCTGTAACTGCTACTTGCCTCTCTGCAGCTGCTGCTGCCAATCCAGTTCTCTGGGCTGTTGCATTGCTGCTGATTGCTTTGCTCTCCACAGCTCACTTCCAAAAGCCCAGGCACAAACTGAGGCCCAACCCAAGTTCCCAAACCCAACTGAGCCCAATTCAAATCAGTGAAACCCAAAGGCCCAGATTCTTGACTGAACCAAAAGCCCAAGGTCTAGTTCACTGAGGTCCATTTCACTAAGGCCCAAAGCCCATTTGCACTTTAAATATAACTGAGCCCAAGCTCAGTTCATTTTATGTTTAACAAACCCACTAAGCCCAATCCATTCAAAGGGCATTCAAACCCAATAGTACATTAAGCCCAACACTTCCAAAGGGCTTCTAAGCCCAAAGCAAATCTAGGAACCCATTTAGCTAAAACACTTCCGAAACACACCCGATCTCTGTGGATCGACCCGTACTTGCACGAGCTACAACTGACGACCGTGCACTTGCGGTATTACTGTAGGCCCGTTTCCATTGCATCATTTCTATACCCTTCCGGGGCCTGCCAGTTGCCAGGCATGCTGTATTAACATATCCTTTATCTTAGTGTTGAGACGTACAAATTCCTCAACACTCATTACTGTGTTTTCAGGCATGCTTCCTCAACACACCCTCCTCTTAGTGTTGAGACGAGCAAATTCCTTAACACCACTATTGTGTTGACAGGCATGGTTCCTTAACACATCCTTTCTCTTGGTGTGGAGACGTGCAAATTAATAAACACTCACTACTCTGTTGCCAGGCATGCTGCCTCAACAAACCCTCCTCTTGGTGTTGAGACGTGCAAATTCCTCAACACCACTATTGTTTTGCCAGGCATGCTGCCTCAACACATCCTTTCTTTTAGTGTTGAGATGTGAAAATTCCTCAACACAAACCACTGTGTTTCCAGACATGCTTCCTCAACATATCCTTTCTCTTAGTGTTGAGACGTGCAAATTCCTCAACACTCACTACTGTGTTGCCAGGAATGCTGCCTCAACACACCCTCCTCTTAGTGTTGAGACGTGCAAATTCCTCAACACCACTATTGTGTTGCCAGGCATGCTGCCTCAACACATCCTTTCTCTTAGTGTTGAGGCGTGAAAATTCCTCAACACTCACTACTTGGTTGCCAGGCATGCTGCCTCAACACATCCTTTCTCTTAGTGTTGAGACGTGCGAATTCCTAAACACTCACCACTGTGTTTCCAGGCATGCTGCCTCAACACATCCTTTCTCTTAGTGTTGAGACGTGCAAATTCCTCAACACTCACCACTGTGTTGCCAGGCATGCTGCCTCAACACATCCTTTCTCTTAGTGTTGAGACGTGCAAATTCCTCAACACTCACCACTGTGTTGCCAGGCATGCTGCCTCAACACATCCTTTCTCTTAGTGTTGAGAAGTGCAAATTCCTCAACACCACTATTGTGTTGCCAGGCATGCTGCCTCAACACACCCTCCTATTGGTGTTGAGACGTGGAAATTCCTAAACACCACTATTGTGTTTCCAGGCATGCTTCCTCAACACATCCTTTCTCTTAGTGTTGAGACGTGCAAATTCCGGAACACTCACCACTGTGTTGCCAGGCATGCTGTCTCAACACATCCTTTCTCTTAGTGCTGAGACGTGCAAATTCCTCAACAGTCACCACTGTGTTGTCAGGCATGCTGCCTCAACACATCCTTTCTCTTAGTGCTGAGACCTGAAATTCCTCAACAGTCACCACTGTGTTGTCAGGCATGCTGCCTCAACACATCCTTTATCTTAGTGTTGAGACGTGCAAATTCCTCAACACTCACCACTGTGTTGCCAGGCATGCTGCATTAACGTGCAAATTCCTCAACACTCACCACTGTGTTGCCAGGCATGCTGCCTCAACACACCCTCCTCTTAGTGTTGAGACGAGCAAATTCCTTAACACCACTATTGTGTTGCCAGGCATGGTGCCTCAACACATCCTTTCTCTTGGTGTTGAGACGTGCAAATTAATAAACACTCACTACTCTGTTGCCAGGCATGCTGGCTCAACAAACCCTCCTCTTGGTGTTGAGACGTGCAAATTCCTCAACACCACTATTGTTTTGCCAGGCATGCTGCCTCAACACATCCTTTCTCTTAGTGTTGAGATGTGAAAATTCCTCAACACAAACCACTGTGTTTCCAGACATGCTGCCTCAACATATCCTTTCTCTTAGTGTTGAGACGTGCAAATTCCTCAACACTCACTACTGTGTTGCCAGGAATGCTGCCTCAACACACTCTCCTCTTAGTGTTGAGACGTGCAAATTCCTCAACACCACTATTGTGTTGCCAGGCATGCTGCCTCAACACATCCTTTCTCTTAGTGTTGAGGCGTGAAAATTCCTCAACACTCACTACTGTGTTGCCAGGCATGCTGCCTCAACACATCCTTTCTCTTAGTGTTGAGACGTGCAAATTCCTAAACACTCACCACCGTGTTGCCAGGCATGCTGACTCCACACATCCTTTCTCTTAGTGTTGAGACCTGCAAATTCCTCAATACTCACCACTGTGTTGCCAGGCATGCTGCCTCAACACATCCTTTCTCTTAGTGTTGAGACGTGCAAATTCCTCAACACCACTATTGTGTTGCCAGGCATGCTGCCTCAACACACCCTCCTATTGGTGTTGAGACTTGGAAATTCCTCAACACCACTATTGTGTTTCCAGGCATGCTGCCTCAACACATCCTTTCTCTTAGTGTTGAGACGTGCAAATTCCGCAACACTCACCACTGTGTTGCCAGACATGCTGCCTCAACACATCCTTTCTCTTAGTGTTGAGACGTGCGAATTCCTCAACAGTCACCACTGTGTTGTCAGGCATGCTGCCTCAAAACATCCTTTCTCTTAGTGCTGAGACGTGCAAATTCCTCAACAGTCACCACTGTGTTGTCAGGCATGCTGCCTCAACACATACTTTCTCTTAGTGTTGAGACGTGCAAATTCCTCAACACTCACTACTGTGTTGCCAGGAATGCTGCCTCAACACACTCTCCTCTTAGTGTTGAGACGTGCAAATTCCTCAACACCACTATTGTGTTGCCAGGCATGCTGCCTCAACACATCCTTTCTCTTAGTGTTGAGGCGTGAAAATTCCTCAACACTCACTACTGTGTTGCCAGGCATGCTGCCTCAACACATCCTTTCTCTTAGTGTTGAGACGTGCAAATTCCTAAACACTCACCACCGTGTTGCCAGGCATGCTGACTCCACACATCCTTTCTCTAGTGTTGAGACGTGCAAATTCCTCAATACTCACCACTGTGTTGCCAGGCATGCTGCCTCAACACATCCTTTCTCTTAGTGTTGAGACGTGCAAATTCCTCAACACCACTATTGTGTTGCCAGGCATGCTGCCTCAACACACCCTCCTATTGGTGTTGAGACTTGGAAATTCCTCAACACCACTATTGTGTTTCCAGGCATGCTGCCTCAACACATCCTTTCTCTTAGTGTTGAGACGTGCAAATTCCGCAACACTCACCACTGTGTTGCCAGACATGCTGCCTCAACACATCCTTTCTCTTAGTGTTGAGACGTGCGAATTCCTCAACAGTCACCACTGTGTTGTCAGGCATGCTGCCTCAAAACATCCTTTCTCTTAGTGCTGAGACGTGCAAATTCCTCAACAGTCACCACTGTGTTGTCAGGCATGCTGCCTCAACACATCCTTTCTCTTAGTGTTGAGACGTGCAAATTCCTCAACACTCACCACTGTCTTGCCAGGCATGCTGCATTAACATATCCTTTATCTTAGTGTTGAGACGTGCAAATTCCTCAACACTCATTACTGTGTTTTCAGGCATGCTTCCTCAACACACCCTCCTCTTAGTGTTGAGACGAGCAAATTCCTTAACACCACTATTGTGTTGACAGGCATGGTTCCTTAACACATCCTTTCTCTTGGTGTGGAGACGTGCAAATTAATAAACACTCACTACTCTGTTGCCAGGCATGCTGCCTCAACAAACCCTCCTCTTGGTGTTGAGACGTGCAAATTCCTCAACACCACTATTGTTTTGCCAGGCATGCTGCCTCAACACATCCTTTCTCTTAGTGTTGAGATGTGAAAATTCCTCAACACAAACCACTGTGTTTCCAGACATGCTTCCTCAACATATCCTTTCTCTTAGTGTTGAGACGTGCAAATTCCTCAACACTCACTACTGTGTTGCCAGGAATGCTGCCTCAACACACCCTCCTCTTAGTGTTGAGACGTGCAAATTCCTCAACACCACTATTGTGTTCCCAGGCATGCTGCCTCAACACATCCTTTCTCTTAGTGTTGAGGCGTGCAAATTCCTCAACACTCACTACTGTGTTTCCAGGCATGTTGCCTCAATACATCCTTTCTCTTAGTGTTGAGACGTGCAAATTCCTCAACACTCACCACTGTGTTTCCAGGCATGCTGCCTGAACACACCCTCCTATTGGTGTTGAGACGTGGAAATTCCTCAATACCACTATTGTATTTCCAGGCATGTTGCCTCAACACATCCTTTCTCTTAGTGTTGAGACGTGCAAATTCCGCAACACTCACCACTGTGTTTCCAGGAAGGCTGCCTCGACAATCCTTTCTCTTAGTGCTGAGACGTGCACATTCCTCAATAGTCACCACTGTGTTGTCAGGCATGCTGCCTCAACACATCCTTTCTCTTAGTGCTGAGACGTGCAAATTCCCCAACAGTCACCACTGTGTTTTCAGGCATGCTGCCTCAATACATCCTTTCTCTTAGTGTTGAGACGTGCAAATTCCTCAAGACTCACCACTGTGTTTCCATGCATGCTGCCTTAACATATCCTTTCTCTTAGTGTTGAGACGTGCAAATTCCTCAACACTCACTACTGTATTTCCAGGCATGCTGCCTCAACACAAATTCCTCTTAGTGTTGATACGAGCAAATTCGTTAACACCTCTATTGTGTTTCCAGGCATGGTGCCTCAACACATCCTTTCTCTTGGTGTTGAGACGTGCAAATTAATAAACACGCACTGCTATGTTGCCAGGCATGCTGCCTCAACAAACCCTCCTCTTGGTGTTGAGACGTGCAAATTCCTCAACACCACTATTGTTTTCCCAGGCATGCTGCCTCAACACATCCTTTCTCTTAGTGTTGAGACGTGAAAATTCCTCAACACAAACCACTGTGTTTCCAGACATGCTGCCTCAACATATCCTTTCTCTTAGTGTTGAGACGTATAAATTCCTCAACACTCACTACTGTGTTGCCAGGAATGCTGCCTCAACACACCCTCCTCTTAGTGTTGAGACGTACAAATTCCTCAACACCACTATTGTGTTGCCAGGCATGCTGACTCAACACATCCTTTCTCTTAGTGTTTAGGCGTGCAAATTCCTCAAAACTCACTACTGTGTTGTCAGGCATGCTGCCTCAATACATCCTTTCTCTTAGATTTGAGACGTGCAAATTCCTAAACACTCACCACTGTGTTGCAAGGCATGTTGCCTCAACACATCCTTTCTCTTAGTGTTGAGACGTGCAAATTCCTCAACACTCACCACTGTATTTCCAGGCATGGTGCGTTAACACATCCTTTCTCTTAGTGTTGAGACGTGCAAATTTCTCAACACCACTATTATGTTGCCAGGAATGCTGCCTCAACACACCCTCCTCTTAGTGTTGAGACGTACAAATTCCTCAACACCACTATTGTGTTGCCAGGCATGCTGCCTCAACACATCCGTTCTCTTAGTGTTGAGGCGTGCAAATTCCTCAACACTCACTACTGTGTTGTCAGGCATGCTGCCTCAATATATCCTTTCTCTTAGATTTGAGACGTGCAAATTCCTAAACACTCACCACTGTGTTGCAAGGCATGCTGCCTCAAAACATCCTTTCTCTTAGTGTTGAGACGTGCAAATTCCTCAACAATCACCACTGTATTTCTAGGCATGCTGCCTCAACACATCCTTTCTCTTAGTGTTGAGACGTGCAAATTCCTGAACACCACTATTATGTTGCCAGACATGCTACTTGAACACATCCTTTCTCTTAGTGTTGAGACGTGCAAATTCCGCAACACTCACTACTGTGTTGCCAGGCATGCTACCTCAACACATCCTTTCTCTTAGTGCTGAGACGTGCAAATTCCTCAACAGTCACCACTGTGTTGTCAGGCATGCTTCCTCAACACATCCTTTCTCTTAGTGCTGAGACGTGCAAATTCCTCAACAGTCACCACTGTGTTGCCAGGCATGCTGCCTCAACACATCCTTTCTCTTAGTGTTGAGACGTGCAAATTCCTCAACATTCAGCATTGTGTTTCCAGGCAGGCTGCCTCAACACATCCTTTCTCTTATTGTTGAGACGTGCAAATTCCTCAAAACCACTATTGTGTTGCCAGGCATGCTTCCTAAACACATCCTTTCTCTTAGTGTTGAGACGTGCAAATTCCTCAACACTCACTACTGTGTTTCCAGGCATGCTGCCTCAACACACCATCTTATTGGTGTTGAGACGTGGAAATTCCTCAACACCACTATTGTGTTTCCAGGCATGCTGCATCAACACATCTTTTCTCTTAGTGTTGAGACGTGCAAATTCCGCAACACTCACCACTGTGTTGCCAGGCATGCTGCCTCAATACATCATTTCTCTTAGTGTTGAGACGTATAAATTCCTCAACACTCACTACTATGTTGCCAGGAATGCTGCCTCAACACACCCTCCTCTTAGTGTTGAGACGTACAAATTCCTCAACACCACTATTGTGTTTCCAGGCATGCTGCCTCAACACATCATTTCTTTTAGTGTTGAGGCGTGCAAATTCCTCAACACTCACTAATGTGTTGTCAGGCATGCTGCCTCAATACATCCTTTCTCTTAGATTTGAGACGTGCAAATTCCTAAACACTCACCACTGTGTTGCAAGGCATGCTGCCTCAACACATCCTTTCTCTTAGTGTTGAGACGTGCAAATTCCTCAACACTCACCACTGTATTTCCAGGCATGCTGCCTAAACACATCCTTTCTCTTAGTGTTGAGACGTGCAAATTCCTCAACACCACTATTATGTTGCCAGGCATGCTACTTAAACACATCCTTTCTCTTAGTGTTGAGACGTGAAAATTCCTCAACACTCACCACTGGGTTTCCAAGCATGCTGCCTCAACACACCCTCCGATTGGTGTTGAGACGTGGAAATTCCTCAACACCACTATTGTGTTTCCAGGCATGCTGCCTCAACACATCCTTTCTCTTAGTGTTGAGACGTGCAAATTCCGCAACACTCACCACTGTGTTGCCAGGCATGCTACCTCAACACATCCTTTCTCTTAGTGCTGAGACGTGCGAATTCCTCAACAGTCACCACTGTGTTGTCAGGCATGCTGCCTCAACACATCCTTTCTCTTAGTGCTGAGACGTGCAAATTACTCAACAGTCACCACTGAGTTGTCAGGCATGCTGCCTCAACACATCCTTTCTCTTAGTGTTGAGACGTGCAAATTCCTCAACACTCAACACTGTATTGCCCGGCATGCTGCCATAACATATCCTTTCTCTTAGTG
Organism: Papaver somniferum; assembly: GCF_003573695.1. NCBI lineage: Eukaryota > Viridiplantae > Streptophyta > Magnoliopsida > Ranunculales > Papaveraceae > Papaver > Papaver somniferum. The sequence goes on along the minus strand of NC_039359.1, from coordinate 171,070,647 downwards.
TTGAGACGTGCAAATTCCTCAACACTCACTACTGTGTTTCCAGGCATGCTGCCTCAACACACCCTCCTCTTAGTGTTGAGATGAGCAAATTCCTTAACACCACTATTGTGTTGCCAGGCATGGTGCCTCAACACATCCTTTCTCTTGGTGTTGAGACGTGCAAATTAATAAACACTCACTACTGTGTTGCCAGGCATGCTGCCTCAACAAACCCTCCTCTTGGTGTTGAGACGTGCAAATTCCACAACACCACTATTGTTTTTCCAGGAATGCTGCCTCAACACATCCTTTCTCTTAGTGTTGAGACGTGAAAATTCCTCAACACAAACCACTTTGTTGCCAGAATGCTTCCTCAACATATCCTTTCTCTTAGTGTTGAGACGTGCAAATTCCTCAACACTCACTACTGTGTTGCCAGGAATGCTAACTCAACACACCCTCCTCTTAGTGTTGAGACGTACAAATTCCTCAACACCACTATTGTGTTGCCAGGCATGCTGCCTCAACACATCCTTTCTCTTAGTATTGAGGCGTGCAAATTCCTCAACACTCACTACTGTGTTGTCAGGCATGTTGCCTCAATATATCCTTTCTCTTAGATTTGAGACGTGCAAATTCCTAAACACTCTGTACTATGTTGCAAGGCATGCTGCCTCAACACATCCTTTCTCTTAGTGTTGAGACGTGCAAATTCCTCAACACTCACCACTGTATTTCCAGGCATGCTGCCTAAACACATCCTTTCTCTTAGTGTTGAGACGTGCAAATTCCTCAACACCACTATTATGTTGCCAGGCATGCTACTTCAACACATCCTTTCTCTTAGTGTTGAGACGTGCAAATTCATCAACACTCACCACTGTGTTTCCAGGCATGCTGCCTCAACACACCCTCCGATTGGTGTTGAGACGTGGAAATTCCTCAACACCACTATTGTATTTCCAGGCATGCTGCCTAAACACATCCTTTCTCTTAGTGTTGAGACGTGCAAATTCCTCAACACCACTATTATGTTGCCAGGCATGCTACATCAACACATCCTTTCTCTTAGTGTTGAGACGTGCAAATTCTGCAACACTCACCACTGTGTTGCCAGGCATGCTACCTCAACACATCCTTTCTCTTAGTGCTGAGACGTGCAAATTCCTCAACAGTCACCACTGTGTTGTCAGGCATGCTGCCTCAACACATCCTTTCTCTTAGTGCTGAGACGTGCAAATTACTCAACAGTCACCACTGAGTTGTCAGGCATGCTGCCTCAACACATCCTTTCACTTAGTGTTGAGACGTGCAAATTCCTCAACACTCAACACTGTATTGCCCGGCATGCTGCCATAACATATCCTTTCTCTTAGTGCTGAGACGTGCAAATTCCTCAACACCACTATTGTTTTTCCAAGAATGCTGCCTCAACACATCCTTTCTCTTAGTGTTGAGACGTGAAAATTCCTCAACACAAACCACTTTGTTGCCAGACATGCTGCCTCAACATATCCTTTCTCTTAGTGTTGAGACGTGCAAATTCCTCAACACTCACTACTGTGTTGCCAGGAATGCTGCCTCAACACACCCTCCTCTTAGTGTTGAGACGTGTGCAAATTCCTCAACACCACTATTGTGTTGCCAGGCATGCTGCCTCAACACATCATTTCTCTTAGTGTTGAGGCGTGCAAATTCCTAAACACTCACCACTGTGTTGCCAGGCATGCTGCCTCAACACATCCTTTCTCTTAGTGTAGAGACGTGCAAATTCCTCAACATTCACCACTGTGTTTCCTGGCATGCTGCCTCAACACATCCTTTCTCTTATTGTTGAGACGTTCAAATTCCTCAAAACCACTATTGTGTTACCGGGCATGCTTCCTAAACACATCCTTTCTCTTAGTGTTGAGACGTGCAAATTCATCAACACTCACCACTGTGTTTCCAGGCATGCTGCCTCAACACACCCTCCTATTGGTGTTGAGACGTGGAAATTCCTCAACACCACTATTGTGTTTCCAAGCATGCTGCATCAACACATCCTTTATCTTAGTGTTGAGACGTGCAAATTACGCAACACTCACCACTGTGTTTCCAGGCATGCTGCCTCAACACATCCTTTCTCTTAGTTTTGAGACGAGCAAATTCCTCAACACTCACAACTATGTTGCCAGGCATGCTTCCTCAACACATCCTTTATCTTAGTGCTGAGACGTGCAAATTACTCAACAGTCCCCACTGTGTTGTCAGGCATGCTGCCTCAACACATCCTTTCTCTTAGTGTTGAGACGTGCAAATTCCTCAACACTCACCACTGTGTTGCCAGGGATGCTGCCTTAACATATCCTTTCTCTTGGTGTTGAGACGTGCAAATTCCTCAACACTCACTACTGTGTTGCCAGGCATGGTGCCTCAACACACCCTCCTCTTAGTGTTGAGACGAACAAATTCCTTAACACCACCATTGTGTTGCCAGGCATGATGCCTCAACACATCCTTTTTCTTGGTGTTGAGACGTACAAATTAATCAACACTCACTACTGTGTTGCCAGGCATGCTTCCTCAATAAACCCTCCTCTTGGTGTTGAGACGTGCAAATTCCTCAACACCACTATTGTTTTGCCAGACATGCTGCCTCAAAACATCTTTTCTCTTAGTGTTGAGACGTGAAAATTCCTCAACACTCATCACTGTGTTGCCAGGCATGCTGCCTCAACACATCCTTTCTCTTAATGTTGAGACGTGCAAATTCCTCAACACTCACCACTGTGTTTCCAGGCATGCTGCCTCAACACATCATTTCTCTTAGTGATGAAACGTGCAAATTCCTCAACACTCACTACTGTGTTGCCAGGCATGCTGCCTCAACACACCCACCCGCCTCTTGTGTTGAGACGTGCAAATTCCTCAACACCACTATTGTGTTGTCATGCATGCTGCCTCAACAAATCCTTCTCTTAGTGTTGAGACATGCAAATTCCTCAAAACTCACCACTGTGTTGCCAGGCATGCTCCTTCAACACATCCTTTCTCTTAGTGTTGTGACGTGCAAATCCTCAACACTAACCACTATGTTTTCAGGCATGCTGCCTCACACATCCTTTCTCTTAGTGTTAGACGTGCAAATTCATCAACACTCACCACTGTTGCAGTCATGCTGCCTCAACACATCCTTTCTCTTAGCGTTGAGACGTACAAATTCCTCAACACTCACCACTGTGTTTCCATGCATGCTGCCTCAACACATCCTTTCTCTTAGTGTTAAGACGTGTAAATTCCTCAACACTCACCACTGTGTTTCCAGGCATGCTGACTCAACACATCCTTTCTCTTAGTGTTGAGATGTGCAAATTCCTCAACACTCACTACTGTGTTTCCAGGTATGGTACCTCAACACACCCTCCTCTTGGTGTTGAGACGTGCAAATTCCTCAACACCACTATTGTGTTGCCAGGCATGTTGCCCCAACACATCCTTCCTATAGTGTTGAGACGTGCAAATTCCTAAACACCACCACTGTGTTTCCAGACATGCTTCCTCAACACATCCTCCTCTTATTGTTGAGACATGCAAATTCCTCAACGCCACCATTGTGTTGCCAGGCATGCTGCCTCAACACATCCTTCTCTTAGTGTTGGACGTGCAAATTCCTTAACACTCACTACTGTGTTGCCAGGCATGATGCATCAACACACCCTCCTTTGGTGTTGAGACGTGAAAATTCCTCAACACTCAATACTGTTTTACCGGAAAACTGCCTCAACACATTTTTTCTCTGATGTTGAGACGTGAAAATTCCTCAACACTCATACTGTGTTGCTAGGCAAACCGCCTCAAACAATTTTCCTCTTGGTGTTGAGACGTGCAAATTCCTCAACACCACTATTGTGTTGCCAGGCATGCTGCCCTCAACATCATTTCTCTTAGTGTTGAGGCGTGCAAATTCCTCAACACTCACTACTGTATTTCCAGGCATGCTGCCTCAACACATCCTTTCTCTTAGTGTTGAGACGTGCAAATTCCTAAACACTCACCACTGTGTTGCCAGGCATGCTGCCTCAACACATCCTTTCTTAGTGTAGAGACGTGCAAATTCCTCAACATTCACCACTGTGTTTCCAGGCATGCTGCCTCAACACATCCTTTCTCTTATTGGTGAGACGTTCAAATTCCTCAAAACCACTATTTTACGGGCATGCTTCCTAAACACATCCTTCTCTAGTGTTGAGACGTGCAAATTCATCAACACTACACACTGTGTTTCCAGGCATGCTGCCTCAACACACCCTTCTATTGGTGTTGAGACGTGGAAATTCCTCACACCACTATTGTGTTTTCCAAGCATGCTGCATCAACACATCCTTTATCTTAGTGTTGAGACGTGAAAATTACGCAACACTCACCACTGTGTTTCCAGGCATGCTGCCTCAACACATCCTTTCTCTTAGTTTGAGACGAGCAAATTCCTCAACACTCACAACTATGTTTCCAGGAATGCTTCCTCAACACATCCTTTATCTAGTGCTGAGACGTGAAAATTACTCAACAGTCCCCACGTGTTGTCAGGCATGCTGCCCTCAACACATCCTTTCTCTTAGGTTGAGACGTGCAAATTCCTCAACACTCACCACTGTGTTGCCAGGGATGCTGCCTTAACATATCCTTTCTCTTGGTGTTGAGACGTGCAAATTCCTCACATCACTACTGTGTTGCCAGGCATGGTGCCTCAACACACCCTCCTCTTAGTGTTGAACGAACAAATTCCTTAACACACCATTGTGTTGCAGGCATGGTGCCTCACACATCCTTTTTCTTGGTGTTGAGACTACAAATTAATCAACACTCACTACTGTGTTGTGCCAGGCATGCTTCCTCAATAAACCCTCCTCTTGGTGTTGAGACGTGCAAATTCCTCAACACCACTATTGTTTTGCCAGACATGTTGCCTCAAAACATCTTTTCTCTTAGTGTTGAGACGTGAAAATTCCTCAACACTCATCACTGTGTTGCCAGGCATGCTGCCTCAACACATCCTTTCTCTTAGTATTGAGACTTGCAAATTCCTCAACACTCACCACTATGTTGCCAGACATGCTGCCTCAACACATCCTTTCTCTTAGTGTTGAGACGTAAAAAATCCTCAACACTCACCACTGTTTTGCCAGACATGCTGCCTCAAAACATCTTTTCTCTTAGTGTTGAGACGTGAAAATTCCTCAACACTCATCACTGTGTTGCCAGGCATGCTGCCTCAACACATCCTTTCTCTTAATGTTGAGACGTGCAAATTCCTCAACACTCACCACTGTGTTTCCAGGCATGCTGCCTCAACACATCATTTCTCTTAGTGATGAAACGTGCAAATTCCTCAACACTCACTACTGTGTTGCCAGGCATGCTGCCTCAACACACCCGCCTCTTGGTGTTGAGACGTGCAAATTCCTCAACACCACTATTGTGTTGTCATGCATGCTGCCTCAACAAATCCTTTCTCTTAGTGTTGAGACATGCAAATTCCTCAAAACTCACCACTGTGTTGCCAGGCATGCTCCTTCAACACATCCTTTCTCTTAGTGTTGTGACGTGCAAATTCCTCAACACTAACCACTATGTTTCCAGGCATGCTGCCTCAACACATCCTTTCTCTTAGTGTTGAGACGTGCAAATTCATCAACACTCACCACTGTGTTGCCAGTCATGCTGCCTCAACACATCCTTTCTCTTAGCGTTGAGACGTACAAATTCCTCAACACTCACCACTGTGTTTCCATGCATGCTGCCTCAACACATCCTTTCTCTTAGTGTTAAGACGTGTAAATTCCTCAACACTCACCACTGTGTTTCCAGGCATGCTGACTCAACACATCCTTTCTCTTAGTGTTGAGATGTGCAAATTCCTCAACACTCACTACTGTGTTTCCAGGTATGGTACCTCAACACACCCTCCTCTTGGTGTTGAGACGTGCAAATTCCTCAACACCACTATTGTGTTGCCAGGCATGTTGCCCCAACACATCCTTCCTATTAGTGTTGAGACGTGCAAATTCCTAAACACTCACCACTGTGTTTCCAGACATGCTTCCTCAACACATCCTTCCTCTTATTGTTGAGACATGCAAATTCCTCAACGCCACCATTGTGTTGCCAGGCATGCTGCCTCAACACATCCTTTCTCTTAGTGTTGAGACGTGCAAATTCCTTAATACTCACTACTGTGTTGCCAGGCATGATGCATCAACACACCCTCCTCTTGGTGTTGAGACGTGAAAATTCCTCAACACTCAATACTGTGTTACCGGGAAAACTGCCTCAACACATTTTTTCTCTTGATGTTGAGACGTGAAAATTCCTCAACACTCACTACTGTGTTGCTAGGCAAACCGCCTCAACACAATTTTCCTCTTGGTGTTGAGACGTTCAAATTCCTCAACACCACTGTGTTGCAAGGCATACTTCCTTAACACATCCTCCCTCTTAGTGTTGAGACGTGCAAAATCCTCAATACTCACTACTCTTTTGTCATACTGCCTTAACACATCCTCCATTTAGTGTTGAGACGTACAAATTTCTCAACACTCACTACTGTGCTGTCATGCATACTGCCTCAATACATTATAGTGCTGACGGCTCTACTACCTCAACACTCATCTTTGTATTCAAGTCTCGCTGCACCAACACTATATGACGCCGTTACTCCGTTGCCAAGACAGAAGCACGCCAACACGAATATTGCATAATTCTCATGCCTCTTTCCTAAGGACAATCGAATTTTCCTGGTAAATATTCTCATGTATGGCCCTTTCAATTTTTTATCCTTGTCTGTCACCATCTCATGCTTACCCCGCAACAATGCTACTGTTACGTTCTAAGCAGGGGACTTAATGTTGATGGTGGTTTTTAGTTCAGGGCTAAAGTTATAAATTTCCCATATTTAATATGATGTCACTCTGCAAAGAGACAGAGCCATGTAAAAGTGATGAGTGTTTAACCTTTTCACTGGCGCATTTATTGAGAAATTCAATATATTCACATGAAATTTACCCAGAATGGTGCTTGTAGTAACAATCCCAGATGTTCTGTAAATTTCGGCGCCCTGCCTATATTATTCATTAATATAAGACTCACTGAATACTTTTCTGTGTTATGTTTCCCGGCTGAACCCTTAATATTGATATGACATGACAATTAATGTTCACTCGCAGCAGAGTAGCATGAATTTCCCGAAGTATCAAGGTTAAGGTCTTTGCATAATAGTACTCAACATGAAAGCATACTGCTCTTCGACAATAAAATTAAAGAACTATATACAGAGTTTAATCAATTTTGTGATAATTCACGAAAATATCCAAACCCAATTAATTTGCAAAATTAAGGTTTTGCGCCCCGCGAAGTATATCAGACCTTGCTGGTCGAGAATAAACCTACGCAAGCTAGGCAATTGATCCGCCATGGATTAGTAAGTGCAAAATCCTACCCAAAATCAGGAAACAAGGAATAAAAGAGGAGCCACGGAAAATAGGAGCAGCAACAAAGGGAGGTGTGGTCGTGCCATAAGCCAGCCGACGGCACTTGCCAATGGCCACGCCCCCATGCTTCTTGACCGTCCCTCTTCTTTCCCATTGACCAATCAGGTCGCTTTAAATCCGCCACACGCACATGAGTTGTGGTTGGGCCCATACTTTCCGGCCTACTTCTCATCGACCAATCAGGTCATTTTAAATCTGCCACACGCACACCAGAAGTGTGGCCATACTCATACCTGACCGGCCTTTCTTTTGATCCATCAATCAAGTCGCTCTAAACCTGCCACGATATCAAAAGACGCAAAGTTGTGCCAGATGGTCACATACCATCGCCAATACGCTAGTTGGCATGCTAAACATGCCACTTTGCCAGAGAAGCATGCCGAACGTGGCAACGTACCATAAATAGCGCGCCAACGTGCCAACCCACCTTCTGTTCATGGCCAACGCCATAACAAACTTCAATTTGGTTATCCAAACCAGAAACACGACCTTGCTCTAGTGGCGATGGTCGAAACCCTAATTTCCAGTCTTGGCGCAAATTACGCCACTCCGGGCCCCACAACATGCCACGACCCGTGCGGGACCCAGGAAACCCTAATAATGGCGCCGTATAATAGTCACTCGTAGCAACCTTTGCTCCTGTGGTCGTTTCCACATGGTGGCCTGGCTATGGTTCCTTTGGCGTGGCTATGGCACCGTTTTCACAAAACGTCGCTGTGCCACTGCTACATGCCGTATGCACTAATTAGGGTTTCGGCATGCCAAACCCTAATTTAGGCAAAGTTGATACACTAATCACGCCAAGTAATGTTCCACAGAGAATTGGGATTGATGTGGCAACTGGAACTGATGTTGCCACGCCACATTTGGGTCCAACACCAATGTGCCAAAATCTAGCGGCCATGGCTATGACAGGCACTACTTGCACCATTGTGCCATTGGCATGCGCTAACTATGCCAGCCATGCCGTTGTGCCACTGGCATGTGCAAATTATGCTAATGACACCACTGTGCTACCATCAGGCGCCAACAGATTGTGGCCATAATCCATGGCCACCCTTTCTCATGAGTTACGATCTCAGCCGTCCAAATTCGCCACAGAATTGAGAGGCCTGTGGCAAGTCGTAGACAACCAACTAAGACAATCCTAATGGAATCACATACTATTCTCCTGCGGAAAGTATCCTGACTTTTATTTGCCACATATAGCAATCTGCTACACATTTTCCACGAAAACACTCGAGACATCAAACATGTCAGAAACTGGGGGATGCTCATCAGGGTATTGGTCTGGCGGTTTACAGCGTGCGGCGTGCAACACGCCCATTATAAGAAAGTTTCATAAAGCAGGGCAGTTAGTGGCGGCAAGAAGTAGTGGGTGTAAACTAACCCGTCTCCTTCATAATGGGAACATGGTTTTCTGGTATTTACACACGACCCCACTTCTCCATCACTCAATCATTCCCACTTTCTACGAGATCAGGGTGCGTTCAATATGACTTGTATAAATAGGCTCTACCTATTTCAACCAAACGACAACAGTTTGGTTAACAACAACACAGTATCCAGAAAACACCAAAGAACTGATAGCTTACATCCCGCAAGCCAGTTCCAAATTCTGATAACCAATCTGATATCAACACCTTTTTCGCTTCCCTCACTAAGACCAACCCATTTCCTTCACTTTTTGACAGAAGCAAGACTGTAACGGCCATTTCTTGGTTTAGGCCAGGATTGTACAGATTTATCTCTCGAATCTAACGTATTCCCGTGCAATGCATTTGTTTAAGGTTTAGGCTCGTTTCTCATCCACACACCCAAATTTACCAAAACCGACAGAAACAGTTTTTATCCATAAACAATTTTATTGTTGATGGTGGTTTTTAGTTCATGGTTAAAATTGTAAAACCTTTTATTTAATGTTCCGTCACTCTGCAAAGAAACGGAGCCATGTAAAAGTGATGAGTGATTCAACCTCTTCACTGGCGCATTTATTGATCAATTCAATATCTTCATATGAAATTTATCCAGAATGGTGCATGTAGCAACAATCCCCAGATATTCTGTAAATTTCGGCACCTTGCCTTGCCTTGCCTTCATTGTAAGTTTCTTTTAATGCTTTATGTGCTATGTACCCTGGCCGAACCCTTAACATTGATATGGTATGATAATTTGTGTTCACTCTCAGCAGAGTAGCACGAATTTCCAAGTATCAAGGTTAAGGTCCTTGCATAAAGCACTCAATCAGAAAGCATACTGCTCTCTGGCAATAAACTTAAAGAACTCTGTGTCAACACATAAAACTCAATCAATTTTGTGATAATTCACAAGATTCAAATATTACCCCGACTAATTTGTAAAAATTAGGGTTTTGCGCCTTGCGCAATATATTAGACTCCGTTGGTCAAAATTAAGCTTAGGCGAACTAAGCAATTAAACCTCCATGGATTAGTAGGTGCAAAATCATATCCAAAATCAGAAAGGATCCGCGGAATTGGAGCAGCAGCAAAAGGAGGTGTGTCCATTCTTTAGGCACGCCCCATGTTGCCCGACCGACCCTATTTGCCTTCGACCAATCAGGTCTCCTTAAACCCGCCACACGCTGGCTGGGCCCATACTTGCCGGCCCTATTCTCATCGACCAATCAACTCGCTTTAAATCCGCCACACACACACCAGAAGTGCGGCCACGCCCATGCTTGGCCGGCCTCTCTTATATTAACCAACCAGGTTGCTCCAAACTTGCCACAGTGTTAAAAGAAGTTAACTGCGCCAAATGGTCACAAAGCCATTGGCTTTCCAAAAACCGCGCCAACATGCCAAACGTGCCATGTATGCGCCAATCGGCTGAATGGCATGCCAACATGCCACTCCGCCACGCCAAACGTGCAGCATGCCAAAACATGCCAACGTGCTGTAAATAGCGCCTACGTGCTAACCTACCTCCTGTTCGTGGCCAACGCCATGATGTGCTGAAATTAGGGTTTTCTAGTCAGAAGCACGACTCTGTTTTAGGCGCATTAACCAAAACCCTAATCTCCAGTTGTGGCTCAAATCACGCCACTTTGGGCCCCACGACATGCCACGAGCCACTCGGGACCCAAGAAACCCTAGTAATGGCGCCTTATCATAGTCACTCATGGAAATTCTTGCTCCTGTGGCCGTTTACACATAATGGCCTTACTATAGTTCCTTTGGCATGACTATGATGACGTTTGCACAAAAAGCGTTACCATGCCGCGGCCGCATGCCACACACACTAATTAGGGTTTCGGCATGATAGACACATTTTTGTGTCCGATTTGTCTCGATTCTATATATTGTTAGGGCTCATTTTTTTACTTATTATGGTGTTTTATTTATTTGTAGGTATTTTTGGCTAATTAACATTTTTGGAAAAAATTGGCTCGAAAAGTTTTCGGAAAGCACCCGGAGGACATTTGCTATTCGGACTCTCAGTTTGGATAAGGGGTAACCTAATTACTAAGGGGCATCCCATTTCCAGGCATCTGCTAATCACACCCCTACTCTGGATAAGGGGCAACCATCTTCAACATTCAAAAACCAGAAAATTGGCGGGAAAATAGTGCAGTTAAAGAACAGTTTTGGTGATCGTGATTTGAAGGAGTTTGAGGTCGATTAAACCTCTGATTTTCATAGGATAGACTCCTTATGGGTCTAGGAATATGATATGGGTGTTTAAATCAATTAGAATGGGCTCAAACGATGGATTTTTCTCACAACAAGAAAATATGGAAAGTCACGTGTGTGTGACCTGTTTTAGGGAATTTTAGAGTGATTAAAACGCTGTAAACCTTCCCAAAGATTTGTATCTATCTAAGGAAGAGTTTAGAATAAAAAGGAAAGCTCTGAAACGCGTAGAAATCCTAAAACAAGAAATTGTCGCAACTTGGCCGTGAAGAGAAGGAAAGAGATTTTGGAAGATTTGGGAGAGATTTAATCGGTATTTTTGATATAAATAGATGTCTTGAGTCATATAGAAGGGATGTAGAGAGTTTGGGAACCTAAGGATATCTAGAGAAGAAGAAATCAGAGCTTTACCAAACTCTGTCTCTGCTGCTGCTGCTGTTGAAGAAGAAGAACAGCTGAAGAACATTGACCCTCGGTTGACAGTCGCAGAAAAGTGTCGCTGTTTAACAGTTGAAGACATTAAGCTGTTCAGGCAGTCTTATTTCAGCGCAATCTTAAATCAGCGAGAAAGCAACAGTTTTTATGTAACAGTTCCATTGTAACAGCTGTTTTGCAACACCAATATACTGTTGCAAACAGTCTGTGTTATTACTTTTCACCCTTTTAATCATCTTTTGAGAAACAAACACATATTTTGAGATCATGATTGATATGAGGAGATAAACCCCATTTCCGAGGCGATAGATGAAGCTTTTTTCCCAACAAAAAGTGGTATATTTTATTTTATCTTTTTATTTGCAGTAATTATATGATTATTTGCCTTGAAATATTATTGAATATGATTTTTATTTGAGTGATTGTGATCTATTTTGATGGAGTATGCTCAGTTTTAAGACTTTTGATGCTTCATACTTGGTATTTACAATTATTACTTTTGAAAATCTAATTGTTGCAATATTTAAGAATCAAATTAAGCAAGAAAATTGCATAAATATAAGTATTGGTTTAATCACTTTGAACTTGGAAAATAGTGGAATCTTAGCCTCAGTGTTTCTTTAGTATTGATCATCTTGATTGAGTTTGCTAATTTTTAGTGAGTTTCTATTTTAATATTAGGATTTAAGTCTAATTAATTTTCGCCACAAGTCTGAGAATCGAACCACTTTTACCACTATCTACAAATCACATCAATTTTTGGCGCCACCGACGCGCGTACTTGTTTTTAGGGTTTTAGATTATTTATTTTTATTATTTTTGTCTTTTTTTGTTGTTTGGTATTTATCTTGTGTCTACGGGTTCTGGATCATAAAGAAAATTGAGCAAGGAGTTTGGTGATTTCATAAGACTTGGAGCTAATATTAAAGCAAAAAGAACAGAAAAGAAGATAATTTTATTTTTATTTTATTTTTTAGACAATTTTAGTTTAGGGTTTGTTTATTTTTTAAAAAAAAACTGATTAGGGTTTATTATTTTGTAATTTTCGTTATTTTTTTTTGGACTTTTGGACTTTAGGACATTTTTTTTATTACCCTACGGAAGGTTACTTAAAATATAAATTGTTTGCAGAGAAGGAGGACAATTACGATATTGTCTCTGCACCTTGGGTTCGTACACTAGACATCGGAGAGTCAGTGGCCCGAGTCGACTACAACCGATTCATCCCCCGTCTGGAACGAGAGGTAAGATTCTAAACACTCGCGAATCCATGTCAGCGAGTTACTGGACTCCTTCGTATGCATATGTTGAGGACTGAATACAGACATTTATTTTTCTAGTAAAGGGCAAGGCCTGGCCATACAAGATAAGGGTTCGGATTTCATCACCGTTCTCTTCTTGCCCGCTTTAGGAACACGTAACCTACGCGAACCTAAGCCTAAATTTTGACTATAATGAGACCGATAGGGTAACGAGCTTAACAGGAAAGTCATTCGAAAAATATTGGTTTTCTTTTAAGCATACTTCGAAGTTCGTGACGGTTTCTGTAAGTTGAATGCGTGACTGCGCGCCTTGTAATACCGGTGAGGCCTTTGGTATCAAAGCTCCACCGAGCTCCCTCGCCTCTATTCAACTTACGTTAACTCGGATTGATTTCCAGAGGGGTTTGCTTAATTGTAACGAATTCCCGTTCGAAGGATTAGAAGCTGGTATAGAAACAATCTAAGTGGAGCCATCATGTTTTTGTTTGCTAGAAATCAATAGGTCGATTTGGTTGAGTCGGCCTTGATCTGTGTTTGCTTACCCTTCCAATTTAGAAAATTCTATTGTATGCCTGAACGTAAAAGAGACGCACTAGGTAGATTTGTTAAAGAGAAACTAGTAGTTCGAAGCGTCTCGATTACCTTAATCTAGAAAGTCCGTCTTTTGAAGAGTCTGTTTTTGAACGTTCTTGACTGAGGAGAGAATCCCTATTGCTCCGATAGCGCCAGAAATGGCAACTTTGAAAGCTTTGTTGAATCCAACTAGGACTACCCGTCCTACGTGTATTAAGTTAGCTGAAACGGAGGCACCCTATGAACTGAAACCTGGGACCTTACAGATGCTCCCAATCTTTTTAGGAAAGAAAATGAAAACCCTTATTACCATGTTAGGGATTTGAGGAAATTTTTAGTACCCTAAGAATTAGAGGCTTAGATGATGATGCTTTGAAACTTAGGTATTCCCGTTTTCCCTGAAAGATAAGGCCAAGTCGTGGCTGTATAGTTTGGACCGAGTCGATTGAGACATATGAACAACTTAATCTGCCTTTTTCAATAAGTTTTTCCCTAGGCACAAAAAACATCGTCTATTAGGACGCAAATATGCACATTTTCACAACAAGAGGGAGGATCTTTATATAGGTATTTGGAAAGGTTCAATGATTTATTATCCCAGTGTCCTCATCATGGTTTGAAAAGGTTAGGCTAGTTCGATCCTTTATGAGGGTTTAGATTATTCCACAACGACATGTGAGTCTATGCACTGGTGGATTTGAAAACCAAACTGTTGATGCGGCGATGGAATTTTTTAATGAAATCGCCGAAAAACCCAGCAATGAGAAAATAGTAGGGCACCCCAGAAAAAAATTCTTTTAAGTAGAGGAAAGTTAATAGGGTAGAAGGAGGCTATGAATCAGATGCCAAAATTGCTGCTATAGCAAAAGGTTAGAAGCCTTAGAAGTGGGCCAGACTAGTGGTAGAGTGGAGCCTTTTTGGGAAGGCCAGAAATTGAAGAGCAGGCCAATGCTCTTTATAATAACACTAATTTGATAACCGTCAAAAATTGACCCTATTCAGAAACCTATAATCCTGGTGGAGAAACCATCCGAACCTTTCGTGGTCTAAGGGCCAAAGTCAAGGTCGTTTAGTAATTCTAATGCTCCCCAGTTTCGGTTATACTAAGAATCCTTCAGGACTAGCTCAGTTTCAGAATCAGTCAGATAAGAAAATCCTAAGTTTAGAGGAATCTATCGCTCTCTGTTAACTCAGCAAACTGCAAAATTCCAGTTATCCGTAGACAGAGTCTACAACTAGTAACAGGATAGGACAAGAAAAGTCAGTGCTATTCCGAGTTAAAAACCCAGGTTGGTCTGATAATAAGTGATTCTTTGAGAGAAAAAGGTAAGTTTCCTAGTCAAACAACCCAACCATGAGGAGTTCATGAATTAGGTGCAAAACCATCGAATCAATGAATGCTGTTAGAACCCTTAGAAGTGGTAGAGTTGTAGAAAATAGGGTAACCATGCCCGATAGTGAACATACTGTAGTTCACCTCAGGATCTCACCTCAGGACCAGTAGCGGAAGAGTGATAAAAGTTTTCTAATGTGAATTCGGTTATGAAAGGTCTGATTTTAGGCTAGAGCCCATTTCCCAGCTATTAGTACCAACAAAGAAGGAATCGACTTTAATGATATAGTGGAGGTTTTTAAGCAAGTTACCCATAAACCTTCCCTTATTAGATGCAATTAGGCAAATTCCTGCTTATTCCAAGTTCCTTAAGGATATGTGTACGCGAAAGCGAAAACTTAGCGTCCATAAGAAAGCCTTTTAGCTAGTCACGTAAGTTCAATCATTCAGAACACCACAACTCCAAAGTACAAAGACCCAGGTTCTCCTACCATTGCTTGCACAATAGGTAACTTCCGGGTAGAAAAAGCTTTACTTGACTTAGGAGCCAGTGTGAACTTCTGCCATTCCATGTATACTTACATCTAGGACTTGGTGAAATAAAACTTACTCAGATGACACTGCAGTTAGCTGATAGATCTGTTAAATCCCTCGAGGTGTTATCTAGGATGTTCTTATTGAGGTCGAAAAGTTTATTTATCCAGTGGATTTCGTGGTCCTAGATACCCAACCTGTCCCTGACCCAGAGAACCAGATACCTGTGATTTTAGGTCTCCCATTTTTAGCTACGTCTAATGCGATCATTAACTGTCGAAATGGTGTGATGAGTTTATCTTTTGGTAATATGAATATGGAGATGAACATTTTTAATGTCATTAAGCAACCTGATGAGCTAGATGACACATGTTTTGAGGAGGTGAACATGATAGAAGCCTTAGTTCAGGAGTCATTAGCAAATATCTTGTCTGAAGACCCATTAGAAAGTTGTCTATCCCATTTTGGTTTAGATTTTGACGACGATAGCACTATTGAACAGGTGAATGCTCTATTAGATTCTACCCCTGTGTTAGACACTGATAGATGGAAATCTAGGTTCGAACCGTTACCAGTTTCTGAGACTACCCTAATTCCTTCTTTAGAAGAGCCCCCAAAGTTGGACCTTACACCACTACCCGATACTCTAAAGTATGTGTTTTTAGGCCCATATGAGACTTTACCTGTGATTGTAGATTCCAATTTGGATAGTGATTAGGAAAGTAGGCTAGTAAATGTACTTCAAGACAATAAGGAAGCTTTAGGGTGGACTATAGAAGACATTAAGGGTATAAGTCCTACTGTGTGTATGCATCAGATTCATTTAGAGGAAGACTCCAAACCTTCTAGGGAGATGCAACGTCGACTGAACCCTAACATGAAAGAGGTAGTTCGAAAAGAGGTGCTTAAGTTGTTAGATGGTTATTTCCCCAGAAGACCAAGAGAAAACCACCTTTACTTGTCCCTTTGGTACCTTTGCGTATAGACGCATGCCTTTCGGGCTATGTAATGCCCCTGCAACTTTTCAGCGTTGTATGATGAGCATATTTTCTGATATGGTAGAACGGTTATTAGAGGTCTTTATGGATGATTTTTCAATGTTTGGTTCATCTTTCGATGAGTGCTTGCATCATTTTACATAGTGTTTACTAGGTGTAAGGAAAAAAATTTAGTGCTTAATTGGGAAAAATGCCATTTCATGGTTAAATCAGGAATTGTATTAGGGCACATCGTCTCTTCAAAGGGTATAGAGGTATACAAAACCAAAGTTGACCTTATTAAGACTTTACAGGTCCCAAATACCGTAAAAGATATTAGGTCATTCCTAGGGCATGCAGGTTTTTACCGTCGATTCATTAAGGATTTTAGCTTGATTTCTAGACCTCTTTGCAATTTGCTTGCAAAAGATGTTAAGTTTGTCTTTGATGATGCTTGTTTAGAGGCTTTTGAGAAGCTTAAAACTTTACTCACTACTGCCCCAATAGTCCAGGCACCTAACTGGAACCTACCCTTTGAGATTATGTGTGATTCTTCAGATTATGCTATAGGCGTCGTTTTAGGACAACGAGAAAACAAATTACTTCATGTGATTTATTATGCTAGCAAAACTCTGAATGATGCCCAAATGAACTACACAACTACCGAGAAGGAACTTTTATCCATCGTGTTTGCCTTGGATAAGTTTAGGCCTTACCTATTAGGTTCTAAGATCATAATCTATACAGATCATGCTGCTTTGAAATACCTTTTATCTAAGAAGGATACCAAACCTAGATTGATTAGATGGATCCTATTGTTGCAGGAATTTTCCCCAGACATTAGAGACAAAAAGGGTGCAAAAAATGTAGTAGCAGATCACTTGTCTAGTCTAGTTGTTAGTTCCCTTAGTGATTCCCTTCCTATAAGGGATAGCTTTCCTGATGAACAATTGTTCTCTGTTTCCCAATCACCTTGGTATGCAAATATAGTGAATTATCTTGTTACTGGTCGAACCCCTCAACATTGGGGTAAGCAAGATCGTTCTAGGTTTTTAGCCGAGGTTAAGCATTTCTTTTGGGACGATCCTTATCTGTTTAAGTATTATCCGGACCAGATTATTAGGAGATGTGTATCTGAGAGTGACCAGTCTAGTATTATCTCCTTTTGTCATGAACATGCATGTGGGGGTCATTTTAGTGCTAAGAAGACTGCTCCTAAGATTTTGCAGTATGGATTTTACTGGCCTTCGTTGTTTAAAGATTCCCATAGTCATTGTGTTTCTTGTGAGCGTTGCCAGAAGTTAGGAACCATTTCCCGTAGAAATATGATGCCTTTGAACCCTATTTTAGTGATTGAGGTCTTTGATGTGTGGGGCATTGATTTTATGGGTCCATTTCCTAGTTCGTTTGGTTATCTTTACATACTTGTCGCTGTAGACTATGTGTCTAAGTGGGTTGAGGTGGTTCCGTGTAGAACGAATGACTACAGGGTCGTAGTCTAGTTTTTGAAAGAGAATATACTTACACGTTTTGGTACGCCGCGAGCTATAATTAGTGATGGAGGTTCACACTTTTGTAATAGACCGTTTTCTCTTTTAATGAAATAATACGGTATTACCCATAAAGTAGCAACCCCATATCACCCTCAGACTAGTGGTCAGGTAGAGGTTTCCAATAGGGAAATTAAACGTATTCTAGAGAAAACAGTTAATCCAAATAGGAAAGACTGGTCGTCGAGGCTTACTGATGCCTTATGGGCTTACCGTACTGCGTTTAAGACACCCATTGGAATGTCACCTTATCGTTTAGTGTTTGGCAAGGCATGTCACCTGCCTGTTGAGTTAGACCATCGAGCCTATTGGCCTATTAAGAACTTAAACTTTTCACTTGACAAGGCAGGAGCTCAAAGAAAGCTCCAGCTCAATGAGTTGGACGAGATTCGTAGAGATGCATACGATAGTGCTAAAAAGTATAAGAACAAAATGAAACTTGTGCATGATAGGAATATTTTACGAAAGTCATTTTCTCCAGGTCAAAAAGTTCTTCTGTATGACACTCGTTTGCATCTATTCCCCCGGAAGTTGCGCTCTCGGTGGACCGGTCCTTTTGTGGTCCGTACTGTTTTTCCTCATGACGCTGTTGAGATTGAGACACCAGATGGTAGTAGTTCTTCGAAGGTTAACGGTCAGCGATTGAAGCCCTTTTTAGAGCCTTTTCCTACAGGTGATGTTGAGGAGGTCCCTCTGGAGGACCCTGTTTACCTTGATTGACCATCGAGGCGATTTTGTATGTTGTATAATATTTTTGTAGGTTTTTGGTTACACTTCACCCAGGTACTATCTTTCCGACTTCTTTCTTTACTATTTCCTCATGTTACTTATATTTTTGGTACTGTTCTTTGATTAGAAACATTGAGGACAATGTTAGATTTAAGTTTGGGGCTGGGGTAGAACTTTTTGTTACCTTTTCGTTGCAATAATTAAACTCCAGAACCTAGAAATTTATCCCTATTAAGGATGGCACTAACCAATCTAAGTGGATGGAAGCATTTTGGTTGTAGGAGTTTAGGAACCAATCTGACTAGATGGCAACATCTAAAGATTTTATTCATAAAAGCACAGAGCTCAGGTGTTAGAAATAACATGATAGTTTCACCATATCTCGTTGAGTCCTTTTCACTTCTGTTTTTATTTTATTTTGTTTTTAAACTATGTTTCTCTAAGTGATTAGGTGGGGCTCACGATTCAAGTTATTACCAATGCTAGGGTGAATTAGAGTGATTGAGATACCAAAAAAAAAAAAAAAAGAAAAAAAAAAGACCAGACCATGACCAACTGGAATAAATTCAATAAAGTCGACCACTGGAACCCTTGTATATGCCAGTTGTGTTGACCTAGAGTTAGGATTATCAATCACTGGTTCCCTTGTATATGCCAGTGTGTTGATATTAGTCAGACTAGTATCTCAGTCCATTAGGATAGGTTCATTTTGGCGGAGGCCTTCAGACAGATATGAGAAACACCGTTCACCTAGTAAACATCAAAACCATCTATGTTT